>NC_092804.1:126432518-127757518 GCF_040954645.1 Diabrotica undecimpunctata | reverse complement strand
ATTTAAACATTGATGAATACAACAGCAATCCTAAGAAAGCTCTACTTAACTGTGTCTACATCAGCTAATTTTCTTACCTGTTATGCTTGCTCCTTAGAGTAGATAATTTGTGATTGGTCTTCTCTTGTATTATGGTAACTATATTTTCAGATAATAATCTTTTAAATATGTACTTAGGATTATTTTCGGGTAAACGAATTGCAGTGGGAATCTTGATTATGTTATATACAGCAGTCCGTACATTTTTTGTATTGTATTTTGATGTAAGGGTTGTTTGTAAGGGTTAATTTGATCTTTTTTAAATACTGACCTAATTGCTCTGCAGACTTAGGGATCAGTAAGAAATAATATACATTTTGGTATTTGGGATAAACAACTTAGGCTTGCGTAAGAATCATCTGTAATAAAACAAACTGTATATAAAAATTTGTATTAAATTATTAAAAATAGAATTAATGAAAATTTTAGTAAAATATATAGTTTGTATATACTTACCGGTTTTAAAAATGTAGTTTGTACTGATGCAAAAAATTGCAAAGTTAAAGCAAGTTGTTTTGATCCACTACTAGCTTTTTTAAATGTATTATCTATTTTTTCATATTTTGTCAAGTTGAATAAGTTAAGAAAATAATAATACTTTGCGTTTCGACGCCTTTATTATAACAATTTAAAATGAACTGTGCACAAAATAAAAAAAATATTCCATCTAGTACAAAAATAGACACAAAAGTCAATGTAAATATACATTTCGGACGTAAATATTGTGTTATTTTTATCAATATATAAACAGTTAAAGTTTTTTGTCTAAGACCCAAAATATATTTGTGAAGAAAATTGTGAGATATGTATAAACCTATTTTCCCCTTCGTGTGACCAAGGAATGTCAATTTTGATCCCAATGTATGTTTTTCTTTTAGAAATTCGGAAATATTTAAATTTTTTAATTTAATATTTTTTTATCTGACAATAATAACATTTTAGAAACTCTAGATACCGCAAATATCTTACTACGGCAAAAAGTTACTGCAAGCGATTTCTATGTTGACATAGAAGATAAAGCAATATAATAAAATGAGGATATATTGTTAGAGGAAGACTTAAAGGCTAAAAACAGTTTAACAGACAGCTGAGAAAAAAGTGACGACATATTAAACCCAAGGAAAAATATTTTGGCAAAAGATGGCACCTTGTGGAATGGACAGAAACCTAAAAGCTCTAAACGTTTAGCAAGGAACATCCTAGCTAAAAGACCTGGTAGAACTGAGTACAGTCCAAGTTCTACCACGAAGTTAGAAGCTTACAGACTTTTTTTTTTTCGATGAAATTATAGACATTGTTATTTATGAAACTAATATTCACGCGCAATCAATTTTAGGTGATAACGGGAACCCTGATAGTAAGGAAAAACTCTATAGCATTATCGGGTTATTGCTTATTGCCGGATACGTCAAGGTTAATTATGAATCAATTTTGGAGCTGTGCAGTACGAAAAATTCAACGTTATAAAGGCCTGCTTTCCGTGCAACAATGTCCTGTAACAGAATGAAATCTTTGCTTCGATTTCTAAGGTTTAATGATCTCGCAACACGCTCAGAAAGACTAGCTCCAATACTTTCAACCGTTATGTTTTTATCGACGAACAACTTGTACCTTTTCGTGGAAAATGTTCATTCAGAGTCTGCATTAAATCTAAGCCAGACAAATAGAATAATAATTTCGGTATTGTGTGATTCAACTAATACCTATTGCTGGAATCTGCAAGTCTACACAGGAATGGTAAATAACATACCAGAAAAAGATAAAGATAATAATTATAGACAGCGACATCATATAAATAATGTTTAATGATTTTTTCTTTCATAGGTAAGTGTGTCATTTTGGATTTAGTAAATAAATTGGACAGTTAGAAAAAAATCGTAAGGAGCTACATAAACAATTTATTCTCTACAAAAAACAAGCGGAATATTCAAGATAAATTTTATATAGAGAAGATGCCACTTTAGTTTCATATGTACCGAAAAAAATAGGAGCGATCTGCTGCTCGCCACGCAACATTCTGACCTAAATATGTCTGGTGAAAAAACAGCCCATAAACTCCAAATTATTTTGGACCCGATAAGATGATTAAGGAATACTCATGCAATCGCAATTGCGCAAAACAAAGCGGGTGCCTCCAGTTGCATTTTTCAAATTATTGACAGGTATTATAAACGCATTTACCCTGAACATAGATAAATATAAAGACTATGAAACAGGAAAATCTTTTCAGTGGTTCTTTCTTTAAAATTTGGCCCTTAAGCTAGTTACATTCTTTATACAATGCCGACCGCCTCAATGTTTACACAAAAAGATTTAAACAGCCGTAGATATGGTACTCAGATTCTGAAAATGAAGAGCCAACTGTACATTTTAAAAAACGTGGCTAAGGTACAATTTGCAGTCAATTCATCTTGTCACATTTGTCTTCGAGAAACATTATAATATTAAAAAAAAAACTGACTGTTATACCTGTGGCGACGTAAATTAGTGTATATTTTCAAATTTCGTTAGTTCTAAATTCAGAATGATGTTACCTGTTTTTGTTGATTTTTAATTAAAAATGTGTTTTACTAATGTTTTTTTAATTATTTTTTAATACAATACCAACATTAAAATCATTAATACATTATTTTATTTCTTATATTTCTTAAAACAACCTAATTTTTTTTTAGTTGTCATTTCTTACCGGTGGTCATTTTTGACCCCCGGTGGTCATCCGTGTAAGAAAAAAATATTAGTCATCCGGAAAGTTAACCAAAAGTATCCTTCCCAGATTTCATTCTAAAGACATATTGAAGTGTTCCTCACGTCATAATATCTTGTTGCATCATCTTGTTGGAATTATTCATTTTGAAATTATTGTTACTAGTTTATAAAAAATTGAATATTTTATTGAGTAATTGTCTAGAAGAAGAGCGTGATTAACTGCTGATTTTCTCCGTCACATTCATTTCACGATGAAATTCATAAAGAACGTAATTTTTATTGAGAAAGTTAGTTGTATACTGCAACTCGCCATTCGCTTTTACACTTATCTGTAAGAAACAAAATTTGTATAAAATGCGTGAAGTCTCATTACTGTAGGGCTCGAAGTAAGCGCAGGTATGTATCAGGTGATCTGAGTAATAATAAACTTTGGAAAATTTACAATGCTTAAGACAAATCAGAGACAGGTAAAAAAGGATATTTTCGAATGATTTTTAGAAAATTCGACATTTCATTTAAGGCGCCACAGACGGACATATGTATTACATGAATTCGGCATGTGTTTTACTCACTAAAAAAATCTCAAAGGAAATGACACCCTCGAGGAAGCAATCCCTCGTGGCCGCTAAAAGAATTCGCAAGATTAGATCGAAATCCTTTTTTGAATTATTGAAGAAATCTATGCCTGAAATATTCACTTTATCCTTCGACTTGCAAAAAAACCTTCCGCTGCCTAATGTCCCGGATCAAGCAGCGTACTACAGCAGACTTAGAGCTATCTAAATGAAATCGGAGTCGGGAACTTGGCCAACATTAGCAAAGAGAAATTGAAGGACGTAAGGAAGCTACTGGAAAGTCACTACGGCGAAGAATGGCAAAATGATCCGAAACCAGACTATTTCAAAAACGTCCTACATTACGAAAATGTTCCAAGCGTCCCTAAAGAAGAGGACGTTTATTTCAAACCACTCAATAATAACAACGATGAAGAAGTCTTAAAAGTATACAATTTTGGTATTAATAGTTATTTTAATATATTAAGTACTTTTATTAAAAATTTGTCATTTTACTACAAAATAACCAATCTCCCGGTCTGTTCATTTCAAAATAGCCAATATCCACTTGTTAGTTGCAAAGTAGCCAATCTCCAAATATTTTTCTTTAATTAAAAAGGTATTTTAATAACAACCAAGAAACCAACAACGAAAAACTAATTTTGAGCGATCAAGTTTATGGATAACGAAGTTTTTGGCTCCAGGTTGTATAAATATATTCACGGTAAAAAATTACGATTTACGGAAATTTTGCCAGAGTAGAGATTAGTTGTTTTGCAAATAGAAGTCTCAAATTATAATTATCACTTTTTGATATGTCTGTGTTGAATACAATTTTTTAAATTTAATTGTCTTAATAAAATTAAATTAGCTCCATTACTCAAACTTTATTTCGTTGTACCAAAGTAAATATGTATATTGTTCCGTCCCATTATAATTGACTTCATGTTGTTTGTCGATTTTACTTTATTATTTTAGATTGATATCGGTAATTCTTAAAGTTTGGATAAATTAGCTTCTAGAAATCTATTAAAAGATTAAAATGTTTATCAGTTTTACATATTTCTGGGGAAAATTTGTAGATAATAAACCCTGTCTTTAGAAGTTAGGTAGTTTTAACATTTACAGTTAATCGAATCAAGCGGTTCATTGTTTCCGTGCCCGCTATGTATTTATGTATTTCTGAGAAGGACAATTCGTGCTTTCCCAAGATAAAATTTTATAGTTTTTAGAAACGCCCTCCCCTCCACTAGGGGCTTCGGTTAGACGTTTTGTAATGTATTTTTAGGAGTATCATTCGAAACTCGGTTCTGTACACACGTTTAGCGTAGTCAATAAAAGTTCTATCGTATGTAATTTTAATTTAATAAAATAGTATCTTATAGCAAATATATCTCACGGTAAACTAATCGTGATCAAACATGGTCCTTCGAGCTGGATATAACTAGTGGTTTTCGTGTCGTAATTGAAGAACTGAGATTAGTTGTTGTCAAAAAAATAGGGCTTTTTATTGTATTTTAATTTATCGCTTTAAATCAAAGTAAAGTGGCCGTGAGTGAGGTGTATCAAGAATAAATCATCGCATTTTCGTCGGAATTCGCAAGGATTCATCACATATCATCGTCGTATTCGTGTGCCATTAACAAAAATGGTCATCATAGCATCAAATCAAATCTTAGCTGTCAACACCAAAAGTATCGAAAGTCACCAGTTCAAAGTAAGTCATTCGAACCACTCAATTAATCAATTATTTTTGCTGTATTCCTTTTACTACTTATAAAAATTAATATGCTCTCCATTTCAAGTTTGTTTAAAATTAATTAGTAGTAATTTGACTAACTGATCGCATAATTTATATTGTTTATTACCGTTTTGTCGTGGCAAATTTTAGTTTTTTGGTTGTTTGTTTTTATTTTTATTTTTATTTATATATTATAAAGATTTAAAATGACTGAAGACCAAGTTAAATCCCTTAATGTCAAACGCGGTAATGCCGAGCGATCTTTAACAACATATGAAAATTTTTTAAATAAATACAATCCTGAAACAGATTTTTTAAGCATAGACAAACGGTATCAGGACATAGAACAGGTTCGTGAAAATTTTGAAATCGTTCAAACGGAATTAGAAATATTACTTAAGGAATCGGATGAACTTACTAATTATCATATAGAATTTGAGGAACAATATTATAAAACATACGCAATCGCCACAAAGTTTTTGTCGGGTCGAATTACGGAAAAATTAAAATCGTCAACGGTGGATGATACACCACCCGAACCAATATTTTCTAGCTTTCCTTCATCGTCGTCGTCGACAGAAATTCAATCCGCAAACAACATTGCATTAACTGCTCCTGTAGCAAATAATTTTGCAACAAACTTCCCGGCAGCATCGCTTCCAAGTATTACTCTACCTAGGTTTACTGGCGCTATAGACACGTGGTTAGGTTTTTATGATTTATTTCTCCCGTGAGAAAACTATTATATTTGAAAAGTTGTTTAGAAGGAGAAGCTGCTGACATAATATCTTCTATCGAATCGTCTGCTCAAAATTATGATGTCGCGTGAAATTTGTTACAAGAAAGCTATGACGATCGAAAATTCATTCGAGATAGTTACATTAAATCGCTAATTGACACACCGTGCATGTCAAAACTATTTTGTGAAGTAGTTGCAGTATACGTTTGATGATTTCGCTAATGCAGAGTCATTTTCGACGATTTTGATTTATTTGGTCGAGGATTTTTGATAGTAGCTTGCTGAGATCGCGTGTTTTCGAGTTGAGCTTTTTTATTTAAAAACGACATCATTTGTTTCATTGTTGGATTACGCGCTTTGTTAGTACTATCCCCCATGGTTCGCGGAGACTATTGGTGAATTTATCTTTGAATAAAATGACGAGAAACGAATTCCACGAGTCGATGGGTTCACTAAGATTTTTTAATGCTCTTAAATATTTTTGAATATGATCCAAGAATGCGCGAGTTGAAAATTCTTGAAAATTCTGAAAAAAAGCTCAACTCGAAAACACGCGATCTCAGCAAGCTACTATCAAAAATCCTCGACCAAATAAATCAAAATCGTCGAACATGACTCTGCATTAGCGAAATCATCAAACGTATACTGCAACTACTTCACAAAATAGTTGTATTTTTTGTGAAGGTGAACATTATGTAAGTTCCTGCCGTGAATTCACATCGTTATCGCCTGTTGAACGTTACGACGTTGCTAAAAAAGGTGGATGGTGTATTAATTGCTTACGCAAAAATCATCGCGTCTTACAATGCACCGCTTCCAACTGTCGCATTTGTCATCAAAAACACAATAGTTTGTTATATTTCGATAAACAAAAAAAGCTTCGAATAACAATAAAAACACAAACACGGATACACCTGTAAGTACTAGCTTAAATTTGTATTTGCTCATGTACTCACGGAAGTACTATTAGCTACCGCAGTGGTAGATTTGTAAAATTTGTCGAGTGTTTTTGGACGCTGGTTCTCAAGCACATTTTATTACCGAATCCGTGGTTCAATTTTTGAATCTAGATCAAAAACCCGTTAATATCACAGTTTCCGGGGTAGATGATTTATCGACTAAAATAACAAATTCTGCTCATGCTACAATCAAATCGCGTTTTAGAAAATTTCAAAAAACTGTTGAATTCTTGATTTTACCACAAATCAGCAAAACAATCCCGTTAATTCAAATAAATCCTACTCAACTCGAAATACCAAAAAATATCAGCTGATCCTGAATTTTGCAAACCTGCAAAAGTAGATGCTCTAGTAGTAGCCTAATGCTGTTTTCCAAAAAACTCAACTGGGATGGATTGTTGCAGGTGAAATAAATATTTCGTCTCGATTGCAACATATTTCGTGTCATCTTATATTAAACAGTCCAATGTCGGACTTCAATTTAAATCGCTTCTGGGAAATTCCAAGCATCAAAATTTTGTCACCGGAAGAAAAGGCATGCGAAGAGCATTACCAGTGTCACACTACTCGAGATGTTAATGGAAGATACATCGTAAGGTTGCCATTTAATGACAAAAAATCTAAATTAGGTGATTCATACAATAGCGCGTTAAAACGCTTTTATTCGCTAGAAAATCGTTTTCGTAAAGATCCTGTTTTGCAGATAGACTATTCTGCTTTTTTGACTAAGTATGAGAAATTAACACACATGTCTTATAGAAATGACGTAAATGGCCAATAAATTGGATTTTATCTTCCTCATCACGCGGTATTAAAACAAGATAGTCTCACAACTAAAACTCGCGTAGTTTTTGACGACTCGGCAAAAACGTCAACGGGAATATCGCTCAATGATACCTTAATGGTCGGTCCCAAGCTGCAGAATGACTTATTTGTCATTCTTCTTCGTTATCATCAACATATATTCGTATTAGCAGTCGACGCAGAGAAAATGTATCGCCAAATTCTTGTAAATCCCGATGACGCAGTTTATCAAAAAATTTTATTTTGGAAAAATCCACAAGAGCCAATCAAAACGTACATTCTTAATACTGTCACGTACGGTACCGCTCCAGCATCATATTTATCAACTCGGGTTTTTAAGCAATTAGCTCAAGATGAGAGTTTTGCGCATCCTCTCGCAGCTATAGCATTAAAAAGAGACTTTTACGTCGATGATCTTTTCACTGGTGCAAAGACTCGCGCAGAAGCGTCCTTTTTGCGAGAAGATCTTATCGCATTGTTAAAAAAGGCGGTTTTCTTCTTCGAAAATGGGCATCAAATGATAGCTCTTTAATAGTTGATCAAAACAAACACGATGGGAGTACTAACATGTCTCTAGATCCTGATGTAGGGCCGACGCTAAGGTATTGGTCGCCCGTGTGCAACTTAATATTTGCCGCCCCCCTTCCTTTACACTTTAGACATACATAATATTATTTCAAGAAATGTGCAGAAGATGCATAATATAACAATAATAATTTGTAAATAGATAAATACTTACTTGAACATTTAGACTAATCTCCATGATCCAACGTTCATATATTATCCTAATGTATAGCCTAATGTATATCCTAATATCCTAATATCCCATCCTAGTATCCTAATTTAAACGTCCTTTATCCTAATTTAATAACCATGATCCAACGTCCAGAATATGTATATCCTAATATCCTAATTTAAACGTCCATTTAATTAAAATAAACCGTGAATAGAAACATAAACACATAAAAAAACTAAAAACGCACTTTTCGGGCTTTCGTCTCGGAAAACTTTTTGACAATATCTTTAATGTCCAATGTCGCACACACTTCATGTTCTATAGATAACATTGCTAAAGCAGAAAGTCTATCTTGCTTCATTGGGGATCGCAAATAGTTTTTATAAATCTTAAGTTTTGAAGGCGACCACTCACCCGTAGCTACAGTAACAGGTAGAGTTAGGAATATATGTACTATTATAGTTCAGTTGGGAAATGTTGATACAAGATTATTTTCGTAAATGTATTCAAGAATATCACTAGGAATTTTTTCTACAGAAAAAAATGGTTGAATAGCTTTAATTTCTTCATATAAATCGGTTGCACTAATGTCAGTCTCTGAGCTGTTTATGTCTGTAAGGGCTTGATTCACTTTCTCACAATTGGTTTTAAGTTCATCATTGTTTTTAACTTTGGTTATGCCATATAGTACACTAAAAATGTCTGTGTGCTATTGAAGTAATTGGAACCGTTCTTCAATTGCTGTTATGGCAGCATCCAAAATCTTAAAATAAAAATTTATTTTAAATGACAATTCCGGATATAATATAGGTTCATCAGCTCCTTCATACTCAAAATGCACTTTTCTTCTACTAATTCGTTCGGTAGAGGAGCTAGGCAAATCTTCTTCTATGTTAGCTTTTGTAGATATCTCTCTGGATTCGGTTACAAATTTTTGAAAATGTTTATCAGAACGTTTGGTTATGAAATATTTTTTAAAATTATTATCAAGTGCATCAAGTGAAGATTTTATGTCAAATTTTTGACTTTGAAGGATTTTGCTAGCTACGTTTATTTTACTTAAAATATCTTGCCACACTACAACAGAACACATGAATTTGAATTTCCAAATTTTATTTTTAAGGTATTTTGCTAAAGTCCTAGTATTCATATTCCTTGTGTTATCATTTTGCAATTCTTCTAAAGCATCATATATTTCACTAATCTGGGTTTTTAATGGTGCGATTGCATCGATCCGACTCTCCCATCGCGTTTCCGACAATGCTTTTAATGTCAACTTTGGAAGGTGCTTTAATAAAATGTTCCATCTAATATTTGAAGAAGAAAAAAATATATATAGTTCCTGTACAGTATTAAAAAATTGCACTGACTCAAAACTTATTTTTACTGCATCATTCACCACCAGATTTAAACTATGAACAGAACAGCACGCAAATTATTAATATTTATATTTAATTCATTTAGTTTAGTTTCTATAAATTATTCAAACAGACCTTGTCCAGTTACGTCAGTTGCGGAGAAAAGCCCAAGAAGTATTCAAATATCTGATCTGGTGTTGAAGTTGAAACACATCTTACTACAATTGTTATTTGTTCTACGTGCGTTATATCTGGGGTACAATCTAATATGATAGAAAAATATTTAAATTCTCAAATTTGTTTTAGGATAACGTCCTGAACAGAGTTTGCCAATAAAACAATCAATTCATTTTGATGTTGCCATCCTAAATAATGTGGTATATTTGTACTCTTGGATTTCACACGACGAAGATGCTCTGATAATACAGCGTCAAACTTAGAAATCATTTCAACTAACTGCAAATAATTTCCATTATTTGGTTCAAATAACTTATTGGATGATCCTCTAAAAGCTAAACATTGTTTAGATAAAAATTTTACAATTGATAATAATCTTTCAACAACAGCGCCCCAATGTTTTTTCTCCATTTCATATAATTTTTGATGAGGAGAGTCAACTGTTAATCCTTTTTTTAATGCTGTAGACAGTTCAAACAGTTTTTGAGAATATTTTATATGAGCTGCACCGGATTCATGTCTTTTTAAAATAATAGCTAAATGTTTACTTGCCCCATTAATTCCACTAAGTAATTGTCGGCTGCTTTCATCTCAACAAAACAGTTTACAAGCAGCACAAAAAACACTATTTAGTGATAATGAGTAAAATAACCACGGGCGATGAATTTGGTCTTGATTAGGTAATGTGCGATAATAAGTTTCTAAAAATTTCCTATTATTTGTATCTCTGCGGAAGTTAATTTTTGTAATTTTCTGAGGTAAATCCACTGTTTCAGGTTCAGGCGTTTCAGCATCACCACTCGTCTTTATCCGCAGGAATATTCAATTGTTTGATACTTTTTTTTATGGTTTGGACTTCGCTTGAAGTTAAAGGTCCTAAATTTATATCCGAGTCTTCTATATTTTCATGTATGTTTTTCATCAAAAATGATTCCAGTGCACCGCTAAGTTTTTTTTTCTCCTCAATTTTTGCCTCTTTTATTTTTCTATATTGAAAGCCTGAAAGTCGTTTTCTTTTTCTTTCGGACATTTTAAAATTATCACTTAAGAACGAAGCCGGGCGAATTTACCAAAATAAATCCAAAACAATTCAAATAAAAATAATGTTTCCAAATAATATGTAGCCGTAACGCGTGTACGAATAATAACGTGTGTACGTTACTTCGAAATACAGTACCTACTGTGTGAATTCTCAACTAAGACTGAACATAAGACATAATAACCCATCTATAAACATAACCATAGGAACAATATTATAAGAGAAACTTTACAACCACTTGCCTAAATTCTTGTAAAGTATCTACGTGTGAAATCCCAAATAACTGAAGTCCTAAAGCCGCCAGCCGCTTTGAATTAAAAAGTATTCCCGAAACTGCTTTATGACTGTACTTGCAAAAGTGCGGCAGTTCATACAATAAATAATCTTTTCTGACATTTTTGTTAGATTAGGATGAAAAAAAGAAGTACTTATACATGATAAATGAAACGCATTTCAGTATTATCACGTACTGAATAATTATTATTATTTGGAATATTAGAGTTCACAGAATTATCTGAATCATTACTATTTAATTATTTGAATTTATTTTTGTTTTAAAACAGTATTATCATCAGTGGACTGCTTTTGGCCGCCCCTATTGTTGGCCGCCCGTGTGCGATGCACACTTGGCACACATGGTAGCGGCGGCCCTGTCTGATGCCATCATAAAGGCATTAGGAATTCAATGGAACTCTCGCGAAGATACTCTATGTTATAAGACGGACATTTCAAGTATTGCGACTGTAACAAAACGCTCTATTTTGTCATAAATCGCAAAATTGTTTGATCCGCTGGGATTGTTGGGCCCAGTTATCGTATACGCAAAAATAATTATGCAAATGTGCTGGAAATCGGGAGTAACCTGGGATGAATCGAATTTCGATCGAAATTCAAGATTTATGGTTGTCATTTTAGGCTAAATTAAAACTTATCGAACATTTTATGGATTTTGCGATGCCAGCGAAAAAGCTTATGGCTCTTGTCTTTATTGTCGTTCTGTTGATGCTGAGGGAAATATTTTTGTGCGACTAATTTGTGCAAAATCTCGCTTGGCCCCCCTCAGCTCACTATCGTTACCGCGCTTGGAGTTATGCGGCGCTTTACTTCTAGCTCGGTTCTATGCAACGCTTCAGCATTTTGTTTTACTGAAAGTCAGCGGTACTTACATTTGGCCGGACTCGACAATCACTCTTCAGACACAGAGTAACTCCTTCTCGACCTTTTCTTAAAACTGGAGTCGATTGTTGCGGTCCTTTGTTTATCAAGGAAAAAAGGTTCCGCAATCGTAGACGATTAAAGGTATACGTCGCAGCGTATGTATGCATGTCTACATATGCAGTTTATTTAGAACTAGTAAGCGACTTAACCACCAAAGAATTTTTAGCTAGCTTTCGCCGTTTTTGTGCTAGACGTGGAAAATGTGCAGAAGTATATTCGGATAACGTTACCAATTTCGTGGGAGCAAATCGCGAGCTGTATGAATTATTTAACTCGTCAGATTATTAAAATGCTATTAGAAAATTTTCGGATGCTGAAAGGTTCGCTTAGCATTTTATACCGCCCAAATTTTCCCACTTTGGAAGAATTTGGGAAGCCGCGGTTAAGTCCTTTAAGAATCATTTAATCGTACTGTGGATAATACTTTGTTAACACATAAACAATTAGAAACCTATCTTATTGAAATAGAAGCAATATTCAATTCTCGTCCTATTTTTCCTATGTTGTCTAACTCAAATGACCTTCTTCCCCTTACCCCTGGATATTTTTTAATTGGTGGTCTGATGACAAGCTATCCAGAGACTGACTTTTTGGATATGTCAGCCAATAAATTATCAGCTTGGCAACACGCCCAGCAGTTTAAGCAGCACTTCTAGAAACGATGGTATAAGGAATATCTTCATCAATTGATCAGCAGCAATAATGTTAATGCTATTGATAATGGAACAGTGGTAGACGCTTTGGTGTTAATTCTTGAGGACAATTTGCCACCCTGGGGAGAACGGCATTGTCAGAGTGGCAACTTTGCAAACCAAAACTGGAGGGTACAGACGCTGCGTGAAGAAGTTGTGTCCACTTTCGATCAGCTAGATTATCGACGTCAACCGACAACTTCATTTTGAACTTCAGTAGTTCAAGACGGGCGGCATGTTCCGTCCCATTATAATTTACTTCATGTTATTTGTCGATTTTACTATATTATTTTAGATTGATATCGGTAATTCTTAAAGTTTGGGTAAATTAGCTTCCAGAAATCTATTAAAAGATTAAAATGTTTATCAGTTTTACATATTTCTGGGTAAAATTTGTAGATAATAATCCCTGTCGTTAGAAATTAGGTAGTTTTAACATTTATAGTTAATCGAATCAAGCGGTTCATTGTTATTGTGCCCGCTATGTATTTATGTATTTCTGAGAAGGACAATTCGTGCTTTTCCGAGATAAAATTTTATAGTTTTTAGAAACACCCTCCCTTCCACTAGTGGCTTGTGTTAGACGTTTTGTAATGTATTTTTAAGAGTATCATTCGAAACTCAGTCCTGTACACACGTTTAGCTTAGTCAATAAAAGTTCTATCAAAATTGTCGTCGTATATTATTTTAATTTGATAAACTATTTATAGTATTTTATAGCAAATATATCTCACGGTAAACTAATCGTGAGCGAACATATATTATTCACCCAAAAGATATTTATATTTGAATCAAGTTTATTTGAGATATTATTTTCGATGCGTATTACAACGAACAGAATATAATGAAAATTTTAAATTTACTGCAATATTGTTCTACCAAATGGGATATTTAAATATTCCGACAAAGATATTGCTTTATGTAGTAAGCATAAAACAAATTATATTGGCCTATTAATTATAAACATTTTAATCAATTTTTCAATAAATGCTTTTAAAATAGCTAATAACTAGCAACTTTAATTTAAAACTGGAAAATTGTTTTCAACCTTCATAACATTTTGTAATTACGTACAAATTATATCCCTAAAACTATTTTTTGTTTTAATGGATGATTGTAATTTATATTAACATAGTTTTGTTTTTGTAAATATCATCTTCGATATATTACGTTTATAAATTTAATAGATAAACAAATGGAGCCCATATTTAAATGTATAAATAATTAAATGGGATTAAAATTTAGCATTATGCATAACAAAGTATACCAATTCTGTGAATTAGTATATTTTAAAACATATTGTTATAGTTACAAATAATACTTCAATCACTTTTTTTAATATCATCCATTTTTTAAGTTATTTATTCCCACATATATTACATCGATAGGAATAAATAATATTATGAATAAATACCATACATAAAATATTACAAAGAAAATATGTTAACCTGTAGATGTTAATTATTAATTGTTAAAAAATGTTTTTGTGGAAGCCATTTTGACAGTTGAACATGATCTTTTAGGCAAATAGCCACGTTTTTAAGTTGAAATTCCAAGAGTGATGTTGTACCCTCCGGATTTTTGAATTTATGTAGTTCATTGTAGATGATTGTCTCTCTATTAACCTATTAATGTTGTTATGGTCTTATTGCTGATTTCTTCTTTTAGTATTGGTAATCATATCTTGCTGGATTTTATTTATTGGTTTGCTATACATTTTTTTTTCAGTTCACTTTGGCTAGCCGCGCCTTAATTAATTAGACAAACAGAAGCGCGGCAGCAATTTGCTGCCATGTAGTTCCTTATTATTTTCGACACTTTTTTAATTATTGAATAACTGTATCGTTATTTATTTGAAAAAAAAAACATAAAAAAGCTTCATTAATTTAGTTTAATAAATTATACAAAAATTTTATTTGAAAATTACAATTTTTACATACAATATTAGATTTAGAATGTGGTTTACAACTGAATGCACTACATTTTGTACATTTCATAGAAGTATACGACTTAATTAATTTTTCCATTATAACATCTACCACGTTTAGCAGAATTTTCGTCTTCTTGATAACAAACTGGTTGCTTCGGAAATGTCCCGAACAGAAACTGGGTTATATGACTGGAAAAAGTTTTGATTTGTGGTCGTGAATGAAAATGTCTCGTTGTGATTTCCAAAATTTGCAGCAGAATGTAGAACAAAAGCTTTTATGTCGCCAATATTCATTAAATCATACAATATAACACACGGCCATATTTTCGTAATTTACGAAATACTATATGATGAACATAATTCATTCACAGTATCAACCCCTCCATTTGTTTGGTTGTAATCTAAAATTAACTGAGGTTTCTTAGTATCTATGTCGTAATCGATAATCATATGACTGACTTACTTTTACGGGGCATATAAGAAGTAATCATATATTCTATTTGAAATCCAAATATGCTAGATTAAACTGCTCTTGATTTATGTGAAAGAAATTCTTAAGCAATTTGTCTCTTATATATTTTTTTCAATATCCCAAGCAAAGTAACTTTCTGCTTCAATAAATATTTAGCTAACGGAAAGCTGGTATAAAAATTATGGGTGGTTATGTTTCTTCCCGTCATTTCTATGGACTTTGTATTTATCTATCTATATAAGAATTTTTACAGCTGTAGCCGCCTTCTTTCAGCCAACGTCTCCAGTCTTTTCTGTTCTGCCATTCTCCATCTCTAAGGTTTTGTCTTTCCATGGCCCCGACCA
The DNA here is from genome assembly GCF_040954645.1 of Diabrotica undecimpunctata. Lineage (NCBI taxonomy): Eukaryota > Metazoa > Arthropoda > Insecta > Coleoptera > Chrysomelidae > Diabrotica > Diabrotica undecimpunctata. Next base: position 127,742,010 of record NC_092804.1, on the reverse strand, counting down.
CTTCATCCCTCCATGATCTTCGGGGTCTACCTCTTTTCCTCCCTTTTATTGGGCTCCAATCCAAAATCTTTGCTATCCACCTTATATGATCTGTTCTTCTCACATGTCCATACCAAATTAAACGTTTTTCTTCGATGTAGCTGAGTATGTCTTCTACTGCCATTCTTCGTTTTATCTCCTCATTTCTGATGCGATCCATTTTTGTCACTCTGCAGCTTCTTCTCATGAACTCCATTTCAGTTGCTGTGATTTTGGACCTGTTTCGTGTATTTATTACCCAATTCTCTGCTCCATAGGTCATTATACTGCGTACCAAGGTGTTATAAATTTTCTTCTTTGTATTTCTGGTAATCTGTCTATCCCACAGTACCCCGTTCATTTGTTTAATACATGTTCTTGTCTGTGCTAATCTGCTGGTTATCTCTTGCTCGGTGGTTCCATTTTTTGAGAGTATGAATCCTAAATATTTGGATTTGTCAGTGCCGTTAATTTCCCTATTATCGTCCATTTCCAAGTTTCTCACTGGTTCTTGCTCTGTTGTTAAATATTCGGTCTTTTCTAGATTTATTTCCAGTCCATTTTTTGTGTATTCCTTTTCTAATTTTCGGAGCATATAGCACAGATCTTCTTCATCTTGAGCCGTTATCACTTGGTCATCTGCAAAGCTTAGTGTGTACAAGAAGTTGTCCCGGATTGGTATTCCCATCCCTTCACATTTCCTTTTCCATGGTTTTAATATTTTTGTTCGAGGAATATCTTGAACAGTGTCGGAGATGTAGAGTATCCCTGCAATAAGCCTTTTGTAGTTTTAAATTCGTTGGAGTATTTATTGCCGGTTTTAGCTCTTACCTGGTTGTTGGTGTAAAGGTTTTTTACGGCTTCTATTAACCTCTGAGTTATTCCGATTTCCTTCATCGTATTCCATATTTGTTTTCTGGGGACCGTGTCATATGCCTTTTTTAAATCTATCAATGCCATGTATACTGGTCTATTTTTGCCATTTTTTTTTTTGGCATGCCATGTGGTCTATGCAACATCTCCCTACCGTAAACCCCGCCTGATCTTATCCGATTTTATTTGAGATATATTTTTCCAGTTTTTCTTTCAGTATTTTTCCATATAACCTGCCCATGCATGCTATCACACTGATGCCTCTGTAGTTCCCGCATTTCTTCTTATCTTCCTTTTTATGTATAGAGGTTATGCTTTGGACCATTCATCTGGTATTTCGTTCAGGTTTATAGCATTACTAAATATTTCGTGTATAATTCTGTGTAGTTTGTCTGTTTCGTACTTAATTAGTTCATTAACGATTCCTCCTGGTCCCCCTGATTTTTTGTTCTTTAAAGTCTTTATGGCATTCTTTGCTTCGATTAATGTTATCTTAATCTGTTCTTCATTCTGATCTTCATATAGACTTTCTATTAAACGTTTTACAATGCCAAAAAGCCGAATTTGATATGTCATATGGACCACTTGGCTGTTATCGCAATATATCCAAATTGGCGGTATACAATGTTTGAGTATCACGTAACGCATATTATATTTTTATTCCATACTTAGCAAGTTTATTGAATATATTTATATTGTATACAGCTACACCTACCTCTAAACTAATGTAGCATTTTATAAATTGTTGTGTACTTTGACAAATTGTATGAGTTTTGACAATTTTTTATAAGTTTATTGAAAAACAGTCTAATGACCGATAGCTTGTCCATTTTACATTTAATACCCCTTTTGTGTGCATTATTAAATCTCAAGGAACGTACAATGAATAGAAGACGTTTATAGGTCATAACTACTTGAACAATTTCAATCCCGGTGCCATCTCTTTCCCATGATTCCATCACATTTGTGTGCTTGCCGTGCTTTATGCCAATCAAACGGAGGAGTCCTAAGAAGTCTACAACTCACTGCTGTCCACATTCATGCAATCTATATCTCTGAAATATTTCGTTTCATTTCTTTGTTTGTTTATATATAAATTGGTAAAAATTAGGTGTTTATAAACAGTATTAATATTAATAATAGTAAAAAACGCTTTAATTTTTGTTTTTGTTGGACATGCAGTTCCTTTTAATCCCAGTGCTACTCTAATTATGTTTTGTGGCTTTGCCTTAGATGTAAAAAAATAAGTTTCATACCACTTATTTGTTTTATCCTGGCCAAAAATGTATCTTTAATGTTTTCGTAATACTTCCTCCTTGTATGATATATATATATATATATATATATATATATATATATATATATATATATATATATATATATATATATATATATATATATATATATATATATATATATATATATATATATATATATATATATATATATATATATCTTGCTCTGAACATGTAGGGTCTTGATTATCTTGAATTTGTTGCTCGTCCAAATCACTATCACTCTCCAATATCTCATCTGTTTCGTCTTCAATATCTTTCATATTATTTAGAATTTTCTTTAATTGCGCTTGAATGGAAGAACGTTGTTAAGTGGGCCAAGAACCACAAAATGTTGTAGTGCCATTGAAAAAACATGAAAAAGATCCGTGAATTTCTAGTGGCCTTTCTGGTGAATAATTTTTTCTGCTTTTTTAAGCCGGGTATGTAAGTTTCTCTATCATAACTCTTTTTGTTACAATTTGGCTAAAATAAATCAGGCTGAATTTGATCCATGCCGTTAGTTATGTTATGCCCTCAAATCGCTCGTGCAGAATAAACGATGTGGTATAAGCTTTGCACGATGTAGCGTCATCCTATTGAAACAACATGTCGTTGGTATCATCTGGTCGACTAAAATGGACCATACGGCCAAAGATGATTTTTTAATGAGAATTAGGATGAGTTTTCAACTAGTTGAGAAGCCCATTCAGCAATTACAAATCATTACCTACAGTCGCTAACCCTTAGCTCCTGGGTCAGTTGAATTTTGTACGGGTCTTGGTAAGTTACGACGCAAAATTCCTTGAATTCTGGTCAGGGCTATGAAAGGACAAGTTCTCCTGCACACTTTTCTACAGATATTAAGTGAGTGATTATGGTAACCGTAAAATAGGCAAAGCATGCAAAACAGATTTAATAAATGACAGCCAATTTGACAAATTTAATAAGAACATCATAATTAATGTTGTGGCCCGAGTTGAGCCTTCTTGCAGCTTAAAGCCAACTAATAACACAAATCTTTCAAGCATCCCCTTCAAGACCATCTCTAAAATCTCAATCTTGTCTTACCTTTTCTTCTTGCTTCCTCGGGCATTGCTAATAAAATATGTTATGTAAGGTAGATTTCATTTGCTTTGACTAGATTCTAATTTTTATTGCAGTTACTATATCTTTAGCTTATTATTAGTAGACCACAAAAGGCTTATTGCACGGATGCTCTACATCTCCGACACTGTTCAAGATATTCCTCGAACAAATATTAAAACCATGGAAAAGGAAGTGTGAAGAGATGGGAATACCAATCCGGGACAACTTCTTGTACACATTAAGCTTTGCAGATGACCAAGGGGTAACGGCTCAAGATGAAGAAGATCTGTGGTATATACTCCAGAAATTAGAAAAGGAATACACAAAAAATGGACTGAAAATAAATCTAGAAAAGACCGAATATTTAACAATAGAGCAAGAACCAGTGAGAAACTGGGAAATGGACGATAATAGGGGAATTAACGGCACTGACAAATTCAAATATTTAGGATTCATACTCACAAAAAATGGAACCACCGAGCAAGAGATAACCAGCAGATTAGCACAGACAAGCAAAGGACATGTATTAAACAAATGAACGGGGTACTGTGGGATAGACAGATTACCAGAAATACAAAGAACAGAATTTATAACACCTTGGTACGCAGTATAATGACCTATGGAGCAGAGAATTGGGTAATAAATAAACGAAACAGGTCCAAAATCAAAGCAACTGAAATGAAGTTCATGAGAAGAAGCAGCAGAGTGATCAAAATGGATCGCATCAGAAATGAGAAGATAAAACGAAGAATGGCAGTAGAACAAGACATACTCAGCTACATCAAAGGAAAACATTTAATTTGGTATGGACATGTGAGAAGAACAGATCATACAAGGCGGATAGCAAAGATTTTGGATTGGAGCCCAATAGGAAGGAGGAAAAGAGGTAGACCCCGAAGATCACGGAGTGATGAAGTGGACGAGGCCATGGAAAGACGAGACCTTATAGATGGAGAAAGGCAGAACAGAAAGGACTGGAGACGTTGGCTGCAAGAAGGAAGACGGCGACAGCTGTAAAAATCCTTATATAGATAGAGATAGATATTTTTAGCTTCGGCTAGTTCTTTATACTTATTGTATAGTTCAAAGGTATTGACGACGCAGGCTCTCGAATAATAATAGCATATTTTTATCTATGTAAGAAAGCATCCATGTCTTACAATCGTACATTAGAACTAAAAGTATTAAAAATCTATATATCATGATATTTGCCATTCTTGTTAGGTAGTGGCTTCCAAAGTTCTTGATTAGTCCGTTGTAATTTCTATTTAAGAGCGTTGTTTTGTACTTTACCTATTTTGATGTTATGGTGTTGGTATTTACCATACTTCCCAGATAAGAGAATTGTTAAACAATTTTAAAATCACCGACGTAAATTTTATATCCTGTGTTTCTAACTCTGTGGTTCATCCTGAATGCCACAAGCTTAGTTGTATTATTAATATTGATCACCAGACCCATCTCATCTACCCCATTGTAAATGTGAGTGCACGTATCTCTGGATTTATGAGTCAAACGTGCGAAAACGAGCCCTTTATTTGCAAATGCTAGTATTTGACTAGATTTATTAAAAATAATTGTCCCTAAGTTATTTAATTCAGCTTCTTTTGTAACATTTTCAAGGGCAATATTAAAAAGCATACACGCCAATACATCCCTCTTCTACAGTCCATTATTTTTACTGAAATCTGTAAAGAAGTTATTTTGGATGTTTACTTTACATGTGCCTTTTGAAATTGTTATCGTTAGCACTCTTATTAAATTGACAAGAAATCCGAAATGTTGCATTGTTGTTTTAAACATGTTGATTTGAAATATATAAATAAATAAAATGTCGATGTCGATGTCAAATTTTCTGGATTTTTTAAGGATCTGCATTACTACAAAAATTTGGTCTACTCTTGATCATTCAAGTTTAAATACACTTTAATATTCGCCAAAATTTTTCTAAGGGTATTGGCTTAGACGTGTGTAAATTATATTCTTGGGTATTTTATAGACTGTTAAAAATTTGTATCTATCACCACATTCAAGCTGGTCGCCCTTCTACTTGTAGATTTCTGCCGGGATTTCGATAGTTCCTGATGTTTTGTTGATTTTAATTTTTCGATAGTTCTAATTGTTTAGTATAAGGTTGGTGGATATTGGTCCACAGTATAATAAGCAATATACAGGAGAACAGATGAGAAAATTAAATCACTGATCTGAAATCTTGTTTTTTTTTTCTCGAGAGCCAAGAACCGGTAAGTACCAAAATTATTTTAAATCCTCACGGAAAAATGTTCATTCTTTTGATTTTTTGGTAATAGGCAGTTCTTAAATCATTTTTTTATTTATGGTGAAAAGTTATAGGAAATAGTTATTTGTAAGTTTTTCCTTAATGTACTATAGTTATTTTTCTTTAAAACTCATGGTTAATATAATATGGATTTTAGTTAATTGTTGAGTTGTAAGATCACTAATCTGAAACGGTGGTAAATGTTTTAGCCAGAACACGTTTAATCCGGTACTACCCTGTGGTCTTTTGACCTGGTATCCTATTCGGCCAAAAGATGCCAGGATGTCTTGCCCCGTGATGTTAGATGTTTAAAAAATATTTCCCCCACCGCTGCCTGCTCTAATTGAATGGATACCTTTATCTTTGTGTAAAACGTTATTGTATCATTATTGTTTATATATATATATATTTTTTTTATTTTCCCCCCTTCTAAGCGACTTATAAGATTTAACCGAAGCTCGCGTTTTTCTTTGTTACATGATTTTTTTTCTGGAAGCTTTCTCGCACTCAGCATTGAACCAATTTTGATAAACATAGCTTTAGTATTATGACCACTTCTAATTATTATAGTTCATAAGTCCCTATATGATAGTTACTTTATTGAAATGAATTATTTCATAAAAGTTTAAAAACTGACCAATATTAAAAAATAAGGATACATGTTTTTGTAGGACGTATTTAACATAGCTGATTAAATAATTACATATAACAAATAATAAAATAGCATGTATGATGGTAATTAAAATAACAAATGGCAGATCTAATAACTAGTTGTCAATTTTATACGAAACTCAATTACCCTTTTGTATGCGGCAGATGTCCGAAATATGAACAACGGCGTCAACGTAGTCAGAGCCTCGACGTCGCTGTGCAGTAGTATGAAGATCGACGTTGACGATGTCTAGCGGTACGACCCATTGTGTGTATGGTTGTGTTTGTGTGAGTTTTAGCTTCCGAATACCCATCCGTACTACCACTACAATGTTCATTTTGATAGATAGGTAAGGATTCTTTATTTCGATAGGATTAAAAATGTGTCTTCGTTTAGGATCTTGTCGTTGTTCTTTCATGTGATGTTCTTTCCAGAGTGTAGTGTTTGTGTTTATGAGCTAAATATAACAAAGACCCAGTCTCTAGTTGCTATTGTTTCTGCAAGTCGTTTTTACGGCTACATCCAACTTGAGAACTAGTGTATTGCAATAAAATTCTGTTATTGAATGTTTGCATTAACGGCCAGGCCTCGTCAGCTTTCGAGAGACGGTTGCCACAGGTAGTCCAATGTGAGTATGTGTGTGATAGCATAACAGTGATAGACGCTACCATTTCGATGTTACTTTAGTTCCATCAGTCGCTTAGGCGACCCCAGCCGACCCTAGAATTTTTGACAAGCATAAGGTTCAGTTGTCGGCCGGGGACTCCAGCGGCCAGGTTACTTCGGTGTCGTCTCCGGTGTAATTAATAAACGGATGAAAATGTGTTAGCATCTTGGTGCAAAAATTCCATGTTTATTAATTTGTCCAACTATTGCGCAATATGGTGTAATATTGCGTAGTTGGCCGGTACGCTCTTATTGTGGCATTATCTTGAAGAGACAATGCCATTATGGTTTTATTAGAGGTGGAAATAAAACACATTCTTTCTAAGAAGAAAAAAACTCAGCTTCAGAGTCTTAGAAAGATTCAGAGCCCTTCGAGCAAAGTGCTCTAGGGAGCTACCCCACACGGGTAAAACCATGTACTGACACACACTGACTTGACTTGACTTGAGATCCGAAAAATGTCCCATATTTAAAGATAAATTAACTTTTATATGAAACTTTTTCATTTCTCAACCAATTAAATTTAATTATATGTTCTAGAAGGAAGGGCGATGCACATCGAGGTGCGTGATTAGTGGCACCTGATGACATCCCCCTGCTTTGGAGACTCTGAGGCTGATAAAAAAAGCTGATTTTATTAAAAAAACTTAAGAAAAAAATTTTTTTTACAATTCAAATACAGAAAAGAAAAAATGCATAAAATATATCTAAAGTGTATATGTCCATATTGTCAAATCTACTTACAGTCCTCTAACACACACTACACTCGCGTACACGCACTTACACTCGCTTAACGCGCACTTGCACTGCACAAAAACACTCACAGGCGGTGGTCGGTGTTGTTGACAGCATCTGCAGGTCCATCCTCGACGACGTGTCGTTCTACGGCGGCTTCGTCCTCTGTAGCTGTATATTTCCCATCTGCATGTCGCCGGTGAGTTTGCCTGAGCCTCCGTGGTGCTCTGGACCACATAATGGTAGGGCAGGCAGTGACTGGCTACTGCGGAGAGATCCATTGCATCAGGTACTTAGCATCAAGTAGGCTGGCTCGTCGGAGATATGGCACATCGACGGTTTTAGGGCTGCAGAAGGTGGATATCGGCGTGTTAGTTTGGTATACTAACATCCGATGCTTCTTCCCGCTGTTTTCTTGAGTGGTTTTGATGCAAGCATCGTGTTGGAACTTTTTGCGATTTTTGATCGCGGAGCATGAGAACTCTGACATCTCGTAGTCGTGGTAGAGTTCGTTGAAGGTTGGGCGCCATGTCGTCTCCGGTGTAATTAATAAACGTATGAAAATGTGTTAGCATCTTGGTGCAAAAATTCCATGTTTATTAATTTGTCCAACTATTGCGCAATATGGTGTAATATTACGTAGTTGGCCGGTACGCTCTTATTGTGGCATTATCTTGAAGAGACAATGCCATTATGGTTTTATTAGAGGTGGAAATAAAACACATTCTTTTTAAGAAGAAAAAAACTCAGCTTCAGAGTCTTAGAAAGATTCAGAACCCTTCGAGCAAAGTGCTCTAGGGAGCTACCCTACACGGGTAAAACCATGTACTGACACACACTGACTTGACTTGACTTGAGATCCGAAAAATGTCCTATATTTAAAGATAAATTAACTTTTATATGAAACTTTTTCATTTCTCAACCAATTAAATTTAATTATATGTTCCAGAAGGAAGGGCGATGCACATCGAGGTGCGTGATTGGTGGCACCTGATGACATCGGTAGCAGAAAGAGGAACCCTTTCACCATTATGCCAGTATGCGTGCTGTGTGTGCGAGTGTTTTTTGTGTGTAAATGTGTGCGAGTTGAACCGGCAAAGACGAAAACTGTGTTTTCTGTTGACCATTGTTCCCGCAAGCCGTTTATATATCTTCGAGCAACTTCAGAACTAGTGTATTGCACTAAAATTCATGATATTGATAGTTTGAGTTAACTGCGAGGCCTCATCGAAGTTTGATGGACTTTTAGGGCTTTTTGGGTTTTAGACAGGAGGCCGTTGATGGTTTTGAGTGTAAAGTTCCTGTTAAGAGTTTTAATTCTCTCGATAATTGTGGCAACATTTGAAATGTCAGAATCCTGCGTTCAGCAATGAGTACTTTATTCATCTAATAAGCTTTTAGAAGGCAATATAATGTATACTTATACTCTACATCGCAATCCATGAAGGTTTGATAAGAGTGTAAACAAAAGTTTTTGTGTGAGTTCGTCCAATTCTCCCTGCAAGTGGTTTGAAAAGGCGAATTCGATTTCTGACTCTATCTTAAATTGCCTTTAGATCAGATTCCCAATTGAGTGTCCTAAAAAAAAGGACAACCAACCTGTGAAACACAATGGTTTGTGTTTTTGCAGCATTAAGTGTAACTCTCTACTTATTATACCATTCTACGACACCGTTTAGTAGAGTTTATGCCCTCTGAAATTTTTCTCAGGATAATATTTCCTCGCTTTTGTGAGAAAAGCAGTATCATCTGCGTAGAGAAACAATTGGGTACCTAGGATGTTAAGATTGGAAATGTTGATGTTGTATATTTTATACAATAGGGAAGCTAACACTAAACCTTGGGCAACTCCAGCACGTACGTGGGTTGCTATTTGACCACTTATTCTCACTTTAACAGTTCGATTCATTAAGTAAGAATGTATGACTTTAATAAATTGGAGTAGTAGCCGTATATTATTCAACCTCCGAACAAGCCTGTCATGCTAGACTTGATCAAAGGCCTTTGGTACATCTAGAAAAGTGGCAATGGCGATGGAATTATCGTTGATGGCTTGAGGACTTTAGATGTGAAGTCTATTAATACATTTTTAGTTGACTTACCATATTGGAATCTATATTAAAATTTTGGTAAGATATCATCCATATGGAAGAAATACATATTTACGTAGCAAAAATCAACTAGGATAGTTCCTTTTGTTTAGGACCTCTACACACAGTAATAAATTAAATAAATTAGGCTGTCCGTATTTTAAACTGTTATCCTAAAATTTCTGTACAAAGGTCGTTTATATTTCCTACGGAATATGATATTTTAAAAAAAATTTTTCGAAGTGTTCTGGGGTAAACTAGATAGTTCCCCGAAAACATGTTGGATTTCAGACAAACGAATTCTCAGAACTTGATAAATAGCAAATCAGCCAATTTAAGCATGCGAATTTAAAAGATAATGAATATATACAATAAGAATAAAGAATTAAAATATGTAGCAAAAGTCATATTATAAGATATTTTCTAAGTAATTAAAAATATATAACTAAGTAAGGTTATTTTTTTAATTAAATAGTAAAAGGTATTAAAATAAAAATATGTAAATACATACTGAATACTTTTTCAAACTGTACATAAACTAAGTTAAAAAAAAAGTTGAAACACGGTTTATGTCCCACAGCTGAGGGCACTGATGAAGAAGTTTTACCAACAATTAGACGAAATCATAAAAATCTGAAGAAACAAGACATAGCCAGTGTAATAAGAGATTTTAACTATAAAATAGCAAAAGGCTAAGTCAGTGATGTAGTTGGTAATTATGACAAAATACCAGAAGCTGCAAATATAATACAAGCTGAGAACAAACTGAGAAACCTATCGTATGAAGAAGAAGAAAAAAGAGGTCATAAAATTTAAACAAATAATTTAATTTAGATTATTCGGCGTTAAAAAACGTAGCTTTAGTTAATTTTTTGTCCTATGTACTAGACTATACAGTGTGTCCGTAAAGTATGGAATAAATTCGATATTTCCTAAATGAAAAGCCTTTTTAAAAAATCTAAAACACGTCGATTTTTAAATTTAATGTTCTACATTTTACAATAAAATTTCATTATACTTGGTGATACACATTACAGTGATGACGTCATCGGCTCATGTAAGACCCTGTATTTTAGGAAATTTTTAGATCATCATATAGACGTCAATTTGATACACATTACGTCATTACTGTAATATGTATCACCTTGTATAATGAAAATTTATTGTAAAATGTAAAACATTAAATTTAAAAATCAACGTGTTTTAGATTTTTTTAAAAAGGCTTTTCATTTAGGAAATATCGAATTTATTCCATACTTTACGGACACACTGTATATAAACTGAGTAAATTTAGCCTCACATATAACGGTCATCAGATGCTGTTTACGTTTATTTAATAAAAATCCGATACAACAGTGGGAAATTGAATATTTTTCTGACAAATAAAGCAAAATGAGACAAAAAAAGGGCCCATCAAGAATATCAGAACGGAAAAATCGACAATAGTAGTAATTTGGGTTACGCCACAAGGGAAAGTTGCGAATAAATTTTGAAAAACTACACTCGCTCGGAAGAATCATTATAAATAATTAGTCTTCGTAAATTAATGGTTTGTCGTTTTGTTTCATGCCCAGAGGAAATGTTTCAGATAATTGCAGTAATTAAATCTTTGAAGGACGGTATGTCATTTATTACTTTTTAAATGATATCTAACAGCACTCAACTCATGTTTTAGGATAATAACTGTCTCTTTAGATAAAAGTTATAATATAAAGTAATATTTATGTTCTCATATATGGAGAGCTTAATTTACTGTTGTTAAAAGTGAGTAAATATTATTAAAATTTATTAATATTATTATATATTTAATTATTATACAGTGTAGGTAAAAGTTTATGGTCGTTATGGTAGAATTTAACAGGATATCTAACACAGATATAAAATCATATTTTCAGCGAATAGACAAAGAAAACAAATATATTTCCCCTTGGTCTCCCCTCCCCATTTTTTAGACACGCCCATTAATAAACGTTTTACGAATTTCCGATCCAGCTTAGCTTATACGCGACAGGGTTGCCTTATTACATATTTGAATTAAAACATTGAATTGATTTAAAAAATTGGCGATCAGTGGTGCGGTTATATTGCCATTCAAAACTTAATCATGATATTAAAAATGAAACATTAATTGACACAAATACTGGTCCAAAATTTCTAAAATCCATGAAAAATTTACAGATTCGCATTTTTATTTGATGAAATTGTAATCCAATTTTGAATAATATAAGATAATTTTGGCAACATCGCCATTCGTCGAGACGAGAGAAGCCGACAGCTATGCTGTATACCTGTCGACAGCTATGTATTTCTTTTTGGAGGTAACTTTGTAAGTGTGAAGATAAGAAATAATTATGCCGACTGTTTATACAACAGAAGAACGGGTACAAATAATAAAATGGTACTTTAGGGGCAATTCAGTACAAGAAACTATCAATTTATTTATTATGACTTTTGAAAATAGGCCAATACCTATAGAAAAAACTGTATTATCCATTATTCATGAATTTGAAGTTTGGCTGTACTAATTGGCAGGTGTAAAAAATGTTGCCCATCAGATCAACCTCGCGAAAAGAAAATTTCTCAAGAACGAGAAATTAGAGAAATTCAAGTTTGTGCATTGGCTGAAGCGACGCCGTGTACAAGTAAACAAATTGCCGATGAAGTTGATTTGAATGCAAAAACAGTGAGGAATATTTTAAAAAGAAACAACTTCCATTGTTATAAAGTGCAGACAACTCAAGAAATATTTCCTGATGATAAATTTAAACGGATGCAATTTTGTGAAATTATGATGGAGAGATGCCATGCAAATAATAATTTTTAAAAAACTATTTTGTTTACAGATGATTCCTCCTTCACAATTCACAAGAAACATAATTCATCCGCTGTACGTTATTGGTCTCAGGAGAATAAGCATTTGAGTGTGTCTGTGCGTACGCAGTATCCACAAAAATTGAATGTTTGGACTGGAATTTTGGGAGACCATATTATTGGTCCTTTTTCATTGAAGGCAATTTAAACGCAGTCAAATATCTCCAATTACTGCAAAATCAAATTATTCCTGCACTTCAACGTCTTTAAATTAACTTCAACGAAATTTGGTTTCAACAAGACGGCTGTCCTGCACATAATACAAAAGTCGTTAGAGACTACTTATCGTTAATTTTTGCTAAACGTGTCATTAGTACAGACGGTACAATAAAATGGCCCTCTCGGTCACCTGAGTTAGCTCCTCTAGATTTTTATTTTTGGGGGATGCTAAAAACAAAATTGTACAGGCATGAGTTCGAGCGAGCCACCAACTTGGAAGAACTAAAGAAAAAGATAATCCAACTTAGCCAAAACATATCGGCAGATGAAATCAACGCCATGAGGAATGCTTTGTATAATAGATTTGGTTACTGTTTGTTACAACTTGGTGGTCTGTTTGAACATTTAATTACCTAAGAATTTGGTTTAGAATTTCTAATTGTTTGAAGTTATTTTTAATATAAACAGTAGTGTTGGAATTATTTTTTATTTGATTTCATTTTTATAGAACAAATTTTATACTAATTTTATCTTTTTTTGTTTTATTTTTATAGAACTAATTCTTATTTTTACACTTAATACCTCCAGAAAATCTAAACGAAAATAGTTTCAAAGATGTTATTTTGAAAATACCAAATAATGTCTTAATTTTAATTAAAAGACGTAATTTTTCGTCCAGTTTAAATTTAATACAATACACCTGCTCCCTCATAATGCTTTACTAATACTGACCTACTGACTGTGTGTTTATTTATTATGCTTTATAAAAGAACAACTTACTACCGTGATTACGCATGACATATCACCGAACTAGTTCTGTTCTGTAGGGATGAGCGTTGAATCACCGAACTGTTTTATTTAATCGTTTATTTGTCGTTAACGAATCTACGTTTTCTCACTGGGAAGCCAACTAGTCCTGAAGCTGAAATCTTTATTGATAATTCGTTAAAGAATTTATTTATTGTAAATATTCAATTAAGAATTCTTTTTCTTGGTTAATATCATTTACCTAGTACAAGCGTAATAATTGTATTTTCAAAAAATGCACATTTGTAGAAGATGCTTTTATGCTCGACTTTCTGAATTTTTCAATGATCGATTATTTTTAATTCAAAATATTAACACATGGGAGCCCCCGATTCACGTTCTATATAATTCAGCAAACTAAATTTTTATTTGGAGTTGGTGTTTTGTCTAACGTAAATGTGAATTTATTCTGTGAGTACTAAATATTTACTTTATTAACTAATCGTGTGTTTAACATGTCTGCGCGTAAAGATGTTAGTATTTTATGGCATCACTTTAAGAAAGACATTAACAGTGAGAAGACTATATGCAAATTTTGCAAAGAAAAACTTAGTTATAAATCAACTACAGCAAATTTGCAAAGCCGTTAAAAGTATTTCAGTATATTTTTGTTTGATTCAAGAAAGCATGTTTGTTTATGTACTCGCTTAAATATTTTAATTAGTTTTTCAACTTGTTACTTGTTTACGAAAAGCAGTTCAGTTTAATTAACGATAAAAACGTCAACGACTCACCTCTACTATTTTTCTCGTTACTACAGTCAGAGAACTACGAACACAGTTCGTAGTTTTTTATTGTGGTTTGATATTGCAATTTATTATTTTTATTTCAAATAAGGCACTATGTGACTTTAAAATAAGCTTATTTTGATGTTTCAATTTCCAATTCGGAAATCGTACTTAAAATACGAAACATTAATAAATTTTATTTACATAAAACGATTTCCGAAGTGGAAATCAAAATGTTAAATTAAACTTATTGGAAAGGAAAATTGTGGCAAATTTAAAATAGAAAACAGTAAGCTGCCATTTAATTCGCCCAAATTTTATTATCTTAGAACGTTGTTAAAATGCTAAAAAGACAACAGGTCAAATAAAACCAATAAGTTTGGCAACGTTGAACTTCTCATCTTTTCTTAGTTCCACTAATGCTATGTCGACGATATAATGGGCGGACCTAATATACCTCTCTCTTTCTAAATAGGTGTTTCTCACTCCATCTCACGTAAGGTACATACCAACCATAAACTTTTACCTACACTGTATATACATAATATTATAAAACATCTACTTCTACAACGAGACGACGAAGTGGGATTCAGAGCGACTATTTAAGGCGTGTGAGTAGCGGAATTAGACAGTCTTGTAGCTAGCGCTCTAGGCTCCCTGACTCGCCGGTGTTGTGAACCTGCGAGCCAACCCGGACAGAGAGATTTCCGTATTGAGGATCGTACTCTGTCCTTAACCAAGCGAAACCCATCGGTATTGTGTATTGAACATTACCGTGGGTCCGCACAGCCAAATATTTTATTTGCGAGTGCGTTCGCTGAATTGAAGCGGAAGCGAGCATAAGTCTGCGTATGATCGATTTCACCTATTTCATTTCTTTATAAGTAATAATTAATTTCTTTTCTTTTATAGACGTTCGCTGGGGAGTTCATTCATCGAGGGACCCAGACGGAGACGTAGAATTCACTTCATTTTTTATTTATTGTATATACGGCGTAGAATTCATTTTATTTTATTTATTGTATATATGCTAAATTAATAGATTTATTTTTTATTTCAACCTGTGTTTTACTGAGTCTGTCGCCCCGAAAGAGCTACCCATCACAACACCAGATCACTTGTTTCCTTCTACTCTATTTATTCAAACCTAATTCTACTGAGTGCATCTTTATGTATTTCCCCATTACTCTGTAATACTCGATCCTTGTTACTTAAAACCTGTTAAGCGCTATTATTGCGAAAATGCAACATTTTAAACGTTATTTTCTTTTACAACTAAATATATTTTTTAAAAAATTCTTCATGTGTTTTAATTTTTAAAGGTTTAATCATATTAAAATATATTTTATAGAATAAATATATTTAATTGGGCATATATTATAAATGAATCACTACTATCTTCTTATAAAATTTTCACTTTACTTATAATATAATAGCTTTCTCAATATAAAAAACGTACATATATCTGATAATGCTCAACTTAACAAACAAGATAAGTTTGCTAAATTGCGTCCATTCGTTTTATTTGTAGTTATGAACTGCTGAACAAAATCATGAGGCTTTTGTGCACGAGATTTATGCATTGCAGTGCCCAAGTGTTGATCAACCTAAAAGTTTTATTCACATACAATCTGAAAATTGGAAATAAAAAAGTTAACCAATAAACTTGTAGTACTTCGCCGCTTTAAAATTATAATTATATCCTAATTTAATTGGTTTTCACCTCAATTAAAATTTTATATACAAGATATTAAGATTTCCTTAGTTAATTTTAAACGGACAAAAAACATTAATTAAGCACACTACATGTTACAGTTTTATAAAACATTTTAGAGATTTTAGAGATTTTAGTAAAATGTCACATTTTTATCGTAAAAAAATAACGTATTAATTTATGACAAAAAAGTCAGTATCAAAACCATATTTACAGCTTTAAATACTCTGTTTTTGTCCTACTAAGTTTTAAACATTTTTCCTCAAAAGCTTTCCATTACTGTTCCAGTTTTTGTTTCGCCGCAATTTATTTAATTAAATAATGCATTTGCGTAATATTATACTCAAAAAGTACATACAAATTAAAAAAAGAAACGTCGAAATCCATAAACAAGTACCACCGATACAGTTAACAGCTCCTTCTCCCTCCAATGCTCCCGCGAATTCCAAAACTGCTATTTTTCTTGAACATTTAGGTATTAAGTACTAAAGCGTTACTAAATAAAAAAGAAAGCTCATTTTTCGTACTTTAAAATTGTTTATGGTAAAATATTTTAGGACTAACGGTAACCAAGATATAGTTCATTAAATTGTAATACTTGCAACAATTTGTATATACCTTAATGTACAAGGAAAGAATACTCCAATACTTTTTAACATCAATTTGCTCAATCAATTTAAAATCAATCAATTTCCAATTTTAAATCAATGCTTAAATAAGGGAAATATTTAAGTTATAAAATAATAATAACCTTTATTTATATTTGTAGTTCAAAATCGTCAGGGGCTTCGATGGCTCTAATCAGGCTAGTGCAGGCAAACCTCTCGCATCACGAAAAGTTTAATGTAGCTTTGATACAAGATCTCTGGTTTTACAAGAATAAAGTAAGATATCTATCGGAAATTGGTGGAAAGTTATACATAGCCGATCTGACAAAGTTACGATGGCTTGCATAATAGTCAAATGACATATTAAAATACAACCGTCAATGATTTTTTGTTCCAGGACTTAAACGACGGTAAAGATAAAGATTATAGATGGAGTAAGTATAAAGGAGATATTTTTAGCATTCGTCGCTTATGATGATCCCAAATTATTACCAAGTGTGTTTTAATAGCTAGTAAGATATTGTAGAAAAAAAAAGGTTGAAATTAGTTATCGACTTTGACGCAAATCCGCACCATCTGACCTGTGCAGTACAAACGGACATGAAACATACATCAAGAAAAAAGACTTCTAGAAATCCCAGATATGCAAACATGCCTGGGACAACAAATATAGAGCACAATGGGAAGATGCATCAATAATCATGAAAGAAACAGACATGAGAAAAAAATAATTAAAGAAACAGCTCTCATCCTACTAAACGAAAAATAAATATCTAGCAAACTCATTAGCAGAATACAGCACATGCTTTGGTTGCCAATTGGTTGTCAATGAAAGGAGTAAGAAGTTGCTACAGTTTGTTCCGAAACATTACTTATTGAAAGCGGAAAACAAACCAACTTTTGTTTCTTGGATTTTTTCACACAACTGGTATTTAACTAATTGAAGCAAACTGGAGGTAGTTACTGTAACTCTAGTAATTTAAAGCGAAGTAAATAATAATATATAGATATATAGATATAACACTGGCCAAAACTCATGTGGCTAGAACTGTTGAAGCATCTTTTAAAAGACATCGACACATCTAATTTGAAAGACAATAAATATGTAATAATCCTGTCAAAGAATCGTATGGCAACCTTCCTAAAATAAACTGGGAGGCATATCATGTCAGAATGTAAGACTTTATATCAGACATACTATATAGGATTTATATCATGCATGTAAAACTATCGAAGGCAAAAACAAAAGTGAAGCAAGGAAATGCTCTACTTAAACTAAGCAAAGATTATAGTCTGAGTTTATATGCCCCTTTGAGGGGCATATAAACTCAGACTATACCTCGTACACAACTGTATCCAAAACTACAGGATCGGGTACAGGAATATTCGGTAATTGTAGAAATTTAAAAATTTTTATTTCCATACGAGAACATCCGTCTCTATCTCACGCAGAACTTTAAAATCTTGCAGTATGCAACAATTATCAGCAAAGAAGGTTTTGAATTTAGGAGGGTGAATATATGCACAAATAGCCAAGCAGCTTTAGGTGATCTTATAAGCCCTAAGGTCGACTTTAGGCAAGCGTGCAAATACCAAGAATAACTCTTTAGACGAAACAAAGAATACATGGCAATGAAAGTGCTAATGTATCTTCGAAAAGAGCATCGGCAACAAAATACTTTGGTCCAGAGCTGGCCGAAGGAGTGCAAAAAGTGTTGTCCACATCCGAAAAATAAAGCTGTACCCGAAGGAATAGTCAAAAACTATACCCAGTCAAATATATGGCAGAATATGCATATTGCAGAAGTACTCCGAAAAACAAGCAGTAATTAGCTAAGGTTAATAACGGGTTTCCTTACTGGACATGCTTTAGTCAAGGGATACCTGTATATAATGGGACTATTTTAAACAGACTTAAGCTCTAGCAGAGAACCTGATACTATTAATCATACCTTGCATGACTGCAAGATAATTGCAAGGTACTAGATTGCAGTCGGAAAATACTGTTTAGAGAATATTAAGTAAGTCCAAAAACACACGGTAGGAAACCCGTACAACCTGGTACAGGATTTCAAAATCCTAGAATGGCTATCATGGAGGAATGGAAGATACCTGGTAAGCCAACTGGCTGTAGTACTATCGGTTTACAACAGACTGCTTTTATGAAAAAAAAAAGTTGTTGTCAAGTTGTCCTTTATCAGCTTTTTATTTGGAAACAAAAATAATAATAAAAGGTCAATTTCAAAATGTATGTAAGATTTTCTCACAAGATATTAAATAATTAATAATATAGGTGATTTATATTTTATTCTATAAATACATATTTTCCGACCACTTAAATAATTGCCGAATAAGATAAGTTTCAGAATAGTCTCATTCATAACTATTTTCTGTATCTGCTGAATTTCAACTCTACATGTTCAATAAACAGTACACATATTGTACAGAAATAAATGTAGTAGCAAAGTAGTAATAATTTTTTCATGATACTCTTGTTCCTTTGTTCCTCTTCTTTTATAGTGGTGTTATGATAGTAAAAGCGTCAATATACGCAAAAGAAAAAGGTGGAAAAATGAAAAGGTTCGGTACAAACAAATCCTGAAGTTATTTAGAAATGGATTTTTTGCTGTGTCAGTTCGTCGTAAAAAGTCCATAAGAAAAATTACGAGCAGTTCCAAGAGAATTTTGTCTCAACAATATATCCAGCCACACGCTTATTCTACTGTGTAGTAACTTGATTTAATTTTAATTAAAAGTATATTTGCTCACTCGAATGGTGGCAAATATTATGCTTTCTAATAAAATTAACAGAAGCAATTATTATGAAACGTATTTTAAACATTTGAAAAATCAAAGCCAAAGAAATGTTTTATTAAAATTTTAGTTTATAGAATTATTGTTATATTTAGAAAAAATTTACTTTTTGTTATAAATCAATAAACGTGGCTTAAATCTATACAATGCAGGTCTAAAGTCTGTTCATTTACTTTTTGGGTCGTAAAATATGAAGTAACCCATTTTTGTGTAAGTGAAATTATATTTAAGTGATACAAGACTGCGTATGAAAGACCAACTATTGATTCAAATATTTTCTAATAAACAAATGCTTGAAAATTATTGGAGGTATAATCAAGACGTACATCAAATCTTTAAGAATTTTAAAAAAGTTTATGATTCAGTTTTTTTCAATCGTCTTATATAATGCAATGGTTGAGCTAGGTATACATACCAAACTAAAATAGATACTTCAGTCGTCAAAGACCAAAATGGCACTGAACCTCTAAAAATGATACCAACAAGCTGAATTTTTCAAAAAGGTCAACTTAGATTTGTCGAAAAAGATGAAATAAAGTTTACCACTTTTACTCTCGTGCTTTCTCATAAAACACCCCAGGTAGTGGGGAGAAAACGAAAAAATTGTTCTGGAATAAAAAATGTAGCTAAGACAATTTTGAACAAAAATGTTTATTAACATATTTTGTGTAAAATTAACCATTTTCTCAGAAACAACGCTTGAAGCGATCGGCGATTTTGAATGTCATTTACGTGCGCGAAATCAATGTTCAATAAAATTTATATTAGCTCAACGGTAAAAATTCGATATCTTTTGAACTGAAGAACATATCAACAAAAATCAACATGCATTTTAAAGGTAAAGAGCGCAACTAAATTTTTATATTTTGCCGCAAATAAACTCATTTTTTAAAATATTTTAAATAAATATTCGTGGAGCGATTTTTGCCATTTTTGATGATTGTCATGAGATCAATACAATTTATCCCTTTCACTGACCGGCCACTATGGAGTTTCCGTAGCTAAAGAGCCTAAACAAAATCTGTGGCATACAATCTCAGTACTGATTATTGGAAAAAAATGTGAGGTATCTGAAATATGCTTAAAAAACGCTGAATTTAAACTTTCACGTTACAAACAATCTAAAATGTTAAAAACTTCTCACTTGTAATTGCACTAGTATGTTTTTTAAAAGTGCTTAACTTCTGCTACAAATTACACCCAAAACCGTCTTTTTTAAATCATTTTACGTGACGTGCGATTGTTTGTAATGTTCAAGTTTAAATTCTGCGTTTTTAGTCATATTTTCAAATGCCTCATACCATATTACCATGTTACCATAACTCAAAATTAAAATTGCATGTAATAGGTTTTAAAAACTGGTCTCTAGAAATAGAAATTTTACTACGGCCGGTCAATGAAAGTGATAAAATTTATCTCACGTGAAAAATGGCAAACATCGGGCTAGGTTCAATAATTGAACAGATTTATAGAAGTTGACTTAATTTGCGGCACAATCCAAAAATTGTTTACAAAGGCTGCACTCTTCGCCTTAAAAATAAATTTTAATTTTGGTCAATACGATACTTCGATCACAAGATATCGAATTTTTACCGTCGAGTTATACAAATTTTATTTAACATTGATTTTGCTCGCGCAACTGACATTCAAAATCGCCAGTGACTTCAAGCATTGATTCTGACAGAACGGTTCATTCTAAACAAAAAAAACCTAATAGACATTTTTTTTAAATTATCTAGCTACATTTTTTATTTAAAATATTTTATTCTACGGCGTACATATTCTTGGTAACTCGATTTTTTTGCGTTTTTAACCCTTCTACGGGTGGGGTTTTAGGGGAAACCCAAGAGTAAAAGTGGTAAATTTTTTTGCACCTTTTTTGGGGTCCCAAAATTGTTATTCTCTACACAACTCAACTTGTTGGTATGATTTTTAGGGGTTAAATCTCTTGCGACTGTACTAAGAAGGGAAATCATCAAATTATTTCTGTCTAAATTCTGGACTAAGATAGGGAGAATCGCTATACTCATTGTTGTTTAACCTGACCTTAGAATATGCCATTTAACCTTCGTATTGTCTCTGGGTACGCCTGGACCCAGTAGTAAAATTCAAATGTTTATATATTTCATATATATCGTAAATTTGAGACGTGATGTTTCACGATATCCTTAAGATAAGGTTAATATACAATTTAACGTATTTGCGTTTTAAAATATCAGTTTTCTTTTCTTTGAAATGAAAGAAACACATCTGTTCTTTATGGGTTTACCTGCACTAAGAAGTTTTTTCAAATGTACGTGATGTTTGTTTTGTTTATTTTTCTGAGAAGGGTTTTCTGGGTTCTATTTTCGGAAGCGTTTGTTGAGTATCTTTCGTGTTGTACCAGACTTGATCGCTTAAAGTTTAGAGTTGAGAGTGAGGTGTACAATCATTTGTGAAAAACAGAATAATAAGCGCTTGCTGAAAAATGAGCTACAGGAGAGAACTCACGGAAGAGGAATTACGAAAAATCCTTGAAGAAGACTCAGAAAATGAAAATGAATCTACCAATTTAGAAACCATCACTAGTGATGAAGAGTTAGTGGATGAAGAACTTTCTGAAGAAGATCGTGTATCTACGGTTGATGATGACAAAGATGAAAGCAAAAATACGGAAAATGAAATAGATGTTCCTGAACAAGAAGATTTACAATATACTGTTCACGATGGGACAGTTTGGAACAAATATCCACCACCTGAGTTAGGTAACCACCTGTGTAAGGTAATTGGTGGCTTAAGTGCTACACATATATTCTTACTAAATTTGTGGGTTTTACTAATTGCGTTGTATATTGTTTAGATCCATCAATATACTATGTCCTGTGCCAGGTAGCACCAGATATACCACTCAACGAATTACCGATGAACCTATATCTTCAATGATATTGTTTTTCACTGACGAAATGCTCAATTTACTCTTAGTGGAAACTAACAGAGAACGTGATCGCATATGTAATGAAAAAATGTTAACTGTAAAAGAAATATCACTGGAAGAATTAGAAGCTTTTATAGGTAAATACTTTCATTACAGTTATAAAATAAATTAACTTGAAATTTTGCATTTTTATTCAAGGTCTGCTCCTTTTGGCCGGTGTTCATAAAGGTGCCAAAGAATCTCTGCACGAACTTTGGAGCAATTCTGATGGTAGGCCCATTTTTAGAGCTACTTTGTCTCTGAAACGATTTTGAAACATCAGCCGCTTTTTGAAATCTGATAATAAAGAGGATATAGCTATTCGACGGAGGCACGACAAGTTAGCTCCAATTAGAAGTTTTTTGATTTATCTTCCAACTTCCCAAAATGTTTGTTCAATATGAAAGCCTCACTGTCGACGAACAACTTGTACCATTTAGAGGTAAGTGTCCCTTTAGACAGTATATTCCAACAAAACCACGTGGGAAATATGGAATTAAATTATGGCTTTTATCTGATGTCAAAACTACGTATGTGTATTGTGCAGAAGTGTATACAGGAAAAGCAGAAAATCAGCCCCGTGACTTACATCAGGGCAGAAATGTTTTACGATTTATAAAAGATGTTCAGAATTCTGGGCGAAACATAACCACGGATAATTTTTTTACTGCCTACCGTTTAGCGACTGAATTATTAAAACTTACACTAATTGGAGTATTACGAAAGACCAAAACTTTTATTCCAGTTGAATTTCTAATTATTAAAAGTAAAGTCCCTATCATCAATTTTTGGATTTCAGAAGAATATGACTTTACTTATATTCTAGAATATAGTAAAAAGGGTAAATCTGTTATTCTTTTGTCCTCGATGCATTTATATGACCAGGTGTCATTGCAAGAACATAAGAAACCAGACATTATTTTAGAATACAATAGAACCAAAGGAGGTGTAGATACGACAGATAAATTAGTATCAGCGTGTTCCTGCAAAAGAGGAACTAGAAGGTGGCCACTTTGATTATTTTTTAATATTTTAGATTTGGCGGTAATTAACGCATATGTGTTTTATATGCATGTAAATCCTCAATATGATAGGAACACACTACATAAAACAAGGCTTTTTATAAAAGAATTGGCATATAATTTAACAGAAAAATTCTGAACTACCGAACTACCCGAATGACAACAAACGTTCCACAAAAAATCCAACTAAATTTACATGCATTAGCTGGAACAAGTTGAAATGCAAATGAAAGTCCAAAACGTGGAAGGTGTAAAGACTGCGGATGGGAAAAAGACAGAAAATCTCGTACAAGATGCCAAGCAGGTTTATTTGTCCTGATCATTCAAATATCTTTTGTAAAAGTTGAATTGAATATATATATATACATATATATATATATATATATATATATATATATATATATATATATAAATATATATAATTTTAAATAAATATAAAGTTTTATTATATTTTTTATTACCAAAAAAATTATTTTAGTTTTGATACATCGATAACATGAAACTACAAAAGCTTGTGCGAATTTTATCTAGCTGATCGAGGAACATATATTCTTCTCGCCTTTGCAGAACACGTAGATGCTGTAGCACAATTAACATCAGAAAATACGGATATTTTCTCGAGCTATAAAAAAGCTGCATAAAATATTGTTCTAAAAGTAAATGAAGACAAAATAAAATACATAGTCGTTTCAAAATAAGAACGACGGGAAATAAGGCAAAATGTTACTATTTTACATTTAAAACACAAAGAGAACGAGAAGCTAAAACGCGAATAATAGCGAGAAACAGATCTTTCTTTGTAATGCAACATCTAATGAGGTCAAACTTCTCTCGCGAAGTACAAAAATCTAAATATACAAAATTATAATAATCATAATATCTAGTCATATTGAAGCGAAACATGGATGCTATCAAAAAAGAAGTAAATAAATTACTGGTGTGGAATCATAAATTCTTTCGAGTGATATACGGCCCTTGCAGAGATAGTGCGAGAAACGAACGGAGACGCAGACACAACAACAAATCATTATAGTCTCTCATTAAGAGAAAAACCTGATGAGATATATAAAAGTCAGTAGACTCATATGGGTACGTTATGTAATATTCACTAACGACAATGGACTACTAAAATGTGTTTTGAGAAAGACCAGATGGAGGAAAGTCTGTAGGACGGCCTATAAAAAGGTGGAAAGATGCAGTGAGAGTATCTGGAAACAATGGGAAAGAGTTGCAAGGGCCGACAAACATAGAAGGCAATAGTCAACGGCGCGAAGATTCCCGAAGAGTTGTAACGCGATGGAGAATAATAAAACAAGTAAAATAAACTTCGTGAACATTGTTGTTCAGTAATTTTTAGGTGACCCAATCATTTAAGAAGGCAGACGGGCGCCCTCTTGTAAACTAGTCGGGCGTCAGTCTCGATGAATATTTGGTGAACGTCTAGTTTTTCTTCATAAATCATTTTCATTGCATTCTCCAGCGTAAACTTAGGCTTGAAAGTATGAAATGGATATACTAGACAATTATTAACACACAAACAAGACGCCTAGCTGTTTTGATCGCATATTTATCACATACTCATCTCGCAAGACGTTTATATACATACAATATTTTTTGTCTTACTGGACCACCTAGTGTTACCAAACGGTGTTCATACCATACCATACCATACGGTATATACACCAATATTTTTAGGGTTATATTACAAAGCTTAAAATTCTTTCGTAACAAAATTTATTTTAGAACTAAAGAATAAGTATCTATAAATAGCTGTTTGTAAGTACTTTTTATAACAAATCAAAAACCAAGTTTTAATAGTATTTCTCTAAACGGATGTCCATGTGTGAGAGCTTTAAACTGTTGACATAATTTTTAAAAATTTTAATTCCGACGATAAATTTAAATTCAATTTTAATTTAAATTTAATTTCGACGATGTAACCAACAATGAGTTTTTTCACTTACTAAAAGCGTGTTCACAAATAATCAACGCATTACAATCGAACCAAAAACTATATTGCCAGTTCTAAAATGGGGTTTTCTACCGTTACCATATGGTAAAGCTTGCCGTTGAAGGGTCATTTCGATTACATTAAATTTACTTTACCTTAAGAATATCGTGAGAGTGCAGTGATGACTGTAAAAGTCTCTTGTTAGTGATCCCATAATAAATTATAAAGAAAATAAACCAGAAAAAAAACCTCATATTACTATGCCGACAGGTAAATATTTGTTGTTACATTTTGGTTTAATCTTAATATTACCACCAAACTCTGATTTTAAGTGTGTGTTATTTTAAAATAAAAATTATGTAACCTCAAAGTGTTATTGACTTACTATAATGGTATTTTCTTTTTACATGGGCAACCAGATTATACTGTACTCTATCAAGGAAATTACGACGTAATTGGTTTCGTTTAATATTATAGTCACTTCTTTAATATTACTCTTTTTACCATCTGTTTTTTTTTAGGACTATACTTGAATCTTTCCGTTGTAATGATAAGACTACCAAGGAGAATTGAAATTCTATTATAAAATAATACCTTAATCAACTATGGGAGCCTATCGTCTATGCTTCGCCAAACTCAGTCAAGTGTAAATCCATCTGGTCTTAAACTATAAATTAAACAATGAAAATTTAGCTGGTAACAAATAAAACAATTATTCGAAAAACTATTCCATACAACAGTCCACAGAATATTCCAGAAATTATTCAATAAATCAAAGAGATTTCTGCAGATCATAAAATGAACCTTATAATAATTTTTATCGTCTTTTATAAATTTCAATTACACACAAAAAATAATATGACACCACGTTAGAGAAGCGGATAGACAAACAGTGGTAGTGACTACAATGAATTATAGCACAGAAGCCATAGAACATGTCTATGATGGAATTAGCTCTTCTGTCAACATAGAACAGAATAGTTAGTCTACAAGACAGATAGAGAGAGGGCGCCAACTATTTTTTGAAGAAAAAACAGTAAAAAAGAAACTGAAGGTTAAGGAAATATTAAATTAATAAAGAAATTAAAATAAAATAATTATTCAAATATAAATTAATAAAGATGTGACGTTTATAACGTAACACTGTAAAACTCGTCTTGATGTTTCACCTAAATAAAAATGTTCGCCTTCGCAGGGTATTTTTTAAATAAATTTTTTTGTTCTTGCTTGGTCGTTGTTAGGTTTAGTTTAAGATAAAATAAATCCCAATACGTTTGTTGTTTTAAATGTTGTTATGTTAAATGATAATTATTTTATCACTACTAAAAAATTATAGTCGTAGGTACTGTAATTTTTTACTGTTTTAAGTTTAATAACTTCTCACAAATAATTACGAATAACTTTGTACTAATTACTAAAGAATAATAATACGAATAAATAAAAAAAAATTAAATTTTAATTGAATTTGTGTAGAATTTAGCTTATAGATGTATATTTACGTCGTCTCCAGCGACGGTTATAAAATTTCATAAATTAATTCTAGACGTAATTATTTTTCTCAAAATAAAATACGATGCTGAAATTCAATAAAATTATATTTTAATTTAAGAACAGAAAAACAAAAGCGTCTTAAAATACAGGTGTTGCCAGTTAAAAAACTAAAGATCAAAAGGATCTTAGGGTAATGAAAAATACAAAGATGTTTCAAATGCTTTTTTAATGAGCCGCCCGTCCTATGAAACAAAGCAAAGTAAATACTTCGTGAGTGCAATAAATCTTCTTTTTTTCTTTACTTAAAGGCCATTTTATCTTTTATTTAATTGCCAGCGTTGTGATGAGATACAAGAACATTTAATTTACTATCGTAGTGTATTATGTTTATAATACAGTCGGAAAACTGAAAGATTACCCATGCGTTATCGATGATATACATATGAATCAAATCAAAACTTTCTAGACAAAACAAAGTATAATATCTACCTAAAACTAATACTGAAAATAAACGGTTGTGACTACTACTTCAGCGTACGATTTTTTGCTACGTAAGAATTTAAAAAACAAATTTTGTGATCTTATTCTTGTTTTGATAATATATATTTATTGTAAAATTCATAATATAGTATTATGAATTTCTCTAGGTTAAAGTTGCTAGTGAACGTAAATAATAACAGGAATTTAAAAAAATATCGTTTACTGCAGCTATATTAAGTGATTTAACATGAAAGTAGACTTAATTAATTTAGATATTTGTTTGATATTTTACCATGCTGATGATTTTTTAGTTTGTACATCAGAATACTGAAAATAGTGTAAATATTTGGACTTCTTATTTGAATTTATCGTCACCTTCTTGTTTATGTGCCGTCTTCTACCGACGGTTGGCCACCATCAAACAATAGGTTTCTCTGTTTTGTGCCCCATGTATTATGTTCGCAGGTTCTGGTATTTGAAACCATTCTCTCAAGTTTCTCAGTCAGGATTTCTTCTTTCTACCCAAACCTCTTCTACCTTCAATCTTGCCTTCCACGATAAGCTGTAGCAGACTGTACTTATCATTACGGAACACATGGCTCAGGTATGACGCTTTCCTCGTTTTAACAGTTGTTAACATTTCCACCTCTTTACCTATTCTTCTTAATACCTCTGTGTTGGTCACTCTGTCTGTCCAAGGTATTCTTAGTATGAGTCGATACTACATTTCTAGAGCTGCTAACTTCTTTATAGTTGCTGCTGTTAATGCCCACCCTTTAACTCCGTAAAGTAGCGTAGAAAGTACGTAGCATTTCGTAGAGCCATCGGAGGTTAACGCAATTTGGATCTTAATCTCTACGTCTGGGTCCCACTGATCATTTACTGGTATATCCCAGATATTTAAATCGGTGTACTCTTTCAATACGTTTGGCTTCAATGTTCAGGTCGATATGTTGAATGTTCTTTTTACTGATCACCATAAATTTAGTTTTCTTTCTATTGATCTTCAGTCGAAATTGGTTGCCAGTTGTATTTACTCTATTTAGCATCATCTGTAAATCTTCGATATTATCGGCCAGTATAACAGTATCATCTGCATATCGAAAATTACTTATTGGTACGCCATTAATATTGATGCCCTCGTTGTACTCTACCAGTGCCTCTAGAAATATTTGTTCCGTGTACAGGTTGAAAAGCAGTGGCGAAAGAATACAGCCCTGTCTAACCTCTCTTAAAATGGTTACGTTTTCACTCACCATATGTTTATTCTTTATGTGGGGTGTTTGATTCTAATATAGATTTTTATAATATGGATGTCCTTAGTGTCAAGTCCTGTAAGATGTAATAGTTCTATGAGTTTGTCATGTTTAATAGTATCGAATGCTTTCTCATAGTCGATAAAACAGGCGTAAACATATTTCTGTTGATCCAGACATTTTTGAATCAAGACGTGTATTGCAAAGAGCGGCTCTCGAGTTCCAAAACCGTATCCAAAACCAAACTGTGTTTTACTTATGATGTGTTCTAATTTTGCTCTTACTATGGAATTGATAATACGCAAGAATACTTTAAGGGTGTGACTCATTAAACTATCGTCACCACTTTAACTTTTTCTAACTGGTATTAGAACCAGGTAGGATAGACTGAATTTTCATTAGTATTATATCAGATAAGAGTACCAGGGAGACATTTCTTTATGATTAATATATGCAGACTATGTGGTGTTAATTAGTAATGCAAGGAAGAATACAGGGTAGAAGTCGCGGAAGAAGACGCATCTCCTGGTTGAATAATTTAAGAGCTTGGTTTAACTGCACTTCTGCTGGCCTCTTTAGAGCAGTGGTGTCGAAAATGCGAATTGCCATGATGGTTGCCAACCTTCTTAGAGGAGATGGCACGCGAAGAAGAAAAATATGTGGTGTTAGCAGTGAATACTAAAAGAGCATTAGAAATAAGACTGGAGTAGTGGAGACAGTGTCTGGAAGGAAAAGGTTTAAAATCGAATAGGTCAAAAACGGAGCATTAAGAATGTCCATTTAAAGATGAAGTTATAAATCCAAATAGAGTGGTAAACCTAGACAATAAGACTATTGTAAAAAGTGATAGGTTTAAGTATTTAATCTACTGCAGAGCAACGGGGAGATAGATAGAGATGCCTGCAATTTAATAAAAATTTCTATGAAACTGAAAGGTAAATTTTACAAGACAGCAGTGAGATCAGCTATGATGTATGGCACTGAATACTGGGCAAAAGAAAGAAGAACAATGTAACATGTGGCTGAAATGAGAATGTTAAGGTAGATGAGTGGAGTAACAAGAAATTATGGAAATGAATATATTAGGAGAAATTTATTAGTTGCAGCTATCAGTGAAAAAATGAGGGCACATAGATTGATCTAGTTAGGTAAGGTTCCACGTCGAAATGAGAATCACCCAAGATAACCAGTCTTCGTTAAGATTTTCATTGTGTCTCACACATTGTTGCCAAACTTCCGTATTACAATTTTCTAATAACCCTCTCTTATGCTTAATACTTTATTGTTACCATATCCATCCCTACCAATATACTTATTATAGAACGATTTTTAATTAGTTTAAATTAACTCAATAGCATAAAAGTCACAATGATAGGTTGGTAGCCTTAATACTTTATGACCATGCTCTCGTGAAAGTTCATCAATAACATAAACATTTTCAAACAAAAATGTTCAATCATTTTTTTTCTGGGTCATACCAATATTAATCTCCTTCGATAAAATGTCCTGTCTTACTGTCTCTCACAACATCTTTTTGGGTGATCCTCTCTGTCTTATTCCTGCAACCTGATAATTGGGTGATTCTCATTTCGATGTGGACCTTACCCAAACCACCTCAATCTATGCTCTTTCATTCTCAAAGGAAACCGAAAGCACACACACACACACACATATACACACACAACACAAACATTTTCATTTCTATTTATTTTGTTAAGTTGTAACAATTCAGGTCTTGTGTTTCACTGAAATTAATATAATTAGCTTTTAGCCAAATGATTATATCATATGTCATCTTTTCTGGAAATATAGAAAGGTTATTTTTCAACTAGTATACTGTGATAAGAAGCATTATCCATTACTATTAGTGATGGTTCCTCTAAATTAGGGATTAACTGTGTAGTAATCCACTGTGTATAAATATGAACATTCATTTCTCCATGATAGTCCATTGACAAAGATTTTAAATAAAACAGTAAACTTGCTTATTGGACGACCCCTTTAGAAAAACCTGCATGCAAAATAATAAAACTTTACCAACGTTTATATCAATATATATGATATATATATATATATATATATATATATATATATATATATATATATATATATATATATATATTTATATATATATATAATTTGAGCTTATATATTGTCAAGCTTAAAAAGTTTACCTTACTATTACAGAAGATAAACTGAAGATCTATTGGCGTAACCCCCAATACAAGCAACAGTGTAAACTTTGTAGACCAGAAATCCCAAAGGAAAGTCAAAGAACGACGAGGCGTAATCAATAAAATGGAGGCGCAAATTGTTTTGAAAGCCATGTGACAAGGGTTTATACTGTAGATATATTTTGTATTGAATTCGACAGAAATTACTAAAAGGATATTCTATGGAGAAGAATATTTGCAATATTTGATGGACATGTATGTAAATTTTGGCATATAAAAGATACGAATATATTGTTAAAAATGTATTATGTTGCGGATAATAAATAATGAAATGAAAAATGTAAACTACTTTTCTCGTATAAGGCATAATCAGAAAAAAACATACAAATCTCCTAATTTTGTTACATTTTAGATCCGGTAATATTTTTTTTATTACCTCACACCACTAACGCTGTTAGCTCGATAATAATTTTTGGATAGAGTCTGGAAATAAATTATACCTTGTTACAAAAAAAAATTACTTTATTTTCTTTACTAAGTGACACTTATTGTCACACATTGACACACGACAAAAATAGAAGTTTATAATGTTCTATAGTTTGTACTGATAGGATCAAAGATTGATAAAATATTGAGTGAGTAGGTGATCAAATTTATCTGGTTTACCTTAGAGTTACAGTAAGCTATCTTAATTAAATCTATTTTACTTTCCTACTCTTCTTCCTACCGCGTATTTTTGTAAAAGTTAAATTAATAGAGCGCTTCAGCAGACTTCAGAAAAGATAGCCTGCCCATGAAGGGTCAGTTTTCCTGGATATTGTCAGTGTTTTTGTGGACTGAAAGTAAAAGTTTATCAAATTTTTTGTTATATTTTTTAAAAATTTGCAACGTAGGTTTGGTGTAGCTTTCTTAATAAGTTTTGGTAGCCACATTGCGAGTATAAGCTTAACTGTTCTTGATATAGTTTGCATTGCGTGGTTTATCTTATAGATGTGTCTGATATCTAAAAATATGCTGTAAATAAAAGGTTGTAATATTGTTGCTGCTATATTTTGCTGATAATTTTATAAAATTTTTGGTGAATGTGAATGTTTTGTCCAATGTATATATATATATATATATATATATATATATATATATATATATATATATCATCATCATCATCATGTGCAGCTTTATCAACCGTTTCCAATAAATATATATATATATATATATATATATATATATATATATATATATATATATATATATATATATATATATATATATATTTCCTCTAGAGAGCAAGATTATTGATCTTCCTTTCTAGAGCTAGGGCAGTTTGTGAATGTAATAGTATTGCCTACTATTTATTGAGCCTACGATATACAACGAAGCTAATAGAAACAGAACTTGCTTTATTTAATTAAACCTGAGTCAACCTTGGGCCTTTAAATATTATTGAAAGTATGTTATACCTGATCGTTTCCACGGTACTGGGAATCGAAACTGAATCTTCTGTGTCATAGTCAAATTAGTCTACTGTCTGAACTATCCAGCTCGGCTAAATAATTTGGATAATTTTTAAGATTTTCTGGCTTGTTGTAAGTTTCTGGTCATCAAAATGTTTCTTGATCCAAACTTAATTTGCGTGTTTGAATCAGCAATAGGACTTTTTATCACAAAAGAGTATCGGCCATTTTTTCCGTACAGTTTTTTGTAAAAAAACATATTAAGTTAAGTTAGTAATATAAATATCAATAAAGTGCATGTGAACACATAATTGGGATAAAAAATACCAACGAAAGTGTAGTTACTGAAAAAAAAAATACTAAAATAAAGGAAAAAGTGCCTCAATTACTAAATCAACTTTTTTAATCGATTAGTAATATAATACCTGTACAAAACAGGAACAACGAAGCAATCTTATAAGGTATGTAAGGGTGAGGTGGCGGCCACAACGGCGCACCGCACATCGCATAGTACAACGCACAGCACAATACCCCGCACCTAGCTTAGTCTTTGCTTTGCACATTAGTGGCCGTATTGAAGCACCATGCACTGCACATTTATTTTATTTTCTTTAATCATGTCGTCGTCACTCTCTTCATCGGAAGATTGTTTTAAATTCAAATTGAAGAAATATTGTTTATGCAAAGAACAATCAAAAATGGCGGTGCATCCTCTAAATAAAAAGCTAATTTACTATGGCGAATTTCACCACCCCTATAAAGACCTTAGAAAAGATTCCCAATACTTTTTTGAATAAATAAGAAAGAGTTCAAATACGTTTGATTATATTTTAAACAAATTTAAAGGAAAAATAAATATTATTTGGAAAAATTGCCATGCCCAACCCACAACAGCTGAAGAAAGATTTATCTTAACATTACGGTAAAAAAAGTTTTAAATAACCATTTTATTAAAAATGATGTAATACAAATTGGTGTGAAAGGTGCATGTCATCAAAAATATTTGGCATACTTGGGCGCTGAAAATACAGGTGTTCTGGCGGAGCAAATTGGTTCATGCATAAACACATAACTAATTAATTTGTCTTTATTCATCCCTAGAATAATCGCTGTGCGAAGATCAGAAAATACTAAGATCAATTTACGTAGGCGAGGCATTGGTATCGAGTAATGTGCAAAGCAAGGAGCGGTGCGTCGTTGTGGCCACACGCATTTACAGTAATGCTTGTATTTACTTTGCTTCAGCGAGGCTTTGGTCAAGGGTAGGTGCGGTGCGATGTGCGGTGCGCCGTTGTGGCCGCCACTTGATGCATTCTAAAGAATTTAATGACAATACTTATTTTATAAATTTTCTAAAGCCTTTATTTCTTTATAAACAAAGTATAATAATTGAAATGTCAGATGTTAATAGTTTTTATTTTTGTTTCTAGGCGCAGTTACTCTACCGGACAAACAGTGTAAACTGTCATCCTAGCCTTTTATATAGATATATTATATAAACACTGTTTTTGTTTTACTCATCTATATCCATTTTGTTAAGGATTTCTCTTCATAATTTTAATCGTTTTTCTGATTATCTGTTAGTAGTTCCTACTTTTACCAATCACTATCTAATCCACCAATGATATAAGTAAACAAGGACAAAGCACTAAGCTTTGATTCCCGCCTATTTTTTCATGAATTTTATTACTCTCACCATCTCCATGAAATCACTTTATCATATCTTTTCTAATAATACTTGGCATTGCATTTTTACAATTTTTACATACTGTTTATTGTGTCCACCAAAAACCTCTCCAAATACCCTATCATATATTTTATCAAGATCAATAAGCGTATAGAAACAATTATTTTCAGATTTTTCCATCAGGTTTTTTCTATTGTAAATTGCGTCGTTACTGACCATCTTCTTTGCATAAATCCTTATTGATTTTAGAATATTTCAGTTTCTCACATACCCGCATATCAAATATACTATCACATATTACCATTGCGTGACTAAGTAGTTTATGGCTGCGTATTTTTTACACTGCTGAACACACCCTTCCAATTATATACAGCTATTAAGATACAACTTCTCAATTTATCTACATTTTGTTCCACGTGCATAATTCGATGAAGTTAACATCTAAGTCAAATGATTACTCTCGTCTCTCATCCGTGACCTTATATTTAAACATTAACTATTCTATATAAAAGCAATAATGACAAAAATATAAAGTGAAAAAATAAGCTAGAAAATAAAACGAGTTCTACTAATAAAGCTACTTGTCAATAATAGACCTCTAATGCCTAGTTATCTAAACTGAAAGGCTATTATAAAAAGATAAGTATTTTAGCTATTTTCTAAATGTAATATGACCATAAACAAAAATAAAAGAGAAATAAAAATTAATAGGTATAATGCAACTGTAGAAAACTGTGGCAACCAAAATTCTTCTTCTTTAGGTGCCGTCTTCTTAGCGAAGGTTGGCGATGACCTCTGCAAAGTCTTCCCTATTTTGGGCTTTCCTTATTAAACTTTGAAAGTCTAATCCTGTCCAATCTTTGATGTTGCGCAGCCAGGTCATTTGGCGTCTACACGGGTCACGTCTGCCTTC
This sequence comes from Diabrotica undecimpunctata, assembly GCF_040954645.1. Classification (NCBI taxonomy): domain Eukaryota; kingdom Metazoa; phylum Arthropoda; class Insecta; order Coleoptera; family Chrysomelidae; genus Diabrotica; species Diabrotica undecimpunctata. The sequence continues at coordinate 127,707,256 of NC_092804.1, read as the reverse complement.
TATTTTCCCTTCTATAATAAGCTGAAGGAAGTTATACCTGTCGTGTGTAACTATGTGTCCAAAATAAGACGTTTTAAGCTTCTAGACAATTTCTGTGAGTTCACGTTCTCTATTCATACGCCTTAAAACTTCTTCGTTTCTAACGCGGTCGGTCCATGGAATTTTCACCATACGACGAAATACCCACATCTCAAAGCTCTCTAAACGTCGTAACGAGCTGACTGTTAACGTCGAAGCTTCCACGCCGTGTAATAGTACACTATATACATAACACTTTATCATGCGGTATCGTAGGGACAAATCAAGATTACGGGTAGTGAGTAACTGTCGCATCTTTAAGAAGGTATTTCTTGCCTGTTCTATTCCACATTTAACCTCTTGTTCTTGATCTAAGGTTTCATGTATCCAACAGCCTAGATACTTAAACTTTTTCACTTGTTCAACTAGATTGTTGTTGACTAGTATGTTTATAACTGGCGTGTGTTTTTTTGAAATTACCATTGTTTTGGTTTTTTTTACATTCATCTTAAGGCCGTATAGTTCTCCTTCTTGCACTACTTTGGTTAACAGAATTTGTAGTTATTCTTCACTGCCAGCAATCAGTACTGTATCATCGACATACTTGATATTGCTCACGATTTTTCCATTGACTTTTATTCCTTCTTGTGCTTCATATAGAGCATGTGCAAAGATGTCCTCTGAGTACAAGTTGAATAATAATAGTGATAGTATACAGCCTTGTCTAACTCCTCTTTGGATGTTTATGGTTTCAGTATCACCCATTTCAGTTTTGACAAAGGCGTTTTGGTTTCGGTAAAGTTCACGTATTGTACTAATGTCGTTTGGATCCAGGTTCTTTTTTTGCAAGCATTCTATTAGCTGATCGTGTTTGACTTTGTCAAAAGCCTTTTCATAATCTATAAAGCACAAGTAGACATCTTTTTGTTGATCCCGACACTTTTGCATGAGAACAATGAAACTAAACAAAGCTTCTCGAGTTCCTATACCGTTTCGAAAGCCAAATTGTTCCGGACCCATATCTTCTTCGCATTTTTTGTAAATTCTGTTTCTAAATTTTTAGAAATAGCTTCAGGATATGGGGCATGAGACTTATTAATCGAAAATCATTACATTTTTTTGCGTAGTTTGATTTGGGTATAGGCACAAACGTAGACGTTAACCAATCTTATGGAAGTGTACCAGTCTTGTATATACTGTTGAACAGTCTTGATAATAGTTCTAAATTGTCTTCTTTCAAAAGTTGTATAATTTCACTATGAACGTAGTCAGGTCCACGGGCTTTTCCGTTATTTTTGATGTTTGTTTATCTATCAATATTTATTGTTCTATCGTCTGAAAATAGGTTTTGTATGTATGTTCGCCATTCAATGCTTATTTCTTCTATTGTGGTGAGGACTCTATCATCCGTCCTTGTTATTGTGCCACACTGCCTAGCGTTTCTGATCCCACACATTTCTTTAATTTTCTTATGGAGAAGTCTCTCATCATGTTTATTCTGTAGGTCTTCTATCTCTTCGCAAGTTTCTACAAGCCACTGTACTTTTGCTTCCACTATCTTTTTTCTTATTAGTCTTTGTATTTCTTTATATTTATTCCAGTCTTTGTTGTTGTATTGTCGTCTCACATTCATCATTTCTAATATTTCATTAGTTATACACGGTTTCTTGCCTCTTTAATTCGTGTATTTACGGTGGTCTTCAACTTTTAGAAATACAGTCTTAAGTTCTTTCCATATTTGGTTTAATAACCAAAATAATCAAAGAAAATTAAAATGATGATTGTATGTATTTTCTTTATTATCTTAATATTATTCGGAAGATATTTTCTTATGGCATCTTAATGTAATTTACTGTTTTTATTGGGAATAAGCCACAATTTTAACAACTTTATGACGTTTAGAATTTGTAGCACTAGAAAATATTTGTGAAGGGGATTCTTTTAGTTTCTGACCATTTTACAATAACTTTGTGTAGGTATCCTGGTTGTAACTACATAATCCTACCACAAGACTGCAGTAAACACTTAGCGCGTGATAAGTGAAGCTTATTATTTATCTCTATTATTGGTTTTAATCTTTTCAATAGAAGTTTTTTAAATAGTTTTAACATCACCGGAAGGAGTGATATTGGTCGATAGGATGTCACTTCATTAGGAGGTTTACCCGGTTTGGAGATCATAATGACTTCGGCTACTTTCCAGAGTCTGGGAATATATCTCAATCTAAAAGCATCATTTATTAAGTGTGTCAGCTTAACTATGGCTTTTCTTGGTAGATTTTTAAATAGTTCTCCTGTTATGAGATCATATCCTGGAGATTTCTTAGGATTTATATTCTCTTTTATTTCTGTTGATACTTCTTTAAATTATGTCAACGTTATTTTTTCTTTAGTTTGGAATGATTCTTCTCATCTCAGTTTTTCACCATCATTGTCGTTGGGTTTGAACGTGCTTTTTAAATGATCTGCAAATCATTCTGTTTTATGTTCGTTACTTTTAGTCCAGTTGTCGTTTTCCAACTTGATAGGAGGAGAATGAATAAATATTGGTCTCTTTATTCTTTTTGTTGCCTTCCATAACAAATACTATGTGTTCTGGTTAGCTGTTAAATTATTTAAAAAGAATTAATTGTTGAATTTTTTATATTCTGTATCTCCCTTTTTAGCTTTTATGTAGCATTATTTAGACTAGTTTTTCTCATTTTAAGATTAATTTTGTGTTCAAGGTTTATTTTAAAGCTTTCCCAGTCAGTTTTTATTAGTCAATATTGGATTAAACTCTTTTTTATTCACTGTATCACTCATAGTTAGAATTATCGGTGAGCAATCAGAGTTCATGTCCCAGCCGTCAATAATATCCAGATAGTTAGCTGAGATATTTTTGTAAATAAAGAAATCTATCAGGTCTGGAATTTTGTTCCTATCGGTGGGCCAGTATGTTGGTCTACCAGTAGAGATTACTTCACCCTTTTGTTCCATAGCTAACAATAGTTCTTTTCCTTTAGTTGTAGTTAGTCTAGAGCCTCGATGGGTATTATTTGCATTAAAGTCGCCACCGATGATGTATCTTTTTCCTAAACTGTTCATAAACTCTTTATATTGTTCTCTTTTAATAAAGTATCTAGGAGGACAATCTATTGAACTTATATTTACGGTATGTGTTTTTTTTATCTTCACACAGACTGTTGTAGCTTGTATGTGCTCAGTTGCATATTTTAATTCCTCATGATGCAAGATGTTACCTTTAATTATGATAGCGGTTCCTGCTTTAGCTGCATTATCTGGGTGTACAGTAGAATATACTCTATATTCTCTAAATTTTACATATGAATGTTTAGTGAAGTGTGTTTCAGAAACTAGAGAGAGATTAATTTTCTCAATGTCTGTAGTACTGCTTGCAACTCGATCTAATGTTGTAATAGTCCATTTGCGTTCCACGCCATTATTCGGAGGTCCTTAGCTATTTCTAATTTTTGGAATAGCTCCTTTAACGCTATGCTCTAGTCGGGTAACTCTGATATCGATTTGAGTTATTTTGTCATCAATCTTAGTGATCTTTTCCAATATAATTTTTAATATAATATCAGTTTCTTTTTCTTGTTGCAATGATGTTGCATGTCTCCTTGCATTCTTTGTTACATCGCTTTAACTTCTATTTTAACTGACCTCTGCCGTTTTTAGTGTTTTTGCTTTCAATAACTCTATGAGGCGCTTTTATAACATTGTCTTTGTTTGTTCTCTCGTTTCTCATTGTTAGTAATTGTTTAGCTACAGAACATCCGCGGTAATTTGACCTACAATTTTTACATTTTACATTTGAACAACTCTAATTTACCTCTCTTACTTATTTTCATAAAGTATGGTACGAAAGGTTACTTATATATTTATTCTCTCTATTAAAGCTCTGTAATGATCGCTATTGCCTGTATTAATTTTTATAACTTCACTGTTTATGATTTTTATAGTGAAGGTAATACCAGCCTCAGTCAGGAGCTTGCTTAGGTCAACAGCATTTTGAAAACCTTCTACTACAACCGGAGGTGGTGGTTTTGGTTTTTTTATTGGTTTTTCAATTTGTGTTTCTGCACTTGATTTTTGCGGAGAGGGAGAAGAAAATAAGGTATCCATTTTACGTTTTTTTTTAGTTTTCCTGTTTTTGTTTCTTATCCAGCCCGTTCCATATGCTAAATCTTCTTCATTGGTGCAGTATTCAAGTTTATCTACTCTTAATTTCTTTTGTGATTCATCAGCACTTGCGGTTAACCCCGTATGTTGTTCGGCTTTTTCCAGCTGTGCTTATCTCTTTTCCATATCGGCAATTATTTGACTCAACCGTTGATTATCCATATTAAGTTTCTTAAGTGTTTCTTGTGACTTTAGTGATTAGTATTTAAAAGGTAATCGAAATAGTTTTTGGTACTTATTAATAATAATAAAAATAATCCAAACTTGGTTAACTGGGATTTTATTAAACAGAATAAAAACTTCTTTATTTTCACAAATTAAAAGTAAAATGCAAAATAAAATATTTTTATAAATCATTATTACAATGTGATACTTACTATTTCTGCGTTCGATTACTATTTGACCGGTTTTAGAAAGTCTGCGTTCGCATGGAACAGAAGTGGCATAAAAGCATAAATACTTTTTAAATAAATCATTAATGTGTTGCCTGTGTGAGTCCATGTTAAATAGTTAAAAAGAAATAGAGTAAGAATTACAACCAATTTAATTATACCACCAACGACCGGTTTTGCATACCACAATTTGCTATGCATCTTCGGGTCTAACGGTACCTGGTAAATTAAATACTGAAATCACAAATACCCACATTAGGGTGTTGTCTTATAAAGAAAGCAATTACAGCAATTATGCCAATATTATATGTCTGTGATTAATAATATGAATAAAAATTTATTAAAGCAGACAAAGTAAAACCAACAAAATGGCATAAGATAATCTAACGAATTAAAATAAATTAGTAGATAACCAAAAATACTACTTACATTCCGGTACAAGAATTATTAATTAGTGATTTGGAAAACATAATTCAAACTCACCTAGATTGCTGGTGATGGGTGATCATCGGTTTTATTGTAACTGTTTGACAATTAGAGGGGGAGTTCTTGAAGTAAGAGATACTAACAAATAAAATAGGATGTAGGTATTGTGTAATTGTTTGTTAAAAAGAAAGTGATGTTTTATAATATTTAAAAGTTATTAACATTTATTTAATAGGTATATTTTGGAAATGTGTGTTAATTTATTAAATTATTTAATAAAAGGATAGCTATATGACAATAAATAAAGGTAGATGTATAATTTGGGGGTATGCAATAACTCTAACTTGTAATTATCAAGTTGCGATAAATTGATTTAGTCTCTATTTTGGCAGAGATTGTGATGTCAAATATATTAAAATTAAAACAAATAAAGACAATCAAAAACACTTTGGACACAATGAAAACAGAAGGGACAAACCGAACACAATGAAAAAGACAAAACAGACATTAATTTAAAAAGGGGGCATTTAGTAGTAGGTACTACATCACTTGTTAGAAGAGGAACTGGCAAAAAAGTTAGTTTTTTTGTTGACTACTAGATTTTTAAGAGATAAATTTGAAAAGCTATTGTAAGTTGAATTGTGGCAGTTCTTCTTCTATTTCTTAGTATTGTAACAAAAGTTAACCAGTTTTATAATTTAAAGCAAATCGATAACTGAAATAGTAATTACATATTTAAATCGAAAGTTGTAAGCTAATGTGAATAATATTGGCATACTTTCAACAAAGACTAAATTAATTAAATTTAACAATTTTAATAACCAAAATAATATCTTGTATAAGAAATATAAAAGAATTACAAAATCAAACTTATAAGACAGTATTCGGTAATAAGTTATTAATCCAAATACATATTAAACATACAGAATTAAAAACCTATAATTTTACTTACCAATCAACTCAACTCAAAGTAAACTCAAAATAAAATAAAATTTACTGATGAACTAATTAAATAGTACATCAGTTACCTGAAGTCAAGTACATATCCGGTACCCAATTGTCTTATACCAGAATTACCAAAATCATTATTTTATAATAATTCAGTCAATTTCTGGAATTTGTTAATCTGCTATCAACAATTATGTACTTTTCTCTTTCCCACATTAATATATTAAATTTCTAAAAGTTTTTGCATATACCATTACAGATGGCCGACAATAGGTAAGGTAGGAAATAGAAGAACTGTCACACTTTAACCTACAATAAACTGTCAAATTTACCTCTTGAAAATCTAGTAGACAACAAAAAAAACTAACTTTTTGCCAGTTCCTCTCCTAACAAGTGATGTAGTACCACTAAGTGCCACCTTTTTAAATTAATGTCCGTTTTGTCTTTTTGATTGTGTTCTGTTTGTCTTTGATTGTTTTTATTAGTTTTAATTTTAATATATTTAACAATGATCACAATTTTCTGCCAAAACAGAGAACAAATCAATTTATCGCAATTTGATAATTGGAAGTTGGAGTTATTGCACACCCACAAAATCTACATCTACGTTCATTTATTGTCATATAGCTATCCTTTTAATAAATAATTTATTAAATTAACACACATTTCTAAAACATACTTCTTAAATAAATGTAAATAACTTTTAAATAATACAAAACATCACTTTTTTTTTAACAAACGTTTACACAATACCTACATCCTATTTAATTTGTTAGTATTTCTCCCCTCAAGAACTCCCCCTCTAATTGTCAAACAGTTACAATAAAACCGATGATCACCCATCACCAGCTATTCAGGATAGTTTGAACTATGTTTTCTAAATTACTAATTAATAATTCTTGTACCGGCATGTAAGTAGTATTTTTGGTTATTTACTAATTTATTTCAAATCATTAGATTATCTTATGCTATTTTGTTTGTTTTACTTTGTCTGCTTTGATCAATTTGTATTCATATTAATATTTACAGACCTATAGTATTGGCATAATTACTGTAATTGTTTTCTTTATAAGACAACAGCCTAATGTGGGTTTTTGTAATTTCAGCATTTAATTTAGCAGGTACCGTTAGACCTGAAGATGCATAGCAAATTGTAGTATGCGAAACTGGTCGTTTTTATTATTTATTTTATTACTTATTTTATTTTTTTACCTACTTTTTATATAATTTAGATAACCAGGGATACAATATTTGCCTCTCGTACCGCCAAACGAGAGGATTCTTTTTTCTTTTAAAGTTTGCCTCTTCAGAAAACATTTTGATTTATGCGATGGCGACTGCTGTTGGATTTGTCATTTGTAAAAAGTTGTACACATGTATCAAAATCCTGCAAAATCATATCGTAATTTTCTGTATTGTCCAATAGGTCCTTCTTGATATTTTCATTTCTTTCATTAACGATTTTATTTTCAGCAGATTGATATTCTATAACATGAATTAATTCTTTCTGAATTTGATTTTAAACTCTTTTTAAATTGTCTTCGTTGCTAAATACCTTTGTTTTAAATCTTGGATCCAAGAAAGAGGCTTTACCGAGTATACCACATAATATTGTTTTCAGGATTTCCAAAACGGGCAATAATCGAGGCAAGCAGAGAATTTATTACAGTTCTTCCTGCTTGACTAAATACTTTAACTTTAATTCGCTTTAAAGACGAAAGTAGTCCTTTTATAATAAGTATAACTTTAGAGAGAGTTTCTTGTTTTTATATGATTATTTCAACAGTAATTGATTTAAGTCTTTAAAATATGAAGAAGTTCTTTTACTATCGTTCAATCTTTTTGAGTTGGAAGATTAATAGAATTGAGCGAAAGACCAACTGTTGCAGCTAAACGTCCCGATAATCTAACTAGTCTTTAGTTTTATTAACTTTAGTTTATTAACTTTAAGTGGGTTTCGCCTGGTTCCATTAGATTTTGAGTAGGTATAATTTAAAAAATAAATCCAAAAAAAATTATATAAGACCAATAATTAAATGCAAAACGAAGCCGCTCAGTTCTATTTAGTTCTCAACTCCAATCGTCTCGCAAAAATCGACAAGCAAACAAACATTTTAAACTAACAAAGTAAAATATTTAGATTCTTTTTCTGGACCGTCGTTCTTCAATTTCTTTTCATTTATATTAAAAAATAGTGAGTTTCTTTTTATTACAGTTCTAATTAATGATTTAACATAATATACCTACTCCATCGTTGGTCATGCCAATCGACAAAAAAATTATTTTGTATTGACGCCATCCCCGTATTTCGTTTAGTTTACTATAATTGTTATCTGTATCGAAAGTAACGAGTATTTTTAACAACGAGGAACGTTACTATGGGTATTGGTCACATCAATACAAAACAGTCATACGATCTTACTATTGGTGTAATAAACTACGTAATGAAAAATATTTCTTATTTCTCTAATTTTATTTTATAAAATTTTAAACTACTATAAAATATAGCAAACGGTGCCAACAAACTTCACGGAACTTATCAGAAACTTGCGAAGACCGTCTACATAATTTGCATAGAAAAACCTACCAATTATGTTTAAAACACTGTAACATTAGGTCGCAAATCTAAGGCGAAATATCCTGTTTGGTGTTATTTATTTAATGTTTTAGTTCGTGTGATTAGTTAAAAAGTTATTGAATCTATAATAATAAAAATGAATTTTCGAAATGTTTGTACGATCATCATATTATTGAGAGATTGGGCAGCTGCCAAACGACACTGAATATACCAGTTTTCTTTTGATCACCGTAGCCAAGCGGTGTTGGCTGCGGATATTACTTATATGGGTGATCGCATGTTGTTGCCATGAAAAACCTTTCTCTTTCCCGACACCTTAAGGTAAAAAGGTTTAGGATTATTTTATATATGTATATGTATTTTCGTATTGCGGCTCCAAATAAAAATGATGAAGTTTCAAACTATCAGATGAAAAGGTATGTCAATCAGGTGATTTGGAGAATCCCATCATTTTCCATACACACATCCCATTGTAGTTAATTTAGATTTTCACTAGCAGATGAGCAACGACGATATTTCACAACATATATATTGTTAGGTAGATTTTAAGTTCAGCGATAGGTCAGAAACTATTTATTAAATTAAAATGAAATAAAATAAAATATATTAAAATAGAATAGAATAGAATAAAACTAAATTAAACAAAATAATATAAAATAAAATAGAAAAAAAATAGAATAAATTAGAGTAAAATAAAATAAAATACAGCAAAATAAAGTAAAAACAAATAAAACAAAATAAAGACGAATACAATAAATTGGAATAAAATATAAGAAAATAAAGTAAAATGAATTAAAATAAAATAGAAGAAAATAGAATAAAATTAAATTAAATTAAATCAAATTAAATATAATAAATTCGAATAAAATGAAATAAATTAAAAAAAAAAACAAAATCAACTAGGATAGAATAGAGTAAAATAAAAAAATTGGAATTGAATAAAATTAAAATAAAATAAAATAAAATAGAATAAAATAGATTAAAACGGAATTCCATCGAATACAATTAAACAAAATAGAATACAGTAAAGCAAAATAAAATCAAATAAAAAACATTAAAATAAAATTTTAAATTTTATACTTCCGGGACGGTCTGAAAACACATAACTAATTTTATTGTTATTGGCAAGGATCAGATTGCAGTAGCCCTAGGCATGATTTCGTCTGAAATATTCACAACTTCATTATAAGACGGACGAATTGCACATTGAATTTTTTATAAATTACCATTAAACATACAAAAGAATGAAACACGAGATTGCAACATTGGCAATGCCAAAAATAGAGCAACGCCAACGATTTTACAGAAATGCAAATTAATCGTTTTGGATGAATGTAAATTGGCCCACAAGAAGTCATTACAGAGAGTAAACAGAACTTTAAAAGATATGGTGACTATCAAAAACTTTTTTTATGGAGCCATGGTTTTATTGTCAGACTGTTCCTTATCTAATAATCATTTCCTAAGTGAAGACTATAAAGCGCTTAAGCATGTTGTTGGGATCAAATACATTTAAATCTGCTCCCTTCCACAGGCCGTCCATAATCCTCACCAGCTTAGTAGTCAATTTTTGGTGTATTTGTTAGCACAATTTAGTCATAGGGTCTGATGAGCGTGTGTCTGTGTGCCACCTGCATCCTGAATACTTTTGTTTCTTTAATGTACGACATAATCTGCTCATTGTAGTTTCTTGACATTATGTGAATTTGCTTAGGTCCATGTTCCAGCAAAAATTTTTGAGTCTCTCGTAATCTTTATTTTCTGAGCTTCAGAAAAACGTTGTTTGCTACTTTGTGCAGAGTCTGCTTCTTTTGGAATACCTTCTGGGTGAGTATTTTGGACAGATACATAACCACGATTGGAGTCCCCTCTCTGACTGTTCCCGTTGTTTGGATTGAGTTTCCCGTTGACCATATTTATTTTCATGAGTTCGAACGAAATACTGCCAGGCACGGCAGTGCCCTTACTACGCTAAGACTATAATTTCATAGTTTTTCACGTTTTTGAGGCATCGCCCAAAGTGGATACGATAGTGGCATTAAAAAGCGTAGTATTTGCACGATAACGAATATTATCTTATAACGAGTCACTTATAAGGTAATATGTGTCACTTATAAGTTTGTATGTGTCGGTATCAGTGCGTGTGTAGGAGTGGGTATGTGCATGTACGTGTGTGTATGTGAATATATGTGAGTTTCTAGGGGTCGTGCCATGTGAATTGCGAGAATATCCTTAAATACATAATATATACATACACACTACTATCTACTTGTATATTATAGAAAAGATTGCAAATATTAATTAATATATAAAAATAATGCATATAAATCGCATGAGTTATCCAGGGTGTTTCAAAAAAAGGTAACCCAGTCTCTAGGGTAGGTAACAAACTGAAAAATAATTGGGGTTTGCTTAGTAAAAAATTTGTGTAACGCCATCCATTTTCAAGTCTGGCTAATTGGCTTAGTTCCAGTGCCATAAAACAAAACACACACACACACAAGATACAGGGCGTTGGAGAAAAAAAAACGCATTTTTTACGATTTTGCCGAAACTACTGGCAACATTGTAATGAAATTTTCTACGAATATGTTTTGGAAGCTGATACATTCCATGAATTTGTTTTTATATCTGATTCTCATAGAGGGCGCTAGTTACACGGATTGTACTAAGAATTAGTCAATATAACTTTTTTAAGAGTATAATTATTAATCAAAATTTCAAGTAAACTTAAACATCATTCAATTTTACACGAAAAAGGTACTCTTGGTAAAACTCGATAGTGTGTACCGTTTTCGGAATATTTTGATTTGAAAATTATGAAGTAATAATTGATGCTGGTAGTAATGATAAAGTTCTAGTAGGTATACCTCTATTTTCTCCAAGTGTGCCATGGAAATCTGACATTTATTGATTGTTATGACGATAAATCAACAATAATTAGAGTTTTGAAACCTTGTTATTTGTAAAATCAAATCAAAATGTACTCCAATGTTGAATACACTGACATGTTATTAACGTTAGGAGAATGTTTAGGATGTTCTAGTGCAGCTGTGACACGTTATGCAGAAAAACTTCATAGAAGAAACTTACCAAGTAAAAAAACATTTAGAGCTGTTGAACGACGTTGTCGAGAAACTGGGAATGTGAGACCAAATAAAATAAATTCTGGTAGACCAAGAACAACAAGAACAATTAATAAAGAAAATAATATTTTAAATTTACTTGGTCAAGATCCAACAGTTAGCGTAAGGAATATAGCAAGACAAACAAATACTTCTTCTTCAAGTACTTGGCGGATACTGAAAGAACAGCAATTACATCCTTATCATTACAGACAAGTCCAAGAGCTCTTGCCAGATGATCTACTGGTTAGAGTGGATTTTTGTGAAACATTGCAACAAAGGACAGCCCACAATCCAAATTTTTTTAAAATGCATTCTATTTACGGACGAGGCTACCTTTACGCGACAAGGTATGTTTAACTCCCATAATGCATACTACTGATGTGATAAGAATCCACGAGTCAAAAGGGTATCACAATACCAACACTCATTTAAAGTTAATGTTTAGGCAGTAACTTTAGGTAACAAATTAATAGGTTATCATATTCGACCTGGAAATTTAAATGCTGATATGTATCTTGATTTTTTAAACAATTCCTTATTCGAGATATTAGAAGATTTAACGCTAAACGGGCGAAGATCTTTATTTTTTATGCACGATGGAGCTTCACCACACTTTGATAGAAGGTGTCGTAATTGGTTGAGTAATCATTTTCCGAATCGATGGATTGGTAGAGGTGCAGAAGCTCCGATTCATTGGCCTCCTCGGTCATGTGATTTTATCCCTTTGGACTACGCAGTTTGGTCGTATATTAAAGAAAAAGTCTATGCTACAGAGGTAAATTCACGCCAAGAATTGAAAGAAAGAATTCAACGTCAATTTAATGACATCATAGCTATCCCCTACCGTTTAGAAGGTTAATGGAATCTTTAGAAAAAAGAATAGACTTGTGTATTCGCGAAAACGGAGGGCATGTTAAATACTTACTGTAATTGAATTTTATTTTATGTTCTTAGTCATTAATTAAATTTTCTTCTTGTGAGTTTTGTTTAATTACTAACTATTTTATACCAGCATCAATTATTACTTCATAATTTTCAAATCAAAATATTCCGAAAACGGTACACAGTATCGAGTTTTACCAAAAGTACCTTTTTCGTGTAAAATTGAATGATGTTTAAGATTATTTGAAATTTTGATTAATAATTAGACTCTTAAAAAAGTTATATTGACTATTACTTAGTACGATCCGTGTAACTAGCGCCCTCTATGAGAATCAGATATAAAAACGAATTCATGGGATGTATCAGCTTCCAAAATATATTCGTATAAAATTTCATTACAATGTTGCCAGTAATTTCGGCAAAATCGTAAAAAATGCGTAAAATTTTTTACTAAGCAAACCCCAATTATTTTTCAGTTTTTTACTTACCCTAGAGACGGGGTTACCTTTTTTTGAAACACCCTGCCTATCAAAAAAAAAATTTAAATAAGTTTCCAGCAAATATTGGTCAAATTAGAGATTTACTAATATAAAATTAAACAGATAAAATGAAATTGCATATTCTTTATTCTTCAACACTTACTTATGAAGATACGTGAACTTTTAAAGATAGTCTTAATACATTTTTCAATGTACCGCCCGAACTAGAGCTAGAACAAGTAAAAATTTACTTTAATGTCGTGTTGATACACCTCCCAAGCAATATATCAAATAATGAACGACTCATGCACCCAGAAACTATAAATTTACTTGTGATATAATTGCACGACACGAATGTCAGGTCCGGAGTGAATTATTTTTATTTCACTTTCAACCCAGTTTCTTCGGGATTACAAATATCACTTTTGGTAGTTGTGGTATAAGATCATAATTTATGGAACTGAAATTGAACTTAAATTTTAATGCAAAAGCTGGATCGACCAAAAAAGTTTATTTTAAAATATGTAGGAATATAAATAAGCGGTCATATTTATTTATTCTTCTGGTGAATATAATTAAAAGTAATAAAAATTTCCAAAATAATCGTAATGACGTCAAATAACGCTCAAAATCAATAAAATCAATAAACTTGTATTAGTGGTCCGTTGCTTAGTGTTTGGACATACAACATTACTTAATTTTTTTTTTTTTTTTATTTAAAATTAACGTGTCTCGACAGCTTATGGTCATTGAAACGGGTACAGTTTAGAACGTTATACATATTTTATATAGGTAGAAGAATTTGATATGGACATTTTTTTTTGTAGAAAAGTTAATACAATAAAGCTTATCACTATGCACTATTTATATGAGCCGAATTAAACTTGTTTCTTTTAAAAATCTAAGAACACTGTCAAAAGTCTAATGCCATCTCTCTCTCTTACACACACAACACTGTCAAAACGGTTTGGTACACTGAGAATGTCTTTTAGATTTCCCTTTAGGCTGTACTTGTTTCTGGAAGAATCATACTGGCAGCAGTCCAATATCACGTGTTTGATGGAAAGGAGGCTATTACAGTAGTGGCATACTGGAGGGTTTTCTGATGCCATAAGGTATCCATGTGTGAGACGTGTATGCCCTATTCGTAGTCGGTGAATAACTGATTTTTCTTTCCTGTTCATAGAGGAGATATTCACGCGAGGTAAGTTGGGTTGAACGTCATGCAGCTTAGTTTTTGTTTTACTCCACAGGTCCGCCCATGAGCTGAGGATTTTTTGTTTTATCAGTATTTTAAGATCCGTATGGATTTGGACCTCTTTGAAGGCTATGTCAGAAGAACATGCTGCTTTAGCGGCTTGGTCTGCTTTATCGTTTCTCAATATACCAACATAAGATGGAGTCCAGATAATTATGACTTTTATGTTAGCAGAATATAGTTGGTTACAGATGGTGTGGATTTCCTGGACTAGTGGGTTTTTCGAGAAAATGCATCTTATGGAAAGAATCAAGGAAAGAGAATCAGTACAAATGGCGATTTTTATGCTTTCATTTGAAGTAGGATGGATTGAAGTCTTTAATGTTTGGAGTATTCCATATAATGCTACGGTATAGATACTAAACATTTTAGGCAATCGCACAGAGCTTATTGTCGTCGTCAGTGTGGACACAGCGGAGCCACAACAGTCTTCATCCTTGGATGCATCGGTGTATAAAATTTCATCAAATTGTGTTGAGTTGAGGATGTTTTGGAAGGATTTTCTAAGGATTATATTTGGGGTTTCTGTTTTGTCGAATCTGCATAAATCAGTATTGAATATTGGAAGATTGTGCATCCATGGAGCTGTCTTGAAGGTATAAGTAGAAGTAGTATTTTGTAAAGGTTGATGGAATCTAATAAAGGAGATAATATTTGTGGTAATGTGAGAGACTGATTGGATGCGTTTGCTGATGGAGGTTTTATGGGATTGATTAGATTTATTACCGGGTTACTTGGGTTTACTGATATTCTTATAAAGTATGAAAGTAGAAGCTGCTGTCTTCTTAGATTCTGAAGATTCAACGCACACACTTTCAGCGGAGCTTGATTTGAAAGCACCGAGGCATAGTCGTAGGGATGTAATTTAAATATTACTTAATTTAAACGCCTTAAATCATACCGTTTAAATTAAACATACATCGTCGATTTAAGAATTAGAAAATCCAATATTTTTTTATAAAAAAAAGTAATGTACTTATCAGTGAAATACTAAAAAAACACAAAACTAATAAAATTAATAAACAAGTAAATAAAAAAAGAAGTACATAATGAATAAGAATATATAATACAAAAAGAAAATGGACACATTAATCTCAACCATAATTATAGACTTTATTATTTAGAAATATTGTAAGGAAAAAGGGCAAAGAAACAAGTTGTTGTAATATGAAATAAGAGACTAGAACTAAGGATAACAGAATATGAAACAATACTATCCAGATTTATTATAGCCCAAATAGACTTGAATAATAAATAGACTAAAATAATAAATCCAGAACGTCTACTTATAAACATCATAAAAAGGAGAAAAACATAATACTTCTGCCATATAATTTGAGGACCAAAATATCTATTTCACCTAATATTATAGAAAAAAGTGGAGGGAAAGAGATGAAATATTAGAAAAAAACTTTCACGGATGCGTAATTTTAGACAATGGTGTGGTGCCATAGTAGAAGAATTATTTCGTGCAACAGCCGATAAAATATGGTTTCAGTAAATTGTAAACATGATGACGGTCAACGTTTGAAAACAGACACGGCACCTAAACAAGAAGAAATAAACATTGATCTTCTATGGTGAAGAAATCCTAACTTAAAAATAAGAACAATCAAAAAAACAACCGTAAGTAAACTACAAGTTGCAAAATAAGCAATGGTGAGAAAAATTTTACAGGTTTCTTTACGTGATAGAATATCTAATAGGTACTGCTATAAAAGATCAGGAGCGGCAAATGTTATTGAAAGAATTCAACTGCGCAAGTCATGTAGTAATAGAAGTTAATGTTAGGTAGGCGACAAGAGGAATGAATGAATGAAAGAGGAAGTTATTTATCCCATAAAACACACAGAAGGTAGAAAAGCTCCAGGACCCGATAATATACCAATTGATCTATTGAAGATAATTGATGAAGATAATATTGACGTCTTGGTAGACCTTTTTAACTTCATATACAAGCCGGGATACATACCCAAAGAATGGCTTCTCTCAACTTTTGTAACGATTCCAAAAATCAGAAATGCTAAAGATTGCAATGACTATCGGACAATTGCATTAATGAGCCACACATTAAAAACCTTCCTTAAAATCATACATAACAGAATCCACATGAAATTAGAACAAGAAATAAGTGATTCACAGATGGGTTTTAGAAAGGGTCTAGGAACTAGAGAAGCATTATTCGGAGTCAATGTTCTGACACAACGATGTCTGCATATGAATCAGGACATATATACTTGCTTCATAGATTTTAAAATACCTTTTGACAGAGTTCAACATGAAAAGCTTTTAAGTATTCTTAATATCAAAAACATAGATAGTAAAGATCTACAAATGATATCGAATCTGTATCAAACTCAGAAAGCAAGAATAAGAGTCGAAGGAGAACTGACAGAAGAAGTAAGTATACTTAGAGGAGTTCGACAAGGGTGCATACTTTCACCACTCTTATTCAACGTCTATAGTGAAGTGATATTTCAAAAAGCTGTATTGGATATTGTGGAAGGTATTTGGGTCAACGGAAATAGCACTAATAATATTAGATATGCGGACAATACGGTTATATTTGCAAGTGACATGGAAGATCTACAGTATATAATACAACATGTATACAATGCATGTGAAGGGTACGGACTGCAAACGAATCTCAAGAAAATGAAATCAATGATATTTAAAAAAAAAAACACAAAATGTAGATAACCTGATTATCAATAATACAACGATCGAAAGAGTAACAACCTATAAATATTTAGGAACGTGGCTAACCGAAGATGAAGATCAAATAAAAGAAATCAAATCTAGAATAGAAATGGCAAGAAACCAAGAAACACGTTCATAAAATTGAAGAACTTACTTTGCAACCGTAACCTTAATCTAGAGATCCGCACAAGAATGCTACGTTGTTACGTTTTTTCTTTGAGATGTGGTGCTACAGGAGAATTCACAGAAATTCGTGGATTGAAAAAGTAACTAATATAGAGATGTTGCAAAGAATGAAGAAAGAATGTGAAGTCATAAAAACTAAACTAAAATAAAAATAAAAAGTTAAAATTAGAAAGATTCAATATCTGGGTCATATAATGAAGGGCGAGAAGTACGTATTACTTAGATTAATTATGCAAGGAAAGATACAAGGGAAGAGAAACCCAGGACGACGCAAAATATCCTGGCTAAGAAATTTGAGAGAGTGGTTCGGTTGCAGCTCATTAGAATTATTCAAAAGCGCGGCCAATAAAATTAAAATAGCGATGATGATTTCTAACCTCCGATAGGAGAAGGAACCTGAAGAAGAAGGCGACAAGAATTATGGAATAGAAAAGCCAAATAAAAGCTAACAGAAGGAGAGTTTGACCCCGACTAGACGAACCATGAGATAAAAATATTGACTACAAATTGGATTCACATGTGGAAAAATCGGACTATTTGGAAAAGATGCCTATGCGAAGCAGTGGACAGTGACATTTTCAATAAATTATAAAACGCGGTAATAAAATAAAAGAAACATAACAGGAAAAGATAATTTTAGGAGATTAGATTTCAATACTGAATACCTAAATATATTAACAAGGTATTTACTCTAATAGTCGGAGACAAAAATGCCAATAAACTTCTTAAGATCATACAAATAAGCTGAATTGTTGCTGAGAATGTCACTATAAAATTTCCATTGCTATAGCCTAGTATTAAAAACTAATAGCATGAAATTTTGAATTCGGCAAAGAAATATGAGGCATTTAAAATATGCCCTAAAAACGCTCAATTTAACATTTTACTTTACAAACAATCTAAAACGTTTAAAATTCCTTGTTTATAATTGCACAAGTAAAATTTTTAAACCTACTCAACTTTACTCATAAATTACACCTTATACCGTATTCGTAGATGCATTTCCCGTGACGTGAGATCGTTTGTAATGTAAAAGTTTAAAATTTACAAGGAAGCTAAATTCCTGTAGTTAGCTGTATACCATGTATCATAAAAAAACAGTAAAAGTTTAAATTCAGCGTTTTTTAGAGAAATTTTAAATGTCTCGTATTTGTTGTGGCAAAAATTACGCCACGTTTATTTATAATATAACGAGTATATAGTCCAGGATAATCAGTTTTCTGCTCAGAATTTTTTTTATATGCATAGGTTTGCTTGAAATTTTGACAGTAGGTAGAAAAAAAATCAAAATCTACTGTTTTACAATATATGCTTTTCTTCTGGAAGTGGTTATTACTCTAATTCGGGGATAAAAAAAGTTTTTCAGAAATGTTATCAGAATTTCAGAAGTCTTATCAAAATTTATTATATCAGATTATAATGGAACAAAAATAGCCATAGACTTTATTTGGAGTTAAATATAATTTTAGAAGAAATCATACATCTTCTTTATCGAGAACATATTCATATGAAGTTTACTAAATATTTCAAGTCTAATTAGACCTGACATAACGTATTAAGTGTCATACTTAGATCAGTTTCCAAATTTAACCTACTAGTTAGACTTGTAGTATAATAAAAAGAATTTTAAGATATTTATAAAAATGAAACTTTTGTACTGACTTGCAATAAGCAAAAAGATAAGTAAAATTTGGATGGATATCCTGATCCAGAGCGTAGTAGTGATATAAGTGATCGTTCTAGCATTAATAGATTAAATATTGTTTATTGTAGAAATGAGTATCTTAATTTTTAAAAAAGAAACACACTATAGCCCTATCAACCAATGAGACCAAACATTCAATAATTGCAGCTACAGCTACATAAATTCTTTCGTAGAAGATAATAGCGGAATATTTTATACACCAAATCTAAATAACCAGGCTGATGAAGAACAAAAGTGCTATTTATTTGCTGAGAAATTTTTAAAATAGAAAACGAAGCAAATAATATAAATATATAACGGCATGGTTTGGCAACGCTGCTGGCGAACAAGAGGAGGAGCCGCGTGCTTGCGATGTAAACGTTGTGGATCTAGAGTTAGAAGTTTAGCTATCATGAAAACATGGTCAAGTGAATAACGCCTTAATACCTGAATGATAAATGTTTTGTGTTTTTACAACGACCGTTTCGTTTACAGTATTATTTGCCGCCCCGCGCTAAAATTTTGTCTAACAAGGCCATTCAGACCTGGGTCAGGAACTTTGGAAGTAGTGGTTCAACATCACAGAAAATAGGTGGTAGTGTGAGAACTGCTCGCACACCACAGAATATTAAAGCTGTGCGAAACTCATTACACGCGAATCCCCGACAATCCCTGCAAAGACAAAGCTTAAATCTGAGATTAAGCTATATCTTTAGTATCATCCATACAAAATCTAGACTGTGCAAGCCCTTAACGTATGACATGTAGCTCTTTCGAAGCGACGGACTCAGTAGAACACAGGTTGAAATAAAAATAAATCTATTAATTTCAACGTATATACAAAAATAAAAATAAAATGTATTCTATGTCCCCGTCTGGATCCCGTGAGAGTGAATTCCCCGGCTGACGCCTGTAAAAGAAAAATTATTATTACTAACAAAAAAAATGATCAATTGCACGCAGACTTATACTCGCTTCCACCTCAATCCCGCGGAAGCGCCAAACGCACTCGCAATCGAAATACTCGGTTGTGCAGATCCGCGCTTTACTCTGAGTTAGAGTTGACGGTAACGTTCAATGCACGATACCCACGGGTTCTGCTTGATTGAGAACAGAGTATAATCCTCAATACGGAAGTCTCTCTGTCCGGGTCGGCTCGCAGATTCAATACACTAGCGAGACAGGGAGCCTAGAGCGTTAGCCACAAGACTCTCCTAATTCCGCCGGTGGCTCGACTTAAATAGCCGCTCCGAACCCCACCTCGTCGTCTCGTCATGGAAATGGATGCGTGATTATCGACACTCCCACGGTTCGAACTGTTGAACGTTCAGCACATCGTAACAAACGTTTAAGTCCGACTAGGCATTTGTAAACATATATTTAAGCGTATTTATGCAAACGACAACTTTCTGTATAATCTTTAGATGAGTGATGCAGCCCACTTTCATATAAGTGAATATGTAAATAAACAAAATTCCGGTATTGTTCCGACAATATATAGAAAAGGTACCCATATTTAGAAAATGTAACTGTGTGGTGTGCAATTTTTTCGTTAGAGATCATCGGACCTAATTTTTTTGGTTCAGTTTTTCGGATGGTGTCACAGTAAGAGTAAACTCTGATCGCTACGTGTACAAGTTAAATATTTTTTTCTTCCGGCAATTAAGAATTACAAAAATGAACACTCGACCTTTCAACAGGATGGTGCAACATGTCACAAATCACGAGTATCAATGAATTTACGGAGAAGATTGTTCCCCGGTCGTTTTATAAGTAAAAAACGACGATATTATCTGACCACCTCGTAGTCCAGACCTCTCTGTATGCGACAACTTTCTTTGCGATTATCTAGAGTCGAAAGTATTTTAAAATAACCTCCATCGAGGCTTTAATAGAACAGATACGCGAAGAAGTAAAATAACACCTCAAGCAATGTTACTCAATATCGTAAACAGCAGTATTTGAAATTGTACCGTTTTATTTAATTAACGCATATACATCCCTAGTTACTTCCTAAAAGATATCGTTGCCAAAGAAATAATTCAAGTAAAATAGTGACAGATGGAAAAAACCAAGCGGTCGTCAAACAGGAATATTTATTTTTCTTCTACTTTTATATAGCGTATTCCCGTTTCTGCCTCTTTATCTCTTATTTTATGGCAATATGGCTGCTTTTTTTTGCCGATCTATACTTCTTATATTTAAATGCAAGCCACGGCTACAGACTAAAAATTTGGTTTAATTTTCGTTTATTTTGAACCATATTCCAGACCTTAATTCGTGTGTTATTCGATTTACCAAAATCGAAAGAACTTTAACGCTTTGTATTTGATTTTCTACATATTCTGCGTATTTAATTACAGTAAGTCATTCCGTATTTAGTTATTGTATGTGGTTAGCCTTCAAGCACTTTTTTAAAAAGCTGGCCTGATAGAATTTCTGCATATTCCGTGTATTAAATTACAGTAATTAATTAATTCCTTATTTAATTTTTATTCCATGTGGTTGGCCTTTAAAAAGCTGATTATTTTAGCTCCCGTATGCACCACCATGCGCACAGTAAGTTTTCTGTGTAACCCATGCGGCTACTGGTAGGCACAAAACTTTTCCTTGTTTAGCAGAAAGACTTAAGATTTGATTTCAGAACTTCTGCATATGTCGCTATGACGAGACCTAGAAGGCTGAAATACCTATATGCGGAAGGCAGACACACTGTATTAAAATTAACTCTCAAAAGACTTTCTACTTTGTTTATTTACTTATTTTTGGAGTAATAGAAATATAAAATTGATAAAAATAATAATTTCAAAATTAAGATTGAAGAATCCACGTTAGATTTGTCAGAAAATACAATAATTTGGGAAGATACTGATAGTAATGAGTTAAATTAGATTAAATTTAAAGACGAAATTATGAATTTCAGAAATATGGATCATAATATGAACGATAAATTACCTATTGGCTTTTATTTGCTGTGTCTGGAACCTGTTTTAGATGTACTTGTTACTGAGAATAACCGGTACTTTAATTAATTTTTGATCAATAGAATTTTAAATGAAACCATACCACATAACAGTATAATATCCAAGTGGTTTCCTACGATACGAGAGAAAATAAAAGTATTTTTTGGGCTAACAATATGAATGAAACTAGATAAGAAATCAAAGTTTTGATATTATTGAAGTACAGTGTTATAAAAACGAAATTTATGCTTGTTGTGGTATTAGTCGTAACAGGTAGACGTCCTGATGAATTTCTTACATGTTGTAATAGTAAAGCTGCCCTTTAAAATCAAGTTACATAAAATTAGTTTCGAATTTAGAACTCAAACAAATAGTTTCAAAAAGTATGTATTCTAGGAGAGACGCTTTACATAGACGAGACTATAGTGATTTTCTGCAAGAAATTTGGATTTCGACAGTAAGTACATACCTGGCAAAAGACATACGTATGGAATAAAACTGTCTAAACTATATATTCCGAATGATTATACTCATAACGTAAGGGTGTATGGTAAAAAAGGAATATACCTATCAATAGTGGATGTGGTTATGGAGTTAATGACATAATTGTTAAATCACGGACGAACTGGTGCCGTACATAACTATTACGGCAGTGTTACTAGGACACTTCGAGCAAAGAAAAAACTTAAATCTTTAACAAATTGTTAAAAACAAATTAAAAAAACGTAAAATAAAAGTACTTTAAAGTAGTTCAAAAGTTGTTGTTGAAAATGCAGCTAAAAAAAGTTATTTTTGACTGCGAAATCTGTTCTGGAGATGATAGATGTTGTTACCAGAAGAGATATAGTCAAAACACTATCTAATATTGTCAAGTATAATCCAATATAATGATAGGTATCCGTATCGAACCAAAAGGCTCCTTTTGATTTAACGATTCGTAAGGGTGTCAAGTGGTACCCAAAAGTTCTATTCGAACTGCTGAAAAACACGGCAGTAGTCAACAGTTAATGAATTTATTAATACATTTTAGGAAAATGTATTGGCATCGCACTGTTTCGTGAATATTCCATACAATTACTAATAAAAAAGTAAATGTAGAAGTTCCTTAATTGTTATGTAAAAAACAAATAACAATCAATGGTTTGTCGTTAGTATGTCTTTTATTTAATCTCTGTACCGTGGGACATATTAGGTGCTCATAGGTTGTTCAAAATAAAATAAGTCAATTATTTCTTGTCAGGCCCGACCACATTAAGTTTTTTTTATTCATGTTTGTGTTTTAACAAAGGTATTTTTAGTTATTTTTAACATTAATCTTCATGTCTTTATACCCAAAAAGTATAGTGAGTTGGCATTAAGTAGTTTTTTAAATTATGGCCTGAGACTAAAATGATTTAAGTCGAAATGAAATAATGTTGGAAATGCAACACAACTCCTCGTTATATAAATATTTCATCTTTTCCAACCAAACTGCATTTGTTTTCAAATCTTCTTTAGATCTTAAGATTTTCTTCTTAATTATATCCACTTTGTTGTCAAGCATTATTAGGAATATCTTACAGAAGTGGCTTATAAGGTAAACATTCAAAATGATCACTATGAGCACTATATTGTTTTATGTTTTGTCTTGTTGATTGCAGGATTGTATACTTCATTAAAAACTTTTCTAACCACTTTTATATGTAAAAACTGTCAGTTCTCACAAGTACTCGTTGTTAAAATTAGGCTAACAGCAATACAATCTTAAATACAATCTTAAACTAGGTGGGTGTAGGAGCTCCCAGCAGACATTTAAATTGTCGTTAATTGCGCAGTTAACACGAAGATGTTTCATCCAGTTGTGCTGGATGTGCTTGATATCGTCTGATCTCTTTATTATAGAAGTTCTCTATTACAATAAGCATTGTCTCTAGGTCTCCATTTTAAAATTTTCTTGGTCTATCTTCCATCTCTGACTCTGGCAACATTTCTGCCCAGTTTCATTTCAGCGCTGTAATTCTTTTAATTGCGTACAGAATTCTAGTTGTTCTTCTATCTATTTGATTTTTAACTGTGTATTTGAGAAATATGTTCAACATTGACCTCTTCACTACTCGCTGTGCCACTTGTATCACGTTGATTACTGTTCTGGTAAGAATCAATATTTCTGCTCAATACGATGGAACTAAGAACCGAATACACTGATTAAAGACCTTCCTTTTCAAGCACATGGAAATACCTAATTTCAAAACTTTCCTTAGTTTTCCGTAAGCTACGCATGCTAGTCATATTCTTCTCTTTATTTCTATTGTGTGATTGTCTTGTTCTAGTTTAATCTCGTGGCCCAGATATGTATAGTATAAACTTGCGTTTCATCAGTTAAAATGTTTTTGGTCAGTACAAATTTGGTCAGTATTGTGTTAGAAAAAAGCTAATTTTAAAGCCAACTCCTGTACTAGAGCTCTGCAATAAGCTCTCTGTCATCTACAAACTTCAAGTTGTTCAAAAACTCCCGATTTATGTTTACTTTAATATTTTCTCAATTATTGTCTCTCATAGCACTCTGTAATAAAGCGGTGGATAGTTTTGGGGAAAATTGTGACTCCTTGCTTAATATTCCTCTCCAGGGGAAATGTTTATATCGCCATAATAAATTTTCACTGCGGCTATTGCGCCAATATGTATATTTTAAAAAAGAGTTGTGCACCTATGATCAATACTGCACTCCACAAGAGCTCTAAATATAAATCTATGCTGGACTGACTCAAGTGCTTTCCCAAACTTTACAAATATTATTATCAATTATAAGTGTAGTTTCCAATTTCTGTTACATTTTCTTTTCTATGCAATATTACTGCATTAGCACTATTCCATTTTTCTGGTGTAATTCCTTCAAAGAGGCAGGCACTATAAATAGTTTTTAAAGCTTTTATGACCCATTCTCCTTCTAGTTTTATCACTTTACTTACCATCTAGGTGAATGCTATCTTCTCCAAGTGTTTTTGGTGTTCTTCATCCTCTTCGGTTATATCTGGAAGAATGCAATTTTTGTGTTGCTGGGATTTCTAGTTCTGGAATGTGAGCATCTCGACTATATAATGTTTTGTAGAACCCGTCAATGGTTTTCAGGATATTTTATTGTTTATATGTGACAAGTTTGATTAGGAGGTTCTAAGTTATTCAATTTCTTGAAGATTTAGGATTATTGTTCAGATTATATCGATCTAAAATTATCGATGTTAATTCTAAAATATCCATTTTTAGCTAGAGTTTGAATATTTAAAGATAATCGTTGTCTACAATATGTAGACAACGATTCTTGCCATGTCTCTTCCATACTTAACCGAAGCTTACATAATGACAAAAACTGCAAAAAAAACTGTTTTCTATAATTTGAACACATATCTTCTTGTATCTCTCCCCTATCCATTCTTTTAGAATATTGGGAGCTTCTTTGTTTTCAGAAAAGTAATTTTTTTATATAACATAATGACGGTATTAGATTTTTGTTTTGATACAGGGCAGCGACAACCGCTTATACGTATTTCGACCTCTTTAGGTCTCGTCAGAACGGTATAGCCACTGCTCTGAACCAAAACAAAAATCTCTCCCGTCCTAGACAATAGTTATCAAATTAACTATATACGGACGTAACTACGCCATCTAAAAACAAAAAGAGAAATCAAATGATTTCTACCTAGCGAAACCGAATTCAAATTTTTACCACTGTGTTTTCTAAAACTTGCGAAACAAACAGCTGGATAAATTACTCGGCAAGGGAATCTAAAATTGCATTCCACATGCCGTTCATCCTGGTCAAAATTCGTAGTGAATTCAGTTTCTGGTACTCCAAACGAAGTAAGTAACAAAACATAATGACGGTATTAGATTTTTGTTTTGATATAGGGCAGCGACAACCGCTTATACGTATTTCGACCTCTGTAGGTCTCGTCAGAACGATATAGCCACTGCTCTGAACCAAAACAAAAATCTCTCCCGTCCTAGACAATAGTTATCAAGATAACTATATACGGACGTAACTACGCCATTTAAAAACAAAAAGAGAAATCAAACGATTTCTACCTAGCGAAACTGAATTCAAATTTTTACCACTGTGTTTCCTAAAACTTGCGAAACAAACAGCTGGATAAATTACTCGGCAAGGGAATCTAAAATTGCATTCCACATGCTGTTCATCCTGGTCAAAATTCGTAGTGAATTCAGTTTCTGGTACTCCAAACGAAGTAAGTAACAAAACATAATGACGGTATTAGATTTTTGTTTTGATACAATACATTTGATTTAATTTTTTTATGTTTTTTAGTTAGGGTCCTTTTTCAACTTGTGTCTGGTCTTTTTTGATCCCTCGGTCTGTTATTTGATACAGTTTTACTGTCGCCAATAGTATTTTTGTTGTACCAAATATTATTGAAAACTTATTTTTTTTCCGTTGCGCTATATTAAATATCTTATTGCGTAGGTGTGTAAAAGGTGTTTAAAGATGAATTCATAAAAGTTTGTTGTTTTTTTGTTGTAATTTCATTAAGTTTATGCTCGCTAAAAAGTAAAGTTCTTGGCTTTCTGGCTTAGATGTTGTCTTGGGATTTTCAGTCGCGCAAGCGCCCCTATTAGGACTGACGGCTTTACATATTCTGTATTGCGTAGGTGTGTGTTCTTAAAGATGAATTCATAAAAGTTTGTTGTTTTTTTGTTGTAATTTCATTAAGTTTATGCTCCCTAAAAAGTAAAGTTCTTGGCTTTCTGGCTTAGATGTTGTCTTGGGATTTTTCAGTCGCCCAAGCGCCCCTATTAGGACTGACGGCTTTACATATTCTGTATTGCGTAGGTGTATGTTCTTAAATATGAATTCATAAAAGTTTGTTGTTTTTTTGTTGTAATTTCATTAAGTTTATGCTCGCTAAAAAGTAAAGTTCTTGGCTTTCTGGCTTAGATGTTGTCTTGGGATTTTCAATCGCGCAAGCGCCCCTATTAGGACTGACGGCTTTACAAACTCTCTGAAGCACAGTGACAACTCGATAATTTTTAGAAATTGAAAATGTCATTATCATTGCCTAGAATCGAACTCGTGCATTCCGGCATTATCTGCTAGTAGTTTAGCAACTGAGCTACGATAGTAACCTAGTACCTTGAGTGCTGCGCAAAGTAGTGCGGCTTTATGATAGATCTTAAATTATCTTTTTTGTTGCGGATATGTCGCTCGCTTTGTTGTCCACAGTTCTGTTTAGAAAATATGTGAATTTTTCTAGTTGTATTTCTGTCTTAATTCTGTTTTTATGGCTGTTTCTGAGGTGACCTCTCCTGCGTGCTGCGTGTTCCAGTCTGGCATTACATCTATCAGATTTTAGATTTAGTTTAGTTACATATCAGCAGTATATTTCTTAACCCTTAATCGGAAAGGTCTCTGTTAGATAACCTTCAATATACATTTCTTATCATCTCTGATTCTCGGTAACCGACAAATTAGTAATGCCTCCTAAATCAACCCTTTCATTGAATTTCGAATCAGTTCATAAAATAAAGTAATCGTAGTTTGTAAGACAAAACCTGTCTTTTCGTGTTATAAGTCGTTATTGAGAGCTACGGCAATGAAAAAAATATCTGTTCTGGCCAAATATATAAAAAAAATATGGCATGATATTGATAGTAATGCTAGTAATATAGATGCTGTTCTTTCATTAAAAGAGCAAGTTAATTTCAATCAAAAGAATCATTCAGAGTTGTTGGATGAAAAATTGATAACAACAAAGACAGACCAATTTTAATGTTTACCACAAATATTCAGAAGATAAAAAATGTACGTAAAAATATATTCATATAGTGTTAGACTGAGAACCGACCTTCGCCTGGTACAAAAAAAATAAAAATAACGGAAATTACTGTACTAAACAATGTTTGAACCTCTCACAAATTTGTCAGTTAAAATTAAGTTATTTTGAGATCATTTTTACCTATATAATTTCTTCTTGAATTTTATGAAAGTACGCTAATCCTTCCTTTTGTAAATAGCTTCATATTACGATAGAACAATACACGGGTATCCCCGATATATGTGACGTCAGATACCAGCTTTTTTTTTCTACCACAAGTTACGTAAAAACAAAACATCAATAGTGGTGCAGTCGTATGCTAGTCGCTGAAGAAGGTACTACTCGACAAGTATATCAGAAGGTTTATAAGTTATCTTGTAGCATTTGCATTTTCCATGTTTCTCTGTTCCTATCGTACGACTTAAAACCCAAATAGTATTTTGTTCTTTTTACGTCGCCGAAGTTAATGTAAACCATTTCAAGTTTGTTTATATCACGGACGCAAAAAAAAAAATAAATAAACATTAAAATAATAATTGCTTTCATAATTTAAATAATAAAAATAAAGGTTTTAATGATTAATATTGTAAATCTTAGGGTGTGGCTATGCTGTTATTTTAATTGTTCTCTGTTAAATTCAATGTTGACATATGACAGCTAGATTCATATTTTTGTGACATCAGCTTGTTTTGTTTTAAGAAAGCTTGATCTTTTTAGAAGGGTGAACCTTTTTAGAAAGGTTGATCTTTATGAATAGTTTTATTTAAAAAGATGATTCTTTACTTGTAATAATTTTTTATTTGCCACAGTTTATAGCCCAGTAACATTTGTAAGTTATGTTGCAATTCCCACTTACGAATAGGACACATGTAAGTTTTTCTTTGTTATTATTTTTATATTTACTTTTGTGACTATTAAAATAGTCCTTACGTATTATCTGTATTTGTAACTGTTTGTGTTGAGAAAGTAATAAATGTTTAATTTATTCTCTAAACCATTTTGTCTTTTATTTTAGGAAAGTCTCCTAGCCTTTTGTGTTTCTTATTTTAGAAAAGTAAAGCCTTTTTTTTTCTTTTTCCAGCAAGATTAGGATTCTTCGAAGCGGCGTCCTTATTTCAAATAGCTAGAGGTCTTTCTTATTGTTTTTTTGTTATCCCTTTGGTCTAGGAGATTCATGTAAGTATCCATTTGTTACATTTTTTGTAGTTGCCCCAATCCGACCCCTTATCATTCACTTATCCATGACCTAGCTCTCCAAATAAGCCCTAAGTGCTATTCGCAGAGTATCGTTTATTTTGCTTGTCCTATCTCCACCCCAGTAACTTCTGTCCTAATTTTCAAACCCCTATAATAATTATACCCTATGTGGTAGGCAAAAATGTTCGTTACAATCTCTATCAGTAAGAACAGCACCCCGTACTCGCGAGTGTGTGTTTAATCTGTATTTGTTTGTCGAAAAATTAGTGGAAGCTGTAATATCGAATCAAGTCCTAGCATATCTAGGCAAGAGGTACCCAAAAACCCAGCAGATAAGGTAAGGGCATATGTCTCATAAGCTCGTAAAGTATTTGCCGGTTAAGACCTAAAGAAAAAGATATGGCAGTTTTAGTGTGCTGAACTTATACCGATACGTTATAGTAGTTTTAGTTTACGGTCTTTTTTATCAGTTCTAGTAGGTACATAATAAGAAAAACATCGCGTCTGGGCCACATACTTCGAAGCGATAAATACTCTCTTCTGCACGTCATCATGCATGGAAGAATAGAGGTAAGTAAAGGTTTGAGAAGAAGGAAGTTATCTTGGCTGAGGAATATCAGAGGTTGGACTAAACTCAGTGTTGAACAGATATTTTACGTTGCAAAAGAAAGGGAAGCGTTTAAAGAAGTGATCACCAACCTTGGTTAGAAGATGGCACAATAAGAAGAAAAAGTAGGTACATTAGTAATATTTTTCATGGTTATTTAGCTTTTTTATATATTTAGGGATTTATTTCTAAATAAATGTGTTAAAATCCCCTTCCTCTTCGTATTTATTGGGATAGATTTAAGAGTTTAAGGAAGCAGTCTCTCTAGAATATTACGTACATAGGTAATTTTACCTATTCTTAGTGAAACAATACCTATCAAACTTTACATTAATTAATAATTTGATCCACTTGGTAGTCTATTTATTGGCCAATCAAAAAACTAGTACTAATAAAAACAGTGTAATTTTTAGTTTTTTTTATAGAGTTTTAACAATCTTTTAAAATGTTTTTACATTTTTTTTCCAGTATGGTGACTTGCAGTTTAATTGGTTTTTTAATAAATTAAAGACATTTTAACAATGTTTAAGTTAATATAATTTGTAACGTTAAATAAGATTATTTCTTTTCAAATATTTATATCTTACATTAAAATGACAAAAATCTATAGGGATTATATACAATCAATTGTGAGATGAAACTACTCCATTTGTATTCGAAAACGTGATTTTTCTGGTTAAGGGTTAATAAACAACTCCTTTGACAAATGTACATCTGCTTCGTTAAATTAAAATAAATAGCAAAGATCATTTAGACGTCTCTGACAAAAGAATTTGTTAAAATGTGCTTATTTAAAAAATAGCAGCACTTCAGTTTATGGTCGCTATCACATATAAAGTTTGTTGCTTCGAAACTAGAACTGGAAATGTTAAATTACCAGGAACAAATTACATTTTCTGATCCCACTATAAAAGAACTTTACGTGACGAGAAATAAACTCCAAATGCAATTGAAATAGATGCATGTTATTTCAGTTTATATTTAGGAAATGTTATTGAAAATGTCTTTGCCTACATATATTTGTAAATTGTTTTTTAATTAAAGACTAAATAAATCTAAGAATACTAGCTAATTTTTTTTAAACTAAATATAATATCTCTCCAGTAAACTAAAGTGTAATATACAAGAGCTGATCTGTTTAAGGTTGATGTAAGAGGTGGCATTCTAATTTTTGCAGAAATAGTTAGGTTATAACTTCAGTAATATTACATGACTTATTCTCTCTTTCTTAAATAGGTCGGGAACATTAATAAAAAAAGGTAATATTTAAAAATTAATAAAAACAGTAAAATCCATTTAAAACATTCATTTACTTAAATTACTCATAGGATCTTCATAATTCGTTTGGAAAATTTTTATAACAAAATAATACATCACATTAAATTTCACTATATTAAAATTAATTTAGTATATTTCGCAAAATAATTTTGCAATCTAAATTAAAAAAAAAATGGAAGTAAAGAAGGTTTTTAATTTTTTTACTTATAAAAACGCACTAAATCTATCTAACGCACTTTGTGAAATTAAAATCGAATTATTTGAACGATCTTGAAAATGTTTTAAATTTATAAACAATTTTTTGGCTTACAAACAAATAGAATATCTCGTGAACTATTAGCTTAGATAAAATTTAGGAAACGATGTTGAAAAAGACTCGACAAGACATTTCCTATAAAAGAAAAAAAGTTGAATTACAAGCAGTGGATCCTTAGATAGAACCAGTCATGGTTAACCGGTATTTGCAACGAAGTTATAAACAATAGAATGATAATCTTTAAACCATTACCTTCACGTAAAAATAATGTATTTTCTCGGCTTTCAGTGAAGCAATTTTCTTCATTTTTATCTGACGTAATGCCAGAGTTGCTTTAATTTTGTTATAAATAAATTAATTTATTTATACTCCAGTTGTCAAAGACAAAAATGCCACTGAAGCTTTAAAAATTATTCCAATAAGCTAAATTTCTTTAAGCGTGTTTATTTTGAAACCCCAAAAATATGCAAAACCGTTTACTGTTCCTATCGCACGGTTTCTAAAACCATCTCACCTCGTAGGGGAAAAATGATGGAAAAATCGATTTACCAAGAATCTGTGCGTCGTAAAAAAAATATTTCAAATAGAGAATGTAGCTGAGACAATTTTAAATTGCACTTTTGTGTAAAATAAAAAGTTCCCTCAAAAATATCGCCTGAAGGAACGGGTCTATGTGCGCCAAATTAATTTTTAGTAAAACTTCTATCAATTTGACGGTAAAAATTTAATATCTTTTGATAATAGTGTCTTACCGACAAAAATCAAAAAGCAATTTAAAGGTGAGGAAAGCAGCTTTCTTACGCTATTTGTGCATTTTGCCGCAAATAAATTCAGTTTTTATTGAAGTGTTAAAATCAATAAACGTTGCGGATTTTTGCCATTTTTTACGATTTTCATGAGATCATTAAGAGATGGAAAAATCGCTCAATGTTAATTGATCAAAATCTTTAATAGAAACTGACATTAATTTCAGCAAAATACAAAAATAAAATAAGAAATCTGCACTTTTTACCTTTAAATTTTTTTTTTATTTTTGGCGATAGGACACTCTAATCAAATAATATCAAATTTTGTCCGTAGAAAATGAAAACGAACACCAGGAAGGCGAAAGATTTCCTGGCTGAAAAATCTACGTATGTGGTTCATCATAACCACCACAAATCTTTTCATAGCAGCAGATTGCAAAGTACAGATTGCAATGATGGTCACCAATATCCGAAACGGATAGGCACTTCAAGAAGACGAAGACCTTCAAATTTATACAAATTTTATTTAAAATTGATTTCCGCCGCGTAGCTGTGTCACTCATACATGCGTTATTTTTGAGGACGGTTTATTTTACACTAAAAGCGCTAATAAACATTTTTGTTTAAATTTTTTATTTTTTTTTATTTAAAGAAACAAAGTCGCATCCACCCAAAGGTTATTAGCGACATTCCTATAACATTTGTAATAATATTAAATTTAACATTTGTAACAATCAATCATTGTAACAATTAATTACAATTTGTGAACAATTAAAAATTTGTAACAATTAATTAAGTTAAATTTTGTGTAACATATTTATACATTTTAAGTAACCTAATAAATTGTTCGGAACTAAACTTTTGTTGAGGAGTGCTTTCAGGTTATTTGGCAAATTGTAAGACTGTCTTTGATTTACATATTTAGGACAGTCTATCAAGAAGTGCTTTATACTGTCTTCTGTATTGCATGTTTTGCATTTTGGAGGTTCACTATTTGAGAAGAGATAGGCATGAGTATACCTGCAGTGTCCAAGTCGTAGACGTGTAATAATAGTTTGGCATCTTCTACTTCTGGCTGTGGACTTCCATGAACAAATATCACATTTGATTGTTCTGAGTTTCGAACTAGAGTCATTCCACTTCCGATTCCACGCACTTAACACCTTATTTTTTAAATAAACTTTTAGATCGCCTGCGATACTCCGACACTCTGTTTCTGATGCGTCACTGGTGATAGCGTTACGCGCACTAGTATCTGCTTTTTCATTCCCTTCTATGCCTATATGAGATGGTAGCCATAGAAAGTGGACTCTTCTGAAATTTTCTTGAGCTTTCATTAATTCGGCCCTGATAATTTTCTCAATGGGGTGTTTAGGGTATACATTTTGCATAGCTTTGACTGCGCTGAGAGAGTCAGAAAGGACTGGACAACGAAAACAGTCATATTGGTTGGAGTTATATTTTTTTGGGGGATTAAGATTAGTTTCCTGTAGGCATATTACATCAGGAGATTGTTCACCAATTAGATGATGGAGCATAGCAAGGCGATGGAAAAAACCATCAATATTCCACTGAAGTAGAGACTTAAATTTAATGTTGGCTTAACTGAGATGTATCACTTTCCGCTTCCGATGCCTCACTGTTAATATAATTATGGATTTTTTTCCTTATGGACGTGAATTTACGTTTTATGGATCTTTCCTTTAAATGGGGATAAACTTGACTCAGTATATGGGACAAAGCTGGTAGGTCTGTGGTATATTCTTGATTTGTGCTTATAGGATCTGTTGACCCCGTGATATTCATTAGGAGCATGTTAAGTTGATCAACGTTTAGAGAGAAAGGTAGAGGGTGATTTTCTATGAAGTTTTTAGCAAGGTCAAGTAAAAGAGAAAATGAGCATTCAGAAGTGCTTGCTGAACTAATTTTAGCTTTTTAGATTTTGCTTGGACTTTAGGTGGTGGAAAAATGTTACATTCTTTTGAAGATGGATCTGCTTCAGGTGAAATAATTTCATCAATGTTTCTTTTTGGTTGATTAATTATGTGGCTGTCCTTATTTGATGCATCTACTTT
The DNA here is from genome assembly GCF_040954645.1 of Diabrotica undecimpunctata. NCBI lineage: Eukaryota > Metazoa > Arthropoda > Insecta > Coleoptera > Chrysomelidae > Diabrotica > Diabrotica undecimpunctata. The sequence continues at coordinate 127,673,464 of NC_092804.1, read as the reverse complement.
GTTCGGTATCTCCGGGACATTAGAAATAGACATTTATTCACACTGAGAAGGATTTGTGTCATTGGATGTTTGCAAGGATATATTTGTTGCGCTGGATACCGATGCTTCATTGTTTTGGTTGGGGTTTAGTTGAGTTAGTGGTTCGGAGCACTGTGAAGCGATGTATCCTGGCTTCTTGCATCTAAAGCAAACTAACTGTCTTGAGAAATGAGTATTCTGTATGTCGTGTTGTCATAAATAAGAGTAAATGACTCTGGTACTGTTAGATTGTGAGGACTGATATAGATTTTTCTTCGAAAACTAAGAATGTGATTGTACTCAGGCATAGAAGCACTTATTTTGAGGAAGGTCATGGGGGAGACAGGAACTATGTCGATTTTTTGTAACTCATTGATTAGCAAGTCGTGCGGTATTGAAGGACATACGACAGAGAGCACAAGTCGTTCCGCTGGTGTAAATAACCTTCTTGCTCTGACAATTTCACCTTGTATTTCTATTTGACCATGATTATTCATAAAATCGTCCACTATTTGTTTATTGGATAAATACATACATATGCGATTATTAGATAATCTAGAAGAAAAGGTTATATTTTTCGGTTGAATTATATCTCCAAGTGGGAGAAGGTAGTCTTGAATTTTGGTGTTTTCTTAGGCATTAAAGAAAATTGCTTGGGACTTTAAAAGAAAATTGCACTCTCGACGCTGCCGAAGAGTATGACGGGGATGTGTTTATTTGATTTTGATGGTCTTGTATTGTAGAACTGTTGTGTGATTCCATGTTTGAATTCATTTCGATAAACGTTTGTGAAAAGTAAGTCCGACCCTGTACACCTGCTAAAACAGGTATATCGGTCTGTACCAAAAGCGGTTATTTGCTGGTAAAACTGGATTTGTTTATTGACAACAATAACAAATAATTGCAATTTGCTGACTTTAATGCTAATTTAACTGGATATTATGTTAAGAGTTTGTACACTTACAGTTTATTTCAGTATATCACTAAGATTCACAACTTGTAACTTACATTACATTTTTTTCATGTTAAAAATATTCGGAGCCCACATTGAATACAACATTATAGTTATCGATGCAGAACCGAACTCTTTGTTTAAAATTGCCTAGACTACATTTTTATTTGACATATTTTTTTCTACGAATCACAGATATTCTTGGTAAATCTATTTTTTCCATTTTTCCCTTACGAGGGAGGGATTTAAGAGGAAGCCAGGGAGTAGGAATAGTAAACATTTTTACACATTTTTTGGAGTTTTGGAGTCCAAAATTAACATTCTAAGAAAAATCAGCTTGTTAGTATAATTTTTAGAGGTTCAGTGGCATTTTAGTCTCTGACGACTGGGGTATAAATAAATGAATTTATTTATAACCAAACTTAAGCTCCTCTGGCAATTTAGTAATGTATTTCATATTGTTAATTTTTCACGCGTAATACCGATGGTTTTTATTATTATAATATATGTTCCGAAATAAAAAGATAAGGATTTAAAGATTATTATCTTATTGGTTATACCTTCTTCTCGAATGCTAGTCAATTTTGACCGGTTGTATCTCAGGAAACACTGACTGTAATTCGACTTTGTTTCTTAAGAAACGTCCTGCCAAGTCTGTTTTAACGTCATTTCCAGAATTTAGTTTAAGCTGATAGTTACGGAGATTTTTTATTAGCCAAACAATTGTTTATGATCTTAAAACATTCCTGAGCCGTTCAGATAATCCGATTTTAATTCCATAAAGTACGTTAGATAGGTTAGGTGCCTTTTTATAAGTAAAAAAATTGTCTAACTTCTATCTGGTCTAGTGTGTAGTTTTTGTTTCAATTTTTTTTTTAAATTTGGATTGCAAAATTATTATGCAAAACCTATTAAATTCATTTTAAGGAAATTTAATATGCTCTTTTATTATGTTATGAAAATTTTCCAGACGAACTATAAAGATCTTAATAAAGTGCAATCTAAGTGGTTGAAAGGCATTCAAATAAGTGAATGCTTGTTTTTTTATGTTTTTTGTATTTATTGCTATTTTGCAGCAAGGGCAATAAAGTAAAACATTTAGAACCTGTTATATAGATAAATTGTTGCTGTTTTATTTCATTACGACTTCGCTTTAAAATTAATTGTTTAAGTTATAAATAAGCAAGGAAAGTAGAAAAATATAAAAGTAAATAAAAAAATATATAAAAATAATAAATTTTTTTATAAATGTTACCGACCTATTTTAGAGAAAGGATAAGTTAATTAATATTACAGAAATTATCACCTAACTATTTCTGCAAAAATTCAAAAATTCGAAAGACACTTCTCACATTTAAATTTAGCCGTTTTTTTTACAGATTCGCCCTAGTCTATTAACCTATAAATAAATAAAGGGTACACTAAAAACCTGTGAAAATAGTTTTATCATAGACGTATAATCTTAATATTATCTCTAGAATAAATAAAGCTACAAGAACGATCCTCCTCATCAGTCCTAATGTTTTATAAGGATATAGTGACACCATCAAATTTTTTAATTTTTTTTTTACAATTCTCGTTTACCCCAGTCTGTTATGAGCTAATTTTTTGGCTTGATTTAGCCCTTAGTTAATCAGTGTTTTTGTGTGATCCACCTAACATCTTGGAGATCTTTTTCTAGTCTTTTTCCTTTAACTCTGCTTTGTTATTTTGCTGGTGTGTCCAAAATACTGCAAATACCTTATATTTGTTTAAGAGATACATCTTTTGTGTTAAGAGTTTTAAATAATTATACATTTGTTTAATGGTCAACCTAAGATATTCTTAATATGCGGTCTATACCTACATCTCATAACCTCTATTTTATTTTATGTGCTTTTTCTGGGTCCATCTTTTGGATGAATATGTGGCTATGCAAAAAAGTAGTGTTCTTACCAGCTCTAATTTCATGGTCGAATTTCTTCAAATTGTTACCAGTTTCATCATAGCTGTTTAGAAGTATCTCTCTTCTACTCATCTCTCCATTGGACTATCCTGTATTTTTTATAACAGCCGACTAAGAGATGACCATTAACTTCTTCGGATCTGAATGTTATTGTTGCATTTTCGTGAGATCCCAAAAAGATCCTTAAACTTTTTGCGTTTCTGAGATTGATAATATAAATATTTTGATATGATGATTTATGATAAACAAAATTTATGTCCGTTTTTTTTTAATGAATTGGATTCATTGGAAAATTTGAACAGAAGGAAGTGAAAAAGAAAAGACTGGATTTGGTTGAGTAAAGACGAGGAATGTTGAGAGCAATATTTTTGTTTTTTTACTTCCATGAGAGCAGCCGAAGAGGGAGGAAGTCCTAGACTTCCCGGTTGGCGAAGTAGCGGTACGATGTAGGAAGTCTGTACTTCCCAGTGGGTATCTGGTACCATATTTTCTCGTTTAGTTTATCTACGAATGGAAAACATTTTTGGAGATTAAATGTACCTTTGGAAGTAGTATAATTTAGTAGCAGTTTGCAGTAAATAAAATTGTACGAGATATCTCACTTGCAATATGTCGGTGAAAATGGTTTTTAGTTGCAGTTTATGGAGTTTTTGGGGATGGCAGAACAAATTGTAAGTTTAAGTTTAAGAATATTTATTTTTTTATAACAATAAAACACTGAAAACTTTGTTTTTAAAACTTTTACAAAATTTATTATAAAATCTTATCACTACAGCTGTTTCGGCAGAGTGCCTTTCTTAAGTGATTTATTTTTGGTATGAGTTTAACTTTACAGTCTTTAATGAAATAGGTTGAGAAAGTGGAAACTGTTTGTTTCAAGTTGGTCATTCAGAATTATGTCTGTGTTTTTTAATCTTAATCATTTCCATAGATTCTAATAAAGATAGCTTAAGGCCTAAATTTTGGATGTACAGAACTTGAAATTCGTCATTAAAAGAATGATTATGATCTAGAAGTTAAAGTGCGTATGTAGAATCTATTTTTCTATTTTTAAAAGCTTTTTTATGTTCTGCTATACGTTTGATTAAAGTTCTACCAGTTTGACCGATATAAGTTTTTGGACAGTCGTCATATTTAAGTTTGTATACACCACTGTGTAAGTGCTTTGTATTTTGGCTCTTGTTCTTTTTAATATATTTGCCTAAGTTTTTGTTTGTTGAACAAACAAACCTGAGCAAATCTTATTTAAATTATTTTTACATAATATTTATTTAGCACAGTAAAGTTTTTTTATACAGGGTATGTCCCTTAAATATTTTTTGTATACCTTAATAAATGATCTTTGTTTTTTTGTGTACAACCCAAAAGTTTGTGTGTTAAGTAATATATTGTATGTTCAGTAATACTCTGTGTTCAGTTAATTTATCTGAATCTTTTTAATGGTTATTGCCAATATCATCATGACAGTATGCAATAGGTCAGGTAATGTCTAAAGAGTTTTGCTAAAATTTACCTATTTGAATTTATCTTACAGCTTTACTCAGTTATAAAGGTAATCCATCTAATTTTAGGAGTATTTGTTTGATACCTGATTTGTCTAAATTTACATTTTTGTTTTTTTCGCTCTCTGCTTTGTTTTATTTTGTATCCTTTTTTTGTTTAATGCTCTCCTATTTATAATTTTCCTTTCTTCTGGTAACTAATAAAAATGTAAATTTAGGCAAGGTATGCAGTCATATACATTATAAAACCTCGTTTTTGGCATTATGCCTAGTTAAGAATGGGATTTATTGAGTGATTTCAAAGCTAGCACCTCGCTTCCTTCCTAGATCTAGCTCCTACTCTTTTTCTGCTTTTCTTGGACCAGGCCTTCAACCAAAAGACAAGCACCATAGATAACAAACGGTTGCCCTCAGATTGTTAGGCCTTTTTTTGTATTTAATCTTGTGGAGATGACTGGAACTAGATTGTCACCTAAGAGTAGGTATCATTGTGCAATTATATTGGAAAAAATACAGAAAACATATCTCCCCCTGTCGACGTAATTTAATATGTGACTTATAGTGCCCACTTTTCAATATTCTTCTTTGAGAAACTAGCTCTATAAAGCTATAAAATAGGCTGGCGAAGGCAAATTTACTTCTCAAATATGCCACTGTCAAATTGACCTTACTCCGCTACTGCATATTGATATACTTCCTTGGTTTCTAAGATGAGTTAACACATACGGTTTTAATAATTACTAGTTTAATATAATTTAATTATCAATAATATCTTACATAATAACAATCTAACTTAAACATACGTAATATGCAAAAAGATACTAAGAAAATGGTCTTAAATAAGTGTACTATTAGCTTGATTATAGTAAGTAGTAAATAAGTTTCAGAAAGGTATTTTACCCACCAACATGACCCTGTCATAATCAAATTGATGGTATACTTACTTTAGAACATTTTTATTCCTATGTAAAGACACTTATTGTAGCAAAATACTGGGGTGTGTAGGAGGAGAGATGTATAAGAAGAGTGGTCTATATCTATGGGATAAAATTGATAGAAGTAAAATAGATAACAATTAAGTAAAGAAGTAAAAATATTGAACGGAATGTGGCTAGGCTAGCAATGTAGGCAAGAGAATGACCACTAGAAACTCAAGGATGGATACGGCCAATTTGCATGCCTTTTAAAGACAGTAAATCAGGAAAATATGTATGATGGATAGAAAAGAAGATATGAAAAATAAATAGATATAATGAAAATTAACAAAGAAAACAAATTGAGGGCGCCAGAAGAGGGATACTACTCTAAAAAGAGTAACAGTCACTCCTCCAGGTATCGTATACTGCTAATATAATTAAAGTTGATGTAATAAACAAAAATGCTGTAAATGTAAAAAGGTAAGGAATATTAATAAAAAATATATGCAAAACAAATTCAAGTTTATTAAATATAACTTCTTAGATTTTGACAATCTGTAAGTTACCAAAAAGTGTATGAAATTTCACAATATAATATTTAAAAAAAAAAGTTTGAAAACAACTATAATAAAAAGTTGAAAACTAGACAGAATAACTCTGATATAGAGTGTACAACCTACATCTAGGTTAAAAAACAACCTTAAACAAAATAATGCTAACGTTGGAATAACGTATAGCCAAGTAACTATATCATACTAACCTACAATATGACCAACAATATTGTTAAACAACTCTAAATTAAAATATAAACAAAATAATACATAAATGGGAACAAGCCAAGTTAAACAATTGAAACGGTATATTATCCTGAAGGGATAATAACCGGAGTTAATAACGCAAGATGAAATATAAAAAATTAGTTAAGTAGACAAATAATGAAATAATTAAAGTTAATAATGAAATAATTAAAGTTAATAAAGAATTAAATGGTTAATACAAAAAACAATGGAAGATAATCTCTGGGTAGAATTTGAGCTCAAACTTACCGATACCTTACACCAAGGGGAGTTATATTAATTAATATATTATATATATATATGTTATAAAAAAACTATAACTGGTAAAACAAGATATATATATAGTTCTGAATCAAAAACCAACTGTCCTCCTAGGTGAAACAGTTGTCTGGAAGGATACTCCCGAATGGCTTCGGTGTCCCAGCGAAGTCCTCCTTGAGGTCCGAAATTAGCACGGAGCTGGTGCTAATTGGCTTAGTTCGATGATGACTGTCCTGCCCTACCTCTAGGTGCAGGCTGGAGAAAAAATGAGGGTGGAGTAGATAATACTCCCTGTGGCTTGTCCCAATGACCCTGATTCTAATAGAGTTGAAGTGGTACTCTCCCTCGGATGTTCTGAGGGAAATTTATAATTCCATGGTAGGTGGCTGAAAACAATTCCCCGTTACTTATAATCTCAATATTGATAAAAAGAAATCAAAGAAGAAGTGAGGAAAGTTTCTTTCAGCATAAGAAACCGGAGCAAAAAGATAATTATGGTAGATAAAAAACCCATCCAATCGGATGTAGCGTGACCTTGCTTCACATAGAGTAAAAATATAATGGCCTTGGACAAAATACTATATTAAAATATGAAATAATGAATCTGAATAATAGGATATAGATAAAATACTCTAATGTTTATAATATAAAAAATTATTATTTACCAGATAGCTAATCAATTCCGTGCTAGAAATCTCACTTCACCTCCCGAGTTTGCGAAAACACCGTCAATTAAATTGATTACGGTTATACTTAGAATATTTAACTTCTTGAAGTGAAGGAAATTCTATGCATTAATTGGATTTTCTTTCGCTAACTGCCACTTGTACCACTCCAAACTCTAGATCAGAAGTGAATTTTAATTCACAGTTAATTAACCAAGAAGAGCCAATTTCCACCTCCCTTAATCTCCTGTCATCTCTTTTGGTTCGCAATGGTACCAAATTAGAACAGAGTGACAACTTAAATTATTAACAATACACACTTAATGGGCAAATGAACACTTAAAGTTAGGCAACCCATACTACATCTCTGAAATTATTTTCATATAAATTGTTTATTATTTAAATACAAATTGTAATCAAAGTAACGACTGTTACATTATATTAGGTAAATTTATTCAATATGTACTTAGAATTTACATAATTTTTACTGGAACATCACTTTTTTATTGGTTAAGTAACCTTAATAGGTGGGATGGTAATGAACTGGCAATTGTAGAACCCTAAGCATGTCATCCAAGTTAGGATAAACCAATTGCGAGTAAGCCTTTTTCTTTTCTATTCTTATCTATTAAATAATTTGTAAATTTATTTTTACAAGTCTCACAACGTATTGTTAACCTTTTGCTTGATAACCAATTGCATGAATTTGTTTGCATCTCCACTAAAATGAATAATTTTCTCCAAAACTGTTTCTCCAATTTTGTAAAGCACTTTATTTGTTCATATTTAAGTGCTTTAATATTAGCTATTATTTTATTTTAATTTGTTTATATCATATAGCAAGACACATAAAATACATTTTATATTTTATGTAGTTTGCTTAAATGCAAATTAGATTTTTATTTAAATAAGAAATTATATCCATAGTTGACGAAAACCAGTTTTCCACTCTTAAAATATACATTAAGAAATAAGTACAACATATTTTCTGATTATGTTTCAATTATTTCATAAACTCTTTATAAAATCGAAAGCACTCTACTTAAACTGGATTGTCAACCCTAATGGAAATGTAAATATTTAATTTATTAAGTCCGTTCCTGTCCTTAACTATAGAAGGAAATCTCGAAATGCAAATTATTATTTCCAGCAACAGGGGTTAATGCTCCTCCCTCACATTCTAGTGGCACAATGAACTTAAAATATTAATGAAGTATGTTTGAGCTTGACACGAATATACTTACTTGTGGCGTTTTGTGTTATACTTTGCCCTACTGAACATGTTGATGCGTGGAGTGGTGAATAGGACTATTAGTCAGGAGAAGTTAATTTTCTTATGCTAGTTTCCTTTATTATTAGACAAATTGATTGATTATGTATTGTAATGAACAGAAGGATATTTGTAATATATAAGTAATAAACTAATAAAATTATTATACATAGATGCTAAATGACCCTAGAAACAAATAAATATAACTAAAATACACCTGGGATTAGGAAGGGTCAAACAACCACAAGATTTGGGAGTAAGAGAAAGCCTTATAAATAAGAGATAATTCTTCGTGTGCACAATTATCTAATTTAAAAAGGGCGTGTGTCTTTGGAAAGGGATTTCGTATTTGCCCAAATATTATATTTTTAATATTCTCAATATTTTTAACATACTATATTTTTATTTAGAGCCTAAATCCATGGTTTTATATAAAATATAAAATACCAGGCAACAGTACATATCATACCGAACATCCAGATGGGACCGAACATAGAACTACTGCTTTAATAATTAAACGAAATGTCAAACATCATACGATGAAAGGATATAAACAAGATTATATACAGGCAACAACAGTTTACTTTCATGATTTCAGGGGGTCAATAGTAATATGTGCCATATACTTTCCGTCAAAACATAACAAAATCGAACAATAACAAGATTTTCTCAGATCGTTGAGAAATAGATATATAGCTGGTGGAGACTAAAACGCTAAATATACAGAATGGGGTTCTTAGTAAAAATTATTTTTAGATTGAGTCTTCTCTAGAGTTATCCTCAGATCAGTCGACAATCATAACCTCATCATCATCATTATTTTGGCTTTGCAACCCTACATGGGTCCTAGTATCCTCAAGAATTTCTCTCCTATCCATCGCCTTTCTCCGCCAAGCACGTATTTCCATATTTCTCATATATTCATTGATTTTATCAAGGAACCTTGTTCTAGGTCTTTCTCTGCTTCTTTGACCAATGAGTCTATCAAGAAGCGTTTTTTTAGGTGGGTCATCTTGTTCCATCCGCATTACATGCCCTATTCATCTAAGACGTCATATCTTAATATGTACTTTAGTAAGTACTTTTCTTTCGAAACATTCTAACATGTTTTCATTATTTTTTGTTAGAGTCCATGTCTCTGAAACATATGTTAGGACTGGGCGTATTATTGTTTTGTAGAGTTTTATTTTTGTATTTCTCGATATATTTTTGGACTTAAGAAGAAGATTAAGTCCAAAATAGCATCGTTTGTCCGTGCAAATTCTGCGGTTTATCTCTGCGGTAGTATTATTTTTAGTATTAAGGAGTGCTCCCAGGTATACAAATTCGTTCACTGCTTTCGATGACGTCGTTTTCTATAACAAGTGATCGTAGGATTTGTGGTTGCGTGCTTAATTTCATATACCTACTTTGTGTTGTTGGTATTTATTAATAAACCTGTTTTGGACCTGATTCTTTTAATGCTACATACGCCTCACGTATAGCGTTTTCCGTTTTCCAAACAAAATTTATATCAGCAGCATAGGCCAGGATTTGCAATGATTTATTATATATTGAACCAGTGGTAGTGATTTGTAATATAATTATTACTTTTCCAAACCCAGATTAAACAATATATAGGAGAGAGGGGCAGCACGTTATTTGTTCTAAAAGTTCAGACAGTTCTCCCTGAATTTGTACTTTACATTTAACTTTTTCAAGATTAGTTTTGTTAAATTTACCGATTTGTTATTTTTTCATTGCTTAGAACATTTCTCTTCTATTCACAGAGTCGTAGGCTGCTTTGTAGTCTATAAATATGTAATGAGTATCAATGTCATATTTCAGTGCTTTTTTTAAACATTGTTTCAGGGTTGCAATCTGATAAGTTGTCAATTTACCACCTATGAAACCAGCCTGGTATTTTCCTACTATCCGTTCTGCATATGGTTCCATACGATAACAAACTATGGAAAATATTTTATACGCTGCATTTAGAAGCGTAATTCGTCTGTGGTTAGAGCATTCAAAGATATCTCTTTTTTTGTGTATGGTTCAAAGTATTTCAATATTCCAATCATTGCGGACGGATTTCTGTGTCCATATTTCTTTTAGAATCGGCTATAATGCCATTATGGTATCATGGCCACCGTTTTTATATAGTTCAGATTAAAGATTATCAATTTCGGGTGATTTTTTTCTGGCTAGTTTTTTAACTGCATCTTTAACTTTAATAATCGTTGGTGATTCCTCTTCCCTCTCGTCTGGCTGCCTTACCTTATACCTTTCATCTTCCAGGTTTTTTCTTTTTCCTCCATATTTTTCTTCTTCTTGTTTTACTCCTATCGGAGATTGGAAATCATCAAGGCTGTCCTGACCTTGTCTACAGCTGACCTAAAGAGTTCATTAGTGGTACAGACAAACCACTCTCTCAAATTACGCAACAATGACATTCTTCTACGACCTAGATTCCGTTTTCCTTCTATTTTTCCTTGCATTATATTTTGAAGTGCGTATTTATGCCTTCTCATAAGGTGACCCAAATATTCGAGTTTTCTTCGTTTCATCATTGACAAAATTTCTGGGTCTTTTTCTATCCTTCGCATTATTTCAAAGTTTTTGACTCTTTCAACCCAACTTATCTTCAGCATTCGAGGGTAGCACCACATCTCGAAACTTTCAATATTTTTTATGTTGTTCTGTTTGAGAGTCCAGGCCTCTACACCGTATAATAGCGTGTTAAATATGTAGTCCCTTAGCATTCTTAATCGTAAACAGATGCTTATATCTCTGTTGCAGAAGAATTTCCTCATCTTTATGAAGGTGACCCTGGCAATTTCTATACGTCTCTTTATTTCATTGTTTTGGTCTCCAGTTTCGTTTATTGAAGTTCTTAAGTATTTGTAACTTGATACTTTTTTAATTTGAATTCCGTTTATACTAATAGTTGTTATAGGTTGTGTCATATTGTTACTGAAGACCATATACTTGGTTTTTTTGGTATTGATACTTATTTTTCTTTTTCTTCTTCTTCGCGCGACTAGGATTACTCCTGTTTGTCTGCCTCTTATTCTGTTTGAGTCGTTGTTGACTGTACATTATCTTTTCACCTTTTTGGCGGTCTTTCAACGGGTCTTTTGCAATACGACTTGTTGTTTTTACAGATGTTCGCTAATCTATCTGGTCCCATTCGTTTACACGTTCGTTCCAGTTTTTTTTTCTTGTTTTTATCTACCTGTTAATATTTTGAATTTTGCATTGTTCGCGTATAATTCTGTTGGTTTGTCTGTCTCTTAATGATATGTCCGCTATTGATCTTAAAACTTTCATTTCGATATTGTTGATTTGTTGTTTCGTCTTTCTTGTATCGGTACTTGTCTCCGCTGCATATTATGTTAGGATTGGTCTTACTGTTGTCTTGTATACTTTCATTTTGCTTTCCTTGGTCAGATATTTGTTTCTCCATATGGTTTCTCGGAGGCAATTACTTACTCTTGCCGCTTTTGATGATTGCCTTGTGGTCTCTGTTTTTATATCCCTAGATATTGATACTTAGGCCATAATTGTTGCAGGCAATATTTATATTCGTTAGTAATCGTTGTAATTCTTTTACTGTTCTTGCAACTAGTACAGTGTCGTCTGCGTATAGAATATTTTTTACAACTTCTCCATATTAGGTCCTTGGTTACTTTTATTTCACCCATCTATTTAATACATATTTCCTTGTTTTTAATAGGTCGCCATTTTAACTTCTGCATTGTCTTGTGGTTGCCTTGAATTTTCTGTTGTTGTTAACTTGCCTATAGAATGCTCTGAATTCTTTCTTTCTGTTGAGGTTTTCTATATATTTAAGTTCCTTATTTAGATAGTTTTGTTTTTTATTTTGTGTATCCTCTTTTATTCTCTTCTCTTTGGTTAGTAATTCTCTGTAGTTGTTTTAGTACATCAGATTAATTACATCAGTGGTAGCCAGATGCACCCATAGAAAAATGTAGTATATAAAACCTGACCTGTTATATTGGAATAATAATATGATGATAAAACTTACAATTGTATATGCATCAGTGTTATGGTAGCAAATGGCACTAACAATAAATTGCAGATGAGAAAAACTTTTCGAAGACTACCTAGCGATTCCAAATATATAAATGTACCCATCCTCTAGACGTGTATTTGCTGATACAAGGTTCCTTAATATCCTAGAATAAAATTTCTTTTCTTCATTACGAATTTAGGGTACCGTAGTTTATTCTCTTTACCTTTTGTGTAAAAGTATTTCCTACCAAGCAACATTACTAGCAGAGAAACTTTCAGTAATAAAAAAAACTACTTACAAATTTTATTAGTTTTCTAAAATTTATCTTATTTAAAAATCTTTACTTATATAATTTTTAAAGATTTTAGAGGCCAGTAGATTACATAAATTTTTATTAATTAAATACGTTCTCTTTGGACTTGAAATAGGGGACAGTATAATATTATATTTTATGATTTTTTGTGTGCCTGTCACAAGGATAGCATTCACTCTTAAGCTTTTTTTTGAAGGATGTTTATGTACTAGTGTATCTGATTATTATGTATGATATACGTAAATGCTAGCCTCCTTTTAACTTTTGTTATTATTTTCTTAAGTTTTGCTTTAATATTCTAATTTTCTCACTAACGTTTGACAAAATATGCTGACTTTTATTTTATAAATTGTACGCTATTTGGTTTAAAAGTGTTTATGTACTAGACCTTGAAAGACCTGTTTGTATAACCTTCTTCCATATTTTAGTCCTAAAGACTTAGACTTCTAAAAGCGGATATTGTTTGTTTGGCAGCTATATATATATTTTTCTACCTCGTTACGTTAAAAACGAACATTTCTTAATATTATATATAAATACCCTTAACCTAAGTTATTATTATTTAGATACAAAATATAAAGATATATATAAAGATATAAAGATATAAAGGGATAAGCGGGTAAAATCTGCGGGGTTGGGCACTTAAAAAAACATATTTAGAAATCCCTTCTTAAGGTGCCGTCTTCTTAGCGAAGGTTGGCGATGACCTCTGCAAAGTCTTCCCTATTTTGGGCTTTCCATATTAACTATGCTTTCCTACTTTGAAAGCCTAATCCTATCCAATCTTTGATGTTACGCAGCCAGGTCATTTGTCGTCTACCTGGGCCGCGTCTGTCTACTATATTTCCTTCTATAATAAGCTGAAGGAAGTTATACTTGTCGTGTCTAAATATGTGTCTAAGATAAGACGTTTTACGCTTCTTGACAATTTCTGTGAGTTCACGTTCTCTATTCATACGCCTTAAAACTTCTTCATTTCTAACGCGGTCGGTCCATGGAATTTTCAGCATACGACAAAATATCCACATCTCAAAGCTCTCTAAACGTCGTAACGAGCTGACTGTTAACGTCCAAGCTTCCACGCCATGTAATAGTACACTTTATACATAACACTTTATCATGCGGTATCGTAGGGACAAATCAAGATTACGGGTAGTGAGTAACTGTCGCATCTTTTAGAAGGTGTTTCTTGCCTGTTCTATTCTACATTTAACCTCTTGTTCTTGATATAATATAATCATCAAAAAATGGGTTTTTTGAAATTTTGACGATTTTTCGGAGCGAATATGAAAATCCTAATCACGCCATTTAAAGAACAACAGTAAAGAAAAATACACGAAAAATAATAATTTAGTAGTTTGAAAAAAACTACATTCATTACCAAAGAATTTTTTAAAAAATTAAATATTTTTCCCGAGTTCAATTTTAATCAAAAAACTGAAATTAGAAATTTTTTACGCAACAAGGTGTATTTTTACTAATTTTAATTATATTTTTTAAAGTAAAGAATCTCTCAGGAAAAACTATTTGCAATAGGGGACACCAGGGGCCATCTAGGAAGCTAAAAATTTTGCTAAAGTGGTTCGTAAATACGTACTTTAAAGTGCCCAACCCCAAATAAAAATCCAGCCGAGACCATATTTAACCACCTAACCCAGCTATATCCTTTAACAGAATTTAAATTAAACTTAAATAAAAACTAAACTCAAATCTTAAATGTCGTTTTCTTTTTATTCCGGTATACTCTTTATGAGTACTAGAAACCAATTCGTTAAGGATTTTTGCTAAGTTCAGAAGATATGTTGTGTAGTGCAATTTTTAGATTTCCTATGTATCTTATAATATCTTTATCAACGTCTGTTTGCCTTGCAATTAATCTGAATTTGGTTTTGAAAATTAGTTTTAGAAATTAGTTATAATGAGGGGATCTATCCTTTGTTAGATAAAACTAAGAAGAAATATTATATAGTTTCTTTAATGTAAAAAAATATTTTTTTTTTAAAATCCTTTAAAATTTCTAAAAATAAAAACGCTTTTTCTTTTAAAATATTTTAAAAGACAAAATATAAAACAAATATTTTCTAATTTTAACAAAATACTGAAAAATGAATATAGAAATTTTAAAATAAATTTTACAATAGTTAGTTGTAAGTTTTAAGTAGCTAATAAAACAAATATATTCGCCTAATTTACATGAAATATTTCTCAACGTTTTACAAGACAAATTGACAAAATGCATATTCTTTCTCGATAAAAATCTACTTTTTTGTGAAATTTGACGTAGAGTTATTGCAACTATATATAACGCTAAACTAAGTAGAAAAAATTAGGGGTGAGTATACTAAATTGCTTCCTCTTAGAGCCGAGATACGTCAAATATTAGAAAAAATTGCTACCTCTTTACTAGGTCTTTCCATGACGTATATTGGTAGATTCAGTTAGAAATGGATTTTATATTTTCTTCGTAACGATTTGATAATATGAATAGCAGTGGAAGTAAATATACCATACAATTAGTGGCGAAAAGAAATATTGCCAATAATAGTTGTAAATTTAATTATTTACGTACGTCGAAATGTACAGTAAGTAAGTTTGATGAGAATTCCGAGTGAATTTTAAAGTATTAATTCTAGAAAAACTCTCTAAACATGACAAACAATCAGAAGACAAGACCTGACACATCTAAAACGAGACGACTACTAGAAACAACAGAGATGAAAACACTCCGACGAATATCAGGGAAAAGTCTGTTGGATAAGGAGAGAAGCGAAACCATAAAAAGAGCATGCAATATAGAAGACATAAATGGATGGATGAAAAAACTTTTCACCTTTACAAACTAACTAACTAAACTAACTTTTATTTAAAGTCTTTAAACACTTATGGTTATTTATTTACAATCTGTTAACAATAAAATAAAAATTTTAAAATTTCCCTTATTTATATCATGCGCCTATGCCTTTAGAAATCTCAGGCCACTGGTTAATTGTTGCTTAGAACGCTAGAATCATTCCATTGGCTTCTAGACTAGTACGCCACAGGTCAACGAACACCAGGTTAATGTTCGATCATAGGCAAGGGCTGGCGTAGCATTAACCCCTCCTTAACAAATATTTTTTTCTGGTACCTTGTCGGGACTGGAACTGGTATAGAGAAGTTGACCGTCTTTTACAACTCCCAGTTATATGAAAGTGGCAGGGGAAGATTTTCGCTCTGCATCGATGACCATGCGGATTTCAGCCTTCACCATTTTCCTTCACCATATTTTGGACAATACTACAGTCCAATTGGCGGTATTTTAGCTTTTACATGGCTTACTTTTTCACGTTGAACTTCAGCACGTCCTCTCTCAATTGAAGTAATATTTCTTGACTTGATAGATGGATACGTCATGGGCAGTGTCTTCTGTTACCAGACATAAAAGATACCGTGATGCATCTTGGAGTTTTAAAGCTTTTCCAGGAGCTGGAGTCATGTTCTACTCGACCAAACTTCCTTCCATGTCTTGCTTTACTATTAGCTCCATATGCCTCCATGATTTTCTGAATCCTGAAGTCAGGTACTTCTTGTACTTGGTTTACTATCACTTTTTCATCTAAGTCGTGGTCTTTTTTGCATGGAGCCAGTTGGTTATAATGTACTATAGTCGCTTTTCCTCTCGGAATCTTGCTTATGTTGTTACATAAATATTCTATTTTTATAAATTAAAGGTAGTATAGTCGGACCAGCTCTTTAGGATTTGGTTTAAATCCAATATATACCCGGAGAGTGGGGTGGGTAAAATGTTATGGCCCAATTTTATCGAATAATGCCGAGTATCGGACCATTAGCCATAACCCAGCGGAGGTGTTGTTGTCACCTATCTATGGTTGTCACCTGTCAAGAACTACACTTTATGTTTATAGTTTAAATTTTTATTTAATAGTGAAGTTTATTGTAAGAATGTTTAGAGCAAATAATATGGATTGTTACAAAGATTTGAATAACCCCAGCGTATATATATATACCTTAGGTGTACACTACTTTATCAACGGTAAGTTTCTAACTTAATATTATATCACACCGTTTGTATTTTGTGGTAATTTATTCCTACTACGTTTCTAACACTAACTTAACTAAATTAAATAAACCTTCTAATCTATACCCCTAATTAGTAACTAAATATCTAACTTAATCTAATTATACTGTAAACTACTAATTATAATTTAAGGTTACTTTTATTTCAGATATCAATAGTTTCAATGATCTAAACGTCTGGTGGAAGAGAAGGTTATTATAAATACATCAGTTGTATGTAACCACAGATAAACTATTTGAATATGTGACTAGTATAATCTCAAATATGATAAGGTAGACAAGATGGTTGCAGGGAAGGTAAAATGGTTAATTCTCACCAAGTTTATTGTTTACTTTCCTTCTTAGGGTCTATAGCTTGGTCTTCTATATATCCAATAACCCTACAATCAGCTTCTTGAAGTTGTAGATCCAAACGACGAACAGCTTGTATGGAAGCCAATAAAAAGTAAACACCAAATGGAAGATTTGAAGGAGGAGATGAATATAAAATAAAAGTATAAGGTCTGAAAGTAAAAGAATAGTCTTAGAAAGTGTTTAAGTTGTGATTGATGGAATAATAGGTCTTAGATAGGACTTACCGTTGATGTAAGGTGACCTTAATGTAAAATAATTCTCAATCAAGAATTTAATCCGCTATAAGCGCCTATTTTACAAATAGAATTGATTCCTGATCCTGTTGAGGTGAAATTGAGTTTTAAATCCAGAAATTTTCTGTATATTCAGTACCCTTGGCACATGTGAACCCAAAAATCTCAACTTTTTTCCTCAAAAAAAAAAACAACTCAAAAAAACCCACAAATCCAACTTTTAAACGAACTGATGACAAGATATCCTGTCTCCAACCTATTAGGACCAACAATTCAAAGTAGAACTTTTAATTCCATGAACCAATAAATTGACCTTTAGAAGTTGATGTCAAACAACCTGTAAGAAGAGGCTAAATGTCATGTCACTCAAGATAAGCATACCATGCCATTAACCTAACAGGTGACAGTTTTGATAAAGAAAACATTTGATAAGAAAACAATAACCTAAACAAGAACAATTTGAAAGATATATAAAGATACTACCAGAAGAAAAATTAATTAATATTAAACAATAACCTAAATTAACTATAACTAAGTAAGTTTTTATAAAATAAATTCAAATCCAATTTATTGTCTATTTTATTTCTAGTTTCATTGACCACATAAGGAAAATAAACAAAGGAAATATTAAACCTGTAACAACTCTCCCCTAACTACAAAAAAGGTTTTCCTCAAGAAAACCGTAATGGAGCCATTAAAATAATTAAAATTTGTATAAATATAAGAAGATCATTAATGCTATTCGAAGTCTGAATCGTCAGTTTTATCGGCATCTGGTGGGTGACTTTTTAAATCTTTCGCATGCCATACTCCTAAGTTTCGTCCTTTATCGTCTTTCAGTTCATAGGACCATGGAGATAGGATCCTGGTAATGTGATAAGGTCCTTCAAATTTTGGGGCCAATCCCGATGTTATTCCTTGAGCTTTATTTGACAAGGTGTATACTCGTTTCCAGACTCGTTGGTTGAGTGTGAACTTATCATCTCTTCTTCTGAGATTATAGCGAGTCCGACTCTTCTTAAAAGCAGTTTGTGCTTCGTTCAGCTACATCCTGAAATACCTCCAGAAGTGCTTTTGATCGAGATAAGGGATCATAGATATCGTCGAGAATTTCCAAGGCTGTGTTGTCTGAACCTCGAAGGTTTAGCTCTCGGGAAAACATAATAAAATTTGGGGTCATTTGGGTGACCTCATGGCGGCCAGACCGCATAGCACAAGCAACCTTTTGCAAGTATGTATCCCAAAGGCGATGGTTCTTTTCCACATAGGCACTCAACATGGTCTTGAGTACTCGATGATATCTCTCAACAGTGTTTCCCTGAGGGGAATAGTTTGAAAGGTAACGTTTTTCTACACCATACTTGTTCAAAATCGTATTGACCTGATGGCTATGAAACTGTTTCCCATTGTCCATAATAATCTTTTCAGGTACCCCAAATAGTAGAAATACGTTATCTTCTATATGTTCTGCGATTTTTGAAGAGGTGGCGTTTCGAAGAGGAAAGAACAAAACAAATTTGCTAAATACATCACAGACCGTGAATATGAAGGTGTATCCTGCTGACGAACGGGGAAGAGGTCCAACTAGATCTAAGCTCAAAATTTGCCATGGACGTAAGGTAGTCGGAGTCATACTTAGCATCAACCCTCGTGGTGCTTTCTGTTCGGGTTTAGTTTTGAGGCAAGTTTCACAGCGACGAATATAACGGGCAATATCTGCTTTCATTTTTGGCCAATAATATTTTTGATTTATCCTACCCAAGGTTTTATATACACCCTGATGTCCACAAGTGACGGGTGCATGATGATCATGAATGAGAGAAGTGCGATTTTCTTTGGGAATTACTAATTTCCATTCTTGAATTCGGCTGATAAGGTTCGGATACGGAACCTTGGCTAGTTTATAAAGTTGTTCATTCTCAATTCTCCAATCAGGATATTTATCTGGAGTCTTCTTTATTTTTCCTAGTTGACGGATGTACCAAGAATCTTTTATCGGAGGATTAAACGGGGTGGTTTGTATGGTTTCGACGCAAGGAACTGATCGGGAAAGAGAGTCTGGTACTACATGTTCTGCCCCTTTCCTATGTATAATCTCAAAATCATACTGTTGTAGACGTACTGCCCATCTGGCTACACGACCGGCCTGGTCCTTAAAGTTGTACAGCCATTTGAGGCTGTAATGATCGGTAATTACCTGAAATCGCGTTCCTTCCACATAGGGTCTGAATTTCTCTACGGCATGCAATACCGCTAGGCATTCCTTTTCGGTGGTTGTATACCTACGTTCTGCCTTACTAAGAGATCGGCTTAGGTAGGCGATTACTTTCTCTCCGTCCTCGAATTTCTGAGATAATGTTGCTCCGATACCATAATCACTCGCATCTGCTTGGATTATAAAGGGCAGATCGAAATTAGGACAGGTAAGTACTGGAGCTGATATCAGATGTTCTTTGATTTTCTGTAAGGCAGCCGTGCATGAATCGTCCCAACAAAATTTAACATTTTTATGAAGTAACGCTGTCAACGGGGCGATAAGGGTGGCGAAATTCGGTATAAAGCGGCGATACCAGGATGCCAGTCCAATAACTCTACGAACCTCTGAGGTGGTTTGGGGGTTTGGGATGCCAACAATTGCTTCAACCTTTTCTGGGTCCACAAGTAAACCAGATTCATTAACTACATATCCCAAATATTTAAGTTCTGGTTTACAAAAATGGCATTTCTCTCGATTGAGCGTCAAACCCGCATCTTTAAGTTTCCGAAAAACTTTAGCCAGTACATCCAAGTGTTGCTCAAAGGTTGGAGTACAAATGATGATGTCGTCTAGATAGACGAATACGAATTGTTCCAGTTCATATCCTATGACACGATCAATAAATCGTTGCCAAGTCGCGGGGGCTGAATGTAGCCCAAAAGGCATTCTCTTAAATTGAAATAGTCCTCGCGTGGGGACAACAAAAGCCGTTAAAGGTCTGCTAGCCTTAGCCACTTTTATCTGCCAATAAGCTGACTTGATATCTAGTGTCGAAAGATATCTTGCATCCCGTAATTTGTCCAGGGTGGATGAGACAAAAGGTATAGGATATGCGTCCTTCTCACTAACTTCGTTAAGTTTTTTGTAATTGACACAAAATCGGTAGGATCCATCAGGTTTTCTGACTAAAACAATAGGAGAAGCCCAAGGGGAAGTCGATGGTTCTATTATGTCTTCTTTTAACATCTTATCTAGTTCAGTATTCACATGTTTTTGCAAAGCCGGTGAAAGAGGGTAATGTCTTTGTTTTATAGGTTGAGCAGTGGTTCTTATCTCATGTTCGACTAAATCAGTACATCCTATTTTACTACCCATTGCACGGAAAGTGGTCTCGATCAATTCGTCCAAATGCATCTTTTGTGTCGTAGATAGACGCTCGACGGAATGGATGGCCATTATGTGATTAAGTGGTAAATCATTGTCTGTCCGAAAAGACCATTGTCCGGAGTATAAGTCAGGAACGATGTTCATGGAAATCCAAAAATCTATGCCCAGGATAGCGGTGTGTGGAAGGCTAGGTACCACCATTACTTCCATAATTTTCACCCTATCTTGTAGTTGGATGGGTATAGTGATGAAACCAAGAATAGGACACCTTACACCGTTGGCGACAGTACATTCCTTAGGTTGTCCCGAAGGTTTCAGTGTACACACTCTTTTGAGTCGTTCCCATCCAAGACTACCGATAACTGTCTTAGAACATCCACTGTCCAACAAAGCTAAAAATTGATTACCTAAAATCGTGATGGACAAATAAGGTCGAGTGTCATGCTTTGCATGAGCTAATACAAAATCTAGTAGTACGGACATAGAAGAAATTTTGGAAGTCGGATTTTCAATAGCTGATCCCGACCGACTTACTGTGGACCGGCCCGGAAGTTTTTTGTGCAGGTAGGACAATTCTTTACCATTACTCCGGCATAACCACACTTAAAGCAGAATTTTTTACGCGGATCAGGACAATTTCGGAATTTATGCGTATCTTTGTGACAGTTCCAACACTGAGGTTGTCGGCTAGTAGTGGTGGAGTGAGAAGTAGAAGAAGAGGTAGGAGGGTCTCCTAAAGTACTGGCCCCACTATCAGTGTGGTCGGAAAAGTTTCCTTGTTGGCCAGTGCTTCCTAAGGAGGTCCGTATCGCGGAGATATGTGGTGGTTGAGATGGACGATGGTATGCCAGTTCCGGTTCAAGTAAGTTTCTATAGGAGGTAGAAGGTGGGGTGAAATTCTTCACTCTTTCTTCTGTCTCCTCAACGGCTCTACATAATCGTATCAACTCGTGAACTGTCCTAACCTGATGGAGGGCTAATTGACTCTGGATGTATGGTAAAAGGTTTCTTCGTAAGATGTTTACACGATACTCTTCGGATGGCTGACGGTCTAATCGGCGAAATAAGTTCTCCACTGCGGTTATGTAAGTCAGAACTTTCTCTTGGCTACCTTGAGTCCTACGGCGAATTTCGTCCCATAAACTGTACTCGTAGTCATATGGTCTAAACGCATCCCGTAACTGAGTCACTAGGTCATCCCAAGAATGAAAATTTCCTGTCCTGAACCAATACAACGCCTCTTTTTCGAAGAGTTTCGGGGCAGATAGAAGAAGTTGGGCTTTACTTATGCCACGTGAGAGCCGGAGTTCTTCAACTCGTTCCAAAAATTCGTTAACGCTAGAACGCCCGTTGAATCTGAGATTCCATCGATAAACGAGTGGATTTGAAGAATATGTCCCCTCTCCGTAACCAGGTATAGAAGTAGTATTAGGTCCCAGACGAAGGTTACCAAACTGCGGGGTAAGGGATCCTGCGGTATCCACAAATCTACGGGAACAACTAGGTTCTTCTAGCGTTGTCATATTACGGGGATATTCCATTTCATCAATAGCCACTATCCGCGAAATATCAGAAGAAAAGTGAACTTTGGAATTGGATGAACTAGGAAGCTCCTCGTGTGTTTTGTTAAGTCCTTGTGGAAAAGTTGCTCGGGCTGAATCCAGGTACGAACTAGATTGCCTAGTCAAAAATTTGCTCGTATATGGAGGAGGGTGGTTTAAATTGTCCTCCGGATGGTCTACAATGTCTCCTATAATGTTTAGGCTTCTTGAGATATTGGGTAAACATGGGGGGTTCAAGGTATCCAGAAGCGATTCTTCGGTTTCCCTACTAACCACTGGATTCCGTTGACCATTTGGTTCTGTTCCGATAGCGGCAGCCGGATCCTCACGTGAGAGTAGATATCGGTTTATCTCTCGTGTTACATCACCACGGTTTCTTCGCATTGGACTAACCATTTCATATGCCATATTTAAGTTGGTAAATAATTGGTTACATTGCGTAGTAAGTTTGCATCGTTCTTGCTCATCTTCACGGTTATCGCCTTTAAACCTTTCCAATCGATGAGATAAGTGTATCAGTCGTGCACATATTCTACGAAAATCATTTTCATAGTTATCTGGATCAATTTCATTTATCATTTCAGCTAACTCTTCTACTTTATCTCGACAAACTGCATATTCTTCAGCGAAAGTCAATGAAATGCAAGATGTAGCTATTTCTTGATTTCCTGTTTCCTTTTCAGATCGAAGTACCTGTCGTAATTTTGCTCGCTTTTCTTCTACTGTAGCGCCAATCGGTATGCCTCTGATCCGTAGTTCATATGTTAATTCCTCATTCTTTAATCTGTTTACTTCCATGATAATTAATATTAAATATCCAATTCTTAATACATTCAATGAAAATATAAAACAGTTTTTCGAACTTACAACTAACAACAAAAAGAATGGTACTATCTAAATACCGAATAAAGTGTATATTTCTATAATAATTTAAAGTTCGCAAAAAAATTATATAACAAATAAAAGAGTATACACAAAAATATAGTCATGTAAACACACAATTTCCCCTCCTTCCAGGAAGAAAAGAAATTTAAAAGAAAGTCACTCCTAAAATGTGAATTTTTTTTTTTTGTTACAAAAAAAAATTTTTTTATAAATAATATAAAGATTTAATTAGAAAGTTGTATATAAATAAATATGATAATTTTGTTGTGTTGATGTTTTATATATATGTTTATTAAAGATTAAGGTGTAGGTAGGTTTAAGTACAATATAGCACTAGTATTATTATTTTATTTATAATAACCTTCCGTTTTCTAACTACAAAATGTAAACCACAAAAAATAACAATAGAAAAGCCTTTAAACCACGTAGGGCGCCACTGTTACGAAATTATATTCTATTTTTATAAATTAAAGGTAGTATAGTCGGACCAGCTCTTTAGGATTTGGTTTAAATCCAATATATACCCGGAGAGTGGGGTGGGTAAAATGTTATGGCCCAATTTTATCGAATAATGCCGAGTATCGGACCATTAGCCATAACCCAGCGGAGGTGTTGTTGTCACCTATCTATGGTTGTCACCTGTCAAGAACTACACTTTATGTTTATAGTTTAAATTTTTATTTAATAGTGAAGTTTATTGTAAGAATGTTTAGAGCAAATAATATGGATTGTTACAAAGATTTGAATAACCCCAGCGTATATATATATACCTTAGGTGTACACTACTTTATCAACGGTAAGTTTCTAACTTAATATTATATCACACCGTTTGTATTTTGTGGTAATTTATTCCTACTACGTTTCTAACACTAACTTAACTAAATTAAATAAACCTTCTAATCTATACCCCTAATTAGTAACTAAATATCTAACTTAATCTAATTATACTGTAAACTACTAATTATAATTTAAGGTTACTTTTATTTCAGATATCAATAGTTTCAATGATCTAAACGTCTGGTGGAAGAGAAGGTTATTATAAATACATCAGTTGTATGTAACCACAGATAAACTATTTGAATATGTGACTAGTATAATCTCAAATATGATAAGGTAGACAAGATGGTTGCAGGGAAGGTAAAATGGTTAATTCTCACCAAGTTTATTGTTTACTTTCTATCTTAGGGTCTATAGCTTGGTCTTCTATATATCCAATAACCCTACAATCAGCTTCTTGAAGTTGTAGATCCAAACGACGAACAGCTTGTATGGAAGCCAATAAAAAGTAAACACCAAATGGAAGATTTGAAGGAGGAGATGAATATAAAATAAAAGTATAAGGTCTGAAAGTAAAAGAATAGTCTTAGAAAGTGTTTAAGTTGTGATTGATGGAATAATAGGTCTTAGATAGGACTTACCGTTGATGTAAGGTGACCTTAATGTAAAATAATTCTCAATCAAGAATTTAATCCGCTATAAGCGCCTATTTTACAAATAGAATTGATTCCTGATCCTGTTGAGGTGAAATTGAGTTTTAAATCCAGAAATTTTCTGTATATTCAGTACCCTTGGCACATGTGAACCCAAAAATCTCAACTTTTTTCCTCAAAAAAAAAAACAACTCAAAAAAACCCACAAATCCAACTTTTAAACGAACTGATGACAAGATATCCTGTCTCCAACCTATTAGGACCAACAATTCAAAGTAGAACTTTTAATTCCATGAACCAATAAATTGACCTTTAGAAGTTGATGTCAAACAACCTGTAAGAAGAGGCTAAATGTCATGTCACTCAAGATAAGCATACCATGCCATTAACCTAACAGGTGACAGTTTTGATAA
Source organism: Diabrotica undecimpunctata (assembly GCF_040954645.1). Lineage (NCBI taxonomy): Eukaryota > Metazoa > Arthropoda > Insecta > Coleoptera > Chrysomelidae > Diabrotica > Diabrotica undecimpunctata. Next base: position 127,648,491 of record NC_092804.1, on the reverse strand, counting down.
AGAAAACATTTGATAAGAAAACAATAACCTAAACAAGAACAATTTGAAAGATATATGAAGATACTACCAGAAGAAAAATTAATTAATATTAAACAATAACCTAAATTAACTATAACTAAGTAAGTTTTTATAAAATAAATTCAAATCCAATTTATTGTCTATTTTATTTCTAGTTTCATTGACCACATAAGGAAAATAAACAAAGGAAATATTAAACCTGTAACAATGTGGTAGATGACATCGTTAATCTTCTCCTTAATAATGTACGGATTCTCACAGAACTGTTGAAATTTGGGAGAACAACTTTTTTAATTTTTTGGAATTTATAGAGCCAGACTTTGTCATTCTTCTTAGAACATCCCTGTTGCTATTGCTAGCGATCTCAAGATGGGAATGATCCAACTTATGTATATCATCCATTGTTCTTCGTAATTCATTCACATAATTTTTACCAGCTATATCTCCTCCAGGTATAAATTCAAACTATAGATCACAATCTAGATGCAGCTCACATCCAAATAAGATTTTTATTGATATTTGGCCCGTTGATTTATTAACAACACCTCTGTGGGCTATTGCGAAGAACAAAAGGTACTAGTCACAGCCTTGCTCGTAATTAAAGATTAGTTTTGCCAAACACTTGCAAATTGTCCTACTCATTCATTCTACCATTCTATCCGATTGAAGGTGAAAGTCTGTAGTTCTTGTTTTCTTCATGTCCAGTCTATCGCAAATACCCTATAACAATCATCTTTCTTGGTGAGTATGGATCTCCGGAGGCATCACAATTCCGATAATGTACACTTTTTTATAAGCAGTACATTAATTAAATCGAGATTAGCTTATTCACAGCTACTCTTTCTTTTCTGATTATACGACTTAGGTAATCGAATTAACTTTGCAATAGGGGTTTAAGATCAAATGGAAAGGTTAAAGTCAATTCAACACATCTAAGTTCTTCATATGGTCTTTAAAAGTCTTCTTCAAGACGATTATACAGTTTAAATATACCAGGCACGATTTCCAAGATCAAACCTTTCTTGGTAAGATTGTTCAACAAACAATAGTTCACCCAGACCCTTGTAGTTTCATTTTAACCGCTCTACATAGCGCAGAACATCAGCTCACTGTTGTTCGCTGGAATGACAATAATGAAGTTACTGTGGCAGCTAATATTTCAACTCCAGTTAACTGCGAATAAGTGTAGATTTATTCGATAAGCTAAGAGGTTTACATACGATTCGAATTCGATCTAAAAATGGTATTGGGCGATATTTAGATTTTGCTTGAATAGGGCAATAGTCAACACGTGGCTTCTTTACCTCAACATTGAGGCAATTTCTTAATTATAATTTTATAGGCGAATTATGAAGGCCTTGCAGACAGCTCCAGATATTAAAACGCCACGTGTGGGTCATTTGTTGGACAAAATTGAAAACGGCAAAACTTTTGGTGAACAAAAGTGCAACAAATGTGACAAGTGTACCAAAGATCGATGCATTAAATGTAATAGGACTTCATCCTGAGCAACGTTTTGTCAAATTTCACACGTTGTACCTAAAAATTTTAAAATAAATATTGTTAACGTATAATATATCATACGTAAAAAAAGACAGTCACAAAGAAGAAAACATAAATTTTGCATGTTGCTATTAAAAACAACCTCTTTTAATTTCATTATGAAGTTTTGATTTCGTTTTGATAAAAATTTAATTTTGGCCACTGTTTAATAGAAATTAAAGGATAATCGTTTTACTAAAATTTATTTAGAATTATTTTGTTAAATTTATAATAATTATTAATAAATGTATTGCAAATGTGATACACATCTTTTATATAAAAATTGTCGATATTATTAAAAATAAAAATACTTTATTCTTAAGCCAAAAGTTCATATTTTGACAAACCACGTACTACTAATAAAATTTGATATCTGATAGTTTAGTTTTATTGTAGGTTTAAGACCACGCATAACTTTTTATAAAGAAAAATTCTGTTTCGTACAATTAATATTTAAAAAGTTTCCCATATGTTTACAACTTACATATAAATACTATATATATATATATATATATATATATATATATATATATATATATATATCTATAAATAAATATATTTATAAATAAATAAATATATATATATATATAAATAAATATATATATATATATATATATATATATATATATATATATATATAATATCTTTATTGTAATAAAGCTATCAATGTCTGTTTTTGTTATTACTTTATTTAACCTGGAAATTACCAATATCCTAGAGTTTAGCAACTTCATTCTCACACTTTGGTATTTCAAGCTTACAATATCTTATTTTTATTTTGATGTCACAGTGCGGTAGTGAAGTGCCCTTTTTAAAGATCAATAAAGCAACGCCGTTTAAGTAACAAATAATGTAGAAAATCCCTTACAGGATAATAGCTTTGTAATTTATGGATAAAAATGTTAATAAATTCGCCTTTGTTTGTCTTTCCAAGACAGCTTGCATATTGTGTTTCACAATTCAGATACCGGGATTTTATACTTGTAAAGTTTTTTTTTTTTTTTTTATTTAAACAAATATACCCGCATCAACCACTAAGGGTTATTAGCGGGGGGACATACACAAACAGTAAGATACATATTGTTGCATAAAAAAAAATATTTTTTACAATCTGGTATATAGTTTAGTCATTTTAAGATAACTTAATAAAGACTGTAAATTTGACGTTAGTATACTTTTTAAATTATCACTAAGGGCACACGCGATTCTTTCGTTCTGGTACACTGGACACTCAACAATTATATGTTTCACTGACAACTGAGTATTGCACTTGGTACACAACGGAGCAGCCTCCTGGTTGAAGATATGCTTGTGTGTAAGGAAAGTATGTCCTATTCGGAGTCGGTTAATGATGACTTGGTCTTTTCTATTATTTGGTAAGATGAGTTTGGTTCCTACTTGACTTAGACATTCTTTGAGTTTATTAGCAGTGTGATCCCAAGTAGTTTGCCACGCTCTGTATACGTGGGCTTTGATATTTACTTTGTGATCAGTCCAAGGCATTTGATTTATGATAGCAATACTTTGGTCGGTGGTTGCATTGCTTGCCAGAGAGTCCACTTCCTCATTACCACTTATTCCCATATGGGAAGGTACCCAGATAAAGGAAATATCTTTTTGTTGAGTCTGTAGATAAGATAACTCTTCTTTGATCTTGAGAAGTATGGCGTGAGTTGTATATAGCTGTTTTATTCCAAGTAATGCGCTCATTGAATCGGTGATGATAACAAATTTGCTTTCATTGATAGAACAACATTTTTTCACGGCCTGATGAATTGCCGTAAGTTCTCCGGTATATATACAACAATTTGTTGGGATTCGTATGGTAGACTTGACGTTTTCGTAGATGTAGGCTGCAGCATGTCCTTCATGACATTTGGAAGCATCAGTGAAGATTTGATGGGTTGTTGGGTATTTGGATATTACATTTTTATAAGCTTGCTGTATAAGGAAAGGATGTGTGGAATGTTTCGGGAGTTCTTTTAAAGACGTGTCTATTTTTGGATGTTTAATCATCCAAGGAGGAACATTTACATGAATAGGCATAGTAAGACTGAACTGTTCTAAATTAAGACCAATACGTTTTATTCGTTCGGGAAATGGTAGTTTTTTTATTGCAATGTTTCTGTAAAGATCGGACGTTATATTTGTTCTGCAAAGTATTGTTGAGTAGGTTACGATGCTGTTGTTTGCTGAAATTCTGGCAACGTAATTTAGTGATAGGAGTTGCCTTCGTTGGCTTAAGGACAGTTCATTAGCCAAAACTTGTAAGCTACTTACTGGACTAGTTCTTGTGGCACCTAAAACTAATCTCAAGCACATATTTTGAATGTAGTCAAGTTTTTTTAAAGATGTTTTGTTAGCAGTATCGTAGCATAAACAGCCGTAGTCTAGTTTACTTCGTATTAGTGATCTATATAGAGTAAGTAAGGTTGTTGTATCTGCCCCCCAAGAGGTATTTGACAGCATCTTTAGTAGATTAATTCTGGATTGGCAAGAACGTTGCAGATTGGTGATGTGGGTTTCCCAGTTTAATTTACGTTCAAAAGAAAGTCCTAAGAAATTTATTTCTTCTGCTTGTTTCAAAACAACTCCATTTAGTGTTAATTGAACATTAGGATAATTTTTTCTTTTGCTAAAAATTAAATAACGTGTCTTTTCACTAGAGAATATAAAACCCGTGTTTTGCGACCAGCTTTCAATTGTGTGTAAGGTAGTTTGCAGTATATGTGTTCCCAGAGTTACATTGTTTGTTCTTAGATAAATGACTAAGTCATCTGCATATAGGCTAGTAAATACAGGTAGTTTTATTTGATGTATAATACTATTTATTGCAACTAGAAAAAGAGTAGGACTTAGAGTAGATCCTTGTGGAGTGCCGTTTTGAAGTACTCGTCTGGAGGATGTAAATCCATTGGTTCTGACTCGAAAAGTTCGTGTTTCTAGAAAATTCTTAATAAAGGACAACATGTGCCCTTGAACATCCCATTCTTGAAGTGTTTTTAGTATAAGATGTCTCCATGTTGTGTCAAACGCTTTTCTTATGTCAAAAAACACGGCAATAAGTTTTTGGTTGTGCAGAAAGGATTCATGTATACTTGATTCAAGTGTTATTAGATTGTCTGTTGTGGATCTACCCGTACGAAATCCACTTTGTCTGATACTTATTAGGTTATTGTTTTCGAGGTACCATTTAAGACGATAATTAAGGATTTTTTCTAAAAGTTTGCAGGTACAACACGTAAGTGATATTGGACGATAGGAATTTAGATCGTCTTTTGGTTTATTATATTTAAGGATTGGAATTATAGTTGCTTGCGACCATAGATCAGGAAAGTCATGATGAATAAAAATATTATTAAAAATATCAACTAATATTAGCTTTGCATTCAGAGGAAGATTTCGTAAGAAAAGAGGGTGGATATCATCAGGTCCTGGACTCGAATTTTTAGCACTTAAACAAAATTCTAATTCTTGAAGACTTACTGGTTTGTTTATTGGATTGCCACTCTCTGTGATTTGTATATTTGAAGACTCCGTTAGTTTTTTGTGCTCTAGAAAGGATAGGCTGTAATTAGAATCACTAGAATTACGTTCGTATATATCTGCTAGTATTTCTGGAATATCTTCTTTGTTTGAATGCATTTGGTTATTATATGATAGAGTATCTATACCTCGAAAGTATTTTGTACCTTTTATTCTACGGACTTTGTTCCATATGTTGCCTAAGGGAGTGGAAGGATTTATTGAAGAAACGTACTTTTTCCAACTTTCTCGTTTTGCTTTTTTGATTAATTGTCTGCTTTGAGCTCTGAGATTTTTAAACCTTAAAAGGTTTTCGATAGTTTTATGTTTCTTGTAAACGTTAAAAGCGTGTTTAGACAAAGTGAGTGCTTGTGCAATTTCGTTATTCCACCAAGGAACTGGCTGCCTTTGACTCGATTTTGTTTTTCCCACTGCGATGGTTGCTGCAGAAATAATAATGTTATTAAATATTTCCAGGTTTTGGTTTGCGTTATTGGTTAAATTATATTTGTTTGTTTGTTCTTCTATCAGTGTTCGATATAAATTCCAGTCAGCTGACTTTATTTTCCATGTCTGGTGAATTGGAAAAGTTGATTTATCATTAGTGTTTATGGTTATCGTGATAGGGAAGTGATCACTATCATATAAATACCCCAATGTGTCCCAATATAATAAAGGAGCTAGCGACGGACTGCATAAAGAGAGATCTATGGCAGAAAATGTACCATTGTATGAATTGAACCTAGTAGATTTGCCAGTGTTTAGTAAGACTAAATTTAAATTATCAATGAGATTATTTAGGAGATTGCCACATTTGTCGGTTTTGTTACTTCCCCAAGTACTGTTGTGACAGTTAAAATCGCCTAATATTATTTTTGGGTGTGGAATTTGGTTTAAAACATTGCTTAGTTCAGTTATGTCTAAATCAGTAGGATGAGGTAAGTATACATTGCAAATATTGATTTTCATTTTGTGGGTGACTGACACTGCAACTATTTCGAGATTTGTTTGTAGTTGTATTTCAGTTGACTCTATGTCATCCCTTACAAAAATTGCTGTTCCGCCGCTTGAGTGATCTGCAACTCGGTTTCTTAGAAAAGGAACATAATTTTTTAATGTCACACTTTGGTGCTTGAAATGGGTCTCTTCTAGGCATATGACTAAAGGAAGATATTCGTGTATAAGAAGCTTAATGGATTCTATATGTGTAAAATAACCGTTGGGGTTCCACTGTAATATGAATGTGCTGGCCATTAACTCTTTATGTGTTAACTATTTATTGTTGAGAACTTGATTCTTGGTCAGTTTCGTCAGTAGAAGAAGGACTGTTGAAAAGCAGTTTCTTCTTCAATCTGGTGATATTGTTTTTTAAAGTTTTATTTTGTATTTGGGAATATATAAAGTTTAAAATTTCCTTTATTTCTTGGCTTTCATTTGAATAATTTTTAACAATGACTTCAGGATGTTTTGAGTGAAGGGAATTTGCCAGAAAATCACATATTTCATGAAAAGTAAGTGTAAAGGAAGGGTTTCTATTTTCAATTTTTTCTTTAATTTGATTTAGAATAATTGATATATCTTCTTGGGTTTTAGGCTTTTTCTTAGGTTTTTGAGTATCGGGAGGAGGTAGGTCATTTTCAAGAATTTCAGGAGAGGATATTTGTCTTTTAGTTGCAGGAGTAATTTTAGTGCTTTTTCTATCGCTTTCAATTACTAAGGAATTATCTTGGAATATTTTTGGTTGATTCAAGATTTGTAATTCATTGTTTGTTTGTGAGGAAGTGATTTGGTCTTTTGTAGCTGATGCGTGATTTTGTATGGTATTGGGTTCTGGTTCCATTAATGTTTCGGTATTTTCTTGGTATTGGTTTCGTGGTTGATCTTGTAGCTGATTATATTTTTCATTGGTGGAGTTATGTATATTCACGTGGTGGTCAGTTTCCATTTGATTAATTGAGTTGCTTGATGATGATAAAGAAGGACAGTCAGAGTCTTGATGTCCGACAATCTTGCATCTGGAGCAGTTTAAACCATCTATGGAAATGTATAGTCGATATGATGTATTGTCGAATGAGATTAGAAATGAGTCAGGAATTGATGCATTTTCTAAAGGACTTATGAACATTTGCCTCCTAAAGCTGAGTACGTGGCTGTATTCTGAGTCTTGCATGCCTACTCGTAGAAACGTCATGTTGGAGGCGGATTTTATACCCATAGTTTTTAAGTGCTCTTCAATTAAGCTATTAGGTATAGTAGGACATACATTAGATATGATGAGTCTCTGGGCGGGGGTTATAAGTCTTCTTACTTCAATCTGGTTACCATCAATATTTATATATTTGTGAGAGCTAAGAAATTGATCAACTACATATTTAGAGGAGAGGTAGATGCAGATGCGGTTGTTTGATATTTTGGATGCCCAAACAACATTTTTGGGCTGTACTATTGATCCAACAGCTTTTATATATTCGAAAACTTTTATTCCCTGTATGGTTGAAAGTATAATACCTTGGTCTTTTGAAGGATATTTGAAACTATTTAATGCATTGGAGTAAGATATATGTGACGTATTGGGTATATTTCGTGAGGTAGTAGCTAATTCCGGTTCATCCATCTTCCCGCTGAGAATTTACGTACATTGGCACAGAGGATCTAAAGCCGGACTTGGCCACTTAATAAAATTAAACAGCAGCCTAGCCTAATTACTTGTTAGTAGCAAGAACCAGCAAAAAGTTGTTGTCAATAATCGATAAGTTGAATTGAAATCGATAAAATATTTTGCTTTTTAAACTTCTGATTTTAAGGTTATTAATAATGCAGTTTTGTACTCACAGAATTCTACGATTTTCAGTACACTGTCACATTTAACTTTGAACAGGATTTTGATTTTAATATTATTCACTAATTACACGTTCAGAACTAAAGAAATAATAGTTTAAATATTTAAATTTTTAAGAGAAACTTTGAAATGCGTCTAAACACTTTGACAGTTTTTTGACAATCTCACTTGTAAAGTTATATATAACAAATACATCCACTAAATTAAATAATCAGCTTTTTAATAAAAAATAAACAGTACATCAATAACAAGTGTTAAACTAGAAGATTACTATAAAACATAAACATTATGTTTACATATTTAATGATTTTTAGTGGTAATAATACAAAACAGTACAAATTTTACAATGTAAATCAACTACATTTAGGACTATTTGTAACGTAATTTCATTTAATTGAAAGAGATGTTACGAAGTGGCTGGAATAATGTCGTAACGAAGTAGCTTAATTTCTGTTTTATTAAATTTAATATCACTATTTTTACCTCAAATTAAAATTACTCGTACCACAATCCAAGCACTTTTTCAGCTAAAATATAGATACAATTTTATGTTTAAAATTTACCGATAAGGAAGACATCTTTAAAAGATAATAAAGAAAACAATAATCAACTGAGCCATAAATTAGTAAATGTTTGAAATATTAAGCAAAAAAATCAAACAAACCACTACTTCATTTACTACGTTTTTTTTGACTTAAAATAGAAAAACAACAAAGGTATCTAAAAAAGAAACACTGATGAAAAAAATTATTATATTTAAAACACACAATGTAAAATACAGTATACCGCAGTGCGCAAGATGTCAGAGATATGGACATACAAAGAATTTTTATCAGATCATTCCAAGGTGTCTAAAATGAGTTAAACCTCATCACACCGCAAATTGCACTCAGTAAAGTAAATAACGTAAAATGTGTTAACTGTGAAAAAAACACCCGATTATCGCGGTTGTGTAATATAAAAACAGCTGCAGGAAAAACTACATACAAAAGGGGTGGATAAAAATAGAAAAACCAGCAAAAATGCACAAATTGCATAAGTTTAACCACAACTAGTAGGTACCAATAACCGACCATAGGACCAACTAAACCTCACATACTAAATGAAATTACCGAGCTCAAAAATATGATGCAAAAGCTCATAACACAGATAGGTACAATATTAGATCTAAACACAACGGTCACCATAAAGATGGCCTCATAGAACAAATCCAAAAAATAGCAACCTGGAATGTCAACGGCGTATATTAACATGTTCATAAACTAGGAAACAGCTGTTTCACTAATAATATATGAAACTCCTCATGGTAGAACAGCTATCATCATGAAAAAAACTTAAATCATTATAAACTACAGAGCTATTAAAAGGATCGCACAAAAGCTACAAGTATCTTAGCAGACATTAAAACAGGAACAATTAACTTATTAGCAGTTTACTGTCCACTCAAATTCAATAACAACATTTTCTTAAAATACCAGTTACTAAATTCGTAGCGGATGGTGACTATATTGTAAAAAATACAATCTGCAGCTTGTAGCAACGGGAGGAGCAACCAACAAAAAGACGATTACTAACAGCGATTACAGCAAACAACATTAAATTTACATCTACCTCAAAACCTACATATTGGCTCAAGGACCCTAATAAAATGCGAGACCTGCTAGACTTTCACATAACAAAGATTATTAATATAAAGCTATTTAGTGTTGAATCTTACCTAGATATAACATCTGGTCATAGCCCTGTTATTTTAGCTATTTATACGAATATACAACAAAAGCCTATATCTCCAACACTATGCAACCATGAAACCAGATTAGATGAATTTTAGGAATAAATAAACAGGGTAACAAACCTACAGGTATCATTAAAAACACCTATGGAATATGATCTAAGGGAATTCACAAAAAATGTACAAAAATATAAGCAGATCATCAACTCACAAAAAACATTGTCCAGTAATAGTGAAACAAAAAATCGCAAAAAAACGAAACGTAGAAAAATTAAGCAACAAAACAGAACCCACAGTAATAAAAACAAATTCAATTTCAAGCCTTAAACAATTCTCTCTTTGAATTGTTTTAGTGTGCCTTCAGAAACATGGCTAGATAATGAGCAAAAATCATGCAGATAATCAAAGCATTCGATGTACATTTAGTAATTAAGTAAGTATTCCGAACAACTAATTTTGTATCAATTACACAAACTTACCATATAGAAGGGTCTTAGATGAGCCGATTCAAATGCAGTTTAAAATAGAGGAATTTAAAAACAGAGAATATAAATATATCATCATAGAAGTCGATCTAAAAAATTGTTCTGGCAACGACCTTATAATGGTGGAAGTCTTACAAAAGCTACCCAGTAGTCAGCGTACGGGTTATATTCTGTATATTTTCGATGCAGCAATGCATTTTCCGCAACAATGCAAATTAGCGGAAGTCGTAATGGTGTCGAAGGCAGAAAAAACCTATAGAACTTACATCGTATGGGGCAATTAGTCTTTTACCAATTATATCCAAATTATTTAAAAACATGTTTTTAAATAGACTTACTTCTTAAGAACTTACTACTACTAAAAGAACTTACCCTAAAAAAATATCATACCTGATTACCAGTTTGGTTTATTGTCGAGAAGATAGTATGATGTAATAATGAGTCGACTACATCTGAAGTAGGCATTCTGCCCTATTTGTCGTTTTTCTGATATCTCAGGATCTGATCTTTGTATGCTGAGTGTCAGAGTATGCGTATTAGTTGTTTCTTAAATCATTATTGTTGACACACCATTTACAATTTATAATTATTGATTTGTATAGAGATTAATTGAGGATGTAACGGGATTTACTTGGATTTGCATGGTAAAATCGTTGACTTTGCTTAACTAAGATTACATCTGTTTCATTACAAGTACCGAATAACCAAACCACATAACGAATATTTAGTAACCCGATTCCTATCTTATATATACCTTTATAACATCAAGGTTTTATTACACATCAAATTGTTACTAGACCAATTATGTTGCTAAATAGACTGCTCAATCTACAAGGTTAACTAAAAGTGTGAAAGACATACATGGTATCTAATACATGTGCTTCAATTTTCTACTAAAAACAAATACTTTATTTATTGCGATATAATATTTTTAATACCTCTAACAATTTTTAAATTACTGTATTTATCTTAGTATTTAGAAGATGCCTCTTTCATTAGTTTAGTAGTATAATAGCACTATCCAACAAGTAAAATTGTAAAACAAATCGACAACGATTTAGACAAGAAAATGATTCTCCTCAGTAGGCTTTCGGGATATGTCAGGCTTTTAATAGGTTTAACACAGTGGTATACTCTATAAAATCAAAAACATATACCAAGTAGATTCTATGGTATGCTGGAATCTTATCTAACTAACACATACTTTCTAGTTGGATACCAAGAGCAATGCACTGAGTGGTAACCAGTTTAATCAAATGTACCCAATGCAGTGTTCTTCAACCAATGTTTGACACTTTTACTGTAATATTACTATATGCTATTCCTAGTTAAATAATAATATTATGTTTATTGGTAGTATACTAGACTAATATTAAGAGTATTTTATCGCTGGAGAAAATTCCTACGTGTCCATAACAATATTTGTCAAAAAATTTCACTTATTGTTCCTATGATAAAAACAGATTTCAAATAAAGTGGAGACAAAAAAATTAAAAATCTTGTTCATACTTTAAAATTTCAAAACAAAAAAGCAAGCTAGATATGTATTAAGCCCTGTTATCTGTTATAATAGAAATAAAATCCTAAATTTATTACTAATTATATACATTACTAATCCCTAACTCCTTAAAGCAAAACTTGAAAAGGCAGATAACAAATGACAACTCAGACGTGATGCCCGAAATAAGCCACGAAGAAATAGAAAGAGCAGTAAAAGAAACAAAAAGAAATAAAGCTCCTGAATGCGATGGAATGTAAATATAGTATTTAACACCTTCGCTGCAGTTACGAAAAATTCAATTATTATCTTGTATGCTTACCAGTTGTAATTGACTGGTACTGCAGAATTCTGTATTTAGATACACCAGTCGCAATAGACTGGTAGTTCTTAAGAAATGAGAGTGCGATCTATCTGTCAATTTTTAAAGATTTATGTGTAGTAATAGTTGTACACATACAAGGAATATACAGACTTGCTGGAAACTGTATCAGTACCAGGCTATTCCTTTTGGTAAAGCAAAAATTGAAATTTTTAAGAAGTGCATATAATATTTTCAAATAAAATAAAACCAAAACTTTTATTAAGAACAAAATACATATTTTTCATAAAATATAAAAATAACAAATGCTAATTATTAGTAAGAATAAGTTTTAAAATGTATGCATTGTGTTTTAAATTAAAACATGGTATAAAAACCTTTTTATCAGCTTCTTTACTTTTCATTGTTTCCCTCAGCTTTTTGTAACATTCCGTACAATTTCGCCTTTTTTTTGGTACCAGGCCCTTTGGGTTTAGTCAGTATATGTTTTCTCGGAACTGATTTTATATTCATTATCTGAATTAGTTCAGAATTAAAAAGGAGCATAATTAGAATCACAGTCCGAATGGCTGCTAAATGGTTCTTCCTCTGATTCGCTCAAAGTATTTATAATTGTTTCTTGGTGCCAATCAAAATTCTGATTGGGGTCTACACAACTACCTTTTGTAGTTGCATTCTGCAACGCCAAATTTACTAATTTAACAATTCTACTACTCATTTTACTCAATTTTTATACAAATATTTTAAACACTATTATGGCTCGACCGAGATAACTAAACCAAACTGGTAATTACAAATGAAATTAATCACCAGATGAATTCATCTGGAAATCTTACAATGAAAAATAAATAACTTGTATGCGTTACCACTCGAATAGAACTGGTACTAAATTATCCCTCTATTAGATAGATCTTTTTCAAACAATAATATAGGTACCTATAATGTTAGTTTTTACCAACGCGTGTCGTTTGTACGTTAATCGCCAGATGGAAATACATGTATTTATTATTAGCCGTAATTTCTGCAAACGTAGTTACCAGTCTTTTTCAACTGGTGGCGCAGCGAAGGTGTATATAAATGTCTATTCGAAGTTAACATACTCGAACAATGGAATACTGCTAAAACAATACTAATACACAAAATGGGAGACACCACAGACCTGAAAAATTATCGACCAATTTCAGTTCTTTCACAACTTTACAAAACCTTAACAAAGATTATTACAAACAGGTTAACAGTTCGATTTGATGGATATCAACTAGTAGAACAAGCCGGATTTAGAAAAGGGTACAGCACCTGTAACCATCTATATACTTTAAAAATCCTAATAGAAAAGACTAACGAATACAATCTCCCATTATATCTGGCCTTTATAGATGATGCAAACGCTTTTGATAGCGTAGAACTGTGGGCAATAGAAAAAGCATTATATCAAGATATCTGTAAGTCAATAAACTGGGAAAATAAGGGAATCCCTATTAACGGCAGACACTTGAACCATCTCAAGTACGCAGATGATGTAGTACTAATAGCCGACACGTGGAATGCACCGAACACGATGATTGAGGAGCTACACACAGAATCCATAAAAAAAAGAACTGAAAATGATTTCATCAAAACTAAACTAATCAAACAAAGATGACAAACCTATGATAAACATTCAAAGGACAGAGATAGAACACGTAGATGAATATACATATCTGGGTCAAAATGTCAAGATAAGCAAAGAAAATCAGACTACCGAAATAAGCAGACGTGTAAAAATATGATGGGCAGCATTCGGAAGACTCTAATACGTACTTAAAAATGGAAGTATACCTCAAATACTGCGAATCAAAGTATTTAATTTCTGTATCCTACCTGTACTTGCACATGGAGCTCAAACCTGTACATTCAGAGAGCTATGGAACGACAGATGCTGGGTATCTCACTCAAAGACCATAAAACCAATAAAGATATTCGTAATAGAACAAAAGTAAAAGATACTGTGACACAGGCTGCTAAACTAAAATGGAAATGGGCTGGACATAACGAACGCCTTAAGGATCGCCTATGGAATAAACAAATCGGGAATTGGCGGTCATATGAAGCCAAAAGAGCAGAAGGAAGAGCGCAAATGCGCTGGAGCGGCGATATTAAAAGAACTGCAGGACAGATGTGGAAACGTCTTACTAACAACAGAGATGAATGGCGAGAATTAGGTGAGGCCTATATTCGGCAATCCGAATAGAGATAAGGGCTTAAAAATATATACATTACGATTTATTTACAATTCCAGAAGCCTTGATGATTTTTAATATTGGTTATTTTTAAAATGTAACATGAATTATTACTATTTTCTAGATACAAACCAACAGTTTTATTTAACATCTATCTATAATAAGCTTGTTTTTAACATAATTCTGGAAATTTAAAATACTTTACTTTACTTCTCATAAGCATATATTCTACGAGTATATACGTAAGCAGCTGTTGTTCAACTACATGCAGTTAATAAACACCATTTATAATAAAAAATTCACACTTTTTATTGCAACAAAATCTTAACTGTAATCTTTATTGATTCTATATATACATGTTAGTGCAATTAGACCTTATATAAAAATTTTACTTTAATAGTGAATTTATTGTCGACAAATAGCAATTTTGATTTTAAAATATCTTTAGGCTATAGACTTCGATTCCAGGTTCAAGAAAATTTGTACAACAAACCGACCATAGAGCTGTTTGATGAAAAATGTTCTTATTTTATATATTTGTTAATAACTCTTTGGTCAGTTACTAAACAAAACACTAAATTTATTTTCTTTTACATATCAAAGGGGACGAAATAAAGTTGTGGTTAACTACCAATTACAGTTATTTAAACTTCAGTTACCACAAGAAAATAGCTTTAAAATAACTTAAATTTTTAGGACATTTTCGAGATTTTTATTAAAACTATTTTTATGGATTTATTTTACCCTTTGTATTTATGTTTTTATTGAAATTTGCGTTCTTATTATTAGATATCCTTTATTTGTAAATACTAAGATACTGCTTTTATAAGTATTTGGCATTTATTTTCTAATTTTATAAGTGCCTTTTCCAAGAGCATAGGTGATCAGTCGCATGATCTTTACTTTGTCCACAGTGGATCCAAATAGTGTCATAGTGCTGATTCCATACTACTCGTGGAGGTTCTGGTACTATTACTACTACTACATTCTTCGTTATCCTGGGCCATGTTTCCTTCTATTTTTCTCTAAATATTTACATACAGTACTTCGTATTTCGGATGACTTCCTCGCGTGAAAAAAGTACTAATTTTCGTTTTTTTATGGCAATCAGAATCAGAAACTATCCTTCTTTGTTTAGATGATATAAAACTTTCTGATTGATCACTCTGTCCATCCACGTCGTCCTTAACATATTGAAGAAAGCCCCCTCGGAAGTTCTTTTACACAATATTTAAGTGAGGCCTGTACCTTTATTCCAAAGAATATAATAGTGGACACATAACAGCGCAATAAATATTTCCTTAAGGGAATTTTTAAAGTTTCATAAGTATTGTTGTAAAAACAACCTGTTTATAATATTGTAATCATATTTAGGTATTTAGTTATTTTATCAACTTGTGCAACTCAGTCGTCCTCTCGAGTTAATGTGTTTGCGACCCTCTCCCTCAAAATCTCTTTTCACCCCGCGTTATATAACTTAGGATAAGCACATAGCACAGTGCGAATTTGCCTCTCGGCAAGTTAGGACCGGGTGTGTTGTCGAAAAGTGCGTGGGCCACGTCTGCGCTAAGGGGAATCGGTGTTTTGTGTTAAACCGTAACAGTTTGTTTCTCTCAATACTCTATCGTTCTTACTGCCTCCTAGCACCGTAAAGTTAATGACATTTGTATAACTCTTTTTATTATTATCAGAATTGCGATAACTATCAATGTTAAATCAGCCCTTAAGTTCACTATAAATAAATAGAAGGAAAAATACATTTTAATTGTTTTATTGCTTCAGTGGTCCTTAATAAATATTTTGAAGCAATCAGGTGTTCAACTACGCCTTTCTTAAATATGGAAGTTTTGGTAATAAATTTACCCTGTCCATCCAAGTATGTATATTTGCATATTCTTATATAATTATCTGGCTATTGCACTTTTCATTTTCTGAGATAAATCTCATTTTTCATTTAATCCAACAGCCCAAATATTTATATTATTTTACTCTTTATAATGTTTTTATAGCTCCTGATGTCAATAAAGTTAATATTAACTTTTTAATTTTTCTGGTGACAATCCATTCAATTTTTTTTGTATTTAATCTTAAACCCATTTCTTCACTATATTCTCCTAACTGAACACCTGATAAAAGTATCTACTTTGTTGCTAACAAAACGCTATTGAAAAAACATGTAAGAAAACTTCTTTTTGTCTCACCTACCGTTAGTTATACTTCTCAAGGATACGATCTGTTTCAGCTACAGTTTGTTTCCTTATTTTTTGTTGTTATTAGTTTGTTTGCTATTCTGTTGAACATTTTTGTCACTTTATTTGCCATTTATCTGAGTTTGCGTTAAACTTTTTTTTCTTGCATTAAACTCTGCGTCTTTAAAAAGGTAAGTAATTTTTCTGAAGATATAGTTATGAGGTTAGTACACCCTTTATAACGTAACAGAACTGGGGATAATTGGTTTACCAGTGTACCACCAACAACAAGCTATTGCAGGAAAAAAAATTAACTTACGTTGGTACCTTGAAAAAGAATAAATGTGAAATACAACTATTCTTCGTTCACAAATTGTTGAGAGCACGAAATATGCCTCAAACTCATTAAACGGTCGTAAATCATAGGCGTGTTTATTCATTAAATAATAATATAATGTTTTAATACTGTTATATATAAGATTGATAATATTTTAATACTAACATATTTAGCAAGAAAACAATTAAAACTTTCACGACTAATGTTGATTATCATATTATATTAATAAAAATAAGAATTTAACCATTAACAATTTTGTAAATAAGAATACTTTATCTCTTTGGATATTTCAATACTAATCTTCGCGTTTAATCACTTTACTAGAAAACCTGGAATTCATATCCGAAGGTACTATTCGTTGCAAGATAATTAAGATGGAATTCCCCAGATTTTTAATAATATAATTATATTCGAAACTTAACTTGAAAGTGTGAAGTTATTACGAACGAAAACAATTTTTTTGTTTAGTACGTTTTTGATCGCATGTAATTTACGGCTCGTCGGTGTTTCCGCGTCTACGGCAGTAATTAGCGTCTCGAATATTTCTCTTGCGAATTATATGCAGTGCGTGAGTGATTTTTTATTCCATATACCTATACATGAACACATACCACCAAATTCAATTATAGTATTAGATAATGCACCTTATCATTTACGACTAGTAGAAAGACTTCTAACGAATGCGTGGAAGAAACAGGATATTCTTGACTGGCTGCGGAATAAGTATCTGCCTTACGAAGATGGAATGGTAAAAGCAGAACTTTTAAAAATTGCCCGGCAACACAAATCTAAGTTCAAGAAATACGTAGTTGACAAAATGGCGGAAAGGTGAAACATCACAGTCTTTAGACTTCCACCCTACCACTGCGAAATAAATCCAATTGAACTCATTTGGGCACAAATGAAAAGTTATGTGGCTAGAAAAAATACGTCATATAAAATACAAGCTGTACGTGAATTGTTATACGAGTCTTTATAACATATTACAAAACAAAACTGGAAAGATGCAGTAAGACATGTAATAAAAGAAGAACAAAAAATGTGGGATCTTGATAACATAATTGATGCGACCGTAGAGATTATTAACCTAATTATTAACCCTCAAGACGACTCGGATTCCGAAGCTGATCCTATTTATTTTGAATTTGCAAAATGTCGCCTGTCAAAATGTTCAATGTGTTTTAAATGTATCCATTTTTTTTTTCAAATCCTGAGAAAACTAAAAAGCATTTTTGAAAAATTTAAAGGCAGAATGAAATATTTTTTAGAATAAATAAAAAGTTTCTTTTGCATGTACTATTTTCAATTAAAAATTATACTATATTTTCTCTTTTATTTTCACCCCTGTTACATAACATATTAAAATAAACATTGTAAAAGTTTTCAGGGACTTTCTGCCCTGAGTAATAATGTAATCTTTAATTCTGCATTTAAATTTTTCAAAAATATTTATTAGTTTTCTCCGGATTCGAAAATAATGGATACATTTAAAACACATTGGAAATTTTGCCAGGCGACATTTGGCGCCTTTTTCCTTAATTAAATAAATGTATCTTTTACAAATGGCAAGAAACTTTTTATTTTTGAATAAAATAAATAAGTTTTATTAAAAAATACAATTTACATAAGTATAATTTAAAAAATATATTTATTTAGTTCAAATAAATGTTTCAATCATATACTCTACGAAACTGGTCGTTCATCTCTAACCATTCAAAGTACCCCCGTAATAGGATTATAAGGTATTGTATTCCTTCAGATATAAGGTGGGTTAGTCATAAACGTCTTAAACGTAGTATTGGAAACGAAGTATTGGAAACCATCAAGACACGAAAGCTGCAATACCTGGGGCATGTTATGCGTAATGAGAGATACAACCTACTTCAATTGATTATACAAGGGAAAATCCAGGGCAAGAAAAGTGTAGGAAGAAGAAGAATCTCATGATTGCGTAACTTGAGGGAATGGTACGGATGCACATCAATTGAACTATTCAGAGCAGCAGCATCTAGGATCAGAATAGCCATGATGATTGCCAACCTCCATCGCGGAGATGGCACGTGAAGAAGAAGAAGTCGAAAACGTCTTAAACCGTCAGTTTTAGGTTGGTTTTTACTATTATATCGTATTATTTATCCTCTCTGTATTTCAGTTTTCTAATTAGGGTTAAACTTGTAGTGAGCTATCAACAAATTGTGAACCGACTATAGAGTCCTTACCTAAAAAAATATAGAAGAACGAACTTAATTTTTTGAATTTAAAAAAAATTTCACCATGGTTTCCTATTGTTCTAAAAAAATTAGGCTGTTCTATTAATTTCTTCTACACACCATGATAATCAATTGGCCTGAAAACTGATGATAACAAAAAACCTGAAATCGTCACATTTTACAGCCATAGTAAAATAGGTGTAGATACAGTTAACCAAATGTGTGAAAAATACAATGTAGTAATAAACAGTACTCAGTGGCCTATGGTCACATTTTATGATCTTCTAAGTATATCTGCGATAAATGCCTGCTGTGTATAATATAAAGCCAATAACATAAGTCAAAATGTTTCAAGAAGCGAGTTCATTAAAAACTTAAAGCATGAGAACTTATCAAACCCCAAATTGAATATAGATCAACTATACCTTCCCTGCCAACAGAACTTAGACGACGAGCTTGCGTACTGCTCCCAGATTAAGGAAGTCACCCCTCCCCTCAATATTCCAACAAATTACATGGAACAATGTTATATTTTTCGACGAGTTCGCAATAAGTCAACAAGAAGGTCATGCTAAAGATGCAGCAAATTTGCATGCAAGGATCTTCTCAGGGATATTTGTACTGAATGTTTGACAGACTAAAATTGTGCCATATTTACCATTTATTAGTTCTATTCTTTGTTTCCTTTACTGTTATATTCTTTATTATACAACATTATTGATCATTTTATAAGTCACAAATATAAAAAATTTGTGTTTTGTACTAAATTGGGTTTATTTTTGTGGCCATTTTCATTTACTTGCGAATAATGTGAATTTACCACTGTCAAAATTATCAAAGCTAAGGAACAAAACATATCTAATATTAGAGTTATTGGAGTACAGACACAAATAAACATGTTTTTAACCATTATTTTTTAAAGTTGTTAAAATTCAGTATTATACAACAAGAAACTATTGGTCGACGATCATAGACAGGGAACTAAACTCGTTAGCAAAAACCGCGCGACTAACGGAGGGTTAAAGTACCTTTTGAAATACTAGCCATATTTATGAAAAGTATATTAATACCTCCAAAATTGTTTTTAAACTGAAGATGCCTTAAAGAAGTATATTATATATATATATATATATATATATATATATATATATATATATATATATATATATATATATATATATATATATATATATATATATATATAAAGAAGTACTTGTGACTCGTTTGGAAAAAATATATGTTTTGGATGGGTTGGAGTCAATAAAAGGGCTATTGGTTAACTATTTTTTTACATTTCCAGCTTTCAATTGTGTTTACAATTATTATCAAGAGCTGCTAAAAAAGACAAAATACCTTACAAGTTTGAACTAGAAAGAAAAACAATTTTTGTTAACTTATCAAATAAAAATTATTTTCGTAAATAAAAATTGCTGCTAATACATCTTAAAAATAATTAATATAAAAATGTCCTAATCTAATAAATGCTTGTCTGAAATTTTTAGTATAATTTTGAAAACATTTTTTAAGACAAAAACAATTGAATTTATAAATAAGTTAAAATAGCAACCAATTACAAATAAGCCTCAATGTCATAAATGCCAACTTAAAATTTTTATTTTTGACAATTATATTGCCAAAAATAAAATTTTGTTTAAAAATTCTTTTTTGTTTAGTAACAAAAAAGAAGAAGATTTATTCGCCATTGACAGATGTCTGAAAAAATGTAACATATATATGGAAAATTAAATCAAAATGTGACATTTTACAAGTTTTATATATAAAGAAAGAATATAATTATAAATTTTGCTTGGATTTTGAATTTCTGATCTTTTTTTAAATTATTATCACTTTTGCTAATACAAACCATTTCCAAAAAAGTCCTTTTGAATTTATTACTTTCACTACATAACATTTTAATGTTATCAAAATCCATAATATGGTCTTTATCGATTACATGCTCTGCCAAAGCACAAGATGGGTTTTTTAATTCTGCAATCACTTTTGTGAGAAATAATGCGATTTGAAAGATTTCTTCCGGTCTCACCAACATATTCAGCCTCACACTGAGTACAACCAATGCTGTATACTAAATTCGTTTTTTCAAATTAATCTATAGGATATTTAGTTTTGGAATATGAAGATGAAATAGTTTTAATGTTCTTTGTTGCTATTTTTATATTGTCAATAACCTTTAGTGTTTGTATTAATTTAGGTGTTAATGATGGTATAAAAGGTAGTGAATGATAATATATGTTCTGATTGTTAGATACAATGTTTTGAGATTTAGCAAAAAGTTATTTCTTCTTCTTCTTCTTCTTCGTCTAGCCATTCTCGTCCACATCTGAACATAAGTCTCTTCATGTCTTCCTTTCCATTGTTTTTTATTGTACGCTACTTGTAGCCAATTTTTCCCGGCAGTTCTTTTCAGATCATCTGTCCATCTCATAGGAGGTCTGCCTCTGGGTCTTTTGTGTTGGTATGGTCTTCAGGTTAAAATTGATCTGTGCCATTTGTTAAGATCGCTCCTAGCTACATGTCCAGCGTATTCCCATTTCAACTTTAATGATTTTTGCACCACATCGGTTTTCTGTCTTATCCATGTGTTTGTTTTCTTGTCCTTAAGTGATATACCTAGCATTGCTCTTTCCATCGCGTGTTGAGTGACTCTAAGTATATTCATATTCTTTTTTGTGATTGTCCATGTTTGTGCCGCATAAGTTAATATCGGAATAATGCATGCATCAAAAACTTTAGATCTAAGATGTAATTGAATTTGTTGATTTCTAAGTATATAGTTCAGTTTACCGAATGCTGCCCAAGCTAACTTTCTTCTTCTTTTTATTTCTTCAGTTTGAATTTCCCTATTTAGTAATATTTTTTGTCCTAAGTATATATATTCTTTAACTTTTTTTATAACTTTATCGTTTATTATTGTCACGGTGTCTTCGGAGTGCATGACTTTTGTTTTGTTTAAATTCATTTTCAGTCCTATTTTAGAAGATTCGGTATGTAGTTCTAAAACCATGGTTTGCATTTCTTGTAGGTCAGTAGCTATCAGGTTTATGTCATCTGCAAATCGTAGATTACTGAGGTAGCGGCCATTGATGTTTATTCCCTTATATTTCCAATTTAGGTTTTTAAAAACGTCCTCCAAAACTAAGGTGAACAGTTTGGGTGATAAAGTATCTCCCTGTTTGACTCCCCTGTTTAATGGTACAGGGTTCGTGTGTTCATTTTCATTTAGGTAGTATGTAGCTGTAGCTTGGTTCATAGTTTCTTTTAGTAAGTTAATATATCTGCTGTCTATTCTACAATTTTGCATTGCGTTTATTACGGCCGTGTGTTCTATGGTATCGAAAGCTTTTTCGTAGTCTACAAATGCTAGGAAAACTGGAAACTTGTATTCGTTACATTTTTCTATTAATATTTTTGTGGTTAACAGGTGATTGGAAGTTGAATAGCCTTTTCTAAAACCTCCCTGTTCATATGGTTGGTATTCGTCTAATTTCCTTGTTAGTCGAGTAGTTATGACTTTGGTGAGTATTTTAAACAGGTGTGACAGTAGGCTGATGGGTCTGTAGTTTTTCAATTTTCGACTATCACCTTTCTTGTGTAATAAGATTACTTTAGAGTTGTTCCAGCTCTTAGGGACTTTGCCCTGATGTAAACAACTGTCCACAAGCTTAGTTGCAATTGCAATTAGTTCCTTACCTCCTTCTAATATCATATCTGTGGTAATATTATCTTCTCCTGCAGCTTTATTTCTCTTCATATTAAGTTATTTATATTACCAATATTAGAAAAAAGCATTTTTTATTTACTAAACTAATTTTTATTTGGCAAGTTAACACAAATTGTTTTTCCTTTCTAGTTCAAACTTGTAAGATATTTTGTCTTTTTTAGTAGCTCTTGATAATAATTGTAAACACAATTGAAAGCTCAAGATATAAAGAAATAGTTAACCAATAGCCCTTTTATTGTTTTATTGACTCCAACCCATCCAAAATATTTATATATTTTTTCTAAACGAGTCACAAGTACTTCTTTTTTCTTATTCCTATATATATATATATATATATATATATATATATATATATATATACATATATATATATATATATACATATATATATATATATATATATATATATATACATATATAAAGTTATTAACTAAAGATTTAGGTATAAAGAACATTAAATCGAGTCTTAAAAGATACACTTAAAAATATATTTTCTAACATTATATAAAATTATACTTGTGGGAGATATAATTTTATTATTGATTTTATAGTAAAGAAGAAAAAAACCATACACCTTGTAGAACTACGGAATAAGTCGTCTCTCTAGGGACGCGCCCCTTTTCATTCGCAATAAACAGGTGGCTAAAGCAAACCATTTTTTCTATTTCGCCTTCAGGTCTTCATCTCTGGGGCCGGGACTTTTCAATGTCTATTCCTACGGGGCTTGCTTCCATTTTCCCCTAATGATTTTCTATATCGGATTAGAACTGATAGCAGAGCTGACGGTGGTTAAACTTTCGAGTAGGTTAAAAGACCAGCAAGCAAAGCTTATTTTTAACTTTTTTCTTTAAAATATCAAACTTAGTTTTACATACTCGAAATAAAGTGACTTAATGTCGTAATACTGTTTACTTTATATGCAAAACAATAATTTCTCACGCAATATGTTGATAGTTTTAGGTAATGAATACATATTCTAAAAAATTAGCATTTTATTAATTATTTATCAATCTATTACACAGGCCTATATATTTTTTTTTCATGAAAAAGTGTTTTAACTTTAAAAGGTGTCCTATAGTAAATGAGATGTGCTGATCACGTACTTAGTTTTTTTGCAGCACGTCAGGTTTTCAAGAAAGGTGTGTTTGGAATTTTTCATAGAAACTGCCAAAATAGCGAGAAAATATTTAATGAATCTTTATTTAACCTTCCGCAGATAACGTGAAAAATTTTAAAATTTTTGATAACGTCGGTCTAACAAACCGACTTTTTCTAAAATTAAAAAAAATAGAAATTCAGCCGTAGGTGATAAATATTTGTAATAATATAATTGTGTATATTATTCTCTAGACAAATATATGAAATTTATATTTTTTTTGTTATTTTAGTTTTAACTTTAAGGGGGTATTAAAAAAAGTGTCATTTTTATCAACAGGCTTTTAACCAAAATAATTATTACAAAAAAAAAATTCTGGTTCCACTAAAACATAAATCAATTACTTGTATGTTAATAAACAGGGAAAATAAAATTTTACTCTCAAAATTTACAGAGATTACTGAAACTATTCCAAATTTTGGGCACCATAATTTTCAAAACAATGCCTACATAATCCCGTCAGATGTTCTAGACACAAATATTTTTCTTGAATATCTCAAGAATATCTTGTTCTTCAACATTTTTTAGTGCTTCAGTACGTACATCGTCCATGAGTTTGATTCTGAGGAGCAATATTCTCAGTTTCCATACCACATATTTCAGAAAGACGTAAACGGATTATCCTGGGAATGTTTTGCTGTTATGTTCGTCGACGAATATGTGGGCTAAGAAACTGAAATCCTAAATTTTCTAAGAATTTTCTTCTATCGATTTTTGTTTGGGTATTCGAGGTGTAAATGATCTAACTATTTATACCGGCAACGTTCATGGCACTATAAAAAATGACCATTGGCCAACGACGAGTTGCACGAGAGCAATTGTAGGCTTCGCACATTTTGTCAACAACGTCGTTTTGTTTTGTTGTAGTCCATGATTATTTCTGGTTTGCCATTTTCTCGTCAACAGCATCATCGTAATGCATAGTCAATACTAACAGGATATTTCTTTTTTGTTTTGGAGAATACGAAACGAGCGTACACTTATCTCTAAAAGCAAACATAATGGATTTTTTCTGGTCTTGCTAATAACATTTGAGGAGGTGTCTCACGTTTATTTTGACGTAATGTCCCAACTGTAGTAAGATGGTGTTGCCTTAGCATCTCCGTCAGAGGTAAGCTGGTAAAAAAGTTGTCAAGCGTGACATTTCTATTTGATCCCAAGATAAGTGAACAAAGACTAGCCACTTATGCTAAATTCGAATTATCCCGTTGCAATGATCCGGCAGGCTGTTTTCCTATGTACACTTCCAAATTTGCAGTGTAAAACATTTTAGCGTCAACTAAGGCATAAATTATCGGTTTTTTAGGCATATAAATTTTCAAAGGACATTTACCTCGAAATGCTTCCGAGTTTTTCGTCAATCGTGGTGAATGCTGACATATTGTAATGTTGGGACAAATTGGATACAAACTCGTCGTAAATGTCCCTAATTGGAGCTAATTTGTCGACTTGTACTCTTTCTTGCTTGGTAGTTTTATCGTCGAAACGAATATGTTTCAACAAAAACTGAAATCGTATCCAGGACATAGTAAGTCTGAATATATCCATAGCCATTCCGTTTGTCCTAAATAAATCTTCAGCGTCTCTCCGGTTATTTTTACTAGCACCAGAAATATAGTCCCAATACTGCTTTTCTTTCTAATAAATCAGTCGGTCTTAAAGAAAGATTTTGTGAAACGTCATAGGCTTGCATTTCTATAAATTTGTTGGTGTAAGTAACAATTGTTTCCAATATGTTTAGAGAAAAAAAGAATTCAAATATTTCTGAAGCTTTATTTTTATGCCTTATATCTCCCTTAGGTCCAGGTAAATATGTGAAAATATTTTCAGCGCGTGTTCGAACATTCCGTGCTGATGCAGGATATTTTCGCCACCTGGTAGTTCCATCTTTACCGATAAGGCAGGGTATTCTTGAGGTACAACTGGTTTCTTCAAGAATAGGTAAGTTTTGTTGATTTTCAAACTCCTCTTCCGAGTATATCCTCAATAGTTTTTATAATATGGTCCTCTATCAAACTCACATCATCATTATCTGGTTCTGCCTCTGAACCATTTAACACTTCCTCATGAAGCCGCAACAGCCATTCTTGTTCCCTCTCGTAATTCATTATAAACGTATGCCCTAAAATATAATATAAATCAGTACCGCAAACAAAAAATCAAACAAATTAGTCTTACCTCAGAATGTAACGGCAACTATAACGTCGGTTTGTGGGACCGAATCGTGTATAATATTCAAAATTCTTATTAAACGATACACGCTGTCCAAATTGCTAAACTACAACTGAATAGATACAGGCACATTCAGAAGGTACTGTGAGTTGCAGATTGAAATAAAAATTAGCAGCGCTTAAACCGCGAAAATTTAAATCAGTCGGTGCGAGAGACATAACTTTATCAGCCGAAGGTTAATACAAAATTTCATTGCAACGTTGAATTATTCAAAAAAAAATATATTCGATAATATTTTGAATAAAACCGTTCTCTTTGTCCATGAAAACTACGTTTTTTGATCTTCTTTTTATGGATTTTTGTGATCCAGTCTCTTCAAGGTCCAGCAGTAATCAGCCATCATTCTTATATCCCCACTTTCATGGTAACGTCTCTCAATTTCCTTTATATCTTGATGGAACCTTTCTCCCTGCTCCTCGCTAACAGCTCCAAGATTTTCGGGAAAATAGTTAACGTGGAAATCCAGAAAATGAAGTTTGACGATCATATTGCATCCCAGTTTTTTATAATTTTCGACCATGTTGACTACATTTTTTTTATAGTTTGGAGACTTGTTGTTTCCAAGAAATACGTCTATGACTTCTACGAAAGAACTTCATGCTTCAGATTTATCCTGGATCATTCTATTCTGAAACAATCTGTCGGTTTAAGGTTCAAATTTGAGGGCTTGCAAAAATTTCTTCTTGAAGTTTAGCTACAGAAAGTGGAGGGAATTTGTCACACCGATATTTAAAGCAGTCACCTTGTTTATCTAAAGCTTTGACAAACTGCTTCATTAATCCCAACTTTATGTGAAGATAAGGCAAAAGAACTAATTTTGGGTCAACTAGTGTATAACGTTATACATTTTTTTTACCCGGTACAAGTCTTTCTCTGAGTGGCCACTCTTTCTTAACGTAAATGCAAATTTTGTGCTTGACTGTTCCACTTGCACAAAATATATGGATTCTTTGTAAGTCCAAACTGCTGACCCAAAAGCATAGATATTATTTTAAGATATCCACAGAGTTGCCAACAATATTCGCTATACTTTTTTTTATTTAGCAATAGCTCAAAATTCTCATATGTTTTTATGAGATACAAGGAGTAAGCAACAGGCACTGAGGCATAAGTATTACCATTGTGGTACAAGACACCCTTTAGATTTGTCTTAGAAGATTCAACAAAAATAACTGCTATAATGCGAAATCGTAATTGTCAGCTCCCAGTTTTATGACTACTTCAGGAATAATATGTCAATACATTAGTAAGCCCTCTTGAGAAAAATATTCCGCAAACCCTTTCTCACGATGCCTATACCACGCAAATGTAGTACCTAGAGCCAATAGATCGTTATCTTTCAGTCGTGATCCCAAGATTTCTGCAGCATCCTTCGATAGGCCCAAGTATCTTACTAAGTCATTTAGTTCAGCTTGGATAAACTTTTGAGGTTGGTCTATCTCAGGATTGAATTCGTCTTCATCGGTTTTTTCGTCTGAAGTTTCATCATCTGATGATTGCTGTTGGATGGTGTAAAGAAAAGGTGGAGGAATAGGAATTTCTGGTCCATGATGGTCGTTTAGCAGAAGGTAAATCAGGATATTGAATTTTGTGTTTATTTTTTGAATTGAAACGAAGAAAAGCATGACCGAGAAACACATGGCAGGAGGGCATCAGACAAGAAGCCATGACCGAAAGCCATCCAAATATATATATATATATATATATATATATATATATATATATATAGAGAGAGAGAGAGAGAGAGAGAGAGAAAGAGGAAAAAGAAATTTAATCTTTGCAGATAAGTTAAATAGTAAACTCTTAAATATTGGGGAAATCTGCAAGAAAGACTCTAATGAGTATCAATTGTTTCGCCGAACATTTTCGCGAAAGAGAATTAATTTGTCTCCTTCAGGGCTGAAAGAGAATAATAAGATTATTGATAATTACTGATAATAATAAGATATTATTATAATAATACATGAACAATATAATATAATTAAAAAAAATTTCAATTAAGAAAATCTAAAATAATATTTCCCTATACTGGGATTTAACTTCATTCGGTTTTACCAATGAACCTTAACGACATAAGAATTCAAAAGAACTACTTGAATTGTCAGCACATGCGTTCTGATAAAACAGAACCTCACATTTAAACTTTCTAACAATCAAAAATTAGTTATTGCCGAAAATTCAAAGAATTACCTCCTTTAAAATGTAGTTACATTGGGTTTTTCGATTAATCTTGGGTAAACCTTTGCGTTTTAAGTTCAAAGCTACCATACATTTCCAACGTTAAAAAAAACTTTTTTTTGCACATACATAGTAACAAAAAACAACACTATGTTGTTACTAGCTAAGTTTTTTAACATTCTAACTCTACAATTCTAAGTTACGGTAAGATCAATAATGTTTTTAATAGATAATATATGGTAACTAATTATAATTTATTCTCTTTCAGCCCTGAAGAAGCCAAATTAATTCTCTTTGGTGAAAACGTTCGGCGAAACAATTGATACTTATTAGAGTCTTTCTTGCAGATTTCCCCAATATTTAAGAGTTTACTATATATATACATATATATATATATACATATATATATATATATATATATATATATATATATATATATATATATATACATATATATATATACATATATATATATATATATACATATATATATATATATATATATATATATATATATATATAGATATATATATTAGGTGTTACAGACTGACACGTTATATAAACTAAAGTTTTATTTTGAGGTTGTAGTCATTATTAGGACAGAATAAGTAAAACTGTTTGTTCTTTTCTCTAGTTTTCGCAAAATTTATTCGCTATTTCAGGATATGCTAAAATATGGTTATAATTATTCTATTAGTAAATACAATAAAATTATATTTAAAAAAACATTGTATAAAACTAGTACAAAAACTTACAACCTGAGGTTAGTCCATTAAATTTTGAATGTGTAATGTCTTGTGAATTTCAAAATTTAATTGACTAATCTCATGTTGTAAGTTTTTGTACTAGTTTTATACAATATTTTTTTAATTATAATTTCATTGTATTTACTGATAAAATAATTATAACCACATTTTAGGATATCCTGAAGAAGCGAATAAATTTTGCGGAAGCTAGAAAAAAGAACAAAATGTTTTACTTATCCTGCCCTATTAATAACTGCAACCTCAAAATAAAACTTTAGTTTATATAAATATATATATATATATATATATATATATGTAAATATATAATCTAAAAAATATAATTAAAAGGTTTAAAATAAATATTTCCTATAGTCAAAGTATAATATACAAAATATTCAGAAAATATGATATTTTTGGTCAATTTATAGTTAAGAGTTTGTGTGTGTGTTTAGCCATTCAATCTAAAACATACTACAGCAATTACCGTAATGTGATCGTATCTCTCCAGTCTGATGAATAGACACTGATTAGACGTGTTCACTTAGTATCTATCGCTTGTCGCCGCAGAGTCAACATCTCTTTTATCCCATAAAACAAAATTTCAAGCCACCATCATCCATCCCGAGTTTACTATCCTAACCACTTATCGTCTCAAATTTTAACCTATTGTGTTCCAGTAAAACAATAAAATTACCAAACTTCTGCAACGGACAACTAGGATCAGTTAGTAAAATTACAGTGGCGTCGAATTTAATCAAATGAAAATTGATTTAAGCTATATAGTGACTAAACATAGGGAAACTTTATAATTTTTACTTTTTGTTAGAAATTGGACAAAAAGAACGTGTTAACTTCTAATACCAAGTTCTTATACTAAAAATATCATACTTATAACTCATTATACCTAAATTCTCATAATTAGTACTTAACACAATAGGTATTCACTTTTTTATCGATTTTATCGTGACATGTCATAGACTTTATTAGTGGGATTATAAAGACATTCAGTACAGTTTTTTGTATTAATTTTAAAGCGATGCTTATTAAAAAAATCGGTAAGATAGTTTCGAAACAAATTCAGATTTCTGCTTTAATCTGGAGCCTTCTAAAAATTGCAAGACATGACCAGACGATGATAAAGATGTTAAAGAAGACATGGGGAATCTAAAATTTGCATTCCACGACATGTCTATTCATCTAGGCAGAAATCCTAACGAATTTGTTTCTCGTACTCATACAGAGTAGATCCGAATAAAATGAAAAAGACAGAAAAGATTTTATTTCACGTTCAAAGCGTCTATGTATCTATTGATACGTATTTCGACTTAAAAAGTCTCATCAGAATAGTTATTCATAGCCGTTCATAGAACGGCTATGAATAACTATTCTGATGAGACTTTTTAAGTCGAAATACGTATCAATAGATACATAGACGCTTTGAACGTGAAATAAAATCTTTTCTGTCTTTTTCATTTTACGATGCTTATTAATTTATTATTTATATTCTCTCTTACCAATGGCGCTTAAGTTCAAATCAAGCCTTGGCCACCTTCAAACTATGCCTCCAAACTTGCCGGTCCCGCGCCAAGGTCTCACGTCTGGCAAATTTTTCTCGTCTGTTACCACTTCATTCTCCCACCTTTTCTGTGTCCTTTCTTTTGGCGTTGCGTTCTGCATTTTACTATCTAGGGCTCTTTTTGGCAATATTTCAGTCTCTATTCTCACTACATGACCAGCCTATTGAAGTCTCTGAAGTTTAACAAAGTCTGTTAACTGTTTTAGTTAATAGGTCCAAATTACTTCCATTTATATTACGCGACCGAAATATGAGAGCTAAAATTATCTAGTATAAAAAGGAAATGGACTATAACATGTGTACCAAAAAGTACTACCTTGATATATACAAACTAAACTCACAAAGACTACCAACCACAAAATAGCTGTATGAAAGACGTCTAGAACAGAGAATAATCCACTAGCAAAATGTGAAAGAGTAAATGAGTTGTGGGCGAAAATAGAATCTAACATATTACAAACATGTAAACAAATCTACAGCTATTGGTAAAATACCAGATGACTACAAGATGAACTCAAAAACTGATTTGTCCCTTAAGAAAGGATGAACAGAATATTTTATTTTATATCCATTTGAAAGAACTCTTTAAATTGATTGACGGAGCGCATAAATCTATTGGACATGGAAGTACAACAAGAATGTTGAAAGAATTGTAACATAAGTAGAAGAACATAACTGTAGAAAGCATAACAATCTATTTGTATCGGTGTGAAACTTGTCAAAAGAAATCTAAAGTGTTCAAAAACGGTAGGGAGTAGTAAAACCTATAACGCCTAAAGAAATACATAGATGATGTCAAATAAATTTAATAGATATGCAAGCTCAAGAAGATAATTAATACAAATTAATTTTTGACTACCAAGATCACTAAACAAAATTTGTACAATTACAGTCAATGAAAAATAAACATGTAGAAAAAGTTGCATTAGTTTTTAATATATTTTGTGCCTTCGAAGGTTCTCCTAGCATTCTTCAAAGCGACAATGGACAAGAATTCTTTAACATAATTATAGCAGAACTGTGCTTCATGTGGAAAGATTTAAAAGATTTCACGATATTACAACGTAAGCCAAGACACACATCAAAAATATTAAATTTTATCTTAAAACGGCGAGAGACGAGATAAATTTATAATAGATACTTTCACTTTTTATTGAAATACCTTCACAAGGTAAGTAAATGAAAAAAGTAAAATTTCATATTTAGGTATATGAAAACTATAAAAATTTTTAAATTTTTATATAATGAGTTTTTACTAATGATAATTCCATAATATTTAAAGAAAATAAAAAATACCTAAAATTCTAATCGATACTTTAACAAGTTGACTGAGGTACCTCGTATATAACTTTATATATATATATATATATATATATATATATATATACATATATATATATATATATATATATATATATATATATATATATATATATATATATATATATATATACATATATATATAGGTGAATTGAAGAGGTTTTGTCGGTCAATTTTTGACAAATGAAAGACGTCAACTACTTCATTGATTAAATGGAATACATTTCGCTTTGATTATTTTTTTAAAAGTATCCTCAGTTGTCTACAAATAGAAATGATCTTAGAATATAAGTAAAAAACCAACAGGGTTCATACTTAGGGTTTTTATGATGTTATGAAAACTCTACGATAACTTAACATTAAAACTTACCTAACTAAACGAGAAAAAAAAAAACAAAAACACAAAAAAAACTGTATGCGAGCACTATTATTGTTCGTTTATTTAATTTTTGGTGAATTTTTATTTTGACCGATGGTTTCATTTGCATGATTTCTTAAAGCTCTTTCAAGGGTTAAATTAACATTGTAATGAAGTGAACCTCTTTATTGGAGCTGATGAAAAAAAAATATCTCACACATACTATGTCGGCACTATAAAGATGAATAAAACTATTATGCCAACGGAGTTCAAAGCAACAAAGCCAAAAGAGATGTAGACATTCTAGATACGAAAACTGCTTTATATTCATCCAATAGAAGAATCAGAATATGGCCATTAGTAATATTTTACACTTTAATCAATAAAGTTATGTCAATAATTTCATATTATATTTCTGGTATTGTCAAAATCCCTCAATGAAAAAGATCCACGTTATTTAAAGTTTGACTATGACACTCAGAACTACATCTAAAAAGACGTCTATTAATTCTAAATCTTCCTAGATATATATGGTCACTTATATGTGATATCATTCCTAAAGGATTATAAAATTTCACCGAAGAACTTCCACCTAACAAAAACGCAAAATATGTTCTATCTGCAAACCTCAAAAAAAAAGAAAAACATCACACAAATTCATAAAATGTAGCGATCCTATTTGCTTGAAGTGCAGCGGAAAAATATGCAATAATTGTGCTTATAATTAATAGTAAATCAATGTGTTTACTTTACATAGTTATAAGTTTTTTAAATATTTTTGTAAGTATTCTTGTGATAAAAAATCAATTTTCAGAATCGTAGTATCAGTATTTTCTTTTATGGATACAAATATTAAATTATGCATCCATAATCAAAATAAATGTTTCTGTGTGGATATTTTTGCACATTGTGGATGTTTCCCATTATGTACAATAGACTGTTTCAGTTTAAGAGTTAAATAAAGCGAATTTATATTTACAAGAAAACTTAAAATTTTCATTAAGCTAATAAAAATAATTTCAACTTTATAATTTACTCAGAACAATACTGCAGTAACAAGATACCAAACAACTACCACCACGTTTTGCCAAAGAAATAGAAAACAATTTCCTTGGTACACAAAGAAAAGCTGCGAAAATACTAAAAGGCAGAATATCATATTGTCCGGTTTACAGTTTATAATTTTTAATTTAGAAAATAATAGAAGAAATATAAAGTACAGAATAAGGATGGAGATGGGAGAAAAACAAATAAATATCCTCTGCTATGCAGACAACGCAATACCCAGACATTCAGCGCAGTGGCGAAGAACATCAACATAATGATATAAATAGTTAAGACCAAATCTATAGGATAGGCAAAATAAAAATTAACGATGAAATAATTAAAGAAGTCTCGAGATTTAAATAACTTGGAATCGAACTATAGGGTCAAAGACAGATAAGATGAGAATGGAATCAGTATGTCACGAGAATGGACAAATAGAGAATAGCCCGAATAGCAAGAAATTCAAAACCAATAGACTAGGGAACACTAGGAAGACCCTTTAAACATTCGAGAGATAGCTGGCAGTTAACATCAGCTACGAATATAAGATCAAAATCGGTGAAGATCAAAGGACCTACTATAAGAAGACGAATAGCAAACTCAAGAAGGAATATTAAATTATTTATTTTGTTTTTTTAACAACAGAGACATATTTTTCTTTAACTCAATGAAGTTTATGCGGAAAGTAATTACTACGGTGCAGAATACTTAATCCTAATTATAAGACGGTATGATGAGCACAAAAAAGGCTATTATTGGTACTTTACTACTTTTGGGAGTTTTAGCTTTTTTTTTTATTTACAATATTTCAAACGAAAGTTTTTTTGTATTTTCGTTATTCAACGATTTAAGTTTATTAAATTTATTTAACTCTATCAATAACTTGAGGGTATCGTTTGTCAGATTGTCTTTTTGCGTATCTTCCAGTTTTTTTCACTGTTGTAACAATCGTATCATTAGTTTTGGGTGGTTGATCTGTTTAATATTAATTACTTTTCATCATTGTGACAACTTTACCCCACCCAGTTAAATCAGTAAAGAGTAAACTTCGTAGAAAAAAAAATCTGGCTACAAGCTGGTGATGCTGTTATCTGATTAAGTCTATTCTAGATTTACCATACGAGTTACGTGTAATGGCATTTCTATGAATTTTAGAAAAGACGAATAAAATATTGCTGCGTAAGAATTTGTACTTACGACCTTTAATACAGGAGCGTAGATCATTTCCAGAATAACTTATTGCATTATATTTTATATACTTAACTAATGATCAAATTAGGTTTGAAATTCAGCCCTAATGAAAACATCGAAAAAAAGTACACAAAATCTGAGAAGAAAGTTTCCACTATCGACACAACGCATTTCAATGTCTAATAGGAAACAGCTTAAGGATACATAGAATAATCGAAAATATGTCAACAAAGTACATATAACCAGATAAACATCCGCGAATTAGTGTGGAATATGACACGTTTTAAACAGAGCTTATCTCATCTCTTTTGTCTTCCAGGTTTTATTCTTTTTCCTCTATATTGAGTGTCTGGTTAAAGTATTTTATTCATCGATTTAATACCAGTTATATTGTAAATAGGTCACTATTAAGACTTCTACATTGGTTTCTAGTTGTCTTGAATTCATTTTTATTGATGTTAAATTTGGTAAAGTTGCTTATTTAAATCGTTTCGTTTTTTCTTTTGTGTTTCCTCTTTACTTTTCTTCTCTTTGTCTGGTAACTGTCTACAGGCGTTTAAAGTTGGTCGGTTAAGCATTTTTCTGTAGGATTCATTTTTTTCTTTTGTTGTATTCTTGAACTCATCGTTAACCGTTTCTGTTGCTATTTCATCTTTGCTGCTTATTATTTATTACTTAAGTAAATTTACGTTAACTGCTCTTGAAAAGTCTTTTGGTTAACATTTTTTTTTCAATTTTGGCAACATAATTACCTAAAAACAAAAGAGACGAAAAATAGGAGATAAAATATTGATTAATATAATTGTTTTTTTTTAGTCTGCAGTGTTGACTGAGACATCAAAATTGTTCCTATTCTAATGTGGCATGTTCTTGATGTGTTTAAATTAACATTAATGTTACCTATCTATCTTTAAAGTGTTTTCTTTACCAACATAACGTTTTGTGTCAACCTACCTACATACATATTACAGTTTACAGTATACATATATTACATTATTCTAAAACTGAATATTTTTAATTTAACAATGGATGAGCGTTTTAATACAAAAGTACTTAATGTGATGAATAGTAAAACGCACAACACGGTTTTGCTTACAAAATAGAAGTAAAAATGTTTAATAAACAATGTACATGTAGGTAAATCTAAAGCTAGTGGTAAAATACCAAATGACTACACGGTGAACTGAAAAACTGATTTATCCCTTAAGTAAAGATGAACAGAGAATTTTATTTTATATTCATTTGAAAAAACTCTTTAAATTGATTGACGGAGCGCATAAATTTATTGGACATGAAAGTACAACAAGAATGTTGAAAGAATTATAACATAAGTACAAGAACATAACTGTAGAAAGCATAACAATTTATTTGAATATATGTGAAACTTGTCAGGAAAAATCTAAAGTGTTCGAAAAAGGTTAAGGTAGTAGTAAAACCTGTAACGCCAAAAGAAATAAATAGAAGATGTCAAATAAATTTAATAGATATGCAAGCTCAACAAGATAATTAATTCAAATTAAACTTTGTCTACCAAGATCACTAAATAAAATGTGTACAATTACAGCCGATGAAAACTTAACATGTAGAAAAATTTCCATTAGTTCTTCTTAACATATTTTGTGTCTTTGAAGGTTCTCCTAGCATTCTTCAAAGCGACAATGGACGAGAATTCTCCAACATAATTATAGAAGAACTGTGCTTCATGTGGAAAGATTTAAAAGGTTTCAAGATATTACAAGGTAAGCCAAGACACAGTCAGTCATAAGGATCTGTTAAAAGAGTCAAAATATGCTGAGTTCCTGGTTGGAAAGCAACCAAACAAATAAGTGGTCAGAGGATCAATTCGGATCAAAGCTGTGATGCTATTCTGGCATCACATGCAGTCATGTGATTAAGGTATGTTAAATTCAGGTATGTATGTATATATATGAAAACTGCATCACTGCCAAAAAATATTTTAGAAAATATTTGGACAGAAGTATAAAGAAAGGTCTTGAAAAGCAAGCGAAGAGAATACTTAAAACATCAAACTTAAAATTTCCCTCTGATAATGTCGGTAAAACGGTAAAATTAAGAGCACCATAGACAGGACACAAAGTAATTCTAGAAATATTTGGGCTGTTATTATGAGTTTTCAAAATAAATTATACGAATTTGCTTTTAAGGAAGCGCTCCTGCCACAGTTGTCTAGCAGAAATCAATTTAACATCTGCAAAGAATTATTTATTTCTCTAGCCATGGTTCCAAAACTAAGCATTTAATTACGCAAGTATGTTAAAAAACGTCCTTGTCGGGTGGGCAAGGCTACTAGTGATGTGCTTGGAATAGTAAATGTAAAACAGATAAGTGTAAATGTATAAAAAAATCAAAGGTTGTGTAATTTACAACAAAAAGTAAGTATTTAAATTAGTAGTACTGATTTAGGCAAATAAAATGTCTTTTGTTTTTAAATCAGTTCAATAAAAATCACACTTCTTGAATAGCTGTTAAAATTTATTGTTCTTATTTGTATTTTGTATTTATATTGTATACAATTACCGGTGAAAGTAGATAATTGAAAGTAATTTCTTGAATTTACCGTTTTTCCTGGTAATTGTTTACAATTGCCAATTATCTACTCTAACCGTGACATAATATACATTACTAAAGGTCTGCATTAATAGTTACAAAATAAAATTTAGATGTTATGAAGAAAAGATATTGTGATAATATAAAAGCTAATCACTTAGTTTATTTATTTTTTAATAACGGATTGATTATGGCTGTCGCCGCTTCTCCGTCCCCAATTTCCATCTTTTTTTGTCATATGCAGTTGCCTCTTCTAAGTCTCTTGCCGTCATTGCTTCATCAATATTGTTGTGCCAACTTCTCCGTGGTCGTCCTCTCTTTCTTCTTTCAGGAGAAATCCATTCCAGTACTCTTCTGGACCATCTGTACTCTAGCATTCTTTTAACATGTCCGAACCAGATTAATTGTTTTTTTTTTCTATGACCTCATTGATATTTTGCTCCATTTTCATTTCGTTTCTTATTTGTTTGTTTCTAACTCTCTCCAGTTTCGATCTACCGCCGCTTCATCTCAGATAATCCATTTCTATCGTCATAAGTTTGTTTCTATTAGCTTTGGCGACGTCTCATACTTCCGAAAGCTTTATTTAGTTTTATGTACTTAGTTTATTTATTACTTAATTTAAAAGTGTAATAATATAATATTTCACATGAACCTTCAACAAACTCGTCTTTTCATAATAAATTTTGAGAAAATATTACTTTTTATTGTTTTACAGTTTTTATAATAAACTTAGGAAAGTAAATATTTAGCGCTGGCACTGATCATATCCCTGGATATACTGGAAAGTTATTATGCCCGGTGCTAACTAATCCCGCCCAGACAATTGGAAAGTTGTAGAGATGACGTATATTCCTCGGAACACCAACTCCAAACTTGCCGACAGTCGTTGTGAGTTTTCTCGAATTTAAGTTGAACAAGGACTTCGCAAGCTCTCAATCAATTTTTTGTGGTGATAAAAAAAAGCATTTTCCCACATGCTGTATGTTTACGTAGCTGTTTTTGTCGTATAAAAAAACAATAAATAACAAAAGCTTAAATTTTCGTGTCACACAAATCTAAACGTGTATATGGGCCAGATCATGTAGTTGTAGTAAGATACACTGTATTAAAATTAGTTACGTTAATAGTGGACCTTTAAAAGCTTTAATTTACAACCTAGCATACATTTCTTCCTATTATACCAAAAATATTAAATTTTATCTTAAAACGGCGAGAGACGAGATAAATTTATAATAGATGCTTTCACTTTTTATCAAAATACCTTCACAAGGTAAGTAAATGAGAACTTTCAAATTTTTATGTAGTGAGTTTTTACTAACGATAATTCCATAATATTTAAAGAAAATAAAAAATACCTAAAATTCTAATCGATACTTTAACACCTTGACTGAGGTACCTCGTATATGACTTTTCTTGTGGCATTTTAAAGTAATTACTATTTAAATGGGAATAATCCACAATAAAAGGTTGTAGGAAAGTGGAAATTGAAACGTTAATTACGTTTATTGAGGTTTTAATTTCCACTTCGGAAATCGTTCTCAAAATACAAACATTAGTAAATTAAACAAATTTTTGTTTTTTTGTTACTTAGTGAAAAATTCTTCTAATAATTTAATTTTATTTGACTCATTTATATTGACAATTCAGACATACATTATACATTTTAAAGTAGACGACTTTAAAATGATATTGCCAATATTGTTGAGTTGCGCTCCTGGGACGACTTTAATTATAAGATAGTTCATTCGATTACATGAAATCAACTTTAACTTGAGAATATCCATCAGAAAAGACCATAACATGTAGTTTGTCTTTAAAAAGACAAATACATGCCATGATGACAGTAAAATTCTCCTGTTAGTGATCCCATAGTAAATTATGAGGGAAAAACCAGGAAAAAAAACCTCATAATACTATTCCGACATGGTAAGTATTTGGTCGTGCATTTAGTTTACCTTCAATAAACACCAAATTCTGATTTTATGTTTGTTATTTAAAAAACATAAATGATGTATACTCTATATGTTACTGACTTACTAATAATGGTATTTTCCTTTTAATAACCTCCTCTTTCATTAGTAGGATCTGGTTACCCATATTGAAAGAGGAAGTTATTAAAAGGAAAATAGCATTATTAGTAAGTCAGTAACATATAGAGCATACATCATTTATGTTTTTAAATAACAAACATATAAAATCAGAATTTGGTGTTTATTGAAGGTAAACTAAATGCACGACCAAATACTGACCATGTCGGGATAGTATTGTGAGGTTTTTTTTCTGGTTTTTCCCTCATAATTTACTATGGAATCACCAACAGGAGAATTTTAATGACATCATGGCATGTATTTGCCTCTTTAAAGACGAATTACATGCTATGATTTTTCTGATGGATATTCTCAAGTTAAAGTTGATTTCACGTAATCGAATGAACTATCTTATAATTAAAGTCGTCCCAGGAGCGCAACTCAACAATATTGGCAATATCATGTTAAAGTCGTCTACTTTAAAATGTATAATGTATGTCTGAATTGGCAATATAAATGAGTCAAATAAAATTAAATTATTAGAAGAATTTTTCACTAAGTAACAAAAAAACAACAATTTGTTTAATTTACTAATGTTTGTATTCTGAGAACGATTTCCTAAGTGGAAATTGAAACGTCAATAAACGTACTTTAACCTTTAATTGTGGCTTATTCCCATTTATATAGTAATTACTTCATTGATTAAATGGAATACATTTCAATTTAATTATTTTTTTAAAAGCTTTCTCAGTCCTCTACAACAAGAAATGATCTTAGAATATAAGTAAAAAACGAACAGGGTTCATACTTAGGGTTTTTATGATGTTATGAAAACTCTACGATAACTTAACATTAAAACTTAACTAACTAAACGAGAAAAAAAAACTTGTTCATTTATTTAATTTTTGTTGAATTTTTTATTTTGACCGATGGTTTCATTTGGATGTTTCTTAAAGCTCTTTCAAGGGTCAAACCACACTAGCATATTTTGGGTTGTTTGCTATCAGTTGATGACTGTCATAATTCCACATGTAGCTTGCTTTCGTACATGTGTTTATTTGAAATGTAGTGAGGTACGATTATCGAGGGAATTAAAAGAAAAGAGACCGAACTTTTTTAAAAGGGCTTTTATGAAGTTCTTATTTGTCCCGTATTGGAGTATTTTTATTTGTTCTGTATGATGAGAGAGTGATATATCGCTCAAGTTATCAATGTCGGTTCGTGTATGTATTTAGGGACGATGGATGTTTTAGAATTTAACACATTTCAAAGATGGTTCGCCTATAATAATTTGTTGTTTGCACAGTATCTTGGTATGCGTAAAATCCATACTTCGTTTAGTTTAAATGGCATGATGTGCAAGGGCATGTGGGATGTTAGTCGACCTTAAAGGAAGCGAGTGGTCTAGCCAAGTTAGCAGTAGTTGCACACTGCACAGGGATAATGTAGATAACATTAGTTTGTTCTAGAGGGGCCAATAAAGTTTTTGTTTTTAAAAATAACTTTCCCAAGGTCATGGTGTTTTTGAGCCAAATAACTAATCCATTGGGATTCTACAACTTATGATGTTCCATAAAATGCTTTTGTATTGCACGCCAAAAATATTCCATAAGAAGATTTATTTTAATGTTGTGAATGCGTATGAACAATGCAAAATAAAACGTTTTACGACGCACAAAAGTATAAAGTTTTAGTTGAAGAAATTTAATGAATCTACCGTATACTACTTATTAGAACATTATACACAAAAAAATTATTGTTAATATAATACAAACGTGTATATTAAAACTCGTTTTCAATACGAAAATAACTATTTTTTAAAATATCCAAAAACAATACAAATAAATGACAAAAATAATACAACTGTTTTTCAAAAACAAAAATTTACATTTTAAAGATAATTAAAAAAAGTTGTAAATTGCAGAAATAGGTACGTAAGCTACGTAAACCTAGCCTTGACCAAACACAAGTTTAGGTATATAAATCCCAACATCCCAACATGTTGCAGAGATCTTCACCTGCTTAAATCATAGTAGTAGTTTTTATGGATAGGTGGCGTTGGGGTTTTTATTACGGACAGGTAGACAGACAGATAGGCAGAACGAATAAGCAAATTATATATAGGTCATAATTAGTCTTGGTGCTAATAACTCCAAAAACGCGTTTTTATTATTTTTAGGGTCCATATTAGCAGTAGAAATGCATCAAAACATCTAACCAGACAAAGAGAGTTTGAAGTCAAGGAATATGAGCAATGAGTTGTGGAGTGGTATTGGGAGAACGACGATAAATCTGATGAGTACAAGGAGGTTGACGACTCTGATATAGATCGCGACTATGCACAAAGTGATGGAGAGCAGCAGGTAGCACAAAAAGTTGTCGAAATACGTGAAGAAAGTGACAGTAGTGTTGGAAAAGATGACCTTCTTGAAGCTAAGCAACAACTTATTGGTAAAAGCGCCAACCAATATGAGGAAGAAAATGGCGAAGAATCACAGTTTGTTATTGGCAGAAGTGACAAAAAGGAATATAAATGGTTAAAAAGTCTATCGCATTTTGTTTAAAAACGCCAAAACATAGCATTATTCGCTAATCTTCCAGACTTACCAGAAAAGCTACACAAATAGTGAACCCTGACAAAATAGAAATTTCAAAATACTTATTTGAGGAAAAAATGATTGATAAATTTTTTCAACGCACAAATGCTAAATTAATTTATAAATTTGTCAAGTAAACGAAAACTTAAAAGTAGTAAATCAAATTATAGAGATACTGATATTGCGAAGGCACACGCTTTGATCGGTTGGCTTATGCTCACTTCAGTTTTTAAATCTGGCCACGAAAATATGAATTCGCTATTTGCAAAGAGCCTAACTGGAAGACCTACTTTTAGATCAACCATGTTTGTTAAGCGCTGTGAAATATTAGCTCGTAGGTTTGATGATGCCACAACTCAAGAGGAGAGAAAGAAAATGGACCGTGCTGCCACGATTTATAAAATATTTTTTGCTTTTATTAAAAAGTCTAAAGAAATGTACTGTCCTAGGGACTTCGGATGGAGGTAAATGGATTTCGGGTATACATGCCAAAGAAACCAGCTAAATATTGCATTAAGATTTAAAGATTGGCTGACTCGTATAGTTCTTATTTTTAAAATGCTTACATTTACACAGAAAAGGACTGTGACGTAACTAGACTTTCTGAAGAAGAACATTTTAAAAGCATTTCAATCAGTTTTACGTCTACGTAATCTGCATAAAGGATCGAACCGGAATATTACGGATGACATTTGGTTTACTTCATTGGAGCCGGTGAAAAAAAAAATATCTCACCCATACCGTCGGCAATATAAAGATAAATAAAACTATTATGCCAACAAAGTTCAAAGCAACAAAGTCAAAAGAGGTGTAGACATTCTGGATACGAAAACTGCTTTATATTCATTCAATAGAACAATTAGAAGATAACCATTAGTACTATTTTACACTTTAATCAATAAAGTTATGTCAATAATTTCATATTATATTTGGGGTATTGTCAAAATCCCTCAATGAAAAGGATCCACGTTATTTAAAGTTTGGCTATGATACTCAGAACTACATCTAAAAAGACGTCTATTAATTCTAAATCTTCCTAGAGATATAAGGTCACTTATATGTGATATCATTCCTAAAGGATTATAAAATTTCACCGAAGAACTTCCACCTAACAAAAACGCAAAATATGTTCTATCTGCCCACCTCAGAAAGAAAAAAAACATCATACAAATTCATAAAATGTAGCGATCCTATTTGCTTGAAGTGCAGCAGAAAAATATGCAATAATTGTGCTTATAATTAATAGTAAATCGATGTGTTTACTTTACATAGTTCTAAGTTTTTTAAATATTTTTGTAAGTATTCTTGTGATAAAAAATCAATTTTGAGAATCGTAGTATCAGTATTTTCTTTTATGGATACAAATATTAAATTATGCATCCATAATCAAAATAAATGTTTCTGTGTGGATATTTTTGCACATTGTAAATGTTTCTCATTATGTACAATAGACTGTTTCAGTTTAAGAGTTAAATAAAGCGAATTTATATTTACAAGAAAACTTAAAATTTTCATTGAGCTAATAAAAATAATTTCAACTTTATAATTTACTGAGAACAATACTGCAGTAACAAGATACCAAACAACTACCACCACGTTTTGCCAAAGAAATGGAAAATATGTTCCTTGGTACACAAAGAAAAGCTTCGAAAATACTAAAAGGTAGAATATCATATTGTCCGGTTCCTAGTTTATAATTTTTAATTTACAAAATAATAGAACACATATAAAGTACAGAATAAGGATGGAGATGAGGCGAGAAAAACAAATAAATATCCTCTGCTATGCAGACAACGCAATACCCAAACATTCAGCGCAGTCGCGAAGAACAACAACATAATGATATAAATAGTTAAGACCAAATCTTTGGTAGCGGTGAAGGAACCTAGAATATGCAAAATAAAAACTAACGATGAAATAATTAAACAAGTCTCGAGATTTAAATAACTTGGAATCGAACTATAGGGTCAAAGACATATACGATAAGAATGGCATCAGAATGTCACGAGAATAGGCAAAGAAAGAATAGCCCGAATAGCAAGAAATTTAGAACCAACAAACAAGGGACTACTAGGAAGACCCTTTAAACATTCGAGAGATAGCTGGCAGTCAACATCAGCTACGAATATAAGATCAAAATCGGTGAAGATCAAAGGACCTACTATAAGAAGACGAATAGCAAACTCAAGAAGGAATATTAAATTATTTATTTTGTTTTTTTAGCAACAGAGACATATTTTTCTTTAAAACAATGAAGTTTATGCGAAAAGTAATTACTACGGTGCAGAATACTTAATCCTAATAATTATAAGACGGTATGATGAGCGCAAAAAGGCTATTATTGTTGCTTTACTACTTTTGGGAGTTTTAGCTTTTTTTGGTATTTACAGTTTTTTTGTATGTTCG
Organism: Diabrotica undecimpunctata; assembly: GCF_040954645.1. Lineage (NCBI taxonomy): Eukaryota > Metazoa > Arthropoda > Insecta > Coleoptera > Chrysomelidae > Diabrotica > Diabrotica undecimpunctata. The sequence goes on along the minus strand of NC_092804.1, from coordinate 127,604,428 downwards.
TTATTCTACGATTTAAGTTTATTAATAAATAAACTTATTAAATTATTATTAAAAAGAAAGTATAAAATTTTGCATCCACAACCAAAATAAATGTTTCTGTGTGGATATTTTTGCACATTGTGGATGTTTCCCATTATGTACAATAGACCGTTTTAGTTTAAGAGTTGAATAAAGCGAATTTATATTTACAAGAAAACTTAAAATTTTCATTGAGCTAATAAAAATAATTTTAACTTTATAATTTACTCTGCATCAATAATTTCCCATTAAATGTTAACAAACCTCCCGGTTTCCTAATTACATCCCATTTAATTTGAATATCGTCGGAATATTTGTCTTATATAATTTTGAAGTCATCAGAACTGTTTTGTCCGCTAAGGGAACTTAGACATAAGCTAAACTACATACATCTGCTTTGTCAAAACACGTCTTCAATTTAACATCGTGATATACACGTGAGCAAATAAACAAGCATCCCTGGATGACTGACAACTAGAAATGCAGTCAAGTTATGGAGGCTTTGCGGTTGCACAGTGTCTGCTGCTTTATTGACTGTTGAGTCACTTATAGAGGTTTATTAGGTTATGAACTAGTAGACTGATTAAAGCTTAATGTTAATTTAGTTGTTTCCTAGTTTGCAGTAGTTTAATTAAAGTTTTTGTTATATAGCGTACAACGCACATGTTCCAAATTAATATTACATTATGTATAGCGTAAGTTTAATACATATTTTGAACGATATTTATGTTTGTAAACCTAACTAATTAATTCCTTTGAATTATTTTTAAGCTGTTTTATCTCTTCTTGTGTATTGTTCTGTTAGAACTATTTTGTGCTAGAACTTTTCTATGCTAGAATTTTTCTGTGCTATTGTTTTATTATATTTAGTTATTATAATGGGTTTACCGAATACTGCATATCGTCGTCGTCGTACATTCTTTGTCAAAATACACTTTTTCTGTTATTTCCATTACTTATAACCAGTAGTATATGTATTAGCATTATAAAGAAAATAATATAGATATTATGTCTTGCAAAACTGATGATTTCGTTGAATAAGTAGTGGCGTATCTACTTCAGAAAGAAGTAATATGCAAGTGAAAGGCAAAAAACCAATTAAAACTGGAAGAAGTGCGTGTCTAATTGCATTAAAAAATAATAATAACAGAAAACTGTTTATGCAAAATAAATATAAATTAAATAACTAATCATGACAATGACACAAAAATATAAAATAATCACGACATGACGAAACAAGAACAAGAAATACAAAAAAAAAAGAAAAATTGCAGGGAAAGGGAAACAAAAAGGGAAATAGATCAAATTAGGCTACGGGAAGATAATAATAAACAGAATAATATGAAACATCAGCAAACAAGAGCTAATACAAATATCAACAAAACATATAAAACAGAGCCAATTATTCTCGTACCGGAAATCGACGAAGCAATTCAAACAAAAGAGATATCGGAAACTAAAAGAAAAAAAATTATACTTGGAATTTAAAATGTGGGGGCACTTTCAAAGAGGTACGAAAGAAATAAATAGATATAAATTAAATATGTAAAAGCTCTAAGAAAACAAGAAAAGGAAATTTCTTAATAGAAAGACAGAAGAAGTAAATAGATGAAAAAAATGAACGTGTAAGCCCTCCAAGAAACTATAAAAAGGTAAATTTCATAATATATAAACGAATACATGGTGAAGGAGATAATAGAATGTTAGGAGTAGATTTTATTGTGCAATATAATGTGTTATATTGTGCTATATAGGTGTTATAAAATAAATAAAAACATCATAACAGTCTTATTTCCATTTTGTCATATTTCTAAGAGATTGTGCAATCTTAGAATAAAAAAGAACATTTTATAAGTACCCCGAATGTGCATGCGCTAGGCGATGATAAGGAGGACGGAGAAAAAGGGTTTTTGTATGAAACGTAAGAAATTTAACAATGTTTTCAAAAAATAACGATATGTACGAGTTATATATACAAAAATTAGCATATTGCCATGTTTAAAAAAAATTTAAGCTTGAACTTTGAGATGGAGTGGGTGGTCGATTTTTCGACCAGCGCACGTCAAGGACAATATACTCTATGCTTGATTCCTAGTCAAAATATCGGCCAATGTCGTTGTTCAAAATAAGAACAAAAAGTAATGAACAAAAGTATTTATAAATAAATATAAGGTTGAATGCTCGAATAAATGAACTTTGATCAGATAAAAGGCATATATCGAGCACAGTTTAATTAAATCTTAGCCGGAGACAGAATTCTGTCTCCGGCTTCTTCAAGTAATGTAGCCTTCCTTAAATTATTTTAAAGTGTTTGTTTGTCCATTTGTAGTGTAGTGTAATGTACATTTATATGTTTATGACATCTTGTTCTTGCCGGATAGGCCACAATTGACGAAATGCCCCTGAAGATGATCTAGGGATCGAAAGTACTTGGGCAAGATTTAATTAAACTGTGCTCGATATATGCCTTTTATCTGATCAAAAAAAGTATTTATTTCTTAAAAAATCAGTATATCAAACATTTTCTTATGTTTCATGAAACGGTGCAAAGCATTCTAAACAGAAAGCTACTTTACAGTTACGGCTAACAATTTGATTTCTTTTTGCTTTCTTTGCGGTGTTATAATATGCACAACGACGACATGTTTCTTTTATTGGCAAGTGATCTCCCAAATTTGTTTTTCTAATATTAGTTTCTATGGAGACACCTCTTCCTCCATTTTTTTAATTCTTTTAATTGCTGTCGCAGCTGGGCCCCTTCTTTTTCGACTGTTATAGTCTGCAATTAGCTCAGCAGCGCAAATTGTTCGAAATTTTAAGTGTAAGATAAGTTTTTATTTTGCAAGAACTGACTCTTTATATAAAATATAAGAATTCACAATGCAACAATGAACTAAATACTAGAATAGTTTCCCTTACATTTTTGTGATTTCCAAGAAACTGAATATGTAGAGTGATATTGGTTATATTTATTGACTCCTCCCATATATAAATTATATTCAGCAATAGCCTCTGCACAGCTGACTTCTGCTCGATGTCCTATTTTGTTTGTTCTTTTCACTTTTGTTATGATTCCTGGATTATGAATAGGATTTATTACGTTTACTGATTTTTTTCCTCTATCTCTTCACTTTACTACAGATAGTTCCCCTGATTGTGCAAAATCTAAATCCCCTACGTTTCTCATCTTGTTTGTTTTTAGTACTGTTTTTGGATAATATTTTCTCCTGAAAGTTCCGCAACCAAAAGTGTTCCTCTCTAATAAAGCTTTCAAAAAATCTAATGAGGAAAAATAGTTTTCAAAATAAACACAGTATCCCTTATACCAGTAAGGTTCACTTAGTTGTAAAACAACCCTCTCTCCCAGGTGAGGCTCTGGCATTGTACCTTGTTTTACTTGATAAATCTAAATTGAAAGCATATATCCAGTCTTGGAACAAGTAGAATGTAGAATGTAGAAAATGGGGCGGCCAATAGAGCCTGATACACTGCGACCTTTGCAGATCTATTGTGTTTCCCCCTTATTTTAAAGCACTTCATCTAGCTTGGTCCTCTTAATGAGACTCAACAGCCTTGATAGTGGCCTTTTCATGTAGCCTGGTGCTTCCGGTTTTTCCTCTCCGAGTTCTAGAAACCGCATTCGTGCGAGACCTTCGCAATGGCACAGAACGTGTAGAGCGGTTTCCTCTTCTTCCAGACAGAAACGACAGGTGTCCTCTTCTGTCAGGCCTATGAGACTCAAGTGTCTATTGAGTCTACAGTGCCCAATGAGCAGACCCACTATCATTCTGACAGTCCTGCGTCTGTGCGAAAGTAAGTCTGCTGTAAATTTAGCCGAATGTCCTTTGATGAACTGTTTGGCCTGCCTCTGTCCTGGTGAGTTGTTCCACCACTCAAGAGACTTCTGTTGCACCCATTTGTGTATGGCTGCCCTTTTTATCGTATTTGCGATTCCAAAGAAGGGTTCCGGACCAACCAGTGGCGTAGATGCGCCTTCTCAAGCCAATTCATCGGCCTTCTCGTTGCCACGATGACCCTTATGTCCCGGCACCCAGGCAAGTGTCAACCTGTTTCGACTTCCCACCTGAGAGAGGACATCCAAACAGTTCCATACCAGCCATGAATCGACCTGTACCGAACTGAGAGCCTTTAGAGCCGCTTGACTATCCGAATAGATAACGATGGAGTCGTTATCTACATTTCGGCCGATTAGTTCCATAGCGCACCTGTGTATAGCAGCTAATTCGGCTTGAAATACGGTCGCGTATGTTCCTAGACATACCCGGACTTCCGTTCTTGGTTTTATGCCATATATTCCAGCCCCCGTACCTGTATCCGTTTTGGAGCCGTCCGTATACCATATTGAGTTTGCTGTTAGCGGCGGACCAGTTTCCCAGTCCTCTCTTTTTGGTATTGTAATTTGAAAATTTTTGTTAAAACTATACCTCGTAACCATTCGGTCTACAGGCATTCCTAGAACGGGGTCTGCCTTTATGTCCTGGTATAGCCTTAAGTTATCAGCTCCCTGCATCATACTTATTGGAGCTTGGCCTTGGATTAACCGATGTACTGTTGATCTGGCTTCACTCTGTATGTATATATGCAGAGGTGGTAGGTTTAGCAGAACTTCTAGCGTGTCCGTTGGGGCTGTTCTCATGGCTCCTGTAACACTCAAGCATGCAAGCCTTGGTGTGCTACTGAGCAATCGAATCGCCCCGGACTGTTGCGTTTTGTTCCACCACGCCACTGAACCATAAGTTATCATGGGCCTTATAACCCTTGTGTACAACCAGAGGTTCATTTTAGGATTTAACCCCCAATTCTTACCACACATTCGTCTACATGTGTTCAGGGCCATAGTGGCCTTCTGTGTGACTTTCTGAATGTGTGCATTCCATGTCAGCCTCTGGTCGAATATTACACCTAAGTACTTAGCCTGACTTGTGAATGGGATTTCTACTCCCTTGAGCACTAGTGGCTGTAAGCCTCGCAGTGCTCTTTTTCTGGTGAAGGGAACAACAGATGTTTTTTTACGGTTAACCTTCAGGCCTTCTTCCTCACACCAGCTGTCCACCATCCTCAGAGCGACTTGAAGTCTCTCCGAAATTATTTTGGTAAAGCGTCCTCGGACTACAATTACCAAATCGTCCGCATAACCCAGACAGTAAAAACCCTCCCTGGACAGTGTATTAAGTAGGTCGTCCATAAGCGTAGCCCACAGTAATGGGGATAAAACTCCTCCTTGTGGGCAGCCGCTTCCTGCCTTCGCTTCAATAGTGGCTTCACCTAACGAGGACACAATGATCCTGTTTGTTAAGGTCGCCTTTGTCCACTCGCATAAGAAGGCCAAAACTCCTCTTCTTTTAAGCGCGTCCGTTACAGACTCGAAGGAGACGTTATTAAACGCTCCCTCCACGTCCAGAAACGTCGCCACCGCTATCTCCTTGTCATCTAGCGACTTTGAGAGCAATCTGTTAAGATCATCCAGCGCCAAGTCAGTTGACTTTCCTGGCTGGTATGCATATTGGCGATCGCTAAGTGGATTCTCCATCAGCACGTCGTCCCTAATATACCTGTCTATCAATCTTTCCAGCGTTTTTGCTAGGAAAGAGGATAGACTTATTGGTCTGTATGACTTGGGGGTCTGGTCCATTACCCTACCAACCTTGGGGATATATGTGACTTTCACCCTTCGCCATGCGGTTGGAATATATCTCCATGCCAAACTAGCTTTGAAGATCTTTGTTAGATGCGGGATGATCACATCCTGTCCCTTCTGTAGCAAGGCTGGATAAATCCCGTCCATTCCAGGTGATTTGTATGGCTGGAATTTATTGATGGCCCACCTGACTTTTTGGATGGCCTTGGAACAAGTAAGCACACTTTTATTCCCCATTTGATTGGTTTTTTCGCCATATATTGTTTTAGTGTTGTTCTGCCCTTGAAATCAATCATGCTTCCATCGACAGCTATATATCGGTAAGGCGTAAATAACCTTTTAAAATTTTTGTTTATTTTTATATTATTAGAAAAAATATATTGGCATCAATGTTTCAAAACGGTATCAAAATTCATCAGTTCATCTGAACAAATTTACCTAAATTTTCTCAGCACCAAGAGTACTAGATAAAGGAAATTAAAAAATGACGTCAGACAACCTTTAGGAACTGTGTGACATTAATAATTATACAAAAATCATTTGAAATTTAGAAAAAAAATCAAATGTATAACACACTGTTATGAAATAAAGTGAGGTTATTTTTATTATTTCATCGAATTCTAGAACAAATTGTATAAAAAAGTAATAAAATATTTGAAACACTATAACTATATATTTATTTAGGTATAATTGCCTTTTTTTCACTTATAAACCATTTTTTTTTAAAATAACTGGGAGCAACAATCACGATACAGCAAAACAACAAATAATAGATAACTGCAGACGTTTAGAGGCAAATTTTCAACCACTTGAAGCAGGCGATGTAGGAGTATACACTATAAAGCGCACCAGTCACTTAACTACTGGTTAATTTTTCACCTTAACACGTTGCCGGCAAATGCCTCGACGATATCTGGTTTATTTTTAGACTACGAACTTAATCCTACAAGGAGGAAAAATAACTGGTTAAAAAATCAACCAGTGGCCGCTAAAGGAATATAAATCAGTAATCGGCAGTTTTAGTAAACATGAAATTACCAATGGTAATGAACAAGGACTTGTAAACTTAGCAACAGCAGAAGGAATATAATCTGTTGTAAACACGAAGTTTGTGCATAAATATACCCACAAGGATTTCTGATTAGCTCTAAATGGTAAATATGCTAATTAAATAGACCACGTGCATATTCAAAGAGAATATGAGAAGATATAACAGATATAACATCTTACAGAGGAGCAGATGCAGATAGCGAACATATCCTGTTAAAAGCAACTTAACTCTCGTAATAACTTTAAATATACAACAGATAAAAGAAGAAAAATGCAGACGAAATTGCAAAAGACAATCTGCACGTAATCCAAGGCAGTATGGATAAAGGGTAGAAAAACATAAAAAAAGTTAACAATAAAATGATGGTGCAAAAAACGTGATTCCAAGAAAAACAAAAAGAGGTAAAACCGAGTGGCTTGATACCAGACGCAAGGAAGCTATCAATAATAGAAGAAGGGCAAAAGAAAAAATGCTACAGACAGAAAAAGAAGAGGATAAGACTAAATATAAAATTAAAAGAAAAACTTCAAAAAGCATTGTGGATCAAGAAAACGAAAGTTTATTGAGAAAAACAGAAACTAGAAACGCGATTCTCACAAAAAGAAAGTTAAAAGTTGCTTAAAGAAGTTCTTAAAAACAACAGGGCGATAGAAAAAAGACCCATTTTTATAACTAGCAAAAATAAATAATAACTAGCAGATAAAAAAAATTTTAAATATATGAAAGGAATATTTTGAGGAAATATTAATGTAGACAATACATCTACATATGTGTATCGTACTGAAGAAAATTTAAACGATAAAATAGTCATTCGTCCACCATCTCTGCTGAAAATTAAAAACAAAATTAAACATTTAAAAAACGGTAAGAGTCCGGGAGAAAATGAAATAAATATAGAACTTATTAAATAGGAAGAAGAAAAATTAGCAGAAAAATTGCCTAAGCCCGTAAGAATTATATGGGAGAGGGAAGGAATGCCTACATACTGGAACAGATCACTCTCAATACCGGTAGACAAAAAAGAAAATAGACAAGAATGCTCAAACTATAGAGTAATAGCTTTGCTGAATACGGTACACAAAATATTAGTGAAGAGTATTCAAGCAAAATTGGAAGCGCACACATAACAAATAATAGAAGAATATTAATGTGTTTTCCGAAAAAGCAGATCAGCCACAAATTATATTTTTACATTGAGGCAAACCGAGAGAATGTGCTATAAGTATAATATTTCTATCCACGCTGTCTTCATAATTTTGAAAAGAGTATATGATTCAGTAAATCCACAAAAATTAAAAGATCTAAAATAAATTTATTAAGAGATTTAAAAATACCAAGTAAATTAATTAAACTAGTTAAAATCACAGTCAGTAATGTAAGCATAAAGATCAAATACAACGAAAAACTGTCACGTAGTTTCGAAACCAAACAAGGTTTAAAGTAAGGAGACTCTCTATATACAATCCTGTTTAATCTGTGTCTAGAATCGGTGTTAAGAAATAGCAACTTAAACAGAACAATGACTTTAAGAACAAAGCGCTATCACATATTGGCTTATGCGGATGATGTTGCGATTCTGCTTAGATCTGCAGATGTATTGAGAGGCGTAGAAAGTGTATTATAAACCTTAGCAAAAAAACTCAACGTAGTCATTAATAAAGAAAAATCAAAGTACATGAAATTTACAGTACCTCAAACAGGATTAAGAAATCTGGTAATGTTCAATATTAACGAGAATGCAGATAACATCTCAGAATTATAACAAGTAGAGAATTTTACTTACCTGGAAACTAATATATACCAGAGCAGAAAATATGACTGTGAGGTGGACACAAGAATGCAAACAGAAAATGTCAAGGCAGGAGTTTTCCACAAAATTATTACATCTAAAAAGGTATCGAGACTGGTTGGAACATAAAGAAAGAATTAAAGTAGAAAGAATATAAAAAATATTAATAAATACAAAGATGGGTGACAAAAAAAGAGAAGGTCGATCAAGAAAGAGATGGTTACATGAAGCAGAAAATTCACCTTACCCAGTGGTATCCACATAAAAAATTTCGTAATGAAATGCAGTCTGAAAAAATTCATAAAAGCAAAATACCATATCTCATATAATTTTAAACAATCTACCGATAAACCAGATCTCGTATTATTTTCAGTTAGACGAGTTACAGTAGAATGACCGCTACTATCCAGTGAATTCTACCACGTGGATTTAACACGGGACTACCGCTTAAACATTCTGGACTGAATTGCGACGTATTGGACAGAAAGATCAGCAAGACAAAATTATAAAACACCATATAAAAATCAATATTTTTCAATCTGATTTTTATTTATTGTATTGTTACTAAAATCTTTGTAAGTCGAAAATAGAAGTTTTAATTGTGAGTTCAGTTTTTAAAAAAGTGTTTTTCCCAAGAACATTTATAATTGGCACAGAGTCAGTACGGAAGTGGAAGAGTCTTTATAGATCCTCGTCACTTTTAAGTGTTTGTCCACTGTTCCAAGAACCAGCCCCAGGAAAACCGTCTGCGGAGTTCCCCCAAGGGAATAAGAAGTTAGAAGCCTTCAGGAGCAAAGGAATGCACATCGGCATCGTCTTTATCCTGTAATCGATTTTTATCATTACTTAGAATTAAGAAGTTTAATTTTAAAAGAATTTTTATCAGTTTATTAATATTTTATCCTCTAGGTCCTTAGATTCATTCAGAGCTAGATTAGAAGACTAATTAAACAAAGATTTGAAAAGATTAACAGAAAGATTAAAATAATTTAAAAATGTCCTTAGATTGACTTTATGAGTCAGAATCAGAAACTTATTTAATACAAATTTGAACAGCTTAATAAATACTATATATTTATAAATATAGAGATTAATAGATAGAAAATAAGCAGATTAGGATTGATATATTTATATATTGACTATTAAAAATTTACTATACTGATTTGACTATTGACTATATATATTGAAAATTTCTAAAATATGGCAGTACCACAATTTGACGTTAAAAATTTATGCATTGTTCCAAATCTTGGCGGAAATCCAAACGAATTACATGAATTTATTAAAGTTTCTACAATACTTCTAAACCATTATTATGACAGACTTATTGCAGCTAATATACAAAACAAATTTTTGCTTCATGGTATTATCAGTAAATTAACAGGTAGAGCCAAGGAAGTTATATCTGTATATGGATGCGAAAGTTGGAATGAAATAAAAAACGCAATAATTCAAAATTTTGGAGACGAGAGAGACGAAAATTTGCTTACAAGGGACCTAGTAAATTTAAGACAAGGCTCAACAGAATCTATTATGCATTTTTATAAAAAGATTATGGGACTTTTAAGCTGTATTAATAGTTACCTAGAATTACATACCATAAATGCTGACGTTAAAAGGAGCAAACAAGAATGTTTTCGTCAACAAGCTCTTACAACATTCTTAGCAAGACTACGAGAACCAATGGGTTCTGTTATCAGAGCAATAAGGCCAGGAAGTTTAGCCACGGCAATACCATACGTACAGGAAGAAAATAATGTCCGATACCTTTAAAAAAATCAAATAAGTCAACCTTCAACATCGGGAAGAAGCGAAAATGATCAAGAATGCTAACCTCAGAGACAGCAGATGCCTGTACCCATTCAGAAAACATTGTATCAACAGCCAAATTTTGCGCCTCGGCAATGGTAGCAACCAATGAGACAATTCTATCCACAGAATCAGTTTCAGCGGCCACGTCGGCAACAAAACTTCCATCAATTTAGACAAAATTCAAACTCTCCAGCATTCAGGACCCAGAACCAATCAAATGTATGGACACCCAAAAACGGACAGTCAAAACAGCCTAGACCAACACCTATGAGCGGAATAGCAAAAACCACAACCAGAGGCCGTCAAAATTTTACACCAAATTACCGAGCACAGCCAAAATTCACCGCAGAAGAACTTTACAATATACAATTCCACGGAGACAAACAAGAAGAGAATGCCAACTACAACGATTACTACAAACCTGAATACGACAATTTTCTACAAGATACATACGAAAATCAACCAACCGAATACGAAAAAAACGTAGATTTTCGAGAGGACCCACCAGAAGCAATCGAAACATAATTGAACTTCATTCATTTCCCGACAAAAAGGATCTACCCTACATCGAAACTTCTAGGCCTTCCTTACGACTTTTAATCGATACAGGATCCACAAAGTCATTTCTTAATCCAGAAATAGCTTCTTCATATTTTTTCAAAATTATTCCCAAAAATATTGTGCCGAAATTCCTTCATTTTTAGAATTTAATTTTGACAACAAAATGAAATTTTATCTCTTTAAGTTTCACAAAACTTTTGATGGTTTTATTGGCCTCGACAATCTAAAACTCCTTGAAGCCCAATTAAACTTTCCCAAGTCGCTTCTAGTTACAAAAGATTCTACAATCGCCATTAAATATTACGAAACAAATAAAACACAATTTTATTTCATTCATTTGGAAGCAAATTCTATTCACCAAGTCAAAATTCCTGCCAAAGAAGAAAAAGGAACCATCATTATTCCAACCCAAAAAGTGCAAGGCGTCGTAGTACAAGAAGCCCTTACTAACGCTGAAAAACCACCTCGCCATGGCTGTATATGTAATCGAACAGAAGGTACTGGGATTTTTTTTCGAGCAGAAGGTACTGGGTTTTTTCTACATATGCAGGCAAAATATCAACAAAAATAGCCAAACACATAAAAAAAAGGAATAACACCAGCTTTCAGAACAAATAACAACTTAGGCAGATATATTAAAAACAACAAGAGCCAAAATAAAAAACACTTACACAGTGGTGTGTACAAACTTAAATGTGGCAAATGCCTAAAAACTTACGTCGGTAAAACTGGTAGAAATTTTAATAAACGAATATCAGAACATAAAAGGGCTTTCAATAATAGAAAAACAGATTCTACATACGCACTTCACCTTTTAGATCATAATAATTATTCCTTTAATTACGAATTATAAATTCTTCACATTTAAAATAAAGGCCTTAAGCTATCCTTGTTAGAATCTATGGAAATTAACAAATTAAAAAACACAGATATATGTCTGAATGCCCAACATGAAACAATTAGTTCTCCCCTCCTCAACCTATTTCATCAAAGACTATAAAGTATAAACGCATACTAAAAATAGATCACTTGAGAAAGGCAATCAGCCGAAACAGCTGTAGTGTTAATATTTTATAATAAGTGCTGTGGAAGTTTTGAAAACAAAGTTTTCAGTGTTTTATTGTTACATAAAATGAATTTCCATCAAATAACGGTCGAATCCATCAATTAATAAAAGAGTTTTGCGCAAATGTATGCCACATGGATCTGGTGGTATCTCAAGTGGTATCTGTGAGAGTAGGAGTGGAATGTACCGTTCGCGTCATAAAAAACTGGTACAACTCTTATAACCGAAAATCGTGTTTTTCAAGTTGTGTAAATTGAGCTTTTCACATGTGTCATTTTAATATCGAAGGCAACGTTGCCAGTTCAACGAAAATATTATATCAAACCAGCTAAAATCAGGGCTGTGCGATAGGTCGCTAGTTTTTAGTACATTAAAAACTAAAACAATATTGAGCATTCTCTATCAGTCAGTCACATTTATATTTAAACATTTATTTAAACATACATCTTAAAAATTTCTATTAATTTTGAAATTTTCCATTATCTCAGTACCTTAAAACATGAATGAATGTACCAGTACAGGTTTTATTATAATTTATGAAAATATTTCAATTCAAAAATAATGATAGATAATAAATCTAGACATGGCTTTAAATTATTGTTTAATTTCAAATCGAGAGGTGTGATTGGTGTCTCGTAAAGTGTAGCACAAAACTGTATTGCGTTATGGAATACTACAGTAAATAAAACCCACTGGAAAAATTTAAAATTTAATTTGAAATTAATAAAAAATTAATAATTTTTGCAGTGAACAAGTGTGGAATTTAAATAATAGTTAATATTTTGTCATAGCTCCATTATTATTAATCACTTCTTGTAATCTTCTGGGAACTGAGTTTATTAGATTTAGTGACAAATTTTCATCTTCTGCCAAGCTTTCCCAGGTTTCTTCAATGATGGTCCATAAATGATCCCTGTTTTGGGGAACTACATTTAATTTTTGTATTTTTTTGATCATAAGTCCCCAAACGTTCTTTATTGGATTAATATCTGGACTTTTAGAGGGCCATGGAAGAGCTTCAATGTTATTTTCCATAAGGTAATCCCGTACACGGTGGGCTCTGTGGATAGAACAGTTGTCATGCTGGAAAATAAAATTATTGTTGGGGAAAATTTCCCTAACCGATGGCAACATCACATTATCTAATATATGTAAATACGTTTCAGTATTGAATCGTCCTTCAATTCTGCAACACATTCCTAAACCTCCTCTATACACCCAAGCCCAAACATTTACCGAGAACCGTCCGGACTTATCACTTGATAAAATATAGTTTCCGTTAAACTTATTTCGAGGCGGTCTATAAACTCTAATATGGCCATCATAATGAGACTGGAATACTTTTTCATCAGTAAAAATTACACGGTCCCAAAAATTGACTGGATCATTTAAATCGTAATTTAAAGCAAATAGGAGTCTACTTTGTTTACGTTCCTCGCTAAATTTGTATTTTCGGGCAGCTGTACAATTTTTTAAATCTGTTCTTCTAATTCTCCTTAATGCTGTAGTTATAGAAGCATTAAAGTTTGTATTAACTTTTGCTTGTCTTGCCGTATGGAAGAGATACGCTCTTAAATGATTAGTTAATGTTTCATCTTGTTGGGCTGTAGTAATAGCTGGTCTCCCACTCCCTCTCCTTCTATCCAAAGTCTGCTCGTTTTCCCATTTTTTTTTGAATGTTGTGGATTGTGGTTTTGCTTCTATTTAACTCTTGAGCCAGTTGTCGAATAGACCAACCATTTTCTATTTTTGTAATTATTCTAGTTTTATCAAACTGACTTAACTGACGTGGCATCTTTAAAAATTCACTTTGACAAACTTGTCAAATCTGACTGATGGCAAGCAATATTTTTTATTAATTTTTATGTTTAATCGTTCGGATATGATCGGGAAGTTTTCAAGCACTGATAACATCTGTAGATACTAAACCAACATTTTTCAGTTATAAGAGGATTTTTTAAGACAGACGATGATATCTTACTCTGCTAAATTTTATTCTAATTATCATCAGTATTATCACAGTAAATCATTTAATTTTGAAAAAAATATGCATCTCATCGGGTAGGTAAACGTTTTTTGTTTACATTTTATTCATAATAATGTAAAAAAGTAATAGTCTATTTATAGATAAAAACGGATTACAATTAGGGTGTAGATTTAACCTCCATAAGGAACATTACAGTGAGATATTGGATTGTAATGTAATACTGTCACGTTTTAAAAAGCATTTTTCGCCCTGGATATTTTATAGTTTACAATCTACGTAGGATAAAGTATAATATTAGTTTTTTATATTTATCGTTTATGTAATAAATAATAAATTAATTTAGGTAGTTTTCCTGTTACAAAACTTATTGACATAACATACAGTCAACAGTTTGTGTTCTGTAAGTAATTGAAGTATAAAATTACAGTAGATGCATTCCAATGTTCCCTGTGCCAATACCCTAGGTTTAAATATCGTTCAACATTTTGGACATTAACTCAATCCTCTCTCTGGTTATTAGATTTATTAGATACGGTTTTGTTGTTAATAATAAAAATAATACCTATCTAAAAACTTTATACATTTTTGAACGTTATTTTTGTCCTCGTAGACACATCGTCTCAGGACCAGCAACTTCACGTGGAGTCATACGTCGCCATGTTACCAAATTTACTGGTAAATTTAACATCATAGAATTTACCACCATATAATGTAAATCAAATTTAAAAAAACAATTTTTAACGGGTTTTTACCTACACATTTAGTAACTCAATACATGTATACCCACCTAGTGCACTGATGATGAAATATGGATTCTGAAAACGTTTTGTGATAAAGCCCGCCTGGATTTTTTAAATTATATACCTTTTATAAAGGATTTTTAATAAAAAAATTTTGTTATATATGGTATACAGCCAACTACAGGAACTTAGATTCCTTGTGGAAAATAAATGAATATTTAAAAGTTAAAACTTACTAATATAAATAGTACCTTTTTAAAGTCAATAATTCAGGTAATTTTGCAAGTAATAAAATATTAATTTACATTAAACATTCTTTTGTTTATACTATACCAGTAAAATATTTAAAAAAGTATTACCTAAGTTAATGTGGCAATATAAAACGAGGTAATAAAAGTTGTGTGAAACTCGTTAAATACGCAGATAAGCAAAATTTATTTAGTGTACCATTTATTACCTTTTTATCCCAACCTAAGAAATCGATTTTAATAAGAAATCTAATCAAGTGCCTAAGCTTTTAACGCCTTCACAATGCCTAGAGCTGAGAATCCCATCACCAATATGGCTGTGGACATATATAAGGGTGGCAACCTTTATTTCAAATGCAATTAATCTTCGTCCGCTAATCTATTGATGTTTTTGCTTTTATTACAATCGGCAAAAAGTCACAACTTTTTCTCACGGATCTTTGTCTTTGAAATATTGTTCTTAATAGTGAAAGGAAACAGAGGCGTAACAAACAATTTTGAAACTAATATTCGCATATTAGAGTATTAAAACAAATACTTATATATATATGTGTTAATACATATATATATATATATATATATATATATATATATATATATATATATATATATATATTTAAATAGAATACTAGAAATAGAAATTTTTTTATTTCCTGAGTTTGTCGGTCTGTTGTAAATATAAATACTTTACTGTTCCTTGAACGTTTCGGCTATTTGCCATTGTCCATTTTCAATAAGCACTTTATTTTATAAACATTACAGTATACAATTATATTTCATGTTTGTACTCTTTAAAGTTTAACATAAATTAAAAAATTGGTATCTCTGTATCTCTGTTAAAAAATTAATACCAAGTTTTTAATCCATGTTAAACTTCCAAAGAGTGTACACCTGAAATATAATTGTATAATGTATATATATATATATATATATATATATATATATATATATATATATATATATATATATATATATATATACATATATATATATATATATATATATATATATATATATATATATATATATATTTGCTCTAAACAAAGCAAAAAAAGTCGCCTCTGTATGGTGCAGTCACTCAAGAAGAGTATGCTTAAAGTTAACCCTTATCCAGGCAACACATTTTACATACGTAAGCGGTCAACTTTGGTCCGTTGGACCCACCACTGTTCTTGAATGTATATCTTAAAAGTTAAATTTAAATTGTCCTGATTAAAAAACAATAGATTAATTAATTATTTTTCTTTATTGTAACATTCACCAAGTTTTGGCTTTTTATTATGTGGATCATCTTCCATTTATCCAGCATTTTTCAATACACTGGTTTGTTTGTCCATGTATTCCCCTTGATTTTCTTCTCAAAATTTAAGGCAACACTATTTGTTCTTCTAACGTTGTAAAAAACAATTTTCGCTGTTCATCTTTATTTTCGTTTCAGTTTGGATATAAATTTCTCCAAGTAATAAATTTGGCTATCCCAGCCACGCCTAAAATATTCATAAAAAATGCAAATGACCAGTGATTAGTCCGTATTTTACACATATATTTATAACTCATTTTCTTTAGCTTATCGACACCACATTTTTTTTTATTGGCATAGGCATTAGTCATTCAGCCAACCACATTTTGTTTGTACTATTAAAATAGAGTATCTTATCTGGTTTTTTATTAACATTATCTTTACAGTAAACTGAAGATTTTTCTAAACGGTTCTTCTTTGGTAGAAGTTTCCAAGGAACAAAGCTATTCTTCTTTTTTCACTAAATTCATGTGCAAGAGCAAGATTGGTGAAATAGTTATTGCAAGTCACGTTCCTGTTGGGACTATCATAAGGCTTAACGAGTTACTTTACAACTTAAAGTGCAAGGTCTTTTGCTACTGTATTTACGTCTTTTTGTGTGTATGGTATGACACCTAAGGTTAAAAATTTAAAGGTATATCTTACTTTAAAAGGCACGTTTCTCGATACCGAACAAGTTGCTTATCTCTTGTTATGGTTTGGTTTTTTTTCCTGGTACATAGTATTTCTGGAAGATTTGATTAACTTTATTTCATAAATCGCGTATTTCTGCTAATTTATCGTTCCTTCTTATCGTTTAATTAAACAAGTCCTAGCATGTTTTTAAATTGTTTTATTTTCATGGTAGCTTTAAATATAGAACGTCCATAAAACAAAATATATTTTCATTACGGATAAGCTCTGTCGAATCGCAATATTTTCAGATATCTAACATCAGGACTTTTTTGACTTTCTTGTTTGTATACGTCACTATTTCGTTTACAATTTTATTCATTCACAAACAAACAAAAAATCTAATTAAATGTAAGCTCGTACTACAAAGCAAATCGATAGAGCATCTGAACCAATTCAAATACCTAGGCGTTGATTTACGAAGTTACCATGAGCTAGTCAGAGACCTAGGGGAGCAGATAAATAAATATTCAAGAGTCATATCTGCATATTTAAGAGATGTTGTCTGGAATAACCCATACATGCGCATACAGAGGGACAGCACTGAGTTAAAATATGGACAAGTTTAAACCTACAAGGCCTGTATTAAACACGTAATGACTTATGGAACAGAATCACGGGAAAATACCAACAAAACTTTTACCTTTTTTTCACTCTATATTGTTAACATGCCTGCAACTGAATCTAGCAAGATTGTATTTTCTGACGACTAAACCCTTGCTACAAGTCACCAATCGTTAGAAACTATAGAAAACACTGTCACAAATGATATGTCCTTAGATTGTTTGACCAATTGCTATAAATACAAAATTTCAGCACAAGTACTTTTTACTGATTACAAAGCCGCCTACATAACAATAGACATAATCAAATTAAAAGAAAAGGTAAAAGAATTCCAGGTGCCAGAAAAAATAGTAAGATTGGTAAAAATGACAATTATAAAAACCATTTGTGCTGTGAAATGCTATGATACAGTCTCAAAAGAATTCGAAGTAAAAAAAGGTGTTTGTCAAGGAGACCTGTTGTCTATCTTGCTATTCAATATAGTTTTGGAAATAAGTGTAAGGGTAAGTGGGATAAATAGGTCCGGCACTCTTTTATATAAAGAGCACCAATGCTTACTGTACGCTGAAAATTGAAGTTTGGAAGCTGACGGCTAAGAACAGAAACCCATGAAAATTATCCATCCAACAATGAGCCTTAAAGGTGTTATCGCTATATATACATAGTCATGGAGTATTTCAAAGAAAACGTTGTACACAAAAAAGACAAACAACCTAAAATATGGTGGAGACATGTAGATAATTTGTTCTGCATTACGCCTTATGGATCAGAAACACTGAGTCCAACAATTCATAGGTAGGAGGACCCGCAAGACCACTAAATGTCAGGATAAATGAGCAACATACATCAACAACAAAGACTTCGATAAATCTTAGATATGCAAACTTGCCTGAGATAACGAACACAGAGTACAATGGAAAGATGTATCAATAATCATGAAAGAAACAGATATGAAAAAGAGTAAAATTAAAGAAACAGGTCTCATCCTATTTAACCCTATAATACTTGTCATATTTTTAACTTCATTCAAACTAACCATCGTAAAATTTACTACGCTGAGAAAAACATGTGGTCGCTGAAAAAGTATTTTATCTAACTTAATTTTACAAATTATTTAAAACCAAGAGATGTTTCTTAAACCTAAAAATGATAAATTCTATATTTTAGAACTACACGGCTAACAAATAAGAGTGTAATGTTAACCACAAAATGCATGTCAGTAGTGCTCGCGATGATAGGTTGTCATTCAACGTTTTGATAGACAGAATTAACACACAGTAAGTTTTGACTCAATACTGTAGCAAGGTTTGGTCAGTTTTTTAGACAAAATAGCCATACATTTTTTTCTGATCATGAAGTTTTTCTGCTGTCGTTGTTGGTTATGATTATAGATTTTTTAAAAGTTTATACAAGCTATATTTAAGATGCCATAGGTTATGTAAAGAGGCCATCTTCTTGTTTTTCTAGAGATGTTGTGTCTACTCCGTACATTGTAGCATTATAAAATTTATTGATATCTGGCTTTTCTGCTGGATTACATTGTTCTACATCATGTGTAGAACCAATTTCACGATTGACCAATTTCAAGATTTTTGAAATTTATTATCTCGGGTGGTATTTCTCTTTTATTTTGCCATAGAGTACTAACTATAGTTAAATTGTAAGGAGGTTTAAAGAGCTCTGTTTTTACCGGTACTGAGGTAAATAAATTATTCATGGTTATGTTATGTTACAAATTATACATGGTTATTCTACATTGAACCTAGAATTGGAACCCACGTTACACACCATTATGTCACTATTTTCAGTCCATATTTGGCTGGTTTGTTTGGGATATAAATTTGGAAAGGATATCTTCTCCTAGAGGCAGTAGCTGCTTATCGATTGTTATGTATTCTGATCTCAGTAAGAGCCTAAGGTATCTATTTAATTTTTGCAAGCAACGGTGGAATAAATCTTTTTTAAAAATCCAACGTCACGGAGCAAGACATCATGGTATCTTTCTGCCTAGTAGGTTACTAGTTTAGAAGATCCCAGGATAGTGCCGGAGTAACCGTGTTTCGGCTAAAACCTTAACCACTGTTCCGGAGTAGAGGTTTTGCCACTCACAAACAACTAAAATTCTTATATTAATCGTTACTTAAAAAAAAAGAAAAACTATATTATATTAAGGAAAAACTTAAAAATAACCATACCTATCACCATAAATAAAAAAAAATGTTTAAAAATTGCCTATTACCAAAAGAAATCAAAAGGACAAAAATATTTCCGTGAGGTTATAAACTAATTTTGGTACTTACCGGTTTTTGTCACTCGAGAAAAAAGAATCCAGAATTCAGATCCCTGGTTCAATTTCTTTCTCTGTTCTCCTGCTCCTGTGATCTGGACCTATTATACGTTTTGTAGTTCTGCATAAGATCATCTCATATTTCATGAACGCTAATAGGTCTATTTCTTTCCTACCTGGTCTCTACATTTTATCATTAAACGCAAACATTTTATAAGAAGTTCAAATATT
The DNA here is from genome assembly GCF_040954645.1 of Diabrotica undecimpunctata. NCBI lineage: Eukaryota > Metazoa > Arthropoda > Insecta > Coleoptera > Chrysomelidae > Diabrotica > Diabrotica undecimpunctata. The sequence continues at coordinate 127,584,443 of NC_092804.1, read as the reverse complement.
TACCTGCTCATAGTTGCGTTATATATCGTAGCATAAATTTTGTCATCAAACATTGTCTTGTCGCTCCATGATTGTTATTTGAGCAGCAGCAAAAATAAGTGATCCTAGCAGTGTATGCAATTCGTCAATATTTACTTTTGAATTTGTAAGTTTTTCGACTTTATGTTTTTGTGACCTAACAAGAAATTTTAGCATTTGTATATCCTACAATTTTTTCCAGAGTATTTGGACTAACAAAACAATAACAAACATCTAAGGGAGTTAAGTTATGTTGTGAAGTTCTGGTATGGGCCTTTATTTGAGAGGACCATCTGTATCCATTTTTACCTTTTAGGATCTAAAACAACCAAAATTGCTGCTCTTTAGCTGCAATTTCTGGATATTATTCTTTGTTTTGTGGAGTTTGCATAACTATAAAACTATACCAACAACGTCTAGACCAAAAATTAATAGAATTTAGATACGGCAACATAGAACAAATATACGAGCATATAAAGGCGAGTATAAAACAAGCAGCATTCGAAGCCCTTATAAATTATAAACAGCACTATTATAAAATAAATGAACCAACAAAAAGAGTAATTAAAGAAAAAAAGCAACTATACAGAAAATGGCTGACTACAAACAACGATGAAATTTATAAAGAATATAGAGAAAAAGATAGAGAAGTGGAAAAACAAATAACAACAAGTGAAAACACAACAAAAGAATGAAGAATGGGAAAGAACCTGCTTAAATATTGAAACATACATAGGAGGTACAAGAACTTCGGAGTCATGGAAAGTACTGAGAGGATCGAAACAAAACTCAAAAGAAAAAATTTAATTGGGAAATACACAGGACAAAGAATGGAAGGACTATTACAAAGAACTGTTAACAGAACAAAGACCACAATTCATTGGAAAAGAAAACAGGCGAAGATAAAGCAGATCCGCACAACAAGAAATAGAAATAACGGATAGGGAAATTAGAAAGGCCACAAAAGCAATCAAAAATAAAAAAGCACCGGGACCTGGAGGCATCTCACCTGAGCTTATAAAATACGGATCAAAAAAATTACACCGAATGATACAATGGATATTTCAGAAGGCCATCAATGGAGAACAGCTCCCAAAGGAATGGACGGAGGCATATATGACATCTATATTTAAGAAAGGAGATAGAAAACGATGCGAAAACTACAGAGAAATAAGCGTAATATCATCAATAGGAAGATTATATGGGAAGATACTGCGAGAAAAGATAAAGCAAGCGATAAAGGGCAAAATCCGGGAGGATCAGGCAGGCTTCACGGCAGGAAGATCATGCATAGACCACATATACACACTGGAACAACTGTTGGAAAAGAAAAAAGCAAAAAATAGGGATATACATTTGGCATTTGTGGAGAGAAAGCCTTGACTACATGGAAAAGAAAATGCGAAGGCATGGGAGTACCGGTACGGAACGAATACCTATATACGTTAAGCTTTGCAGACGATCAAGTAGTGATTGCACAAGACCAAGACGACCTCAGTTACATGATAAAGAAACTACAAGAAGAATATACCAAGGCTGGCCTAGATATTAACCTCGCGAAAACAGAGTACCTATCTACAAGTGAAGAAGACATAGAAGATCTACAGATTGATGACAACGTAACAATCAAAGGAAAGGATAAATTCAAATACTTGGGGTTTATAATCACGAAAAAGGCAATAACAGAGAAAGAAATTGCACAAAGATTAGGACAAACAAGAACAGCAATCCGACAACTTAACTCAGTATGGTTGGATAGACACCTAAATATGAAGACAAAAACACAAATTTATACAACATTAGTGCGAAGTATAAACAAGAAAAACAGCAGTAAGATAGTAGCAACAGAGATGGAATGCCTACGAAGATGCTGCAGAGTAACAAGAATGGATAGGAGAAGTAATGACGAAATAAAGCAAAGATCATCAATAGAAACAGACATACTAACATACATAGAACAAAAAAGACTAAAGTGGTATGGACATGTAAGAAGAACTAGTGACAGCAGATGAATAAAGAGAATAACCGAATGGAGCCCCATTCGGATGGGGCGAATGAGGAAAAGAGGACGATCCCGATAATCCTGGAGGAACGAAGTAGATGAAGCCATGAATAAGAGAGGCCTCAACGATGGAAAATGGGACAACAGAGAGAGATGGAATAAGTTGAGCGAGGAAAGGCAGTGAATACTGTAGAATCCCTGAATATATATGCTAAACAGGACATTCCTTTTCCTTGTCAGGTCTGCAGCTATTACTGTTTTTTTTTAACAATAAAGTAACCTATTATTCCAACTTATCACTTGTTTTAAAATTTCTTTTTTTTTTCTTACTACTGGATGGCAGTCATGGTCGGAATTTCAGTCACTATCGTTTGATGGATTAAACTCTGATTCAGATGGACTGAATGCTTCTAAAACGGTATCTTTCGTTTTAAATCCATTTTCTGATTTATTAGAATTGTAATCCGATTCATCTTGCTCCAAATCTTCTAGGCACAATTGCAATTAATCTTGCAACTTTCACTGCTTAACAGGACTGTGCGTGTCTATTTTTGCATTTATAATTTATACTAAAAAAAATGAAAAACTGACAATATCGTTCTTTTTGCAAAACTGACAATAAGTCCGTACAGAATACTAGAATTTTAATGGTCCTATTAGTTTTTAAACAGTTTCTATAAATGTCTTGGTGTCTGAGGTTTTTATGGGGTAAGATAAGAGGGTACATTTACAGGCAAATGTTTAAATTTTAATGTTTAGGGACCTATTACACAGCCCATTTATAAATAAGATATCTGAATGAGATTCTTGCTTAATACAAGCGGTGGATACATAAATTGCTTACGTCGTATTTTACTTTATTTTAACAAATAACATTTGAAAGTTTAAAGATAAATGATTTTTAACAGGTTTAAAATAAAATAAAATAAAGACTTAAAATTCTGGAACAAATAGGTTTTAAATATTATGTTAGTATGGAGTTAAGCCACAATTGATTGTAATGAAAATTACATTGTTAATAACGTTTGACGATCCACTTAATTTCTTAAGTTGGGTTATATTATTCAAAAACGGGCTGTTGACACTTGGCCTTGATTTTGTAGACCATAGCCTTAATTTGGTTGACAAAAAAATCTGATGGTAGTGTTTTAACCCTCGGAATATCAAATTCTGACTGTTTTGTGTATTTTTTGTATTTTTTGTTTGTTTAATATGGGTTTATATATAGGGGAGTACGGGCCACGTTGAAACACGGGGCACCTTGAAACATTGTTCGTATTCCAAATTCTGGCAGATAAATGAGAACCTGTTACTGTCTCTTACTATCAGTGGTGCTTAGTTCGACTCCAAAGCTAGTTATCTTTGTTTCGTAATAATCTCAATTGTAGTTTGGACGCGGCTGAGAAAATTGTGTTTCTGTGTGACATGAACTAAATTGTTACGTGCGGACATAGTTTGTTTTTTTTAGGTAAAAATGCAATATTTATCTAGTTTGGCATATAATAAAAAAAAAGGGTGTTTGAGGTACAATAAAACATAACTCGACGGGGCACTTTGAAACGTTTAAAATTAAAGCTGCTCCATTAATATTTAATCAAAATAATATTTTTATCTTTGTTCCAGTATGGTTTGAAATCGTCAGAAAAAAAAACCAATAAAGTTTGCTTCTCGAGACTGATAGGAAAGACGCAGTAGAGCTTGTTTGTCAAAGCCACTTCAACAGGCGGGCAGCAGAATTAAAAAATATAAACTAGGTAAAATTATCTAGGTATGTGAAAAATAAAAAAGACAATGAGTATGATACAAATTTAAAGTATGTTTCCCACTACAATGTCCGACAAATATTTAATGTAGAACAAGAAAATAAACTGAGAGAGTATTCGCTACTGTGTTCCAAAATGTTGTATGGTCTTCCAGTGGCGGAATGCAAGAAACTTGCATACGACATGTCAGTAATAAATAAAATAAAATATCCAATTTCATGGGACGCTAACAAATCGACAGGACAAGAATGGTTCTATGGGTTTTGAAAAGAAATCCATCGCTCAGTCAAAGAACGCTTGAGGGATGTAGTTTGTCCCGAACTACTTCTTTAACAAGAGCAAATGTAGAAGTGTTTTTTGATATGAAATGAAAAAGACAGTAAAGATTCCATTTCACGTACAAATCGTCTATGTATCTGTTTATACGTATTTCGCTTTAATAAAGCTCATCAAAACAGTTATTCATAGGCGTTCTCAACGTGAAAAATAGATCTTTTCTGTCTTTGGGAAGCAACGATAAAATGGCTTCGAAACGGACGCAATAGCGACATCTGATATTAAATCCGTAAAATAGTTTTGAAACACAATTTAGATTTCTGCTTTAATCTGAACCTTCTATAAATGCAAGGTATAACAGACGTTGATAAAGATGTTAATAGAGACATGGAGAATCTAAAATTTGCATTCCACGACATGTCTCCTCAACTAAGCAGAAATCGTTAGCGAATTGGTTTCTTGTACTCATAAAGAGTAGATCCGAATAAAATGAAAAAGACAGTCAAGATTCCATTTCACGTACAAATCGTCTATGTATCTGTTTATACGTATTTCGCTTTAATAAAGCTCATCAGAACAGTTACTCATAGGCGTTCTCAACGTGAAAAATAGATCTTTTTCTGTTTTTGGGAAGCAACGATAAAATGGCTTCGAAACGGACGCAATAGCGACATATGATATTAAATCCGTAAAATAGTTTTAAAACACAATTTAGATTTCTGCTTTAATCTGAACCTTCTATAAATGCAAGGTATAACAGACGTTGATAAAGATGTTAATAGAGACATGGGGAATCTAAAATTTGCATTCCACGACATGTCTCCTCAACTAAGCAGAAATCGTTAGCGAATTGGTTTCTTGTACTCATAAAGAGTAGATCCGAATAAAATGAAAAAGACAGTAAAGATTCCATTTCACGTACAAATCGTCTATGTATATAGACGATTATGTCTACATAGACGTCTATGTCTTCATAGACGATTTGTACGTGAAATGGAATCTTTACTGTCTTTTTCATTTTATTCGGATCTACTTTGTATGAGTACAAGAAACCAATTCGCTAACGATTTCTGCTTAGTTGAGGAGACATGTCGTGGAATGCAAATTTAAGATTCCCCATGTCTCTATTAACATCTTTATCAACGTCTGTTATACCTTGCATTTATAGAAGGTTCAGATTAAAGCAGAAATCTGAATTGTGTTTTGAAACTTTTTTACGGATTTAATATCAGATGTCGCTATTGCGTCCGTTTCGAAGCCATTTTATCGTTGCTTCCCAAAGACAGAAAAGATCTATTTTTCACGTTGAGAACGCCTATGAATAACTGTTCTGATGAGCTTTATTAAAGCGAAATACGTATAAACAGATACATAGACGATTTGTACGTGAAATGGAATCTTTACTGTCTTTTTCATTTTATTCGGATCTACTCTGTATGAGTACAAGAAACCAATTCGCTAACGATTTCTGCTTAGTTGAGGAGACATGTCGTGGAATGCAAATTTTAGATTCCCCATGTCTCTATTAACATCTTTATCAACGTCTGTTATACCTTGCATTTATAGAAGGTTCAGATTAAAGCAGAAATCTGAATTGTGTTTCGAAACTATTTTATGTTTTTTGATAATTTGCAAGCAGTGTACAAAAATTCTTACTTTGCAGATGGAACACGAGTATTTAATCTGGACGAAACAGGCACATGCACAGTTCGGAAGCCTCAAAAAATAATTGCCGAAAAAGGAACTAAGCTGGTTAGCAAGTGCACTAGTATTGAAAAGGGTACTAATGTGACAACCTGTTGTTTTATCTCAGCAAGCGGAAACTGTATCCCCCCGTCATGATATTTCCACGTGTCACTTTAAGCCTCACATGATACAGGAAACCCCACTGTTACTCTTGGTTTAGCAAATCCATCAGGCTGGATAACTTCTGTATTATTTGTTAAAGTTATTAAACATACCAGCCACTACTTAAAAAGCAGTATGCAATCGCCCACTTTGATATTAGGCGACAATCACGAAAGTCATTTATCATTAAAGGCACTTAATTTGTGCAAAGAAAATGGAGTGACTATGTTAACTTGTTCACCACATTCCACCAATAAATTGCAACCGTTAGACATTGGAGTATTTAAGCCATTTAAAACTTATTACAATACTGCAACAGATACTTGAATGATTCAGCATTCTGGACAAACAGAAAATATTTACAATGTTCTTGGTTTTGTAAAGATTTCTCATGAGTGAGGAATGACTCCATCAAATATCACTGCTAATTTTTAGAAAACAGGGATTTACCCATATGACAGACATGTTTTCACCAATGCCGATTATTTATGTAATTAAGTTACTAATCGACCAATGGCGGACTTGCCAGCTACTTGTCAGGTAAAAAAGGATCCAGCATCAGGTGATGTTCCTGCTGAAAAAAATCAATAATTCAACAATGGAAATCGAAGCAGATGCCAACTCCTCAAGTTTTAATAACAACTCTCAAGACCCTAGTACTTCTACTATCATCAGTAATGTAAAAATTTCCTTAATTAACCTGAAGATTTTTAAGGACTTACCAAGGCAGGGAGTACGAAAAACAATAGAAACGGTCGAGCAAGAGAAAAAAATATAGCAACCAGTACTCCAGAAATGAATTTAATCGCCAATAAAACGGCGGTCTAACGGAAAATATTTTAATGACACTAGGAAGAAATCCAAAAAAATCAAAGAGGTTCAGTGTGCATCTGAAGAAGAAGATGTAGTCAATTATATTCAAACAGATGAGGCCTTGGACGCCATTGAAGACATTTTCATTCTTAATGAAGACAAATTCAGAGATCTGGATAGGTTACCAAATAAAAATGATTATGTACTCGTGGAATATAAATTAAATAGCCATAATAGTAAGTTCGACGTTGGACTTGTTATAAAAGAAAAGAATGCGAGTGGCGAAAAAAAAGGACATAACACCTTTGTAGAACAGTCAGTTCCAGATATATCAATAGTCGCTGAGAATAGCAGAATAGCATTAAGATGCTTTTGGAGAACCCTGTTTTTCTGGAATCAATCCAACGCCAAAAACAATATTTCTTTCGGAATCGACTTCACTAATTTAAATATTGACTACCTACTATATTTAACGTCTGAATTAATTTTCCTTTGAATTTTTATTATTTTTTTTTATTATTGGAATAAAACTATAGCATGACACTTTTATTGGGCATACTTCTAAAGCAATCTCATTGGTTTATTGTACAACTTGGTCATTTTTATATATGTTACATTGTACCCCTATGTATGTTACAATGAGCCCTAGAGGTGGGGCACAATAAAACATTTTTTTTAAACTTGAATTGATTACTACTCAAAATAGTTAATAATAAGGTTTTTGATGCTACCGTCTGTTCCTAGTACCGAAGGGCATCTTCTAAAATACATTTTAAACTGATATAGCTACATGCAAAAACTGGAAAAATAAAAAAAATTTTATATGTTTGTTTATTGTGTATTGCATAATTATGTCTTGTGTGTAATTGTTGCTGGCGTCTGCGGTAGGTATTTTATAATTACAATACTTTGTTTTTTATTGTTCATTATTAAATTAAGTTTTAGATAAAATAGATTTCAATATTTTTAATGTTTCGCATGTTATTGAAATGTTGAATTTACTTCCTATCGTTTTAAGATTTTCCGATAATGCTTTTATATGTGATATTGTTATTTTTTTCGTATTTATCAGTTTTTTACGAAAATCATGGGGCTAATTGAAAAAAAAAATGCCGGTTGCTGGTAGTCGTACTCAATAGTACAATATTGTGCATCAAAAATCCAATCCTGTTGCATCAACTAAAGGTTTATCAGTAATTGACACGTTCAAATTAACGATAAAATGGTAGATGTTCTTGTGGAAGAAATTAACAAAAAAACCTGATCCCTTCTTTTAAAAATCAAATGAAGGGGATCCAAACAGGCTCAGCAAAAAATTTTGACGTTTAAGTACTCAAGAACTGTATGCATACATTGATATCCTTTTAACTATGGGTAAACAGCATGCAAATAATCAGCAGCTCAAAGGTGCTGCGTCATGAAATACGAATTTGCATCTAATATATCGAAACTTAATGGGAATTAACCGATTTCGAGAGATATACCGGTTCATTCACTTTAATAATGAGATAAGCAGAAGTGAGCGCATATTATTGAACAAGGCGGAAGCTTTAACAGATTGCTGGTTAATGCTGAATGCAAATATGTCATTGAAATATGTTACAACTGATTATATAACGGTCGATGGGCAGCTCTTCTCTTTTAGGGAACGGACAAAGTTTAGTCAATACAGACCGTCCAAACCGGCAAAGTATGGTGTAAAAATTTGGTGGGTATGTGATGCTCAAACTTCATATCCAATTACTGGACAAATATATACTAGTAAAAGACCGAGTGGTCTAGAAAAGAATTAAGGAAAACTAGTTGTAAAGGATCTATGCAGGCAGATCAAAGGATTGGGTAGAAACGTCAGTATGGACAATTAACAAGGGCAGCATTCCAAGGGAGATTAGGAAAAACAAAACACTCCTCCATGTTTGGTTTCACTAAGTATGACAAAATAGGTATTTGCTCCTACATCCCAAAGAAAGGACAGCTTACCTAGCAGCTAATATAATTTATTCTAAAAATTATCCCACAACTTGCAAATCAACGAATAGTGGGCAAACTTTCCTTTAGATCAGCCATACTCACTATGCGGTCCGTGGGCCGCATGCGGCCTCGGAGCGGTTTTTCACGGCCCTCGGACTGCTAGGCAGTAAAACAAAATTTGCGAGTTATAATATAATCATGTTTCTATTTATGTATTTAATCAGATTACAGTAGTATAGAGCGGCGCCTTGCATTGTAACGCATTTCGCATTAGTCATCTTTACTTCCACTACAGTAGCACTGGCCGGAAATTTTAACAAAAAAGATAAAGCCGTTTTCTGATGCAGAAATTGTAATAGAATGTGTTGTCACAGTTTGCAAAACTTTGTTCCCCTAATTTGCTAATAATAAACAAATGTTAGATGAAGTTTCAAAACTTCAGCTGTCTGATTCAACGTGCATGAGACAATCACAGAACTTAGCAGCAAATATTGCCTTTAAACTTACCGATGAACTGCAGAAAAGTAAATGTTTTAGTCTTGCGCTCGACTCGTCCACTGACATAACGGCAATTACTTAACTGTTATTGTTTGTAAAGTATGTATCGGAGAATTGTGTTCTTAAAGAAAATTTTTTGGGCATGATTCCTTTGACTAGACAAACTCGAGGTATTGATTATTTGAACATAATAGTAAATTTTTTTAACGAGCATAGCATTGATTTGAAAAAGGGTTTTTTCTGTGTGTACTGATGGTTGCCCATCAATGTTGGGGCAAAATATAGAGTTTGTTCAGCTGTTGAAAAAACACTTAAGAAATGATAATTTATTGAGTTTCCATTGTATCATTCATCAAGAAAGCTTAGCTGCTAAATTTGGTGAAAATTTTAGCTGTTTTATGAAAACACTTGTAAAGATTGTGAATGTCATAAGATCAAATTAACTAAACCACTCAAGAATTTTCGAAAGAACTTATGTCGAAATGTGGGGACATTTTTTACCACACAGAAGTGAGATGGTTGAGTAAGGGTAAAGTTTTGAAACGTTTCTTTGACATTTGACGTGAGATTACTCTGTTTTTGGCTACAAAGAATAAAGAGTTTCCTGATATTCATAATTTTACTTGGTGGATTAAAGTAGCGTTTCTCACTGATACAATGAGCATTATGAATGAAACATTGACCAAATTGCAAGGATACTACAATAAAATTGTAACGAAAATGATGAGTATTGTGTTTTTACTGGAGTAGAAACTGAATATGTATATTGAAGAATTGTCAAATAAAGATTATTCCAGCTTTCCTTCCGTTAAAGCACAGCTTGATGAAAATCCAGATGAAAGTCAATAGATCTTTGACCTACTGAAGCTGTTAGCACACCTAAAAGATGAAATGTCTGTGAGGTTTAGTGACTTCAGGAAGTTTCAAGAACCATTTCGCTTGGTGGAAAATCCATGGGCAATAACAACAGCAAATGTAGCTCATCTTTCTATTTTTGGACACAAAGCTAGGGATTTGAAAAATAAGTTAATTGATCGTCAGAATGATGCAGAGCTCAAAAGTGTTTTTGAAGAAAAAAAAAAGAAGGAAAAAGCTCACTATAACTTTTGGGAAGCAGTTGAAAATGACAAATTTCCTAACTTAATTGACTGTGCTCAGAAAATTTTATGTATTTTTGCATCTACTCAAACGTGCATCTACTTTGCATCTACGTCTGTGAATCTACATTTAGTAAGCTAAAGTTCATAAAAAACAAGTACGGATCTAGGCTATCTAGTTAGAATGTTGAAAACATTTTGAGAATTTCAGTTTCTTCCCAACATGCTAACATAGATGCCATTCTAGAGAGCTGTGAAAGATTCCGCCCGTCGACTTCAAAGAATTAACAAATTCAGAACTTGAAATCCCTGGAGTCAAGTAAAAGACATTTTCCTACTTTTCACATACAAAACAGTCCATATAATTTATAATTATATTGTTTTTACGTAACTTGTAATAAACTTATGTTATAGTCATATAGTTTTAAAGTTATTTCATACCACCACTTGTACTTGCGGCCCTGAGGAAAATTTCATTCAAACTATTAGGCTCTTAAAGAAATTCTAGTGAGGATCCCTGCTTTAGAGTCTGCAAAAACTTTAGCGCAAGTAAGTATGTTTTTGAAACATATTGCTACAAGATCGACGATGAACACCACCGTCGACACAACCATCACCTTTTTTTTGGAGTTAACTTTTAAGTCATATATCGATGGCGTCACGACAAAAAGGCATAAGCGCCAAAATTTATAAATTTATGTTTTGGTATCAAAATAAAATACATTTTACGTCCTATCGACTATTAAAATGACGCAGCTGTAAAAAATTCCAACTCGACTATAACAAGCTTTGAATTTTCTAACCGCCAAATGAGTTTCTTAAAAGGTGAGACACCGAAATCAGTAAGCGACAAGATCCGTAGTGGAAGGTGGTGCTTACGTCTTAGGTCTGAAAACGTGGTTATATCAATAAGGTAAACAATAATTTAAAATATTATTAATATTTAATGTTTTGTTAAGCGTTTAGTTAGATTATTTATCTTGAGAAATCATAATATACCATAAGAATGTACAATTTTACCGACTGTCGGTTAGGCCTTTTCAGAAAAAATTTTTCGTTTATCTAACCGCTATTTGGCCATTTAAAATACACTATGACTTAGATTTGCCATAGAAAAGTTACTACTTAACTGACCTCAATAAGGTTTGAACCTAAATAAAATATATATTGATTTTGCTGTATAGTTTTCTTTTTTTTTAATTTTAAAGTTATATTTTGGTAGTAATATTATTTTAAAAAACTAACATTTGAATGGCGCTTACCCCTTTTTTTTTTAATGGTTTTTAGAATGGTTTCCCGGGGGCACAAAATAATGAATCTTGCATTGCAATCCATTTGGGAAGATCAGGAAAGCAATGTGCAGGAATCCTGCGGAAATAATGAAAACCATGGTTCATTTTCCACTGAAAATCAGGTCCTCAATGAAGCGCTAAAGCATGATGTTCTTTTAGAGCCTGTACTAAAAGACCATGAACAAGAACTCCAAATGCCTAGTTCTGTTCTAGACGATGATGCCATTGTGGATTTCAGTTTTCCTCGAAGTCCAAATTTGAATATTGACAGCCGTTAATTTTCGAATATTGATGAAACTGCCGAAGAAGAGACTGATTTATTAACCTGTGATAAAAAGCTTGTACCTTACTCAGATAGTGATGATAGTAGTAATAATGCCGCAATAGTATTTAGTTCATTAGTTGATGATAAGATATGTTGTAATGATTTTATACAACAAAATGATTCTTTAAACTCCGAATCAGATTCATCATCCTTGACATTATATTTTAAAAATGAGACTGAAATTGACAGCATTAGTTCTAGCTCATCAACTGGTTCAATTTTCTGTTATATCGGTCTTTCGTTTCTATTAGTTTGTTTTGTTATTGATAAATGTTATTTTCTGTTATCAAATTTTGATTTGTATTTTATTTCTTTTAGTTTTATAATACAACTTACTTCATTATCAATGTAGAAAAAATGGTACGTTTTAATAGTTTTTATTGTTTTTTACTTAATTTAACGTGATAATTATATATTAACTTTATTTTTGTATTTTTTTACACCAATAATACTCTAAGAAACTCATAAATATATTATTGTGTATTGTTTAATTTGTATTATTTTTACTTAATTGTTATGCTTTAAAATGAAAAGATTTATTCTCCATTTTTATTATAATTCCGTAAAATTAAAAGGCGTACAAGTTCCTAAGCGACATTTTTTGATCAAAATACTTTTTTCCAAATTAGGTAACCGCCTTTCAAAAAGGCTTAAACACCACAGAACCTAACATTAAAGTCGTAAGCATCAAAATGTTAAATATCTCATGTTTATAATAATTGTTTTATAACTAACATATGGTAAGTCAAAATGCCTCAGTTCGATAATAATAAAATGCCAAAAAAATGCAAAAAAAGAAATATTAAGCGATATTAAACGTTTTTTGTGTCTCCTAAAAAAAACTGTCAATGGCGCTTATGCCTTTCTGTCGTGACACCGTCGATATCTTACTAATTTCAACTACTTTTTTCATTAAAATCTGTAGTCCTTGTGCATCGTCGGCAATAATTTGGGCATCGTCAGTATATATAAAATTTTTATTCCTTTGCCATTCATTATTTCTGCTTTTGTAAATTAGGTATACATAATGTACAACTATACTCTTGTAAGTGAAAGTAAAACTACAGATAAAAATAACACGTCACGATGGAATTTACAAACTGTAATGTTTGTGTTTACAATGAAGTTATATTGCACAAATTTTAATGGATGACACACAGGGTTACACAACATAACAAGGACTGTACCAAAAAGGCACATTTGTGGGTGTCGAACATTTATTTTTCCTACACTTTACGATACCATTAAAATTTAATGATTGGTACATAATTAGAAAAATACCAGTTTGTTATAAAACGAAACAAAGAATGTATTTAATTAGAAAATTGAGCTTTTAACCGATATTAAAATTCATCAAGAAAACTGAAATAGTGGCTTCATTAAGGGAATTTTATCTTAAAATTAAAAATTAATATCTGCCTAAAATTAGTTTTAAAATATTCAGTACTTTTAAAACGTGTAGGAATTATTACGTTCATTTGACTTTTGTTATTATTCCGTCTAAATTCATATTTTTAACTTTTTCTTGTTAGTAAGTTATATTATAATACAACTTTTAGAAACTTCTGATGCAAAAAGCGCTTGGAGAAATATTTAGTTTTCAGATTAAAATGATTTTATTTATTAAATTTTTTTTTACTGGAAATATTGAAATTTTTAATCAAATAACACTATAGATATATATTGTAGACTACGAGACTCCATAGATATATGGGAAATCTCTAATATCTAAAGTATCAATAGAATAAATTAATGACCGATATACAAAAATAATAAATATATCTACATACAATGATTCTGAATCTGTTTTCTTGTGGCTTATCTAAGTTAAATACTAAGTTTATATGGATTAAGCCAGCTACAATTTATTGTAACGAAAATTACATTATTAACTAACGATTGATATTTCGATTTCCACCACGTAAATCGTTTTCAAAAACAGAACATTTTAAAAAAATACGAGAAAACGTATACACAATAAGTTTTAGTAGGTCACAACCTACTACTAGAAAATATAAAAAGAAGATCGAGTTTTGGGCCAGAAACTGTCCACGAATAAATACTTATCTAGGTGAAACCGGAAGCAGAGAAAGCTGGAAATTAATAAAAATTTAAAAAAAGAAAAGAATAAAGACACAATGAAGGGAATAAAGCCTTAAGACTGATAAGGGTGTTTTAAAGGACTTTTAGTAGCGGATTGGGTAGAATTTCAAGAGAGTAGAAACCGAAACCAAAATAGAATTAACTTTAATCAAATGAAGGTAGATATCGAGCACAGTTTATTCATTAAATCTTGCCCAAGTACTTTCGCTCCTAGAGCATCTTCAGGGGGCATTTCGTTAAATTTGGCCTATCCAACAATATATTTAGAATGTTATTAATATTAAAAATTTTACATTAACACAACACAACACAAGGACAAATAGTTTAAAGTTTTTAAAAAATGACGAAGCAACATATTGGTTGGCATCAGGAAAGAGAATGAGAATAATGTAGCTTGGTCATTTAAAAAGAAATTATACTGTCCTTGTATCGTGTTGTGTTAATATACAGCTGTGACGTATGGGCAGTGAAAGAAAGAGCATTGGCAACGCTAAGAGCAACGAAAATGGATTTTTGTATAAGCGTAGAAGAGTAACTAGAGAATTAATGGAAATTAAACAGATTAACATAGATGGCTTATTAATGAAACGACGTATCTGGTGCGGATATATACAAAAAATGGATGAACAACGTGTAGGAAAGAAAATACGAAAATACCAACCAGAAGACAAGAGAAAACGAGGTAGACCAAGAAATAATTGAAGAGATAGAGTATACAAAAAATAAAAAAAAGAAACATGAAAAAGGACCTATGGAACGACTGAACGAAGTGGTAATTGGAAGTCGAAAAATGGCGGAGAATGTTTTAATCCGTTGTATATAAATATAGGAGTAGTAGGTAAAGTTTATAAATCATCTAAAGTTACAAGAACAGTACTCACATTAAAAAATAATTTGTAACTTCAGCACCTGCTTTATTAAATAATTTTTTTTTATTAAGTAAATCATGAAAAGTTATTGGCGGGGAATAGTTGTATATGAAATCAGATGTTGGCTTATAACAAATAATTACAATTGAGAACTTAAGTCTATTTTTATATTAGATTGTACAATTTAGTTAGTTTTAAAAACTTAGTCACTTTATCACATTTACTATAGTTCAGAGCACTTTTCAGATCACTTGATAAATCACTCTGAAGTCGTTCCAGGTGATATAGTGGGCAACTAACAATAATGTGTTCGGTTGTCAGAGGAATATTACAAACATAGCACAGTTTTTGTTGTTCTTTCTTCATTAGGTACTGGTGGGTTAACCTGGTATGTCTTTTCTCAAGCGGTGTTGTATGACGATCTCGTCATTTTTGTGGCATTATCCTTTTTGTTGACAAATTTGGGTTGATGCGTTGTAGTTTGTTGTAATCAAGTTTTTTCCATCTTTTGAGCCATATTCTCATTGAAAATTCTTTGATGGTGTTTTGAATGGCGGAATGAGGAATTTCTAGGAGCTCTTTATCTGGTCCTAGCAGGCTTCTTTAGCTTCCCGATCAGCTTTTTCAATTGTGATTTTATTGGGATTTCTGATTCCAAATGTGAATTAACATAAATGGATACGCCGCCAGTAGCATTACCAGCGTTTGTTCTAATTTTATGGTAGGCCTCATATTGTTTTAATGAGTCTTTTTATTTGTTGTGAAATTTGTCTCTTGTAAGTAGATACCTTGTAGATGTGGTTCTTTAATTAAAAGATGTAGTATTTCTATATGTGTAAATACGGATTAAATGTTCCACTAACTAAAAAATTTTTGTTTTTTTTTATTTATCGTTGGAAGCAGTATATTTCAGTTTATATATTTTGTTTATACCTAGATTTAGCGAATAAATTCTAAAAGTAAGTGTTCACTTTCGGTAAAGCCTGTCGCTGTTAAAATTGTGTTTAGTTTTGTTAGAGTCCGAATTTATTTTCAAATTCGTAATTTTTTTTCGTTTTCCTTTTCTTGTCATGGAAATGTAGTATGAACTGACAGTAGCAGTTGAATGCTTGGTATTTAGCAGTTTTACAACAGTTTTTGAAGATGGCCTTATGTTGCCATTGTGCTGTGCCTGTTCCAGCCTTTGAAGGAGACGAGTTTTCAAGGTTTGAGTTCCAGCCGGTGCTGGCTTCCGCCTTTATCTTCTTATCCCTGGTCGTTATCCCGGATCTGCCCCCAGTATAATTCCAGCATGATTCCAGTTCCCGACCTCAGACATTCAGAGTGAAATTTAGTGAAATTTAAGGCAACTTTTTGTGTTAAATTTTACCGTAAAAGTCAAGATAGTCCTGTAACATTTGTAAGTTTTTGTAGCATCTCCGGAGTTTGTAAATGAATAGAACACATGTAAGTTTTTCTTTGTTATTTTTATATTTACTTTTGTGACTGTCTTTATGTATTATCTGTATTTTTGAAACTGTTTGTGGTGAGCCACAATAAATGTTTAATTTTTTGTAAACCATTTTGTTAGCCATGTGTTAGGCAAAACAATTCGTTACACTGTTCTTATTTCATCTACTGCCGGTAAAATTATTACCTGGTTTTTTGGTGGGGAATTTTGTTAATGGTTGTTGCTTAGTGATGGTAAAATAAATAATGTTTTGCTGATTGGGATTAATTGATGGACCCCTGTAGTCAAAAGTACCACTTGTCATTTTGTCAAATTTAATCTTCTATCTTTTTTTAAATTTAAATTGAACTTTTATTTCAATAATTTTAATTTGGGTCGATCCGACTCTGTTTATTTAAAAGTAAATAGTCGATCTAGCAATTAGCAAGATAATGCCAAGAGTTGAAACTAGTTTTTTAAATAATTATTAGATACGAAATATAAATAATGTTCTTCGTATGGATATAAAAACAATGTTTGTTATCAAACTACTGCCAATTTGGAAACTGTACTTACAGCTATTAACAAACCACTGTACACTGCTTCTATATATTTCGGTTTATTATTTACATTAACACTGTTTCTTCTCAAAAATTGTAAAAGTTGTGGAGGTCAAAGTATTCCTACTTGTCTCATACTTATACTTCATCAAACAATTTGTCCTGAGACAATAAACAAATCACGAGCTTCACACTAACCTTCATGCAAAAGAGAAAATAGAGAGCCAAGGCAGGATTGCCGTTACTTCTAATCGGAACATAGGGCTTTAATGTACCGCTACGTAAATTCGCGTGAAACAAACTCAATGTTATTTAAAGGACGTTACAGTTGTACCCAAAACTCTGGCCGTTAAGGGTTGGGATTTTTTTTTCTCTGTCCATTTTAAGGGTTGGGATTTTTTTTTCTCTGTCCATTAAAGAGTTATTACTTATTACTAGACTTCGGCAAATATGCATATTGCATATTTTGCATATTGTGCATATTTTATGCAAATATTTCATATTTTGGCATATTTGTATAAAAGTTTGCATAAAGTGCATAAAAGTTCAGATTTTTATACTGTATTTGAAAATTTTTAAACATACCAATTTATTTCAATTCTTGTATAAAATTTTGTAGTCATTTTAATCAAGAAATGATCTAAGTACGTAATCTCTACAGGTACAAAACATTTACAATTTCAAAGAAGATCAATTTAAGTAGCCCTCAACATTCTTAGAAAGTCTCGGTCACTGAGGCATTCAGTTATTGGATAATCGCTAAGGGTTCGCTCATTTGCATTTTATGATCTAATCCCCAAATCTATCTACAATTTATTGTATCTTAACAGCAGGTAAACGGCTAATAGTTTTGTTCCTAATTTAGGGATTTTCCAAAATCTCCCAGTTTATTGAATTAGGTACCTAAACATTTCTAATTTGTTGCTCAGATTTGTAAATCATTTTTGTTTTGATATTCAAAGCGTAAACACTCGTTGTGCTTAACAAAAAGGAAGATTGTGATTTTATAATGCCTAAAACAACCAGTGCTTCAACTTGGATTAAACCTTATAAAGAGCTGTCTATGGATATGGGAAAAATCTACTTCTGTGGTTCAGTCTGTGGCAAAATTGTAAGTATCTAATATTTTCTATTAAATATCTAATATTTCATACATACAGGGTGTTTCCAAATGACACTTACAACGTTTGACTGTAGATACTTCTCGAAAAATTTCGAGATACAGGGTGTTAAAATTAAAAAAAATTAAATTCTTTTAGTTAATAACAACAATAACTTTAAAACCAATAAACGTATTTACTTGAAATTTAGTACTCGTAGGTTGTTTTTAAATGAAAAATAGCTTCCTTTAGTGAGAAAAAATTGTCCATGGTACAATACAATGGTGTGTATTTAGAAAAATTTTTCACCTTTACTTTTTTTTATGAAGTAGCTATTCTAAAACACAATTATTTTTATTGTAATTGAATTAACAAAAAAAAAACTTTTGTTGAATTTTAAAATAAGTTATATGATGTACTAATGGTTAGTAACAAAAACTAATTTGTGGATTAATACTGCATTTAAAACACTTAGCGAGTGTTTTTTTTTCCAAACCAGTTATTTGATTAACCAAAAACACCTTGTATATTTTTATATTTTAAAGGTTGGGTTAAAATAAAGGTTTTTATTTTTATTTATAGATAGCATGTGAGAAGAAATTTCAGATATACCAACATGTGAGAACTGCTTCACACATTGCAAAAAAAGGAAAAATAGGAGGAAAACATCAAACTTCAATGGCTAAATGTTTCCAATCTACTTCAAAAAAATTAGATGAGCAAGAAACTTTTAATGAAGACTTGTGTCGCGCATTAGTGTCTGCAAACATACCGCTTTCAAAATTAGCAAATGTAAATTTTAGTTCGTTTCTAAAAAAATATTGCAAACTTAATGTTCCAAGTGATCGGTCTCTAAGAAGAAATAATGTGAACGGGCTATACTCGTCGGTGTTAATTAATATTAAGGAAGAAATTGCAGATAATTATTTTTACATCTCTGTAGACGAAACCACTGATTCCTCAGGAAAGTATATTGCTCATTTATTGATTGGTGTTCTTAAAGAAGACACCTTACCAAAATCTCATCTTATTTCATGCCAGTAACTTGAGAAAACAAATGCTTTAACAATTTCGCGTTTTATACAAGAAACATTAGCAACTTTTTTTCTTCCGACAACTATTCCTTCTAATAAATTACTGCTTATTTTATCGGATGCTGCTCCTTATATGGTGAAAGCAGGACAAAATTTAAAAATATTTTTCCCAGATTTAATACATGTTACTTGTGTAGCGCATGGATTAAACAGAGTTGCAGAGGAAATACGAAAAAAGTTTCCTCTTGTAAATACCATGATATCCAGTGTCAAAAAAGTATTTCTTAAATCTCCTATAAGAATTCAACTTTATAAAGAAATGCTACCTAACATTCCTCTTCCACCACAACCTATTTTAACGCGATGGGGAACATGGTTAGAAGCAGCTAATTTGTTAAAATAAAGAACATAATTGATACGTTAACAGATGAAAGTTCCCAATCTCTTTTGGATTATAAACAAACTTTTCAGAGTAACTTGCTTCAACAAGAACTTTCATTTATAAAATCAAATTTTAGTTTTTTTCAAAAAACAATTACTCAGTTAGAATCACCAAAACTGTCATTGTTCAAAAGTACAGCATTAATAAAAGAATTTTCGTCATGTTGTCGGAACGTTAGAGGTAATATTGGAAAAGATATTTTAAATAAATTTGAAGCTACTATGGAAAAAAATAAAGGTTACCATATTATTTCTGAAGTAGTCAGTGTTCTAGCTGGAAATATTTCGGAAACAATTAATTTAGAACCAAATGTTTTGGTAAGTTTGAAAAATGCTCCCGTTACATCAGTTGATGTTGAACGAAGTTTTTCCATATATAAATATATGTACTCAGACAGAAGCCACAAGTTTTTGTTAGAAAATTTTGAACACCACTTGGTAATTTATTGTTACCATAATTCTAAATAAGTTTATTCATACTTAAAAATGATGTAGTTACTTAAAATAAATGTAAATCTTAATGAATAGTAGGTAATATTTAGTTATGTACACTTTTTTTTTAAATAAAATTGTTACTATTTTATGATTTTTTTATTTATTTGTATGCATATTTTGTAAAATATTTGCATATTTTCGGGTAAACACGTGCATATTTATGCGCATATTTTCTACATTTTTATTTGCATATTTGCCGAAGTCTACTTGTTACAGAGTACTGTATGGATGTGGTTCATGTATTCTCACTTAATCGGCTTAGATAGGTTTTGACAGCATACTATATAAAAGCGTTCAAATTGACTGATGTTAGTTTCCATTCAACAAAATCAATAACCTATTTTCACTGATTTATATTCTGATATTTACAAATGATTTTTATTCAGAGTTTGATACAAACAAGCGTCAAATTATATTATTATTTCCATTACAACAGTAGTTCTTGCAGTAAAATTTTAACCCTCACTTTCAAAATTTTATGAATAACTAAATCAGTCAGTTACGAACACTTATTCCCTAGGAGGTTAATTTTTGTATTTAAATGATTACTCTTGTTCTGCATTTTAAATCTGTTTGTTATGTAAATATCTTTAGGTTAACGATGTAAAAAGATTTTTGCTCGAGAAAAATAAATGTTGACTTTACGTTTCTACATATTTTAATTAGAATTTGTAATTATACTTTCTTGTAACAGCTTTATTATAAGATTTCTTATTAGAATTTCCATAATTTATAATTTCTTAAGCTGTTATAGAAATATGTTTTATATGCAAGTAATTTAGTTAAATCAAGTTAGCATACATAAAGATAAAAACGGCGATACAAACAATTTATCTAATATTCATTTAAGATTGATTTAAATAGGTAATTCATTTTGCTCTCAAATTTTTTATATATAAGGTGGCTGAACCATACTGAAGATGACCAATAGTCAGAAATACATATATACGGTTGCCTTCCATCTTATTTACTTCTTCTTCTTCTTTACTGGCTTTACAACTTGGGGTGAGTCTTCGCCGCATCCACTATCGCCCTCCATCTTCTACGATCTTGCTCTTCTATTTCCCATTGTTATACCCCAATTCTAGATAAATCGGCTTTAACCTTCAGCCGGGAGCGCCGCAGTAATTTGCTGCGTAAACTCAATATTTCCAGCTAAAGTGTTAACGGGATACGCTATGTACGTGATATTTTTAAAATTCCCTTATCGGTTAATCCTTAGTTGGTACCCATCATTGTCTTGTGAAATCCAAATCCAATTAGTTAGTTATCGTACTTTATTGTGAATAGTACATCGAGGCAGACAATTGCTGCAAGGCGCCTGGTAGTGAAATTCGCTCAATTTTTTTTTGAAATAACTAATATATTATATATCTTTTTCGAGAAATTGAAATTTTATTGATAAGTAAAATTGTTAATAATATAAATATTTCCAAGAATTAATAATATATATGAAACATATTAGATTATTGTAGAATTCTATATGATAACATATTTTATAATTTTAGATTACGCCATGTCTCGTATAAATCCAAAGGAAGTGTTAACCCAAGCAGATATTGAAGATGAAACAGATCAAAAATATTGGAGAGTGATAGCAATTTGGATGAACAACAAATTGAGGAGAACCGCGACGATACATGTTCAGAGCAAGATATGTCAGATGAGGAGGAACTGTTTTACGAAAACGTTGAAGATACATTCATTGGCAAGGATAAATCAAGTAAGTGGTATAAAACTTCTTTTGCCACATCTAAGACAAAGCAACAAAATATAATGAGAGTACCACCGGGATTAAAAGGAACTACACGTCAACTAAAAACAGAAATTGATGCATTTTTTACTATTATTAATATTGATATGGTTGATGAAATTCTAATTTTTACCAATTTATATATAAATGAACATAGAGATAAAACGCAATATTTGAGAGATAGAGATTGCAAGAATGTGGACAGGAGTGAGTTATTGGCCTTTTTTGGACTCCTCT
The DNA here is from genome assembly GCF_040954645.1 of Diabrotica undecimpunctata. Lineage (NCBI taxonomy): Eukaryota > Metazoa > Arthropoda > Insecta > Coleoptera > Chrysomelidae > Diabrotica > Diabrotica undecimpunctata. The sequence goes on along the minus strand of NC_092804.1, from coordinate 127,562,519 downwards.
ATTTGATTGGCATAAAGCACGGCAATCACACAAATGTCATGGAACTTTGGGAAAAAGATGGCACAGGGATTGATATTGTTTGAGTAGTAATGACCTACAAACGTTTCCTATTTATTTCACGTTCATTGAGATTTGATGATAAACATACAAGGAGTGATAGATGTAAAATAGACAAGCTGTCGGCCATTAGATCGTTTTTTGACAGATTTATAAAAAATTGTCAAAAGTCATACAATTTGTCAGAGTATACAACAATCGATAAAATGCTCCATCCCTTTAGAGGTAGGTGTAGCTGGATACAATATATACCCAGTAAACCTGCTAAGTACAGGATAAAAATGTACGCGTTATGTGATGCTTAAACATTTTATACCGCTAATTTAGAGATATATTGCGGTAAACAGTCAAGTGGCCCATACGACGTATCAAATTCGGCCTTTGACATTGTAAAACGTCTAATAGAGTCCGTAGAAATGACAGGAAGAAAAGTAACAACAGATAATTTTTATACTAGTATTTCGTTAGCTAGATATTTGCTGCAGAAGAAAGTTACTCTGCTTGGGACGCTGAAGAAAAACAAAAGAGAAATTCCTCAAGAATTTCTTCCACCTAAATAAAGGGTAGTTCAATCTAGCATATTGGGATTTCAAAGAGATTATATGATTACCTCTTACGTGCCGCGTAAAAGTAAGTCAGTCATATTATTATCGTCTATGCACAACGAAAGTACAGTTGACATGGATACTAAGAAACCACAGTTGATTTAAGATTACAATAAAACAAAAGGAGGAGTTGATACTGTAGATAAATTATGTTTATCATACAGTGTTTCACAAATTACTAAAATATGGCCGTGTGTTATATTCTATAATTTAATGAATATTGGAGGCATAAATGCTTTTGTTCTTCATTCCGCTGCAAATTCTGGAAAATCTCTCAAAAGGAGACATTTTCTCTAAAACCTTGCAATGCACTTAATGAAAGAACACCTTCATACACGATCACAAATTAAAACACTTCCACGTGATATAACCGAGTTCCTGTCCAGGATATTTCCGAAGCAACCAGTACCCTATCAAGAAGACGAAAATCCTGCTAAACGTGGTAGATGCTGCAATTGTTACAGTGAAAAAATCAAGTCGTATACCTCTATGAAATATACACAATGTAGTGCATTCACTTGTAAAAGACATTCTAAATCTAATATTGTATGTATTAATTGTAATGATCAAATAAATTAAAAGTTTTTTTCTGTTCAATTTATTAAAATTAGTTAAATTAATAAAGCGTTCTTATTTTTTGGCTAAATAAATAACGATATAGTTAATCAACAATTAAATGTGTCGAAAACAATAAGAAACGACATGGCAGCAAATTGCTACGGCGCGCCTGATGATGTAATTATTTAGGGCGCCCCTGGCCGAAGGTTAACATCATCCTTCCATTTTTTTCTCGGTCGGCCTTCTGATCTTGATTGAACAGCAACGGTGACAAGGGGTCCCCCTGCCCAAGTCCTGAATTTATACCACATCTTATTTACATATTTTATTATATTGTTTTTCTTTGTTGCGACTTATGTTGATACCTACTAACTTAATATCTTCTAACCAGAAGTGAAAGGATAGAAGTCACTTTCACTATGTTTTGCAGTAGATCAAAATTAGTGCTCTTAATTTGTACACCACAATTTAAAGTGCCTTTAAAATCATCAACTAATGTTGCAGCTAGAAAGTGGTAGAGCATGCTTTGTATTTTATTTTACAACAACATAATCGGCGTTAAGTTGTTTGTATTAGAAGAATAAATAATTTAGGACTACAACCTTTTTTGTTCTGTGATACTATATTAATAAAAAACAGAACAACCGACCTTTTGGCATGATTTTATTAAGAAAAGATCCTTATAATCAGAACTTATCATTAAAAAAATAATATAAAACATAAACTAAAAAGCAGTTATTCATCTTTGGAATATGAAGAATTGTCTTCGTTAACGACAACTTCATATTATGTTGTTTTTAAAGATTTATAAAAGGAATAGTAAATAGAAGGTACCCATTCTAGCAATTCGATTGAGTGGTTATATTTTAAACTATCAATTGGAATCGATTTTTCATTATTTATTTGGTTTAATATCTTTTGTATGAGACCATCAAAAGAACTTCTCATTTTCCTTTTAAAATTTTTACAGTTTTAAAATTTTCCTAGGAAAATGTTGTTTTATAAAACATAATGCTAGCGTGATCTCCTTCGACTTTTAAGATCACAATTTTAAAAGATAGAAAGGGTTCATTGTCTGTGTTTGGTTTCCTGTTAATAAACGGACTTTGCTTATTTTTTAAAAGTTGAAAAAGTTACTTGTTTTTAGCTCATAAACAATAAGCGGTGTTAAAGAACTGCAGGTCCTCATAAACTTGGCCCATTCATGGGGCTACAGAAATACTCATAGTAGGCAGTCTTTTCTTCTTCCTTCCAATCAGTGCATGTATTGTGTCTGCTTAGTTGTGTGTATGCCCCTTAAGTAAATATTTCTGATAAATTCTAACTACTGAGGTGATACGGACGGATCAAAAATCCGGTTTTGGCCTAGCAGTAGTCTGACCAAAATGTTACCTCTTCTGTTGTAGAAAGTAAATTTTTTAAACACATTATTACAAAGAAATCTATCTCGTTGCCACCCCTTTTCGCAATAAACTCGTCCTACATAAAGCATGAGCCTTCGTCAGTACTATCATTATAGACGGTAAAATTAAATGTCCATAGCTGCTTTAAATAAAACGATTTTCCATTAATTAACATAGATGTGAGGAGGCATTTTTGCAAATCCGTCATTACTACGACTTATTTTAAATTCGGCTTCCATCTTATCTTATTCTGCCTTTTTAACATGTACCTTTTTTCTAATCGTTAAAATGGTCTGCTCCTCCCCCAGCAAACGCTTTCAATCAATCTCTCACATTACCACAAATATTATCTCCTTTATTAGATTCCATCAACCTTTCCAATACTACTTCTATTTATACCTTCAAGACAGCTCCATGGATTCACAATCTTCCAATATTCAATACTGATTTATGCAGATTCGACAAAACAGAAACCCCAAACTCAATCCTTAGAAAATCCTTCCAAAACATCCTCAACTTAACACAATTTGATGAAATTTTATACACCGATGCGTCCAAGAATGAAGACTGTTGTGGCTCCGCTGTGTCCAAACTGACGATGACAATAAGCTCTGTGCGATTGCCTAAAAGCTGTAGTATCTATGCCGCAGAATTATATATAATACTCCAAGAATTAAAGACTTCAATCCATAATAGTTCAAATGAAAGCATAAAAATCGCCATTTGCACTGATTCTCTTTCCTCGATTCATTCCATAAGATGCATTTTCTCAAAAAACCCACTAGTCCAGGAAATCCACACCATCTGCAACCAACTAAATTCTGCTAACATAAAAGTCATAATGATCTGGACTCCATCTCATGTTGGTATATTGGGAAACGAAAAAGCAGACCAAGCCGCTAAAGTGGCATGTTCTTCTGACATAGCCTTCAAAGAGGTCCAAATCCATACGGATCTTAAAATATTGATAAAACAAAAAATCCTTAGCTCATGGACGGACCTGTGGAGTAAAACAAAAACTAAGCTGCATCACGTTCAACCCAACTTATCTCGCGTCAATACCTCCTCTATGAACAGGAAAGAAAAATCAGTTATTCACCGACTACAAATAGGGCATACACGTCTCACACATGGATACCTTATGGCATCATAAAACCCTCCAGTATGCCACTACTGTAATAGCGTCCTTTCCATCAAACACGTGATAGTGGACTGCTGCCAGTATGATTCTTTCAGAAACAAGCATAGCCTAAAAGGAAATCTAAAAGACATTCTCAGTGTTCCAAACCATTTTGACAGTGTTCTTAGATTTTTTAGAGAAAAAAGTTTAATTCAGTTAATATAAACAGTGCATAGTGATAAGCTTTATTGATTTAACCTTTTTATAAAAAAAAATGTTCATAACAAATTCTTGTACCTATATAAAATATGTATAATGTTGTAAACTGTACCCGTGTCAATGACCATAAGCTGTCGAGACATGTTAATTTTAAATAAAAAAAAATGGTCTGCTTTTTTCATTAAATATGTAGCAATGTTATGGTGCTTGAAATTAAGGTTGAACTAGGCAAAAAAAATTTCCCGGTCCATACTTTTCTTTACGGCCAGTTATTTTACATACTCCTCATTAATCCACTTTAAATATAATTGCTACATTATCGTTACGTTTAGTTCTTGATTTAAATATTCTCTTCCAGACCTGTTGCGACAATAATGACTTTCAGTTTTTGGAAAACAGTTTATGTGTTCCATAACCAATTGTTTTGTCTCTTCTGGAATTGGGTGGTTACGCACATGGTGACTGATTACCAACTCAGCCGCATTATCTTTATTCAATTTCTGACTATTTTCCCAGAGATAGCAAGTGTAGTTAACACAACTGACGTGCACACTCTTGTTTTAAATCCGTTTGAAAGGAAAGTGTAAGTGTAAGAATGCTGTCATCGCTTCTTTTGATTGTCATTTCTTGAACGTTTTCTGCTAACAGTACCCACATCAACTGCTTGTGTAATAAATTGTCTTCTATGGCCGTAGCCTGTCTGTTTTCCAGAAACTATTAAATATTTGCGTTCTAACATTATCCTGTACGTTGGTAGTATATTTAAACCTACATAATCTATTGCACGGGGGACCTACTTTTTTAGCTTTTTTAATTTATTTTTAAAACCTACATATTTCTTTCCTAATCGCCTCTTCTCCTTTGTTACGTTACGTTTTCAAGTTGAAGTCTTCTGCTTTCTCTTTCTAGTTTTCTTAACAAACTGTTTCTGTTTTATCTCCCTCGTTTACTTTAATCCTGTTATCCATGTTTAGTTTTTTGCAAAGTAACTTTCTGTAATCATGTTTTTGAACACAGGTGATGGTTGTATCTTCTTCACAATCATCACTAATACCGCTATTATTTGGTTTATATGTAATGTCATTCACAGAGTTGTCTAAATATCTACTACAAGAAAGTTCATCAAATAAGTTTTCTTTGTCCATGAAGACATTTTCATTGGCAACATCATTAAACATAACAAGCTTTAACTGAGAGAAGGTTCTATGGTTCCTATGAACAGAAACATGGTTTTGTTCATAAGATGAATCAGATTTAGGTACATAAGTAGAGTGAATATCAGGAATGTCTGAAGAATAACAATGCTTTTATTATTGTGATACTCCTTACATAATAAAATAGACAAGGAATCTAAGTTCATGTAGTTGGCTGTATACCATATATAACAAAATTTTTTATGAAAAATCCTTTATAAAATGTATATAATTTAAAAACCCAATCGGGCTATATCACAAAATGTTTTTGGAATCCATATTCCATCATCAGTGCAGCTAAAAAGTATATAACCACTTAATTAAAAAGAACGTGAAATTTAAATTCTGACCAAGGTTAATACAAAATGTGGTTAATACTTACTAGGTGGGTATTCATGTATTAAGCCACTAAATATGTAGGTCAAAACCCGTTAAAATTTGTATTTTAAAATTTAGTTTACATTATATGGTGGTAAATATTATGATGTTAAAGTTACCAGTGGATTTGGTAACATGGCGATGTATGACTCCACGTGAAGTTGGTCCTGAGACGATGTGTCTACGAGGACTTGACTTCTGTTCAGGACAGATTGGACAATACAACTTTTATCAAATTCAATAAACTTAAATCAAAATTAAACAATCTCATCAAAAAAAAATCTAATTCATCAAATAGTAACAGCAATACCAACAGTAAAATCTGTAATTTTTCTTTTCACCCAAGATTAAAAAATCTCTCTTCAGTTACCTTCGACAATAATGAACTTCACCTAATAAATCTAGGCCTCAAATAGTTCATTCCTCGTAAGGTCTCTGAAAGAGACCTTTAGAGTCTCTCTATTGAGCTAGATATTATCATTCAAAATCTCACTCTTCCAATAAATCAAAAAACTTCAATCAGAAACTCCTGCTTTAATACTATAAACAAATTCAAAAACAAAAATTTATCTTCTAATTCTTCAACAGTGCTTAATACCAACACCCCCTTATCTTTTAACTTTTCTTCCATCAACCAGAATATTCATTTTACACCTAATTTTCATAAACTCTCTCAAAACAAACGTAATGAACACCTTAATACCGATATACGAAAATGGTTGCGTTTCGCTCACATTCATTAAGAACAAAATCAAATCCAACAATTTAATAACTGTCTAGTGATCTTAGATCAAACTTTATATAATAATAAAGTTTCTACTTTTCTTAAAAATAATAACTTCACTTTACTTACAACAGACCCCTCAAAAAAGTTTATAAATAAATTAAAAGAAAACATCAAACATTTTACAGACTTCTTCTCAGAACATTTTGCACCATATTACAAAATTCCAAGCAACCCTCTGACGCCCAGACTGTACGGTTTACCTAAGATACACAATGGAGGCATCCCCATTCGTCCAGTTGTTAGTGTCATAAACACTCCAGTTTCCATCCTATCAAAATTTATATTGAATCTTATTAACAACATGACAAAATTCACCCCTCGATTCTTAGTCAAAAATACTAGTTATCTAGTCAATAACCTACAACACATTAATCTTCACCCCAACACCACTATGCTTTCATTTGATGTTAGCAATCTATTCACCTCAGTCCCTAAACAAGAAACGATTAATCTGGTTCACTCTCTTCTAAGAACCAACTCCATTACCTTATCTACCACTAAGTCCATTATCCATCTGTTACAACTTTGCTTAGATCAAGATTTCTTTGTTTTTAACAACAAATATTATAGACAACCAGACGGATTAGCCATGGGTAGCTGTCTCTCCCCTCTATTAGCTGATGTATTTATGGATAATTTAGAATCCACACAGATCATGAAAAATCCTGAAATACTCCATTAGTTTCGCTATGTTGACGACTGTTTAGTCTTCATTTCAGGTAACTCCAATTCAGCTGAACTATTACTTTCTAAAATTAACCAAATTCACCCCAATATCAAGTTTACCATGGAACTTGAATCATCTATGTCAATAAATTTTGTTGATCTCACCATTACCAGATTAAATGACCACTTCGACTTCAGTATCTATAGGAAACCCACACAGGCTGACCGCGTAATACCATTCTTATCTAACCACCCCATGTCACACAAATACGCAGCTTTTCTTAGTCACAATAATTTAGGTCAGCACATATCTAATTCCAAAGATACCATTAATTATGTGAACCGTAGTGGTGTTTACAGACTAAAATGTTCAGATTGTGATGCCACCTACATAGGTAGAACATGTAGATCACTGTCTTTACGCTCTCTAGAGCACACAAAAAGAGAAAACACTTTCACTGTCTCACAACATCTCAAAGAACACAACCACACCCTCAATATCCCAGAAGACGTTTCATTTATTCACAACATCTCCCAAAAAAACTTCCTCAAACTAGACTTATACGAAGACCTTGAAATTCTTAAAGAAAAACAAAAAAGTCCAAATTGTGTTAATCGTCATGTCTCATTCAATCGAGACTTGCTCCATCTCCATCGCCAACTATTCTCATAACCCACATCCTTAATTTACTCTTACAACAAAATCTATATTTATTATTATTCGTTCATCAACTGTCCATCTTCCTTAGTTCACTCCAAAACCTCTCTTTCAATACATCATACTCTCCATCTTTCCCCACTTCTTTCTATTCAACCTAAACTTCAAGTTTGACCCATATACCTAATGTTTTTCATGCTTCTTTTCGACACCTCTAAATTCAGAGTAGATTATTTGTCATTCCTCTCCTAAACTATTCATTTTACTTATCCACACATCTCCCTCAGGGTTTGGTTTCGAATCTTTGGAGACCTCGGCCTTCTGTAGTCTTTTATCTTCTCATAATTTTAAAAACATCATAACTTTCTTTTTTACTTAAATTTAACAGAGCCACCCACAACCATTTCATTTTTACAGTTCTTGTCAAGATATACCAATAGTCTATTAAGCTCATGAACCTATAACTTATCCTTTTATATTTCTCATGTACCTAGTGTTGTTTTATAACAGATAGGGCATTTTCTTTTTATGCTATAAGTTGAGTACTGTACGATCATCATATTACAAAAACCACGTCCCAACCATCAATTTTTGCTCATCTCATATATTTGTCAATACACACAAAACAACTAACCAACTTCTTCCGTGGACACTAATCAGTTATTTATGTTCATGAACTTGTAACTTAAAAAGTTTACCATTTATCAGGTACCAAATGTTGCTTTTTAACATACAGGGCCTTCTATGCTTAAGTTATAAGTTAAATATTACATGAACATTAGATTACATAAGCTTTTATTTTATTCACTCAACACCACCTTCAATCATAAAATATATTAATTCCTCTTTCACCCATCAACAATAAATTTTCAAGAATCCAACTTCCCACATATGTCTTTTTCCATTTTCCAGGTACCAAATGTTGAAAAAACATAAGGGGTTTTATATTAGAATTTCTAATTTACACCACCTTAAGACGTATGTATAGTTGGTTACCTAACAATACCCACACAATTTTCTCACCACATACATTAATTAATAAAACAATTTCCACCATGTTCTTAAAAATAAATTCAGGACAAATTAACAACTTAAAAGAACATTGATGGTTGCTACTGTTACATTATTTTAATTTTAACTTTTTCAATTTTTAAATAGCGTTGGCTTCTGTCTTAATTAGACTAAAACATAAAGTTACACTGACTGCTTTGTTCTGACTTTTGTCCTAACTTGTCAAGATTGTCATTTTAATCAGTTGCTTTCATCAATTACTTACAGACACATCGTCTCAGGACCAGCAACTTCATGTGTAGTCGTACGTTGCCATGTTACCAAATCCACTGGTAACTTTAACATCATAATATTTACCACCATATAATGTAAACTAAATTTAAAAAAACGAATTTGAACGGGTTTTTACCAACATATTTAGTGGCTTAATACATGTATACCCACCTAGTAAGTATTAACTACATTTTGTATTAACCTTGGTCAAAATTTAAATTTCACGTTCTTTTTAATTAAGTGTTTATATACTTTTTAGGTGCACTGATGATGGAATATGGTTTCCGAAAACGTTTTGTGATATCTACTTGTACCTACTTTAAGTTGGTTGCAATTTTAGTAATATTCTGGACAACCATCTATTAAGCACCATTCGAAAGATAAAATATTTAAATGTATGTAAGTAACTTAAACTTCGTGAGAATCTGTATTCATTACCATAAAAATTAGTGTGCAGACTTTGGATCTGTACTTGCTTTTCTGAAATTGCAGCGCCATTTACGCGAATAGAAACAAAAATTCATATAATAGTTGTTTACTTTTTGACGCAAAATCTTAATCTCTAATAAAGAATGAAATTTTTCATTTAATATTTTTAGGTGGCACCCCGCCTCAGCCCGTTTAAAAAAATATTAGACATATGTGTTTTGGTTTTTAATTAAGCAGTGTATTTCTCGAGATATTTGTAGAGAGCATTTCTGTAATTTTCGCAGGGTATCAGAATAAATGGTTTTTTCCGATTATATTACCATCTATCAAGAATTTGAAAAACTGTCTCGAATAAAAGTTACTAATTTTTTGCATAAGGAATCCAAATCTGCAATAAAACATGGAAATTCATATCTTTGACTTTAAAGTTGTTGGTTTCAAAGTGGGATTTATGGACATTTTATTTCTTTACGCAATTCCGATTTCACTTTAGCTCTAGGTCAACCCCATCTTCACACAGGTCACAACATTGATTTTGAAAACTACAGAATCATAGCCGCCATCCGCTTCTACTCATACAAACCAAGAATTATTCGAAAAGCTGTAGATATTGAAAAATGGCCATATCGTATTTATAAAACAGATAACGCTATCCGGTTACCTTCGACATGGGGACCTCTGATAAAGAACGTATTGCTCGATCTACCTTTCAATCAAAATCCCGCTATGGAAAATCTTCGCGCCAACGTTCATTTAAACTTGGTCATCTTCGACAATATAAATGAACCGACCGCTGTCCCGAGTAGCAGTAGTGCAGTGATTAGTGAACAGTGTAGTATTGTCTGGGGGCTCAGCAGACTGAGACCCAGGAAGCCCCAAAGAAGACGTCAAAGGGGATGACGAAAATTCGGTGCAGTGATAGTCAACACGGTGCAGTGAAAATTATGTATATCTAGGTCATGTCATCAAACTGGGAAAACCAAATCAAGATGCTGAAATTAAAAAAGAACACAACTTGCATAGGGCGCTTTCGGCAAATTAGCATATATCTTGAAAAACACCTCCATTCCTGTAAACTCAAAGAAAAAGGTGTATAACACATGCATACTACCAGTTTGTACCTACGGTTTGGAGACAGTAGACCTTACAAAAAAATCTGCTAAAAAATTAGAAACAACGCAAAGATCAATGGAACGAACCATTCTTGGAATATCACTTAGAGACAAGATTAGAAACACCGAGATAAGACGTAGAACGAAGATTAGGGATATCGTGGAAGATATTACAAAAATGAAATGGCGCTGGGTAAGTCACGTAGCCCGATATAATGACAACAGGTGGACATAGAGAATTCTAGCATGGAGACCAAGGACGACAACAAGAAGCATGGGAAGACCTCAAAAAAGATGGGTAGATGACATAAGAGCAGTGGCAGTCAAACAGTGGATTAGATTGGCGCAAGATAGAGAAAGATGGAAGCAATTGGGATAGACCTACATTCAGGAGTGGATGGAAAATGGTTGACAAAGAAGAATATAGTCAACGCGGTTCAACCCTAGTGAGTTTAATATTATTTTTTCTAATATTAATCTTAGTTTTAGGTTTTATATATATATATATATATATATATATATATATATATATATATATATATATATATATAAATATATATACATATATATATATATATATATATATATATATATATATATATATATATATATATATATATATTAGTAAGACAAACGAGTGTGCCAATACAACTATTAATTAGATGCTCTGATCTAAAAGGATAATGTAGTAAGATACATAAACTTCTTTAGATGTTTCTGTATGTATTTTCTGACCATATATAGTATTTTTCATATAAAAATGCGTGCACGTCACAGTTTATATAAAGTGACGTCACTTATATTTAAAATTTCCAGAACGTCAACCTTAGAGTTCAAATTTTCCTAACAGCTAATAATACGAAACCCATACGGAACTACTCGATGTTTCATAGGCGTCAACATGGTATAATAATCAGAAAAATGTAATCATCATTATATTGGGAATTTTAGAAATATATTGATTAAATAACCAAAAACATTTGTTATTATTAATAATATAAATTTATAAAATAACTCTTTAAATCTAATATTCCACAAAATAATAATTTTAATTAGACAATTGTACGCAACTGATAAAGGATATAGTTTAAATTTTTTGACAGTTCAGCGTGTGGTAAAATTGTTTAAAGTATTGCCGCTTTTTTAGAGTAAGATTTTTATTTATGTTTTGATTTCTTACACAAATTGATCATAATATATTATATATTAATAAATTGCATTTATAAATAGATATTAAATTTAGATTAATAGCTTTAAAAACTAATTATTGTTGTGTATTGTGATTGTGCTATGCCAAAATAACTAAATAGTATGTAGAAAGCTGATAAGCTTTCATATAAGATAGATTATTTTGAACAAGAAATAATGGCGGGACGTTTTTACTATATTAATGCTCTGAAAGAGGTAAGTTTAAAATTTAGAATATATAATTTTGTATTAAAATGTTTTCTTATGTATTTTAGTGTGTTGCAGAATCTTAAAACTAAGTGTATTTACTGTTAAAATAGTAGTTTGACAAATAGTTGACATTTTAAATATTCCACATTCACTAACTATTCTCATGTTTTGGCAACGCTGTGGGGTTCTGACGTCGTAAATCTTGAATGACGTGCACGCATTTTTATATGAAAAATACTATATTTAAATAATATGTAACATGCAAAATAGAGACAGCCGACTTATAAACAATGTGTTTTTGGATATACCAGATGACAAACGAGCTGTAGGGTAACCTAGAAAAATGTAAAAACATGCAGAGAGAGGAGATCTCGACAATAAATGATGTCAGATTGACTATTTTTGAAGAATTTTTTAGTATTGCCCTCTTGGCGTTGTGTTGAATTTTATAATTTTTATATTCTATTTGAATTCTTTTAAAAATTATTCATTTCTTTCAACGTGTATATTGCAAAATTATAAAAGATTTTTTATTGTTGCGTACATCTTTTTACATTTCTGTCAAATAACGAAAGACAGGGTAGTTATATCGCGTGATAATAATTCTTAGGCCGATCAGGAGAAGATCGGCGAATTAATGATAAATTCATATTTTGAAGGAATTTTGAAAAATAAAATAAAAAGAGTAAAAAGTATTCCACTTTAATATGTATTCTTCAACCGAAAGTTCCTTAAATTTAACGGAATGATGATATAAATTGATTTTACCCAAACTTCCCCACAAACCCCGTTATGGTGAAAGACGATACCGAAGTTAAAACTTGTCGTTATGTTACCTACTCTACATCTCAATTGTCGTGTAACACAAGAAACTTTAGTAAATTAAATGAGCACGGCACGGAATCAGTCAACAGTGTTTAAAGAACAAAGCGGCAACGTGGCTTTTGTGCTAAGTTTAATTACAAACTGCTTTACAGCACGCCTTGGCTTCTCAGAAAATAGGATGAAGAGGATTTTGCCTCATTTAGATTACTTATGCATGTGTCGTATGTAAGAGACTAGCGATCTTTGCTGTTTGTTTTACGTGTTAAGCCAGACTTGTCCTTGTTTGTGTTGTCTTTTATATTTTTATGATGTTTCCCAAACAAGTAACAATTTAAGCTATATGCTCGAAGTTAATATGTTTAATGATTTTGTTAAATTTATATTAGATAATACATAGACGGGGCCAGGTATTATTAGTGTGGGTTCCATTGCTAAAAACTGAAAATTGCGCCCCTTCCCATATATTTTTTTTAATTTTCAATCATGATATTTTCCTGTATAAAAAACAGTTTACAGTTTGTTGAAATATTTTTTTAAATTTAAAATTATTTGTTAAACAAGTAAATTTTTGGAGTGAGTTTCGTTTGTTTTTATATTAAATTATTGTGTGCCCATAAGAAAAATATGGGAGATCACAGTTACATATCAAAATACGTTTAAAATTCAGATTGACATTAAAAATTTATTATAACAACACAACACAATTCGTCGCTAAAATTGAACAATTTTTTAAAATTATTTAACTAAAGTATAATTTCACTATTTGAGAGAGTGAGTCATCGTTTAAAGGCCCAGAAATGCGGAAAGCTGTTTGGAAATCCAGTGACGTACACTTACTTTTTTTTTAACGTTAATTATATTTTATTTTTCAAATATTAATGTTCGAAATAGGCCACAATATATTTATTTACAAGTTTTTACTGACATTTCGATCTCTATATCCAAAGACCGCTTTCAAAGATATAAATGATAGTTATATTTATTTTATTTGTTTATTATTATATATTTTTATAATCTTATATTGTTTATTTTCTTTTTTTTTATCTTTAAAAACTGAATAGAGATCGAAACGTCAATGTATTAAACATGTAAATAGATATATTGTGGCTTATGTCCAACCTTCTCCCTAAAAATACAGAATGCCGAAAACAAGCAGCTATAGAAAAATAAATATATCTGTCATTTGTATGTTTGAAAACGGTCTCTTTATAGAGATCGAAACGTCCGTAAATTAAACATTTGAATAAATATATTATGGCTTATTCCCAACATTATTTCTAAAAATACAGAACGACAGGCGAAAAGCCATAGAAAATAAATAGTACTATCATTTGTATAATTGAAAACGGTCTTTGGATATAGAGATCGAAACGTCAATAAATAAACATATGAATAAATATTTTGTGGCTCATTCCCTACATTCCCCTAAAAATACAGAATACCACAAACAAAAAGATATAAAAAAGAAGTAATTTTGCAGAAAGCTTACTGATACCAACCGGCTGTCGCGGAAGTTACGCTAAAACGTCTTTTGACGTGACCCGTCCTTAAAGAGTTACACAATGAAATTTTTTTAAAACAAACTTTAAGACAGTTTTCACACCACCCCAGAGGTATGTCTTGTGGCGCGATACTTTTTTTAAATGGCTGTTCGCCAAGAGCCATATTGTATTATTAAATAAAATTAATAAAATAAAATTCTATAAAAACAAAATAAAAATAATGTTTGATGTGTTTAAACACAAACATTATACACACTTACTATGTTCTTCTCGTTTTTTTTTTGTTTTTGGTTTTTTTATGCTGATGTTCTTACTAAACTATTAGAAAATATTATTCGCTGTCTAAACCTGAAGATGCAGTGCTGCTATCGCTGTCATTATCTTCACCACCTGGTGTAATTATAATTGGCTCTAGTAAAACTTTGATATGAGTGTCAAGTTCCCACATACGATGTTCTTCTTTAATTATGTGGCCTATACATTTAGCCCATTTCTCTGGAGTTACATGGAGGATTGCTTGAATCAAAAGTTTCTTAATTTCGTTTAATTTGAACGTTTTGTTATTGCATGCTACTTCTCCTTTCACTTGCTCCCAGATAAGTTCAATGGGATTAAGTTCGCAATGATAAGGTGGTAGACGCAGAACTTTGACACCATAATCTTTTGCAGTTTCATCTACAGCATATTTAAGATATTCAATTTTCCTTAACCGTGCAATGTCAAGTAGCTAAATTTTGAGCATTGATTCTTCGTATGCAATCCCCTTTTCTGTAAGCCATTCTTGAATCCCCCCTTTTAATTTCTTTTATAATCACCTGTTTTTTTCGACTCAAATTGAAGAAAACCATCATCAAGAAACCCTGTATCACTTCCTATATGGGTGACGATTAAACGCCGTCCCTTTCCTGATGGAGCTTTTAATCCTGTATATCAGCCTTCTATAAATACTTCGCGTTTACTTTTGACATTTAAATCTTGCCAAACTTTTCCAACTGTATGACCTTTTCCAACCTTGGTTAATCCAGGTTTCATCCAAATAACATATTTTGCGTCCAGTGCTGCGAATTTTGCGTATTTCTTCTAAATATTTTTTTCTCCGCACAATAATTTTATTTTTTTCTAATAGCATACTTTTTCTGTTGAGTTTTACATATCGAAAGTTCATTTCACGCATGGTCCTGGTTAAGACTCTACGAGATATCTTGGGTCATCGTTTTCGAGCTCTTGAGAAATATTTTTCAGTGTTGGAATTTTACTCCGAAAATAAAATGAATGAATTTTTCGACGAAAAATATTTCTTGTCTCGTCATCGAAAACAATGCTTTTCCTACCTCTAGTTTTATCTTTTTCTTGCTTTTTATTTTCCGATGTATTTTTAAGTACACGATAAATACAGCTAACGGATACTTTTGTTAAACTGCTACAAATGTCGACCGCTTGGCTAACATTTAATTCCATTTTTCTGCCGACAATTCCTTCATAAACGTTTCGTATTATTACCTTCTCTTCGGACGTTAACATTTTCCGTCTCTTTTGCGGCATTTCATTTTTGGAATCAACATCAGAATTTTGCAGTCTTCTCTTGGAACAACTCGGTTTTTCGTCCAACTCCAATAAAACTCAAACCAAATAATCACAGAATATAACTAAAAATTTACTATAAAACGACAAACTATAACACTTGTATTATCAATAACACGTTTTATCAATAACACAAACTTATCGCATAAAATATCCTACCCTCAGAAACGCCAATGTAATGAACTATTGTTGATGGGCAAGTTTAGGTAACAAATTAATAGGTTATCATATTCTACCTGGAAATTTAAATGGTGATATGTATCTTGATTTTTTAAACAATTCCTTATTCGGGATATTAGAAGATTTAACGCTAAACGAGCGAAGATCTTTATTTTTTATGCACAATGGAGCTCCACCAGACTTTGATAGAAGGTGTCGTAATTGGTTGAGTAATCATTTTCCGAATCGATGGATTGGTAGAGGTGCAGAAGCTCCAATTCATTGGCCTCCTCGGTCATGTGATTTTAACCCTTTGGGCTACGCAGTTTCGTCGTATATTCAGAAAAAAGTCTATGCTACAGAGGTAAATTCACGCCAAGAATTGGAAGAAAGAATTCAACGTCAATTTAATGACATCAGAGCTAATCATTTTGAACACTTACTGTAATTAAATTTTATTTTATGTTCTTAGTCATTAATTTAATTTTCTTCTCGTGAGTTTTTTTTAATTACTAACTATTTTATACCAGCATCAATTATTACTTCATAATTTTTTACTCGAGTGTAATCGAGTAAAACTCGATTACACAGTATCGAGTTTTACCAAGAGTACCTTTCTCGTGTAAAATTAAATGATGTTTAAGTTTACTTGAAATTTTGATTATTAATTATACTCTTAAAAAAGTTATATTGACTTATACTTAGTACGATCCGTGTAACTAGCGCCCTCTTTGAGAATCAGATATAAAAACAAATTCATGGAATGTATCAGCTTCCAAAACATATTCGTATAAAATTTCATTACAATGTTGCCAGTATTTTCGGCAAAATCGTAAAAAATGCGTAAAATTTTTTTTTCTTCAACGCCCTGTGTCTTGAAAACGGATGGAGTTACAAAAATTTTTTACTAAGCAAACCCCAATTATTTTTCAGTTTTTTACCTACCCTAGAAACGGGGTTACCTTTTTGTAAAACACCCTGTATATTAAGATATGATTTTGCCTACTGAATAATTTTTTTATTCTTGGTAAAATTTATCTTTTATTGATTGAATCATTTCGTCTAAAAGCGGATTAAATACAAGGAGTTTAACTGTTTCTTTTTTTATCGTTGACTGTAAATGCATTTAAAGCATTTTTACCTAATTTAGTATAAACTTTACGTTTTCTCGGAGTAGGAGTGTAAATTTAAGCTTATCACAAGTGTCTTTTGCTTTAAAATAAATATCAAATATGGATGATTCGATTCTTAATTCTTCCAAAGCAAGAGCTAAACGTAAAACTTCTTCTATAGCTTAACCAATACCTATGACTGGTGATAAAAGTAATTTGCTAATTTTAATAACCATTGGATTTTCTTTAATGTAGTGTCCCTTTACCGTTAGCTCTAGCTTTTACATCAGTTGCATCATCATCTGTCTCTTCACTAGCTTCTATAACTGCTTCAATTATAGGTCGTATTGGTTTTATATAAAATAAATTTCCATAGTGTGAACGTAAAAGGTCCTTGCATTAGTAAGGGCATAGAATTTTATTTTATACTTCGCTGGTTTGTTACTAATATACTGACGGAAGCAACAACTTCCAATAAAATCATTCCAGCATTTCATTAACATTATATATATTAAGCAGGACTAATCACATTGGGAGACAAAACCATCAAAAGACTTTAAATGGGTGATAGGTTACCTATATTTCATGAGTGTCATGAATTTTTTTTACCTATTGTTGTGTTCGTCAAATTTGTTTGCTGGCCGAAGTGAATGAAAACGTTTTTTTGACATTTGCCCTAAAAAACTTTTACTGCAGTACTATTTGTTACTCAGAGTTCATTTATGTTCAAGTTATTTCCTCTTTTTACACCTGTTTCGCAAGGAGCGCAAGTTTCTAGTATGAAAAAGTAACGATTAGGGCGAGAATGTCTAGAGGAAAAAATATTTTTTAGCAATTTATAATCTTTTTACAGGTTTAGCTGCACCTACTACTTCTGGAAATTTACTGATATTATTTGGACGGTGCTGGGTGCCATCTTTTCTAATAAACTGATGCCAAATTTGCGGATTATTTCTAAAAATATTGTCAACAAAAACTGCTTCTTCTTCTGTGTCACTGGTGGATTGACTGAACTTCTTTTATCGACAATGGCTCTGCTTTTGATGACACCGCCATATCTATAAATATATATACTTACAACAAAACCAAAATTACATAAAATTTCCAAAGCTTACCTAAATATTAAAATGACACAAATCACTAAATTTCACAAACTTAAAACGTCGTTAGATTTTACTTAACAGTTTTCACATACATAAACAGTCGCGCTTTTGATTAAGACTACTGTTTACTTTTATTTAGCCATCGCACGCACAGAAACGTTACAGAGAAAATCGTTATTAGAAAACATCTCTATAGTATTGTAGAAACGTGGAAAAGATTTTTCAAATTTTGAAGAAAATTTGTGTATTGGATAATTTTAACAATAATCTTAATCAATAATCTAAATCTATACATTTTTTGCATTTATAGATCACTTGACTCTTCCGTGGAATTATTTTTTCAGAACCTGCTAAATTTGTAAAATGACCTGCCCAATAAAAGCAGAAAAATTCTGTGCGGTGATTTAAATGTTAATAACGCTGTTGGTTGCACAACCCAACTGTCCTTGGTCAATATATTCGAATCGCATGATTTTATGCACGTTAATAATTCTACTAGAAGAATTAATAAAACAACATCTAATATATTTGATTATATTGTTTTAGATTTCTCACACCTTGATGTACCGCTCCATATCCTAAATCACCGCTTCACAATTTAGTAATGCAGGACTATCTGATCATAAAGCAGTTTATACCAGGTTTAATACTGTCAACAAATCTTCCTCGAAAACCCGATGTTTAGGTAGGATTTTTTCCACTTAGAACTTACTGGAAATGACGCACTGTTCTCCCTGAACTTTGCGGATGACCAAGTCGTAGACCAAGACCTAGCTCAAGATTCTTATGATCTAGAATTGATGTTAAAGCGTCTATATAGAGAATATGTAAAATGGAGGTTACAAGTCAGCATGAAGAAAACAGAATATTTAAAATCCACTAAGAAACTAAGTTCCTGTAGCTGGCTGTATACCATGTATCACAAAATTTTTTATTTCAAATCCTTTATAAAAGATATAGAATAACATACATAAACGGGCTATATCACAAATACATTACAGAACGTTGTCGGAATGTAAATTCCATCATCAGTGTAACGAAGTATACATGCTATGAGCCACTAAAATATATGGGTGAAAACCCTTTAAATGTTATTAATTTATAGATATGTTACATTATATATTATTACAAATTAAGATGTTTAAGTTACCGTTGGAATTGATAACATGGCAACGTATGGCTCTACATAGGTCACATGATCCTGAGACAAAGTGTCTTCGAGGACCTGTTGATAACAACTAAATATTTAGTTACCAATTCAGATGCAAGGTTTGAAGTGTTGATAGACTAGGACGTGGAAGTCAAACAAGTGGAATAATTTAAATATTTAGGTGCACTCATTGATAAGAACGGCTTGGGACAAACCGAAATTAAACACCAAATTAATCAGGGACGTAAAATTGAAGGATGTCTGAAATCCTTATGGTGGGATCGCAACATTTTCAAAAGGAATAAAAAAGAATAGGGCAAACCATGGTTGAATCAGTTCTTTGGTATGGCTCTGAGGTATGGACAATTAATTAATTGACAAATTAATTATTTGAGAAGAAATGCTAGAACAATAAAAGAAGATCCTTCCCATTCCTGGAAAGGAAGACCAACGAAAATATAAGGAATAACATGAATCCTACAGAAAAGGTCATGAACAAAATATAAAGAAGAGGTTTAAAATGGTTTGGACACCTATTGAAAATGCCTGACAAACGTTGACCTCAAAAATTTTACATATGAAAGGCCTCTGAAAGAAGAAAAAGAGGTAGACCTTGACAATCATGGAATGAAAGAATTAGAAGAGTGATGGAATCGAGAGATTTGGACGAGAAGCATGCCTTGAACCGGGAGGATTTTCGGAGGAGAACGGTAATACGGCGGTAGCCGTCTCCAAAATGTATTGTTTTTACACATTGGATCCTGTAATATATATATATATATATATATATATATATATATATATATATATATATATATATATATATATATATATATATATATATATATATATATATATATATATATGTTCGGATTAGTTTCCGCGGTCAGATGAATGAAAATTACTGAGTTCTCGGGAAGAACCGCGTTGAGAATTTAAAACTCGACGTTTCGGCACCCATTTTGGAGCCATTATCAAGAGGGATACGGTTCGGTTCGAGTTCGGGGTCTCAATCTGCCTACTCCCCTCACTCGAGACGTACCAGTATCGTGTTCTATATTGCAAGAACTGTCTCTCGGCACTGAGGTCTCAATCTGCCTACTCCCCAGTGTCGAGTGACAACTGGTCTTACCCTGTGTGGCTGCTTTTATACTCGCTGTATGCGCGGGAACGGTATGCGCTGACGTGGTCTGAACTGACGTGGCCTGAGCGGTGTGGGCGGGAGGTCGCTGAAGAAGGGGTCGCCATGTTGCCGGCAATCGTTTCGCGTCATCGCGCGTGTTCAAGCTGTGAGGCCGTTTTTCGATTTCGATAGCTTCACGAATGATTCTCGCTTTTAATGAGCGGATGGGAGCGATGGTTTTTGCTTTTTCGAAATCTATTTTGTGGCCTGTCTGAATATGATGTTGGGCTAGGGCTGAAGTGGTATCGGAATGTTTGACTGATAGAGAATGTTCGTAAATACAAACCGCTATCTCAATGCCCAGTCACATCATCACCCCGCTCAACTTAATTCAGTCATCAACACTCTTATTTCCCGTTCCATAAGACTTAGCGACAACAATCACAGGTCATCCGAAATCAATTCAATAAGACAAACACTCCTACAAAACGGCTACCACAAAACCCAAATCAATAGAAGCATTCAAAAACTTCTAAACCCCATTCCATCCAAAAAAGAAACCTTGCCGCCGGATCAACCCAAAATCTTTCTACCTTTTATTAAAGGTGTCACTGACAAGATCAGTAGAACTCTTATCCCTCTTAATATCAAAACCATCTTCACCACTCACTCCAAATTGTCCAATCTCGTTAGATCCGTAAAAGACCAAATCCCCAATGAAGACCATGGTGTCTACGAGATAGCTTGTTCCAGTTGCCCACGTACATACGTAGGACAGACAAACCGACGAATCCATAACCGTATTTACGAACATTCTCTATCAGTCAAACATTCCGATACCACTTCAGCCCTAGCCCAACATCATATTCAGACAGGCCACAAAATAGATTTCGAAAAAGCAAAAACCATCGCTCCCATCCGCTCATTAAAAGCGAGAATCATTCGTGAAGCTATCGAAATCGAAAAACGGCCTCACAGCTTGAACACGCGCGATGACGCGAAACGATTGCCGGCAACATGGCGACCCCTTCTTCAGCGACCTCCCGCCCACACCGCTCAGGCCACGTCAGTTCAGACCACGTCAGCGCATACCGTTCCCGCGCATACAGCGAGTATAAAAGCAGCCACACAGGGTAAGACCGGTTGTCACTCGACACTGGGGAGTAGGCAGATTGAGACCTCAGTGCCGAGAGACAGTTCTTGCAATATAGAACACGATACTGGTACGTCTCGAGTGAGGGGAGTAGGCAGATTGAGACCCCGAACTCGAACCGAACCGTATCCCTCTTGATAATGGCTCCAAAATGGGTGCCGAAACGTCGAGTTTTAAATTCTCAACGCGGTTCTTCCCGAGAACTCAGTAATTTTCATATATATATATATATATATATATATATATATATATATATATATATATATATATATATATATATATATATATACCTAAAGAAAACTTTTTATGACAAACAGAAAATCACAACTTTTAAAAAACTAATGAATAAATGCATTTTATATTATATTTTATATTTTGATGGACATATTTAATCATTATACAGAGCAACTAAACAAAACTAAGAGGAGAAAACGTTGGAATTTCACGTGTCCGGTGAATTTTGCGCTGCAGTGTACATAAAGCAATCACTTACATACAAACTTAATATTGCAAGGCAAATATTTCAGCCTAAAGAAAATGACAATGTACATATACCAAATACAAGTTACAATATTTAGAAAAGTTACTAATCAAGAAATACTGTCATCTAAATAATATAAATATTTCAATATTTTTCAACTTACATATAAAACATTTTCTATGAAATTTATGCAAAAAAATGAATTTGCATTACCTTCATTATTTGCATAACATTCACTAAACAATTAGTCTTTTACTCTTTGCACTCGTTGCATAAATAAATATATTAATTTGATACTAGGTACTAATAAACATAATTACAAATAAAAAAGAATTATGGTGTTATATTTAATCATATAGTACCAAAAAACAGCTTACTTGTGCATATATTATATCCAAAATAGCACACCACGTTATTAAAGCGATAACGAAAACTATACACAGAAATCAGGTTGATATATATCTCATTTATTGAATATAATTCTGGTATATTATCCAAACCGATCTTATTGTCCAAATTCCAATTAGGGAACCTCAATATCAACAAGTCCCTTAGTCAACCCATTCAAACAATAATACCCATTCGAATTGTATAACGCATACTCTTTTGCTTGATATTATCTAATGTTTCATTGGGTTTCTCAAATTACAAGGAAGCTCAAATATATATACATTTAGTGACTACTAGACTATCGATTATGAACATTATATGTCACTAAAAAATTTAGATAGTGTTTTTTATGTTACAAGTTTTTTACATCAATCCTTATGGTTATTAACGGCATTTGCATGTATACAATATTTTACAAATATGTTACTTACCTATATATCAAATTTTCTTTAATATAAGGTGTGAAATTTTTTGTATTGATCACCTTCTAATTTATAGTTTGGATGGTATATAAAAAGTATATACTAACTGGAGTATTGTGGGTATTAGAAGAATAAGGTATAGTGTACTAGCTGAAGGCGGGTAATAACAACAATGATTTTGGACATTTTTGAGATTCTGGAGATAAAAAGAACCAAGGAGAGGCCAAGCAACGAATAGAGAAAGAAGAATTACAAAATAAACCGGACAATGATGATAAATAGTTAGTTTTAAGTAGTAATAGGAATTGGATTAGAAATGTAAATGATAAGTATGCCATTAGAAATATGACTTGTGATAGGAATATGGGTATTAGGCATACTAACAGTAGTGATAATATTATAGTTAGGGAGAATATCAAAAATGGGCATAGCATTAGTAATGAAGTCAGGGAAAAATTAAATATAGCATTAAAAATCAAAACCGTAATAAAATAAATAACGGATATAATGTTAATACAAAAGCCAGGGAGCATGAAATCAACGTTAACACCAATAATGGAGAAGAAGAATACAGTAATAAGGAAATACATCTTAACAAGACAAATCATATAGGAATATCGACATGGAATGTGACATCTCTGACCATCATGGAAATAGAAGCTACGAAAGAAATGGAAAAAATGAAGGTACAAATAATGGGAATAAGCGAGACAAAAAAGATAGGGAAAGGACACATCAATATCAATGAGAAATATAGTCTATATTATTCCGGAGTACCACAGGGCCACAGAGCAAAAGAAGGAGTCGGTATAATAGTGAATAAAAGAATAGAATCAAGCATGACAAACTACGAAGCAGTATCATCTAGAATAATCACAGCCCAAATAGAACTAAAAGACAAGATAGGAATAACACAAATATACGGACCAACAGAAGATAATGAAGAAAAGATAATGATAGAATTCTACAACGAACTCCAAAACGCATTAGACAAATTAAGAGA
The DNA here is from genome assembly GCF_040954645.1 of Diabrotica undecimpunctata. NCBI lineage: Eukaryota > Metazoa > Arthropoda > Insecta > Coleoptera > Chrysomelidae > Diabrotica > Diabrotica undecimpunctata. Next base: position 127,538,648 of record NC_092804.1, on the reverse strand, counting down.
GACAAGAGAAAAAATAATAATCTTAGGCGATTGGAATTCAAGAGTAGGTAAGGATATTAACAGGGGAGTAGGATGCATTGGACAATATGGGGAAGAAACATTTAATAGAAATGGAATTAAAATGCTGGAATTCTGCCAAACCAATGACCTGATAATAGGAAACACATTCAGTGAACAAACCATTAACGACAAATATACATTTGTGGCTGAAGAGAGAAATGCGAAAAGCTTAATCGACTATAATATGAAGGATAATTTTACTATCTAATAAATACAAGTACTAAATTATAGAACGTAATAAACTAGAAAAAAGAACAACAGAATAAAATGATAACTAATAATAGTATCCCTTATTTCCTTAGGAATATCAAACCCACCACAACCAGTTAGAGAATTACAAAATGAAAAAAAGAATCTTTTTGGATATTTACTGTTATTCTATTAATTTTCTGACTTTTGCTTACCTAATTTTTAAATTATTGTTTACACATTCTGTTTGTTTTATCCAATTGCATGGTATCCCAAGTTCTTACCTGAAATAAAAATAAACAAGTCAATTTGTAGATTGTACACTCTAATAGCAAATAAAAGTATACTAAACTGAATTACAAAACCTGTAGTTATATATGTCAAATTAAAACATGTTTCTTATTATTTTGATATTACTAGTTAAGCTCAATTTCAGATATAATCAATAAAAACACGGAACGAAGCTCACCCTTCAAGAAAACTTGAACATAAGGCTAAAGTTAAAGCACAATAATTTCACATGATACGGACATGTTTTTATCAAAGAATAAATTAAAATAGAAGAAGAATAAAATAAATAAAATTTTCATCTTTGTTCCTCTAATAAATTAATATATCTTGAAATAAATATGGTTTTTTATTTATTTTGCTTTAACCACTTAGGGTTATTAGCATAAGAAATATACAAAAAGTGATAAAGACATACATAGGCATATACAAAATATCAATTACATAATAAGGTATATTTTAATTATTGATGTATTGTGTCAAATTTTAGTAAAAAAGTTTATAGATTTTAAGAATTTTAGCTTTTAATTTTAAGAACTCAGCTACGTATTTAGATTCACCTAGAAGTTCTTTTAATGTTTTTAGAATGTGGTGATATAGTCTTTCAACTGAGTATATTGAACAGTCAATGAAAATGTGCTTCACTGTCACTTAACAATCACAAACAAAACACACTGGTTCCTCTTCTCTCTTCAACAAGTATTCATGTGTTGTAGAAGTGTGTCCTAATCGGAGACGTGTTATTAGGGCTTGATTTTGTCACTTTAAAGGCCAGATGTCGCCATGGAAGGACGGAAGATTTTATTTCTATCAATTTAGTGGTGCTTTTATTCCATTGGTTTTGCCAAACATTGTACAATTTTGCTTTTAAGTAATGTTTTAAATCTGAATGCACCATTAGGTTTTTCACCGATTTGGCTCTACTGGTTACTGCGGACCTAGCTAGGCTATCTGCCTTTTCGTTACCATCTATTTCAACATATGGCAGTATCCAGATGAAGTCTCCTGTCAAATTGTTTTGGTATATACAGTATAAAATTAACTTAATCTGCTCTAATGTTAGATGAGAGGAATAAATCTGAGAAATTAATGTCCGACAACTATCAGTGAATCAGATAGTATAAAAGATTTGGGAAGTATTTTTTTTTTCAAGAATAAAGGTTAGGGCCTTAATTATGGCAAATTGTTCTTATGTAAAAATACTTTCCTCTCAGGGGACAATTTGTAGAGGGAATGTTCATGTCATATCACAAAGCATGCTCCTACTTCATGTATGGTCTTGGATGCGTCCGTATATATAAGATGGTAATTTTTGTACTGTGTGAGAACATGGAGAAAGTGAGTTTAAAAAAAAAATGGGTATCACATTATTTTTGTTATATGCTGTAAGGTGTAGGTTACAAAGCGGGGAGAGAACAACCCAAGAAAAACATAAATTTATTTCACAGGTAGGATTAATGGGAGGTAGTTCAATATTAAAATCTAATAAGTATCTATTAGCTCGTTCATAGAAAGGCACAGGACTCCCATTTCTTTTTTGGTAGACTTCTTGGAACCTGTTAGCAACAGCATGATGAAGATCTGGATTTTTTGGGTTAAATTTTATATTCGAAACATACAATAGAGTTAAGTATTTTCTTCTTAGGTTTAAGGGTGGCTCTCCAACTTTACAGAGTAGACTGTCCTCAGGACTGGTGTCAAATAAACATTGTTGGGTTATAAAAAGTGGTAATATGCATAGTTTGACTAATATTAGATTCCGTTGAAAAATGTATAAAGTTTTTAGGAAACATAAAATCTATCGTATCAGTCTACTACTGAACATAGGCCTTCCGTAAATAATTATATTGCATCCGACCTTGATCACCTTGAATCCAGTTGTGCCGGATGCGCTTAATGGTCGTTCGACCACCTTATAGGAGAGCGTATAAGCATCGTATCTAGGTCTCCATTCTAAAATTTTCTTTGTTCTTTTTCCATCTCTGATTCTAGTAACATTTTGCGTTGTCAGCGTTGTAATTCTTTTAATGGCATCCGTTACATAAGTTTTTCTCCTATCTATTTTATTTAAAACTCTGTCTCTGAGGGATATATTCAATGTTGACCTCTCCATTTCTCTTAGTGCCACTTGTATTTTATTGATTACTTTTCTGGTAATAGACAGTATTTTTGCTCCATACGTTAGAACTGGTAGTATACCTTAATTAAAGATCTTCCTTTTTAGGAACATGGGAACATCAATCTGATCTAAAGACTTCCCTCAGTTTTCAGTAAGTTGTCCATGTTATAACTCAATCTAAGATATATGTGATCCAAAAACTTTATAAAACTTATAAAATTTACTTTATTTTTATATGTTCACTAATTATATTTCTTTTACCTTTACGATTTCTGTTCTTTCTTTAATTTTCCATTTTATGCTGCTCTTTTGTGCCCTTTTTTGAGTCATCCATTATTTCTTTAAGTCCATTTTTAGTTTCATTTCTATGTTTATACTAATTGTATTTTTTTTATCTTCATGATTTCTTTTTTTGTAAACAATTTTTTTTTTGATATGTTACTTTTAATGTTAAGCGCCGGTTAATTTGTATTCGTCTATTTTGTCAGTCTAAAATTTTGGAAATATTTTCCAGTAGGTTAGTTAATTTTTTTATTTTCTTTTATTTAAATATGTTGTGTTTGCGTAAATAGGTTAAATAATATAGTGACATCCATTTTGACGTAATTCATAAATATGTTTATAGTCATGATTTTATCGGTAGACGATTCATCCTTTCTTTAGCGCGTTTATTAATACCCATATTGTAGAAATTATGAATGCCATATAAAAGGGGTGTATTGTATTCATATCCAGTACTGTTACTTTACATAAGCTCTGCTTATTTTAATGTTGGAAATTTTTCTAATCTAGAAGATATTCTATTTAATAATTTTCTCGTGAAAATCTTACTCTGTATGTTATACAAACCGCGCTTAAAATATGGAAACATAAAGATATATGTGACACCCCGTATGATATATAGTCTGGAAAATATTAAATGAAACAATAAAGAATAGAATATTGTAACATCAGAATATTATATTTCTACTTACAATAATAAAAATAAAACATTAGATTTAGTTTATAAAATAAGTTTTTATTCACATTCATAATGTATAGACTGAGCGGATGTGTGGAAGTCGACTTTATACTTAAATATGTAAAATACTTAAATTAGTATATTATTTTGATTTCAGAACGATATTTAATTATTAAGTCTGTCAATAGAAAGGGTGCTAGCAACCATAGATGCTTGTTTGCTTTGTATGTACATAATGTCTTTTAAAAACATGTCAAAACATGTTTATTTAGAAGAAGTTATACATCGAGTCATGCATGACATGAATTACATTGTTACAAATACCATACTCCTTGCAACTAATTCTACGTATTGCGTTTAAAGAAATTAACAGAACGAAACGCAATTATGGAGATTTTGAATTTTGTGTTTGAGAAAAATTTAATTCTCTTGAGTGTCAAATAATTCACAGGTCTATTTAATAAAGGAAAAATTCAATGTCCTGACATTATGTCGAAATGTGGTTATACAGCAAAATATAGACACAACAGATGAATCAACAGCTGAATCAGCAGACTGAAGCAACTACACAACTTTCACAGCTAATACTTTCATTTTAATACAAGGTAAACGTTTAACTTGCATGGTATGGAACATGAATGATAACACAGAACAACAAAATGAAAAAATTTGGTGCTTGAAAACTAACGATTTTTTAATATTTTTAATGCTCTAATTTAAAAATCGAATTCTTTTTCATAGTAGTTTTTTTGGAATCGATGGTATAATTTTAACTTCGCTCGAAAATACGAGTATATATACAAGGACACCTAGAAATCACCAGACCAACTTACAGTAAATACGATAGATCATTCTATTGTAGACTCAAGAGAATAATCCAATATAATAAATGTTCTCAACAGAAGAGGAGCAAATGTGGATTCTGATCACTACTGGATCGAAAGTAGGGTAAGGGACATAATTTTAAACATTTAAAAAATGAAATTGTTTCTAAACATAAACTAAACATAAACAAAAATAGAGACAATAAACAAAATATAAACACCAAACTAAAATACAGACTAAAACTTCTAAACATAAATAAATAAGAACAAAAATAAATAACTGTTCTGGCGAATAATATCGGATTATAATAGAAAGAAAAAACAAAGCATATTTATTGATGCAACAGGGGCACAGAACCCGACAAGCAAAGAAGGAATATAAATAACTACGCAAGGAAGAAAAGAAAATCCACCGCAGAAAGAAGAGATAAACTATGAACAAAGAACTTCAATGACTACAAAATCTAAGTAAGCCAATAGGTAAGAGAAAATTTTACCAGAAACTAAATAAAAGCAAAAAGGAATTTAAACAAACGAAGTAATAAGATAAGGAGGGTAATATATTGACAGAACAGCAAGAAAAACTAAGAAGATGGAGTTCCTGAATAAGATCGAATTTGATTTAGATTATATTGATATATTAGATGTTTGTTTGCAATACTCCATTTACCATTTTTTATAAAAATATTGCTTTTAATTGTTTGTTCTTACTATTCCGTACTGTAAATAAAAACTAAATTCTCCAATACTGATACGCTTTTTGGTAAAACTTACAAGGATAGCTAAATTATACAATAACTTACGACATCACGCGTATGAATCATTTCAATATTTCTTTGCTGGAGTATAATAACAAGATGAAACAGCAATTTAAATTTTATATTTTTAGCGTTGTCAAATGTTCAGTTTCTAAGATATACGGGAATAAATAGGACCACCCGTATATTTTACAATTTTATGTTACAGTTTTTTATTACCGATGCAGCAGATATCCTGTTAGTTATTAAATAAAATACGAACGAATTCAAGTGGTGCTGACTGTGCTATACTGTATATTAATGATAATTGTGCGTAGGTATACTTCAGACCATTGCAAACAGAGAGTAAGCCCTTACGAGAGAATTAGGTCTTAGTGACAAATAGAGCAGATTTCATATGAAATATGGGTTTGGATAGATTCAGTCATGAGTGGTTTTGGTCGTTGTGATAATACAACCAGATGAATATTAGGGACGTAATGGAATTCTAGATTTAATTAAATTTACCTAATAGGGCTAAACTACAAAAAAATTAAATAAGAAAAAACGTACTTGAAAGAATAAATATACTTTTAGTAAATGAATATATTTAAAAAAATGTTTGTTGGTATATAATATGTATTTATATTATATATAATATAATAATATATTCCCAAAAATTATATTGCTAGGCAATTTAATAAATTTAAATATAGTTTAATCCAATTAAACCCAACCATTGTTTGGTTTTGAGAATATTTTGCAAGTACTACAAAGTAAGTAATTAACCACATGTTTGCATATAATAGTCACAATTTTACCTTAAGTTTTTATTGTCTCGTGGGGTTACTTACCCTTTACAGCTTAGTAGCTCCACGGTGGAACAACCTTTAAACAAATTTATACGCTGGAACCACCAGACAGAATGCGATTTATACGTCGTGTATTTCACTTCTCAACTCCGCATGAGTTGTCTGATGGGTGGATTAAGTAGCTCATTGGATGATACTGCCGGTCCCAAGCCCGGATAAAGGAGGAGAGTCCCTAAGGTGAGGTTAGCCACCTACCTGGGGTAAAAAATCCATACTGGCTCACAGAACTGAAGATACCGCCTCAAATACCGGACGGAACTATCAGATGACGACATGCTCTATTACAACGGAAAAACGAATTGGTAAACGAAAACCTAAACACCCCATCACACGAATCGCGTGCTGGAATATAACGTCGTGGAACGGAAGAGACCAGGACATCATAATAGAAATGAAGAAACACCATATTGACATATGCGCAATCTCCGAAACAAAGAAAAAAGGCCAAGGAATATCAAAATACGGAGAGTTTACACTCATAAACAGCTAAAAAGCTAAACAAGAAAGAGCACATTCAGAAGTCGGAATTTTGCTGCACGATAAATACACACAAAGCATCGAAGATATCGAATACATCAACGATTGGTTATTAAGAATCTCTATAAAAATGCGTAACATCACAACCCACCTGATAAGCACATATGCCCCAGACATATCTATGCCCACAGCAGAAACTGAAAATTTATATCAGCAACTACAAAACACCGTAGATAACATAAATTCTAAACACAAAATTATCGTATTCGGGGATCTTAATGCACGGATCGGAAACGATGTCATACCAGGTATAAAACAAAAGTACAACAAAGAAATAATTAATGAAAACGGCGAAGCACTAATAGACTTTTGCGCTAGAAATGAAATGAGAATCAACAACACATACTACTTTCCTCATAAAGACCAATATAAATACACTTTTAACAATAATCGAGGCCAGCGATCAATGATAGATTTTATATTCACAAATCGAATGATAACATTGTCACAAGTACTTGATGTCAGAGCAAAGCAGAGTAAGGGAGCAAAACCTAGGGGCAAGAGTAATAAAAGATCTTACAAGAGATTTAGTTGGAAAAAATTATGAAGTTTATTTAGATAACTATTTTAATTCTATTGCATTACAACGTGACTTAATAAAAGATAAAATAATTCATTTTCCAAGCAATTTTTACAAACCTGAAGAAAATGTCAGTGTTAAGAGTAAAGAAAAGAATGGGACATCAGTAGAAATTAATTGCAAACAATTAGTACAAGATTACAACAAATATAAGGGCTTATACCTGGCGTAGATATAGGCGTAGATATCTAGGCATAGATAAGTCTGATATGTTAGTATCTTGCTACGGATTTCACAGAAAATCCAAAAAGTAGTAACATAGTATTTTAACATTACTAAACTCATATATAATTTTCAAACAATCAAAAACTGGTACGAAAATGTCTTTAAAATAATTTAAAATTGCTGTGGTCACCGATTTGGAAAATGGACGAACCAAGCACCAGTAACAGGTTCAAAAAACAAGTTCATCTAGAAATAAGAACTGACAAAGCAGCCCATATGCTTAAGCATGGAGTCAGAGTACGGTGTACGTACTGCAGTACCAAGGCAACTTCTTCTCGTACAAGATGAAAAAAACTGTTTTATTCCATTTCACGCTGAATATTTTTTTGTTTATGGCCTAGTGGTTCCACATTGTACCACCTTTTCCACCACCAAAATATAATCTTATTTCACAAATACATACTGCTTATATTTTTTCTTATTTATTAAGTTACTCTATTTCTTTAAGTTCTGCTCCTATCGAAAATTGGAAATTATTCTGTCAGTTAAAATTTTGTTAGTTGCAATCTGAATAGTTTAATTAAACTACAGCCAAGCCACTCACGGAGATTACGTAGCCACAAGATTTTACGTCTTCGTACTCTATTTCAAATGATTTTGTTCTGAATTGTATTCTGAATTCGTATTTTTCAGGTCATAAATTGTATCGCAAGTGTTCCAACTTCCTGATTTTTATTAAGTTTAAAACTTCACATTGTTTTCCTAGTTGTTCGGGAGCTTGCGCGTTGGTTTTACGATCCGTTATTTCGAATAATTCGGTAACCCCAGATTTCAAATACTTTTCGGTTTTTAATTAGTTAGGTTATTAAATAATAACATGATTGAATAATATCAACTTGCCAATTGTTATAATAATAAACAAGCAAAAATCATAAGTATCATATATTTGGAACCAGATTTTGATAAACTTTCAAAATAAGTTTCACACGACTCCCTTTACTATTTAACTTTTAACTTTTAACTTTTTTTTCTGGAAAGTCAATTGTAGCGTATCCCACAAAACGGTATACATATGATGACCCTGCCATTTTAAAACCGCTTGGCGATCCTGCCTGTTAAATAGAAATCTTCTGACCCGAATAGAAAATTCGACTCCAAAATTCTCGGATCACACCCTCGAGGAGATCCACGGAATTATTGTTTAATTTTCAAGTAAATGAATCATTTTAATTTTAGAATTGTAAAGAGGTTACTCACTGGAGTAACTCTCTACATGTCTGCATTTTTTACCACACCAAATGCTTAATATCCAATGGGCAGATTGTTGTACTCAACGGAGTTAATAAAAAAAAAGTAAATGAACAAAAGCAAATAGACAAAAGATATAGGTGAAAATATTTCATTAAATTTTTGATACGTTATGTACCATATACAGTCTAACAAAGTAAGAATTAAAATTTGACGTTAAAATAACGTATAATAAAGACTACACAGTTTTTTGCTTCTCTTTTAAAAATCTGAAGTACATTGATATAAAAATATAGTTTTTTTTTAAATTACGAATTTAAAATTATTTTTTTTAAAGATATTTACCCTTAAAATTTTTTACGAAACAAAACCTTTCTTTTTAACGTACAAAAAGATTTTTTTAAACGACGTCGTAATTTTAAATAGTTTAGGAATCTTCTTGTTTAGTGTTGCCCGGGACATATCTATAAGTATTTTTGACTACTTTTTTGCAGTAAGCTCTCTTAGTCCCCCCAAAAAAAGAAATCCTTCTCCATGACCTATCTCTCTAATTAAAACACGAGTAGCCGTTCGCAAACGTTATAATTTATTTGCTTACCCTGTCTCCAAGTCCAGTGATTGTTCATTCCCTTTTTTTAACCCCCGATAAGAAAATTATTAATTGTTACAATTTTAGGTAATGGAATAAAGCAAAGAACATCAATAGAAACAGACATACTAACATATATAGAACAAAAAAGACTAAAGTGGTATGGACATGTAAGAAGAACTAGCGAGAGCAGATGGATAAAGAGAATAACCGAATGGAGCCCCATAGAAAGGAAGAAAAGAGGACGACCACGAAAATCCTGGAGGAACGAAGTAGACGACGCCATATGAGTAAGAGAGGCCTAAATAATGGAGAATGGGACAACAGAGAGAGATTGAAAACGGTTAAGCGAGGGAAGGCAGTGAATACTGCAGAATCCCTGAATATATATATATATATATATATATATATATATATATATATATATATATATATATATATATATATATATATATATGTATATATATATAATATATATACCTAATAAGGAGCGAGCAAATAAAAGAAAAAGGTAAGTGACAGTGCCTTTAATTTGTTTGTCCTCGGAAGATGAGGACTATCACACACAGATTTTTAAATATTCACCGTAAATTTGATTTCGACATGTTTTTCGATTTAAAATAAGTGAAATTCCAAAACGTGATATGACGAAAGGCACTAGTAAACAAGAAAGTAGAGTTATTATAAAAATATAGCGAATATCTACACATACACAACCTTGTATAAACAATAGGAATCATATATGTGAAGCATGTTGTAAATGAAAAACAAGAATGAGTGATTTACTCATTGAGAACATCGATAAATGTAGAACGCAACTTTATCTAATCCAACGAAAGTTTAATTTGTTATTGATTTTTTATTAATTTTTTTTTGTGGCATAGACTTTTGTCATTCAGCCAGTCTCGAAAGGTTATAATATATTCCTTAAGAAAGTATATACACATAAGTGTATATTTCTAACAATTTGTTATTGTTAGATTATCCAATACACTAACAAAACATCTGAAATTTTTTAAAGTGAAATCGAAGAATCGATTGGGTTAACGTAGCAGGAGCACAACGCCACACAAAGCATTGTTTTTAGCATTATAAAAAATTTAATAAAACTTAGATTTTGTTAAAATTTGTCAAAATCTGATTACACTGCTTTGAATCTGTTTGTATAGAAAAAAATATCTGACAATTTAATTATTGCTGCAAAATATATCTAGTAGCTGAGCTAAGTTACATCTTTAAGAACATTTTTTAATTTCCATATCCTAGTACATCAATTATTTTCAGTAGTTTTTTAAAAATGTCTAAGAAACTGGTCAACTTATGCAATATCATTAGTATGAAAGTAGTTGATAACATACATCATGCTACGTAAAAATTCATACTATCTTCTTTAAGTAATAAATTGAGAAAAAAAACAATAGAGAATTGCTTTACGTGCCGAATTAAAAAGTTTAATTTACTATTTAAATAATTAGATTTAGATAATAATTAGCATTCCTAGATAATCTGCCATACTTCTAGAAGAATCTCTTTTTAATCTTCAAATTCTAGGGAACCTATTTATTACCTAAACAACTTTATAATTCAATACACAATACAATTTTCTAATTTTTTATCTAAGTTTGTTACTCAGGGGAGGCTGTATAAATTTTTATACAGATAACGACATTGTTGACCATATGAATTAAGATTTACTGCAATCCCATCTCTAGAGTATATTTATTATAATGCTATAAAACTAATTTTTTGGTTATTTTTAGCCTTAATAGCAATACAAATAAAAAAGTAAGTAAATAAGTAATATGCTTTATTGTCACAAATTGTACAATTTTTCAAGATTCTTCTTAAAGAAGAAAAAAATCAGAATAAGAATCGTTTGTACTTTTAAATAAAAAAAAAGCAATAAAATTCTTCCAACTTCTTCTTAAACAGAAAAAATACTACCTAATTAAGAACCTACAAACTTCGTAAAATGTACCTAACAAAAAATAAAAAATAAGAAAGCAGATTAATGAATTAAGGGCTCAAATATTCCACTTCCTTGTGCTAAATAGTAACCAAATTTGCCATACAGATTTCTCCTCATATTTTGGGATAGGGATAGTGTAATACTTGCAGAGAAATGTAGTATTTTTGCAATTAATTTAACTAGGTTTGTGGCCCTTTCAAACTGATGCCTATAAATGTTTTCTTTGAGAAAACCCGAAAAAAAGAAATCGTTAGGCGCTAAGTCACAGGATCTAGCGGGACATTTAATAATTGTACTACGTGTACTTATCAGTCAATCAGGAAACGTTTGATTGAGGAAGTCAATAGTCGCTCTAGAGTTGTGAGCCGAACACCCATCCTGTTGGAAATAAACCTACTGAAAATTAACGGGAAGGCGTCAATCTGCCGGAATGATCTCATTCTGTAAAAGTTGTAATTATTTGGGCCCGTTTAGGTTTTCATCCATAAAAAATGGACCGACAATATGGTCGCCTAACATCCCAGTCCAAACATTTAATTTTTGCGGATGCTGCGTTTGCACTGCAACACTAAGGTGATTATTTTTCCGAGAATAATACCTTGCAACGGATGGATTGTGTTTTTTATGCAATGAAAATGAAGATTTCGTCAGAAAATAAAATATTTTTTAAAAAGTGTACATTTTCATTCTGTTTATCTAACATAAATTCACAAAACTTTATCCGCCTAAAGTTATCTTCCGGAAACAGTTCTTGTGTTGGTTGCATCTTAAAACAGTGATACCCATTCCTTTTAAGAACTGGCTGGACAGTTGGAGCATTCACGTTAACTTCCCTAGAAATTTGTACACTATTGCAGGGTACACTAGCTTCCACAAAAGCACAAATATAAATATCCCTTTTTTAACGCTCCTCATCGACAGGTCTAACACGTTGTTCATTACTTTTATGACACTTTTCACAACTGTTTACACATCCCGAAATTTAAAAATGTTTAATGGTATTTTTAACTGTTTTAACACTTGGTAAGGGTCTATATTCGAAGACAACAATAAATAAATCAATTACTTCGCGTATCGAATGACTCTGAAAGTACCATGTTACAAGTTGCACTTTTTCTTGGACGGTATACAACGTAATAGGCATTTTATTAATTATTTGTTTATTCTTTCAGAACTTCGTTTGAAATTTTTAATGTACATGTGACAATTACGACAATTCGTACATACTGTGAAATGAATATAGAGGTGGAGACGTGTAATATGTCACAGCGATTGCCATTGTGTTGTATGGTCAATAAAACAATGTCGTGATCTGTAGAACAGGATATATTTTACGGACTACTTCCAATCTATTCATATTGCATTAAGTGCATCAGCTCGTTATACAATTAAAAAAACTACTAAAGTAATTGATGTATTAAGGTATTAATGTATATTTATATAAATATACATAAATTTATATAAATGTAAAGATCAGATTCAAAGCGGTGTAATCAAATATTAACAAAGGTTAACAAAATCAAACTTTAATTATAATTTTCTTTGATTAAAATAATGAATTTTTTTCACATTTTTCTGTATAAACATCAATAGTAAAAGTTATTTCTATGCGCTTAAAAGGTCCAAGCTGCTAAAATTTGCCTGACGTCACCTAGAATGTCCTCATTTTGATTCTGTCGATATTCAGTATCGACGTGTGTCTATTTACAGCCACGCTCCTCCTTCTACGCCAATGAGCACATAATTGTCACCCTTTGGGGGATTAATAACGTGCTGTGGAGCTTTTCTGTTCACTTAAAGATTTTACAGATTTCCACGTTTTCCTGACGCTTTTCACGATTCGCGAACGAAATCCGTGCAACATGTGTGTGTTTGGAACCGAAAAAGGGACGTTACGTACCTTTACCCTCCATTGGGCTTGATCGGTGTCTTGGAAAGGTTTCTAGATCTCGAAGAATTTCTATTTGATAAACGTAAAGCGTTGAGGCTTTTTCGAAACCCTAAAAGTTTTATCAAAGAGAACTAAATTGAAAAATAGTGATATCGCTTACTTTAGAATTCGGGTCGATCGTATTTTTTATAAACCGGCAGTTTCTGAACCATGGATTATGCAATTTGGCATTTTCATGCGCTACAACAAAAAGCTTTTTATTTTTGGAAGTAAAGTACAAGTTATAGAGGTAATTCTGTGGACAAAAAATTTGACCCAAACCATAAAATGTATTAATAATATAAAAAATATTTGTTAAGGTGCTAAATGTAACCTAATATCAAGAGTTTATGGAAGTCACATTTTCTAACATTATTACCAACCCTTATAAAACAAAACGATGATTTTTGAAAAACTTAAGACTGTAATTATGGAAGAATATATTCTCTCGTTGATTTAAATAGTTTTAGACCTTTTGCTTTAAAATATTAGTATGTTTTTAAAATTAAAATAAAATGGTTTTCTATGTCACATGTACAAATTAAAAAGGTCTACATATACTTTATTTGTTTAATATTAGATTTGGTTATTTTAGATTGTAAGTTATCTAATTAAATTAATAAAAAAACCTAGTCAACGTTTTTGAATGGTATTTACAATTAATCATTCTTTCATACTATTGGTTACTTTTCAGAATTAATAACTTATCTTTTGCTAGAAAAGGTAATTTATTTGAACACTTTCCACAGATATTTTTATAATATTTTGCCACAATTTACTTGCTGGGGTAGAACTATTTATACTGGAAAAAAAAATTGCCAAGATGTCATCATACATTTTTTGAGAATTTATCTGGCTTCTGCTCGACGTTTTTTTATTCTACCATAGTGTCATTCTCTGTTGCTTTTTTGATTGTTGATATGAAGGGATCTAGGTTTCTCTATGTCATTTAGAGTAATATATTTTATGTTGTTTATTTTACTTTGTACGTATTTTGTAAAATTCTCCCAGTTTACATTTTTAATATTTTTTGAATATTATTTTGTGATAGGGTTGTAGAAATATTGCTATTTTTTTGTTGGAAACGAAATTTTAATGGTAGTGGTCACTTGCATATTGGTACGGGATACCGTCACATTCTAGTGTTGGGGATAACGTTAAGTCACATAACGATATATCAATGGCCGACTGACCACCTGCTTGAATGCTCAACCTGGTGGGTCTACCTTCATTTAACAGATTTAGTTTTTTAACCTTATACTAAATTCCACTATCTTGCTGTTATAGTTGTAATTTTTGTTAAACTGAAAAAATAATAAAATATCACCTGAAATAATGGAAAGCATGGCTTACCTTTTCTTCTTCTTCCTATGCCGTCCCCATTAACGGAGGTTGGCGACCACATTTTTAAAAGCTTCTCTGTCTTTTGCAACGTGGAATAATTCGTCTACAGTCATGTTTGTCCAGTCTCGAATATTTCGCAGCCATGACTTCCTCTTTCTACCTATTCCCTTTTTGCCATCGACTCTACCCTGCATGATGACCTGCAGAAGACTATATTTATTATTTATTAGTATGTGTCCAAGGTATGCAGTCTTGCGTACTTTTATCGTTCTCAACAATTTTTTGTCTCGACCCATCCTTCTCAGCACTTCCTCATTGGTGACCCTGGCAGTCCATGGAATTCTTAACATTCTCCGGTATATCCAAAGTTCAAAGGCTTCAATATTTTTAACTATTTGCGCTTTTAGTGTCCATGTTTCTACCCCGTACAATAGTTGCGACCAGATGTAACATTCAACAAACCTCAGTCTCAGCGCAGTATTCAGATTTTTGTCACAGAACAATTGTTTGAATTTTAAGAACGCTGCCCTTGCCATTTCTATTCGTACCCGGATCTCTTGGTCTGGATCTAATTCTGTGTTGATGTAAGCTCCCAGATATTTATATTTTGTCACTCTCTCTATTTGCTGTCCACCAAGAGTTAGTTGTTCATTATTTATTGGACTCCTTGATACTATCATAAATTTGGTCTTATCTGTGTTGATGTCAAGTCCCATTTGAATGCATTCACTATTTATTGCATCTAGTAAAGTTTGTAGTTCTTCTATACTCTCAGCCATAATTACCGTGTCTTCTGCAAATCTCATGGTGTTTATGATTTCTCCACCAATTCTTATTCCCTCTTTTCTTTCCCATAAGGCTTTTCTGAATATGACCTGTGAGTACACGTTGAAAAGCGTCGGAGACAAGACGCATCCTTGCCTAACCCCTCTCGCAATCGGTATATTATTTGTTTCTATATCGTTCACCTTTACTACTGCTTTCTGGTTCCAGTATATAGCCTTAATAAACTCGATGTCTTTTTTGTCTAAATTGATGTTTTTTAATTCATCTATTAACTTCATATGCTGCACTCGGTCAAAGGCCTTCCTAAAGTCTATGAAGCATACATATGCACTCTTGTTATATTCCCGACATTTCTGCAAGAGTACCGTCAACGCAAATAATGCTTCTCTTGTACCCATGCCTCCTCTGAAGCCAAACTGAGTTTCATCTATCTGCTCCTCACATTTCTTATAAATTCGGTTTTGAACAATTTTCAAGAGAATCTTTAAAGGGTGGCACATTAGACTTATCAATCTATAGTCATTACATGATTTGGAATTGTTGTTTTTTGGTAGAGGTAAAAATATCGATTTAAGCCATTCCTCCGGGATGTTGCCCTCTACATATATGTGGTTGAGAATTCGGGTGAGTCTCTTTATATTATCGTCATCTAAGTCTTTTAACAGTTCAACTGGAATTTGATCAGGACCCGGTGCTTTTCCTTGTTTTGCATTCTGTAGGGCATTCTTTACTTCTGAGGGTAAAATTTGTAGGTATTGTTTTTCTTCACCTATATCTTGTTTATTTTCTCTTTCGTCATGGAACAGATGGATTATATATTGTTCCCATACTTCCTTTATTTTGCTCTCTTCAGTAAGTATTTCTCCATTATTATCTCTTGTTATGAGTGTTCTTCTTTGTCTGGTGTTGCCTGTAAGTTCTTTCATTTTTTTTATGTAAGTTTGAGGTGTCATGTTTGTTGCTGAGTTCTTCCAATTCCTGGCATTCTTTGTTCATCCATTCCTCCTTAGCCTTTCTGATTTCATATTTGATTTTATTCTTGATGGTTTTATATTTATTTTCATACCTTTACCTTTTACTAATGTTGAATTAATTAAGTGTTTATGTTTTAACTTAGATAAGGAAATATCGCGAGTGGTTGTTTTAGGTACAGGGAATGCAAATACCAAACAAATTGGATTAAAAAAATATAGCGAAAAATGTAATAGAACACATTGTATTTGATTTAAAAGTAAACAATTTGTAAATCATTTTAATTGTGCATTTTGGCGGCTAGGTTTAAAATATTCTGTATGAAATATCAATGAGTTGGAAATATATGGAGTGAACGGGCAACTGCTGTTCAAATTGTTAAAATTTTACGTTACTAGCCTCGTTATTAATAGAGATATTGTTAGTTAATATTAGTTAGTTAGTATAATAATATGGACTAAGATTTTTTCAATATTTTGAAAAAAATCAAAGTATGTCAAAATTACATATGTATATCTATTTACTAGGTAAACTTCTCTCCAAAATTTCATGTAAAAAACGAAAATAAAAAAAAATCCAATGATTATATTTAAAATGAAAAAGTTGACGTCTTTTCCTTGACTGATTTTCAATATAACCAGAAGTGCAACATTCAGGACAATATTATATTTCATCTCAGCGTCATCCAACAATACTGTTACCATACCAGAAAATTTTATATAAAATTTAGGCTAATAACATATACAGTGTGGAAACCACTTATGGAATAAAATTGTTTGTGCCCTTATTTTGGAAAATAATAAAAAACTTTGATATATCTTATATCACGATAATCTAGCATAGTCCATAATCCTTATTTTTAATAAAACACCCTGTATATTTTTATGTTTTTAAAAGCTCCTTAACAACCTGATTTTAACGAACTATATCATGTAGGGTCTATTATAAATAATACAAGGTGAAATTTTGAAATTAAGTATACTTTTTTTCAAGAAAATTAATTCATAGAATACCCGGGGTAATTGATTGGACTACATTAAAATAAATGCTCAAATGTTCTTCACCTTATTGTTGGTAATAACACAGTCTCCTATAAAACTCGCCCCGAACTTTGTTTAAAGTTTGAGGTGAAATATTCCGTATTTCTGTAGTTATCCTTTCTTTGAGGTCTTCAATGCTAGTTGGTTGTGTAGCGTATACTTTGTTCTTGAGATAACCCCACAAAAAAAATCTAAAGGCGTAAGATCTGGCGACCTAGCTGGCCACTCAATAGTAGCCCTTCATCCAACCATTTATTGAAGAAGATGTCATTCAAGTAATTTCTCACCATTAAAGCATAATGGGGTGTTACACCGTCCTGCTGGAACCAGACAGTTTCATGCGGTAGGGTCGGATCTATTGGATTGGGATATAAGTTAGACAACTGAGGAAGAACATCGTCTCTTAGCATGCTTAAATATTTTTTCGCTGTCAAATTACCATCTACAAATAAAGGACCAATAATATGATTTCCTATAATATCTGCCCAAACATGCAACTTTTATGGATACTGAGTGTGGTCTCACGCATCCAAAGAGGATTCTCCGCTGGCCAATATCTACAGTTTTGTCGGTTTACCTCTCCGTTCAATATAAATGTTGATTTATCAGAAAAAAAAGCGTTGTGCTAAGAGCCATTTCATTTGTGTTAATTTTATCCATCATTCTTTCGCAGAAATCCATTCTACGATCTGGATCGTCTTCTGTTAGCTCCTGCACAAAAGTCAATTTATATGGATAAAGTTTTTCTTCATGGAGACACCTTAGGACAGTGGTGAGGCTATTTTGACGTGCAATTTAACGTGAACTTTACGTTGGATTCTCTGCGACACTTAACAAAATATCCACTTTCACCTCATCTTCAATGAAGTTCGGTTTTCTTTTTAATGGTTTGACATGTCTAAGTTCTCTAAATTGTGCATACATTTTAGACACAGTACCTTGTGCAATATTAGGCAACTGAGGATACCTCTGATTAAATAAGTTTGCTATTTCAACTTGACTTCTACCAGACTCCCCGTAACCGATCATCATTAAAATCTCAATTCGGTGGGTCTCAGTTAAATACTTATTTTTTATTTCTGCAAGAAATTAGTGCAAGCTTTTAATTAGAAATTTATTATTTTAATGTAAAGTGTTAACAAACCAACAACTGATTGATAATAATCCGCATTACTTACCGATTGAGTTTAATTAGCAGACTATCTAGACAGATTTTACCTATTCATGACAAAAAATGTTAACACGGTTACTAAACAGAAATTTTCCCCAATATACTGTCAATTAGAGTAGAAGTGTACTGTCTGTATTTAGCTAATTAAAATAATACCGTAACATGTGATAAATTATTAAATTCAAAATTTCACCTAGTATTATTCATTAAAGACCCTACATGATATAGTTCATTGAAGTCAGTTTGTTAAGAATCTTTTAAAAACATAAAAATATACAGGGTGTTTCATTAAAAATAAGGATTATGGAGCCAGACTTACGTGGATCACCCTGTACATTTAAATTTATGTTTAAAAAGCGCACGTTTAAATTTAAAACGTGTCTCAGAGTTTTTTATTATTTTCTATAATAAGGATACAAACAATTTTATTTCCACACTGTATATATATATATATATATATATATATATATATATATATATATATATATATATATATATATATATATATATATATATATATATATATATATATATATATATATATATATATATGAAAATTACTGAGTTCTCGGGAAGAACCGCGTTGAGAATTTAAAACTCGACGTTTCGGCACCCATTTTGGAGCCATTATCAAGAGTGATACGGTTCGGTTCGAGTTCGGGGTCTCAATCTGCCTACTCCCCTCACTCGAGACGTACCAGTATCGTGTTCTATATTGCAAGAACTGTCTCTCGGCACTGAGGTCTCAATCTGCCTAGTCCTCAGTGTCGAGTGAGTAGAGTGATTTATTCCAGGAATATAGAATATCATGGATCGACGAGCATAACTCAAAATTGTCAGAAGAACAGCATAAATGGCGCCTACACAGAAAATTGTAAAGCATGAATGAAAAATTGAATATTAATAACTTAAATTCTAGATTATTATATATTTTTTATTTTATTTACCTATTTATACAAAATGTTTGGCTGTAATGTTTATGTATTAAAAAGATCATTGGGATATTTAGGGGGAATCCACAGATTCGTAATTTTAATAATATATTTATGATTTTTAAAAAGGTGTAAGAACTTCCGACTTGCGAATTAAAATCCTAAAAATTAATTTTTGCTTCCATTTATCTATTACTATTTTTATAAGAGATCACTTAATATACTTGACGTAAAAACCATAATATGGTTGTCCAATAGAATGTTCTGAAAATTGTTTTTGTTCAACAAAATAAATAAAATAGTACTTTATTCGACTGTACTAAAATGACATTCGTCAAGCACACGCGCTCGTCAATTTTTTCGATATTTGCCATCTCTGACCCTTTTGAGCCTTCCGTAATAATTCAAAAAATTCCTTTATACATGTTCACCGCGAAATGTCTGTGATGATCGGCATTTGATGTTGTATCCATATCAGTTTTGGATTAATCACTTATGCCGAACAACAGTACCGCACGTATGATTTTTATTGAAACGTTTATTGAAACGTATTAAGCTAATTATTCCTTTTCTTTTTGAATGCGTTTGTTTCTTTGAAAATCATAAACAATTTATTGTTCAATATACTTGATATGATATAAGAATGATATGATATAAGTATATCAGAATGGGACAGATGACGTTCCACTAGCAGTTTCGACAAATTATAAACAAATTAAGTTGCGGAAAACTAATTTTTTTGTGTAAAAAAGTGCCTTTGGGTGCAAACTGTTGATTGAGATTGGTTAACGACATTCACCTCTATATTTTTTCATTTTTTTTAAAAAGTAAAGTGATGTTTACAGGGTGTGATCTGTAGCCATTTGCAATGGGACTATCATTAATTGACTTGCGCAAAATAAAATCAACAATTATCTATGTTTTCAATGAAAAATTTCTTCAGACAATTGTGGAAAAGGTAGCGTCAGCGGATGATACAAAATTTGAGAAACGGCTTTCTACTCAAAGAAATGAAATTAAATCACTTCGTTTCATATCTCAGAAACCGCAGAAAGATAAAAGGATAACTTAGTTTTGTCCAAAATATTAGACTCACAGGTATAGTTACTGCGCAATATAAATCTGCACATATTAAGAATAAAAGCTTAAAATGGTGAAGATCTTTGTTCTAAAGTAATGAACCTGTTTATTAATAAATTAGCAAGTAACCAATCTTTTGTTTCAGGGAACATATCTCTGTATGTCAACAAATAGTTCGACACTGTGTTGTCAACATAGTCTTGAATGACTTCATGACTTCACGGGCAACAGTGCAGAGGTTTACCGATCCAGATGCGCACTTTTTTGTTCTTAGTAAGATGGTTCATGCTCATTTCTGGTTGCCTCAGTTTGATCGGTGTTGTGCCATCTACTGCGCAAATCGCGCGATGTAGAGTAGATATCTCGGTCTTCGTCTGAAAATAAGTCCTTATTAGTAACCTGCTTTTCTAATTTTTCACTTATATCCATAGGTCCTAGTCCTCTTAAATATCGCGGTAATGTCTTTCTTTCTATTGCAGTTCGAGGATAATGTTTTTGTGCCACTGTGATCTGTATTCGCACTTTTTGCTAAAGAGTTTCTATATCCATATTAGTTCATCATAGCTTAGCGCAGAAAGTGCGTAGGTGTTTAGTGCCTTAAATAAATTTTTACTACTAAGATGTGAACGGAGCAGCTGTGTTACCCTTTGTTCAGAGTTCATCTAAAGTTATTTTGATTTTCATTTGTTTATGGTCCAATTTCCGCGCTTACTGTGCTCCTAGATATTTTTACATGTCATTTTCACCCATAGCTGTTTTTACCATTTTTCATATCGAATCCTCCGGGCTAAACCTTTCTTCTGACTATATTAAAAACACGGCACTGGTTTAGCATGAAGTGCATAATAATATCATTAGAGAATTATTTTACAGTTTTTACCATCTGATCTAAGTGGTTTCGAGTGGAAGCCATTAGTTTCAAATCATTCATATATAACAGATGACTAAGCTTCGCCACTACAGTATTGTTGTTTTTAATGCTAAAAATTAAGTCAGTGGAGTTTAATAGTAAGAATAGTGAGTTCATCGCTATACAAAACCACAAAGGACTCAACAAGTCTCCTTGGAATAGGATGCGGTTATTTGTATTATTTTTTGTTTCGATATTGTTATCACCAGGTATTTGGAGGTGAATTTTAGTTTTCAAATCTATCATTATATGTCTTAAAAAGGTTACTATATTATCGTTGACTTTATATATTCTTAAAATATCTACCAGCCATTTATGCAGCACTGATTCAACGGCTTTCTTGTAGTCAATAAAAGCAGTGAAGAGGTTCCTTTTTTTTGTGTATGCCTGGTAAGAAATTACTAAGTCGATAATAAGGTGTTCTTTGCAGCCCAAGGAACCCCTAACGCATCCTTTCTGTTGATGTTGATAGATGCAGGGTTGGTAGATAAGCTGGACTACACAGGATGTTACCAATTTATACAAAGTTGAAAGAAACGTAATTGGGCGGTACTTGGCTGGATCTTGGATTATATTTTAATATTTCGGTATTAAATAAGTTGTTCCCTAAGTTAAAAAAATAATGGTATTTACTAGGGATTAGAAATAACATGATTAATTATTGTTGATAAGCACTCCAGAACTTCTTAAGTCAGAAGTTTTAAACTCTATCTGGTGCATGAGATTTTATTTATGAAGCTCTTTAAGGATATTAAAGAGTTCTTTTGTGGTTATTTTGTGGTAAAGGGTTTATAGAGACAAGTACTGTAGTGTTGAGAGTTGTGCGTCGTATCGTCTATCCACCCAGCAATGGTGTTAAGAGCAGATGGTGTAAAAAATTGATTTCTCCAAAACTCCTCAATTTCTTTTTGTCTTGGAGATGATTTATTGGAACTTTCTACAGTAAAATTAAGTTTTCCATAGAACATCTTCTAGACATGATCAAAAGGCACATTGTCATATTTTCTGCTGTTACTGACTTTTTACCCTCTTAGTGTAAATGAACGAAGAGTTTTTGTTTTAACAGGCACTGTTAAGCTGTATTGTTTTTTGGATTATAATGCAGTGTTCAGCATTATTTCTTCAGCTCTTTTGATGGCTTTTCTACTTAATATTTCTCGTATATATTCTATAATTTGACCATCATTTCTACGCAGCAAATCAATCTTGTTTAGAAACGTTACTCTGTCGTGTTATGATCTTAATTTTTATTACATTAGCTGTTTACATACATGTATATATTCCAGCGTAGGGGGATCTGCGACGTAATTGGGTAGAACTTCAGTATTCATAATTGAGTCGCTCAGAAGCAGAGTGGCCCAACTGATTTTTTTGTATAATTCAGGTAGGTAGTACAATAGGTGGCATTTTATTATATCTTTCATTTCAGAGTGGCTCAACTAACATTTCGTTGTATACCAAGAGATGGCGCGACTTGTACAGTTAGGCTACGTAAACATTTCACATGATCTAGTTATGCAAACGTGGCCCAAGTGACAGTTGGGCCAGTGTGCAGTATGATATTTTAGACATTGTCACTCTTGCCTTGTGTGTTTGTATCAGTCTTGTCTAGCGTTAATTCGTTCTTTAAAGTACTATCAGCCTTTTATACGGTTTATGTTTGTGCAATCTTGAGCAGGGTGAGTAAATTATTGTATTTTAGTGTAAATTAATAGTGATTGTAAATATCTCGGCTCAAAATTTAAATTAGGATTCTAAATTTTTTAAGATTATAACCTTAAAATTATAACCTTAAAATGAAGAAAGCAGGCTAGTTTTCTACTTAGACATATTTTTTATAATATCTATGGTATGTTTATGGTTTTCTAAGCGATGTTGCCAAAAGTATAGGTTAGTCTTTAACTTAAAGACATTTGTAAAGGATTTTATTCAAAAGTTTTTTTTAAAGACATTTGATCACTTGAATTAATAATTAATAGAGAATATTTTTGTTATAGTTTGGAAATGCCGTTGTCGGATACATCCAGTACTCGTGAACCCAGTGAATTTGAAACAGATTCTGGCTCTGACTTCCATCCACCTTCTGATGCTGAGTCTTTTACAACTAGGGAAAGCTTCACAGAAGATGGACTTGTGGAACCTGGATCAAGTAGGGGTAAAAAACGTAAGAAAAATAATTCAGTTTGGAAAAGATCTAAGTCTAAGTTGGAAAGAAATTCAGGAAAATCATATTTGAATTCTCGTGGTAGAATTGTGTCTAAGAAACAATTTTTTCATGAAGTTTGCAGTTGTCCACGAAAGTGTCATTTGTTGTTATCTCTTGAAGAAAGAAAAAATATTTTCCAAAGTTTCTACAACTTATCTTTACAAACATCTCAACAAATTTACAGACTGCTTACATTAATATACAAGTAAATGTTGTCAATAAAGGTCGACATACAGCAGCTCAAAACCATAATAAACGTTCTAAGACACGAATTTATACATTACCTAAAGAATCAGGTGATATGGTAACTGTTTGTAAATCATTTTTCAAAAAAGCTCTACAAGTTTCAGATGGAAGGCTCACCAGAGCTTTAATAAACAAATCAATAGGTGGCGAATTAATCACTCCGCCACTAGATAAAAGAGGCAAGCACCCCCCTAAGAATAAGACAAGGGAAACCGATATTCAAAATATAAAAGATTTCATTAACAAATTTGCCAAATATACATCACACTATAGCCGCATCAAAAATCCTAATCGAGAGTATCTGTCACCTGATTTAAATATTTCAAAACTTTATGATTTGTATGTGCAAGGTGAAGAACCAGAAGTGAAAGTATCCAAATTCATCTTTTCGAAAATATTTATTGAAGATTTTAATCTTCATTTCCGTTATCCTCTCACTGACACTTGCAAACGATGTGACTCGTGTAACATGAAAATAAAAAGCTGTGTAGTTGTAGAAAAAAGCAGAGTGGAAACAGAGAAAGAGTTACACCTGCGGAAGGCAGAAGCAGCTCGAAGTGGAATGAAGGAAGATGCAGCCAAGAATAAAGATACCACAACAGTAATTACATTTGATTTGATGAAAACTTTAGCTACTCCTAGTATTTCTACGGGAGTGGCTTATTACAAGAGACAGTTGTGGACGTATTGTTTTGGCATCCACAATTTAACGACAGGACAGATACACATGTATGTATGGCATGAAGACATAGCCTCACGTGGCCCACAAGAAATTGGTTCTTGCATTTTACACTACGTAAAAACATATATTAACACACCAGTTTTGATCTTGTACAGGGACCAATGCGGAGGTCAGAATCGAAATATTAAACTTGCATCTATTTGTACATACATGAGTGTCTCCAATACTTTCAGTCCCACAGTCATACATCACAAGTTTCTAGTTTCCGGTCACTCCTATTTGCCATGTGACAGAGACTTTGGAGTGATCGAAAAACAAAAACGATATTTTAAAGACATTTTTTTGCCAGACGATTGGGTGAAAGTTATTTCCAGTTCCAAAAAGAAGAACAAATTTCAGGTATTTAAAATGACCTCTGAAAATTTTAAGTGTACTGAAAAACTAGAGAAGTTACTTACAAGCCGAAAAAAAGAAGAGCAAGATATAAAAGTAGAATGGCTTAAAATACAGTGGCTAATGTTCAAATCAGAAGAGCCATTCAAAATTTATTTTAAGTATTCTAATAACGAGAGTGTATTATTTAATTGTGTTGACGTCACAAAAAAAAACAGACGTCTTTCAGATAAAAAGAGAAGACTTCTACTTGGACATCCTCTATCCTGCTGGAAGATCCATAGAGCAACTAAAGTATAAAGACCTTCAGAGTCTTCTTCCTTACATTCCGCCGGTCTATCATGAATTTTACATAAACCTGAAGACAAACGTGGAGGCAGTAGATAATGATATTGGATCGGAAACAGATGAATAGGTGACCCAAGTGAAAGTTATATGTTTTTTCGTAAAAGCTTAATATTTGACATAGTGGCCCAACTGACTTTTTTTTGTAGAAAAAAAGATTTTTTTTTGTTAATTTTTTGCGCATTCGACTCATATAATGTATTAGGTTCCAGAAATGTTTATGTAAGTGAATAAAATAATACTGATTAATAAAAAAAATGGTTTCATTTTCAGCTCAATTCTCTATTTGCCGATATCTCAAAACATCAATTTTACACTTAGGCCACTCTGCTTCTGAGCGACTCAATTTATAACAACGCACCTAGTTTGGTTTTTTCTTTAAACCAACTCGAGATTAAAAAAAGACTATCCACAATAGATCTGCACCATATTCTGCAATTTTCCGATCACGTAGTTTGCAGAGGTGATGATAGTTTGAAGAGATTAATTGTTTCTGGAATCGTTCCGGGAAGAAAATCAAGAGGACAATCACCAACTAGATGGTCCAACCAAATTAAGAATTCAGCTGAAAACTTATTCTGCGAAGATGGAGACCAATAGAGAAAAATTGTTAGGAATATTGGAAGAAACCACGATCCTCATTAATGGCGAAAACGACAAGAGAGAAGGACCTAATTTCTTAGAAGAGTTTATTTTTGTTAGCGGTGGTCTGCTAAGTGGGTTTGTTTCATTAAACTCTTGTACAGCACGTGCCATTTTGCCAACCAGAATATTGCGTAACTCGTTGTTCTCATGTGGTGTATTATCAGGTTGAGTTTCTTGTGTGGCAAGCTCAGGAATCTGCTTATGTATTTTACTAGGGACTTAATCCACACTTACCTCTTGATTATAAATCTCCTGGTTGACTTCGCTTTTGATGGTATTGCGTCTAGTCTCTGGGATAAGACTGTTTCTTCTAATTACTTGGTATTGATATTCAACTCGTTTTACAGATACTTTATTTTCTGGGCACTCCCTGCAAAATTCAGCACATAGATTTTGTCGATACTTGATATTTTCTTGACCGAGGTTTGTCACCTGGTAATAGTAGCGCAAAATATTTTCATTTATGGCCGCAATCCATTTCTTGCGCTGCCCCGGTCGTCACGCTTGGGAAAGCGCTGGCTGATGTTCCAGCGCAGCACCTTTAGCGAGTGGACCTCTTGTTATTGTTTGTCTCACCGGTAGTTGTTCTTTTCCCTATCATCATAGGGTCCCTATCATCATGATAGGGACCCGCTTCCTGAGCACCGTGCCACCGACGTCTTGCATGCTGTCATGTCCAGCGCTAGCTTAAGAGGTACCCTAGCGATTCTCAGGCAGCGACCCTAAACCCAAACTATTTAACTTCACTTTCATGGGTGTGAATGTTATACCTACTGCGAGGTGTCAGTTTTTGTTCCACGGCAGGTACCTTTGTTACACTTCGGGTATTGATTCTAAGAATATCTAGAGAGCACTCCCCATTCGCAGGGGGCCGCGCCTGATAGAAGAACTGACAAAAAACTTCTATAGGCTTTTTATTATTATTATTATATTTTTATTAATATTCGAACTCATTAGAACTCAATAGCATAAATATTACGATCTTTAAGCAAGGCAGCTTCTCACAGCTACATCCACAGAATACTTCGAAACTGTCAGTCAAGTAGAAGACTGATTTATTTCTTCCCAGTGTTGCGTTTTTGAACCACTTACTTTGCAATTGTTTCTTAACAACAATATTTCAAAATTAATCACATTTTGACTAAATTTTTGGTTTCTTATTATTTTCTTAGAACAATAAAAAACTTACTGCTTAATTTCATGTAACGTTTCTCAAAGAAAAGCTATAAAAAACGTGAAAAAACGAAGTCGTACTTTCATGGTTGTTTCCAGATGAAATACAGCGAAATGAGAAAATTATTCTTTACTATTATGTGCCATTTATATTTTAAATATCTTTTGCTTTTATCTTGCTAAATTTACTGGTGCGTTTTTGAACCACTTTGAAGAACCGTTTATATGATAGTGGTTTACCGGAGGTTTTTAAACCCTTTTGTTTTCGAAAATAATATTCTTAGTCTGGTTTTTGTTTTATTATAGATACAGGTATAATCCTCTTATATAATTCTACATACATATTTTCGTGAAAATTAAAATTAAAGCGAGGACAAATATTTTGTCAGAGTATAAACAAATAAATATTTCTAAGCTTTCATCTAAATAAATTTTGTCAAGTTTGTTGGAAATTTTTAATACCCAATTACTTCGAATTTATTTAACCCAATTCTCGACACAATTAAATAAATATTTTAAAACTTTTGTGAATTTGCACTTAGACAAGCAAGTTAGTTTGAAGTGATTTGTGTCAACAAGTTTAAGTTAGTGACTATGATTTTCAAAATATTTCTAAACCAGTAAAAGTTGGAAGATGACTTGAGAGAAGCCGTCAATGAAATTTAAAACATTGGAAATAGTTAATTGATTTTTGTCTATATATCATTATTTGTCATATGTATTTATGATATTTTGTTGTAGTTCTGTAATATTTGACTTTTGTTGTAGTTGTAATTGATACCGTAGATATCCCTCCTGCATTAGTCGAAATTACCGATGAAGAGGAAATCGATAGCCATTCTAACCTTAAAGAGACCAATTATTTAGTAAATATTGCAGGAACTTTCGAGATGTAGATAAGTACAACTCTTTTAACTTATTACAACTTGTTAGATGAAGAGAATTTAGAAACATAAAGACAGCGTACAGTTTGATCAATGCACATACAGTCAGGTTATACTTTTGCAAGAATAGGACGAAAGCGAGTTTTTATGCCCACTATGGGAAGACGTGGTCTACACAACATCAGTAGTGATAATGGATTACGACTGACAAACTAAGCCGCAGCACTAAACAAGACAGTCGCTAGTACCTATTTTGAACACCAAAATATACACAAGGTAACAGAAACCTCACCTGATGAAATAACAACGAATACGGTTTATTACATCACTATCTCATTTAAGGCATGGAATAGCTGCAATAAACTCCAAAAATTGTAGAGGCACAAACGTAGACTCAAATCATTGCCTACTGATCTCATTACAATGCCAGACAGAGAAACACTTCTACTGGAACCCAATAAAGAAAAATATTGAAGCAGCAAAACATGAAATAGGAACAGAAAATTATACCCGAAAGAATCATTCGTTTGACGATGAATGAAAGAAAAAAATTAAGCCTACAGAAAGATGCTTACCCGACGAACTAGAACAACTTTAGAGAATTACCAGACAAAGAGAAGAAAATAAAAGAGGATACACAAAAGAAAAAAAACCGACTAAAAATTCAAGGCAAACACAAGACAATGCAGAAGTCAGAACGTCAGAATGGCAACCTCCCCTAACAAGGAAAGATGTAAATAGATGGATGAAATACTTTAACCAGGCACTTAATATAGAAAGTGAAAAAAAACCTGAAAGACGAAAGAGATAAGGTAAGGAAAACAGATGAAAGGAAATAGGAACCACCAACAATTCTGAAGTTAAAGATGCAGTTAAAAAACTAGCCAGAAGCAAATTACTCGCAATAGATATAATTCCAGCTAACCTGTATAAAGAAGGTCGCCATGATACCATAACGACACTATAGCAGCTCGTGAAAGAAATATGGACACATAGATCTTTTCCCAGTGATTGGAATATTTAAATATTCTGCACCATACACAGAAAAGGAGATATCTTCAAATGCTCTAACAACAAAGCAATTACGCTTCGAAATGCAATGTGTAAAATATTTTTCACAGTAATTTGCCACCACATGGAATCTTATGTAAAAGAAATAGTAAGAAAATACCACGCTAGTTTCAGAGACAGTAAGTCGACAATTAATCAGATTACAACCCTGAGAGAAATTTTAGAAAAAACACTGGAATATGGCATAGAGATTTATCACATATGTAGAGAATTTAAAGCAGCCTACGAACTTATAATTAGAAGAGAAATACTTAAAGCAATGAAAGACCTAGAAATACCAATGCAGTTGGTACATTTAAAAAAACTAACTGTTTAAAAAGGTAAATGTAGAGTACAAATCTAGGATGAACTATCTAAATCTTCTAAAATAAATAACGGGCTGTGCCAGGGAGACCCTTCCACCTGTATACTGTTTAATCTAGCTGTGTAAAAAGAAATAGGTGTTACTTACAATAATACTTAATAGTAATTACATCCACGGGTTTAATATATAATTATTCAGTGCAAATCCTTTCCTTTGCTGATAATATAAATACTGTTGGGAGACCGGAAAACGCTGTACGAGAGGCGTATTTAGCATTAAAACAATCAGCTACAAAACTGGGTTTAATAATGGGTTAATTTAACACCAACAAAATAAAATGTATGAAAATAAGCAATCAATTACAAATCCCTCGACCACTTTTTACAGAAAACGACGTCATCATAGCATTGAATGAATTTATATACCTGGGAGCGCTTCTATATATTGAAAACAATACTACCGCAGAAATAATCCTCAGAATTTACACGACCAACAGATACTATTTCAGGCTCAATTTTCTTCTTAAATCTTTAGTTACATCAAGAAAAAAAAAAGTAAAACTCTACAAAACAGTTATACGCCCACTCCTAACATAAGTTTCAGAGACCTGAACTCTAACAAAAAGTAATAAAAATATATTGGGATCTTTCAAAAATAAAGTACTAAGGCAATACTATGAAGCGGTGATTGAAAATGGAGTGTGAAGAAGACGATACAATTTCGACCTTTATAAAATATACTATACTCTGTTTTTTAATCAGGAGGAGTAAACTAAAAAGACAAATTCACACCCAAGAAAGTTACTAGAAAAGTCACCAAATACATCTTCTTTTTTGGTTGATTATCTCGGCCTTGCGGTAATCCAGTAATCAGTATCGGACACATTCACACGTTGATTCTAACATAACTTTGATTGTTTATGTTTGAATAATAATTTTTCGAATTCACTTCCAATATATATTATTTAGTATTTCTAATTACATTAAAAACATGTTGGACTGTTACGAAGAAGTTGAAGAATTTTTATAGTTTATTTATCACATTGTAGAAGAAAATCGTCCGGAACGATATATTCGTGATAAAATGATATCTAAAATCCAATGGAATTTTACAATATTACTGTTCCGTCTGCTTGTATTCTAATACAAGCTAATTAGCACATTACTTTAGTAAGTCTTTATTTTAACAATAACTATTCTGCAAAACTAACCTGTTGTCTGTTTTATTTTTGCTACCGTGGCTCTTATTTTCATTCCAGAATTATCAATTTTGATTTGTTTATACATGTTTATAATGCATTGTTTTTCATTTGAAGATAAATGACCCAAATCTACTCGGCGTTTTTTAGGTGGAGAGGAATAATTACCACTAGTACTTGGCATTAAATCCATATTGTTAAATTAATAACACTAATATGTCGCTAAATAGTTCTGTAAAGAACTGTTTTTTATATAAATACAAACGAAATATCTAAAAATGTAAGGAATAACGCAGAAAATACAAAAAATCGTCGATACAAATTTTGAATTTTAAAATTTCACAAATGTCGTTAGTGTCAAAATGTCATAATTTAGTGGAGTAAACTTGCCTGCGGTTGGACCAATTGCAAACAAGCATTACGGCGCGGAAAATTATATATATATATATATATATATATATATATATATATATATATATATATATATATATATTAAGATAGGACGTCTAAGGTGGATAGAGCATTTATTTAATGCGTATGATAAAACTGTCAGCTAAAAAAATGCTCGTAGATAGACAGACACATCGGCCAGAGAACAAGAGAAAGACCCAAAATAAGGTTCCTTAATAACATCGATGGAGACATAAGAACTATTATTATAATAGAAGACGAGAGAAATTCTTAAGAAGGCTAGGCAGGGACTATTATATAAATCTAGAAACAACTCGCTATGTCCGAGACGACAGATATAGTGGACAAAAACGATTGAAATACTCACGTACCGATTTCGGATACTGCCAAAAATAAGAGTACACTACACGATTTGCAGGAAAAGTACCACTTAAACTTGTCTTTTTATTTTTTTAAAATAAGCTATTGATTCAGTAAGCAATTTTATAACAAAATAGGCTAGAAAAAAATACAAAAACCGAGCAATCATAGAATTTTATTTTTGACAAACAGTATTGGTAAAAAGAAATGAGGTGACTACTATGCAGTTTTTGATAGAAAATCAAAAGTTCCATTACTACGATAAAATGATAATTTTGTAGTAACGGGTGGCAGTAAAGTTTTCAACGTCAAACCTCCAAGTTCTAAGAATCGTTATAACAAAAAGAAAAAAAAAAGAAAAAACTTAAAATTTTATACTTGCAGTGGAGTGGATACTGGATAGGAAATAAAAGAGTAGAGTGGAACGATCAAATAAGCCGGATGATGACAACAAGTAGAGTAGTAAAGACAGCGAGAGATGGTTTTCCAATATTAAGTCGATCAGTGGGAAGACCACAGAAGCGATGGAATAACAAGTTACTGAATGCATATGAAAAATAAGAGTCATGTCTACAAAAAAAAGGAAAAATATTTGTCATTCGTAAATCGCTCTTTTATAACAATATCATTGTAATCAATTATGATTCAATCCGATATAAAATAACGTTAATGTTAAATATACCACAGAAAAACACTTTCAGCACCTTTATAAATACAGTATTTAATTAAATTTTTACACTGTATTATTAATTCTCACACTTATTTACATACTCTAGCAATAATTCACTTATATCATAAAATATGTTTAAAATAGTGCAATAGTTAAAAGTAAAATATTTTCTTGAGCGTTTCTTAAACTTTGACGCCACTGGTGAACGATAAAACCCAATTTGAGAGATAAGTTTCAAGTTACGTATATTATCGTTTTGGCAAATATATATAAGCAGAAAACCCGAGCTGAGTTGCCTCAAATTCTCAAATATTTATTCTCTGGCCCGTATCAGGATTTGATTGATTAGGGATGAAGGATTTTTCCAGTTGTGACAATCTCTCGCCTTCTCTCTCTGAGGCAAATAAATCTTTAATTTATTTGGAGAACGGCAGGGATGATTGATATAAATGGAAAAAAGTTATATTTAAATGTGGGGTTGCAGATTGACAGCACGCCAAAAAAAGCTACTGCGAAAAATTAGGGCGTAATTCTGTTACCACTTTGTATTAATCGACCCGTCGTGAGTTTTGACAGGCGTCTTCAAACACTCGATGCAAAATAAATTTAAATTACGTTATACTTTTGATTTCTTTGTAACAATGGCTCTTAGTCTACCGGAAGACTAAAAATAAAAAATGTGAACTGTATTCTATAATATGTAGATATTATCGACTTTATGGATAAATATAGATAAATTATTTGCAAAAAAAAATAACAATAGTATCTTTTTCAAGTGCCCTCTCCGCTACAGAGTTTGGCAATCATCATTGCTATTCGTTATCTTTGAAGCTGTTGCTCTAAATAATTGGTTAGATGTGCACTGGAACCAGTCTCTTAAATTTCGTAGCCAAGATATACGTCGTCTCCCCACGCTTCGTTTGCCCATTTATATAGTATCTAATTAACCCTTAATAAGACATGGGATATAAGGAGAATTAATTTGTTTGTTTTTATACTTTTGTTATAGTTTATTTCACGGAAAATGGTTGAGTGCTTAATGATTGCAATAAAACCCGACCGCAAGTACCCCATCTTAGTCAACATTAGTTGAGCAGGTAAGTATTCAGGCTTGATTCAGTATTGAAGCTACTGTGGAGTGTCGTTATCTTGTTTGTATAACAAATTCCTGGTAATATAAAAACGATTAAAAAATCGTATAAAATTATAAAAACGATAAGAATACATTTTATTTCATAAAGTTGTAAACATTTTAAAAGTGAGTTTCACTTTCAATGGTTGATCTTTTATTGACCACAATAAATTTGTTGATCGTTAAGTATTTCCTGGAATGGATATACAGGTTTTCTCTATTCTGTATGCTTTGTAAAAGTATATAAAACCGATGAGAAATTTTTAAATATACAGTTTGTTTCATTTAGTTGAAAGTGTTACAAGTGTTACCAGTGTTATACCCATTTATACCTATAAAACATAAAATTAATGGTGCTTTTTCCAGTGTTCCATCAAAGAAAAAGCATTTATTTGTTGACGCTATAGAAATCGTAAAAACAATATATAGTTCTTTACTTACACGAGGACTTATTGCTAATACTGCTGCCAGTGAAATATCTGATTTAACGAAAATACCTCTAACCACAGTGAAAAGAATTACATCAAATCCCATTAAGTCAAGAAGGAAGCGTAAGGATGCCGGTTCTACCAAATGTATTGACGAAAGTGATAAGGACTTAATAAGACGAAAAATTTACACAATGTACGAAGAGCAACGGATACCTACATTAGATGCTTTAAAACAACGGCTTACTAATGATGATACACAAATAAACTGTAGCCGCATTAGTCTTTGGAGGATTTTGTCTAAAATGGGCTTCAGATATCGTACAATTAACAAAAGGCAAGTGCTTATGGACATCGTTTACAAAAGTGGCGTACTGAATATATAACTTCCATAAGAAAGTACCGTACAGAAGATCGACCAATAATTTATCTGGACGAGACATGGTTTGACACTCATGAAACACCATCCAAAGGATGGTCCGATTCTTCCAACAGGTGCAAACAAAAGCTCCATCAAACAAAGGGAAAATAATAACAATTTTACATGCAGGATCAGAAAATGGTTGGGTCCCAAATGCCTTATGGCTTTCTGCAATAAACATTAAAGACTCCTGCGTGGACTACCATGAGGATACAACGGCAGAGCTTTTTGAGCAATGGTTTAAGAATTGCCTTATTCCTAACCTTCCTCAAAATAGTGTGATAGTAATGGATAATGCACCACAGTCGTCAATTACATAAGTCTCTAAGTGCAAATAACACGAAAATTGAAATTCAAAACTACCTGTTAGAAAACGATATATATTTTGAAGAAAATTATTTAAAGAATGAACTGTTAGAAGTGTTAAAATCATTTTCTATTAAAAAAATATATATTTGTGACGCATTGGCCGAGGACATGGGACATACAGTATTACGGCTACTGCCCTACTATTGCTTGTTTAATCCCATATAGCATATGTGGCAACAACTAAAGTCAAATGTTAGGTCACAAAATGTTTCTCCGACTTTAAGTGGTAGTGTAGTCGAATTAATAAGGAAATGTGTTGATGATATCTCCCCAGAAAGTTGGAAAAATTAAGTACGCCATGTAATGAACGTAGAAAGTTCATATGTTACTTTGAATCACATAATTAAACCAATTGTTATTAATCTTAAAGAGGATAGCGACAGCGAAATAGAATTACGTATTTCGGAATTCATAAATATATTTTGGTTATTTTGGGTATTTTTTTTTGTAAATATTAACTTGTATATATTTTTCTATATTTTTTTTTCAATTCATCTATTTTCTGTACATTATGTATATACTGTAAATAGAACTATTATTACTGTACATTTTTAACGATATCCGATTAGGAAGAGCAAAAACTTTTAAACACGCCAGTTTTTTGCTGACAGTCCTAAGCCTGTAAAAAGTGTGAAGCAAAGTACCTTTCTGAATTTAGATCCATATACTACAATTATTCACGTAGAACAAAAAAACTGTTTTATTTATGTTAAAAATTGTTCAATTATCAAGTATATTCACTTGAACAACCTGAAAAGAAAATACCATATGAAATAATTTAATAAATTTTTATAATCGTGTATTACACAGCTACCAATGAAATATAATTATTAAATAACAAACTTTCTGAAGTGCAACCCTGTGTACTTCGGTAGTTTATTGAGAGACTCTTGTATACACAATAGGATCAACTCTATATAAAAAATAATTTAAAAAAGTAATAAAAAAAGTAGTGGAAACAATTTTCTCCTTATTCCTTAAAAAATGTTTGCAGGTGAAATCTTAATTACCCTTGTAGGCGGGAGAACTCTTCCAAGGCGAAGCCTAAAATCCTCATAGGGCGTATTTTTTTTGATCATAAATAATTTTTGTGTATATAATGTAGGCAATAGTTACACTTGCATCTAAAATAAAGAAGAGCAAACTTATCAACGATTTTCGAGACTTCTTAGTTATGAGATATAATGCCCTAAAGTGGTCAAAGTGATTAACACCTCCCATCTTTAGTGTATAATCTGCAATAACTTTTGGACACATTATGTCTTTCTTTGTGCTATCTCTTTGTGTAAGTTCTATTATGGTTACTTTATGTAGTTGATTAGCAATTGTAATAACCATGACTTGTTTGGTATCCAACCACTTTATTGCTGTTAAAGGGGCACTGTTCAAACAATAGAATTCATTCTTTCGAAGTTTTTTATTTTTGGTTTGCCTTTTCCTTATCAAATCGGTTAAACCCTTGTGATTTGGTCTGAATATACCCATAAACAGCTTACATCTGTTTAGCTTATAAGTTTTCCAACAGTTTGCAACTCGTAAAAAGTTATCAAAAACAACCAAAGATTTGTGTGTTATATCTTGGCATAATTCAGTTACAACCTTGTATCCCAAGCCATAATTATCAATGCCTTCAGTTTTTCCAGTGTAGATAATAAATTGGTACAGATACCCAGTAATAGCATCACACTTTGCCCAAATTTTCTAGCCACGCTTATTTAACTTCTTGGGCATATACTGTTTGATAGAACTGTGTCCTTTAAATTTCACCATACATTTATCAATAGAAAATCGACTTCCAGGATTGGCTTGTTTCTGGAAAATTTCACTTGGTCTATCTATAGATCGTCTTATTTTATACAGTATGTCAAAGTTAGGTGAACTTCTCTCTTCAGTTGCTGAATTGTTATTTTAGATGAATATTTTCTACTAATTTTTTGAACCTGGTTATTGTAAAAGCTTTGGAGAT
The DNA here is from genome assembly GCF_040954645.1 of Diabrotica undecimpunctata. Taxonomy (NCBI): domain Eukaryota; kingdom Metazoa; phylum Arthropoda; class Insecta; order Coleoptera; family Chrysomelidae; genus Diabrotica; species Diabrotica undecimpunctata. The sequence goes on along the minus strand of NC_092804.1, from coordinate 127,502,441 downwards.
AAAAGAATTAATATAAAAAGGATCACTTTACCAATTTAAATTTTTGTCTGGTAAAGGGTGCAGTCCTATTAAAATAAAAACACCTAGCAATTCCCTTATTGCTTCAAGGCTAGTGTTTTTGTAATTTTTGCTGTCTTTTTGTGCAGCATATAATTTGCTTTTATATTAGAGCAAAAATTAGAGCACAAGGGAAGGAATTCTAAAAATAAAATATTGGTTGGCTTTTATGGATGAATTGAACATTTGATTGTAAAACAGACTCAAATTTTGGTATCTCTGGATGATCTGTTTTAAAGTATCATTGTCTAGTAAAATTATTTAGCATAACCACTGAACTCTGTTCTAACAAGACACTTTGATTTTCGTGTGGGTCATTCTCAGATATTTTTTCAGTTGTGGAATTTACATCAACGGATGTAGAATGAACAGCTTTATCAGCTTCACCTATGTCAGAATAGTTGGAGTATTTATCCATAAAACGAATACTTAATATCACAAAATTCAACATTCTGTGTATTAAGAGCGACAATCAAAATTTGGAGGTAAAGTAAAGTAGGAAATATAATCCTGTTGTCTTATTAAACTTAAAAATATAGTGCAAAAATGTTAAATATTCTTTTATATTATTTATATAAATCTTGTTTGTTTTAATATTGTACATTAAGGTTCTCTTTAACGGTCTCAGAAAGATTTACTGCAACTTGTCTTTACATAGTAATATAAGCATAAGAATTCTCAGATGTTACGTATTTAGTATCCTTCTTTAAGAAATATAAAACTAAAGTCTTATGGACGATGTTATAAAACGATTAGAAGCCTTTGAAATGTGGTGCTACTGATGAATGTTAAGAGTGTATAGATGAGTGTAAATATGTGTATATAAGAGTCTCATATTATACACCACACAACTAATATAATTATTTTCTAGTGGCTAAGAGAAGGCAAAGAAATTAGTTACACCTTTTAGACAGAAAATTAAGTTACTTTGGCCACATTATGCGTTAGAAGAAATACCGACTACAGTTGATTCTACAAGACAAGAGAGACCATGAACGTAGACGTATATCATGATTGATAAATCTTAGAAAATGGACTGGTCTATCATCAACTGATCTATTTCGAGCTGCTGTGAATAGAATAAGATGGTTTATTATGGTTGCCAACATCACTACAAGATAGGCAGCTTTTGAAGAAGATAGGTTTCGTAGTCGACTAGCTAGAGAAACCAGAAGTTAATAGCTGGATCGTAAAATTTAGAACTTAGAAACTTATAATACTAGTAGCTGAATAAGTCTAATGCGAGTAGCATGCGCCTACAGGACTCTATATGTTGACTATTATGGGTTGTGTTCCTTTGAATGTGTTAGCAGTAGAAAGAAGACATCTTTATGGGAGAAGAAGCCACATTTAACTACAGCCATAAGAAAAAACGAAAAGGAAAGATCAATATAAAGATGACAGGAAGAGTGGAGCACCACGGAAGATGTTGCTTTGTAGACAAAGATATGTATAATATATATATATATATATATATATATATATATATATATATATATATATATATACCTATATAAATTTTTACTTTATGAGGCGGAGAAGCATGACTTTTCTTGACGCGCCCGATATTACCGAACGAAGTGAGACGCGTAATAGAGGGCAAGTCAAGAAAAGTCGCTTCTTTGCCGAATAAAGTATACTATTTTTTCTTCAAACGTAGCAATTTTCAACCATAAATAGTACAATTCATACGCTATTTTTACTCGAAATTAACTGTGACAACTATCAAAGTCGTCTAGATGTTAGAAATTAAAATAATTAAGTCGTCGGTGGGATTTGCGTCTCCCTGGTTACAGTTGTTTGACAGTTGTTTGCAATTATTAAAGACAGCTTATTGTTGTTGCAACCGCAGGCGCAAATTTAGTGCGAAAATGGAAAACGTAAACGAAATTGAGTCCGCGGCTAATGATGCAGTAGCACGTTTGGGGCCCTCCAAGTCCGATAAAAACGATAATGCTCAAAAAATTTTAAACCCTCATGATTCGCCAACATCGGGAATGATTGCTGAAAGTTGTTCTCGACCATCAGTATCATCAACAATTACCAATGCGTATCAAGAGACGGGAACATTTTTGCACGGTTTCAATTTTGAAAATACCTCATTAACTAATTGTACTTTTAATATTACTATAAATGAAAATGATGTTTAATTGTTGTTAATGACATTTGTATTGTTGCTTTGTGACATGTTTCATATTGTTGCCATGACAACATTTTTCCCTCCGCCGTAAAGAAATGGGAAAAAAAACTGCTGCCGGCGGAGACATCAAACTTTGACAGGATCAAGTTAGATAAGTAATGTCATCATTATTTGACGTTTGAAGAAAAAATAATTTAATATAAAGAAGTTAATGATTACTGTTAGGCTAGGAAATTTTGGTAAATATTTACATCATGATGGTAATTATAACTATAATTAGGTGAAATACCTATTGCTTAAATTTTATATTGAAATATTAAATTTAAAAACAAAATTGTAACACAAAGTCGATGTTAGACTATTTCGCTTTAAAGTAACATACAGATTTCTTCTCCAAACAAGGACATTAAAATCTTACTGTAATACCAGCCAACTGACTAGATAAGGTGATAGTTACATTTTAGTTATTACTCAAATTGTAAACGCTTACTATGGTTTTTGTTTTGAGTTTCATTAAAAATGTATGGTTTTAATGCACATTTACATATTATGTAAATGTGCATTAAACCTTGTTTGGAGTAGAAATCTGTATATGTATACATACACTATCTCCATTCAGTCATTTTATAAACTATTACAACCCCCCTTTTTAAATCTATTCCATAGACATTATCGCAGCACAACTTATTATCTTATACATACATCTCAACTACAATTATTGCAACCTTAATTTCTATCTTTATTTTTAGATACTATAAACCTATATGATACTCCAAATTTTCCCATAATATTCAGACACATTTGTTTAGCCGGACTTTTATGTGTTGTTTAGTGAGGTGTATTTTGCATGAAAACGTGTATTTACCTTTTTACTCCCTTTCTTTACTCAATTATAATTCCGTTATATAGACAATTAACTATACTATATATATATATATATATATATATATATATATATATATATATATATTACATATATATATTATGTATATATATATATATATATATATATATATATATATATATATATATATATATATATTATCTATCGAAATATCAGAAATCACAGATCTCACTATACTCTTGATATCTTTCCTTTTAGCCCTTCCCCGACTTTTTGACCAGAAAAAACCCCGCTCATTCGCTTGCAGTTAAACCAACCAGCCTGTATCCTGTGGGCAGTTTCTCGATCTAATGTTTCATTTTTCGTAATGTATGAGCCAAAGTATTAAAATTCTCCCACTCATCCCAGTTTTTTTCCAAGCAAGTCTATGGCCACAAACATTCTTTTTTCTCCCAACCACATATACTCCGTTTTTGACTTGCTAACTTTAAGTCCTTCCTCCATAATAGCCTTTCTCCAACACTCCAAATTCTCCTTCAACATTTCTTTGCTCTCATCTACTAACATAATATCATCAGCAAAGAGCATTGACCAAGAAGCCCCCTTCCTTACTTTTCTGCCAGTACATCCATAAAAATATTTATCCTTATCCGAGCAACACATTTTACTTACGCAACTACTGCGCAACTCGGGTCCGTTGGCCCCACCACTTTTCTTGAATGTAATATTCATATTTACCTACATATTTCTAATATTCTTTTTCGATTTTTTAATAAAGTAAAATTTAAATTGTCTAGATTAAAAAAAAAGGTGCTACTATAGTATGCGGTCTGCCTCAATGGGGGTATTTTGAATGTTTAGAGATGAACGACCAGTGTCGTAGAGTATATGTTAAAATAAAAAGTTTCTTGCCATTTGTAAAAGATACATTTATTTAATTAAGGAAAAAGGCGGCAAATGTCGCCTGGCAAAATTTCCAATGTGTTTTAAATGTATCCATTATTTTCGAATCCGGAGAAAACTAATAAATATGTTTGAAAAATTTTAACGCAGAATGAAAGATTACATTATTACTCAGGGCAGAAAGTCCCTAAAAACTTCTACAATGTTTATTTTAATATCTTATGTAACAGGGGTGAAAATAAAAGAGAAAATATAGTATAATTTTTAATTGAAAATATTGCATGCAAAAGAAACTTTTTATTTATTCTAAAAATATTTCATTCTGCCTTTAAATTTTTCAAAAATGCTGTTTAGTTTTCTCAGGATTTGAAACAAAAATGGATACATTTAAAACACATTGAACATTTTGACAGGCGACATTTTGCGCCTTTCCCCTTTAATACTTTACGATTACAACTATTATTACTTACCTTATATAATTACGATTAGAAAACTATTCAAATTCAAAATAAATAGGATCAACTTCGGAATCCGAGTCATCTTGAGGGTTAATAATTAGCGGTTGTGTCTCTACGGTCGCATCAACTATGTTATCAAGATCCCACATTTTTTGTTCTTCTTCTATTACATGCCTTATTGCGTCTTTCCAGTTTTGGTCTGTAATATGTTGTAAAGATTCGTATAACACAGAATGACGGTATTATGCAAATGACGGTGGGATGCAATTTTAGATTCCCTTGCCGAGTAATTCATCCAGCTGTTTGTTTCGCAAATTTTAGGAAACACAGTGGTTAAGATTTGAATTCGGTTTCGCTAAGTAGAAATCGTTTGATTTCTCTTTTTGTTTTTAGATGGCGTAGTTACGTCTGTATATAGTTATTTTAATAACTATTATCTAGGACGGGAAAGATTTTTGTTTTGGTTCAGAGCAGTGGCTATACCGTTCTGAAGAGACTTAAGGAGGTCGAAATACGTATCAACGGTTGTTGCTGCACTTTATCAAAACAAAAATCTAATACCGTCATTCTGTTTTGTTATTTACTTCGTTGGAAGTACGATAACCTAATTCACTACGAATTTTGACTAGGATGAACGGCTTGTGGGATGCAATTTTAGATTCCCTTGCCGAGTAATTCATCCAGCTGTTTGTTTCGCAAATTTTAGGAAACACAGTGGTTAAGATTTGAATTCGGTTTCGCTAAGTAGAAATCGTTTGATTTCTCTTTTTGTTTATTCGTATAACAATTTACGTACAGCTTGTATTTTATATAACGTATTTTTTCTAGCCACATAACTTTTCGTTTGTGCCCAAATAAGTTCAATTGGATTTATTTCGCAGTGGTAGGGTGGAAGTCTAAGGACTGTAATGTTTCGCCTTTCCGCCATTTTGTCAACTACGTATTCCTTGAACTTAGATTTGTGTTGCCGGGCAATTTTTAGAAGTTCTGCTTTTACCATTCCATCTTCGTAAGGCAGATACTTATTCCGCAGCCAGTCAAGAATATCCTGTTTCTTCCACGCAGTCGTTGGAAGTCTTTCTACTAGTCGTGAATGATAAGGTGCATTATCTAATACTATAATTGAATTTGGTGGTATGTGTTTAATCATCTGCTCAAAATACTCTTCGAAAACATCAGCTGTCATCTCCTCGTGATAGTCTTTTGTGCTTTTGGACTAAAATTACAACAAACCATGCTTAACAAATCCTTTTTCACTGCCAATGTGAGAAATTATTAATCTACTGCCTTTACCAGAAGGTGGGGAGATACCAGTAGACCAACCTTCCATAAAGGCTTGCTTGGAGCTTAATATATTTTTATCTGACCAAATTTTTTTTAGAGTATGACCTGAGTTATCCCACGTTTCATCCTGGTAGAAGATGGGCCTTCCTTTAGCCCAGAATTTTCGTATGGATCTTAGATAATTTCTTCTCCAACATATTATCTCCTCCCGGTCAATCAAAAGTGATTTTCGGTCTGATTTCTCCCACCGGAAATTTAATTCCTTTAAAACTTACCACAATTTAGTTCGTCCGATATGAGGCAAATCCGGGTCGTCTCTAACTTCTTGTAAAATTTTGTTTAGGTTTGGTATTTCTTTTTTGAAAAAAAAATCCATGAATTTTCCTTCGAATACCATTTTTGGCAAATTCATCAATTTAAATAGGCTTTTTCCCTCTCTTTAAGTGTTCGTTTGTGTTTGGGTTAGCTATACCGTGTTTTTTCTTTCTGATAGGAACCTATATATAGTTGAACCTCTCCTACGCCAGTCATGTTGGCACAACTTTCGACTATGTTGCGAACAGTGTTTGTGGAATTCTGAAAAACCAGAGCATCGTGAACATTCAGGACAATAGTCTTCTTTCTTGGTGAATAGACAGACTTACTGACTGTACGCAACAGTACCGGTGTAAAACTTGATGATGTTAATGATGAAGCCATCACAAACAATCCAACAAAACGAGCACGAGCGAAAGGTACGTATATGTTCGTAGGTATATGGAATAAAAAATCACTCACGCACTGCATATAATTCGCAAAAGAAATATTCGAGACGCTAATTACTGCCGTAGACGCGGACACACCGACGAGCCGTAAATTACATGTGATCAAAAACGTACTAAACAAAAAAATTGTTTTCGTTCGTAATAACTTCACCCTTTTAAGTTAAGTTTCGAATATAAACTGAACAAACGAGGCACGTGGCCAAAGCATACCCATTATATTATTAAAAATCTGGGGAATTCCATCCTAATTATCTTGCAACGAATAGTACCTTCGGTACCTACGCGAAGATTAGTATTGAAATATCCAAAGAGATAAGGTATTCTTATTTACAAAATTGTTAATGGTTAAATTCTTATTTTTATTAATATAATATAATTACATAATATTAGCCGTGAAAGTTTTAATTGTTTTTTGCTTAATATATTAGTATTAAAATATTATTAATATTATATATAACAGTATTAAAAAATATTATATTATTATTTAATGATTAAACACCTCAGGAACGCCTATGGTTTACGACTGTTTTCTGAGTTTGAGGCACATTTCGTGCTCTCAACAATTTATGAACGGAGAATAGTCATTTATTTGTCTTTATTACAATAGTTACAAACTTTGTTAATTATACAGTGATCGCTACACACATTTCTACTGCATATGCCCCAAATTAGTCTTTGTTTCCTGGCCTTTTTTGTTGGACACATGTGACTTTTTTTCCTTGTTAAAACTGGAGGTTTTTCTAGTTTTTGCTTTTTATTGTGTGGTTCAACTTCCTGTAGGCATTTTTCAATACACTGTTTTGATTCCCATTGTATTTCCCTTGATTTAATTCTCAAAATTTGAGGCAACACTAGTTGTTCTGCTGTCGTTATAAGAAACAGTCTTCGCTTTTCATTTTTGTTTTCTTTCCATTATGGATGTAAATTTGTCCAAGTAATAAATGAGATTACCCTAGCCACGTCTAAAATATTTATAAAAAATGCAAAATGCCAACGGTTAATTCATCTTGTGCACATATATTATGAACCATTTGGTCTAGCGTATCGACACCACATTTTGTACTATTATAATGCAGTATCATATCTGGTTTTTTCTCAACATCATCTGCACAGTAAGCATTGTGATGCATAGTAGACAAGACTAGGGCACTTTGTTTTTTTGGAACGTAAGAAACAAGAAATGCTTTTGGAGTGAATCCGAAAATTGAAGATTTATCTAAACGGTTCTTGTTTGGTAGAAATTTTCGAGTAACAAATCTCTAATTTTTTTTACTGTGCTTACAATAGTTAGCGAATTTGCCAGTAATTCATGTGCAAGAGCAAGATCAGTGAAATAGTTATCGGAAGTCACATTCCTCTTGGACTTATAATAGGGCTCAACGAGTTACCTTACAACTTGAGATGCAAGACCTTTGGCTACTGTATTTCCGTTTTATGCTTTACATGATATTGCATCTAAAGGGTAATATGTTTCCAAGTCACAGGCCTACCATATTTTCATGCCATAATTATCTGGCTTTAGAGGCATATACTGTTTGAAAGGATAACCTCGCTACGGAACAAGTTGCTTGATTCCAACACCCACCTTGCCCGGATAAGGGTTAAGCAGATCAAGAATCAGTGAAGTGCCTGGATGCAAACTAACCGTCACTGCAAATCTTTCGATTAAGCCGACAGCAGCACTTACTTTACGACATCCGAATAATAGCAAATATGTACTACAATCAGAAAGCAGTAGTGAGAGTAGAGAATAATACCACTGAAGAAATTGAAATAAAGCGAGGTGTAAGACAAGGGTGTATACTGTCACCAACCCTGTTTAATCTCTATTCCGAAGACGCAATGAATAGAACACTCTTTGAGCAATCCGTAGGTATTAAAATAAATGGTGTTAGATTAAACAATCTGAGATTTGCCGACGACACCGTTCTGATCGCAGAAACACTTGAAGAGCTACAGACATTGGTGAATAAGATAGCAGACTGCAGCGAAGAATATGGACTATCTTTGAACATAAAGAAAACTAAATTAATGGTAATATAGAAATCAACACAAAATGTCCAAAATTTATATTTACACAATGAAATTATCGATCGAGTTAGCAAATACAAATATTTAGGCACTTTTATAAATGAAGACAACGATAGCTCAGCAGAAATCAAAATAAGAATAGAAAAAGCCAGATCCATATTCACTAAAATAAAGAAAGTGTTCTGCGGAAGAGATTTGAGCCTTGAAATGAAACTTCGCCTGATGAGATGTTACGTACTTTCTGTGCTGTTCTACGGAATGGAGTCATGGACGTTGAAAAAGATTGATACCAAAAAATTAGAGGCATTTGAACTGTGGATGTATCGCAGAATCCTGAGAATATCATGGACCGAGAGAGTCACAAATTCGAGGTCTTGAGAAGAATGAATAAAGAAAAGGAAGTCATATTTACGATCAAAAAACGAAAACTGCAATACTTGGGACACATTACAAGAGGCGAAAGATATGAACTGCTTCGAATAATTATGCAAGGAAAATAGCAGGAAAAGGTCCATAGGAAGAAGACGAAACTCCTGGCTAAATTAATCTACGGGAATGGTATAGCTGTAGCAGCAACGAATTGTTTCGGTCAGCAGTTTCGAAAATACGTATAGCCCTGATGATCGCCAACCTTCGGAACGAAGATGGCACTTGAAGAAGCACTTACTTTGGTGTACGCTCGCTCATACATATCCTTCACGAGCCTTACGTACTTCTCAAGAACCCATTTCTCTCTCATACATCTCCAGGAGCTCTTGTATAGGAACTGTATCGTACGCCTTCGATCTGTAATATCAAAAGTAAATCTCTTTTCTTTTTGTTGAATTTTTTATTAACTGTCTCAAAGCAAACAAGGCATCCTTTGTCCTTCTTGCTGGCATAAACCCAAACTGTTTTCCTCATATCAATGTCTCTCTTTTTAACCTTCGCTCTACAGTTTTCTGCCAAATTTTCATTGTGTGTAACAATAACTTTATCCCTTTATAGTTCTTACAGTCCTGATGTCCCCTTCACAAAATATCAACCCCTTTCTTTCCTAGAGCATTTTAAATTCCTACTGCTTTACTTAAATCCAAAAACAAGACAAAGAAAAAATGCAAAAATATTTAAATAGACACTATTTATAAAATATTATACATTTAGTAACAGAAAAACTAGCTGGGGATTATTTAAACGCTATTCATACAGCCAACTTTAATTTTTTTTTAGGTAACATGTTCTGACTGTTTGAATGTTGACACAAAAAAATTTCAATTTGCGAGTAGAGGTAGAAACATTTTTTAAAAATGTATATTTGTGTCAGGCGTATAAAGAGAAATCCATGAAGCTAGATAATATTTAGTCGTTTGCGATTTTGCATAAAATACTGTACGATGATATTTATATTTGTATTATTAAGCGTATTTAAATATGCAAAGGGTATTAATAAATTTTAAAAGGGTATTTTATATTACATGTTGCGTTTTTTATAATGTAATAAATATGTCTGCATTAACGCCCAAGGGTTTCTGTTTAAAAAAAGCTTGGTATAATTTAATTAAATAAGTCTCTAATAATGATAAAAGTCATAAAATTTGTCATACTTTGTCATGTTTGCCATGTATGAAGTGGTTTGTTTATAAATCAGTTGCCCATTTATTACAAAAAATGTTTCCGGCTAGCTTATAGTATTTTAATACATACTATATATTAACGCATAAGTCCAGAAAACAGTAGCGGCCAGAACCGCAATACGAGGACTCACAGAAAGAAAACTATAAAAGCTACGAAAACAAAAGACTGATAAACAGCATCATAGTACCAATAATTTAATATGCATCTCTTGCATGGGGACACAAAGCTCACAGAAACACAACGAAGATTTAAGCAGCATACAACAACTGCCTTCGAGAAGCTGCAAACGTGCCCAGATACGTCACTAAACGGTTCCTATTCAGAGATCTAAAATATATAAGGGTTATATAAGGGGACATAACATGAAGTTATGTCCATATGGAGACCATCCGAACCGGATCATGCGAGAAATATTAAGGTATGATGTGTACCATAGATGAAAGTACAAAAAACCCAAGATCAGCAAATATTAGCAAACATATAATTATTTCTAGATAATCGATGCTCTTTCCAAAGAGGAAAACGCGCTTACCTTTGGTATGGGTAGTGTATTTACTAATATTAATTCTATATGTTGCAGATAGCTCTCAAAAAAAAAATCTACTAAAAATACATAAAACGGCTTCGGCCACAAAAAAATAGTAAAACACTAATCAAAGGCACAAGCCACAAAAATATAAACCAAGACCCAAAAAATGGGCAAAAGGGGCCCACATCCTCGAAAGCCGAGTAACCAAACTGGACGTAGGCCGTAGCGGGAACTCAAGGTCCGAGCAAGCAATACAGATTGATGATAAGTTAATAGAGATAGCGAGAATAGGGAGCCTTATGCTGGCCTACATTGTTCTCCACTGGACTCACACATAACAAGCACTTTGCTGATAAGAGAGCCGTTTTAGCGTAATAGATCGCTATCGAGGGAGAAATGGATGGTCTGGAGCATTGAGGTGGGGTGGATTGATTCATGTTTACACGAGTTAATCTTCCTCGCTCCAATGAATTTTATCACCCTATTCTCATACTTAAGGGATGTGTAAGTCTCTCAGGCTCGGTTAAACTATTGCTAATGTAATATTTTATACATGTCTGTATGTAAATCATACCGGCAATAAGGTAGTCACTAGTTTAAAGACAAGTGTTGTTTTTTGCATGTAATAAATCCGATGTATCGAGATTGTGACAAAAGAAAATAAACAAAGTTACTCAATGTGAAAAATAACCTAAAGAATAATACAGTGTTAAAACAGGAAATTATAGGTGTGTAACTAAAACAAAACTACATATAGTCAAACAAATCGACTGGGATAACTAATAGGAACCATAACGTAGAACGCAATCCTGGCAGATCTATTTTCAACGTTGACACTGTGAGCAAACTGTTCTTCTCGAAAATAGTTTGTAGTTTTGTTCCTGGTATAAACGGCTTTGAATAAAAACAATTGTAAGTTCCACCACTATGTTTCAACATAAGTATAATAAATTTGTTATTGTACGTTAGTGAATTAGTTTTACTTGCACCGTTCAATATTAAACCAGTGTCATTTGATCTTTTTATTTATATCTAAACAAGACGACGAGGTCCTCAGAGTTTCATCTAAAACTCTTGTATAGCTTTGTAACGTTATAAACGTCACATCTTTATTAGTCTTATTTAAATATTAAATTTTATTTTAATTTTTGTCGATTTTAGTCATTTATTACCGTTGTATTTTATTTTTCTATTTTTTTGTTAAAATAGTTGGCGTCCAACTTTCTATTTACTAAATATTCTGTCTTAATCTAAATTCTCCCTTTTTTACTTATTATATTCTTTTCCCTGTATTTATATTCCCATCATGTTCTATGCGATAGACATATATAAAATTCTATGCCCCACATTGGGCGATAATATATAACAACATAAATAATTTTTTAAATTTACATGCAAGATAAGCCGCTCTTACACCTGAGAGACTAGGCTAGACGAAACATAACAATTTGCTCCTAAGGAAAGTTGTGAGTTTTATTGTTATACATTGGCTCCCAGCTTTAAAAGTTATTGACTCTTAACTTTTTATGCAAGCCAGCCTTATTTTATGTAACATATATTGTTACAGCTTTATACTTAATTCGAAAGCTATGGACTGCCCAAATTTCTCACTATATCTGTGTTATACAAACCTTTTTGTTTCATAATAATTTTACAAATTAAGTTTACACTTTATCACTTATTGACAAAGATCCTAAATTATGTTAATGTTTTCTGTCAAAATAGTACAATATAGTTCTATAGAAAGATCTATCTTATATACTCCAGTCGTCAGAGATGAAAATACCACTCAGCCTCTAATAATCATACAAACAAGCTGAATTTTGTTAGGAGAGTAACTTTTGAAAATCCAAAAAAATGCAAAAATGTTTCCCACTTTTACCCCTCGACTTCCCCCTAAAACGCAACCTCGCATGGAAGTACACAGAAAAAATCGATTTGTAAAAAATCGGTACCCGTAGAAAAAAATGTTTCAAATAAAAAATGTAGCTGAGATCATTTTAAACAAAAATTTTCAGTAGCACTTTTTAAGTAAAATGAACCGTTTTCTCAGAAACAATTTCTGAAACGGCTGGTGATTTTTTTGAATATAAGTTACGCGCGCGAAATCAATTTTAAAGAAAATTTGTATCAACTCTACGGTAAAACTCTATATCTTCTGATTAGAATATCTTCTTCATCTAGTGCTGTCTCCACTAATTAAGGTTGGCTATAACCAGTGCAAATTCGTCTCTATCTTCTGCTTTTCTTAAGAGCATCTGTGAGTTTAACCCGATCCAGTCGCGAGTGTTTTTCAGCCAGGATATTTGTCGTCTACGAAGACCCTTTTTTCTTCGACTTTACCCATCATAATAAGCTGCAACAACTAGTACATATCATTTCTAAATATGTGTCCCAAATATGCTGTCTTTCGCCTTTTAATGATGGTCAAAAGTTCTCTGTCTCTTCCCATTCTGTGCAACACCATTTCGTTCGTAATGTGATCCGTTTATGGTGTCTTCAAAATTCTCCTAAAAAGCCACATCTCAAAAGCTTCTAGTTATTAAGTTAACATTAACAGTTGAGGCTTCGACACCATACATAAGAATAGAGTGAATATAACATTTTCCCATCCGATATCGGATTTGCAGATTAAGTCTTTGGTTACTTAGAAATTTCCTAATCTTAAAAAAGGCTGCTCTTAATTGCTCTATTCTTGAGCGAATTTCTGATTTCATATTCAGATCTTCTGTAATCCAGACTCCTAAATATTTCATTTTGTTCACTTACTTAATATCTTCTTTTTTTATCCGGATCGTTGTAATGACTTTGCCCCTCTTACTGATAACCATGGTTTTTGTTTTCTTTATGTTAATTGTTGAACCAAACTGTTCCCCAGTATCACAAATTGTGTTTAGTAACGTCTACAGGTCTGTCTTACTTTCAGCGATAATGACTGTGTTATAATGACGGATGTTATTTATATTTTCACCATTTATCTTGATCCTTTCTGTACAGTTTTCAAGTGCTTGCGTAAATAACTCTTCGGAATATATAATAAATAGTAATGGTGAAAGTATACAGCCCTGTCTCACGCCTCTACTTAACTGTTGCGTATTCGTGCTATTTCCATCTAATGTTACCACAGCCTGTTGGTTCCAATAGAGATTTCTCACTATGTTAATGTCATTTTTGTCGAGTTCTCTGTTGTTTAGACATTCCATAAGAATGTTATGTTAAACTTTGTCGAAAACTTTCTCATATTTTATAAACGCAATGAAAAGATCTTTTTGTTGGTCTCGACATTTTTGGGCAAGAGTTGTGAAACTGTACAAAGCTTCCATTGTTCCGAAGCCGTTACGAAAGCCAAACTGTCTATTACTCATATCAGTTTGGCACTTTTTGAATATTCTTGCATGTATGAACTTTAAAAATGTTTTTAATAAGTGTGACATTAAGCTGATTAATCTATAGTCATTACAGTGTTTGGAGTTCTTGGTTTTTGGTAGCGGAACAAATGTCAATAGCAGCCATTTTGTAGGTATCTCAGCAGATTTGTATATGTTGTTAAAGAGTATAGTTATTGCACTTAAATTGTCCTTATCTATAAGTTTAATCAGCTCGATATGAACTTCATCTGGCCCAGGGTCTCTGCCAGATTTTGAGTTGTTTATAGTTGTTTATTATTTATATAATTTGTGTTGGTTCCGTTTTTGTATCCATGAATAGATCTTTAATATATTTAGTCCATACTTGTTTTATTTCAATTGGGTTATTAATAGGTTTATTGTTTTTTTCAATTAATCGGTCAGGTGCATTTGTTCGTGATTTTTCAGATAATTCCTTCACTTTTTTATGTAAATTATAATGATTTCTGCAATTCTTCCACTTCGATGAATGTTTCCAAAATCCACTTTTCCTTAGCCTCTTTTATTTTGCTCCTTATTAATTTATGTTTTTCTCTGTACTTATTTGGGTTTTTGTTTCTATATTTTCTTCTTTATTCTATAATTTCCAGTATTTCTTGAATCATCCAAGCTTTTCGGCTTTCTGTTTTCTTTTGTAGAGTTTCTTGGAGTAGATTAGATTATCCTATTGATAAAAGTCAAAGTGCAGTTTAGAAGTGAATACTGTAGCTATTGTATGCAATTTTTGTATTTTGCGGCAAATGGCCTTTCATGTGACATATGATTGTTTATATTTTAAAAGTTTAAATTCTGCGCTTTTTTCGATATTTCACATAATTCATATTTGTTGCCAAAACTTAAAATTTCATGTTTTTTAAGATAAAATTCTAGCAATAAAAATTTCATCCTATTTCATTCCAATCGTTTAATAAAAGTACTAAATTTTATTGATACCATGAGAATCATAAAAAATGGAAAAATCGCGCAACGTTTATTTATTTAACACTTTTATAAATACCGACTTTATTTGAGACCAAATTAAAAAAACTGCATGAAATAGCTGCACTTTTGACCCTTAAAATGCAGTTTGATTTTGTCAATACGACACTCTGGTTAAAAGATATCGCTTCAAGAGTTATTTGTTATAAATGAACGTTTCATTCGACAAAAAAAGTTCTAATAAACATTTTTGTACAGACTTATCTACATATTTTATTTAAAATATTTTTATCTTCGACATACAGATTCTTAATAAATCGATTTTTTCCATTTCCCCCATTTCGATGGGGCGTTTTAGGGGGAGGCCAGTTTAGCTTACTGTTATGATTTTTAGATGTCAAATCTCTGACTAATGGTTTGCGTCAACCCAAAGGGCTTTTAGCGAGAAGCAAATATATTTACAATACTAAATATTAGAAAATAAAAAATTTAATAGCTTTTAACCTCCATAGGACGGGTCTGAAAATACTACACTAAAGACGGGCCGGGGTCTGAATAGACCCCATTCTTAAATATGTGAACTATGCTTATATAAAAAAAAACTGTACCAGTAACACCTTATTTTTATAGTACTTTACATTTATTAGACTAAAGCAGATATATTACTATAAAATACACTCTACTGCTGACTCTGTACAGACTAAATAAGAACTAAGTACTATTATTTGTACAATGTACACAAACTATCTCTGTCTCTGATAAAGTTTGTTCTTAATTTTTTTTAGACAATGATTTGGACATTAAGTTCTGCTTGACATTCGATTGACAATTTTTTAATGTTCTTTCCAATTTAGATGTTGGTCGAATGTCATTCATAAACATTTTACATTATTTTTTAGAACTAGTGAATTGTTAAATAGTGAGAGTATAAATCATTAAATAATATAGTTTAAAAATTGTTATGTTGTACATTTCCACTCAAGTAGAATTTGTACTAATATCACAAGGGTATTATAAGTTATCTATAATTTTCATTTGGTCCTTATAATAGAGTGGTAGTGCATTCTTAGCAGGTATTTTATTTATTCTACAGGCAAAGCTTCTATTTATTTTTCTATTTATATTTATGGAACTATGGTTGTATAAGAATTTTATTTTGATGTTTTACAAAATTTAAACCGTTTGTGCATTTAATAAACAAGTTTTGTTACGTTTATCTAATTTGGTTTTCTTATTTTATGAATAGGCCAGAACCAGATAGTTTCCCTCCTGTAATTTGGACTGCTTTCGCTAGTCTATCCACTATTTTATTGGCCGTTATTACTATATGTCCCTTTATCCTTTAATGTAAGTAGAATGGCACTCTGTTTTTCTGTGATTGAGAAATTGGTCTAGAAGGCAATATGGTCAACAGCATCAGCATGCAGAAAATAAGAAGAAACCAGTGCAATAAAGCAATCATTGCAAATACAACTAAAGTGAAAATAGTTACTAATCATGAAATAGGGAAGTCAAAATAGGGAGGGGAGGTGATCCCCTTCTAGATCACAGGGCCTGAAAGGTCGTAACCCAGCCAAACATCTGTCACGGAACTAGAAAATAGTATCTGAGAACTTGGGAGTTTATTATTAAAATATGTACCTGGAATGCGAAGATAATGTATCAGGCAGAAAAACTTCATAAGACCATCCAAGAAATAACCAGCCTTGTATAAGGTCTAATGGGCATAAGTGAAATAAGGTTACCAAATAGTGGTGCTTGTATTATTGACAACAAAATGGTATACCACTCATAAATGATATCGGTCAACATATATGTATGGGGTTGTAATAATCCCATCGTGATCTAATAATTATTACCAATCTTTACTAGAATTAAATACCGTCTATTCGTACAAAAATAGAAGAATCCGATGATATCAAAATCAAACGTGGGATCCGATAGGGATGTATACTATTACCCCTGCTATTTAACATAGACTGTGAGTAAATCTTTCAAGAGCTGGTAGTGAATGTTGAAATCTCCAATTCGAATTACCTGACAAGGTATCAATAATATCAAATACGCAAACGACCCGGTGGTATTCGCTGACAGTTATAAAGCTCTCTGGAGTTAATGAATAAAATCGCAGAAGTAGGTCAGAGATACGGACTGTCAGTAAACATTAAGAAAACAAAATGTATAATGATTTCGAAGAGGGAACAGAAATTTGGAAGAATAAGTGTGAATTGTTAATCAATAGAAATTTCAAAAAATGGCTAAGCTATTCAAATGCATTGATTTATCAATATCCATAAAAATCAGATTACTACGATATTATATCTTTCCTATATTGTTGTATGGAGTTAAGTCGTGGACTCTGAAAGATCTAACTGCAAGAAAATTAAGGCTTTTTTATATCTTATACCGACCACGTTACTAAGCAGGTCGTTTTATTAGGAATACGAAACGAAAAAGAGCCGTTAACCGCAATAAAGACAGCGAAAATTAAATACCTTGGTCATATCATGAGGAACAGCGCAAGATATGGGTAGCTGCAATTCATTTTACAGAAAAAAGTTACAGGAAAACGGGACCAGGAAGCCCAATTATTTTCTGGTTCAACACAACAACCACAAATCTTTTCAGAGCAGCAATGTACAAAATACAAGTTGCTATGATCGTCGCGAACACCTTAAACGGATATGCACTTCAAGAAAAAGAAGAAGAAAAAGAAGATAGAAAGTTTGAAATAAAGATGTAAACATGTAAAATTTAAACTAAGTAAAGACCGAAAATAAGTTTTAAAATAAAAAATCAGTGGGTGTGACAATTATTTTTAGACGAAAATCATGAAGATCATGAATTAAAACAATATTATAAAGAAGACATTAAACGCAAAAATAAGACAAAAATGTTACATTTATCACGATACAAGTAAAGTTACTGTGAACGCAATTCATTTTTTGGTATTAATGTTAAATGACCTTGCAGTATCGCAGAAGAATAGTAAGAAAAAAGAAATCGTAACAACACCTAAAACAAGATTAAACTACATCAAACTCTGTGAAGGCAACTAAAAATAAACAAAACTAGCGGATGCATATAATTATCTGGGACATTAAGGCAGAACACAAGAGACAATCAACTACTTAGATGATTGTTTCACTACTACAAATTTGTAAAGTGATTTGCCGGTATTTCTTAAGGTTAAAGTTATAATTACCGGAATACAAAAATACCTACCTAATCTAATAAACGATTTAGCTAATATACTATGTCATGATCACTGTAAATTTTTAATGTATCTTCTGTCATGAACCGTCCTGCGGTAGATCGTAAAAAAATTAGGTTAGATTAAGTCAAGTTTGTAGTTTTAAAAAACCTGATTATGTTATTTCTTAGCAGACCATTTTAAAATCGATAAGAAAGGAGTAAGCTGTATGTGTGTCAAATAAAAAAGGTCTGACACATCTGTTCTTTTTATAAAGAAAAGGTTGATTATAAAAACTGGCGCAAAACTTGCGGCAACTTTTATTAGATTATTTACGTCATCGCTTTACAAAAAGGCTACAAATAACTAATTTTGTCCTTTCATCTACCGCATTACGAAAATACTCCAAAAAAGTCTATAACTCGGATCTATAAAAAGCGCGAAATTCGTGACATCAAGAAAATAAAGTGTGGCACGTTCCTAACGGTCCTTTGGACCCTTGATAACTTCACTCAGAGACGTTATAACACTTAACTGCTTGATGGAAGGACGTTACCAACTTTATTAATAAGAGCATTGTGTTCCATGACAAAAGTTTTGGAGGCTTAAGTCCTTTTGAGCTGATAACGGTATTAATGTAGAATGGATTCTATTTTGTTTGTGGGTTTCTCCAAAGCAATTTGCATAAAATTAAAGATTCCAACAAGAAATAAATTATAAACTTACACAAAGAAAAATGTTATCGGATTCATAAACTTTTAGAATCATTATTTAAAATAATAATTCCAAATACAAATGCGATAATTTTAATTTGCTTGGACTTATTGAGTAAAATTTCATATTTCGAAAAGTTTGTAACTTTGTAATACATTAAATTATAAAAGTTTTTACAATATGAATACAAAAACGCCGGATTGTCGATATCGGTAGTTTTTTTATCATAAAAACAAATGTATACCCTATATATTGCACAAATGACATATATTTGTCAGATGTAAATCTGCATTTCTACACTAAGCATAAATGTTTTGTACTCATTCTTTGTTTGAGTGCAGTCACAATATATTTCTTCATGTATCCATATATACTATCACAATTGTCTGAAGATTTGAGTTACTCTGGTATTTCATTTCTGGTAATTTAAGTTTAAAATAAGCTCATTATTGACGTTTTAATTTCCACTTCGGAAATTGTGCTCAAAATAAAAATCAAAAATTAAAGGAAAAAGACAGTTAAGATTTGATTTCACGTACAGTGCGTCTGTGTACTCGCCTTATACGTATTTCGCCCTAATAGGGCTCTTGAGAGACGGCTATTCACAGTCGCTCTGAACGTGAAAATAAATCTTTTCTGTCTTAGAAAGCAACTCTAACATGGCTTCGTATAGAGGCAAATAGCGACATCTCATTTTAAAATCCGTAAACTAATTTTCGAAACCAAATTCAGATTTTTGCTTTAATGTGTGCCTTTTAAGAATTGCAAGGCAAAACAGACGTTGATAAAGATGTTATTATAGACATGGGGAATCTAAAAATTGCATTCCACAACATATCTCCTCAACTAATTAAAAATCCTTAACGAATTGGTTTCTAGTACTCGTACAGAGTTTATCAGAATAAAAGGAAAAAGACAGTTAAGATTTGATTTCACGTACAGTGCGTCTGTGTATCCGTCTTATATGTATTTCGCCCTAATATAGCCTTAATAGCCATATCTGAATAGCCCTATTATGGCGAAATACGTATAAGGCGGATACACAGATGCACTGTACGTGAAATCAAATCTTAACTGCATTTTTCCTTTTATTCCGATATACTCTGTACGAGTACTAGAAACCAATTCGTTAAGGATTTTTGCTTAGTTGGGGAGACACGTTGTGGAAAACAATTTTTAGATTCTCCATGTCTCTAATAACATCTTTATCAACGTCTGTTTTGCCTTGCAATTCTTAGAAGGCACAGATTAAAGCAAAAATCTGTATTTGGTTTTGAAAATTAGTTTACGGATTTTAAATCAAAAATTCTTCTAATGATTTAATTTCATCTGACACATTCATGTACACAATTCAGACGTATATTATACTTTTAAAGTAGACGACTTTAAAATAATATTGCATTAGTATGTTGAGTTGCGTTACTGGCGTGACTTTATTGTTGGATAGTATATTCAATTACATGAAATCAACTTTAACTGGAGAATACCCATCAAAAAAATCATAGCATATGATTTATCTTTAAAAAGACAACCACATGCAATGGTATTAGTAAAATAATTCTAGTAAGATAGTTAATAAGATAAGTCCAAGGGTGTTGATTCGCCTGTTTGTATATTGAATTTTGTAGGGCGTCCATCATTCAATAGTGATAAGTTATACTAATCTGTAAATTCTTCAATAATAATTCCTTTTTTGTCATCATTTGTAGAACCCCAGGTAAATTTCCATTTACCAGAATTGTCATCCCACTGCTTGCTTCTACATATATTCAAACATCCAATTAAATTCGATGTTTGATAATTTATTTAAAAAATGTTGTGTATTTCTTATAAATGTGTCATTTTTATTTGCAAATGGTTGTATAGTATTAAAAAAGTTGTTGATAGTTCACTACAAGGAGAAATCATGTTACTATAAATAGGTCTAACTGGTGATTCGCTTTACAAACTTTCAGTACTCCATAAAAATGAGGTGCTATTAATATTCTATCATTTATTAAATAATCTTTAAATTTAAATAAAGCTATATAGATTCTCTTTTCCAAGAATTTGGTTGGATCCTTTGTTAATTTTGTATAAAGTGCATTTGTTATGTTTTGTATAAGGTCCATGTATTAGGTCTTTTTGTTTTGTTTTATTATTGAATTTTATCCATTATAAGAGTTGCATTTCCCTTATCTACTGGAAGGATAATTATGAAGTCGTTATTTTTTACAGCTCTTACAGCCTTTAGTTTCTCTTTGCCTATACTCTATATTCTTTTTTTCGTGGGTTGGTAAATATTAACATATTTTCTAAACTGAGTTAACTATGTCTAAGTTTGGAATAGATAGATAAGTACCAGCAAAGTTTAGACCTTTTAACAGTCCTAAACTATGTGTTGTATTTAAATGTATATTTGATAGATTGACAACCTGTCGCTAATATGTCAATATTTTTATTTTTTTTTTTTTTATTAGAAAAAGATGTCGCATCCACCAAAAGGTTATTAGCGACGGAACAAAATATAAATAACAAAGTTAAACACCTACAGATTATACAAAATGTTTATGGATCTAAGATAATTCACTATATTGTCACAGGAACAGTTTTGACCTAAAGCCTGTGGTAGAGCGAGTGGATCTTGTAGCGCTGTCTTTCTTGGTCATATTTACTACAAATTATTAAAAAGTGTTCGACTGTTAATCTACCGTTACACTGATCACATATAGGTGGATTTTTCTTTGTGAAAAGGTAGGAGTGCGTTAATCTGGTATGTCCTAGACGTAAACGCGCAACCGCAATTTGTTCTCGTCTATTGCGCGACGATGGAAACCACTGAGACACATTATGTTTGATTTTATTTAAATTGGAATTAGTTTGAGACCACTCATTTCACCACAAACACAACACTTTTTAAAATAAGCTTTTAATTCACTGGAAACACACTTGTTTATCGGCTCCGACAAATCACTTAAAATTGCCTCTCGTGCAATCCTGTCAGCTTCTTCATTTCCTGTTATTCCGACGTGTGAGGGAACCTCACACCTGAGAGTTAGATGATACTGAACGATTGTCTACAGAAGAGTCACTATCTAAGTCAGAAATCTCTTTCCCTAAGTGGTTGTGTAGTTTCTTTTGAAGTTTTGTAAACTTGCTTTTTGTAGATCTATCATTTGCATATTGATAGCTGCTTTGTAAAAGATGGAGTAAACCAGCCATATCAGTTGTAAATTCTTTTACGACGCTAATAGTGTCGGGGGAGCCTTGGACTTTATCAATCAGTAAGGACAATTGGTGGAAATTTAAAACGAATGGTGGGGTATGATTATTAATGAAATTTTCAAGAGTTTCCCGTGTAGATTGGACTTTAGATGAGCGTGGTTTTTTTGGTTTAGAGAGTTTGGGTTTTGCAAACAGATTTTCTGATGAAATTGCTGAATCTGAAGGAGGCGTGTAGATCTCACCAATACTGCGTTTTATGGAAGAACTTGCGTTTTCGCAATTGCTATTAGAGTTTTCACTTAAATGATGTGGCTTTATTACATTTGGAAGTACTGGAGCAAACTCATTGGTAGTGACAGAAGTCGAGCTTGTAGTTTTATTTGTAAGATTGGTTGAAATGGTTGTTTCAAAAAATTGTGGTGATGTATCAGTTTTATTAGAATTTTCTGCAGTTGTATCTAATGGAAAAGGAGCTGATAGATTGGAAAATATTGCTTCCGAAGTTTGTGAAAACGGTATTGCTGCTGAAGGAGGTTGATTAAAAGTGTTGCCATGAGTAGGAGTATTAGTAGTTTCTTTGTCGTTGAGATTTGTAGGTGTAGGTGATATGCTCGGATTTGATAATGGATAACTTGATGACTGCTGGGTGTTTGGTACCTTGTGTAGTATACTTGTTGAAGCTGTTTGATTTGGTACTTCATTGTTTGACTCAATATGAGTTGATTCCGTTACTAAACTGGTTTTGCATTGGGATGATATGTGTCCTGCATTTTTGCAAATAAAGCAGGTGAGTGTACCTTGTGACAAAAATATGCGGTAAGGTGTTTGGTCGAAATTTATTAGAATAGAATCTGGAATTGGTGATGTTATAGGGCTTATATAAACTTGCCTCCGAAAGCTCAATATGTGACTATATTCGGGAAGAGTCGAGCTAATTTTTAGAAATGTTATTGGGGAAATAAGCTTTAAACCGATATTCTGTAATTCTTCAACTAATACTTGATGAGGAATTGACGGGCAGACTCCAGACAAGACTAGTCTTTCAATATTTTTATTGAGGTTAACTAAAGTGTATATATAGTTTTGATCTGAGATATGAGATCTGAGATATGATAAGAGAATATATATTTCTTTGTTTCTCATGTACATATATTTTCATATACTACAAGAAAACTAAAAATATCGATCAAAATAAGAAGACGATCTAGATGAGTTAGAAAATCCATTTGACAGCGACGATAGTATTGAAGATAGAGACTGTTGTCCTACACAGGACGAAGAAAATGTCTTCACAAAACTAGCTAACACCTGGGCAGATACACCAGCAGAAAGAAACAAGAAATACATGCTCTCGTAAAAGAATTAAAATTACGCAATAGCCATCATCAGCATCAACATATACTGATAACCGTATTGAAAAAAAATTGTCTGTTATAATATGGGATAAACAGTCTTTTGCAGGTAAAAACGGTTATAAGTGGAGTAATTTACCAATAAATGATGAAGGGCGTAAAGTCGCATCCAAAAATATTGTTTATATCCATCTAGGTCCAACAAATTTAGCTAAAGATGCTATATAACCTACAGATGTTTTTAATTCTTTTATTACAGATCAGGTTCTGGACGAAGTTTTGCTACGTACAAACGAAAAAATTGCAGAGTTACGAGAGAAGTACCAGACAAAAAAAGCTACTGTTTTAGAAACGACATTGCCTGAACTGAAAGCACTGTTAGCTTTGGTATTATTATCTGCGACTTTTAAAAATAATCACCTCTCAGCTGACGTTTTATTTGATAGCACTTATTATGGCCATATATATATAAAGCAACGATGAGTAACGAAAGGTTTAACTTTTTGATCAATTCTTTACGATTTAATAACTTCTTGAGAAGAGAAAAACGTAAAAAAGAAAGTTGTTTTGCTCCAATATCTAAAATTTGGAACTTGTTTATTGAAAACTGTGTCAAAAATTATAAAGCTAGTTCATATGTTACTTTCGACGAACAACTCCTAGGATTTCGTAACAGGTGTCCATTTCGCATGTATATTCCAAAAAAAAACCTAGTAAATACGGCATACAAATACTTATGGTTTGCGATGTGGCTATGAAATATGTAATAAATGTAACACCGTATCTGGGTAAATCTACTGTAACCAACGGCATTCCTTTAGCAGAACATTTTGTCACAAGCCTTACGAGACTTTTACATGGAAGTAGACGTAATGTGACAATGGACAAGTGGTTTTGCAGCATCCCTCTTGCGAATAAATTATTATCTTCCTCTTACAATTTGACAATGGTCGGAACATTTCGGAAAAATAAAGGAGAAATACCTCCTGAATTGCTCGATAACAAAACTTGGAAGTGCGGTTCAAGTATGTTTGTGTACGATGAAAACATGACTTTATTATCTTAGAAACCTAAGCAAAATAAGACAGTTATTCTACTTTCCACTATGCATTTTTCTGGAAACATTAATCATGAAACAACAAAACCCGAAATAATCCATACATATAATTCAACTAAAGGGGCTGTAAATATGTTGGACCAAATTTCTCAAAACATTTGCTGTAATAGAAAGACTAGAAGGTGGCCGCTATGCATATTTTACAATATGATGAATATTGCAGGAGTAAACGCTTTTGTTGATCGTTGATAAATATACATGCTCCAACAGAAGAAAAAGAAGAAGAAGTGAAAGATGAATTCTATGAAGAATTAGAGTCATTGTGTGAAGAAATGCCCAGACAAGATACTAAAATTATTAGAGGCGACGCCAATGCAAAGGTCGGAAGAGAAGATATATATAAAAACATAACAGGGGGTGAAAGTAAATATTTAAATACAAATGATAATGGACAGAGATTAATTACATTCGCAATTGAAAATAGGATGAAGATAATGAGTACCCATTTTAGGAGAAAAAATATATATAAATAAATGTGGAAAATTCCGGGGTCAAATGAAACTAATCAAATAGACCACATCTTAATACAAGAGAAGTTTGCGAATTTAATAACAAATGTGAAAACGTGCAGAGGGGCTGACGTAGACTCAGATCATTTTTTTGTTAGAATTAATATGAGAGAAGCAATAATTAAAAAGCATAAATGGAAGAAGAAAGTGCAACGTAAATTTAACTTTGAACAACTGCGAAAATTTGAGGTAGAGCAGGACTATCAAAAGGATATACAAGAAACCTACGCCAAACAAGATAGTACTACTGTGAGTAACATACAACAAAAGTTCTTGAAAATGACAAACACTATAAAGAAAGCTACGTCGAAGAACATACCAAGAACAAAAAGATTTAAAAAAACCACTGGTTTAATGACGAATGCAGAACAGAGTTAAAAAAAGATCAGATTTGAGATTAAAAAGTTTACGTTCGCAAAAACAAGACGACCTAGAAAGGTATGCCGTACAACGAAAAAAAGTAAAGAGAATCCTAAGGGAGCGGAAACGAAAGTATATGGATAATAAAATTAAGAGCATTGAAGAAAATTACAAGAAAAATGAAATAAAATTTTTTTATAAAGAAGTAAAATACATTAAAACTGGGTACCAGGGAAGGAAGATGAATGTAAAAGATAAGCAAGGAAACCTGATAGTGGATGAAGACCAAATATGTGAAAGGTGGAAAGAATATTTCGAAGAGATACTAAATGACGAAGTGACTACTGAAGAAAATTGTTATGTTCCTAGACCTCAAATAGTAATAGAAGAAATACCAAAGCCCATAAGGGAAGAAATTGAAGAAATAATAAAAGAAATGAAAAACCAAAAAAGTCCCGGGGAGAGCGGCATTGTAGCAGAGAATATAAAATATGGAGAAGAGGTCTTAATAAACAAACTTGGTGAGCTAATACTAGAAGTATGGGATGCCGAAGAAATGCCTCAAGAATGGAATAAGTCGATTATAATTCTTATACACAAAAAGGGAGATAGAACTGAATGCGCAAACTCTAGAGGAATATCCTTATTAGAAGTAATGTATAAAGTACTCGCCATACTAATTAAAAAACGATTAGAAATATATATAGAGAAGAATCTAGGAGAATACCAGGGAGGATTTTGGAAAGAAAGATCAACAACCGATCAAATTTTTATGCTAAAATAAATCCTGATCTATCGCTATGAATACAACATTTCAGCACAAGTACTTTTCATTGATTACAAAGCTGCCTACGATACAATAGACAGAAACAAGTTAATAGAAACACTAAAAGAATTCCAACTGCCAGAAAAAATAATAAGATTGGTAAAAATGACAATTAGACAAACCATTTGTGCTGTGAGATGCAACGGTACAGTCTCAGAAGAATTGGAAGTGAAAAAAGGTGTTCGCCAAGGAGACCCGTTGTCAACATTGCTATTCAATATAGTTCTAGAAAAAATTGTAACGATTAGTGGGATAAATAGGTCCGGAACTATTTTATAAAAGGAGCACCAATGCTTAGCATACGCTGATGATGTGGTTCTCATTGCAAGAAATGGAAAAGGACTATCAAATATAACAAAAAGACTGATTCGGGAAAGCTCTAAAATGGGACTGAAAGTTAATGTTAATAAATCTAAGTACATGGAGATCTCGAGCAAAAAAGGAATAAGCACCAGGGGATCCTTTAAATTGGAGGTGGAGAATGGATCAGTTGTAGAATTCGAGAAGGTGGATGAATATATGTACTTGGGTACTCTTATTGATCAGACATGTAAGAAAGAAACTGAAATCAACCTGAGACTGACCAAGAGCAACAGGTGTGCTGGAGCCATGAGCAAAATAATTAAGGCCAAAGATATATCTCGCAATACAAAAATAAGAGTATACAAAACTATAATTAGACCCACAATGCTATACGCTGCCGAGACATAGACTATGAACAAAACCGTACAGAACACATTGGAAGCATGGGAAAGAAAGATACTTCGCAGAATATTTGGTGGAAAAGTAGTAGAGGGTTGTATGCTAACCCTACAATAACAAAAGTGGTGAAAAAACGTAGACTAGAATGGCTCGGCCATCTAGAAAGAATGCAATGTAATAGACTAGTCAAGAATATTGCTTGGAGAGTACCTGAGGGCAAAAAAAAGAGAGGAAAACCAAGAAAGAAATGGAGAGATGTAGTGATGGAAGATGTCAGAGAGATGAGAATCAGAGATTGGAACCTGTTAGCTAAGAAAAGAAAATGATGGAAATTATCCATCCAGCAATGGGCCTAAAAGGCCTGTTAACGCTGTACATACATACAAACGCTTTTGTAATCTACCATCACAATCCAACTAAAAACAAACAGGAGCCATTATCCAGATTAAATTTTATGCTGAAACTTCATATACGATTAACGAAGCCGTGGCAACAAATAAGACTCCAAACAGTACCAACTTTATCAAGAAGTCTCAAAGGGAGCCTTTCCATGCTTTTGAATTTAACACATGTTGCTGAAGACCGCGAAAAGGCTCCAAGGGAGAGGAAAACGGTCTTACTGTATTTTATATTCTACAGCAAATAAACGAATAAACACTACCAAATGTTACAAGTGTGGGAGTGCCTTGTGTGGAGAGCATCAAATTAAAATGTGTATGGAATGTATATTACTAGAAGGTTATCGTTTCTATATTTGTAATGTTTATTATATGCACAGGTTTATCGTGTACATATTATTACAAGATTCTGTTCTATGTCAAAAGTATCTATTTTATGTTGTTTATGTTTGGATTATTAATATTTCAAGGTTTTTTACTTGTATCGTTCCTAAATAAACTTTAGTGAGTACGTAAAATTTACGTATAGTTAGCATTTACGTATGTTAAAGACACGTTAGTATTCTAGGGTTAACATTGCTCAAATAATGATGATCTATTTTATTTAACATTTACACAGAAGACCTACACAAAACATAGACAACATAACTATTACTAATATTTCTTTTAATATTGTGCAATATGCTGAAGACTTCTGTTCATACACAAAAGGCAAGAAATATCAGCAAGCAATTAAAAATTTAAATAATATATGTGATCTGCATTAAAAATTTTTCAGAAAAAATCGTTAGAGAATTATCATATATTAAGTTACAAATTTATCTATTTACAACACGAAACTTTCCTTATTCCTAGACTACCGAGATAGCTGGGCACCAATTTTCTCTTAAAAATTAATTTACATATTTTGGAACGATACTCTACCAGGAACTGACCTGGAAGGCACACATTAACGATATGTTTAATAGGTGTAATAAGAGCTTAAACTTTCTTAATAAAACTTGGTGGTGTTCGGATATCAAAGTTAGTTTATTGTTCTATAAAGCTTACAAACGATCGATTTTGAAATACTGAAGTGTATTACATGGATCAGGAAGTAGGATATTACTAATAAAATAAATGTCTTGCAAAATTAAACTTTGCGAACTTGTTTAGGAGCTATGAGCTATGAGCTCCACTTCAGTATAAGCTCTATACTTAAAAGATTTGGAATATCCTCTAAATTTAACACGTTTAAGAAGTTTCTTATTCAGAAAATTTTAAATTTAATTTTAAATACTCAATCAGTCTCTATCAAAAAGATAATAATTTTAAATTACCATGATCTGGCTAATAAATACTAGCAATAAAAGAAATCTCCCTTAGTTTGCGTAGCATATAATCAAAATAATACGCATCAAAATAGTCTAGGGTACACCTAGGTATATTATTAGCTTTAAGTTAGTATTAGCTGCATAACATAAATTTATGTTTTTAATATTTTTTTTGTCCCATGTTTTTAATCCTTATAAAAATAACTATAAAAAATTTAACAACTTTTTTAATATGCGTTATTTGTCTGTAAGATAAAAAATAATATTTATTTATTCTTCTTCTTTAAGTTCCATCTTCTACCGAAGGTTGGAAATCATCATGGCTATGCAGATTCTGTTGACTGCCGCTCTAAAAAGTTCTGCAATACTGCATTCAAACCATTCCCTTAAGTTCTTAAGCCAGGATATTCTTCGTCTTCCCACATTTTGCTTTCCTCGGATTTTGCCTTGCATAATAAGTTGTAATAATGCCCTCTCATTACATGTCCTAAGTACTCTAGTTTTCGTCTTTTGATAGTTAATATTATTTCCGCCTCATTTCCTATCCTTTTAGTTACTTCCACGTTTGACATTCTTTGAATCCATGATATTTGTAGGGTTCTTCTCTAACACCAAAATTCAAAGGCAGCCAACTTATTCAGATGGACTTGTGTTAGTGTCCACGATTCCAAGCCATAAAGAAGATTAGAGAACACGTAACATCGAAGCATTCGCAAGCGTTGTTCTAACCTTAGCTCCCGACAACAAAGAAACTTTTTAAGTTTAATAAATGATGCACGTGCTATTTCTTTATTGGTACATGATTTTTAATGTCCATGTGATTTTTTATTTAGTTTTGCAATTGCCAATAATGGAAAGACATCATTTAAATCGCAAAACGTAGTGACGTGCAATCGGGATGTTTCAAGCTGGCAGAAGTTAAAGATACGTTGCTAAGGTCCTCCACACGAACAAAAGTGCCATTAATCGTTTGTGGTAAAGGTGTCAAAAAACTGGTGATGATGCTAAACGTCATACAGACCGTACAAGGATAACCAATCACATTAAATATCGTTTTATTAGGTAGCAGGCTTTGTGAGATCGCACTGTAACTGCATCACAATTATAAATGAGGCTGCAAGAGACCCATCGTGTGTTTGTAAGTGGCCAAACCATTAAAAATGAAGGAAATCGCGCTCATCGAGTTCAGAGGGCACAAGAACACGCAAATTGGGTTAGTAGTAAGTGGACCCCTACTTTGTTCAAAGATAAGGCCTGGTTTTATTTAGACCAGATACAAGACGAACGCGAATATGAAGATCTGGTAATGCTGAACGATTGGCCATCGTGCAGAAGATTCATAGGTGGTTCCTAGGTTCAAATCAGCAGTATAATGGTATGGGATGGTATCACTCTTGATAGAAGAACCAATCTTGTTTATCTGGAACAGTTTCTAACTGTAACAGACTACCTCGATATTATTCTCGAACCTATTGTTGTACCCTTTGCACCTTTGCACAACAAGTTGGTCCCCAATTCCAATTAATGCACGACAATGCGCGTTCGCATACTGCTGGTGTACTGCGAACATTCCTCGAATTTAATGAAATTGAAATTTTACCATGGCCTGCACAATCACCAGATTTAAACCCATTTGAATACATATGGGACGTATTGGGCAAACGTATTTTACAACAAAATATTGCGCTGAATAACAGACAGCAACTGTTTAAGGGCCTTTCAATGGAGTAAAACAATGGAGCAAAGCTGATCATGTAGAAGGTTCTGGGACTTACTTTTAAAACATATGATTCTCCAAAGTTTTCTACTTATAACGATTTTTTTATGGCTGTTTATAAAATTTTTCATTATAACTTTTTTTTATACATTTAGGTATAATGCATTACTAAATAAAAAAGAAATCTTATTTTCTGTAGTTTAAAATGGTCTCTTCTAAAATATTTTAAGACCTTTGGTAACCAAGATATGGTTCTTCAAAATGTGACGCTTGCAATAATTTTTACTAACTTTTACGGATATTTTTTAATTTCTAGTTATAATTTCTAGTCCAGTCGTCAGAGATTTGACTTTTAAATATCATACGAACAAGCTGAATTTTAATGAAAATGTTAATTTTGGGACACCAAAAAAGATGCAAAACAGTTTGGCACTGCAACTCTAGCTTACTCCTAAATCTCCATTAGCAAGAGGTAAACGAAAATCATCGATTTACCAATAAATCCATAAAAAAATGTTTCAAACAAAAAAATATAGCTAAGATAATTTTTGAACAAAAATGTAAATTTTCACGATTATTTTACCATCTAAGTGTATCTTTCTACTTGTACTAACTCCATCTTTAAATAAACATTTCAAAAACTTTGCTTTTGTCCTACTACATTTTTTTCCTCAAGAGCTTGTCTCTGCTGTTCCAGTTTTTGTTCTACGTCGCTTTCCCTACTTTCAATACTATCCTACTTTCACATGAAATTTATCAGTCTCTTTCACACCTATCCCAACACTAGTTGCTACTCCCTCATACTCATCTCTCACAAACTTTACATATTTACGGGACACTCCTTTCTTATTAAGTGCCCACTACAGAATCTCCCGAGGAAGTCTATAATATGCTTTCTCAACATCAATAAATACTATATGAGTATTTGTTTCTTTATTCCTGTATTTTTCAATTAACTGCCTTATAATGAAAATTGCTTTTGTTGTTGATCTGCCTTGTATAAAGCCAAACTGATTGTCGGATATTTCTGTTTCTGCACGTGTTTGTCTGTCAATTACTCTCTCCCATATTGTGACTATATATACATATATATTAAATGGCCAAATATATGGCCTAGGGGGACAAATTATATATATATATATATTTATATATATATATATATATATATATATATATATATATATATATATAAATATATATATATATATATAAATATATATATATATATATATATATATATATATATATATATATATATATATATACATATATACATATATAAAATATATATATATACATTTCTCCAAGAAATTAACGCACCACTTTGAAATATTAAAGTATTATATTAGCGTTAATAAAAATCTCTATATTTATTGACTGTTTTTTATCGCTATAGTTTTTTTTGGAACAAAACAAAAAGAAGCAAAAAGTGTACTAATTCTATAAATATACTAATTTCCAAGTGTTCACGAATTTTATTCGGCTACTGTTTAATTGTTGATTATTGTTAATTGTGTTTATTATGGAGCGTCAATCACGTAATTTAACCCGAGATGAATGTGCCCAAGCAGTGATACTGTCGGAAGAAGGTTGGAGTTACCGAAGAGTTGGTCGTGGGTTTAATCTGTCCCACATATCCGTCTCACTCGTGTTAGAAAGATTCCTCGAAACAAGGGATCATATTCGCAGACCAGGGCAAGGACGAAACCGGATAACTACCCCAATTCAAGATCGATTTTTAAGAATTTCTGCTCTTCGACAACGTTTTGTAACACATCGAAGTCTACAAATTCAGCTTCGAGACGCGCATGCTCTACAAATTAATACTGAAACTGTTCGTCAGTGACTTAGGGAATACAAATTAACACCTAGGATTGCCACCCGAGGTCCTCTATTAGTTACAGAGCATCGAAGGGGGAGACTACATTTTGCCAGAGAACACGTTAATTGGTTAGAGGCTGACTGGGAACGAGTTCTATTTACTGATGAATCCCGATTTTGTTTGTACAATAACGACAAACGTGTTCGTGTGTTGCGACGACCCAACGAACGATATGCTCAGTAGAACTTCTCACACACCACATATTTTGGTGGAGGATCCCTTATGGTGTGAGGTGGTATTTCTTTGACCGCACGTACGGACCTAGTGGTCATACAAAATGGAACTGTTACAGCTGAAAGGTACATATTAGAGATCCTGGAGCAACATGTAGTACCATTCGCTCCTTATATCGGTGAAAATTTCTTACTAAGGCAAGATAATGCCAGACCTCACGATGCACAGATCGTCAGAAATTATCTAGAGGAGGTAGAAATTAACACTATGGAATGGCCAGCACATAGTCCGGATTTAAATCCCATGGAAAATCTCTGGGATATCCTTGGTAGGCGATTAAGAGCCACACCGATCCAACCAAACAACTTACAGGAAGTGGAAGAGAGGCTGATCCAGATTTGGAGAGAACTAGACCAAAATGAAATACGGCAATTAATTTTAAGTATGGGCCAACGATGAGAGGCTGTTATACGTAGTAGAGATGGAAACACTTGTTATTAAGACTTTTTTCATATTTTACTTTACTTTTGTTATCATTATTTTTTTAGAATTTTCCGTTTTATTTTTTTTTTTTCTCCTGTACTTCAACATTTTCTGATGGTTAGACAAATTGTTATAATTAATAATAAAATGTAGAATAAATCTGGTGAAGTTTTATTTTTTATTTTTTACCTGTTTACAAATAAAATTGATTTATTGAAGTGGTGCGTTAATTTCTTGGAGAAGGGTATATATATATATATATATATATATATATATATATATATATATATATATATATATATATATATATATATAGTCTATAGGAAATATATAAATAACATTATTAGAAAAAGCTCTATGTATGTTTGAACCTACTTGTACAATTTCCATCTTGCCTTGGTCTAGTGTTATTTGTCTTTTATAAACCAATGCCCTGATTGGTTCTTGGGTTATTACACATTTTTTGTTAAAATGTATTTTTTATTATTTCTTTAGCTTATTTCCAACAAAAAGGTACCCACCACCCAGTTGGGATGAATTTCACCTTCAGCATAACAGCACACTTTAACATTATGGTGGATTTTTTTGTTAAAATTTTCGATGCATGTTGATATAGTTGGGTTAACAGCCATGGTAGACTGGACTATAACATTCTTACAGTTGACAGATAATACGAGTACTAATTCGCCCCTCAATTTATGAACTTACATTTATGGTTTTATTTATTATGATTTTATGTTTTTTATTTATTAGTGGGATGATTTATTATGTTGTTGTTTTTTTAGTTAAAGTTAATCAATATTTAAATATTGACTCACATTTTTTATTCATTTAATATTACTTCCTATCATCTAAATTATTTTCTAGAAATAGAATCCGTTATATTTAACGGGTTAGCATTTTAAAAGTAGTAAAGCTTTGCGAAATACTTAATAGGATTCATATACCGCCTAATTGCCGCGTCGTTAATTAAAACTAACTTCGTTTAAATTGACCCGAATTAAGTACAAAAAACTAAAACAAAGATCCCAACTTTGTCTGTAATTTAAGCGCAAATGAGTTTTGTTAAAGTTTTTAAATTCTTTATAAAAAAAGTAAAATTATCATATTTAGGGGTAATGTTTATTTAACCGAGCAATTTAATCGTTTTTAATATATATTTTTAAATAAGAACTTATCTGCGTTTTCCTTCAATTTTTTTATGTAATTATAAATATAAAACAATCATTACCTATTAGTTATTTCATTTTGCGTACAAAAATTTTTAAGTTTTTAAAATATTTTTATAGTTAAAGTTGGAGGGTTCAGAATAGAAGTGAACCAAGTCCTCTTTTTGTCATTTATGAGTTAACAACGCTGTAACCGCTTAAAGTCCAGGTAGTGTTTGTTTATTGTGTACAGTTCTGTGTTGCCGTACTTTAAACCTTTAGTAATAGCTTTTGACAGTTTATTACACAATATGTTTGTTGTCTGGTTGTATTATGCGATGGATATTTCATCTGGATCAGGCGAAGAGTGGTCACTAGGCGAATTTGACACAGGTAGATACAATGTTGTTATAGTTTAGTTTAGGATTGCTACCCAAAGTATTTGATATTGGTTGAAACGTGTATCATAGCCTGACCTATTGCAGTAAACATCTAATTTCATATATTTTTAGAGGGTGATACTTCATCTGACTATAAAAAGACTTTTCTGTCGGCCATCTTGAAACGAAGAAGTCCACCCAAGAACCTTCTAACCGAAAATATTTCACATGATTTGACTCAACTCAGTAAATCAAGAACGATATTTAAATCCCTGAAATATTATTTCAATAAGTTTTTAATTACGACTGAAACGTAAAAAAGAATATTTTAGTGCTTGATGACAGCACGCGATAAAATTAAATGTTTAAAATAAATTGGTTCTAGTGCAAGATATTTACGAACAAAAAGTTTTGTCTATTTGTTTCTCTTGACTGTCTTATAGATATGTTTGGTAAGGAAAAATACGTTTTACAATTTAATTTCTTTTAAGGTGATCGTACCTGTCTCGCATACTGCTAACAGTACCCTCATTGAGAATGAAAGCGTCTGAGGAACTTTAAAAACTGGAAAGTTAACAAAAAAAAAGTTGAATCGTAACAGCGGTAAAGAATAAACATCTCACAGCAATAAGGTAACGCAAGCGAAGATATTTCTTTCTGGACATGACTCTAAATGTCCCAAAAAATGCCGTGAGAAGTTCTCTTCTAAAGACACACTGAAATCATTTTTTAATTCATTTTGAAAACTGGCGAATTACTCAAAACAAAACTACGGGGCTTACTTAAGGCCTTAATTGTCAGTAGGCGTCAGGAGAATCAAAATTAAAGATGGTTATTCCAGATAAACATAATAATCAGCTGAGGGTTTGTAAGACCTACTGTCTTACCATGTTACACATAAGTTTGGAAATTTTATACAGATGTTTAAATTAAATAGAAGTTACTGCCATTATTGACGCAAGAGGAAAATTAGGGTTCTCGTAAAATTAACGACTCAAATGTTGTTGACCATATTAAGTCACTTCCCTCCTACCAAAGCCACTATACACGAAAGGACAATGAAAACAAAAGATTTAAGTCTAGATTTAAATATTAAAAAAATGTTTAAATTATAAAGAGAAATGTGAAAGTCAGAACAGAAATCCTGTGAAAGAAAAATATTTCTACTAAATCTTTAGTCAAAACTTTAACTTGTGCTTTAAACCTCCTTCAAAGGACACTTACAGCAAAAGCCAAGAAACATAGGACCATCAATGTGCCTGATAACTGGTACAACATCAATAAAACTGCAAAAGTGAAAAGCCTTAGTTGGAAGTTGTAAAACTACAACATGAAGAGTTTTTAAGCACAAAATTTGTCGAAGATTTAATCACAAATAGAAATAGGGACACTGAAGGTAGACAAATCAATTGGCTTAATATACGGTGGTTGAGGTATAAAAAAGAACCACCTTTCCATATAAAAATAAATGAATCTTTAAGTGAAATTTCGGGTTTCCGAACCTTGTACATCATAAAAAAGACAAGTAAAACATGGCCTAGAAAACCAGTGGAAATGCAAACCTTGTTGACCGTACAGCAGGATCAGCTTTACCAAACCAAAAGACAAATGAATTTAAAAAAAAGGAGTGCATTATTGTCTCTGCTATCTTACGTACTCCCTATTCATCACGGATACTTCAGAAATCTTACAGGGAATCAGCCAATTCGTCAAACCCAGGACAACGAAGCGACTACAGGAAATGATACCGACGGCGACGATTTTTTTATGTCAATTTACTTTTCCTTTCATCTAAGAAGTGATATTTTGTTTTATTATTTCTAATATGATCTCTAACTAGGTGTAAAAATAGTGTTTAACAATACTTGGAGTTGATTCATTATCTTTCTAAAATTCTTCAGAATACATTTGAACCAAGTCCACTTTTTTGCATTTTTTTGGGGTTATTACAACAAATTTGTAATAATAAAATAAAAAAGCAATAAAAGCTAATAAAAGCAATGTAAATGTCTAAGTTACTCCTTGACCTTCTTAAATTAAATATAACTTCTCAAAATGTTAACGGGTAATTTTGATATGAAGCTTTAACTTTAAACCTCTGTAGCTTAAATACAGATAAAGTGAACTCCGTTCATTTCTATTTTGAGCCCACTAGTTTATAAAAATGCAATTAGTAAAACGTTCTTTCTTATCTTAAAACTATTGTAAAACCTACAATTTTATGTGAATTACCTCCAATATTACTACGATTTTCTTTTTCCGTTTTCTAGTGATTTAGTTTTTGTACCTGCTTTGGTGAGGTCCTATTTTTGTGTTTTATTGATATATTTCATATTCCACCTTTAGTGGTGTTGGGTACTTTCAATATCTACTATGAAAATAAAACCTGGAAAATACATAAGCAGTTTATCCATGCATATTACCACCTAACGAATAAAGGTAATCCTAATATCATCTTATAGCATTTAACAAGCTCGGATTTGCAGTTCACTTAAATCAGCATCGATTAAAATTCTGTTGACTTTATGCTATTTTTCACATATTGAGCCAGCATAAAGAGAGTATGGATATGTATGCTCAATCTTGAACCCTGGTTTCTCCCTTTCAAAGAAATATAGCAAGAGGACTATATGAAACTCTATTTAAAACAAGTAAAATCAATCAATAAAAAAATACATCTTCTTCTTTGGGTGCCGTGTCCGTATTCAGACGTTGGCCGTCATCATTTTTACAATTTCCTGAAACCTCCCTCTGTCGGCTGCTGCGCGAAATAATTCTTCTACTGTGGAACTACACCATTGTCTAATATTATGCAGCCATGAAAGTTTCTTTCGACCAATCCATCTCTTTCCTTCCACTTTTCCTTGTTTTATAAGGCAAAGTAGATGGTATTTAGGTCCTCTAATTATATGGCCGAAGTATTCTGTTTTTCTCCTCTTTATGGTGTTTATGAGCAGACGTTCTGAATTGATCATTTAAAGAACATCTTCATTGGAAGTGTGCGAAACCCACGATATCTTCAAGATTCGTCTATAGCACCACAATTCGAATGCTTCTAACTTGTTTAGCATTGTAGTTTTTAACGTCCATGTCTCACAACCATACAATAGGATGAACCACACATAACATTTCAGGATACATACATACATCTAATTCTACTGAAACATAAATATCTACAAATTTAAATAGTATGTGATTATTAAACGATAGGAAGACCAATATTTATTTAAAGTTAAGTAGTTTATACAAAAGATGACTGTAAAACTGAAATAACACAAGGATTAACATTTAAAAAAATCAAATAATAGATTAACCACTAGCGGTCATTAATAAATTAATTAGTATACAAGAAAATTTTCAAGCGATTTTCTACTTGCATAGAAGAAAAGGTGTTAAGAACACAGTACTGACAAAGAGAGTTCGGCGAATCGTTACTAATTAAAAGAATGATGATAACAACGGGCATATACTAGTTCGCTTCGGCGGCTGTCCGATTTGTAATTTTGCTCCTGCCATATATTTCTTAAAAAAGATAGATTGAAAATGCCTTTCGTAGATACACAATGAACAATAATGTAAAGCTTCTTCTTCTTCTTAGAGTGCCGTCTCCCTACGGACATTGGCAATCATAATGGCTATTTTTATTTTTGAACCTGCTGCTCTAAACAAATCAATCGATCTGCATTGATACCAATCACGTAGATTCTTGAACCATGAGTTCTGCCTTCGGCCAACAGATCTTCTTCCTTAAATCTTTCCCTGTATTATGAGTCTCAAAATTTCATATTTTGGTTCCCTCATCACGTGGCCTAATGAAAAGCTAGGGTTAGCGTAAATAGAGAATGTTATCTTCATAAAGCACCTTTTATACATTTTATTAATAAAATTTTTAATAAAGATTTCTCAAACTTTGTTGTTACCTAAATACAAAAATTCTTCTTATTTTAAATTATATATTGATAGTATCACTAAAGTATTATTATGTTAGACCTTATATTCCCTTGTTTAATATTTGATTGGGTATTTATAAGTCAGAAATTGCAAGTGATATATTACTTAGAGAAGATTGATAATTAGTATTCTACCTGAAATTTTATGGTAAGAAATAGGGGTGGTGCGTATCTCAATATTATTACTTTAGTTTGAATGTCTTTAGTCCATCATGGAGAAATTTTAAATAAGTGAAATGTTCAGCAAACAGGGCAAGTCTTAAACTCTAAATATTTGCAACAGTGTAGTTAAAGGTAGTAATGTAATAACAAAAAACATAAAATATTATTAAAAACATTGTTAAACCGGCAAAAGTTATAAGTAATGTTGTTTGCGGAAGGCAATGTACGATTTTTGTAAAAAAACATTGAAGTTGATACACAGCGAAATTAAACGAACTGGCACTGAAACTCTTACTGTAGAAGTTGTACATTTGATTATAAAAAATATTTATAATAGCAGAAAACAAGTTATTCCCAAAAATGTGAAGTAACTCCAGGAAATACATGACTTATTGAACTTCGTGGAAGTGACAACCATCAAAAGAACAATTTAAAAGAAAATTCTCCTGTACAAAAAATTGTTGCTTTTTCTGATGTATCCAACCTAACAATCTTAAATAAATTAGAAGCTGTTTATGTTGATGAAACTTTTGTATACTGCACAAGATTTATTTAATAATAAATACTCGACTATTTACAGTTGACGGACTCGAAAATTGACAGTATGTACCTTGGCATTCTTTTTGCTTTGTAACGTTATAAACGTCACATTTCTATTAATTTATATTTAAATAATTATTTCATTTTAATTTGTTTATTAATTTATTAATTTCTTTATCTTCAGTTTAATTTTTACTATTTTTTACAAAATAGTTGCAGCCCTATGTTTTTTCTTTTCTTCCTCTATCTTTATTTTCTCTCTCTTTCTGTCCCGTAGAATAAATATTCGCCCTCTCACTTTTTGTTCGGCAGACTATTCTGTTCCGTGTTGACAGACAAGCTAGTTTCGTGATATCTATAGCAACATCCTATGACATCTGTGCTAACTTCATTCAGTCTCCCACTTTCTGTCAAAACAACTTTTCTGTAGTGGGATTATTTTTTGCCTCTTTTTGAAATTTATAAAAGAAGGCAAAAATTATTATAAGACTCATTTTTATGGTCTACAAATTCTCTTGGGGTAAGTACTTTCATTGTAATATTTATTATATAATTCTGACCACATTTCCAATATAACCTTACTTTCTTTCGAAAGTACATTTTTTTTCTGATATATGCATTAGGATTCTTTAACAGAATTTAACTAAGTAGTAACATTTATATTTCATTTTATCCTTGCCATACGCTATTTGTTTAAGTGTAATTTTGTAAGATGGCAAGGAAGTTAAACCTTTCTTTTTGATGTATTTCTAATGCAAGTTGTTCCTTATCTTTTAGTTTTTTTGTTTATTGGACATTTTATTGGATTTATTGGATTTATTGGATTTATTGGTTTATTGGACATTTTATTGGACATATCAAAACTTTATTGGTTTTATTGGCATATCAACCACTTTATTTGGATTTCAACAATTAGTCAGGACATACAGCCACGTGTGACTGCAGCTCTTCAGAAGCCACAAATTATAATTGGAGGACCCAACAGCTGGAACACACAGACAGTCCATCGAAGCAATAAGTAGCACTTATTAACTGATAAGCTTTGGTAGGGTTAATTATTGTTTTTTTTTTATTCTTTTAAATAAATATGTTTAAAATATGTCTTATTTGCTATCAACTAAGAACTCAGGTTCAATCCCTAGTTTAAGAGAAGACGAACTCACCCTTGAGATACTGAGCTAGGCAAGATATAGACGATAAGCTCCCATGGTTGATTGAGGTATTATTTTTACAATAGTACTTCAATTCTCTTTGGTAGTCTTATCGTTACAGCTTTTAAAGAAGTTAGAAAATTCATATGTATAACTGCCTTAAATTGTTTAAAGATGGAGTCTTAAAAATTTAACCTATCTTAACCGGCCCAGTTAGTTAAAATAGAAACAAATTATCCAAGCGATATTTTAAAAATCAAAATACCACGTTGTTCTATATCCAACAAAAAAAAATATTAGATCTCGAGACCCAAACATAACCTCAAAAAAATTAAAACGTGTTTTTTTGTTTTTTTAACGTTACCTTCGGTTCTACTCATTGGTATAGAACTTATTTTTTTTTTTTTAATTTGTGTGATATTTTATTTAAATTAAAATTTTTGAACGTGTTTGAAATTTTTAAAATTTATTTAAAAATACAGTATCTTGGCTAGGTATAACACCGGTGTTTGGTAATGTACATAACCACGACGTACCGACTTAATTAAAATTGTTAAAGCTTACACAATAGGAAATCTTGTAATATTTAAAAACGGAAGGCAAATAGGTATATAAGTCCCTAATATAGATTGAAATCTAAATAAATTTTATTATATTCTTTTTCTTGTAGTGTCTATCCGTTTCGGATGATGGTGACCATCCTGGTATGCTATACTTTGCACACTAAAAAGCTCCTCTAAAAAGATTTGCGGTTGTTATCTTAAACCCCGTACGATTCTTTAGCCACGAAATCGTTTGCCTTCTTGGGCCTCCTTTTGCTTTTACTTTTCCCTGTAAATTAGTTGCATGGATCCACATCTTTCGCTGTCCTAATTATGTTATATGAAATATTATATTCGGGCTAATTTTATTGTGGTTAATGGCTCTTTTTCTTTTTGAAATCCTAATAAAACGTCTTGATTAGTAACGTGGTCGGTCGATATCTTAAGAATTCGACGAAAAACCCAACTTTCTAAAGTCTTAATTATTTTTGCCGAATCAGGTACGGGCATTTAAATTATTAAATTCCATTTACAGCGTACTATTCGTCCAATATTTTAAACACAATTAACGTTACCAAAACTAATGAAATTTTGCACATATTGTAATAATATTGCCAATAAAGGAACTACATTATTTATAATCACTTTTCTCTTTCTTCACATACGAGAGCATTACTTCAATTATCAGCAAGTCTAGCCATAAAGACAACGTAAGACAATTATAGTTATGATTTTTTAAGTTGTTCGACATAGTACTTTACTTTACTAAGTAAATGTCTCGTTGAAACTTAAATGCATATATTCGAAAATTAATTTACAAGAAAAGAGAAATTCTTTTATTATTCGAGATCGTAATTTAAGCTTTTAAAGACAAATATTCATCATTAAAATTGGTTTCACTGCGTTTCAGATTTCTGTACAGATTAATTCAGCTTTACCTTTATTTTCGCACATGTTCTACTCAAAACCATAAACATATTTTAAAATGTCTTGGTAGCATAGCGCAGTAATGAGAGCGTCAACTTACTAACTGTAAGAAATCAAAAGTCTTAAGTTCAAAGCCCGACGAAGAAAATTAAAAAATATATATATTCTTTTGGGATGGATACTTACTCTAGGTACCGCAACCACTACATAGAAATCGTAATTAGATTAGGATGTGGAATTTACATATATGTAAGGACTACAGCGATAAGCTTATAAAATCTGCTCTCGGATTGATTTTTGACTGATTGATTGATTGATTTTGGGTTGAGCACTTGAAAGTACATCTTCAGAAAATCCTTAGAGTTAAATTTTTAGCCCCTATTAGGTCCCCTATGGTAAAAAGTGTGTGTTTTTTTTAATTATAAGCGATTGTTTGCTTTAAAAAAATGTGAAAATAATTATTAACATACATTTTAATGTCAACAAACTCTTTGCTGGTTTTTAGATTTTTTGGATTAAAATTGAGCTTAAAAACAAAAAGAACCCATTGTTGAGTTTTTTTTTTTCATGTTTTTATACTCTAGTCGTCAGAGACGAAAATACCACCAAATCTCTAAAAATTATACGAACAAGTTAAATTTTGTCGAGAACAATTTTTACTGTCTAGCTAATACTAATTTTATTGAACATTGATTTCGCGCGCGAGACTGATATACAAAATTGACAGTCGCTTCAAGCGTTGGTTCTAAGAGAACAATTTATTCTACACAAAAAATGCTTATAGACGTTTCGCACATGTTCTACTTAAAACCAAAACCATAAACATATTTTAAAATGTCTTGGTAGCATAGCGCAGTGATGAGAGCGTCAACTTACTAACTGTAAGAAATCAAAAGTCTTAAGTTCAAAACCCGACGAAGAAAATTTTTATTAAAAAAAAAATATATTCTTTTGGGATGGATACTTACTCTAGGTACCACAGCCACTACATAGAAATCGTAATTGGAGTAGGATGTGGAATTTACATATAAGGACTATAGCGATAAGCTTATAAAATCTGCTCTCGGATTGATTTTTGATTGATTGATTAATTGATTTGGGGTTGGGCACTTGAAAGTACATCTTCAGAAAATCTTTAAATTTTTAGCCCCTATTGGGTCCCCTATCGCAAAAAGTGTTTTTGGATTAAAATTGGGCTTAAAAAAATATTTGAATTTTTGAAAAAAATTTTAGTGTATTTTTCGTGTATTGTTTTCGGTCTTTTGAATGACGGGGTTAAATGTTTTATTTTTGTTCCAGAAATTCCTTAACATTCAAAAAGGACCCATTGTTGAGATTTTTTTTACATGTTTTTATACTCTAGTCGTCAGAGACGAAAATGCCACTGAATCTCTAAAAATTATATAAACAAGTTAAATTTTGTCGAGAACAATTTTTACTGTCTAGCTAATACAAATTTTATTGAACATTGATTTCGGGCGCGAGACTGATAAACAAAATTGACAGCTTCAAGCGTTGGTTCTAAGAGAACAATTTATTCTACACAAAAAATGCTTATAGACGTTTTTGTTTATAATTATCTCAGCTACATTTTTTATTTAAAACATTTTTTTATGGTATATAGATTCTTGGTAAATCGATTTTTTCATATTTTAACTCCCCCGTGAGAGAGGTTTTAGGAGTAATCCCGGGGGTAAAAGTGGTAAACTTTTTTGCATCTTTTTTAAGGTTCCAAAATGAATATTCTCTGCAAAATTCAGCGTATGATTTTTAGGGGTCAACTCTCTGACGACTGGATTATTAGTACATACTCATTTAAATGTGACAACTAACAATTTTTGTTTCTCCTTCCTCTTTATTCGAGTGATTATCATTTATATATTTTAATGCCCAAGAATACTGATTTTTTCCAATTTTTTGCATCAAAATTGAGTTTAGAAAAACTATTTCAATTTTTCAAAGAATTTTTAGGTAATGTAATACAAAGATATTTTTCTCGCATTTATAGACTATGAAAAATCTTTCAATAAAGTTAAATAATACATTCTTATGAAATATCTAAAACGAAAAGGACTCTACAAAAATAATATTAACATAGTGAGAAATCTCTATTGAAACCAACATGCTGTAGTAACATCAGATGGAAATAGCACGGATACGCAACAGATTAGTAGAAGAGTGAGACAAGGCTGTGTACTTTTACCATAACCAGTTAATATATACTCCTAAGAGTTATTTACACAAACACTTAAAAACTGTACAGAAAGAACCAAGATAAATGGTGAAAATATAAATAACATTCGTTGTGCCGACGATTATCACTGAAAGTGAGAAAGACCTGCAGACGCTACTAAACACAATTTATGAAACATAGAGAACACCTATGAACAAAAATACAATCAAGAGCAACATTTTTAAAAATGAAAAAAATTCTTGAGTGAGTAATACAAGACTCAATCTGCAAATCTGATATCGGATGGTAAAATGTTAAATTCGCTCTATTCTTCTTAGTGGTGTAGAAACTTGGACTGTTCATCATCATCATCAATCAGCCCTGAGTTGTCCATTGTTGAACATAGGCCTCCTCTAGACTTCTCCAACTGCTTCTGTTCTGCGCCTCTGCTATCCAATTGGTCACGATTCTTTTGAGGTCGTCGGTCCATCACGTTGGGGGTCTTCCTCGGCTTCGCTTGTCAGCCCGTGGTCTCCACTCAAACAATTTTTTTGTCCAACTGTCGTCTTTCATTCTTGCAAACTGTTATTGTTGATTAAATAAGAAAGCTAGAAGCTTTTGAGATGATGCTTTTTAGGAGAGTTTTGAAAATACCATGGACCGATTATATTACAAACGAAA
Organism: Diabrotica undecimpunctata; assembly: GCF_040954645.1. Classification (NCBI taxonomy): domain Eukaryota; kingdom Metazoa; phylum Arthropoda; class Insecta; order Coleoptera; family Chrysomelidae; genus Diabrotica; species Diabrotica undecimpunctata. The sequence goes on along the minus strand of NC_092804.1, from coordinate 127,457,894 downwards.
TGGTGTTGCACGGATTGGAAAGAGACAGAGAACTTTTGACCACGATTAAAAGGACAAATATAGCATATTTGGGACACATACTTACAAATGCTAAGAATGAGTTATTGCAGCTGATCATAAAGCGTAAAATAGAAGGAAAAAGGTGTCCTGGTAGACAACAAATATCCTGGTTGAAAAACATTCGCAACGGGACTAGGTTAAACACACAGACGATTTAAAGAAAAGCAGAAGATAAAGAAGAATTAACAATAGTTATAGGTAATCCTCATTATTGGAGTCGGCACTAGAAGAAGAAGAAAAAAACATTTATACATATTTTAATTATATAGATTGATTTATAACTAGATATACGTTTTAAATAAAAACTTTTTTAAATAAAAAAATACGAAACTACGAATCCCATTAGTGTAACCTACACATAAACCTCAAAGCACTTACAGTAAAGCTATCTTATTCACTTTCAGACAGACCACATGTTTGTCAGTAAACCAAGTTTCAAGAATCACTCTAAGGATAATGATATTCTCGTTCCTCTACGACTTGCAAACGCTATTATCCTTTTTTCTCGAGTACGTTCTCCGCCGAGTCACGTACAAAGTAGATGTCACACCGTTAATTCGGAATATCAAGGAAGTTTGGTATACGAGTATGAGTTGTAGTTTATTGCATCTCAGTCAGCGGAGACTAAACTTACTAAATATTTATCTAATGATTTGATATGTTTGGGAGTTACATGGAGAACGTTCAATATTGGTAGACAATTAAAATTAGTAGTCAAATTGAAGCAAATTGATTTATAGACTATATTTATTAAAATTTATGGCAAACCTTATTTACGTCAAAATGCAGCTGCACTACACATGAAAAATAGGCAATTTTGCCTGACTGCCTACATTGTTGTGTACTTATATACAAATATTTGATTAATGCTTCGATATGAAAAAAGAATAATCTGATATATCGTACGTTAAATTTGTCAAATTGATTGTTTATAAAGGAGAATCTTATTATTTTAAAACCTAGATGTTCATAAAAATGAATAAAATCTATGAAAAAAATTATTACTAAAATCGATACTAATTAAAGCTTACTTAATTCTTTTTACCTTAGTATTCAGTCTACGTGTGGCCTCCGTAAGAGAAGGTAGTAATTGTCGTTCGAAGCTCATTAACGTTATCTCTATATAAAGTGAAATTTTTTGTGAAACAATTTGTGATTATGAAAAATATAAAAGTTTAGTGTATTTGATTTTATTTTACCCCCATTGGATGTTACCATTTAGATACGATAAGTGTTATTAGGTGTAAGATAGGTACGAAGTGTTAAATTGTTAAATTATTCAAAAACTTCCTCCAGATTAACTTCCAGATATAAGCCGAATGGAGGAAGATGTTAATATAGAAAAAATAAAATCCAATATAAACAGCACATGGGACGGTAACTCCAAAACAACGGAAAAACTATCTGATCGCCCAGATGGGTATGAAGGTACAGCAATTTTTAACATTGCTGTTAAACTTTCTTGAATCAATTATATTATATTGGATAATTATATCATTCTGACCGATTGTAGAAGCATTGTGAACAAACTCACTTTTATCAAAACCACAAAAAATCTAAACCATATTAAGATAGAAATAATGAGTTTACATTACGATATTACCTCCGCAGGTAGCTCGATTATTATTTGTTGGGTAAAAGGACACTCTGGAATATTAGGAAATGCAGAAATCGACAAATTAGGTAAATCTGCAGCTTTAACCAAACATAATATAAACAACATACTTCCAGCAGTAACAGATATAGACGATCAGTAAAAACAATTTCAAACAAAGATAACAACGTTTATACAACCAAAATACAACTGGAATGAACTTTAGAAATTGTCAACCAATAATTCCCAATAAGATGTTTAAATATGAGCCAAATAGGTTATTTATAAAAACTATAAACAAAATAAGATCAAACCACGCACTCCTGCTCACAAACACAGCATAGGTATCACTGATAATCCATATTGCTCCTGTGGTAAAGTGGGAGATCTACAGCACCTTATATTGGAGTGTGGACTGTACACAGTATCAAAATAATGTATGAAAACTAATTGAACTAAATTGCCCATTGCCTGTCAATATCTACGAATATATATCATCATCATCATCATCCAGCCCCATTTTCACATCCATTGTTGGATATAGGCTTCCTCCAAACGTCTCCAGTTCTCTCTATCTCTAGCTGCTGCAATCCAGTTTGTTTCTATTCTCCTTAGGTCGTCGGTCCATCGGGAGGGTGGTCTGCCTCGACTTCGTTTGTCGGCTCTTGGTCTCCACTCCAATAATCTCTTCGTGTATCTTCCGTCTTCCATTCTAGCTACATGTCCAGCCCACCTCCACTTTTGTTTATTGATTCGCAGTATAATATCGTCTACGCCAGTTCGTCGGCGTATCTCCTCATTTCTCACGCGATCTTTCAAGGTCAGGTCCAGCATTGATCTCTCCATTCGCCTTTGTGTTACCCTCAGTTTTTCGGCAGTAGCTTTCGTTAAAGTTAGGGTCTCTGCTCCGTAGGTCAAGACTGGTAAGATGCATTGGTTAAATGCCTTCCTTTTCAGGTGAATTGGGGTATTTGTTTTAAAAATGTCTCTTATCCTTCCATATGCCGCCCATCCCAACGTGATTCGTCTATTTTACTCGCAGGTTTGGTTGTCACTGGTTATTCTAATTTCATGACCCAAGTATCTGTATTTATCAATTAATTCTACCTTGTTGTTATTGATCTGTATCTCTTCGCTGGGAACCATATTGGTCATCATTTTGGTTTTCTCGAAATTTATCTCCAGCCTAGTTTCTTGTAGTATGTCATTCAGTTCGTGGAGCATGTCTTTGATCTCTCCCAGATTATCTGACAGAAGCACGATATCGTCCGCAAAACGTAGATGGTTTAATCTTTCTCCATCGATGGATATTCCTTTCTGTTGCCATGTTAGTTTTTTAAATGCATACTCAAGAACGGTAATGAACAGCTTTGGTGACATGGTATCACCTTGCCTGACTCCCCTTTTTATCTTTATTTTATTAGTTGCTGAATGTAGACTTATGGTTGTTGTGGCATTTTCATACATATTTTAAACTATATTACAATATCTGTGGTCGACCCTGCAATCTTGTAGTGCTCTTAAGATGGACGGTAGTTCCACTGTATCAACGGCTTTTTAAAGTCTACAAATAATAATGCCAAGGGACGGTTATATTCGTTAGTATTTTCTATCAGGGTTTTTGGGCACTGCAGGTGATCGTTTGTGCCGTAATTAGGGCGGAAACCGGCTTGTTCCCGAGGTTGGTAAAAATCTAGCTTTGTCTCTAATCTGTTCGTTATTCGGGTGTATAATATATACGAATATATAACGTCCTGTAAAGATAAATTATAAGTAGGCTTAGGTAATTAAATCAAAAATTGTAACTACCTTAAATAGTCTGGCTAATTGGCTATGTCAAAGCAATAAAACAATAAAAACAATAAAAAATAACATATTACAATAAAAAAACCCTCGTATTCTAACTCTGTTTAATTATGTTAAATAGGATTTAGATAATCGAAGAACTGTAAAGAAAATTATAACTCATTAAAAGTTTGTTTCTAAATATATTATTATTTTATACAGGTAAGTATATAGCTGAGTTGGGCATTGATATAACCGGCAATGGGACAGAACGGCAGTTTCCCTAGCAATATAGAAATACTATGATGATCACGACAATCGTTATAAAAACGATCACATTTATCTTATAAAATCGGACATTTCAACTTTGTGCTCTGGGAGCTCACCAGCCCCCTGGCCCCTCTGTTACGTTCGTAACTTGACTCTCTTAAGAGTCGATGACATCTCATGATGCAATATGAAGGGTAAGTGAAACAAACGAACGATGTCCATTTTAAAAGAATTTCAGGTAAATAACTTATTATGTTGACAATATCCGGTCCCAAACACGTGCTAAAATGTACGGAAATAACACCGACGGTGTTTAAATAACGAAGCATTAGAAAATACTCATACTAGTTAAAAACAAAAACGTTGTCCGTGCGATACTGCTAAACAACCGACGTAGGTCAACTAGTTGCCTGGCACTGACGGTTAATCGGGCGGGAAAATCTTTCATGTTTGGTTCTTTTCGTAACAGTTTATGTCGAGATGAGTTCGAGTAAAGACTATGTGTGTGACGATCCATTAGAAAATCAAAAAACGAAAGGGAATTGGCTGAACTGCAGATGTAATAAAAAAGTTGAGGTTACAGTCTCACGAGTTAGGAGATGATTGTAAGTATAGAAGATTAAAGTGTTTTACACTACTGCTCAAGAGAGGCAAAACATACTTAATGTATTCGATAAACTAGGATCAATAGATGCTCAAAACATTTATTGTGGAATTTGGAACAACATTATGATGCTACCTATCGATACAGAGTACAAGTGAAGAGGAAAAACATAATAGAAGAAATGTCTGTTTGCAGTAGTACCTTTACTGCAATGCATGGCATACTACATTAGGCCTCAATTCCTTTAGACCATGCAAAACCGATATCCTGGGAAAAGTATTTGCATGGCACTTCTTATAGTCAGAGCTTGCGGAACATGGTGTCCATCGAATTCTAGAATCCACAAAATTGTTAACCTTTCACGGTTGTGAAACTTTCACTTTCAATGCAAGTACCGGCTGCTTTTTCTTATCGAGGGGTCTACGTTCGTCTATGTAGGATTTTATATTTTCACCTATTTGTAAATGTATGTGAATGTCGATTTTATGTTTGTAAATGTCTATTTTAAAACTACTACACCTTACTATTATTATTATATTTTCTCAAGCTCAAACGTTTGGCATGGACCGTTAGTAACTGCAGATGGGATGGTGGATCTCGGTACGACATCTGACAAAACAACGTACTATAAAGAGCCCTACGTTGCTGGTTTATTATTTGTTTGCTGGTGTTGTTGATTTCAGAATAGAAACGGGGAGCAACAGACCAGTAGAATTGGACTGGATCGATAAACGAGGGTATGGTTAAGTGATGAACGAAGCCATTTAACAAGGGATGCCCAGTTTACAATCTGAAACAGGTTATGGCTTCACTCTGATAGCCTTAAAGCATCCATATATATTCCAAATATAATTATATAGTAGTCTATTCAGGACAACCCAATGGTTGCCATAAATAGATCTTTATTTCTTATCCTTTAATATCTACCTTGATTTTTGGCGGTTCTCTTTGATATTTTGGTTTATTTTCGCTTTTTAGTTGGATGTCCAGAACACGGCGTATGAGCAATTAACATAAGCAACTTATGTTGATGGCTGATTTTCTCACTACCTATTATCTTGCAGTTTATACATTCATGTATAGCTTCTTTTTTATTATAAAATATGAGGGGGGGATTTCGTCCAATTTTATACGTTATAGGTTGAGTTTCTCTCTTTTGAAAGATTGTGTTAACAATCGCAATTTCTAATTTTCTTTGCTAATTTAATCATCTAAATTTTACTGACATTATTACTGACATATTAATCCTTTTTTTAACTTCTATTACATTATTTTTTACTTCATTACCAGCAATTATAGTAACTTTACTACTAAAACTAATTTTTCCTGCATACCACTATTTGTATTCTTCACCTAAATCTTTTACTCTTTGTCCTATTCTCTAAAATGCTAGCAATTTGTAATCTCATTCTTTAAAAGCACCCACTAACTTCACGCTCTTATCTGTAAGATTTCCAAGATCCTATGCTAATTTTTGTAACCTGCAATTGTGTTCCTCCTAAAACAGTCTTTACACAGAGATCATATCGGAAGCTCAGTCTGGTTGTGAAACATTTTACATCAGAAGAGGCCATCATTTTAATATTATTTTTATAACATTGGGTGTTACCCACACTAACTCTGGAAAACAGATGGCTCTGAAAATTTTCGGGCATGTATGGGTATAGATAAGTTAGCTGCAGCAAGATGGATTGTAGATACAGTTGTTGGTAATTGCAAAAACAACTTCTCTTTGTATGTTTTATATTAGGTGTGTTGGGGTGTGATGGGACGAGCAGCAATTTTGAAATCTTAAATGAGAACCCTTATTTTTATTGAAGATTTGCATGCCACGTGAAAAGAGAAGTATCATTGACTATTCACAGATGGCGTTATTATCGAAAATAAATCTATTTGTCGCGATACTCTAGAAAAATTATAGAAATCGTCCACTATCTCGAGAAATACACTTCTAATTAAAAAAGAAAAAAGAAAAACAGTGTCTATTATTTTCCAAAAATTTATTGATTGACATCAAACACGACCCCCAACCATACTTTCTAAAAGTGGGGTGGGGGACATCTTCAATAAAAAACTCTTTTATCGCAGATTCAGATTCTATATGAAAAAGTAATAAGTTTTATCTTATATCGTTACATTTTTTTTGCCGATTTACAACAGATGGCGCTGTAATCGCAAAAAGAAAATACAGAACCAAACATATTCCACTTTTTGTACCTATACCTATTTATTAATGAACAAAATAATTAGCTTACAAGCTAAAAGAATAAGAAGTAATTTAAAACACTTTAATATTTTAATTTAAACGATGATGTTTTCATTTTGAAAAATAAAAAAACTATATTGTTTTAGGTGAGTCTCCTTGCCTCTCACGATTGGTACCATTAAATTCATTGAAGTAAATGTTTATAGTGTGCACCTTTTACTTCCTAGAAATAAACTAATCGATAGAAAACCGATTCAATGGAACTGTTTTCAAAGTATTCTGCAGATATTTGACCAGCTACATCAATTATTATGTGAAGCAAATCATCTAAACTTTGGGGTTTTGTTTCGCAAAACCGATTTGTTAAAATAACCTTCATAGAAAAAAAAAGGAGTTAAATATCATGGCCTGAGAGACCTCTTTGTCCAATTCAATGATCAGGAAAATTTATATCTAAATAATTACGAAAGTTCTGTCCGTAATAAAGTGTAGCACCATCTTGCTGAAACCAAACTATCTTTAAGTTATTGTCTGCAATTGTCTTTACTGCTGAAATTGTTTTATTTCAAAGCATGTTTTTATACCTTTGAGCAGTAAAATTACCGATCAATGAAAAATAAACCAATCAGATCTTATTTATTATTTCAGCCCAGAGGTTTAATCCTTATATGTAGATATTGGGTTTGGCTCTCTCACATCCTTCACATCATTCTTGTCTGTTGAATTATGTCGATTACAAGTACGATTCAACTAAAATGTTACTTTTTTTTAAGAATACAACGACGGTCTAGATCATCCTAATTTATCTCAAATATAGGTGTCATTTTTTAAGAATATAATTTATTACTTTTCAAAATACTGCGAACTGAAAATGCACTACCGTGCCGGTGTAGTTTTCAAGAAGGAGGAGTTCTGAATTGAGTAGGGGCTCTTCAGTACTTCTCACACTCGGAAGGGGGTAGTTTTTAACCTCAACACGGCGCGTCCCAATGGCTAATAGGGAACGCCTTACAGATATGTGGGACAGGTGTGAAAGAGGCTTTGCCAAAAAATACCCGCGGATCCACTGAGAGCATGGCATAGGGCAACAGCTATGTCATTACGGGATCGGAGCGGTAGAGAAACATCTCTTTACCGGTCTGATACTGAATAATCACAGGCGGTAATTAAAATTTAACCAGTTGCGATACTGCGAAGTAACTGAACGATTACCGGTAAAAGTAATCCTCCATTTGTTGGTCAACAGCTACGGATGGAAGAACTGACATGTGGTAGGGCACTTCATTGCCCTGGAGCTGAGAAATTGACACCAAAGGCGGAAGAGCTAAATTAGCCAACGGCATTCAGATGTGGAAAGCCACTGGATGACTACCACATTAAAGATCCGCAGGGATATTCCCAGGACACTAGAATGGCTGAAAATCCAAAACAAACGGCTCTTAGTCCCGGGCACACCTTAAGTAGGGAGAGGGTGCTAAGAATCCACCGGTCAGCCAATAATGTCTCAAAAGTTAAAAAGATCGGTACGTGGAACATTCGAAGCATGTACCAAGCAGTCAAAGCAGCAAATACTATTCAAGAAATGCCTCGCCTGAACATAGATATTTTAGGATGCAGTGAAGTTCGATGGCCAAATTCGGAATAAGAATTATAGATAAACACCATATCTATTATTCTAGAGACGACACAACAAGAAACAGAAATGGCGTAGCGATGATAATAAAAAGGGAAATAGCTAAAGTAGTAATAGGATTTACGCCCATATCAAACAGAGTTGTGCTATTAAAAATTATCTCAAGTCACTCTTATATAAACATCATTCAGGTCTACGCACGGACATCAGAATTCACTAAAGAAGAAATAGAAAATTTCTATCAGACTCTAGAATACTCTCTAAAACTGACCAAAAACATGAACTTACTATTAGTATGGGCGATTTCAATGCCAAAATAGGAAAATGTACAGTCGAGAATGTCGTGGGGTTATATGGTCTTGGCATAAGAAACGGAAGAGGAGAAAGACTAATCCAATTCTGCCAAGAGACGGATATGATTTTAACGAATACACTTTTAAAATTACATCCAAGAAGACTTTATACATGGAAAGCGCCCGGTGATACCCCCGGGAAAATCATAAGAAACCAAATTGATTTTATCAACATAAACAAAAGGTTTAGAAATTCTATCAGCTCAACAAAAACATATCCAGGTGTAGATGTCTTCTCAGATCATAGTCCACCCAGAAATTAATAAGAATTTTGCTGCGAAAATAAATGACACTACTAGAGGCATAGAAAAAGAGTGGAACGAAATGTAGATATTTATTACCACAATTTTGCATGAATATCTAAAATCAAAAAAAGAAAAGAAGCAAGAATGGATAACAGATAAAATATTGCAGATGATGGAATAGCGAAAAAAATTAAAAGGTAGAAATGACCTCGAATACAAATAGTTGCATAATACTATACTAAAGGAGATAAAACGAGCAAAAGAAGCATGACAAAAGAATGGAAAAAATGTATGGAAGTTGAAACACTACAACGCAAACATGACGATTTCCATAAGCACAAAAAAAGGTACATAATACCAGAAAACAACGCAATACAGACATATTTGTAGACATTAAAGGCCAAATTTTGACTACCATTAAAGATAAATTATGAAGATGGAAAGAATATATGTAACTGAAATAAACAATCCCTGCCCAGAATATAAAAACGAAGAAGTAACTATGGCCATTTAGAGGACTAAAGATGGGAAATCACCAGGACCTGATGAGGTGCATGGTGAAATTTTAAAGCTATTAGAGGCACACCAAATCACAGCTCTTACGAAGCTATTCAACAACATCTACGAGACTGGTTACTTACTAAAAGACTGGCTACTATCAATATTCATTCCACTTCCCAAAAAAGCCAACGCTAGAAAATGTGAAGAACATAGATTAATTAGTTTGATGAGCCATGTACTTAAAGTACTACTTACTATCATTCACTTGCTCATATACATTAAATTAGCAGAACACCTGAGTGAAGTTCAATTTGGATTCAGAGCACGACTCGGAACGAGCGAAGCACTTTTTAGTTTTCCAGAGAGCCAGGGATGTCAACGGCGATGTGTATGCATGTTTTATTGCATAAAAACATCAGGACTCGATGGTAAGGATATAAGACTGATATCATTAACAAAAAGCAACAGTACGATTAGAAAATGAACTGTCCGAGATCTTCACAGTCAAAATAGGAGTTAGACAGGGTTGCATATTGTCACCGGCATTAGTTAATATATACGCTGAAAACATCTTTAGAGAGGCCTTGGACGAATCAGAAGATTGGATTGCTGTAAATGGCCAACTTATAAACAACATTGGATATGCAGACGATACAGTGTTGCTGGCAGATAGTGCGCAGCGGCTCCAAAGGATGATGGATAACGTTGTAGAAGCATGTAACAAATACGGCCTAAAACTAAATTGCAAGAAGACAAAAATTAGCACAGCCTTAGGAAAATTCTCTGCAACTTATCTTTAAGTATCAGTATACGCATAAGAGTTCTTAGATGTTACGTCTTTAGTGTCCTCCTCTATAAAATAGAAAGCTGGAGCCTTACAAAAGATGCCATAAAACGATTTAAGGCATTTGAAATGTGGTGCTACCGACGTATGTTGAGGGTCTCATATACACATCACACAAGCAACATAACTATTCTCCGGAAGCTAAGAAAAGACAAATAAATTAATAAATAAGCCATAAAAAATAACCATAAAAATATACCATAAAAAACAGAAAATTGGCTCACTTCTGCAGTTGATTCTACAGGGCAAAATTAAGGGGTAAGAGAGGCCCTGGACGTAGACGTATATCCTGGCTGGCCAGTCTTAGAAAATGGACTGGTCTAACGTCAAATGATCTATTTCGAGCTGCTGTGAATAGAATAAGATGGGTCAATGTGGTCGCCAACATCTCTAGAAGATAGGCACATTTAGAACAAGAACAAAATGTACTAACTTATTGAGCTTGGCAGTTTTACGAAGACAACTGTGAGTGTTTTCTGTAAATGATGATAAAATATTCAAGGCTTCTTAGGATTCATTCCAATTTGAAAAGTGTCATTGAATATATCTCTTGCTGCCGAGTTTGACCTTTTTCTATCAGTCCAGCCTACCATTATTAGTAGTGATATTCATTAGCAAGGGTCTGAAGCTACTTTCTTGTAAGATGTCTAATTTAAATATTTCCCAGAATTTGTACAATAATCTTTCTTTGAAAACTATAGTTAGTTAAAAATGAGATTTTCATTACAACCAATAATTGTAGCTTAATCCCATATAAACCTAATATGTATATAATATTCTTTCTTGTTTCTTAAGAGGAGCCATTAGAAAATACTTTTAGAAGTAAAATTTTTCTTTATAAGTAGATGAACGTTAATCTGCTTAAATCAATCATAAATACATGATTTTAAAGTACATTTTAGTGTATCTTAAAAAGAAACTACCAGATGGATCAAGGACAAAAAAAAATACAACAAAAATAGTCTAGTTTTTGTTTATGTATTTACTAATCAAGAAAATATTTTCCTTACGAACAGAAAGAATAAGAAGTAATTAGAAGCATTTAATTATTTTAATTTTTAGGATGATATTTTTATTTTTAAACATAAAAATACTCTCCTTGTTAGATTTTTATTTCACAAATCTTATTTTTAATGGTACTCCAGTCGGCAGAGACTAACAAGCTGGCAAAATCATACAAACAAGCTGAATTTTGCCAAAAACGTCAATTTTAGGAATCTATAAAAGATGCAAAACAGTTTACCACTTTTACCACCAGGTTTTTCTCTAAAACCTCCCACGTAGAGGGAGAAAAATGGAAAAAATTGACCTACGAATAATCTGTACGCCATACAAAAATATGTGTCAAATAAAAAATGTATCTTAGATGATTTGCAACAAAAACGTTTATTAGCATTTTTTGTGCAGAATGAACCATTCTCTCAGAAACAATGATTGAAGCGATCGGCGATTTTAAATGTCAGTTACGCGCTTAAAATCAATGCTCAATAAAATTTGTATCAGCTCGACGATAAATATTTAATATCTTTTGATCAAAGAATCCTATCTACAGAAGTCAAAATGCGTTTCAAACGTAAAATGTGCAGCTTTTGTATGTAATTTCTGTATTTTGCCGCAAGTAAACCTAATTTTTATAAAGGTCTTAAATAAATAAACGTAGCGATATTTGCCATTTTTTATGTTTCTCATGAGATCAATATAATATATCCCTTTCATTGACCGGCCACTATAAAGTTTCGATTACTAGAGCCTAACCTTCAAAACCTATAGCATGATTTTAGTTTTAAGTTTTGGCAACACAGGTTTGAAGACAGGTCTTTAACAATGGGAATTTCAGTACGACCATTTAATAAAAGTAATAAGTTGTATTGACCTCAAGAGAATCATAAAAAATGGCAAATATCACGTAAAGTTTATTTTATTGAACAGCTTTATCGAAACTGACTTCATTTGCGAAAATACAAAAATTTTATACAACATATGGACCTTTTTGACCGTCGAGTTTATATAAATTTTATTTGACGTTGATTTCGCGCGCAGAACTGGAATTCAAAATCGTCGGTCGCTTCAAGCGTTGTGTCTGAGAGAACGGTTAATTCTATGCAAAAAGTACAAATAAAAATTTTTGTTCAAAATTATCTCAGCTACATTTTTTATTTTAGTTTTATTTTCTAGGGCGTACAGATTATTGATTTTTTTATTTTCTGATTAAGAACAAGATTACTGATAAATTATGTATACGTGAAATTTTGAAACTAAAACAATATAGATTTGGGCATTAATGGGTTAAAATAAAATATGTACATAATTTTATTCATTAATTTATATCTTTTAATAAATTTATATAAAATAAGGTCGCCCTATATAATAAAATAATTAAGCAAATACAATTAGCAAGCAACAATGCAATTTTTTGTTAAATTTAGTAATAAAACCAAGAAACAGTCTACTATATATTATTTGAATAGAATAAATCTCTGTTATATTGTTGTGATTCTAAAAAAATATTTTATATAATTTTATTTTACAATTATAGTATAAAAATGGTTTTATGCCTAGTATATTGGTGTAATAATTATCTTTGAAGTTTAATACACACCACCAAATCTTGTTATAATTAAAAATTTCGTCTATTAGGTATATTTAGTGTAGCAGAGAAAATTTATCAATTTGCAATTAATCTATTAGAACGGTGATTTTGCAAATACTATGTCGTGCATCACAGCAAAAACCTTTAATAATAATGCATCCACAATTACTAATTGAATCATTAACTTGAAAACCCGACAGCTACGTTATACCATTAACAGCGAATCAAGGACTTTGGGGACTACAAAACAGGAAGAGACCGTTAGCGGAATGTTTTGTTAGCATAAAGGGACTTGGGACAACAATTAGGCTTGTTTGATGTAAAAGTTTTTGTTTTGTGAAGTAAGCAAGATATTATTAATTAATATATATTAATATATTATTATATTAATTAAAATCAGCCTTAGATACGAAAACAGTTAAATTTTTCAGACATTTACGACGTATGTATAGAGTAATAGAGAGTTATCAAGTAAAATTTTATACTTCCGTTATTTTAACACGTAAACGCTATTTTTTACGGTATAAAGTTTTAACGGATATGTAATTTTAGGGATATCAAATGGTCGAATTGGTGCTTCACGTTAATAGTTGGCAGCTGTCAGTCAAATGTCGTATGTGACAGCACAATAATTAATTTTTTTTTTGTTTTCTTTCACCCAAGGTATATATTTTGTCTGGTTTTGTACATTTTAGGTTTCAAATTTTTTTACAGAAATATGGAAGACATTTTAGCACAAGCAATATTAGTTGAAGCAAATGATAAAGTTATAGAAGACTTAATACAAAATCATATTTTAAATGATAACATACAAAATGTACATTCTGTGTTCAATTTTCATAGCTTGGAGCCTGAGCAAGCCAAACAAACAGTATTTTCGGTTTGAAAAACAGAACATTCCAGAGGGTTGACTCCTCGCACTTCTTTTACTAGTAAAAGGTCAACAGTTCTTGTAAAACGCAGCCTTTTTGTCTTTTTCACTATTTCCGTGTTCATAATTGATAAATATAATGAAATATAATAAAATGTTTTATTTGTCTCACAGATGCTTAACCAAGAAAACAGAAAACACGTGTTAACTAATGCACAGAAATAAAATTACAGAACAGGAACTTTAATCTACGAGTCACGAGTCTTGACGAATTAGTGAGAATTAGCTGCTAACGTTACCCTATATCAAACCTCAAACCCGCTATTCGACGTACGGTAACAGAGCCCATAAACGTTAAAATCATTTACGTTATTCCATTTCCATACTGCGCATTCTACCAAAAACTTAACAAAAGTAGAAAAGAATTTAAACCAAGAACAATGATATGTAGAGGCAAAGAAGGAGATATAGTAACTCAACAGAGTGAAATACTACAAAGATGGACAGAATTCTTCAAAGAAAAGTTTGAAAAAAACGAAGATCCACTATATGATCGAATTATACTGGATCAAACGGATACCAGAGAAACAACCCCACCTTCAGTGGCTGAAATGCAAGAAGCAGTTACCAGACTGAAAAACAACAAGTCACCTGGATTAGATAATATCAGCGCAGAATTAATAAGGGAAGGTGGAGACTCCCTATTGAATGAGATACACGAACTAATAGTGAACATATGGAATAATAAACAACTGCCACAAGACTGGAATACCGGAGTAATTATTTCACTACATAAAAAAAGAGATCAACTTCAATGTAAAAACTACCGAGCAATAACGCTACTGACTGTGGCATATAAAATACTGTCAAATATTGTGTATGACCGATTGAGACCATATGCGGACAAATAGTTGGGGGATATCAATGTGGTTTCCGCAGACAGAAGTCCACAATAGATCAGATCTTCGTCTTGAGGCAAATCTTGGAAAAGACTAGTGAATTTAATATAGACACACATCATCTTTTCATTGACTTTGAGAGTGCCTATGATAGCATCCATCGAGAATTTCTGATTCATGCACTGAAAGAGTTTAATATTCCAACTTAACTCATTGATATCCTAAAAGAAACACTTAAAGTACAAAGCAAAATTCGAATTCAAAACGAACTAACAGATACAATTCATGTGAGAACGGGCCTACGACAGGGAGATGCCCTATCCTGTATTCTATTCAACATCACAGAGAAAATAATTAGGGAGTCAAAAGTCAACACCAGAGGAACAATAATAACAAAAACTGTACAAATATTGGCATTTGCAGATGATGTTGATATCATAGCCAGAAGCGAAAGAGAGATGATAGAAGCATTTAATGCGATAGAAAGAGCGGCACAAATCAGTGGCCTAAACATTAATGAAATAAAAACCAAATACATGAAGGTCAGTAAATCGACAGGCCAAAGAAACCTACAGAATCTGACAATAGGAGACTATAACATCGAAAGCGTGAAAAATTTTACATACCTAGGTTCACTAGTTACCGCAGATAACAATGTCAGTGAAGAAGTTAAGAGAAGAAAACATATCGATAATCAAACATATTATGGACTAATTAAACATCTAAGATCTAACAACATCACAAGAAACACCAAATGCAAAATATACAAGACCCTGATAAAACCGGTCCTTGTATATGGATCAGAGACATGGACACTATCGAAAAGCGATGAAAACCTATTAGGCACATTTGAACGAAAAATCCTTAGACACATATATAAGGGGGTAAAGGAAAATGACATATGGTGCAGAAGATATAACTTTGAACTGTACACAGCATACAACGAACCCGAGATCATAACATCCATAAAGATCGGACGTCTGCGCTGGATGGGCCATGTTGAACGAATGTTGGAGACTGAAATACCAAAACATATTATGAGACAAATACCAGTAGGAAGAAGGTCAAAGGGAAGACCCAAACTTAGATACATGGAACAAGTGGAACAAGATCTGAAAACACTTAAGATTAACAACTGGAAAAACAAAGCAAGGAACAGAACAGAATGGCGGAAAATCCTAGAACAAGCCAGGACCCAAAAAGGGTTGTCGAGCTACTGATGATGATGAAATGATAAAGTTATAGAAGACTTAATACTAAATCATATTTTAAATGATAACATACAAAATGTACATTCTGTGTTCAATTTTCATAGCTTGGAGCCTGAGCAAGCCAAACAAACAGTATTTTCGGTTTGAAAAACAGGACATTCCAGAGGGTTGACTCCTCGCACTTCTTTTACTAGTAAAAGGTCAACAGTTCTCGTAAAACGCAGCCTTTTTGTCTTTTTCACTATTTCCGTGTTCATAATTGATAAATATTATGAAATATAATAAAATGTTTTATTTGTCTCACAGATGCTTAACTAAGAAAACAGAAAACACGTGTTAACTAATGCACAGAAATAAAATTACAGAACAGGAACTTCAATCTCCGAGTCCCGAGTCTTGACGAATTGGTGAGAATTAGCTGCTAACGTTACCCTATATCAAACCTCAAACCCGCTATTCGACGTACGGTAACGGAGCCCATAAACGTTAAAATCATTTACGTTATTCAATTTCCATACTGCGCATGCTCCATTGCTAAAATAAAGTTACCGTATTCTCACTCTTTCACTTGATAACTCTCTATTATTTATTTAATAAGAGTAAAGAAAATAAATACGAGACCAGAAATTATCTTTTTATAACAAAAATTATTTTAGCCGTTTTATTTGTTGTGTTAGCTTTTGCTGAACATATTTTTTTAGAATTGCCCGTACAGATCTTGTGTTCTTGTTATATGTTCTTTCTTCACGAAATCCGCTGTGTTTTTCGTCTTGACCTTTAATTTATTTTTTCACAAGATTTCTCAGTGGTTTGTCCACTGTCATTTACATGTCCTGTTCTGTTGCCTTTCTTATAAATTAAAGTTTTACAGGAAGTGTCCTGTTTTTGTGGAACCTATACGTCATAGGGTATTAATAATTAATATACAAGTTAGATTTACAATGTCCTATTAAATAATGTTTCCGTTCAATTTTAAAAAGTTCAGCGGATATATTATTAGGTTTATAATATTTTTTAGGTCTTTTATGGCTATTTGGACTATCTCCTTGGTGACTTTATTGTTTTTGACTTTGATACATTTATACCTTTCGTAATTAAGTAATTTTGGTTAGTAATTTTTTATAGTGGCCTATTTAAATTTCTACTATTTGTATGTGGATACTTTTTGACTTCTTTTTTTTTATGTAGACATTACTCTGTATTCTCGTTTTTGTGCTCTTTCCACTAATCGTATTCCTATTATATCTGGCCGACTCTACTACTCTATTTGTTGTCATTCGGTTTATATGATCGTTCCATTCTACTCTTCAATTTCTTACGTAATCTCTGATGTTTTTCACAACATTGCATTTACGTTATATATATATATGTCCCATAATCATCATCATAAACCTGTATGCGTCCACTGCTGGACATAGGTCTCCCTTAGCTATTTGAATCTGTCTCTGTTTTGTGCGGCTTGCATCCAGTTATTGCTAACACGCATCAGGTCATCAGTCTATCTAGTTGGTGGTCCTCTGCTCCGCATTGCTCCTGCGTTGGTCTCCACTCTAAAATACGTTTTGTCCATCGGTTCTCTGATAATCTGGCGACGTGTCCTACCCAATTCTATTTTAACGACGTGATTTTTTTCATAGCATCTGTTGTTTTTGTTCTATGACATATTTCTTCATTTCGGATTCGGTCTCTCAGAGAGCGTATGGTGCTTCATATCCATCTGAGTCACGCATATCTTATTAACTTCCTTTCTTGTAAGTGCTAATGTTTCCGCTTCATAAGTGAGTACAGGTAACACACATTGGTCAAAGATTTCCTTTTGAGGCTCACATATCTGGTTATCTCTTCCCAACCGAATTTCATGTCCTTAGTACTTATACGATGTAGTCTGCACAATACCCCTTCCATCAACAGAAATATTTCGACTTAGCACCAGATTAGTCAGTATTTGAGGTTTATTCATATTAATCTTTAGTCCGACCTCCAAGCAAGCGTGATATAATTTTTCAAACATCATTATTGCATCATCCATACGATCGGCTATAAGGACGATGTTATCTACAAATCTGAAATGACTAAGCTTCTCTCCATTTATGACACCATGCTCGTTACGATTTGCCTTCTTACAAGTATGAAGCTCCGTGAAGAGTTTTTGAGAGACTGTGTCTCCTTGCCGTACTCCTCGCTGTATACAGAATTTATTTATTTCTTGTTCAGATAGTTTTACGCTAGCTGTGGCATGTTAGTAAATATATTTGATTATGTTGGTGTAGCGATGGTCTGTTCGGTTTTCTGTCAATGGTTTTAACATTTTCAGATGGCTTAGTCTATCGAATGCTTTCTCGTTGTCGACAAATATCAGTGCCAATGGTTTGTTGTATTCTGCAGACTTCTCTATTAGGTTCTAATAGAAGTTCAAATATAGAAGTCCTATTTAGCATCCAGTATTTTTTTGATAATTTTTTTTTATTAAAGTTTATATATTATATATGTGTAAATTTATTATGAGAACCCTTTAATAAGTTGTATTGTTTTAAACAACGTTCTGACAAATTGGAAAAAAACTGTTTTTATTTATACAGACGCATTTAAAAGTTCAAAGGGTACTGGTTATGCCTTTTATATATTCTAGATAAATTTATAGAAAACATGTTTAAGCTGCCGCTTTAATTTATTTTAAATTGGCATCATATAGTTCAGCAGTCGTTTTATCTTATTCATTATCTCTATTTAAAGCTATTCAAAAACCGCAACTACCATTAAGTACTTCTAATCCATACATTTTTTTAATTAAAAAATGCTTATTTAAAATTAATAAATGCACCTAAAAAATACAATTGATGTGGATCAAAGCACATTCAGTACTTACATAATGAATACGTAGACCAGTTAGCTAAAAATTCCATCATTATAGGTGCTTTAAGGGGGATATAGAGGGGACCTTTATCCCCCTATATAGATATAGGGGGATAAAGGGGTAGAATGCGAAAACATGGAGTTGAATCCAGTTTACTCCAATTAGCCTCTTCTACTCAAATCCGACTCTCACCTTCATGCTGGTATCCCCTGTAAACCGAGCAACCCAACTGGAGATCCGGTATCTAACCCGGGTGAAAAGTTGGGTCGGGAACTGACGAGAGCGGGTGAAATGGCCCTCCAAAAAGGGGGTTTGGCGCTGGGTTAACTACCCAACCCTGTAAAAAACCTTTTGTTATGAGAGCTACAAAGAAGGAAACCGGACTGTCTAACCTACGACGAACTCGAAAACGAAATAAGGATAATGATTTAAAGATTTGCACCTGGAACGTAAGAAGCCTTTATCAGCCTGGAGCCACTGCTCTGCTCATACAAGAAATGAATAATGCCAAAGCAGATATCATTGCTTTACAGGAAATGAGGTGGATTAGTTCAGGCATCCTGGAAAAAAATAACTGCAATATTTACTACAGTGGACATCCTACCCGACACGAATTTGGTACCGGATTTATTGTAAGCAGCAAGGTCAAACATAGTGTAATCGATTTCAAAGCTATTGATCATAGGATCTGTCGAATAAGACTTAAAGGGAAGTTCGCTAATATTAGCATTATTAGCATCCATGCTCCAACGGAAGAAAAAGAGGATAATGAAAAAGACATGTTCTATGAGGCACTAGACCGAGAGTACGATCAGTGCTCAAAAAATGACATCAAAATAATAGCAGGAGACTTTAATGCCAAAGTCGGAAGAGAGAATATATTTTCGCCCACCATCGAAAAAGAGAGCCTCCACGTAAAATCTAATGATAACGGTCTCAGAATCATAAACTTTGCGATGTCTAAGAACATGGTTATAGCTGGGACAAGATTTCCCCATAAAGATATACATAAGGGAACTTAGAAATCTCCTGATAATGAAACGATTAACCAAATAGATCATATAATCATCGATGCAAGACACTGCTCTAACTTATTAGATGTTAGGTCTTTTAGAGGAGCAAACATAGATAGTGATCATTATCTAGTTAAAACACGATTTAAAGAGAGAATATCCAATTTAAAAAAGGAGATGGGAAGAAGGAGAGAAAAAATTGACATTAATAAACTAAAGATCCCGACATTGCAAATGTATATAGACAGCAAATAGAAGACCAAATAAGGACAAAAAACTTAAAAGAAGAAGAAGATATTAACCAACTATGGGCAAATATACGAGATATTGTGTTACAGAAATCCGTTGAAATATTGGGCAAAACCAAGTCAGAAAAAAGAAATCATTGGTTTGATCATGAGTGCGAAATGGCCACAAATAGAAAGAACGCAGCATATCAAAAAACCTTTGACGCAGGTTGTACACGGAGAAAAAAAAAAGAGTATAGACGTCTTAGAAGAGAGGAAAAACGTATCCATCGACGTAAAAAGAGGGAATACGAACAGAACACAAAGTTTATTTGATAAAAATGAAACGAGGAAATACTACAAATCCTTAAATATTAGCCGTCGAGAATTTAAACCACGATTAAAAATTTGTAAAGACACTAACGGTGAAATTCTACATGATAAAAACTCAGTTCTTAACAGATGGGCACAACATTTCAGCGAACATCTAAATATAAACGATATTGAAGGAGAGTACAATATAGAAACTGAACAAAATATACAACGTCAACTACACAGTAAAGACCCAACAAGAAGAGAAGTGTCAAATGCGATCCTAAAACTCAAAGACGATAAAGCCCCAGGAATCGATGACATCTGTTCGGAAATATTTAAAAAAGGTGGTGATCAACTTTTTGCAGCAATCCATATATGGCAGAATGAATGGGTACCAGAAGAGTGGCTGAAGGGAATAATATGTCCATTGCATAAAAAGGGGGATCAACTGGAGTGTAAGAACTATAGAGGCATTACTCTGTTAGCATCTGCGTATAAGATCTTCGGCAATGTATTATCTAAAAGACTTAAACATTTTACAAAGGATATTGTTGGTCAATATCAATGCGGATTTACTGCTGCAAAGTCAACTACACATCAAATTCAAGCACATAGGCAGATTCTAGAAAAGTCACTAGAATATAACATAGAAACACACCATCTCTTCATTGACTTCAAAGCAGCCTATGACAGTGTGAAAAGAACTGCATTATATATAATGCAATGATAGACTTTGGGATCCCACCTAAGTTAGTTAAGTTGACCTACCTAACAATGCAAAACGTAAGCTCATGCGTTAGAATTGAAGGATAAAACTCTACGTTCTTTGACATTAATAATGGTCTAAGACAGGGGGACGCGTTGGCGTGTCTGCTCTTTAATATTGCCTTGGAAAAGGCAATCAGACAATTAAATATTAGAATGAATGGAACTATTTTTAATAGATCGACGCAAATTCTCGCATTCGCTGACGATATAGTTATAGTGGGCAGAAGTATGAGAGACATGGTGCAGTGTTTTACAAGGCTTGCGGACGCAGCAAGTGAATTAGGACTTGTGGTAAACGAGGAACAAACCAAATATATGTTGGTTTCTAAAAACCCTCGAAATATCCAACAAAGAATTCAAATTAACAACCATACCTTTGAGCAAGTCAAAGAATTTACA
Organism: Diabrotica undecimpunctata; assembly: GCF_040954645.1. Lineage (NCBI taxonomy): Eukaryota > Metazoa > Arthropoda > Insecta > Coleoptera > Chrysomelidae > Diabrotica > Diabrotica undecimpunctata. The sequence goes on along the minus strand of NC_092804.1, from coordinate 127,436,652 downwards.
TATCTTGGATCGCTAGTAAACGCAACAAACACGACAAGCGACGAAATAAAAAGACGCATAGCAATAGCAAACAGAACTGTTCACGGCCTCCACAGACATTTAAAAAATAAAAATATAAAACGTGCACTAAAGCTTAATATATATAGGACCTTAATAAGATCAGTTTTGATATATGGGGCTGAAACGTGGATCTTATCTCAAAATGATAAAAGACTTCTTGGTATTTTTGAGAGAAAAATTCTTAGAAAGATTTTTGGGGCCGTAAATGAAAATGGGCTATGGCGTCGAAGATACAACTTTGAACTGTATCAGTTATACACCGATCCAGATATTGTGAAATTCGTTAAAGTGTTGAGACTTAGATGGGCGGGACACATTGCTAGGATGTCAGATCACGAATACACGAAGAGATTAACATTTTCAAAACCAGACAGCACAAGAAGCAGAGGACGACCAAGAATGAGATGGATTGATGATGTGGAAGAATACCTACAGATTCAAGGGGTTAGAAGATGAAGGGAAGTTGCCAGGAATCGACAGGAGTGGCGACTTCTTTGTGAGCAGGTCAAGATCCACAACGGATTGTCGAGCCACTTATGATGATGATAGGTACTTTTGCTTGTTCAAGAACTGAACAAATGAACAACTAGAAAGCACACTGGAAACTGTGTGTACTGTAGTATTTCATCTGTAGTATAACACCGGAGTACTGTAGTATTTCAACAACACAATACAGTTTAATACAATCCGTTATTCCAAACCTTGGTATAAGAATTACATCCTCCCTCGCAAATACATAAATACCATCAGTAGACTTTGATTTGGCCATGCATGTTATCCTGCACATTTATTTAAAATAAATATATTAGATTCGGATATTTGTCAAGAATGTCAGATTAAAAGTGACTTAAACCACATATTTTTTGAATGTCAAAAGTATAAACAATCCGCCAAAAACCCAGTTAAAAGAATAATAGAAAAGAACATCACATTTTCTGTTAATATCCTCTTTCTACTATCACTCAATGAAAAGAAAATGTTTGACTGCTTGATAACCTTTAAAAAAAAAATAAAAAAAGATTAAAAAAGGAATAAAAAAATATACTTTAAAAATTTATTTAAAAAGAAAAAAAATAAATAAAAAAAAAATAAAATAGAGGATTATAAAAAATATATTAAAAGAAATTTAAAAAAATGAAAAAATAGGAAAAGAAATAAAAAAAACATAAAAATATAGTAAAATAATCACTAAGAGTTTATGTCTTAACTTGAAAAAAATGTATACACTATGTATTTCACATAACGTCTTTCAATAACTGTATTATTACTGAACAACTGAATTATAGTAATGGTATAATATAGTGTTGTGAATTTATTAATTGTTAAGTCTTTAACTTATAATGTCTTGTTCTTATCTTAATTCATTAAAAAGCACAATAACTGATATTTATTTATTTATCACTACATATACAATAATTTATTAGTAGGCGAGCGTAACACAATATCGCGAGCGCGAATCTTCTTTATTAACTGTCCCTGGTATGGTTAAATCGGCTTGTCTCCAGAAGGTTCGAATTGTTGTTTTTATTATGAAGGGGGACCCATCGTGTGTCAGGTAGGCATTACCTAAAAAATACGTGAATGAATGAAAATATTAGTAATAAATATATTTACGGTTTTGGGTCAGAATTTATCGTAACATTGCCCCCCTCTTAAAAGATTGTTCCTCCTGGAACCTTGTCGGGACTGGAACCGGAACGGTATGCTGGTATCGGCAACTGGACCCTCTTTTACAACTTCCAGTTGTATAAAAATGACAAGGGACGGTTTTCTCTCCGCACCAGTAACTATGCGGATTGCAACAGACTAACACCTGGACTTCGGTGTCTTTAAAGATCTCTTCCACCATATTTCGGATAACCCTCCAATCTAATTGGCGGCACTCCAACTTTGGCATGGCTAACTTTTGCACGTCGGACTCTAGTACGTGCTCTCTCAATTGAAGTAAGGCTTCCCATACATCTCGGTAGGTAGGTTGGTCACGGGCAGTGTCTTTTGTTACCAGGTAGAAAAGGTAACGTGATGCATCTTGGAGTTTCAAGGTTTTACCGGGAGCTGGCACCTGGCATTGCAGTTCTGCAACTCGACCAAACTTCCTTCGAAAGACGGATGCCAACCCTGGTGCGTCTTTGATACTGGCCGGGATGGTTAGGGCCAGCGAGTAGTCATCGGGGAGCGCGAGTAGATCTTGCTTTTCTTCAGTGGTAACACCATGTCTTGCTTTACCGGTACCTCCATAGGCACCCATGAATTCCTCAAACGTGAGGTCAGACACGTCTTGGACTTGGTTTACTTCCACTTCTTCATCTACTTCGTGGTCACCTTCGAAAGACGCCAGCCGGTTATGGTGTACTATCATCGGCTTTCCCCTCGGAATCTTGTTTATTCGGTAGATGACATCGTTGATCTTCTCCATGATGAGGTATGGACCTTCCCAAAACTGCTGCAATTTGGGAGAACAACCTTTCCGCTTCTTGGGATTATACAGCCAGACTTTGTCGTTCTTCTTAAAGCAACCCTTTTCGGCTTGTGTATCGTACCGTTTCTTCATTCGGTCGCTAGCGATCTGAAGGTGGGAACGGACCAACTCATGTACATCGTCCATTCTTCTTCGTAATTCGATCACATAATCTTCACCTGCTACATCTTCTCCAGGTCGACACCCAAACTCTAGATCACAAGGTAGTCGCATTTCGCGTCCGAATAGGACTTTGGCTGGTGTCTGGCCTGTTGATTCGTTAACAGCAGATCTGTAGGCCATTGTGAAGAACGGAAGGTATTGGTCCCAGTCTCGCTGATGATCGGACACCATCTTTGTCAAATACTTGCCAACTGTCCTATTCATTCGTTCTACCATACCATCCGATTGCGGATGATACGCGGTAGTTCTTGTTTTCTTCATGCCTAGTCTATCACATATTCCTTGGAATAGATCGCTTTCGAAGTTCCTGCCTTGGTCACTATGGATCTCCAAAGGCACTCCAAATCGGCTGATATATTCTTGGATCAACTTATCTGCAACGGTGGCGGCCTTCTGGTCTGGAAATGCGTAAATCTCGACCCACTTAGTGAAGTAATCCATTACTACCAGCATGTACTTGCCTCCATTTTCACTTTCTGGAAATGGCCCTGCAATGTCCAAAGCTATTCTTTCAAACGGGCTTCCAACATTATATTGTCTCATAGGAGCTCTCCTTTTTCGGTGAGGCCCGTTACTCGTAGCACAAATAGTACATTTCTTACACCAGTCTTTTACGTCGTCGGAACTGTTCATCCAATAAAACCGTTCCCGAATTCGCTGAAGGGTTTTCCTTACACCAAAATGCCCTCCCGATGGACTGTCGTGTAACTGACGAAGTACTTCGGCTATTCTGCTCTTTGGGATCACCAACTGTCTTCTCTTCTCTGAACCGTCATCATTTTCCAGGACTCGTTTGAGCAAGCCATCTTCGATGATAAATGAGTCCCACTGGGCCCAACACGTCTTAACTACTGAGCATAGGTTTGATATTTCCTGCCAAGGTGGTCGACGGTTTTCCTCTTTCCATTTTCGGATTTTCTGTATAACTGGATCTCTCTCTTGTTCTTCCCTGATCTTAGTAGGCGTCCAGTCGTCGTTGACAATCGTCGTTCTTAGCACTGCTGCTTCCTTGGATTCCGTTTTGTTGCAGTGGGAACACTCTGCTGGGCATGGCCTTCTGGAAAGAGAATCAGCGTTTCTGTGGCTAACTCCGGCCCGGTGCTCAATCTTAAAATCGTATTCTTGGAGTCGTTCGATCCACCTAGCTATCTGACCCTCTGGATTCTTAAACTGCATCAACCACTTAAGGGCGGCATGGTCGGTTCGGATTAGAAACTTTCTGCCATAGAGGTATTGATAGAAGTGCTCTACTGATTTAACTACTGCTAGAAGTTCTCTTCTCGTGACGCAATAATTCCGCTCAGGTTTTGAAAGAACTTTACTAAAATATCAGAGGACTTGTTCCTGCCCTCCTTGAATCTGAGACAGCACTCCTCCAATTCCCACATTACTTGCATCCGTATCTAAGATGAACTCTCCTTCTTGCAGTGGATACCCTAAAATTGGTGCTGTTATTAGATGTTTTTTCAACGTTTCAAAGGCATTTTGGCAGTCTATATCCCAGCGGTATTCTCTTGCTTCCTCTGTAAGTCGCGTTAATGGCTTAGCGATATCTGCAAACTTCTTAATAAACCTCCGGTAGTAAGTACATAGTCCAAGAAAACTTCTCACTTGATGTTTGTCAGTTGGTTTTGGCCATTCCTTAATGGAATCGATTTTTCCCTTATCCACGGCCACTCCTTCTTTACTGACTATATGACCCAGATAATTGACTCTACCTTGAAATAGCTGGCACTTCTTGGGGTTTAGCATCAATTGGGCAGCTTTAAGTCGATTAAAAACGTTTTCTAAATTCCTCAAATGATCTTCGAATGTCTCTCCCAAGACGATTATGTCATCTAAATAAACCAGGCATGTTTTCCAAGATAACCCTCTCAACACATTTTCCATAAGCCTCTCAAATGTCGCAGGAGCATTACAGAGTCCAAATGGCATAACGTTGAATTGCCACAATCCAGATCCTGTGGTGAAGGCTGTCTTTTCTTTATCTACTGGGTCCATTTCTACCTGCCAGTATCCAGACTTCAAATCCAAAGTAGAAAACAATTTACTTCCAGCCAATGTGTCCAATGTGTCATCGATCCGAGGCAGAGGATAACTATCTTTCTTGGTAACGTTGTTCAGCAAACGGTAATCCACACAGAACCTCGTCGTTCCGTCTTTCTTCTTAACCAGGACCACCGGAGAGACCCATGGGCTCGTAGAAGGTTCTATCACCCCGTCTTTCTTCATTTCCTGAACAATCGTTTCAGCTTCCCCTCTTTTCGCCTGTTATAATCGTCGAGCTGTTTGACGAATTGGCTTAGAATTACCAGTATCAATTTTATGCTTAACAACCGTAGTTCTTTCCGTCTTTCCTCCTTTCGGTACGAAAATATCACGATACTGCCGAAGAAATTCCCTTAATTTCCTTTTCTCCATCTGATTTAGAGACTGTCCTGCAACTGCAATCATTTGGTCGAATTTGTCGTTGGAATTATCAGATGTTGTCGCCTGACGGATTATGGATGTCACAGGTACACAAGTTCCTACCTTTGTCTCTTTCTTGATGGTCACTGGGTAGTCATTGACATTGATAAGTCTCACAGGAATTTCCTTAGCCAAAGTCACCAATTCCTTTCCAACTATGATTCCACGGCCAACCTCATCGTCGTGGTTCCAAGGCTCCATCATAACAGGTCTCCCTTCGTCTACAATTCCCTGTAGTCGCGCTACTATGATCGTTTCGCTTCTCGCAGGCACGACTGTATCTTCTGTAATGGCTGCTTGCACAGTGTTGTCATTATGTGGATGGAGAAATACCTCCTCGTTGCCAACTTTGATTACTTTATTCTTAAAATCCAATTGGAATCCATGCATATTCATTACGTCCATTCCTAATATAACATCCTCTTCGATGTCAGCAACTATAACAGTATGGACAAACTTTTCTGCCCCAATTCCCAATTGTACCTGGATTTCTCCATGAATGTTGGCATTTTCACCTGTAGCGGTCCGAAGTCGTAACCTCGTTGGTAACAGTTTCTTTCGGCTGTTTATAACTGTCGGGCGTATAATGGTTCTGGTCGCTCCGGTATCCACCAACAACGTATGCTTTTTACCATTTATGTCTCCATCTACATATACACTATCTTCACGACATTTCAAAGAAGCTATTAGTATGAGAGGGTCTTTGGAAAAGTTTTGGGTCGAAGCTGCCCCCCTAAGGCTGACCCGTTCTAGTTTTCCTGATGGTGAGTTTCTTGATTTGCGTCGTACCTAGGGTGCTTACAGGAGCTTCGTACGTGTCCTATTTCGCCACAATTCCAGCATCTGATGATCTTCGTTTTCTTATATGTCATGCTTTTCATCATATTAACGAGCTGGTCAAGTTTATCTTCATCTCCTTCCTCTTTTACAGTCCTGACTTTACTGTACCCGCCAGAGGCCTGCGTAGCTGACTCGTATTCGAGGGCGGCGGATAAGACATCAACCAGCGTCTTGTGACGAGCTAATCGTAGTGTTCTCTGCATTTCATGATCACGAAGACCATCAATAAACGTTTGAACGGCCAATTTTTCCATCATGTCTTCGGGAGCTGTTGGATAAGCATATCGTACTAATCTGGCAATATCCACCTCATATTCTTGAAGAGCCTCATCTTTCTTCTGTCTACGATTTTTAAGCTGCGACTGATATACATGCTCCAAATGTTCGTGGTCATATCGCATATTTAACCTCTTCTTCAGTTGTTCGAAATCATCGGTCTCCTCTACGGCTATGGTCTGCAGCACATCTAAGGCATCTCCTCGAAGAGCGATAGTCAGGTTTACAGCCTTTTCTTTTTTAGACCATCCATTTGCTCTTGCAGCTGATTCAAACTGTTTCATGTAGTTGTTCCATGATGATTTTCCGTCGAAAGTTGGGACTTTAACATGAATAGAACCTCCACTTCCTTCAAATTTCGGCCGTATCTCCAACTTACATTTTGTTTCGTCTTCTTTTGTCCCTGCTGTAATTGGATTGTTTCCTCTCTCTGCTGTCCCTGTTTCCTCCAGCTTCTTTTCCATCTCTTTCATCTTTTCTTCGAAGGCCGACATATCGGCAGCAACTTGGTTTTTTAACGAAGACACTCTATCGTCAAGAGCAGATATCTCTGAAGTGACTTTAGAGATGTTAGCAGAAACTTTGCTTTCCAGAGAAGAAATCTCGTTAGAAACTTTGCTTTCTAAAGAAGCGATGTCGCCGGATACTTTGTTCTCCAATGATGCGATGTCGCCGGAAACTTTGGCTACATCACCAGAAACTTTGGCTACATCAGAAGAAACTTTCGAAATATCGTCAGAAACTTTGTTCTCTAATGATGCGATGTCACCAGAAACTTTGGCTACATCAGAAGATACCTTCGAAATATCGTCAGAAACTTTGTTCTCTAATTTCGAAATCGACGAGATAACAGCATCTTCAAATATATAAGTCTCTGGATCTAGTCCTTCTTCTAGCAAAGCGTTCTTTAGTCGTTGGACTAACTCAGCCTTTTTTCCGGTAGAAGCTAATTCTCTGTCTTCGAGATCTCTTCTTAAATTAGTCACTGTCAGCTCATAAATCGTCGTCATTTTCACAATTTATAAATATTCACTTGTATTATTATTATAAGTCTAATTTATGTTCGATCCCACTTCTGCCACCATTTGTTGTGAATTTATTAATTGTTAAGTCTTTAATTTATAATGTCTTGTTCTTATCTTAATTCATTAAAAAGCACAATAACTGATATTTATTTATTTATCACTACATATACAATAATTTATTAGTAGGCGAGCGTAACACAATATCGCGAGCGCGAATCTTCTTTATTAACTGTCCCTCCATAACCAAAATTCCTCTATAAATATAAAGTCCTGTTATTCGAGAATGAAAACAGTTGTTTCTCGAAACACATCGAACATAGACCGCTGTTTTGCTGAAAGGCCTTCTAGACAGAGCGGCGAATTGTTCTCAGAACCGGTATGGTTAAATCGGCTTGTCTCCAGAAGGTTCGAATTGTTGTTTTTATTACGAAGGGGGACCCATCGTGTGTCAGGTAGGCATTACCTAAAAAATACGTGAATGAATGAAAATATTAGTAATAAATATATTTACGGTTTTGGGTCAGAATTTATCGTAACAATAGTATTACTTAACATATTATGTACATTAGCTTAGTACGGAATTATTATATTAATCCTGTTTCACTAATTGACATCTTTAAATTTTTTAATAAAGCTCATGTTGATTGAGACTGGCTAAATGACATTTGTCCAAGCCAAGAGAAAATAAAGACACTGACAGTTCTCGAAATAGACTAGAATAGGTAAAAACAACACCGAGATAGGTGAACCTATTAGTGATATCGATTGTATAATTTTTATACAAAAATCTGAACCTACATACTTGTGTCACTGCTTGAAAAAACGAATGATTTTAGTTTTCTGTATCTTTACTTCTAGTTTATTTATGTAAGCATGACTATGCAAAATATTAAGTTTATTTCTGAAATCTAATTCCAAGTCTGCGACGATAACAATGTTATTTGCATGCAACAACAATAATAGTTTAGTATTTAAGTCTATAGGTATGAGATCCTGTGGCAGCCTTTGTCTTTGAAATAATACACTAAGACTATATGTCAGATAGAAATATTGAGAATAAAACTTCTCCTTGGAGAATTCCTGAGTCGACGAGAAATGGCGATTTGTAAGAGCCATTAGTTTGGACACGTGTAGTGACATTCGCGTAAAAATTCTGCAATAAGAAAAAGCAAGAAGAAGCTCTGCATTCTGCAGAGCAAAGAGAAACTTAATCAAATGCACCTTTAAAGTCAACGAATATTGTAAAAACATTACGTTTTTGATTACGTATCCTGATTGACATTCTGAAAATATAGAAAATTGCTAGCACCATGGCATGACACGCTCTATAAAATGTACATAAGCACTACATAGCGTATTAAGCAACGCTCTGTAATTAATTTTTTTAAGTATCATTGTGATGATTATAAAGCAATAAATGATAAAGGAACTTGCTTTTTCAGAAGTATTCCAATAAAAAATGAAGTTATGTATAAGATATAGTTGATAGGGGGATGTTTTAAAAACTTATAAGGGACTTCATCAGAACCAGGAGATTTGTTGCATTTGCAGCTGTTGAGAACTGTGTATTAGGGTGTCCCGTCTTTGCATAAAAAAAATTTTTTTTGATCTACACTTTCGCAAGAGGTATCCAAATTTGCGTAATTTTCCAGAGATTATGAAAAATGTAAAATAAATACAAAAGCATGTCATCTTCAGGGCTTTACTAGACTTTAAAGTTTTGTAAATTTTGCGTTTGTACAGACCTACATCATATACTTCAAATCAAATACAAATTAAATTTAAAAGATATTTTATTACTAAAATTAATGAATAAGATTCAAAACAACCTAACAAACAAAATAGATCCTATATTTGATGACAAAAACTTAAAATTTGAACTTATTTTTGTGTCCAAAATTTGGCATTTCTGCCCGAGACTCCAACCTGGTTCTGATAAAGCTATCTCTAGGAGTAGCATTAGTTACATTCTGCGAGGCCTCTGTAATCAGTTTAACGCATCTTTAAACAGATTGTGTGTGGCAGGAAAAGTCAAAAATATATAAACTTTTATCTTTTACCATGATGGGGTCAGTCCTCAGTAGAAATATGCCGAAGAACCGGCGGTCTTGTAAGCCGACAATCCTGACATTCGTGTCACATAATAATATTGGTGTAATCTTTAGCAGATAAGTTAATTTTTGGTGTTTTAAATACTCTGCGTTTATTGCTGCTTTCAGTGTCTCTAGCTTTTTTTATTCTTCGCCATGTAAGCTTCCTAATGTGATCTCTATTATTAAACAACATACTCACAAGTAAGTTTTCTGTGTGGACAAAAAGGCATTTCTTTCGATAACGGTATCCACAACCGATCTTAGATTTTCGGGTAGAAATCAAGAGTACATAATTAGTTGAAAAATATGCTTCGCTCCATCCTTAAAAGACGCTTTTTGCTTAATTCTGAACCACATCGGAGCATATACTTTAAAAACATAGTTTACAAGCAATTGTTAATTTTCTGATGGATTAAGCGTACTTACATAATGTCTGAGTAGACGATTAGCAGTAGTAAGCCATCTGGAGTGCGCCAATTTTCCAGGTTGACGGTTTGCCAATTTAGGAGTACAGAAACCGGTTAATACTGCTTGACATATTTCATATAGATATTTTTGATCTGTACTTAATTCATTGACCACATTTTTTGGCAAGTCAGGCAAATTACCATTCACAGCAGAAAAAGTCACTGTGGGTTTATTTTCATAAGCAACTAACTCTTTTCCAATAAGTCCGGAGTATTCTCTAGGACCCGAAGTAGAACCATCTATGGTCAGGAACAAGTGACGAAACGGTAACTCATTAGCATGAAGCAAACAAACGCACCATTGTAACGCCAATCTCTCCAAATACTCCTCTAAATATTGAATCAGACCACCCTTCCAGCCAATATTAGTTGCAGTTCCATCACATCCAACGCAAATTACATCATCTAAATTCAAACTTCGACCCTCAAAAAAAGTTGTGATCGAAGTAAAAATTCCATTTGCAGTGCCACGACTAGGCATTGTATGTCCCAAATAAATTGATCGGGGTTCTAATAACAATGAGATGTATTCTTCCAAAATCTTTTTGCTATCGTTACGATTCCCTATTTTCTCATTTATCAGATTCTTGTCCTTTCGTCCATCAAAGTAGATGCTGTTTACAACAATAATTGCAACATATTTTGAAGCATCTCTTCGGGCTTTACATACAGCTCTAAGGATTTTGTTTTTATCAATAACCAGTGTCAGATCTTCGGTAGAAACCAAACTCACGTCAACCAAAACGGCAGAAGCACCAGCAGCAGCAGATCGCATCGATAAATCGTATCTATCACTGACTTTAGCAACTGTTAGCAACCGCAACGTATTTCTATTAAACGTGGAAGTCGACGGTGTCTCTGTTGAGAAGAAGTCAGGCACTGCTTCTTCATCACAATTTGTTGATATAGAATCGGTCGTTTGAGTAGCACACAACTTTTCTGTTGTTGCATCTGGCAGTATCTTTTTTATTAACACTGCCTATAACCATTTTCCTGTCGTTTCTTTAATCCAACAAAAAGTCTCCATCATTGATGGGAACTTTTTTATGTTTTAAACATGAACAAGATTTAAAAGAAATACATTTACAAGCAGCAACGTCGAAATGCTTTGCAGCTGACTCTACAAAATACTTCACTTTGTTTTTAAAACTGTTATTTCGTTTGCTTTTGGGGTATCTGTTCAAACTGAGGTACTTTTCGAAATAATATTTTAGTAACTGAATAATCCGTTCCTTAGTTACGATTGGAATCGAAGCTTTTGTACAAATAATAATAACTTCTTCAGAAACAATGGCATATATTTCTGAATTGGATGGATCTTTTCCATTATACTTTAATTTTAGATCGTTCTTCACAAATAAAATACATTTCATAGCATCTCTTATAATTGGTAGCTGTCGATCGTCACGTTCTTTGTAAGGTCCCAATATAGAACAAGTAGTCTCACTACGCCTAGAACTCGATTAAAAACTCTCAAAATCAGCTTTTGACACTAAAAAAAACGCAACTGTAATGATATTGAGTTGAACGTCGAACGACGTGTCGACACTAATGTCTAGAGCCTGACCCACTACTCTGAGCCGCGTAATGTAGGTTGCCTATTATGAATTTGAATCGTGGAAATTACTGACAGACTCACGCATGACGTCCGACATCGGATAATCATTTTTGACTAAAATATATGTTAATCATTATTTTTCTTTCAAAACGAATTGTCATTACAACAAGCAATTTTAGTTCTAGCATATAATGATTTAATGACTCCCTTTTAAACATTTATGTTGTGATTTGATTTATAATTTAGATATATGTTCATATGTGTTGGTTTTTGTATACATGAGTCCCATATCCACTATTTTCCTTTGAGATTAAAACATCCAGAAAAGGCAACGATTTATTTTATTTCTTTTCCATTATAAGTTTTATTGACTCCTCTTTTTTATCTTTTATTTATATTAATCAGAAGTGTGTCTAATAGATCATCTACATATTTCCAACGTATTGTGGGCTTTAAATTTTGATTAGGAATATTTGTTTTGAAATCTTACGTCAATATATTAGCTAATAATGGATTTAAAGATGAGGCCAAAGAACTTTTAAATCAGCTCTACCTTTCCTCGCTAGAAGGGGGATTGAAAATAAATATATCTAAAACCCAGATGATGACAAATCTTGTAGTCAGCGAAGATATAGGCGTAGGAACAAGGTCCATAGACCAGGTAATGGCCTATAAATACCTAGGTCATGAGATTCGCATAGGAAAAGATAACCAAACCGTTGAGCTTCTCCGTCGTATAAGACTGACTTGGGCAGCCTTCGGCAAGCTAAACCATATTTTCAAATCGTCTGATATACCAATATGCCTTAAAAGAAAAACGCTTAATCAGTTTGTTTTGCCAGTGTTAACTTATGGTGCCGAAACGGTGACCATGACAAGGAGAACAGTTCAAAAGATCCGTGTGTGTCAAAGGCCGATGGAGCGTGCTATGTTGGGCGTTTCACTACGAGACAAGATCCCAAATCGCCAGCTACGACAAAGAACAGGAGCGGCTGATGCAGTAGAGAGAGTAGCAACACTAAAATGGAACTGGGCAGGTCACGTGGCTCGAATGACAGACAATAGATGGACAAAGCGGATACTGGAAAGGAGACCAAGAGATGATGCCTACCGAAGTAGAGGTCGTCCACCAACACGTTGGACTGACGATCTAAAACGTTGTCATAGGAATTGGATGCAAGAGGCACAAGATCGAAATAGATGGAAAATTATGAGGGAGATCTATGTCCAGCAGTGGATAAGCGAAGATTGAATGATGATGATGATGATGATGAGGATTTAAAGCACAGCCTAAAAATTTTGTTTATAGAAATCATTGTTTAGATGAAAATAAGTGTTGTCAGTAGATAATGTCAACAGTTCCGTTATAGCTGAAACATTTAATTTGGTTCTAGTTGTTAATCTATCATTTTGTAATTTGGTCCTAAATTGTATTCAAAGTTTCATCTAATGGTACATTTATATATAGACTATTTATTTATATAAAAACTTACTTAGAAAAGATTACATATTATACAAATCAATGTACCAAATTATATTAACATTTAAAAAATAAAGATAATTTTAACGAAATTTGTGATTTTTTTTTCTATTTAATCGTTGTTTTATTTGAGTTAAGCATAGCCCCATAGATCCCTATATCTAAATTATAAATCAAATCCCAACATAAATGTTAAAAATGGAGGCATTAAATCATTATATGATAGAACTAAAATTGCCTGTTCTAATGACAATCCGTTTTTAGAAGAGAAATAATTATTATAACATCTATTTGAGTAAAAAATGATTATCCGATGTAGGACGTCATGCATGCGTAAGTCAGTAATTTTCCCGATTCAAATTCATAATAGGCAACCCACATTACGCCGCTCAGAGTAGTGGGTCAGGCTCTAGACATTAGTCGTGTCGACCACCCGAGTCACCTTCTCCTTCTACTCGTCTTTCTCCTACCATCAAAGCAGATCTGATGTAACCAAAGTTCACAGAATTCTCTAAACTTTAACGGAACGTAAAAATATCAGAAAAATGACAATTTTTCCAAACTTTGAAGATCGGTAGAACCCTTAAGATATATTTTTATTTTATTTTTAAAAATAATGTGATAATCTATTGGCAATTACATAAATTTTAAGAGGTCTTGCATTAAATAATGTTTTATATTTAGTTCAGGATGCGAAATTAAGTATAGTGAAATATTACCATAAAAATGACAATTTTTCAAAACTTTAAAGTTCGGTAGAACCCTAAAGATAATATATTGTTATAATTTTTTTTAATTATTGTGATAATTTACGAGCAATTACCCCAATTACAAGAGGTCTTGTATTAAACAAAAACAGAAAGCGATTTTTCGGGACACCCTACTGTGTATACTTCCTCAGAAGTAATTAAGATGTCGAAATATGAGTGATTCGCGTCAAAAAAAGATTTTTTACTAGATTGTTAGCTAGATTATTAGAGAAAACTCTTTTCTCTAATAATTATTTGTTGAGAATTTATGAAAAATTGTCCCCAAAAATTAAGCGATATTTAATATTACGTTGATTGGCACATTTCCTTTAAATCGAGGTCCAAAACGTTTTGCGTCTATACAGTTAGAAGAGTTTGTTTTAATTTTTCAACTGTTTTACACTTGATTTTTATTCGTAGAGGTGAATCAGAATTTCAGATCACCATATTTTATAACAATACATACGATTTTGGTATCTCAACAATACTTAAATTAACAACTTTATTATATATAATACAATTAAGATTATTACATTAATAAAATCTCGTCGCAAAATATCTCTCCCTACAATTGTATCCACTAAATTACCTAACAGCCTCGTCGAAATGAATTCTTCCATTAAGTGAATTTTACCGAAGTGAGTTCGTAAACAGCAACCGTACAAAACGTAAACGGGGGATATTATAAACGGTTAATTAGACCTAAACATGAAGGCAAATATTGATTTAAATAACAAAGTTTGTATTGCAGGTATTTTATAATATATTTTCGAAACAGATTGGGATGTTTGATAAACTTGGGGTTTTAAATCTTAAGTTAGGATCAAAAACTTCAAGCCAAATTCATATGTTTACATTTTATGGAAATATTTTTTTTTTATTTAAAAATGCGATGATAAAAACAGCTAAATCAATGTGTGGAACTACAAGAAATAACAACAGAGGGAAACGAACATCTTGGTGGAACTATGAAGTGAAAAGAGAAATAAAAGGAAAGAAGAAATTATGGAGTGAATACATACAAGACAAAACACAACAAAAATATGAAAATTATAAGAGACAAAGAACAAAAGTTATAGTTAGCAAAGATATAGTTAAGAAAGAGAAAAAGAAAAGTTGGGAAAAATTCGGGGAAAAAATGGAAGAAAACAGCAAAGAAAACGTAAAATTAGTTTACAGAACACTAAAAAACCTAAGAAGCAACAAAGAAACGAAACTAAAACAAATAATGACCAAGGAAGGAACAATAATAAACGACGATAAGATAATAATGGAAAGATGAAGGAAACATTTTCAGCTGATACCGAATGGAAATCAAGAGAATACAATGGAGAAGGAAAGCCACAACAAGAGAGTATCCATCAGAAACACGGAAAATCCTGAAACTATAAAAAAAGAAGAATTGGAAGAAGCAATAAGAAAGATAAATATTGGAAAAGCACCAGAAAGCGATGAAGTAGCACCAGAAATTATGAAATGTATAGGAGTAAAAGCAAAAGAAATATTGTTATACATATATAATCTAATATGGAAGAGAAAAGTAATACCAAGAGAATGGACAAATGCAGTAATTATACCTATATACAAGAAAGGAAACACAAGAGACTGTAGGAACTATAGAGGTATATCACTACTATGTGTAGCAGCAAAAGTATACGAAACCATAATAGAAAGGAAAATTAGAAAAGAAATAGAACATAAATTAGAAGACGTACAAAGTGGATTCAGGAAAGGACACAACACACAAGACCATATATTCACCATGCAACAAGTAATAAAAAAAGCCTTAAAGAAAAATAAAGAAATATATCTGAGCTTTATAGACATGGAAAAAGCATTTAACGCAGTCAAAAGAAAAGATATATGGGAAAGCCTAAAGAAGAAACAAGTAAGTGAAGAACTAATAGAAGCAACAAAGAGTATAAACATGAAAACGACAAATACAGTAAGAATGTTAAATATACAGTCAGAACCATTTGAAACAACTCAAGGAGTTAGACAAGAGCGAAGTCTCAGCCCAGTGCTATTCATAAATGTAGTAGATGAGATAGTGAAAGAATGTAAGAAAACATTCAAGAAATACTGCATCGGCTGGAACAGAATGCAAATGATAAATGCTGAGCTGTGTATATTTGCAGACGACATAGTATTAATTGAGGAAACTATAGAAAAACTGAAATACAACTTAGAGAAATGAAACCTAGAAGCAAGCAAATACAACTTAAACGTAAACAAAGAGAAGATTCAGATAATGAAAATATCAAGGAAACAAGGGACGGAAGATCAAATAGAAGTAATGATAGACCAACAAAAAATAATACAGATAAATTCATACAAATACTTAGGAACAGTATTCAACAACAAAGGAAACATCAAGGACGATCTTAACAACAGAATCAACAGAATCAACAGAAACAACAGGGTTTAGAAGTTAAACCCTGTAGAATTCCGTTTTAAAATCATTCTGTTTTTAATGTGATTCCATTCACGCGTACTTGGAATACTCTATTATTCATGAAATGTATTATAAAGGCAAGAAAATTTCCCTGGATGCACTAGTTACACATTGTTTGTAAAATGCTGTATCTCCGTACTCTATCAAATGCTTTATTTATATTAAAAAATATGGCAATTACTTTCTGGTTATTTGTAAAGGATTCACATAATTATTGTCAATAGCTAGTAAGGCATCATGAGTTAATCTGCCTTTTCCTGAAACCGCTTTGGATAGGGCTTAATAATTAGTTTTTTTCTAGGAACCACATTAATCTGTTATTTAAAATTTTTTCAAATAGTTTGCATGTATTATTTGTAAGAGAAATTGGTCTATAGGAAACAGGGTCAGTTTTTGATTTGTAAGGTTTTAAAATTGGAATAATTGTTGATTCAAACCAGATGAAAGGAAATTTTTTAATAAGAAATATCCACTAGGAAACTAAGTTCCTGTAGCCGGCTGTATACCATGTATCACAAAAAATTTTTATTTTAAAATTTTTAGTAAAAGGTATAAATAAAACACCCAAACGGGCTATTACACAAATACAGAACGTTTTCGAAATGTAAATTCCATCATCAGTGTAACCTGAAAGTAATTAACCACTTTAATTAAAAAGAACGTAAGGTACACACAAACAGCCCCAAGATCCGTATTTTTCTGCCATAATTTATTATTTATTAAATCGTAAACAAAAACACCATATACAAATTTCACGAACTGTCATAACGTTAACCATAGATAAATAATATTATATGAAAAAACATACAGAAGTTAAAACACTTCACCATTGTATTTAGGTATATAAAATAAACATGTAGTTAAAACTTTTACAAGTGTCGTCAAAATTTATACAGTAGCAATATAACGTTTTTGATCTAATCAGATCATCTTCAGTGCCTTATGTACTTGAAGCTAACAATGAAATTTGTGGCTATGACATCCATATATGAGTTACATCTTTCCAAACTTAAATTATATGTTGACTCTAGGTCGATGACAATGGATAAATTTAATACTTGAGGAACTACATGTCTCTCTGCTCGGTTTTTAACACGTGGTTCTTGTCAACATCAGTTGGTCTGTGTCGTCTTAACTGACAAGAACCACGTGTTAAAAACCGAGCAGAGAGACATGTAGTTCCTCAAGTATTAAATTTATCCATTGTCATCGACCTAGAATCAACATATAATTTAAGTTTGGAAAGATGTAACCCATATATGGATGTCATAGCTACAAATTTCATTGTCACCTTCAAGTACATAAGGCACTAAAGATGATCTGATTAGATCGAAAACGTTATGCTGCTACTGTATAAATTTTGACGACACTTGTAAAAGTTTTAACTACATGTTTATTTTATATACCTAAATACAATGGTGAAGTGTTTTAACTTCTGTATGTCTTTTTAAACGATGGTATACAGCCAATTACTGGCATTTTCCCATTAATTTTTAATATTATATGACGTAGACCTCCAACTACACTAGCGCCGCCAAGCAGGAGCAACGGCGTACATAGCTGCCATTGGGAGGTTTTTAAAATAATCATGATTAGTGACAAGAATGCACTATCTTCGACATAAACTCATCAAATCGTCATATTTTGATTTTATTTTCCCTAGGTGGAATCAATATGCTGGATCCAGCTTTTTATCGATTGAACACCATCTTCAGTTATATCTTTTTTTTTTTTTTTCAGAAAAAGTGTTTTTAATTTGCTCCTCTAAATGTCTTGCCACGTATATGTTTCATGAGAAAATTGTTCGTGATACAAATCAAGTTTATCCAGAAGTTTAATTTTATCTGTTTCTTCTCATTACTATTTGGTTTTACTCAAAATCTAAACGTTAACGACGAGCTTTCAAACGACGAATTTTAAATTTAAACGCTTCCAAACAGTTTTTCTTATATCACTAATGGTCGCGTCCCCAAAGACCGAGCGTCATGAACGAAGTAAAAACACTGTCAAATAAGACACTACTGCACTTATTTGTAGTCCTTTATCTAGCCCCTTACATTAATATGCAATTGAGTAATAATTTCTCATAAGTTTCATCAGAGTTTTTTACTAGTGTGTTACTATATCATTATTTTCTGCACGGTTACTTGGTGTCAGGCGTCAAATATTCCTTTCCAGCTATTCCAATAGTGTCTTATTTACTATCTTTCTAATTTTAATTTAATTATTCATTTTAATTTATGTTCAAAAAAAGTATATTTAAATTAAGATTCAAGAAAAACGGATTTGCTAGTATCGATTTTTAATTTCGAATCCACAGACAGTTCTCATTTTAATTATTTTACCCTCTTTATATAATACTTGACCCGAAATTTTGTCAATTTAGTTAAGTTTGTATAATTTTTGGCTCTTAACTCCAAAGAAAATTATTTCATTTGTTTGAGTTCATAATTTCGGATAGAACCCGGTGGAATTTGATTAGTTTCGTTTCATGTAGAAGTCAAAACTCCCTTACTAAATATCCAAGAAAGGGAGATATGTACCTCTGACTTAATAATTCGAAGTTTGTAGACCTTAATAAGGTTTTCCATTAATTTCTTATTACTTTCTTACATTTGATTAAAAACAGTTTTAATTATTAAAAAAGTTGTTTTTTAAATAAAATACAGTGGAACTTGGATATTACGACTTCGGTAGTTACGTCATCTCAGGGGTAACGTCAATTTTTAATAGGTCCAGCCAAAAACTATTTGATAGCATTATTAAAACTTAGTTTTATCTGCTAAAAATATAGTAAGCCTCGTCTCTAGCGTCATAAAATTTTACAGTAGGTTGTCGTTTTAAAGTGCAATGCGTTTCTGGCTTTGCGGCATTGTTCCTTCCAAGAATTTGAGAAAGCCCGATTATTGCGATCCTAACAGTCAAATTTTCTGTTTCAGAACAGTCAGTTTAAGAAATTTTCGCTACCCTGAAATTGTGTTTGGCTCGTTTTGTTTTTAGATTTTAATTTAGTAATTAACTTTTTATTTTTTAATATGGCAAGTTAAAGGAGGTACATAGTACTGAAAGGAAGACTTTGCCTATTAAAGATAAAGTGGGTGTTATAAAAGCATTTGAAAGCTGTCGAAAAATTGCTGATGTATGTCGGCAATTTGGACCTGATAATTCGACTGTCGGTTCAATTCTAAAAATCTAGGACACAATTTTAAAAGCCTTTAATGAGAAGGAAGAAAATTTTAAAAAGATTAGGAAGTGCATTCGTGGTGATGTAGATTCTGCTCTATTTAAATGGTTTAAACAATGTCTCAGTTCTGTTATTCCTGTGTCCGGGTCACTTTTAAAGAAGAAAGCAGAGTTCGGAAAACTGTTTGGTAAAGATTTCACATACTTTAACGGCTGGCTAGATCGGTTTAAAGCCCGGCACTCAATTTTCTTCGAGAAATTTGTTGAAGAGACAAAATTTGTGGACCATGGCCACAACTAAGGTAACTATACAAGGATGAAGATATCTTTAATAGCGATAAAACAAAATAACGCCAGACACAACTTTAAATTTTAAAAATCAAAAAAGAAGAATTGAGAAAGTGGGACAAGGCTCTTCAAAAAAAAAAAAGAAAAATTCTGTGTACAGCTCAACCCAAGCTAAATTTGACCAATATCAAGCTAGTTTTCTTACCAGCCAACTCCACGAGTGGATAACAGGGATACCGTGAACATTACCATCCTTAATACAGTTCAGTTTTTAGACATGCGTGTAGTGCGGTTACGTCAGTGACAACTTGTAAGTGCTTTCGTGAAGATAAATTGACTGTACTTTCTCCCAATGTTCAGGATGTTAATGAAGATGACGAAATGCCTTTGTTAGAGTGGATACAAGAATTTAGTGTAAACCATAGATATTTTGGAACTGATCTTGAACCCTACATTTTAGTAGATGATCAGGTAGAAACAATTCAAATTTAAAGTAGTAAAAAAATTGTGAAACAAGTGCAAAATGAGAAAATGGATGTTGATGAAGGTAATGAAGAAGAAGAAGAAGAAGGCGTTGTTTGCCCTACCATCCAACTAGCAATGAGAGCTGCTGAGACCATATCCAGGTTTTATCAGTTTAGGGAGGCATTCACAACTACCAAAGAAGCAGCTAAGGACACTACAGAAAAACTTTATTTTTCGGAAAAGGTTGTGCAGAAGAAAATAATTGACTTTTTTCAGCATAAGAAATTTTTTTTATTAAAAATCCAAGTTTCATATACATGATATGTTTTATTTTTTAATTTTTTTATCCGAAATGCAGCTGTAATAATAAAAATGCTGTGATAAAATTTTGCCTCGTGGAAACTTAATTTTTTTCTAACTCTTTCATAACGTCACTCGGATATAGCGTCATTTTTTTTAATGGACTCTTCAATAACGTTATAACCAAGTTTCACTGCATATGGTTTAAATAAAACAAGTTTTTTAGATTTATCTTACCCATATGAAGGAAATTTATTGTATTTTTACTAATAATTATATGTTATTACCAAAAAATTTTTAATACAACAAAATACAAAAATAAACTCGTTGCTTTATTGAAGTAGTAACTTTGGTCATAGGATACAGATACAATTGTAGCTTTAGGGTCCTTAAGTTTTTTAAAGTTTCTATATATTGTTATTTACAAGACATAACATGGTAATTGTGTTTCTAGTCGTAAACTGAAAGTAACGTGGGTTCACTTTCATTTATTTTTATTTTCCATTACTCCAGCAAGTTTTCAAGCTGATGCTAATAGTCTTGGAGTTGCTGTGTCGCTATGAGGATGTGTTTATTACTTGTAAGTGCTACAGTGTCATACGTAAATGTGCCAATTGTTATTTGAAGTTGGTATATCAGACATGTATAATAAATATAATAGAGATCCCAGGACGCTGCCTTGTGGAATTCCTGCTTTAATGTGATGCATTTTAGATATTCCTTTATTGACTTTTATTCCCAACTATCGGTTTTCCAAGTATAATGTAAGCATTCGAAAAACTGTTTACTCTTATGTTTGATTTATTGTTTTTATCCTGCATTTTTCAGTAAATGTTACCTATGTGAGTGCAGTTTTGCACTCTCTATTTGTTGTAATAATTGGTGAATGATCGGACAGTAGATCATAACTTAAAAATAAGTTCATAAAGGTATTAAAAATTCCTTTTATGATGCAAAAATATAATAAGTCAGGTCATTTTTGGGGTCCGTTGGAAAGTATATTGGTGTTCCTGTTGATATTTATTTTCTTGCATTAAGCTAAAGAGCTGTCTCCGCTCTGTTATTATTAACTTCTAGCAATTATATTTTGCTTATAGGGGGCTAAAAGAAGAACTGAATAGTTTCTGAGTTTAAAATAGGGTAACCAAAAAATATAGGGCTTTGATTGGAGAGCAAGATCGTGGATAAGGATTCCTTTTTTTTGGGAAATTGGAAGAACTAACTACGAAAAAGAAATCAAGAAATACTTACAGAAATGTCCTGGTCAAATACTAAACAAAAAGATTTCTAAACTATTTAAAATAAAAGGTTTAGGATTTTTCTGTATTAAAAAATTTTAAGGGTGTATATCTTTGTAAAAGGAATAATTTTTTTAAACTTCAGGTTTAAAGAAAAAAACTACATATTTATTTTTATTGTAGATAGGCAGCTTTTCCAAAAAAATCTTAACAAACATAACATTAAATATTTTAAGAAACCATGTAATTACTGTCATATGTCGAAATGAAACTGCCCAAATTTTATGAATTATTAATTAATTATCAAATGTTAATTTTATTTAAAAGAAACTAAATTATGACAATTAGCTGATATATAAAATTCATATTTATTTATAAAGTTTTAAAATTGACATGAGAGCAAATCTTAATCTAGTAGTGATAAATATTTATTTAAAAAAATTAACAAAACTAATCGCTTCACTGGATAATTATTTCTTTTTAAATTATTCGCTAATTATTTTTTTTAATTAATAAAAAATTCATTACCTTAAGGCGGGTACACATATGCGAGCAGAACTGTTCGCGAACCGTTTGTGAACGCTATATTCGTTAATTTGTACGACGGGACGAACCGCTTGCGAGCTGTTCGTTCGTTGCTCGTCAGGAACCACAGCCTGTCGGTTTTTGGGACGAACACAAAGAATGTTCGCAGAACTATAAATTGTGCCTATAAATTGTTTCTGCTAAGTGTGCGATGAGATCATTTGGTTAAACAAAATTGCTGAACGAGCGCGGCTTATTCAAAAGTAACGAGAGAAATTAATAACAGATAATGTAAACAAAATACCGAAATGTTTAGAATAACGAAGTAAATTAATTCTCGGTTTGTTATTAGATACTTAGGGTATTGGATAGCCTGAACATAAACATATTTTCAACGAACTCTTCGCGAACAGCTCACGAGCAGTTCGCAAACAGTTCGGCTCGCATATGTGTACCCACCTTTACATTTGAACAAAAAACATTGTACCACAAACTTCAAACAATCTAAACCTGACCTTGTAACGATGCTCTGATCGTTTAACAGTTCGAACCGTGGGAGTGTCAATATTTGCGCATCCACTTCTACAACGTGACGGACAAGTGGGATTCAGAACGGCTATTTAAGGCGTGTGAATAGCGGAATTAGATAGTCTTGTAGAGCGCTCTAGGCTCCCTGACTCGCCGGTGTAGTGAACCTGCGAGCCATTCCGGACAGAGAGATTTCCGTATTGAGGATCATACTCTGTCCCTAACCAAGCGAAACCCATCGGTATTGCGTATTGAGCATTACCGTGGATCTGCACAGAACCAACCGGGACAGAGAGATTTCCGTATTGAGGATCATACTCTGTCCTTAGCCAAGCGGAACCCGTCGGTATTGTGTATTGAACATTGCCATGGGTCTGCACAGCTAAATATTTTGTTTGCGAGCGTATTCGGAGCTTTCGTTGAATTGAAGCGAAAGCGAGTATAAATCTGCGCGCGATCGATTTCCCCCATTTCGTTTCTTATTAGTACTAATTAATTTCTTAAAGAAGAAAAATTTGCCAAAAGAAAAATGAATCCTGGGAAAAAAAGTGCACCATGATAAATACATACATTGGTGGAAGCCAAAGTTCAGAAAGCTGGAAACTGTTAAAAAATTTAAGAAACAACAAAAAAAGAGATATTATCCAGTCCATATCATCGCAAACTTGGGAAGAATACTTTAAAGATTTACTAAAAGAGACAAGAGAGCCCTTCAAACAGATAGAGAACTATGGTTTACAAGGCGTCAGGCTGATAGGGTCACCAATCAGAATAAATGAGAGAGAAGTCGAAACCGTATGCAGACATCTAAAGAATGGCAAATCACCTGGCCCCGGAAATGTAGCTCCGGAACTCATTAAACATGGACCCAAAATACTAATTCAACGACTACGACAACTTTTCCAGGAATGCACAAATAAACATGAAATACCTGAGGAATGGAAAGAATCGCATATGAGCACCATCCATAAAAAGGGAGATAAATCGAAACCTGAAAACTATAGAGGAATTGCAGTTACTAGTAGTATTAGCAGAATATATGGAAAAATAATAAAAAATCGAATAGAAGAAGAATACCAAGATATGGAAGCCGAAGAACAGGCTGGTTTTTGTGCAGGTCGATCTACAATAGACCATGTCTTCTCTATTACTCAGATAATTGAAAAGAAAGTTGCTCGTGGCCAAGAAGTCCATCTGACGTTCGTAGACCTTAGGAAAGCATATGATAGTATCCCGCTTTATAAATTATGGGAGGCACTGGGGAAAACAAATATAAATATAGAATTGATTGAAGCAGTAAAAACGTTGTACTACCAACAAACAACAAGAATTAAAACAGGAAATCTGATAACACCGGGATTCAAAGTGACTAAAGGACTAAGAAAAGGATGCTGTATATCCCCAACATTATTCAAAATATACCTCGAAGCAGCACTCAACAAATGGAAGAAAAAATGTACGAATATGGGCATACCACTAATAGACTTAACTTTGTACACTCTGTGCTTTGCGGATGACCAGGTCATCATCGCACAGGACTCTGAAGACCTTAGTTACATGATGCGAAAACTATTAGAAGAGTTGGAAGTGAATATGGAAAAAACTGAGTACATGAGTATCGGAGGAGATCAACATAACCTTCTCGTAGAGGAAAATCAAGAGATCAAACTATGTGATAACTACAAATACCTAGGAGTAAAAATCACTCAAGACGGAAAATTAGATGCAGCCATTAAGGAACGAAATACACAGGGAAGGAAAGGCATAGCCTTACTAAACAGCGTACTGTGGGATAAAAACATCTCTAAAGACAACAAAAGAAGAATATACAACACCATAATAAAAAGTATCACAACATATGGATGCGAAGTGTGGCCCCTAAAAGACAAATCAGAGAAAATGCTTAGAGCAACAGAAATGGACTTCTGGCGCCGCTCGGCGGGAATCTCCAGACGCGACAGAATAACAAACGAGAGAGTCCGAGAAATCATGGGGGTTACACATAATATTGTTAATGACATCAAAACGACACAACTCAGATGGTACGGACACGTAAGGAGAATGCCGGAGAATAGAATACCAAGACAAATTCTTGAATGGCAACCAAGAGGTAGGCGAAGCCCAGGAAGGCCTAGAAGAAGTTGGAGAGAAGGAGTTGATAAAGAAATCAGAGAAAGAGAACTGGAAGACGATCTATGGAACGATAGAATGAGATGGAGATTGGAAATCGGAAGACGTCGAAGAACGTTGTAAACCGAAATTATATATATATATATATATTAATTTCTTTTCTTTTATAGACGTTCGCCGAGGACTTCGTTCATCGCGGGATCCAGACGGGGACGTAGAATTCGTTTTAGTTTTATTCATTGTATAAGTATACAACGTAGAATTCCTTTTTATTTGTATTTATTGTATATATACTAAATTAATAGATTTATTTTTATTTTAAACCTGTGTTTTACTGAGTCTGTCGCCCCGAAAGAGCTACCCATCACAACCTCTGGGCGACACACAATGGAGACTGGACAAATCCTGGTAGAAATCAAATCAAATACCAAAACTGAAATTGAGGTTATCCTGGATGATAAAAATATGTGATTATTCAAACTCAGCTGCTTATTTTCCACTTAAAATCATATCAGCATACTTATCCCTCAGACTCTCTTATCAAATTTCTTGTCACAGGATACAGCTTTCAACAAAACGGTGATTAACTCTCTTTACAACGATTGCCACATGGTATTTTAAGCCTAAATCAATTTCTTCTTAAGAAACAATCATGGAATTAATGGATAATTTGGTGGTTTTTTCAAACTTTACGAAAATTAGCCTTACTACTTAGTCGCTTAAATTGCTCTTCCCTGACTTCTTGTTAAGATCGTAAATTCTCGTTCCAGACCTAAAATTGTGACCCTGCGTCGCTTTTTACACGAAATGGAACCCTAAATGTGCTGGGTCTTCAAATTTTTGTGGGACCTTATCTAAAATTAGGGCGAGCTCAAATTCGACAATAACGCCGTTAATATTTGTTTTCAGATGATTCGTCAAAAACATTTAGAAGTAAACAGCATCAGTTAGAGATGTATCCAATAAATTTCTATATAATATTTTTAATATTTAAGGACAAAAATTAGGCCACAAATTTTGATCCACAATAAGTGTATTTACTGTTAAAGTCATCTGCTCTAATCACTTTAGTTACTATCTTGGATACAGTCTTTTGTTAAAAAGATTCTGTTACGTGCTTGTGATATAATATGTTGGTGATATTTAAACGTAGTTTGAGTGTTATTTTTATTTTTATTAAAATTACAATAACATTCGCATCTTTTATAATGGGTGACCTTCTTCACATAAAGCTCATGTGGCTGGTATGTTCTTGTTCTTTTTACAGGTTTATGTACTGTGCTACCCTCCACAATTAATGCATACATCTGGTTTATCGTAATATGCTTTTGATTGTTCATATCAATGATATTTCTGTTTTTTATGAGTGTTTTAATTACTGAATTCTATCAATATCCTGTGTATTGTCAACACACAATATCCTTAATCTACATGAAAATGTTTATAGCCACCTTTTCAAAGATGAGTAAATTTCCAAGTAATCAAAGACTCAATCTGCAAATCCAGATGGTAAAATATTATATGTACTATTTTCTTCTCTATGGTGCCGAAGCTTGGACTATTAATGTTGACTTGATGGAAAAGCTGCAAGCTTTTGGGATCTGGCTTTTTAGAAGAATTTTGAAAATACTTGAGACGAATTAGCAATGGTTTTGGCCAACCTTTATTAGTGGGGTCAACACTAAAAAAAGAAGAAGATAAACGGGCAGTCACATCTGACTCTCATAAGAAAAGTAAACCATTTGTGTGTGCTAGACCTAAATATAAACAGACTTAATTATTGATTGTCAATAAACACCCAATATATAATACTCAATTATTGATAAATAAGTAACAAAATGTCGGATACTTTAAAAAAAGTCAGTATCAAAATAAAAAGTGAATGGGACTGCTCTGTAGAGTTAATATAATGGATACCATAGACCCAATCAGCATTTATTAAGATTTCGATTTTTAATTTCCAAAAGCCTCCTCGATTCTCCCCAAAATATTTAAGATAAAACAAATCTTTATTTATTTGAAACAAATAGCATAATATATTACCTACTACTTCTATTTTACAAAGGTAGGCACAATTAAAACTCTTTTAAAGTATTTAATTAATTTCTTTGGAGCACGAAATCACTTATCATATCTTTGACGGTGTTTCATGAAGGAGAGTAATTACTCTCCTTCGTGATAATGAGTCGTAAAATATGATTTAGGATTACTCTGTAATCGTAATTACATACAGTCTACCAACAAGGATCCATCTTTTATTAGTTAATCATAATTTATAAGCTTTTACTTTATATTAGTTAATACTTACTACATCCAGAAATAGGCTTTTATTTAGATTTTTTAGAGCTTTTTAAAAACTTTCTAATCGAAATAAATAAAAATACATCAATTTATATATTTTGTGGAAACCTAGAAATTGGATATCTGATGTTAAACCTGATATTAGATAATATTTATTTTTGGATCCTTTTTTATTTGTTTGTCCTAACCTGCGTTTGTTGCTTTGATTTTTAAAATTCTCGCTTTCTCTAGCCAATAAATTACGCAAATAACATACATTTGAAATAAAACTTCATCCATATTGGCCATCGTTGCGAAGAGTAAAGTGATTCTTGTCGTTCATGTCAGTATTTGACATTATTTCAGAGCGCTGCTATTTTGTGTTTTGGATTATTTATTTTTTCAATAAAATATTTTAAAAATTTTAACTTTATAAAATAAAACATATACGGAAAAGGAACAAGTACTGATATTCGAATTACTTAACTCGATTACTTAACTCGTTCGATAGATAGCGCTAAACGAGTAAGAGTGTGTGTTTAAGTCTACCTCCGAGAAAACCTAAATTATTATGTACGGTAAACTGCATTCATTTTAATAGTTTTTCAGTACTAATTAGTGTAGTGTTACGTATAGTTATTACAAGTTTAAACAAAATGCCATCAACAAGAAATACTCCTGAAATAATCAATAAAAGTGTTGTAGCACGTGTTGAGAAATTTGAAGAAGCTTTACAACCATGTATGAACGATCTAAGATCTCAAATAACCAGTAATATCTTAGGTACCCAAATAGATTTTATAAATAATTTTGAGAAAAATATGTTAGAATTAATTAATTCCGTCAAAGAAAAATTTAATAAAAAAAAACTGGTAATTCAAAACCAAAATAGCATTAAATATCTAAAACAAGACAAACGTCTTAAATCCCTTATTATCAATGGTGTCGATGAGAAAGAGAAGGAAGACCTACCAGATGTTATTGCAAATCTCATCAACAATAAACATAATATACCTGTCTTACCTGCCAACTAATTTAGTTGGTTGCTATCGACTAGGTAAAAAACGAAATTATGATAAGAGGCCAAGACCGGTAGCCGTTGTGTTTGTAAACAGATGGTTGAAAACAAAAGTGTTTAATCGGAAGAAAAATCTTAAAGGATGCAGTGTCGTGATTAGAAAATGCTTTCTTCTGATTGTCAGGAATTATTTAAAAAAGTAAGGACATCTGTGGGTACTAAGAACTGCTGGACATATCAAGTTAAAATAGATGTATCGCAAAATGGGTCAAGAAAGCTTATATTATCTGAAAACGACCTTACTTTATTATAATTTAAATTAATTTTTTTATATGTTGGTTTGCAATTAAAGTTAATATTATTATTAGTTACAATGGTATATCTCGGGGATAGATTTTGGCTTATAGGTACTTACTTTATTTTCACTTTTCTTTGAACATTTTATTATTATTTCTTTTTAATAATTATTATGACGTCAGATATGCTGACGACACAGTTATTATCGCAAATGACTACAACGAGCTTCAAAGACTCATGCAAAGCATACACACAGCAAGTCAAGAATATGGTTTAGAACTCAATACAACCAAAACTAAATGCATGCTCATCAGCAGAACACAACAACCTTCGATGCAATTGACATTAAACAACCGAAAAATAGAACAAGTGGAGACATACACATACCTTGGAACTACAGTCAACACAAAATGGGACCAGTCAACAGAAATAAGATCAAGAATTGAAAAAGTGCGAAACGCGTTCAACAATATGAAAAAGTGGTTCACAAGCAAAATCTCAATGGAACTAAAATTAAGACTGGTCAAGTGTTATGTCTTCCCGGTCTTGTTCTATGGAGCAGAGGCATGGACCACAACGTAAGCCACCCTGAAGAAACTAGAATCCTCTAAGCTGTGGATAAAGCCGTATTCTTCGGATATCCTGGACAGACCACATCACTAACGTGGAAGTAATGCAGAGAATGGGCAAAAGCAAAGAAATAATCTTCACCGTAAAGAAACGGAAGCTTGAGTACTTCGGACATGTCATGAGGCATACTAAGTACCGGCTGCTACAGTTAATAGTCCAAGGAAGAATCGACACTAGGAGGGGACCGGGAAGAAGACGACACTCATGGGTGCATAACCTGCGACAATGGTTCGGACTAACATCAACCGAACTGTTCAGAGGTGCCGTAAACAAAGTCAAAATTGCCTTGTTAATAGCCAACGTCCGAAACGGATAGGGCAAAGGAAGAAGAAGAAGAATTATTACTTTTTTCATCTGAACTTAGGCAAATTAAATTTATTTACTGTAAGAATATTTTCTTTACGCTTAAGTTCACATCTTGTAACATCTTAAGTTATTTAGTGAAAAATCCTTAGTTTATAACGGGATTTGAATTAAAGAGTAATATTTATTTAATTTTTATTACTGTTAATAGATCACCATGTGAATTACTGTTTATGTAAATATTAATCATCTACAAATTTTGCTTAAATTGTTTAGCTAATCGTTTGTACCAATTTACTAAGTATCTAATCTAAGCATAACATGAGTAGTTTAAAGTGTGATCATATAAACTCTAGATCACTAGTTGTGCATTTTATTGATGTAAAAGAACTTATTTTGGAAAATGATTTAGATATTTTGGGTATAACTGAAACATGGTTAAAAAAATCAATATCCAGTAAGAACATTAATATACCTGGCTATAACTTTAAAAGAGTCGACCGGAATAAAAATGACAGAGGTGGAGGTGTAGGTATTTACATAAAATGTAATATAAATTATGTGCTGATTGAGTCATCAAATGAAATTGAACAGATATGGTTAAAACTCTCCCTTCAATATAAAACACTAGCTATTGGTGTTTTATATAATCCTTATGGAGCATTTTATAAAACTTTCTTTGGAGTTTTGGAAACAATTTTACCATCAGTACTGCCAAGTGTAGATCATTTACTCTGTTTGGGCGACTTTATTGTTGATCTGTTAAATACCAATAATTATTTCACACAGTTCATTACAGATGTATTAGATGGTCTTGGACTAAAGCAGATGGTAAATCAACCAACTAGAATCAGCCCGTTCACATCGAATCTGCTTGAATATGTAATAATATCTACTGACGATCAAATTTTGTCTATTGAAGTAAAAATTATCCCAGTAATTAGCGATCATAAAATGGTTGTTTTAAAATTTGGTTGTTATGTTAAAACTGATACAAATAAATTTATTACTACTCAGAATTTCCAAAATTTAAATTATAGTCAATTTAAATCAGATCTGGAATCTATACCACGGAGAATAATATATGAATTGCCGGATATAGATAGTAAAGTCGATTTTCTCTCTAATAATATCATTACTTTACTTGACATACGTGTTCCATATCAGACTTTTAAAATCTCAAAGAAATATGCTCAATGGTTAACTAATACCATCAGGCAATTAATGTTGGATAGGGATAAAAATCACTTAATGCTTACAAGATTACTAAAAATATAAATCAATGTAATGACTACAAAGTATTGCGTAACTTAGTAACAGCCATGACTATAAGGAAGAAAAAAATCATATTTTAAAAACATACATGATCAATCTTCTAAAGGCCATTGCTATTCGAAAAGCCAATGAGTCAACACCTCGGCTTCTTCTAATAGTGTTTTTAATAAAAGAAACTTGTCAGTTAATGTGATTTGTTATCAAGTAATTATTGAAAGTGAAAAGTTTTTTGTGAAACAACTTGGTATGTAAACTTTATAATTGATACAAACACACTAATAGGCCAGGCATTGCGCCTGATTTTCATTAAATATTCTGGCATCCAGAATATTTAAAAATGCTTTTTCAACCCACCGCTCCAAAACCTACACCGGCGACCACATCATATCCTAGCAGAAAGCAAGCGATAGTATTAAATGCTCTTCCGGATACAGCTCTCTTCGATTACATTAAGGTGAAATCGTAACACCAAGGCGTATTACCCACGCTTCTTGCATATCTAACCAACACATTTGCATCTTTCTTGCTTCTCTTTCTGACGTCGATATTCTTCTTAAAAACAATCCCACCGTTTCCGTTAAAAATAAAAAATCGTCCACATCCGCAGACTCATTTCCCCAAATAAAAGATTGTTAATATCTAATGTATGTCCATCGATTCCAAATCAACTTATCGAGCAGCCATTAAAAAACGAACTTGGTCTGCAACTAGCCTCACCTGTATCTCAGATTCGTACAGGCTCACCCGATGAAGATTATTCCCATATATTAAGTTTTCGACGGTAAAATATGCCTAAAAAACGCTAAATTTAAACTTCCATATTAAAACGAACTAAAACATTTAAAACACCTTTTTTTCATTTGCACCAGTACGTTTTTCAAATCTGCACAGCTTTATCTGCAAATTCCACCTAATCTCGTTTTCGTGGAAGCATTTTCCGTGACGTGAAATCGTTTGTTATATGAAAGTTTAAATTCAGCGTGTTTTAGGCATATTTTAAATACCTCATATTTTTTGCCAAAACTCAAAGTACAAATTTTATGTTATAGGTTTTGAAGATAATTCTTCAACAATGGTAATTTCAAAGCCACCGGTCAATAAAAGTGACACATTTTATTTTCTCACGAGAATTGTAAAAAGGGCAAAAATCATGTTACATTTTTTATTTAATAGCTTTACACAAACTGACTTCATTTGCGGCAAAATACAAAAAATATATACGAAATCTGATTTCTTCACCTTTAAAACCTATTTAAATTTTGGTCGGTAGATTACTCTGATCAAAAGTTATTAAATTTTTACAGTCGAGTTATTACAAATTTTATTTAAAAATGTATTTTTAACTAACTCTTAAAATAGTTTCAAGTGTTGTTTTTGAAAGAACGATACATTTTACACAAAAAGTGCTAACTAACATTTTTGTTTAATTTTTTTTTTTATTAGAAAAAGATGTCGCATCCAGCAAAAGATTATTAGCGACGGAACAAAATATAAATAACAAAGTTAAATACCTACAGATTATACAAAATGTTTATGGATCTGAGATAATTCACTATATTGTCACAGGAACAGTTTTGACCTAGAGCCTGTGGTAGAGCGTTTGGGATCTTCTAGCGCTTTCTTTGTTGGTCATATTTACTACAAATTGTTAAAAAGTGTTCGACTGTTAATCGGACGTTAACTGTAACGCAACCGCAATTTGTTCTCGTCTATTGCGCGACGATGGAAACCACTGAGACACATTATTTTTGATTTTATTTAAATTGGAATTAGTTTCAGACCACTCATTTCGCCACAAACACAACACTTTATTTTTAAAATAAGCTTTTAAGTCACTGGAAACACACTTATCTATCGGCTCCGACAAATGACTTAAAATTGCCTCTCGTGCAATCCTGTCAGCTTCTTCATTTCCTGTTATTCCGACGTGTGAGGGAACCCATAAAAACTGGACGCTTCTTCCATGTTCATGAGCTTGGGAAAGCTGGTATTTTAGCAACTTTTCAAAAGGATGTTTCGGAAAAATGTGTTTTAATGAATTTAGAGAGACGAGGCAGTTGCTCTAATAACCTTCAAAGGCTATCAGAACTTACTTGTTTGTCACAAGGAAGGTAAACATTGCAAATAGATACTAAACTGGTAAATATGATTCTGATAGCAACGGCCTCCAAATCACTGACTATTGGAATTTGTATCGCCTCGATGGATTTGTTTACTAGTATTGCTACACCACCGCTTGCACGACTTGCATCTGTACGGTCTTTGCGGAAACAAGTGAAATTTTTTAAATTGTACAGCTGATTGGTCTTTAAGTTTGTCTTTTGTAGACAAATAATATCTAGAGAATATTCAGATAAAAGAAGCTGTAGCATAGGGAAACGATAGAAGAATCCATCAATGTTCCATTAAAGTATCGAGTTGAATGTTGTTAACAGATTCGGAGTTAGATGATACTGAACGATTGTCTACAGAAGAGTCACTATCTAAGTCTGAAATCTCTTTCTCTAAGTGGGTGTATAGTTTCTTTTGAAGTTTTGTAACTTTGCTTTTTGTAGATCTATCATTTGCATATTGAAAGCTGCCTTGTAAAAGATGGAGTAAACCAGCCATATCAGTTGTAAATTCTTTAACGACGCTAATAGTGTCGGGGGAGCCTGGACATTATCAATCAGTAAGGACAATTGGTTGAAATTTAAAACGAATGGTGGGGTATGATTATCAATGAAATTTTCAAGAGTTTCCCGTGTAGATTGAACTTTAGATAAGCGCGGTTTTTTTGGTTTAGAGAGTTTGGGTTTTGCAAACAGATTTTCTAATGAAATTGCTGAATCTGAAGGAGGCGTGTCGATCTCACCAATACTGCGTTTTATGGAAGAACTTGCGTTTTCGCAATTGCTATTAGAGTTTTTACTTAGATGATGTGGCGTTATTACATTTGGAAGTACTGGAGCAAACTCATTGGTAGTGACAGAAGTCGAGCATGTAGTTTTATTTGTAAGATTGGTTGAATTGGTTGTTTCAAAAAATTGTGGTGATGTATCAGTTTTATTAGAATTTTCTGCAGTTGTATCTAATGGAAAAGGAGCTGGTAGATTGGAAAATATTGCTTTCGAAGTTTGTGAAAACGGTATTGCCGCTGAATGAGGTTGATTAAAAGTGTTGCTATGAGTAGAAGTATTAGTAGTTTCTTTGTCGTGGAGATTTGTAAGTGTAGGTGATATGCTCGGATTTGATAATGGATAACTTGATTACTGCTGGGTGTTTGTTGCCTTGTGTAGTATACTTGTTGAAGCTGTTTGATTTGGTACTTCATTGTGTGACTCAATATGAGTTGATTCCGTTACTGAACTGGTTTTGCATTGGGATGATATGTGTCCTGTATTTTTGCAAATAAAGCAGGTGAGTGTACCTTGTGACAAAAATAAGTAAGTGTGTAAGGTGTTTGGTCGAAATTTAATAGAATAGAATCTGGAATTGGTGATGTTATAGGGCTTATATGAACTTGCCTCCGAAAGCTCAATATGTGACTATATTCGGGAAATGTCGAGCTAATTTTCAGAAATGTTATTGGGGAAATAAACTTTAAACCGATATTCTGTAATTCTTCAACTAATACTTGATAAGGAATTGACGGGCAGACTCCAGACAAGACTAGTCTCTCTGCTGAAGAGACAAGTCTTCGTGCTGTTACAACTTTGCCGAGTACTTTTGTAGAGCCATGTTGTGTCATGAAGTTATCTACTACGGTTTTGTTTGCCAAATACATGCAGATTCTATTATGAGATAATCTAGATGAAAAAATAATATTTTTTGGGTTGATGATTGTACCCAAAGGAATGAGATAATCCTGCAGTTTAGCATTACCGATACAACTAAATACAATTGCTTGGTTCTAACTCGGAAAAGAATGTGAAGCGGCTGAAGCATAACTGTTTGTGATATTTGAATGTTGATTTACTGGACTGGTTAGATCGGAAGGTGTGTTTACATTGTGTGAAGTCATTTTAAGCTGCGGTGGCGAAGGCCTTACTCCGACTCTGGTAAATGAAAAACCAATCGCATGCTACTATAAGCTACTTAAAGCAGCTAACCTCACAAAATGATTGCACGGTAGTGTATATTTATTATTTGACGTTTTCTTTTCACAATAATAAAATAATAATTACGTATAGATGACTTACGTAGTAGTGTCTAGTAGATAAACACTTTAATTTTAAAAAACTATTTAATAAAACCACTTGTTTTTATTAAAAACTAGGAGTACGCTATCAGTACAACTTAACCGTACCTTGCCAGGGCCGGTTCCATGCATATCGTAAACATACATCGATGTTTTTGGTCCCCTCCCCTAAGAGGGGGGTTTTAGGGGGAATCCCCGGGTTAGGAGTGGCAAACTTTTTTGCATCTTTTAAGATTCCAACAAAATTTAGCTTATTCGTATGATTTTTAGAGGTCATATCTCTGACGATTGGACTATCAAGAAAAACAGTAAATTATATTGGAAATTAGCATAGTTTTCTTTTTACTTTGCGTATTTAAGATTACTAATTTTTTTAGTTAAACAAATAAAACTTTAGGTGTATTCCTATTTCGTTATATTAACTCATTTTATTTTTGGTAAATCGTTTCATTTGTAAAAAAATTAAAGCTATTGCAAGGATTTACGTAAAACATTGGCAATTCTGAATAGGCGCTCTCTTAAATCAGTCGTTTAAAATATCGATTTCAATGTAATATATCACGTAAGAAGGAGAAAGAAAGATATAATGTTTTTTTTGCTTTCCAGCTCTAAATTTTCCTTGAAGGCAACCAACGATTCAATTTAGAAAATTTATTATGAGAGTGTATATCCTCGGTTTATTTATAACGTATGGCAACTGTCAATGAACGGCATTCTGTATTTTAATTAGCAGTATCCAGAGGACTATTAAAATAGTAATTTATTAAGATGTTTACTTAGATACACAAGCATGAAAATATTTTATTTAAGTTTTGATACATGAGTTTCACTTCACCTTCTTCTAAGACTTTTGTTGACGTCTCATCTCGTTGATATTTGATCTTCTCCAATTTCGTTCTAGGCGTCCTATTTTTCTTTTTTTTTTTTTGAGTTTCGTTTTAGGGAAGTCTTTGCATTAAATGAGATATTTTTGTCAAGCGTGTGGCCAACCAATCCCACTTTCTAGACTTGATTGATTTTCTATCCCCTTATGATCGGTCATGTGTATGAGATCTTTGTTTCTGATGGCATCAGGTAAAAAAAATCGAATAATTCTTCGTAAGTATATGTTAACAAGACCTACCGTTTGTCTATAGGGGTTTTAATCATATTTCAGGTTTTACATCCGTAGAATAGAACAGATTTGACATTCGACTAGACTAATCAGATCTCTGTCCTTGTGCGGTCAGCACTCGAAATGGAGTTGACCATTTTAAATACTTACCAATTTATTCGTTTTGTCATACGAATATTGTTTTTCTGTAACCACTTTGGGTTATGGCATTTCCATAGTCTGTTAAACTGTTCACATTGTCAAACTGCGACTTGTTAATAGTAAATGGTATGCCTTTTAGAAAAGATAGTTAAGATTTGATTTCACGTATTTCACCTTTGCAGTACTTATAAGATTAAGTTGTAGCATTTTTATTTTCTTTGGTATATATTGAAATCACCTCATATGTATTAAAACACCGAAAAAGTATTTTCAATCCTTTTGCATCGCTGGAGTCGATAATAAACACATTAAAAAGTTTGTTTATATATCACAGATGCATATTTCTTCGCTTTTTATTTTGATAGTTTCCGCTTAATATTGCGCTTCAAATAAACATTTACTTAAATCGCTGAAAAAGTATTACATGGAAGAGAATTATATCACTCTCGGTAAGGCCGGCGGCTGTTAAAGGCGTTTAGTTTTATTTGAGTACTAATTTTTCTTCAAATTCGTATTTTTTTTTGTTTTTCATTCTTTATCATGAAAAAATGTGTATTATAGTAGCAGTGTAAAGTTTTATGTGCAGTTAATGAGGTTTGGGAGAGAGAATCTTAGAGAAAACATGCGGTGTGGGTGTTAAAAAGCCGGCAAATTTGTTGTGAAAAAGTGTATTAAACGCAATGTAATGTGTCAGTTTTGATAAGAGTAATGACTGTTTTTTGTTTTTATGCCGTCTCTCATCTAAGAGATTTGCGTCTAAAAGATTTGACATACCCACATTTGTTCCAGTTTTAAAAGAAGCCGAGTTTTCAAAGTTTGCATCCCAGGGCCCAGCTTTTATCCTCGTTTTGTTTGTCCTAAGCCATTTCCGGCTATTTCACAGTGAGAGATGCAGTTTTTTTGTATTTGCAGTGTAAGTCCAGTTTCAACCCCAGAAATTTTAAAGAAATAAAATTAACATTTAGTGAAGTCCTGGTAACTTTTTTTTGTTGAGCTTTTAAAGTAAAAATAGACATTTGCCATAAATAATTACTGGTTAAAAAATTGTAATAATTAAAATTATAAATGTTAGGGTGTGGCCTAGCTGTCATATTATTTATTCCCAAAGTTAAATATTGAATTTAATATTGACATATGACAGTTAGGTTTATTTTTTTGACAGTGGATACATACCTTATCATATTTGAGATTTTGTTTTTTAAAGAAGGTTAACCTCTATGCATAGTTTTATTTAAAAATATATGTTTCATTTGTAATAATTTATTTCTGCTACAAAATATCGCCCTGTAACAATTATAAGTTCTTATAGTATCTTCAACTTCTAGAGCTTGTAAAAGGATAGAACATGGGAAGTTTGTTTTTTTTTTGTTTTTTTGTATTTATTTTTGTAACTATTTATATAGTGTTTTTCGTACTATTTATAGTTGTAAGTGTTTGTGGTGAGATAACAATAAATATTTAATTTTTTTTCTTAAACCATTTTGTTTATTTCTTCTAAAAAAAGTTTCTAATCCCTTTTTGTGTTTTTAGGAAGGAAGAGCCTCTTATTTAATCCAGCAGGAAGATACTTCTAAGCGGCTTCCATTTTAAATAGCTTGAGATCTTTCTTGCACTGTGTTTTGTTTGTCCAGGAGACTCATGTAAGTACACTTTTTGTTTCATTTTTGGTAGTTACCCCATTCCAGCCCCCTTTCCATTCACGTATCCACCCAGTTCTCCAAACTAACCCTGAGTAGCCGTTCGCAAACGTTCCGGTTTGTTTTGTTTACCCTATCTCCACCCCAGTTATTTCAGTGGTAGGCAAAATAATCGTTACAAACTCGGTAGGAAGTCTGAACGTGAAATTAAATCTTTAACGTTAAAGAAAGTAATAATGAAATGCGTCCTAAAGACGAGCGAGATCTGAAAATAAAACAAACAGTAAAATTCAGATATTTTTACTTCAACATTTATATTATTACCTAGTCGCTCTTATAATTCCTGCAAGACGAAATACGTATAAGTGAATAATAGAGGCACTATACGTGAAATCACTATACGAGTAAAGGCACTATACGAGTTAGACTGGCATGGGCAGCCTTTGGAAAAGTAAGCTACATTCTTAAAAACAAAAGATATCCACAGCATCTTAAGACCAAAGTATACAATCAATGCGTACTCCCTCTTCTCACTTTTGGTTCCCAAACGTGAATATTTACAAAAGGAAACATGGACAAAATCATAAAGACCCAAAGAGTAATGAAAAGACAAATGTTGCACATAAGACTAATAGATTAAAAGAGAAACAAGTGGATAAGAGAGAAAACAAAAGTGACGGATGTTAGACAAGAAGTTGCAAAATTGAAATGGAGATTTGCCGGACAATATAAGACAAAAAAAAGACAGATGGAACAAAATTTTTATAAGTTGGAGACCGTGGAAATATAAACGAAGCAGAGGAAGGCCCCAAATGAGATGAGCATATGATATCAAGAAGCACGTGGGCTCTAGGTGGATGACTGTAGCGGCAGACAGAGAAAAATGAAAAAGGATCAGGGAGGCCTATGTCCAAAGATGGACCGAAGAAGGCTAATTAGATAGATAGACGTAAAATCAAATCTTAACTGTATTTTCTACATTTTTATTTACTCGTATTGTCTTTCTGATATGATGTGGAATGCAATTTTAGATTCCCCATATTAGTCTATTTATCGTCTGCTTGATTTGTAAATTCTAGAAGGCACAGATTAAGGTAAGAATCTGAAGTTTGGTTTAGAACAAGCAGAAATCTTCGGATTTTACTTTTTTGGTGTGTTAGTGTTTACGGAAATTCTCATGGTTTTGGT
Source organism: Diabrotica undecimpunctata (assembly GCF_040954645.1). NCBI lineage: Eukaryota > Metazoa > Arthropoda > Insecta > Coleoptera > Chrysomelidae > Diabrotica > Diabrotica undecimpunctata. The sequence goes on along the minus strand of NC_092804.1, from coordinate 127,397,819 downwards.
TTTATTATTATTGATTTTTTAATATATTTTACTTTTTTCAGTGGAAATTGTTGTCAGTTGGTATCTTTATCTTGAAACCTTTGCCCTAAGAGGACAATATTATCGGAGTATTCTGGATTGCTTATTTATGTGGTAAACGTCCATATTATGCCTCATTTGTCGGTGTCTAATTTGAAATGAACGTAGTTTACAACTATGTTAAACAGCACATATCCGTGTTTCACGTCAGTAGGAATGCCAAATCCGTTACTATTGATCTCATTGTGTGACACGCTTCATTTCGCTTATTTTTATTATTTTTGAACTCCAGAATTTTTTACAGAGCACTATGTGTTAAGGCACGCTTAGTGAGTTCTTATTTAGTGTCTATCTTAGTGTGAGTTTTTATTTAAATTTTATTTATTAATTAAACTTATTTATCTTTAGTTTCGGTATAGTATGAGGTCGCCCTTTTTAGGCAGCTCGATAATATATATTACAGGATCCAACTTGTAAATACAATACATTTTGGAGACGGCTATCGCCGTATTCCCGTTCTACTTCGCCAATCCTCCCGGTCCAAGGCATGCTCCTCCTTCAAACCTCACGATTCCATCGCTCTTCTAATTCCTTCATTCCATGAGCGTCGGGGTCTACCTCTTTTTCTTCCTCCAGGGGGCTTCCATCTGTGAAGTTTTTGGGGCCAACATTTGTCAGGCATTTTCAATAGGTGTCCAAACCATTTTAAACCTCTTCTTTCTATTTTCTCAATGACCGTTTCTGTAGCATTCATGTTATTTCTTATATATGCGTTGGTATTCCCTTTCAGCCTTGATGTTCTAGCACTTCTTCTTAAATAATCCATTTTAACTGCCAACAATCTTCTCTTCAGGTCTGCAATAATTGTCCATACTTAAGAGCCATAATAAAGAACTGATTTAACCGCTGTTCGATAATGTTACCTTTATTCAGCCTGCCGAATATAGATTTTATTCCGACTCCCATTTTCTTCACTATCCAAATGATTTAGCAAACGATGGTTCAGAGCCTGGCCTTAGACAAAAAAAAACAAAAAGGATATCTTTTTCTTCTTTTTATGTAAATAAAAACGTTTGTTTTTTTAATGTGCCTCCAGTAAGTTGTTGTTCCATCGTTTTCGTGGTCTCCCTACTGATCGTCTTACTATTAGGGAAGAGTCTTTTGTCGTCTTTACTGCTCTATTTTTTGTCATTTGGCTTATATGATTGTTTTATTCTACTCTTCTATTTATTACCCAGTTCTTGATGTTCTCCACCTTGTGTTTACATTGTATATCTGTACTTCTAGCTCTGTCGCATAGTATTCTACCATCAATTTCTCTCAAGTGTTTTTATCTTTGCTGTTTTTAACATTCTTTTTGTCCTGTCTGTGTCAGGTCATGTTTCTGCAACCTATGTCATTATTAGTCTGATGACTGTTTTGTAAATTCTGCCTTTCATTTCTTTCTCAATATTTTATTTCACCATATTGTTTCATTCAGGCATCCTATGGCTCTGCTTGCTCTATTCACTTAATCTTTTATTTCAGTTTTGAGCTTTCCGTAGCTAGATAATGTGATGCCTAGATATTTAAACTCCTCCACATGTTCTATTATGTGACCTTCCAGCTTCAGTTTACATCTTAGTAAATTTAATTTAACTATGAATTTTGTCTTTTTAAGGAAAATTAAGGAAAATTAACATGATAAATTTTTTGGCGCTTATATTAAATTGTTGCAGCATACGTTGTAAATCATTTGCATTTTAAGAGAGTAGTATTACGTCGTCTGCATAGCAGATTAAAAAAGGATATCTTAATAGTAGATAAGGGTTTGGGTGATAACTCCATAGATCTCTGTCGAAATTAAATAACGCGTACTAAACCGAGGTGTAAAAAGATTTCTCTTAGCTGTCCAATTATATGTCATAAAATAAACGTAGGTTGTAAATAACTTAAAACTTAAAATTTGTTAATATAAATTAAACATAAATCTAGAAAAAGACAAAAACCTTTTAAGAGAAAATCACGATTATCATAATTCTGGCTTTACAACTCTGCGCGGATCCTAGCTCACTCAAAACTTTCTCTTTAGTCATCCCTATCCTTCACCCTCCTTCGCCAAGAGTATTCCCATATTTCTTATGTCTTTATCGATGTTACTAAAGAACCTTGTTCTGGGTCTTTCTCTTTTTCTGTTTGTTTTATCTGCATTACATGCCCTATCCATCTCAGACCTGTGCTGTCTCATATGTTTTACGACATTTGGTTCCTGGTATATTCCATAAAGTTCGTTGTGTCGTCTTCTCTACACTCGCAATTCATGGCTCCATATATTTGCTTTACTACTTTTCTTTCGAAACATCCTAACATGTTCTCATTACTCAGAGTCCAGGTCTGTAAAAATTATGTTAGGACTCTGAGTATTAATGCTTTGTAGAGTTTTAGTTTTGTATTTCTCCATATAATTAAGGATTAAATAAGAAGATAGGGTCAAAAATAGCATCTGTTGGTCGTGTAAATTTTGTGATTTATCTCTCTCAGAGTTAACGAGGCATACAAATTCGTTTACTGTTTTGATGACGTCGTTTTCTATAACAAGTGGCCGTAGAATTTATAGTTGCATTCTTATTTTTATGTATTTCGTTTTGTTAGTGTTTATTATTAAAACCATTTTCGTAACCGATTATTTTAGTACTACATACGCATCCCGTTCGACGTTTTCCGTTCTGCCAACAATATTGATATAATTAGCATAGCAAGGATTTGCATTGATTTTTTATATATTGAGGTGGTTGAGATTTGTGGTATACATATTACTTTTTTCCTGTCACTCTGGCGCAGTCCGTTGTTTGTTTTAAAAGGTTCAGACAGCCCCCCAGGATTTTTACTCTACATTCAACTTTTTCAAGGGGTAGTTTTGTTAAATTTACCAACTGATTTGGTACTCCAAGCTCTTTCATTGTTCTGAACATTTCTATATACAGAGTCGTAGACTACTATGGAGTCTGTAAATATGTGATGAATATACTTATATGCCATATTTCATTATTTTTTTAAAATTGTTTTTTTTTGGCATATTACAATCACTGGGGAGGGATCAAGGTGTCCCTATTACTTTTATGAGCTGCTGTAGTACCATTATGGTATCGTGGTCACTTTCTACATATATTTCAGCTTGGAGAATATATCTCTTTTTGGTGATTTGTTTCTAGCTAGTTTTTTTAACTGCGTCTTTAACTGCAAGAATCGTCAGTGATTCCTTTTCTCTCTTGTCTGGTCCACTTAATTCATCTATTTCGACTTCCAGTTTTCGTTCTTCTTCCATCTTATAAAGTACCTAGTTATAGTGTTGCCCACCCATATATTCAACACATATTTCCTTGTTGTTAATTGGTTACCACTCTGACTTCTGCATTGTGGTTGCCTTAAATTATTTTCTGTTGATATTAACTTTTTATAGAATGCTCTGAATTATTTTTCTCTGTTAAGGTTTCATATATATTTAAAGTCTTTATTAAAGTGATTTCTTTATTTTTGTATATGTATCCTCTTCGTTTCTTTCCTCTTTGTCTGGTAATTCTCTAAAAACAGCTGTTTTTTTTTCTGTAAACATTTTTCTGTAGGCTTCGTTTTTTTCTTTTATTGCATTCTTGCATTTATCGTCAAACCAATTATTTTTACGGGCAGAATTTTGTGTCTCTATTTCATCTTTGACTACTGCTTTAATATCTTCCTTTATTGTGGTACAGTAGGAGTCTATACTTTCTAGTCTTCTTTATTTACATTTTGATTCCTTCGCCCGTTAACCTTTAACTACGGGCTACGGTGTACTCAGTACACCAGTCGCACTAAATTGGCCGCTATTTCTGATAAGCACTGGTTGTGCACGTGTCCCTCTACCTAACCTATCTCTGATGTGTCAGCTATAAACCTCAACAGTTGTAAAATTGATTGCTGCAGAGATAGACTGACGGTTGGAAAAATTCAGGAGAAGTTTACCAGTGTTGTATGTAGTACACCAAGCACCTAGTTATGTAAGTAAATTTTGTGAGATTTATATTACGTTTATCTACTAAAAAATAGCATTATTAATGTATAGCGACTTATATGTAACAAAAGCTAGACATTTTGCAACGTTTTGAATAAAAGAATTTGTAATTTGTTATTAAAATTTTAATAAAACTTTCATTTTATTATAATAAAACTAGTTTTATGATAATACATTTGATCAAATATTTTATTTTAGCATTTTCTCATAAATTAATATACCGTTATCTATTTGGATATTTGTGAGTACCTATTATTGGACTATTTAACGACCTTCTAGTTGTTTTTGTGGTCTTGTTTTTTCATGTTCTTTCTTCCATAGCAATACGGTCATGTCTCTTTAAAATATTAATTAGAAATAAATAATAAAAATTACAAACGTTGCCTCTATATATTTCTCGTAACGTTTATAAATCGAGAGATACTACAAAATATTTACTTTGCAGGGATCGTGTACCAGTAAGAAATCCCAAAAACTCTCAGAAGATGAACTAAGAGCTATGGCTCAAGCTATATTTGAGGAAGAATCTGATGAAGATGTTGGTGGAGACCCAGATACTTCAGACGACGAGCTAATAAAAAAAACAGAGCACGACACTGAATCAGAAGTTGATCTGAATGACGAAAATCAATATACGATTGACTCGGACACAAACAGTAACATTGAAAACAGTTCAGATCTTGATGAAGACAATGATTATTTTATAGCAAAAGACAGAAAAACTAAATGGTATAAGAAATCTCTTCTTAGCAAATTTACTAAAACTCCTTCAAAAAATATTGTCAAGATATTTCCTGGGCCAACAGTTTGTGCGAGAGATGTTACCACGGAACTAAGTGCTTTTGAAAAACTCTTTACAAATGAAATCATAGAAAATATAGTTGAATGTACAAATTTGCAGATTGCAAAAATGCGATTAAATTATCAACGGCCAAGACGGGCTAAAGATACGACTAAACAGGAAATCATGGCATTATTCGGATTATTATTTCTTGCAGGGACTAAAAAACAAAATCAAACACACTTCCTCAAATTGTGGACAAAAGATGGTACCGGCTCAGAAATCTTTCGTGCCTTTATGAGCGCAGATCGATTTTTATTTTTGCTTGCTGCTCTTAGGTTTGACAACAAAGATACTCGAAAGTACCGAAAATCAATTGACGAACTTGCTGCCATTCGCTTTATTCTTGATACGTTTATGAAAAACTGTAGCAGCAACTATTCCTTGGGAGAAGAAATGACTATCGATGAAATGTTGATACCTTTTAGAGGTAGATGCAACTTTGTGCAATACATTCCAAGTAAACCTGCAAAGTATGGCTTAAAAGTGTTTGTGTTATGTGACGCGCAGACCTTTTATGTCACCAATTTTGAGGTGTATTGTGGTCAACAACCGGAAGGGCCCTACAAAAAATCTAACACACCAACGGATATTACCCATCGCCTGCTTCAACCTTGGAAAGGTAAAAACCGTAATTTAACATGCGACAATTGGTATACGAGTTATCCGTTGGCAATTGACCTTTTGAAGGAAAAGATAACGATGGTTGGCACACTTAAACAAAATAAAAGGGAACTACCTCCAGAGTTTTTACCAAGAAAAAACACACCAATTGGATCATCCACTTTTGGTTTTCAAAAAGAAGTTACCATTGTATCCTACACACCAAAAAAAAATAAAGCTGTCATTCTCCTATCTACCATGCACAGTTATTCTACAGTAGATCCCGAAACAGAAAAACCAATGATAATTTTAGACTATAATTCACATAAAGGAGGCGTAGACACTGTAGACAAAATGTGCAGTACCTATTCGGTATCCCGAAGAACACGAAGATGGCCAATGGCATTGTTTTTTCAACTCCTGAATATTGCCGGAATTAACAGCCAGATCCTGTACAATGCTGCCAACATCGACAATCCTTAAAAATATAGAAGAATTTTTCTAAAAGAATTATCATTGGCATTGATAAGACCTCATCTTTCTGAGAGGGCGGAAATACAGAGTTTACCTCTGGATTTAAAAATATTCTTGAAGAAATACAAAAACGTACAAGACGACCACGATGAAGAACCACCAGCAAAAAAACGGGGGAGGTGCCATTGTTGTGGAAGGAGCAAAAATACAGTCACAACAATATCTTGCAACAAATGTAATAGAATGGTTTGTAAAGAGCACTCTGTTACAATTTGTGTAAATTGTAATTTAGTAGACGCAAACGAGGAAGAAAACGAAAGTGAATAGCACACATATTCTCTAATATGTTCATTTGTGAATGATTATTTACTCCTAGTTTTTAGATTTATATACTAGTTTTATAATATTTTTAATGTTAAGTTAATATACAAGAATCTCAAGAAGGTTATTTTTAGAGAAAAAGAAGTGGTTGAGTTTTTGTTCTTATATTTGTTGCTAATCTTTATATTTTCGTTATGTATTATTTTTTATGTTAAGACATTCTCTTAAATATATGCCTACATTTATTATATACAATATATGTACTAGAAATACCTAGTTATGGCTTTTATTTGCGTTTTTAGTCGGTGGTGTACAGAATACACCGCGCACGTAGTTATGACTAATGGAGGGGCGCCGTAGTTAAAGGTTAATACTGTTTTACGAGTATAGTTCTGCAATTGTTGCATCTTTCAACTTTTTCATATTCCATTTCTTTATATTTATTTAATTTTTTTGGCTTATATTTGAAATTCTAGCCCTCTATGTTGGGATCACTAAGAAATGATCTGCAATGATAATAGATTTAAGACATTAAACAGACGTAGTATACTGCCAAAATTATAGAGGCAAAAACATAGTGATAATATTCAGCAAAGTAAAAAAAACAAGTTGATGAAAGTTTTGTTGTGGTCAAACGACACTTACCGTTACTTAAGTTTATAGCAAAATAGAAATTATGAATTTATTATCTAAATTGTGAATGAAATATAAATTAAAAAATAAAGTCAAATTTGTAATGTATTCCTCTTTAGGACTGTTGGACATAACATAAAGCTACTTACGATAGGTTTTATTAATTTATTAAGCTTTATAAGAATTGTATAACTTAACCTTAATTCAGTTCACATGTAGTCCATGACCTAAATCTATTGTCATGTGTGGTTGTCATGTCACTGCTGTCACTTAAGGTTCCGTTTGCCAAGTGCAACGTTGCCAAGTATATCCGTACATGAAAACCATACATAACACGTCCCCTTTAATAAAAACAAAATAAACAAAAATTAATTCACATAATATATCATAAGTACATAAATAACAATAATTCACAAATATATTAATAGGTAAATCTATCAGGAGGGCGAATGACTCTACCACTTCTGGAGGTTTTCAAACCAGGTGAAGTACTGTATGATGTAGAAGGTACATTAATGTCATTGATGGGTGATGTTCTATTAGATGTTGAAGGTACATCAATATCTTTGATAGTGTTATTTGTTTTACAGTCCCTTGTATCATCAGGTACATCAGGACAAAGAACTGCTCTCATATTTCCCATACTTGTCCTTCCAGTAGTCACAATATCATTTTCATGACTAGTTTTCACATATGCTTGCTCACAATTTGCATTTGCATGTTGATGTGCTTCTGACCGTACAGGTCTAAGATAGTGTCTATTACGTCTATAAGCAGTATCATTTACTTTAACCATGTAATCCCTTGATCCTTTCTTTGCCATAACCACTCCAGGGTTCCATTTCCTTTTCTTTTCTTGAAGTAAAATTTGTTGTCCTGATTTTAATTCTGGTAACCTATTTGTTCCTTTGTCATAATAGTGTTTTTGTTTTCTTTGATTTTCTCTCAATTGTGTAAAATATCTTTTATTAGAATGTCTGGGCTTTAGAAATTCCATACTGACTGGTAAGTTGGTTCTGAAATTTCTTCCAGTTAGCAACACACAAGGAGCAGGTAAATTTTGTTTTGGAGTTGTATTATAATCTAATACAGCTAGAAATGGATCTTTCTTAGTTTGTACAGATTTTAAAAACAAGTTTTTTATTGTTTGTATTGTTCTTTCCACCATGCCATTGCTACGAGGATATTGTGGACTTGATGTTGTTACTTCAATATTATATATACGGACAAAATTTAAAAATTCATGAGAGCTGAATGGAGGACCATTATCAGAAAATATTTCACAAGGCAGTCCATTAATAGCAAACAAATTTTTTAATTGTGTTACAACACTGCTAGCCGTTTTGTTCATTAGTTTATTAACAATTGCAAACTTCGAAAAATAATCAACCACAACTAAAAAATCTTGTGAGGCTACTGTCATGAAATCAATACCAATTTTTTGCCAAGGTATTTCAGGTACATCATGTGATTTTAATGGCTCCCTATTGTTGCTCTTATAGCTCATTTGACAAGTCAGACAGTTCAGAACAATGTTTTCTATATCCTTCATCAATCCCGGATAATAAATTGCTTCTTGAGCCTTCTTCTTACATGATACTACACCCTGATGAGACTGATGTATAACATCAAGAAATTCACCCTTCAATTCTTCAGGAATAATTAACCTTTTTTTATAAAATAATACATTCTTTAATAAATATATATCATGTTTGTCAGACCAGAATTTTTTCACCTCAGAAGGTACAGAACTTTTATGCTCAGGCCACCCATTTAAAACATAATATTTAACTTTTTGTAAAGATGGGTCAGTATCAATTGCATTTTGCAATCTTTTTTCATTTTCTTTTGATGTTGCTACAATAGAATACACTTTTAAATTATTTTCATCATCTATAAAATTAGTATTTATGGTTTTATTCAAAGGATCTCTACTTAAATTGTCAGGAACTTTGAGATTTTTACCAGGAACATATTTGAGTGAAAATTTATATCTCATTAATTGCATTGCCAGTCTTTGGATCCTAGGTGACATTTCATCTAAAGGTTTTTTTAACAAACCTAAAAGAGGTCTGTGGTCTGTCTCTATTTCAAAATATATGCCATAAAGATAGAATGAAAATCTTTCACATCCATACACTATACCAAGAAGCTCCTTTTCAATGTGGTTATACCTCCTTTGGGTTGGAGTTAATGACACTGATGCAAATTCAATTGGAAACCCATCTTGCGAGACCATGGCCCCCAAACCATATGGGCTGGCATCAACAGAGAGTATGGTCTTTTTGTCAGGGTTAAAATAATGCAAAGTAGTGGCTGACGCCACAAGATTCTTTAGTTTATCAAAACATGCCTGTTCATTATGTCCCCAATGCCACTCATTTTTACTAGAAAGTAAACATCTTAGGGGACTAGTGTGTTCTGACAGGTTTGGTATAAATTTTGCAAGATATACTATGGTTCCCAAAAAACGTTGTAATTCTTTTTTATTACTTGGTGGTGTCATTTTTGTAATAGCTTCTGTTTTATCATGATCAGGTGAAATGCCAATATTACTAATCTGATGACCTAAAAATTTCACTTTTGTTTGACAAAATTTAGATTTTCCTAAATTCAAAGTTAAGCCACTCTGTTTAATTTTTTCTAAAACACATTTCAAATTTTTATCATGTTCATTTTTAGAACATCCAAAAACCAAAATATCATCAAAATATGTTATTGTTCCTGATATACTATCTAAAAGTTCAGACATATATTTTTGAAAAATTTCAGGTGCACAGGTAAGGCCATATGGTAATCTCAGATATCTATAACGACCAAAAGGTGTAGTAAAAGTACATAAAAGTGAACTTTCATAATTCAAAGGCAACTGAAGAAAAGCAGATGACGCATCTAATAATGTGAAATAATTAGCCCCTGAAAGCTTAGCAAATAAAGTATCTTGAGTAGGAATTGGAAACCTTTCTCTTTTAACATATTTATTTAGATACACAGGATCCATACATATTCTAATATCAGATCCCTTATTTTTCGGAACAACTACAATAGGATTTTGCCATTCTGTGGGTTCACTAACTGGTACAATAAGGTTTTTACGTACCATATCATCAAGTTTATCTTTAACTTGGCTCCTTATAGCCAGTGGAATTTTTCGTGTCCCACTTATGAATGGCACTGCATCACTAGATAAAGTTATATTAAAATACCTGTTGACCTTTCCTACACCTGAAAAAATGCTCTTATAACTATTTATAATATGATTTGTTTCATTATCTATCATACTAACACTAGGCTGATCACAAACAATTTGAAAGTCTCTTGCTGCCTTTAGGCCTAATAGAGATTTTTGTTTATCATTATCTAAAATATAGAACAGACAATCTTTAAATATTTTCTTGAAAGAGCAAGGTATATAAATTTTACCAACAACATTAATAACATGTCCAGTATAGCTAGATAATGAACTATTAGTATTTTCAAGCATTTTATAATCAATATTTAAATTTTTAAAATCACTACTGTTCAATATATTGACTTCACTTCCAGTATCAACTTTTAAAATACTCTCTTTACCATTAATAATGATTTTTTGGAACCATTCTGAAGAGTTCGGTTTAATTTCATTAACAGTCCACACTAGTACCTGTTCATCAGTTAAATCAGTGTCAGAATTGCTACAACTACTATCGTTATCATTGATTTCATGGACTTTGTTGTTATTATCAGGACAAAATTTACGGTAGTGTCCTTTTTTGTTACACAAAGAACAATATCTGAAAAATGCAGGACACTTACCCCTAATATGCTGAAGTCCACATTTATAACACTGAATATAATGGTTACCTGTATTTTTGTCAGTAACTTTGTGGCTTGTAGACTGCTCCTTCTCATACTTTGAACCATACCTTGACTGTCCTGTAGATCCAGGTCTGTTTTCTTCATTTCTTTTCTTCACAACACTAACACTTTCACTTTCTTTGGATATTTCACGTTGAGTAACAGCACTATTTTCCATAGCCCTACAGATGTCTATAGCTTGTGCTAGTTTTAAATCAGCACATTGTAATAATTTTTCTTGAATTCGTAGATCATGTGTACCCAAAACAATCCTGTCCAAAATTAAAGTATCCTTTTCTTTAAACTCACATGTTGATGCCAATTGTTTCAAGGCAGTTACAAACTGATCGATACTTTCATTTTGTAATTGATCTCTTTTAAAGAATTTAAAATGTTCATAAATTAAATTCTTAAGAGGGCTGCAGTATGTATCTAACTTACACAAAACAACATTGTACTTCTGATCATCTCCAACATTTTCATACTCGAAGGTATTGAATATCTTTAGCCCTTCATCTCCCAGCTGATTTAGGAGAATAGCGATTTTTATATGGTCTGGTTTTTCACTTTTGCCGGAGGCTGTTAAAAATAACTGGAACTTTTGCTTTCAAAATTTCCACTCGTGAGAAATATTATTTCCTTGGAAACTAAACGGTTCTAAGCCTTTACAAGTATCTGTCATATTGATTCGAGCACAGTATAGCTCCTTTACTTACATATATTTTTTATAGGCTTTTGTCACATGCACCGGCTTTTAACACAACTTAACCTATCGTCACTTTTTCGCTGCCACCATGTAATGTATTCCTCTTTAGGACTGTTGGACATAACATAAAGCTACTTACGATAGGTTTTATTAATTTATTAAGCTTTATAAGAATTGTATAACTTAACCTTAATTCAGTTCACATGTAGTCCATGACCTAAATCTATTGTCATGTGTGGTTGTCATGTCACTGCTGTCACTTAAGGTTCCGTTTGCCAAGTGCAACGTTGCCAAGTATATCCGTACATGAAAACCATACATAACAAAATTGAATGTACAATTAATAATTAAATAGTAGTTATTGTCAATTTATGGAGATATACAGGGTGTTTCAAACAGTTATGTCATTAATTAAATCACGCGTTTCGGGGACAAAAATAAATTGATTGAATCCAACTTACCTTAGTACAAAAGTGTATACAAAAATAGTTACAGCCCTTTGAAGTTACAAAATAAAAATTGTTTTTTTGCATTATCTCCTAAACTACTTGACCTTTTGTAATAAAAATGGACACTTTACTTTCTTTTTCTGAAAGCATTTTTTATACAAAAGAAACAACAAAATCTAAGCGCACAAAAAAATTTTAAGGGGCTGTGCAGCCTTAAATCCCCCCAAACTTTTGAGTACGTTCAAATCAAATGAATTTTGTGGCATCATTAGTTTAACACATTACTTTTAAAAAAAATTTGCCTCCTATCACTTTTTTCAAAAAACAGTTTTTATCGAGTTAAGGCCCTTTTGATTCACCTTTAAAAAATGACGTGCAACTAAATAAATGGTTTAAATGAATTAACAAGTACAAAAAATGTCTATAACCTCTATAAATATGATATTACAATAAATGTTTATAATAACCCCCATTTTCTTCAATACACATTCGGTATCGTTTTAATAAGGAAAACCGAATGAGCTGAAAAATCAGATTTTTCTGACGAAATTGATTTGCAGCTTCAATTATTCTAACCCTCAATTGTTGTTCGTCCTCTATTATTACAGAATACATTTTCTCTTTTATAAACCCCCAAAAGCAAAAGTCCATGGGGTTAAGACCTGGACCTCTGGGTGGCCAAGAAATAGGTGAGTTACGACCCCTTCCAATCCACCGACCAGGATACAACCTGCAAAGTTATTCCCGAACTTCATTACTGTCATGCGGTGGAGCGCCATCTTGTAGAAACCACATATTTTGCCTTATTGCAATATTTCCTTCTTCTAAATACTCTTGTAAATCGTTTGCCAATAACTGCAAATAATTATCACCATTTAAATTGTTGGGAAGAAGTACTGGGCCTATTAGATTTTTATCCACAATTCCTACTTAAACATTAAGTTTGAAAGTCCTTTGGTGATGAGTCGTTTTTTTGGCGTGAGGATTTTCGTCGGCCCAAATGTGCTCGTTTTGATGGTTGGTTATTCCATTTCTACTGACGGTAGCCTCGTCGGTAAACAAAATATTTCAAATAAAGTTAACATTTCGAGTGATTTCCATTACCAACCAATTGCAAAATCCAATCCTTTTAGAATAATCTTCAACCAATAACTCTTGAACCGTTGTTAAGTGATAGGGTTTAAGCAGTTGATCCTTCAAATGCCTTCAAACCCTTACGTGAGGAACATTTGGTTGCGCAGCTATTACCCTTGTACTTGTTTCAGGGACTTCTTCAATGATTTCTAAAAGGTCTTGATCAGTTGCATCCATTATCGGACGACCACTATTGCCAGCAACTTGCGGTTGGAATGTACCCGTTTCCCGTAAACGACGATCAATGGTCAGAAATAATCGTCTATCGGGTGTATTTCGATTGGTGTATTATACTGCATAACGCCTTGCGGCTGCACCACTATTTCCTTGACATTCACCTACGATATTCTCTATAGTTTATTGAAATCATAATTTAATCTGATCCAACTTACCCAAAAGTTAAACGCATATCTGCCATTTCCTGAAATGTGTAGGCCATTGTAATATCAAAATTTTTAATAATAATCTTATTAACGCAATAAATGATAGCTTCAAATTATTGACTATTATTGATGAAACTGTTTGTAATTATTGTATGCGTAGAAACTAATTGTAATTTTATGGCTAACTAAGAAAAAACTAGTTTTTGGAAATTTACAAGAGGCAAAAAAAATTTAAAAATAATGTGTTAAACTAATGATGCCACAAAACTCATTTGATTTGAACGTACTCAAAAGTTTGGGGGGATTTAGGGCTGCACACCCCCCTTAAAGTTTTTCTGTGCGCTTAGATTTTGTTGTTTCTTTTTTATGAAAAGTGCTTTCAGAACAAGAAAGTAACGTGTCCATTTTTATTACAAAATGCCAATTAGTTTATGAGATAATGCAAAAAAACAATCTTTATTTTGTAACTTCAAAGAGCTGTAACTTTTTTTGTGTGCACTTTTGTACTAAGGTAAATTGGATTCAATCAATTTATTTTTGTCCCCGGAATGCGTGATTTAATTTATGACATACCTTTTTAAAACACCCTGTATATCTTAAAATCAATTTTATATTAGTTTACGTATCAAGTCTTTATTCGCCTCTTACATTTTATGTGTTGCGCTAGTAATATAATTTTAATTTCAAAATATATTTAATATTGATTCTTTTTTTAGATAGTAAATACTAAAACTGTGTGGTAACTTAATTGCACCACAAATATTAATTACCGTATTAATCCAAACTAGTGTAAATGATGGATTCTGAACTTAGTGCCAACCAAACTAATTATTTTGTCATTAACAACAAATTAATGCCTACGATATTCCTGTCGGAGATACACCGCTTGGCTTCGTCAACAATTCAATAGATTTGATTAATATTGTTATTGGTGATTAGTTCTACAGTTACAATTAATACAAAAGCTACATTCAATTAAAAATTAAACCTCATGGCATAATTTTGATTATAATACTGTCTTATCTCATCTCTGGTGACGTGTTCGATCTATGTTCGACTTGAAAAGCAGGTTAGTTCAGAAATTTTTAAATATCGGTCATAATTTTATAAAATAATTTATAAAAATAATATAACCACAATACTGCCCTGTTAAGAATAGAAGGCGTATATGCAATTTTGAGTTTTTTTGGGTTATAACGCCAACACATTGATAGCCAAATCATCTTCATATATGTTATCAATGAAATTCCTATCTGCTGTTTAAAAATAAGTTATTGCACTTTAAAATTTTCTCGGATCTAATTTTTACAGTTTATTTTAAGCCAATTTGTCGAATTTCCATTTGTTAACCCTTTTAGTCGTATCTTCACAAGACGATTTGTAGTTACGGCAAATTTGCTTCTTGTGTAGTTTCGACAAAATATTCTAACAACAGGAAGATCTAACCTAAACATTTATAGTGTTCCCGCCTTTTTAGTTTCCTAACCTAAAAATTAAACGGTTGTAAGCGTTATTCGGCGTATCTGATTTATAGTTATTTACTAGTATTAATCTTATTGTTATAGTGTTTTTAAGTGTGTTTACATTAAAGTTTATTAACTAAACCAGTAATAATCGACATAAATAGCAGAGCATTTAAAATGCTGCATATTTTAAATAACCAACAAAGGGAGAAAATACATATTTTACGACGACAAGTCGTGAAGAAACCTAAACTTCAGCATAATAATGATCCCGATTTTATTTTGTCAGATTCAGAGACGGAAGAAATTGAGGAACCGTAATTAAACAGAAAAGATAAAATGCTTTCACGGCCATCGTCTAACTTGTTAAACTATTTGTTTGGGCTGTTAGGCTGTTGTCTTCTGAGATTAGTTCTCGAAGTTTGGCCAAGACTAGGCGGTTGGCATCTTTTGGAGATGTTATTGCTTCGCTTATAAGCTGAAACTGACGCCGCATTGTCGTACCATTGTTGTGTTTGTCTTGTGTGCTTTTGGGTGTTTTCTTGGGATTGGTTGGCTGTGCTGTCCTGTTTTAGGCTTTTGCCTCTTCAGGACGTGTTTTTCTTTGTGTTGGATGTGGCTGGCACTGGATTGGTGTTGTGTCTACTGGTGTACGGTGTGTTTGTTTATTGGACGTTGCTGCTCTCGCTAGTCCTGGACAATCGGGGGCGAAAGGTATGTAAGTGAACGGTTCTTTTCAGAATTTTTTTTTGAATCAAAAACAGAATTAGTAAATATATGAAATTGAATTATAAATTTATTAATTTATTAAATTAGTGTATGTATATCGCGACGCGTGAGGGCAGCTGTGGACTGGTATCTCAAAAAACAGACTAGTATCGTTGTGCAATGGGATCGGAAAACCACAGAAAACCGATCCCCCCTGTCGTTGTCAATTCAAAGTGAACATTTAGTATTATAAGCGACGGTAATAGAGGGGAGTTGCCTCCTGTATGTCAATGTATTCATCCGGGAGCTCGTTGCTGGCTAGTTCCAGCAGAATGGCGGGTAGGAATGGGAGTTTGGGTTTGGGTTTTCGTCTGAATACATTGCCGATGGATGAGCAGGTAGTTTTGAGGATGCTTTGGGCTCTGAGGTTTTGGCCCCGGATGGTGCGAATTGTGTAACTCCTGCTCAGAAAGGAAAGCCTCTCACTGATGGGCTGGATGTTCGACAGGCGATGAATATGTGCGGAAGGATAGTCGTAACGTTTTCTGTTTAGTTTACGTAAGATTCTCCTTCCAGTGTCAGTAGTCTATTGTTGAGATGTTTGGGCATCACAGCACAAATACAAGATTTGTACTCGATGACCGGTCTGATGAATGTTTTGTATGTATGAATAAGTGTACGTGTGTGTGTGCGACCGAATTTGCCACTAAGAGCGTTAAGAAGTCCGAGTCGGCTCCTAACCTTGTTACAGGTTCTGTCCGTGTCGTCACTCCAGCGTAATGTTTGTGTAAACAACACGCCGAGATATTCGATCTGCTTTCGGAGTCGGAGTCGTTCTCCCCATAAACTCAAATTGTACCTTTCGGTGATAATGGGTGTGATATATTCAGTGCGGTATGGATGTCTGAAAAGGATCATCTGTGTTTTGTTTGGGTTAGGTGTCACTCTCCATCTCTGACACCATCGCTCGACTAGGAGCAGATGATTTTGAGCTAACCTAAGTGTAGCGTCGATGTTTTGTGTTGTTGCAAGAAGTGCTGTATCGTCTGCGTATAATAGAGTGGTTGTATTAGTGTGTCTGGGGTTAGGGAAGTCGCTATTGTAGATTGAGTAGAGTATTGGTGCCAACACGGAACCCTCAGGTACTCCCGCTCTGGTGTGACGCCGCATTGTACTGCTGAGGCCATATTTTTATTTTCTACCCGCCACCCCTCCACTGGTTTCGGCGTGAGGGGGCGTGTCGTCGTTTGTAGTAGCTTTTGTTTCTTCGTGTTTAACGGGAAGGGTTTTTGTGGATTTTAATATCGGTATCCATGTTTTGTTGATTTTTAATCCTTCTTCTATCCGATTAAAATTATTTGGGTGCTTATGATGTCACGTGGAGAGAAATACACCTTGCTACAACTGATCATGCAGGGAAAGATCCAAGGAAAGAGAAGCATAGGGAGGCGTAGAATGTCATGGCTGCGCAACCTGAGAGAGTGGTACGGATGTACATCAAATGAACTTTTCAGAGCAGCCGTCTCAAAAGTTCGAATAGCTATGATGATTGCCGACCTCCGCCGCGGAGATGGCACTTGAAGAAGAAGATATCTCTACTGCTTACCGATACAACTGTGGGTAGTACTGTAATGTTTTATCCATCATCTGCGTTTCTTCAAACAGTCTCCGATGTTCTCCGCTTCAGTGATAATGGCATTTATGTTCGTTTATCCTTGTGTTTTGTGAGTCTTTTCGTGGTTCCCACATATACCATTCCACATGTGCACCGAATACCATGCACAAATCTTCTTATTTTTTATGAGAACGCTGGGATATGAAAAGAAAAATGACAGAGTTATTAGAGATGCCTTTACTAAAACAAATTCTAAAGTGACGGTTAACAGGAATAAACAAGAAAAGACAGGAAAAATTAAAATAGATTGAAATATTATTAAAGAAAATGTAGAATCTTTCAAACCCACAAAACCACACTACCGTCGGGAGCATGCACCAGAACGACGTTATCTTCCCAGTGACATCACAATAAAATGATGTACCAGAATTTTATTGAAAAATATCCAAATATAAAGTATTTGTATATTTATATCGAGAAGTTGTCGCAACTATAAATATTTAATTTGTAAAATTAGGACACGAAGGTTGCATTGGTGGATAATTGTGAGGAATGCACCAACTTTGGTGTACATCAAAATAAATACACTGCTGTCAGATCAGAATATCAAACTGACTCCTCTGCAAAAAGTAACTGGGAGGATACATCAATGATAGTTTCAGCGGATTTGCAAAAGGCAATAAAATATTATATTAATTATAAATGTTTTATTTTGTTATGATATTATAGGTCATAATGCTTCCGAGAATTGATATGTTTAGGGAGATTATTTCTACACCTATAATAATTGCTTTTGATAAAAGTTTTGTCGTCAATGCTAGAAAGCCAACAGTACCAACTGCAATTTTATGGCACGAAGGAATAGCCCGACGGATTAAGTCGGATATTGCCAGCACATTCTATAAATTTTGATTGTCTCACCGAGACGCTAAAAATGTTACGCTATTGACAATTATTGCTCTGCTCAAAATAAAAACTGGGCTTTGTTTACTTTCTTTATGTTTATTGTAAACTCTGATGATATTGCCCTTGAAAAATTATGTATTTTGAGCCTGTATTAAAATATACAATGTTAAAGACTTTTTGGATGCAGTAGCAAATGCGGCAAGTGATGCTAAAGTAATTGTTATGGAATTAGCTGACTTTTTTGAATATCAAGAATTTACTTCTGCATATAAACTGAATAAAATTAATCCCAGGCCATACCTAAATCAAATGGTTAAAGTAAATTTTTCTAGGGGTAAATATACTTTTTCGTACAAAACCAGCTTCACCTCAGAGACAAAACGTAAAGTAAACATTCTAAATGCAAAGATTGCAAAACAGAGAATGACAAAACCTTCACCCAAGTCCATTCCTAGACGCATAACGACTGAAAGAAAAAAAACTAATTATATCCAAACTGTGTGGACAAATGCCTAAAGGCAGACAAACGTTTTGGAATAATTTACAAACTTCAATGGAACCTGGAGCTTTAGATGATTAAAAAAAACTGATTATGACTTTACGTTATTTTGTTTATCTTAATAAACTATAACTTTGATTAGGATAATACTTTTTACTTTACCTTATTTTTATGATTTATTACGATTTAATCTCGTATCTATCAAAAGTCCCATTTCAAATACTCTGAAAAAAAAATTGCACGCACTCTTAAATTTGTACTCAAAAAATATATTGCTATGTTATAACAAGATTTTTATTGAGTCATTACAATTGATAGCAATTAATCAAATCTTAAACATCGAATATCTTAAAATAGAGATTTTGTCAGTTACGACTTCTATTCTTAACAGGGCAGAATATATATTGTAAATTTTTATTAAGGAAAAGACAGTCAAGATTTGACTTTACGTACAGGGCGCCTGCACATCCGCTTATACGTATTTCGGCCTAATAGGCCTCATCAGAACGGCTTTCGCAGTTGCTCTGAACGTGAAAACAAATCTCTTCTGTCTGAGGAAGCAACTCTAACATGGCTTCGTATAGACGCAAGTAGCGACGTCTGATAATAAAATGCGTAAACTAATTTTCGAAACCAAATTCAGAATATCGCTTTAATCTGTGCCTTCTAATAATTGCAAGCTAAAACAGACGTTGATAAAGATGTTATTAGAGACATGGGGAATCTAAAAATTGTATTCCACAACATATCTCCCCAACTAAGCAAAATTCTTAGCAAATTGGTTTCTTGTACTCGTACAGAGTATATAGGAATAAAAAGGAAAAGACAGTCAAGATTTGATTTCACGTACAGGGCGCCTGCGCATCCGCTTATACTTATTTCGGCCTAATAGGCCTCATCAGAACGGCTTTCGCAGTCGCTCTGAACGTGAAAACAAATCTCTTCTGTCCTAGGAAGCAACTCTAACATGGCTTCGATAAGATTTGTTTTCACGTTCAGAGCGACTGCGAAAGCCGTTCTGATGAGGCCTATTAGGCCGAAATACCTATAAGTGGGTGCGCAGGCGCCCTGTACATGAATTCAAATCTTGACTGTCTTTTCCTTTTTATTTCGATATACTCTGTACGAGTATAAGAAACCAATTCGCTAAGAATTTTGCTTAGTTGAGGAGATATGTTGTGGAGTGCAATTTTTAGATTCCTTATGTCTCTAATAACATCATTATCAACGTCTGTTTTGCCTTGCAATTCTTAGAAGGCACAGATTAAAGCGAAATTCTGAATTTGGTTTCGACAATTAGTTTACGGATTTTAAATTTTTATTGTTTTTAAATTTCTTCTATAATTTTAAATCACCAACATAGTTTAGTGCTTTTTGCTAATTGTTAAAAGCTCACCATGATTTCCGTCGCAGGTTTAGAAACTGCAATATCTGTTTTGAGTCAAATGGTATATAAAAATGGCTCGGAAGCCCAAAACGAAGATCACCTAAGGCGAAGAATTTGGCAAAAATTTCGTGGGATCGATTTAGAAACAGTCCAAAGGCATATTTCACATGAAAGACCAAATTTACGTGCCATCAAAGATCACGGACCTTTTTCTGTACTATAAAATAAATCATAAACCTTAAATATATAGACTTAATTTCCTGTATTTAGTTAATAAAATAAACTTAATTTACAATTGGAAAATACATATTTATTTTTTACGAAAACTTTAGGGGAATGCGTTATAACAAATTAAACTATTAAAAGAATTGTTTTTATTACTAATTTATACAAAAATAATAATAATAAGAATTTTGTATTCAAAACGATTTTCAAAGTAGAGACTAAAACGTCAAATATAGCGTCTTTTCAATTAAAATAATAATTGTAGTTTATACCCTTTAATATTTAATTGTTAAAGATAAAATTGTAGTAATAACGAATGAAGTAACTGTTGTTTCCATAATATGTTCTTTTGTATGCTATGGAGCTTTCCCTTTGAAACGAATTAAGTAACATAAAGTTGAAATATATTAAATTTCAAATTTCTTAAAATCTCGATATTATCGTAAATATTTTCAAAACACTTGTAGCAAACCTGACGTATTCACTGGCGCAAAAAATTGGAAACCCAATTCACAGCGATACAAAACAGCAATTTAGTCACGGCTTTAATGCAATAATAAAGTGCTTTGTAAAGTACTACGATAGCATGCTGATAGCTGGCTGCTTCGACGATGCGAACCTTTTTCAATACCGTTTATCACACACAAATTATTATTATCGTGCATTATAATGTTCCGCATTTTCCCATACACGCATGCTGAAATTCCGCTTTTCATTATTTTGGTTATCAGCCAAGCACGAAAATTCAATACGCTCAAATCCCTGAGATTGTCGGAGTTGAATTTCTTTTTTGGGAATACGTTATTTACGATAGGATTGTTTATGATTGTTAATAAAATGTAATAATATTTGTATCTGATTCTTACACTCGTTGCTTATGGCATTTTTATATTAACTTTTATTTTTTCTCAGACGAAATACCCATTTACAATAAAAAATATTTTAATTTTGAAGTTATTATTGTCACCAGCAAACCGTTTTTAAATACAATGAAAAAATCTGTTCGGTTCGTTAAAAAAAATTAGTTTGAATTGGTTTAAGGGAATATGGTATTTTAAAACATTTAAAACAACTAACATTGAGACCTATTTTGTCCAAAATTAAATCCAACAGCACACAAGAATGATAAAAAGTGAATCTATAAAATAAAATGTGAATGCAACACTTTTTATGTAGGAGAAACTGCAAGATCACTAAGTGTCATAATTGCAAGTGTCATATGCAAACTTCCCTGGGACAACAAACATAGACCACAATGGAAAGATGATCAATAATCATGAAATAATACAGACATAAAAAAATGTCATAGAAGCAGTTCTCATCCTACTTAACAAAAAAAAAATGTGTAGCAAACCCATCAGCAGAATATAGTAGGCTTTGATTGCCAATACTAAAAGAAGAAGTCAACAACAAGAATATACCAACAAAAATGCCGAAGTAATAGGAGGTCGAAAAATATTACTTACAATCTTATACACAATAAGTATTCAACACACAATACACAAAACACAAATCTACTTAGCTCAATTTACATTACACAATTACAATCATTGTAATTATTATAAATACTATATACAATTACTTTTACGATACACTTTACGATACAAAAATATAACACAAAACAGTCAGAATTTGATATTACTATGGTAAAAACACGACCCCCAGAATTTTTAGCCATTAACAATAACAATAATATGTTGGATTATAGTATTTACAATCTTTTTTATAAATAGGGTTTGGTTGATGTTCTTTATTAACCTTTGATTTAAATTTTGAAAAATATTGTTCAGATATTTTTGACGATTTATTTCCAACTTTAATATCAGATTTTGCCGTTATCATATTTATCATATAAGATAGTTGTAAAATTCTGGTGGATAATAATTTTTTTCTAAGATATTTACATCTAATTATCGTTATTAATAATTATACTTAATTACTAGATAGTTGATTAAAAACGATTCCTAGCAATAATAATAATATTGCATCTACATCAAAGAAACACAGAGATAACCACGGAATTTATACGAATGGTAAAACAGCTGCTTCCTTCACACCTTAACAGTAAAAATTTGTTTAAGGCACTAAACACCTACGTATATTCTGGGCTTAGCTACTCCTTTGGTATTGTTAAGTGGACAAAAACGGATATAGAAAATCTTCTGCAAAAAGTACGAACACACCTCACAAGGCACAAAAACACCATCCACAAAGCGCAGTAGAAAGAACGGCATTGCTGCGGTAATTAGGACGGGGACTTATGGATATAAATGAGCAGTTAGAAAAACAAATTAGTGATTTAAGAACTTATTTTCAGGTGCAGGCTGAGACATCTCAACACAGATCAAACTGAGGGAACCAGAAATGCGCTATTGGATGGGTAAACCTCTGCACGGAGATGCATCGTAATTAATTCGGTCAAGGCTATGTAGACAATAGAGCGTTAAACTATTGGTTGATATCAGGAAAGATGTTCTATAACACAGAAAGTTCATTACTGGCCATTTAAGATCAGGTAATGCCCACAAAAAATTAGCTTAAATATATGGTCAATGGCCCTTAGGTTCAAAACGACAAATGCCGATATGAATGTCAAGCCCAAGAAATCATTTAATATCTTAGAGTATCAGTAGAGTAGATACTTCATCAAGAGATAGCTTTTAAACTGGGACTTCTCCAAAAATGTCATCTTCTGTAATTATTAATACGTTCCTATTATACAAGAATTACAACTACAAGCCATACTGAGATCGCACTGTGCTCACATACCAAACATTAGCACATAATAGACCAGACCTCGTACTCGTTAATAAATTAACGAGGCAAGCAACACTAATCGATGTGGCGATACCTAACAAAAATAATCTGTGTGATAAAAATACAATGAAAAGATCGCCGAGTACAGAGATCTGGAAATAAAAATAAGAAGACAATGGATAATAAAAAGTACCCCGACCATACCTAATATTATTTCTACTAGGATAAAAATTTCTACTTATAAAAAGCTGGATCTAGATGAATATCTATATAAGACCATACAGAAAGCTGTGCAAATCTCGACGTTTAGTTGGGTACGAAAAGTTTTAGGAGGTATACCGACGTATTAAGTTATTTAGGACTCGATAACACGGAAAGAGTCCCACCAGATCTCAATCTTCTTGATACTGTATCTATCTGGGATGAGTGAATTTTTTCCTTAGAGGCAGTGTGAACCATATGGCTGAATCTGAATTAAAATATTACACGAAATATACAAGAAACCACAAGCTTACTAAGCAGTAAGTAAATGCACTTACAAAATACATTAATTTTAATTTTAATCTAACATGTGACGTAAATATGTACTTACATGTATGTATATATATATATATATATATATATATATATATATATATATATATATATATATCCATAGCTAAGATTAATACTACTACAAGAATTAATATTAAGCTTAACAGTCTTACGGGTTGAACCACGTCGATTATTATTGCGCCGAGATTTCGACTTCCTCTTTGATGTCTTCTTCAGGACTTCCGAGGTCTTAGTCTTCTAAGCCCCCAGACGCTGCTTCACTGATTACTAATCAATTACTGCCGCTAGAAAGATAGTACAGGCAGTCAATAAATAATCAGTAGTTCAAATTCTGTAGGGCAAAATCCACACTTAAATTTTTTTATTCAAAGCATGGCTGTTGCCTATAACACCATGGCCTAGTGGATCAACTTTTCAATTTTGTAAAATGACATATCGTCGTCTCCAATTATGGCGGCTATGCAAATGAACAAAATAACAAAATTCTTAAATAATCTTTTTTGTGAACATTTTATGAAGTGGTACTCGAAACGTCATTTTTTCAGTTTAAAAATGTAATTATTATTAAAATATTGGCTTACTTTCATATAAACACAATATTTATTCTACCTATTGATTATACCTTTGCTATTTTAGATTAATAAATATATAAGACAATTTTGTAGATGAAGAAGCAGAAGTATAACATAAAGATCCATTTTGTATGATATAAAATGCTGATGTGCAGAAACCGACAATAAAAATGTTAACTCTTTAAATTAGGTTAAGTATAAATAAGGCTTTATTTAAATCCGCTGACCTGTTAATAACATGAACTGAGAGACGAGACTGAAATAAAATCAGTGACAAGACGACAATGTTTATATTTCCAGATAAAAAGTTGACTTTTATTTTGATTCGATTTTACGGCAGAATGGAGTTCGGTGAATGTAAAATTAAAATAAATAAAGACGAATATGGTATTTTCACTTGAGGTTGTAGATTTCACGCGCAATTCAGTGAACATCGTTTATAGATTTTAGATTGATTTTTTACAATGTATAAAAGGAAAATCATTTTAAACAGTTTATAATATAAATTGGAAAAAATATCGAAATAAGTTAAACTTTAATACATAATATAATAATAGGTGTTTATTGGTAAAAAAATTTGTTCATTATTTATAAATCCAGTAGTAACCATCATGTAATTATTGTTTTTTAAAATATCGATTTAAAGAGGAAAAAACTTTTAACTTTTTTCAATATGCAGATCACATTTTTTACTGTAAAAAAATAGTCATCATTTTCAAAAAAGTTAATTCTGCTGTAAATAAAAGCTGCTGTTCTAGTACTTAACCCAAAAAGTAAATTATTTCCTGTTTTACAAATTAGTGAGGGGTAAAGCTTTGGCGTTTCGTGACCCTATTACCTTGAATCAGATCTTTAAACTATATTTAAAATAAAATATTAAGTTCTCTTCTCTTCTCTTTCTTAATATTGAAAAAATGTAGGATAATATGCTACGCCGACGACGCCATAATAACAGCCGAAAATAAAGATGACCTACAAAAATTAATTAAAGAATTCGAAGATACGGCGGCGCTCACATACAACATGGAGATCTCAACAGAGAAAACTAAAGTGATAGTGATATCAGCGGAAACGAGAAGATGTAAACTAGTCGTAAATAACAAAATAATAGAACAAGTGATGGAAACTGAATACTTGGGAATAAAACTGTCAAGCTACGGAAAAGTGGAAGAAGAAGTACAAAAACAAGTGAACATGGTAAACAGAGCAGCAGGATGTCTCAACAACACAATCTGGAGAAACAAATACCTCACAACGGAAACGAAAACCAGGATATATAAATCAACAATAAGACCGATAATGACGTACACAGCGGAAACAAGAGCAGATACGGCGAAAACACAAAGACTACTGGAAACAACAAAAATGAAAGTCTTACGAAAAATAACAAACCAAACTCTAAGAGACAGAGTAAGAAGTGAGGAAATACGAGCAAAATGTGGTATAGAGGAAATAAACGCGTGGACCAAAAGAAGAAAAGTGGAATGGAATCAACACATTGAAAGAATGACAGACAATAGAATAGTACGAATAGCAAGAGACAAATCGCCAAATGGAAGAAGATCATTGGGATGACCGAGGAAAAGATGGTCAGACAACGTCAATTGAGGCTAAAAACCGAAGTAAAACAGGCATTTTGCCTATTTGTAAAGTAGGAAGAAGAAGAAAAAATGTATTTTTTACCCATGATATGTTCTCAAAATCATCGACAAAAAGTACTGCGCAACAGATGGGGTGACAATCTTCCTTAGAGGCAACAGACCGTCAATAAACAAGCAAAAATGCTAATATAAAGGAAAAAGAAACAGAAAATACATTCGGGAGAGACTAAAGAGAGAAATCTAGAGAGAAACACGGGAAAGAAAGAGGACAGTTCGTAGCTATACCAATTCAGACTAACACAAAGCACTGTATAGGCCCCAAAAAATAAGACCTTAACACCACGACATCGTACTAAAAAATCAGTAGAAAACATAAAAAAGGCCACGGCCAACAAAAAAAATCAAAAAATTACTAACAAAAAACCGGCGCAAGCCACACAAAATAATTAATAATAACCCAAAAATCGGGCATGTAGGGCCCAAACTCTTAAGCACCAAGTCTTCCAAGGCTCTCAAGAGCGGAGGCTGGAGACCCAAGCAAGCAATTTCAATTCCGCGGATAAGTCACTTGAGGATCACAGGAATATAGCGCGTCACGCTGTCTAGAATTTAAACTCGATTAGGGTACTATGTTGGAGTTTTATTACTCAGGACTCCCACATGAAGATCATTTGGCTGATAGTTTTGCCCCTATCGTGCATCAGAGTGCTATAGGGGGAAAGGGATGGTCTGGAGCATTTGAGCGAGTTAAAGTAACTCCTGTTTTACTCTAGTTAATGCACCCCGCTTCAATGAATTGTTACACCCAAATATAATTCTAGGGGGTGAACATGTCCCAAAGGCTGGGTTTACTTAAATTGCTTGCTTGCTTGCAAATACGTTCGAGTTAACAACAGTAAGACTAACTGCTTCAGTAGCAACAGCAAGAGTTTCTACCGTACATACACTCATAAGAGTCGAATAAGTCACTTATATTCGAAACACTTCGAAATACATTTCGTATTCTATATTTAATATCATCCCTTCTTTTTGGAGATATTTCATAAACTTCTGGTGATCTGTGTAACCATGCTATTGGTCCATTTCTTCTAATCCATCTATCGGAAAATTGATCGTCAAGTTCACAATTCACCTTGCATCAACGCATTATGGTGAACAGGAGCAACGTCATGCAAAAACTACATTTGCTTGCTTATACGAAGTGGGACGTCTTCCAATAAAAACCCGTCAAAAAGCCTGGCTTAAGTCGTCTTATTAATTAAGCGATTAATTTTTATGAATTTTAAATATTCTGAACAAGTCTATTAGACATTATTTTGGACATAGTCTATTAGACATGTACCAATTGATTTCTTGTTTTAGAACAGTTGGGTTTTTACCTTTTTTAAATTTGACCTCTGGCATTATATCAGTTGGTTTAGTAACTATTCTTAAAATTTAACAATATTTGCACCTGGATTATTTTTATAGGTCTGATGAACTGTAGGAATGATATAGGAAAAGTTTTTTTAATAAAGACAGGTATGAGTCTTTTAGCCTATTTAATTATTCCCACTAACCGAAAATAGGTTAATATTATATTTATTTAAATTAAATATAAGATTGTTTTTTAAGATGACTGCAGCGTTCGTTATTGCCGCTTATTTTCCATCAGAAAGCAAATCTGAAATTCCTCCGTTCTTTTATTCCCGGCATAACCATTCTCCAAGTCATTTCTCTGAGTCTCTACTAGAAATAAATTTATCTCTAGCTGAAATGCCGAGCCATATTTCTGACTAAAATATGACTTGCCTTCGTACTTCTCGTCTCTGTTTGAAAGATTTAATTAGAAGTAATGTTTTGTGACAGGAAGTCTTTGTATTTAGTGATATACTTGCAGAAGAAAATTATATAAGCTGCAAAATTATTCCCCAAAATATATTATATATAAATACATAAATATACATAAATATTTTGAAGATGTGAGCAGTAATTTTTACTTACCAAACTAATTTTTATTTGGTAAGTTAACAAAAATTGTTTTTTCTTTTTAGTTCAACCTTGTAAGTATTTTATCTTTTTTAGCTCTTGATAATAATTGTAAACACAACTGAAAGCTCGAGAATTAAAAAAATAGTTAACCAATAGCCCTTTTATTGACTCCAACCCATCCAAAACAGTTATATACTTATTCCAAACGAGTCTTTATAGAAGTACTTCTTTTTTCTTATATATATATATATATATATATATATATATATATATATATATATATATATATATATATATATATATATACATATATTGTTATGATTGTTTATTTTGACTTTAATTTTAGTTTATTGGGCCAATAAAAAAAATTTCTTGTATATATATATATATATATATATATATATATATATATATATATATATATATATATATATATATATATTGTTATAATTGTTTATTTTGACTTTAATTTTAGTTTATTGGGCCAATAAAAAAAATTATAACTTATTTGTTATCAAGAGTGAAATAAACTCCTTATATTACCTGTGTTCAATGGATTCAAAGATTTTCTAGTTGTCTTTTATCGGGAAGAGAAGAAGGATAAGAATAAAAAATATTATATTACAAAAATTTACGTTTATTTATTTTATATGAACGAATAAAACAATTATCCAATTCTGTCGTTATCTTATCAATAAAAAAAAAAAAAAAATTTATAATAATAAGATTTTACATCTGCATACATTTATATCAAATGAAAACCAATTCTACTTAAATTTTTCTTTACTTGAAACAAAAAAAAAACAACAAAACTTTAAACCTTTGACTAGCCTACTAAAACCTTAGTTCTTAAATTTGAATGCTAATGAACATGATGTCAAAACAATCCTTCACAGATAAAAAATTCAATTGTACAAACACTTACAGCTTATTTTCTTGTTGAGTTGTATGTTGGAACATACCCAGAAAAAGTCCAGTCTCCTTCACGATGTGATCTCTCTTCTTTGGCACCTCGGCTCCTTCCTGACGTCTCTGCAAACCTCCTGCAGACTACACAAAAACACCTGATTCACTTCTCCAAACTCAGCTACTTATTTAAGACACAAGGACCTCCTTTTGTCAACTTGATGCCGTAAAAATACTTTCGCATATACTTCACAAAATGCCCACGGTAGATACAAGGACCTCTTTTAATCTACTTGTTATCTCCTTCTTCAAAACTATTCACTTCTTTTCACAATGCCGGCATCCAAACTCACGAACCACACTTTATCTGGAGACAAACGATTTTTCTTTCGATGACCAAATTATTACTAACTTCTCCTGTCTCATGATGGACTCACAAATTCCCATTTAAAAACGACCGTCCAATCAAAAACTCAAATGGTGTTTACCATGATTTTGGAAAAGCCTAATTTCGGTTTCAGAGAAAAACTAAATAGCTTACTTTAAAATTGGTTTTGTCAATACATCATTTACATATTTCAAAAGATTAGAATATGGTCATTTAATACTCGACTATACAAACAATGAAAAGATTAACTTACAGGTAAAATGTCTTTTAATTCTAAACAAAGGTTTTTTGATAATTTTGTTTGAAACGGAAAAAGGTCGTTTGCCAAACAAATTTCTATTCTTATCTACACTAAATCTTATCTTAAATTACTATATACAATTTGTTTATATTGATATCTTGAAATTTTATTTCGATGGATTTTTTTATTTATTTTTCTTTTGTTGGGAAAGAAGAAACATAACAATATATATATATGTATATATACATATATAAATATATATATATATATATATATATATATATATATATATAAATATATATATATATATATATATATATATATATATATATATATATATATATATATATATATATTTATATAGAATATTGCAATGGTCCGTATTCTTCCGTTGCTGCCTGAACAAATTTAATTTACTTACAATTTAAAAATTATTCTACAAAATATTGAAGAATATTTACACGGAATTCCACTTGCAATGAGTTAATATTCCATTGTTTGGGTTCACACTTTCCGGTCGTAAATACATAATATGAAGTCGTTATAATATATCGAGTCGAAGTCGAAAATAAAATAAAATTTTGCGTGACCATTTGCAAGCTTAAATGAAAGCATCCGATTCTTTTACGAAGAATATGTGAAGAATAATTCAAGTCGATTTTCTACAATCCACATTTACCATTTGGCTCCATCATTCGTTTTTTATACATATTACATTTTTTGCAGAATCGTCAGCATCGAACGCGATGCATATCCAGCAAATTTTCAGAGATTGCTTCATGATTTATATCATATAAACGTCACTTACACTACGGACGATTATTTATCACGCCAAATCCAGACTGTTATGTGATATGTGTAAGTGGTTGTATAACGCACAAGGGTTGCGTTTTCGAGGTGAGTCTAATATGTGTAGAAGACTTGTGACAGATTTCAAAGGGTTCAAGGGGTTGGATTTCGTTATTTTTACAGGGATTTGTTTGCGTTTGTGTGTTCTCCGAATGCATTAGGCGAAGATATATGACTAAACACGCGTTTTCTGGAGAAAGTGCGGAAATGATAAATGGATTTGGTGTTAGGGATTGTAAACAGATATCTCTTGCATTAGTGAGTTAGTATAAAAATTACTCCAAATATGTGTGTAAACGTTTTTATTAACTCTTATTTGGTAATAAAAAAAATTTTATCCATTTTCTTAATTAACAAAATTAATATAACCTTCGAAACTGCTCAAAACATATTACATTTTCATAAATAGAGTATATGCAAACACTACTTTATAAGTTGGCATCTTGGCATGGTGTTTGGTTTACTTTATGTTCGAAGTACGGAATAGTTGTCAGTGATGTCATCCGTAGTTTGTGGGAAAGTTACGGTGCCGTATGGGACAGACGGGTAGTTCTTATGCCGTATAAATTTATACAAGCTTAAAATGTATATTTCATAAGGTTTATTAAATACTAGAATAAATGATTATATACTTTATTACTTTATTTAATCGGAATTAAACATAATTCTTATTGAACATTTGTGTTATATTTGTGTTTTGAGAACGATTTCCGAAGTAGAAATCGAAACGTCGAATCTAGACTGGTATGAACCAAACGTCAAATATAACATATTTTTAAATAAACTTGCAGTGAATTACAATTAAATATAATAGAAAAAGTAGATATATTACAAAAATATAGTCTCAGACTTTCAGAAATAAATTTTATGAACATTTTTATTAAAATTAATCCCAATTAAATTAATGTAACAATTAGGTAGCAATGTTTTTAATAACAACTTAAGATATACAAAAAAATTGTAACAGTATATTTCTTATTATGTTTGAATTACTGTAGATGATCAATTAAAGTATTACCTATCAAAACATACTACTTCCACGTAGTGTCGCACCCAAAATTTTCCAGGAACGCTATATAAATTTTCCCTAAAAAATTATATATAGTTTTAATTATAAGGTTCGTCATAAATTTATAATATCTTAATAGCAATATTTGCTCTTGCTAAAATAAAAATAAAAGTTTCTAAAAATAAAAAGGCTGATTTAGGATATTGCAAAAACTTAAAATATTCCAGTGTCTAACTTTTTTAAAGATATACTTCAAGGGCCTACATATATTGGTAGGGACCGCATTAAATAAATGATTGAACAGTAAAAAAAAACCTTCGCAAATGTAGTATACTTTTTTTTTGGCTTAGACTTATCGTCATACAGCCAGACACAAAAGGACTAAGACAGTCATCATTATAATTATTTACCTAAATGCCCTATCAAAATAAAAGATTATTACATCGATATTAGGAGAACAGGGACATACTCTTCTCGCCTAGGGACCTATCAAGGCATTTATTTATATAAGACACAACAACACAAGGTCACGGAGAGGAGGAAGTTATACAAATGGTTTAAGACAAAGGTAACAAGATTAACTAAATAATTGTTAGAGAATTATAATGATAATTTGCTGTCTTTTAAAAATTTAATTAAGGAGTTGTAAATATCTACAGAGCCAAGTGATAATAAATATAGTATATTCCAAGGAGCTGCTATTTTATATTTTAAAAAATCATTTATAAGTTTGGATAAGTAGACTCTGTTTTTAGAACAACCAAAAAATATATGATCTAAATCACTTTCCTCTCCACAATGCCCACATTTGTCATCATCCAAAACCTTTATTTTAAATAAGTGCTTTGGATAACATGCGTGTCCGAAACGTATTCTAATAATGGAGGTTATGTGCCTCCTGGAAGCTCTAAAAGACTTGTACCAAGGAAATTTGGGAATATATGTGGAATACCAGTGGAGCTTCCACTGGTAGCTCCACTCTCGAAGTAATGTTAACTTGCAAGAAACAATACTGTCAGAAAGCGTTACTTTATGTAGAATACCAGTATCGGTTAAAATGCTTTTTTTGGCTAATAAGTCGACATATTCATTATGTTCAAATCCTGCATGTGCATTAGAATATGGGCAAACTCAACTTCAGCTACATATAATAAAGCTTCATATACTGCAACAGCTTCTGCTGTATAAATCGAAGTTTCCGGGTTCAGTTTGAATTTCTTTTCTATATGTTCCGATGGTAAAAAAAAGCACATCCGGTTCCATCTGGAGATTTAGACACATCTGTATATAGAGCTATTGCCTCTTTGTATTTGCTTGTTATAGATAAAACAATAATTTTTATTTAAATATATATTTTCACTATAATTTGGTACAATAATATCTGTATGTAAAAAGAAAGAAGAGTAATTTTTGAATATGTAGTTCTTCTATCTATATTTTTTAAAAGTGCTATATTTTGATTATACGCTTCGCAAAGTAAGGGAGATTTCTTTTTTTGCCAATATTTATTTGTCAGGTCATGGCAATTCAAAGTGACTATCTTTTCGTATAGAGATGAGTTCAGTAAGTATACTTTCATTAAATATTTTTGGACAAAAACCTTCGTCTTATATTTAAAGGAGGTTGTGTACTTAACGTAAATATTAAAAGTACAAACAATTATACGAAAAAAGAAAAGAAACTAAGTTCAAGATATATTAAATAAAATCTATTGCAGAAGTCACAAATATATCCTCTCCTATACACATTACATAATAAGCCCATTAACAACATGTCGGACACTTGTACCAAACCTCGTAATTTTTGCTACCGTCAGCACATGATACACAAAAGTTAGTTTTATCTGACACGAGATCGTCCAACTCATCATCATCGCACAGTTCATTTTCTGAAAGATTTTTGAAACTGCTTTCTTTCAAACAAACATATTTCTTTTCGTACCTTTCTTCAATTTTGTGGTTTTTTCCTTGCCCTTTTGCCCATTTTCACACTTGTTTAAACAATACTGCATTGCTTTTCTTTTTTCAATTTCCATCTTAAGTTTCTCTCTGGTTGGTGTTTCTGTTAATATCTGAGATTTCTGTTTTTTTGCAAGTCTTTGTTCTTTGAGGTGGTTTCGTGGGTAGACTTTTCTAAAAATACTTGTAACTGCAGCATTATTATTTTTTTGTATTAGATACTTAAGTTGGATTATCGCTGGAAGAGGTGGACCGAAGCGGTTTATCATCAAGTACAACAGATAACTGATAAGTTATGGTTAAAAAAGTCGCTATCCATGAATTTATCTTGGAAATGCCATATATCAGCTAACTGAAAGCCCGATTGTGCTTTGTGCATTGTAGCAGTAAGTATATTAATTATCTCGTCTAAATTATGTGTTACCATCTCTGCTGTCCATAAGTGTTAGTCACAATACCTGTTGAAAGCTGATTTGGGAAGGCCAAAAACAGTTTAAAGTTTGTGGAAAGTGTGAGGAGGTATTTTTAAAAGAGAAATTCCATGATCTCTACGGAAATTAAATATAGGAAAAGAAATGTGACTGAAGTGGTTATAAAAAATCAAATTAAATGGATCATCTTTCGATAGTTTTACGGTATTTTTGAAATGCTGAAGCTATTCACAAAACAGATTCAGCCGCTTTTAGAATAAGAATAAAAAGATTTAGATGGAACATTTTTTGTTAATGCGTCTGCCATTCTAGTCCTTGGAAAGATAAATATTGATAAAATGTAACAGGTGTCTGGTGCGTTGAAGCAGCAAATAATTGTGACTCATTTTTAGGCGTCGCATTATACCGATTTCTATTTAGAAATACTAACTTAACGATTACGTTACTACACCTACACCGATGACATCATCTCTACTCCATGTACGTTATAACATGGGTATTTTATAACAAAAATCGACCTGTTGCGGGATTTCCGTCAAAACTCAACGGTTCTCGAAATAATGTCGAAAATATTTTCAGGTTATTATCGTCAGACTTTTCCAATTATTTCCGCATCGATTGTTGCAAAAAAAAAACAAAACGGGTGAATAAAATTATGCAATTGCTGGGGGTACGTAAAGGCCCGTTTGTGTTGACAACTAACTTGCGAGTGTTTTTGCAACAAGATCAAAGCGTAACTTTATGTTTTCGAAATAGTTCTTATACATTGGAAATATGTTGTATTTGCTATTGATACTGCTACTAAAGACTCTAAAGAGGAGCGTATTTAGTGTGTGTTTTTTGGATATAGTGCAAAAGTTTAATAGCCGTAATTGGCTGAGTGAACGAGCGATATTGGAAGCACAAATTACAGATATTGATGATCTTAATGCGATCATTCAGAATTTTCTTCCAGGAAAATTGTTGTCGCCTACATCAGTTAACGCAGCTATAAACTAGGATAAAGTAGTCAAATAGACTTGATATACAGGGTGAGTCATGAGGAACTTTACATACTTCTACCACATGTAGAGTCCCTCAGCGAGCATATCATGTGGCCACTAAAAAATGTCAACTCCTCTTCTTTATTAATTAACAGGGTGATTTGTGTAATTAACCATTTATTTCATTTTACTGTAGTGTTTATACGGCTCATTTGATTTTTTTAATTTTTGCATGATACAGTACACTACTATCAAGCATTCGACTGCTATTAGCTAAACTTAAAAATTCCAGGACTGGCTTTGGAAAAATTAATTTAGGGATTCGTATTAAATATTACACCCTGTATATATTTTTTTTAAAATGCAATAAGTGATTTTCAAACTACATAAATAGCCAATTAAAACGACATATGTGACAATGTTGTCGTGTAGCAAAATAAGTGGGGTGTGTAGGAGGAGAGAGGTATAAGAAGAGTGGTCTATATATATGGGATAAAATTGATAGAAGTAAAATAGATAACAATTAAGTAAAGAAGTAATAAAAAATATTAAACGGAATGTGGCTAGGCTAGCAATGTAGGCAAGAGAATGACCATTAGAATCTCAAGGATGGATACGGCCAATTTGCATGCCTTTTAAAGACAGTAAATCAGGAAAATATGTATGATGGATAGAAAAGAAAATATGAAAAATAAATAGGTATAATGAAAATTAACAAAGAAAACAAATTGAGGGCGCCAGAAGAGGGATACTACTCTAAAAAGAGTAACGGTCACTCTTCCAGGTATCGTATACTGCTAATATTAATTAAAGTTGATGTAATAAACAAAAATGCTGTAAATGTAAAAAGGTAAGGAAATATGAATAAAAAATTATATGCAAAAACAAATTCAAGTTTATTAAATATAACTTCTTAGATTTTGACAATCTTTAAGTTACCAAAAAGTATATGAAAATTTCACAATATAATATTTTAAAAAAAGAATGTTGAAAACAACTATAATAAAAAGTTGAAAACTACACAGAATAACTCTGATATAGAGTGTACAACCTACATCTAGGTTAAAAAACAACCTTAAACAAAATAATGCTAACGTTGGAAGAACGTATAGTCAAGTAAATATATCATACTAACCTACAATATGACCAACAATATTGTTAAACACCTCTAAATTCAAATATAAACAAAGTAATATGTATATATAAATGGGAACAAGCCAAGTTAAACAATTGAAACGGTCTATTATCCTGAAGGGATAATAGCCAGAGTTAATAATGCAAGATGAAATATAAAAAAATTAGTTGAGTAAACACATAATGAAATAATTAAAGTTAATAATGAAATAAATGGTTAATACAAAAAAACAATGGAAGATAATCTCTGGGTAGAATTTGAGCTCAAACTTACCGATACCTTACACCAAGGGGAGTTATATTAATTAATATATATATATATATATATATATATATATATATATATATATATATATATATATATATATGTTATAAAAAAAAACCTATTACTGGTGAAACAAGATATATATATATAGTTCTGAAGCAAAAACCAACTGTCCTCCTAGGTGAAACAGTTGTCTGGAAGGATACTCCCGAATGGCTTCGGTGTCCCAGCGAAGTCCTCCTTGAGGTCCGAAATTAGCACGGAGCTGGTGCTAATTGGCTTAGTTCCAATGATTACTGTCCTGCCCTACCTCTAGGTGCAGGCTGGAGAAAAAATGAGGGTGGAGTAGACAATACTCCCTGGCTTGTCCCAATGACCCTGATTCTAATGGAGTTGAAGTGGTACTCTCCCTCGGATGTTCTGAGGGAAGTTTATAATTCCATGGGAGGTGGCTGAAAACAATTCCCCGTTACTTCTAATCTCAACATTGATAAAAAGAAATCAAAGAAGAAGTGAGGAAAGTTTCTTTCAGCATAAGAAACCGGAGCAAAAAGATAATTATGGTAGATAAAAAAACCCATCCAATCGGATGTAGCGTGACCTTGCTTCACATAGAGTAAAAATATAATGGCCTTGAACAAAATACTATATTAAAATATGAAATAATGAATCTGAATAATAGGATATAGATAAAATACTCTAATGTTCATTAAAATATCTGTGGAAATTGTAATAGATGTCAGAGATTTACGAAAAATTCAGAATTTTAATCAGATTCATGCCAGAATGATTGTAAGCGGCCATACTATGCTTGAATTCGTGACCCAAGGTCATTCTGAATACCTTAAGGATGTGGGATGTGGGAACAAAAAGTTAGTTTTTATAATATAAAAAAAATTCTTATTTACCAGATAGCTACTTAATTCCGTGCTAGAAATTTCACTTTAACCTCCCGAGTTTCCGAAAACACCGTCAATTAAATTGTTATGGTTATACTTAGAACATTTAACTTCTTGAAGTGAAGAAAATTCTATGCATTAATTGGATTTTCTTTCGCTAACTACCACCTTTGTACCACTTCAAACTCTCGATCAAAAGTGAATTGTAATTCACAGTTTGTTAACCAAGTTAACTAAGAGCCAGTTTCCACTCCCCCTAATCTCCTGTCATCTCTTTGGTTCGCAATGGTACCAAATTAGATCAGAGTGACAACTTAAATTATTAAAAATACACACTTAATGGGCAAATGAACACTTAAAGTTAGGCAACCCCTACTACATCTCTGAAATTATTTTAATATAAATTGTTTATTATTTTAATA
Organism: Diabrotica undecimpunctata; assembly: GCF_040954645.1. Lineage (NCBI taxonomy): Eukaryota > Metazoa > Arthropoda > Insecta > Coleoptera > Chrysomelidae > Diabrotica > Diabrotica undecimpunctata. The sequence continues at coordinate 127,360,649 of NC_092804.1, read as the reverse complement.
TAAATTGTAATAATAGTAACGACTGTTACAGTCGCACTTAAATTAAATTTTTAGTGAACGATCAAATCTTACCAAAAATAGAACAACCATAATGAAGTATCAAATTATAAGGTAATTAATTTAAACAAATGTTATAAATTTCAAACATTTTAATTGAAATGATAAACTGAGTCACTGCACAACAAAAAACAGTAACTACTAACAATAACGAAGAACAATTTAAGAAAAACTAAAAATATGTACATAGTTATGATAAACCCATAAATTAGAACTGGAAAAGATGCAATAATGGTAACAAAATAAATAATTCAAAATAGATTTTCGAAATGGAACCCTGCAGCCGGTATACATTTTTGTTGCCGAATTGTCAATTGACGTATTGAATTACGGATACTCTGGGGATCGTTTCTAATAGTATTACAACAATGTATAATTCTATAAATTAATTGTTGTCGGTTATTAATATTCACTGCGTAAACTAGTTGCTTCAATCGTCCCCAAATATGGTAATCAACGGGATTGAAATCAGGGGATCTTGAAGGCCACGAAATAGGACCTGCACGTCCTATCCACCTGTTGCTATAAACATTATTGAGATGTTGTCTCACTGCCAGTAAAAAGTGTGGGGGTGCCCCATCATGCTGAAAATGCATCCCTCGGATAGCAACGTTCGCGTTGGCAAGCAAATTCGGCAAAATATTTTGTAGAAAGTTCAAATAGACCTGCCCTGTTAAAGGACCATCAAAAAAGTGAGGACCTACTAATTGGTTATTTATGACACCAATCCACACATTAACCGAAAACCTTAACTGAGAACGACGTTCTCGAATAACATGGGGATTTTCTTCTGCCCACACATGTGAATTTCTTGAATTATTTATCCCGTCTCTGGTAAATTGGGCTTCATCTATAAATAGTGTCCTGTATAGCGTTGGTCGATTATTGTTAATCCATCTACAAAATTCCAACCTATCGATCTCATCTCCAGCATGTAGTCGCTGAACCATTTGAATGTGATATGGGTATAGATTATTTTTTTGTAAGACTACTTACTTTTGATTGAGTAACATTGAGTTCTCGACTTACTTGTCTAGTGCTTATTGTAGGGTTCATAGTAACGGCGTCCATAATGTCATCTTCCTGCGCTTCATCTACATGGCAATGGGTATAAAATATCAAGAAACGTCAAACGGTCAACGCCAACCTTCATTTTAAACTTTTTTAGATTTATTTTTATTTAGTACAGTTGATGCAATGTATTATTATTTGACATAAAATTTTAATCATTTACAATTAACAAAAACTAACACATACAAGAGGTTTGACTTTTTAATCAATTTAATTTATTATTTATCGAAAATAATGCCCCAATACGATCTATGAGTAAAAATTTAAAATTGAAAAACAATTGATTTTATCGTAGAGATAATACAAAGTGACAGTAAAGATGTTAATTTTCTACGTATTAGATTATGTTGTAGGAACTCATTTTAATTAAAATGTTTGAAATTTATAACATTTGTTTAAATTAATACCTTATAATTTGATACGTCATTATGGTTGTTCTATTTTTGGTAAGATTTGATCGTTCACTAAAAATTTAATAAAAGTGCGACAACATTGTCGCATATGTCGTTTTCATTGGCTATTTATGTAGTTTGAAAATCACTTATTGCATTTTAAAAAAAAATTTATACAGGGTGTAATATTTAATACGAATCCCTAAATTAATTTTTTAAAGCCAGTCCTGCAAGTTTTTAGTTTAGCTAATACCAATCGAATGCCTGATAGTAGTGTACTGTATCATGCAAAAATTAAAAAAATCAAATGAGCCGTATAAACACTACAGTAAAATGAAATAAATGGTCAATTACACAAATCACCCTGTTAATTAATAAAGAAGAGGAGTTGACATTTTTTAGTGGCCACATGATATGCTCCCTGAGGGACTCTACATATGGTAGAAGCATGTAAAGTTCCTCATGACTCACCCTGTATAAAGATGTAAATAATTACATTATTTTAGTCAAAATAAACTCATTCGCGCTTACTTCGCTACAGTGAGCTTCAATACTCCGCTAAACTAGTCAAACTGGTCTATGACTACATATTTTTATCAATATCATATTATAGTGTGAAAACATTAAAAGTTCCTCTACATTAGATTGAACTACGACAGAATTTAACGAATCTCCAAATAAATCTTAAGTTTGTCTTTACATTTCAAAAACTTTGAGTAGCAAAAAAGCAATTTTAAACTTTGTTAAACTTTTATTTGTGTTGGTAAAAGTTTGTTTAAAAGACTCCTAAAAGCTGCTAAAGAAAGTATCAAATTCGGGTTAAATTATCTGAATTCCGACGGTTAGAATATTGTATGTTTGTTTAATACTGCAGGCGAAGATCAAACGCACTCGGTGAGATAAAGTATCAAAAACTTTATAATAATAATTATATTATATAATAAAAATATTATGTATTTACGTTACGGTTTAAACGCGAATAATGGGTAACAATAGAATTACTCGAAAAGAGTATTATCCAAACATACTGGATAAAGTTACATATTTGTGATTATTTCGTTGTATTCTGGATTTATGTTGTTAATACTAATATAATATTTTATAGTTCAAATTAATAACCGTTTCTAATTTGGAGTAAAAATGAATATGAGTTTTATTGCAGATATATATATATATATATATATATATATATATATATATATATATATATATATATATATATATATATATATATATATATTGTTATGTTTCTTCTTTCCCAACCAAAGAAAAATAAATAAAAAAATCCATCGACATAAAATTTCAAGATATCATTATAAACAAAAATGTATATAGTAATTTAAGATAAGATTTAGTAAAGATAAGAATAGAAATTTGTTTGGCGTTAAGAAGGAGCCGAGGTGCCAAAGAGGAGAGATCACATCGTTGAGGAGACTGGACTTTTCTGGGTATGTTCCAATATACAACTCAAGAAGAAAATAAGCTGTAAGTGTTTGTACAATTGAATTTTATATCTTTGAAGGATCGGTTTGACATCATGGTCATTAGCATTCAAATTTAAGAACTGAGGTTTTGTTAGGCTAATCAAAAGTTTAAAGTTTTGTTGTTTGTTGTTTCAAGTAAAGAAAATTTTAAGTAAAATTGGTTTTCACGTAATATAAATGTATGTAGCTTTATAATCTTATTATTATAAAAATTTAATTTATTTTCTTGTATGCTGATTGATAAGATAACGACAGAATTTAATAATTGTTTTATTCGTTCATATAAAATAAAGAAACGTAAATCTTTGTAATATAATATATTTGTATTCTTATCCTTTTTTCTCTTCCCGATAAAAGACAACTAGAAAATCTTTTGAATCCATCGAACACAGGTAATATAAGGATTATTTTACTTTTGATAACAAATAAGATATAATTATTTTTTATTGGCTCAATAAACTAAGATTAAAGTCAAAATAAACAATCATAATAAATGGCCCCAACGTGTAAGGCGTAGAAAGTATTTCTAGTTAAAATTTAAACGGATAGAGAAAGAAAGCAGATTGATTGAAAATTTATTTGCCGATGGTTAAAGTTTATAATATTTGCTTTTATGACATTACATTTCAAATTTCTCTAGGTACAAATTTTTACATGATATAATTTATGATATTTGATTTTTACAACTGACAAAAGTTTTAAAATTTTATTGCATTTATTTGAATTTATTGCATTTGGGATAAGAGGAAAAGTTTTCGTCTTTGCAACATTACTCGAATTTCATATTTGGCGGGGATATTATTGCACAAATTTTAAAGCTTCATATTTAGCGGGGATAAATAATCTAACGAACATGTCGACCACAAGGAGTCAAAGCAAAACGCAAGAAAGGAAAGAGGATAAGATAGAAGAGGAAACAATTATAGATGAAGGATCGGATAATGAAGGAAATGCTACAATAATGGAGGAAAGAAAAGAAACAGGGATGTTAGAAAAATTATTAGCTATGATGCAAATACAGACACAACAAATACAAGAATCGTCACAAAAAATGGATAGAAATCAACAAGAAACAAAACAAACAATGAGCAATATAGAGCAGCGTTTGAAAAACTATGAACAGGAAATTAAAGGATGTGTTAAGGGGATAAAGAAAGAACTGATACAACAAATAGAAAAGATTAATAAAATTAAAAATAAAATGGGAGAACAAGAAAAGAAAGTAGAAAATAACATGAAGGAAATCAAGATTGGCCAGAAAAAGGAATTAGATCAGTTAGAAGAAAATTTTGAAATGGCGCTACAAGAAGACAGGAAAGAAGTAGAAAGGAGATTAAAGCAAAATGAAAAACATATTGCAGAAATTGAACTAAGAGGAGCAGAGAGAAAAGAAGTTATCGTCCATGGAACAAGCGAGGTAAAATTACAGTTTGGCGGGGATGTAAGAAAACTTCACCCCGTACCATTCATGAATAATTTAAAGAAGAAGATACAATACATGGGAAACTTTGAGATAGCTAAGGAAATGATCAGAAATCATCTCAAAGATGAGGCGTGTCTATGGTTCGACAGCAAAGTGGAGGAATTTGAAAATTGGCAAGCATTTGAAAATAAATTTCTGAGTTTTTTCTGGGAAGAGAGAGAGCAATTACAGATAAACAAGGAATTGCAAAATGGGAAATACCATGAGAGGATGGGTATATCAGAAAAAACATACGCATTGCAAATGTACAATAACGCAAAACATCTGCAATACAATTATTCATCCGAGCAATTAGTAGAGTTGATTGCAAGACATTTTGATGACACAATTGGAGATCAAATCAATCTACAAAACTACAAAGACATCGATAGTTTATGCCAATTCCTACAAATAAGGGCATCACGGATACAGGAAAAAAGAGCAAGAAGGTCACAAGAAAATTACAGACACCGAGAAACTCAGGAATACAGAGAGAGAGGACAAAATTTTAGGAGGGATTACACTAGACGAGAATTTATTCCTAGGAGGGAAAACAAAAATAGGAAAACAGAAGAGGAAATGATGATTTCAGAAATCAGCTATGGAATAAGGACAGATATCGAGAAAATCACAACAGAAATAACACACGCGCATATCCCGAAAACAGAAATTACAATAGACGAAATGAACAGGAATATCGTGGAAACCGGAACGGATATGACAGGCCAAAAGAAAACAGAAGAGAGGTAAATCATACACAAATAGAGGAAAATGAGAATGAAAGACACAGTGATGAAAGAAGAAATACGGAAGAACAACAGACGGTTTTTCACGAAAGCACCCACTAAAACCAAAAAACCAGGCAGGAATTTTTTGTCATCCGAAGGAATTCATTAAATTAGCAGGAAATAATAAGGAAAGAAGAGGAGTTAATTTAAAATTTGTAGATAGTTTCATAAAAAATAGACCAATCAAAATTTTGATAGACACCGGTTCAGAAATAACATTGATAAACAGAAAATTAATAGAAGAAGTGAGTTTGACAAATTTAATTTACAAAATAGCAAGGGTAAATTTGGTGGGTGCAAATAAACGGACATTGGCAACGATAAATGAAGGAATACGAGTGAGGGTACGATTGGATGAGAAAATATATGCACTACAATGTGTAATATTGCCAAACATGTCGCATGACATGATTGTAGGAGTGGACGAACTGACAGAAAAACATGTAGTCATAGATTTCAAAAATAATACGATGAAACTAAGAGAAGAAAAAGAAGGAGAACAGGAAAATGAACATAGGAAAAAGAAAATTGATAATTCGGAAAAAGAACAAACAGTAAAAATGAATTTGGCAACGAAGCAAGGACAAAGAAGAAAAGGAAGAAAACTTAAGAAAAGGATAAAGGAAGTCAATACCGGAGATCCCTCAAAAGAAGGGATGAGCCCCGAAGAAGAAGAAGAAATAGTGTCAACAAAGGAAAATGAAAAGGATATGATTGAAACAGTGGTATGGAAGAGATTGATGAAAAAGAGGAGGAAAAATGTGCGATAAATATGTGTCAAGAATCTGAGGAAAAAGAAAGAAAATTGATATGTGGAGAAGAAAAAGAAAATGAGGTGCGTCTGATGTTAAAAGAACACGAAACTTTAATAAATGAGGAAAACAGAGTGGCAAAAAAGTACGAACATTCTTTTGAGGTTAAAAACTTGGGAAACTTTCAATCGAAGACGTACCCGATCCCATATAAATATCGACAACAGACAACAAGAAAATTTTAAGTAAAATTGGTTTTCACGTAATATAAATGTATGTAGCTTTATAATCTTATTATTATAAAAATTTGATTTATTTTCTTGTATGCTGATTGATAAGATAACGACAGAATTTAATAATTGTTTTATTCGTCCATATAAAATAAAGAAACGTAAATCTTTGTAATATAATATATTTGTATTCTTATCCTTTCTTCTCTCCCGATAAAAGACAACTAGAAAATCTTTTGAATCCATCGAACACAGGTAATATAAGGATTATTTTACTTTTGATAACAAATAAGTTATAATTCTTTTTTATTGGCTCAATAAACTAAGATTAAAGTCAAAATAAACAATCATAATGATATATATATATATATATATATATATATATATATATATATATATATATATATATATATTCTTCTCAATTTATTTATATCTTTTGGACAATAATTCTTTAGTAGATTTTAAAAAAAAAGGTTCTTAAGAAGAAAAACAAATAAAATTTAAACCTAAGTAGTGGTAAAATTCGTAAACTAATTTTCAAAACCAAATTCACGTTCATAGCGACTGTGAATAATCGTTCTGAAGAGCCCTTTTAGGGCGAACTACGTATAAGCAGATACACAGACGCACTATACGTAAAATCAAATCTTAACTGTCTTTTTCCTAAGTAGTGTTATTTACACCAAAGTTAAAAATCTACTACTTGATCCATTTGACATCAATTGTCAAATAAGTTTTAAAGTGTGGATAAGCATTTTTTATTACTCCGTGTTTTAAAGTTTAATTCCTTACGCCGGATTCTTACGACTGGTATATTTGGCCAATATTTGTCAATTGCCTATACTATATATATTATTTGTCACTGGCGCGTGCTCGCCGTTTTCCCGTCGCCTGTCGGTAAAATCTGTACAATAGGGTGGAACGAAAAAGTCGAAGTCATTATTTTTTTTGGGGCTAGTGCGGAAAAGTTGCGTTTTGAAGTATAATAAAACTGTAAAAAATATTTTTTGGATTTGACCCTATCTTCAGATTCCATATTGAATTTAAATTTTTGGAAATAACAAAAAAAAATAAAATTTAAAAAATTTATTTTTTTATTAGTTTTTTTAATCAAAATAATTGTTTTATGATACAATATACATTTTATGATTGGTAGTCTGATTTTGTGTTAAAAAACGGCATAATATTTCTAGACTGCAACCTTGAACGAATAAAGCCATCCCTTGATTCTGGTCCATAAACAGCAGCTGATGCTTCAGTTACTAACTTAACAGTTCTTTCGACAGATTGGGTATGACAGGGGCAGTTTAAGACCTCTATTTTGTTGTGATTCCCGGAATCAATCATATCCCTTACATTTTCATTGGAAATATGTTTTAGCAAAGGCGGAGCCGTAACACTGCATTCAGAAATAGAAATTAAGTCAATATAATCTTTAGCACTAAAATTTAATGTTGGTATTTTAAATCTCCGGATCTTTTTTTCTTTCTGACTTTGTCTAGCTTTCAGCACTCTGCGTAGTCCTAGCTCCCGTATATGTTTTCGTTCATCTTTTATCATTCCGAGTAATAAATTTTCGGGATGGGCAAAATAAGCATTCCTTTGGATAACTGCATCGACAATTTTTCTTTGGTCAACTGGTAGAAATCATGAATAATGGATCATTCGCCATAAATGTTTCGAACCATCAGAACAGCTAGGATACAGTTTTATATAAAACCAAACTGGTGCATACACTTTTTGGATGAAACTTACTAACATAATTAATTGAGGGCTGGGACATTCAGTGCCAACATACAATCGAAGCAACCGATTAGCAACTGTCAGCCACCTTGCGTGTGATATTTTCCCAGGTTTTTGAAGGCTCAAATCGTTAGGACATTTTCCTGCAGAAACTGCTTGACATTTGGTACAAGTACTTCTGATCGGTACTAAGGTCTGTTGTTTCTAATAATACTGGTAGATTGTTTTCTATTGCAACGAAATTGACGACAGCTTTCTCTTCACAGCGTTCCAGAAGTTTTCCTATTGGTCCTGGAAAATCAAGTGGTCCACTGGTGCGTCCATCTAACTGTTGTATTAAATGACGTAGAGGTAGTTCGTTGCAATGAAATAAGCATACTAGCCATTGAAGTGAGGTGCCGCAGTATTCTTCCAGTTTTCTTATAACGCCTACTTGAGGGCTAGTGTTCACTACCGTACCATCGCATCCAACTGCGCTTAACTTCGATATATCAATATTATTTTTTAGGATGAATGTCTGTATGCTATCCGCAATGTTTGCAGCCGATCCTGATAAAGAAGACACGTGCCCTAGATATCGAGAGCCTGGTTCTTCAATAATTGTTACATGTTCTTCTGTAACTACTTTTCTATAAAACTTTTTGCCTTTTTTTTGTTGCAAGACAGTCTTGTCTTTACGCCCATCAAAAAATATACTTCTGATTGACAGTCCCTCCTTCTGCTTCTGGAGTGAACGTCTATGAGATGCACGCTGTCGCCTTATTTTCATTCTATCAATTACTTTCGATGTATCAGTCACAGTTGTAACTCCCATATCTTTTAAGACCGCTGATGCTATAATTGCAGCAGAACGATCGGAGACCCCGGTTCTGTCGCACGCCGAAGCTAAACTTGGCAAGCAAATCCGCATTTGTGACGTAGATGGTTGGACTGTAACTGTTGACAAAGGGGCAATGAATTCTTCTTCATGATCATCTGCATCAGAAGAATTTGAGTCAGACAAGTTGCTACTTATGGAACGATTTGAGGAATCAACGGTACATGCTTTAAGAACAATTTTTTCAGTATTATATTTTGAGAACTTGCCTTTGCCTTCGTGGTTCTTTCCATTTTCTTCCTTATTGCAGCAGATGCTGCAATATCCACTGGTCCAATTGCCATTTTTCTACAGGATCGTTGATCTTGAAGAAAAATTCGCTCATTTTGTGATACTTTCTTGGTTTTATCACAAGTACACTCACACAGTGTTCCACTTATGTTGCACTTGCAAGCCGCGATATCAAATAACTTTTCACACTCATTTCGAAACTGGCAAATCTTTTCTTTGTATGAATTAGATGCTTGCTGAGTTTATGTGTACCGCTTCAGCTTTTGATACTCTGTATAAATATTTTTGATCATATCTTGAATGCGCTTATGCGATAATGTTGGAATAGAAGCTTTTATCCATATTTGTTCTACTTTCGTTGCAACGGCATTCGAGGCGTCGGCGATAGATGGATCTTTATTATTATTTGTCAACTTAAGTTCATTACGAATAAAGAGAAAGCACTTTAGAATGTCACACTTAGTGGGTAAAACACGATCATTGAAAACACCAATAATTGTTCCTAGTATTTCACAGTTCAAACTACTTCGCGTTGACATTTCGAAGAATATATTTATATACGACACGTATGTGTGAGATAAGAAACTCAACATTACTGTTATCTGTTGTTGTGTCACTATGCCTGCGTGAATGGTTGCAAGATTGATGTAACATCTGCGTCTGCGTTTTTCCCTTCTCTACCTACTTGATCTACAACTGGCGTTGTTTGGAACACGTACTTCATACCATCAAGCTTCAATGGCATTATGGAACCTGACAGGAGCGTCATTTGAAATTTTGATATGGGGGTGGGGCAAGCATTATATATACCATACATTATATATGCAAACATAATACAAAATTGATCTATTTTTTGTAAATTTCAGTCATTTTCAGGGCCAGGGGGAGGGGGCAAATGCCCCCTTGACCCTATCAAATGACGCCTCTGAAACCTGAAAACATCGTTTAATTTCAAAATAATTTGGCATAAGATGCTTTTTAATCCTAAAGACGACTGTGAATCACAGCCAAATCGATTTTTTCAACAAAAATATTTTTTTTGTTTTTTTCATTTTTCAAATCCAATATGGAACCTCAAGATTTTTTTTTGTTGTTTGTTTTCATTACCTGACACAACTTTTAAACGATAGCCACAATCATTTTTCTTTTATTTTATTTTTTTGGCCTTTTTCGTTCCACCCTACTGTACAAGTCAAAGGTATCGTCAGTGTCGCGTACACTTGACAAGTCTGTACTGTACTTGTCTATATTTGTGTTTGTATTCACACGACGCGTCAAAACATTGTTGTTTTAGTTCGCTGCTACTATTCATTTCGTATTTAGAAGCCGGTAGAAAAGCTGTGCAGTCAAAAAATAATAATTTTTAATTATATTCTTAATAATGGAGTGGTCAAACGAAGTTGTTATAGAGTTTTTGGACTTATATGAAAGTGAACTTTTATGGTGCCCTAAACAAGAAAAAAACAAAAATAGGAATGCGGTTAACGATGCATGGAAAAGAATTAAAGAGAAAATGTTTGAAATGTACTGTGCAAGAATAAAAATAGAGGTATCTCTAATGTCAACTTTTCGCACCCTGCAAAGAAAGGTCAAAAGTACATCGGGCATAGGTACAAGCACAGAAGATATATATAAGCCAACTTGGTTTGCCTACGAAAAAATGGCTAAATTTTTAGGAGGGGAATGTCAACCCAGAAATACTCAAAACACCCAAACACCCTTTTCCAATAGTTTTAAAATAATTGCAAAATGATTTCATTATTTATTGTGCATTGAAAATGTCCAGATTTTCTTGGTTTTTTATTAAGCGAAATAAAAGATGACATATTTTTCTGATCTTGGCGCCATGTGCCTAGAAAGAGTTGACCATCTTTTTCTGTATCGAAAGTGCTTGCTGGTAAATAGATAGAAGAGGAATTTTTGCTTCTTCGTAAAAAGTTATGTAACAAGACACATGCCATGGTCACTTTCGAAACACGCCGGACACGTGACAAACGACAATTAACAAGTCTTTCATCACATTGATAAAGACGCTACTACTTTTAAATAAAGTTTAATGCTTATTTTATATAGGAGCTAAAAGATCTTATTGCCACAAAAGATGAAAAATCTTTGGATATTAATGAAGAAATTCCTGGCGCAGAAAACTTTTCTACAGATATTGAGACCCAAATCTACAACCAGGTTCAAACAATTATTCTCCAGAAATAAGATTTAAAACACCAACAAAAAGTAAAACAAAAAAGGCTACACATGTAGTACAGAAGCGTATAGATGAAGCATACACTATTCCAAATACTGCTGTAAACAGGGAAAAGCCGAAAAGCAGTCCCTGCTCACTTTATGGGCAATTGGTGGTTGAGAAGTTAGAAGCCTTAGGTTATGTTCAACGAGTTGTAATTATGCATGAAATTGATAACTTATTATTTAAGGCTACCATGACACAAATGGGCTAGATGATGAACCTCTAAATCCTACTAACAACGCTCATCAGCAGTACTCTGTCAACGCAAATCAAGTTCCTCACTATAAATTGATCAATCATTCATTTAGTAACTAACAATATTCTTCAGGTCTACCGTCACCCACTGACTCATATCAGTGTCATCCACCTCCAGATCACAATCATACTATGCGACAGACCCTTAAAAGAAAAACTGTCGAGGATCCAGACCAAGCTTCACACACTCAAAATTCTCTAACGCGACCAACTTCACAACTTTCACAGTGCTCTTCGTCATCATATTATGGGGCTCAGCCATCTCCCGTTCAAGCTTCCTATTCACATCCAACCTCACAACTTTCATCAATGTATTCTTCATCGGAATCGTATCAATTCCAATTTTCTCCTCATCCAGTATTTCTGGCAATCAATGTATCGACAGCTGTAAATTCAAAACAAAAACCCAACACCATTTTGCCTACTTTGTCACCTAGTTAGTACGTTAAGCTGTAATGCAATAATTTGGCTAATTCTTTTGGTTATTTTAATATGTTTCAAATAAACAATTTACCTAATAGTCGTAATGTCTTTCTAGATTTAGTATTTACTAATTTAAATAATGTTGATGTAGTTATTCCACTTGATTCACTATTTGATAATAGTATCCACCATTCACCTATAATTGTAGAATTAACTGGTTTTGAAAAGCATGATCAACTGAACTATGAGGAATTTTATTATGATTTTAAAAATGCAAATTACATTGGATTAAATGATTATTTTGCAAATTTAAATTGGGACTTACTTTTATCAGATGATGTGAATTACAGCTTAGCAGTATTTTATGATTTTATGTTTACAGGTTTTGACTTTTTTGTTCCAATCAAAAAATTTAAAACAAGTTCGTTTCCGATTTGGTTTAATGGTAAATTAAGGTTGATATATTTAAAAAAGAAAATACATAAGCAATATAAATTATTTGGTAGAAGGGATGATTATTTAAGATTTTTTCAGTTAAGAAATAAATGTTAAAAAAGTCTCCTCTCAATGTTATAGTAACTATTTGAATAATATTGAGAATGGGATTCTATCTAATCCTCGACATTTTTGGAAGTATATCAATAATAAACGTAAAAGTTATAATCTGCCATCTAATATGTTCTAGATTGTTTGCTAGCTTATGTTCTCAAGCATTGCATTTTTACTCTTGTAAAACCTATCTGCTACTTATTTAATTTCTCATTGAGTACCGGCATCTTTCCTGATCTTTGGAAGACTTAAAAAAAAATTAAAATATTGGCTAATATTGAAAAAGAAACAGGCTTTAAAGCCTACATACAAGAATGAAGAAGATTAAGTGGAAGAAGAAAAAAATGAAAAACTGATAATATCGTTCTTTTTGCAATTGTACCGTTATTATTTACCTTCGTAATATTTACAAAGCTGTGCTTTCTTGCAGGCACTTCACTTAACATATAGTCGTACCTGTACTTGTAAGTTGTTCGATATACACTAATGTAAGAATAGTTGAGCGAACAAGAGAAGCTCACTTGTCGTCGTAAAAATTACGATGGTTAGTATTCTGGGGTCAATATATTTCGAGTAATACTTGTGGAATCTAAGTTTTTTTTTTTAATTAAAATTTTCAAAATATTGCACGACAAAAATTAGAGTGTATAGAAGTTTGCCAATTTTTTGCATACAAAAAGTTTTAGCTGTCTAACGTACTTTATAAAATCAAAATTGGATTATTTAAGCAGTCTCAGGAATATTTTAAAATTGTAAATTAGTTTTTGGCTTGCAAACAAAAATATAATATCTCTGTAACTATTAGTTTAAATTAGATTTAGAAAACTAAGTTTTCATATATGGCAAGATGCTGGTAGAAAATTAGTTGTATTTTCTACAATAGTTGTTAAATAAATAGACGATAATAATTATTATTCTCACTAATATAGCCTAATACATTAAAGAGTATACGATCAGCATGACATTCCTTCTTCGTTCTGTTTCGTATCTTCTGCGCCTGTCAGTTTTTTACAATTCAATTGTTAAAACCAACTATCCTTAACTACACTTCGGCTTTACCTTCTCAAATAGAAGCACGCAAGTCAAACTCACTTTTTCAGCTTCTCAAATAGAAGCAAGAAATAGTTGTTCCCACGCTTCTTAAATAGATGCAGTTTTCAAGTGTAACTTATTTTATTAAATATGTAATAAATTTTTAAAATATATATATAATATAATAATAAATTTTTAAACTATATTAAATTCAGTGTCTGTGCATCTAATATTTAGGTACCTGAAATAATTCTTTTACATAGAAGGAAATCGACAGTTTTTGTGTCAACATTTCATTAATGTCGTTCCGACAAATTACAGGGTTGCCGGATACCTATACAACAAACTGTTAACTTTCTTATTCTATAAATCGCATTTATTTAACTTTAAGAACAATTAATGTGCGTTTGAAGAATTATATGAACATTTATGTTTTTATTATCATTAAAAAGAGTGATTTGTTGGCAATCCTGATACTACTATCTATTCATGTAAATAATAAAATAAAAATATTTCTACCTTAATCCTTATTTTTATTATTTCAATTTCAATTTCACTATTTACTACATTATTGCTAATCCGTAATTTTGCGACCTATTGGTCGCTGGTCCTTCGAGGGTTTTATTTATTTTTTATCTACCAAATGTATGAAGGTGAGACTATAATTTTTCAAATATATACTTTTAAAACATCGAACCAGCTACCTCATTCTTTCTCCTACAATGCTTCTTTTAAATTAAAAAGGATTGAATTACGAGCGGTGATTTTTGAGATACAACCGGTCAAAGTTGACAGGCATTTACGATGACGTTATAAACAATAGTATGGTAATATTTAAACCGTTACGTTTTCTTTCGGAGCGCTTTCTCGATAAAAATTTTCATATCTTTCCTATCATTTTTGTATTTATTTATTATTTTGTAGCAAGGGTAATATATTTAAATATTTTGAACCACTCATCTCTTATAGAAAATTCAATTATCGCTATTTTATTTCATTACGACTTTACTCCAAAACAAATAGTTTTAAAGTAATAAGAAAGGAAATAAAAAAAAAGAAAAACGATGTTTTTAGTAATTTTTTTAGCAATAAAGTTTTTAATTAATTTTCCTCACCTATTTGATAGAATGAATAAGTAAATTATTATTAGTAAAGTTATTACATACCTTTTCTGCAAACATCAGAACGCAACCCCTCACCTCCACCGCAAAAGAGATTTGTCCTGGTCTATAGAGACAATAGAGACAAATTGAAGAGGCCTATTAGAGATTCTAAAATATATGCACAAATAATTTGAATAAATAAGTGATATCCACCCTGTATGATTGTTGCTCTGATTGAATTGAAAATAATTGTCTTGTCTTATCAACATAATATTTAACAATTTTTAAACAGCGTTCTTAGTTTTGAGAAACTCAAAAATCGGGTACTTTATATTAAAGGTTAAAGTTACAGTCTCATATCCCATTCCTAACTCATTTTAATGTAAACTACGTAGTTGTTATAATCAAATGTAAGGCTGTGATCGTGCTCGAGTTTCCCGTTCTAATTTTCAGATTAGCCGTTTGTTTGTATTTTGCTGCCTAGGCTTATCCCCTATTTTACAGTTGAGTTGTAAATCTGCCAAATCAATAATTATGGAGGCTTTGGAACACTCAAATCAGAACGGATTTAAGCAATAATCTATAATAGTTTCAAATATTACAACGAATTAGAATATACGACTATTTCGCTATTACAAATGGTAAATGTATTCTCTTTAATAGTACAAAAACCGTATTATAATAATTATTCGATATATTTACAAACTTATTTTTGGAACAGCATTTCCCGGAAAATTATATATACTGAACTATGGACTAATTAAATTTTAAGCATATTTATTAAAGCCGATAACTATTCGTTCATAATCCCATCTATCCACCTGTTTTTGTCTGGTAATTATTGCATTAGTACAGGTCTGCTTATTGTCAAATAAAAATAAATTTACAGAATAAAATAAGTACGTAAACACTCACCACTAAATTGACATATTTACTAATTATTTTATTTACTGAACATACAAATGGGGTATAAACTCCGAATTCTTTAAAACAACATGAATTTACTTGAAATTTTGAAGGTTATAAAAAGATCAAATAAAATAATTGATCAAAGTTTAAATAATTTTTTTTATTTCAAAATTTTAATTATATATACGGAATGAGTAATATTGTTCTTAATAAGGAAATACCCATTAAATTGTGTTATAAATTTTCATTTTGGAATTCTGGACGGTCCCATATATAGATCACTGGGTGCTAGTATTTTCACAATTATTACAAGTATGTATAAACGAATGAGTCAAAAACAGTTATAAGAAAAATAACATTTTCATTTCGTTTAATATAAATACGTTTATCTTTTATAATATTGTATAAAATATTATTTACATAATGTAACCGTTCATTTTTAATAATACCTCTTTCCGCACGTACCCACATAATCGTGTGGGATGGTTTTGAATGGTCACATGTAAAAGTCAAATGTAAGTAGATTTTTGTTATTAAAAAATGTCAATAATAAAATGCAAATGCATGTAGATTACTAATACATCTGTATAGAAAGCACCCACACATACACATTTAAAAAAATGATATTAATTATCTCAAAATATCCAATTACATTACTACCAACACAATTGTGTGGGTTGTGTTATCATTATTGTCCTTCTCTCTTTTTGCAGATTTTGACTTTAACAAACCAGAAGATATCGAAGAGGCAATGAACATTATTAATGAAGATTCAGAACTAGAAGGCTTTAGTGATGACTCAGATTCTGACCCGGTGTGAAGTATTGAGCCAAATAGCCTTCGCAAAAGCCTCGGAGACAGCGAATCCTCGGATTCTGGCCAAAAAGGGGAAGATACTCGTGACAATTCCCTAATTCACAACAAAAACCCGTGATCACAAAATGACGTTGAGGCTCCTGGTCCTTCCGGTGTAACTGCAGCTCCCATATTTGATCAACCACAAACCACTGGAAACCGTAGTTCTAAAATGGAAAAGCTTTAATTTCGGTGGACCAAACGTTAATTTCAGGGCATCGAGAATAAACCAGATAAAAAAGATTTTCTAGGTAATCGAACAGATATAATTGTTCAGAGTCCAATGCACTATTTTAAGAAGTATTTTCCAGATAGCCATTTCCAGCAGGCAGCTACGTATACGAATGTGTATTGTTTGTCTAAGAAAGGTACAGAAGTACAGAACTTAATACAACACCATCTGAATGGTGCTCATCTTGTTTTTGGATGTATACCTTATCCACTTTTGAACTGGTACTGGAAAATGGGATTAAGATTACAGAGTGTTGCTGATGTTTTGCCCAGAGATCATTTTACTGTGCTTAGAACGTGTCTTCACTTGGTTGATACAGAGAAGCCACCAGATGATCACACTAAAAATAAGTTATGGAAAATTCAACCCGTTATCGAATATGTGAGAACTGCATGTCTTAAAATTGAAAGATCAGTTAATAACTACAGTATTAATGAGCAAATGATTCCCTTTACCGGCCTTTGTCATTTACGTCAATATGTAAAGGGAAAACCAAGGCCCACAGGCTTGAAAAATTTCGTTGTTGCTTCATCCACTTGAATAGTCTTAGATTTTGAAATATGTCAAGGACGATTGACTTCTCTGCCAGATATAAAGTATGGACTTGGACCAGCAGTTGTTTTAAGACTGTGTTCATCTTTTGAAATATGTCAAGGACGATTGACTCCTCTGCCAGATATAAAGTATGGACTTGAACCAGCAGTTGTTTTAAGACTGTGTTTATCTTTGCCTCAGGGAAGTTTTTTACATTTTAATAGATATTTTACAACCCTTAATCTAATTTCTCGTCTAAATGAATTAAAGTTTTATGGAACTGATACTATCATGAACAACCGAATTTTTAAATTGAATTTCTCACCAGATAAGAAATTTGGAAGAGGAGACAGTGAACAGTTTTATTGCAGTGAACAAAACATGGTTGCTGTTAAATGGCGGGATACCAAATCTGTTACTATGTTGTCAAATGCGTCAGGGATTGAAGCAGAACAAAGTGTCAGAAGGTGGTGTAAGACAGAAAAACGATACGTAGACATCAAATGCCCTGAAATAGTAAGAACTTACAATATTAATATGGGTGGAGTAGACATCTGCGACCAGCAACTTGAATATTATAGAACCTGGATAAAAACCAGAAAGTGGACATTAAAAGTCATACTTCATTTTTTAGACGTAGTAAATGCTTGGATGGAATACCGCGAAGATTACCGGTCAAATAATATTCCAAAATCTAAAATACGAGATCTTCTTACATTTAGAATGGAAGTCGGTGAAAGTTTATTAGCGTCACTTAAAAGAAAAAGATGAAATGAAGAAGTGGAAGAACAGGTTGAGGAAGAAGAAACACAAGACGAAACACAAACCAGGCCACAAAATTATCGAGCTCCACAACCAGCTGAAGATAAAAGGTTAGATGGTTACGAACATTGGCCAAATATTGACCACTTAACTACAGTAAGATTTTGCAGAAGGTCGGGTTGTAAAAACAGAACCCGTGTTAGATGTCTTATGTGATGTTTACCTATGTCTCACCAAAAACCAAAACTGTTTTAGGAAATTTCATACCAAATAATATGTGTTCTAATGTATTAATATTTTATACAGTTTTAATAAAATAAAGCCCAACCTACACAATTGTGTGAGTATCTTATTTCTAAACACCCTCTATAAAGGATTATTTTATTATTTTTCCTGTGCTATTTAAGACATAAGAACATAGAGTACAACGTTTCCAAATATTTGTTAAAAATTTTTTGTTGCCGTGCTGAAAGGGATATGTTTGTGGTTTAGTTTTATAATGTTTTCATGGATATTGTTACTACTCTTTAAGTTTCTCCATGAAAATTTGTTAATCTTCTTAATCTTCCTATGATACTTTTTGTACTAATCGTTAAGTTAAGGTAGGGAACTGGTATAGATCGACGAAAATCTGATAAAGTTATATTGTCCAATAGTACAATATACTTTCGGTTAAGAAGTAAATTATTTCGTTTAAACTTGTGATTGCATCTACTAGCTTGTGTGGCAGATTCAGTGTTATTAAAATTATATGCTATACATATCTAATTATCGTTCTGTTCTGTCTGCTAACACACTTATTATGGTTTTATTTTATTAATAGAAATTCTTTATTTACTAGCAAATAGAAACTCATCTGATTCACGAGTTCCTTTGCTAAGAGTTTTTGTATCTTGTATAAGGACACTTCGCTTATTTATTTTCTCGCAAAGTTTCTGTTGCT
This sequence comes from Diabrotica undecimpunctata, assembly GCF_040954645.1. Classification (NCBI taxonomy): domain Eukaryota; kingdom Metazoa; phylum Arthropoda; class Insecta; order Coleoptera; family Chrysomelidae; genus Diabrotica; species Diabrotica undecimpunctata. Next base: position 127,341,720 of record NC_092804.1, on the reverse strand, counting down.
TGATATTTACATTTTTTAATGAGCACATAGCAGGTTATATTTGTCATTTCTCATTATGTAGCCTAGGTACGAGGCCTTTCTTTTCTTAATCATTGTGATAAGCTCTGACTCTCTATTTATGCTATTTTATTTCGTTTTATCAAATAAAATTTTGTTTAATTTTATTAAATTTTATTTAATTTTATTTAATTTTATTTAATTTTATTTAATTTTAATTAATTTTATTTCATTTTATTTGTTTATTTAATTTTATTTAATTTTATTTAATTTTATTTAATTTTATTTAATTTTATTTAATTTTATTTAATTTTATTTAATTTTATTTAATTTTATTTAATTTTATTTAATTTTATTTAATTTTATTTAATTTTATTTAATTTGATTTAATTTTATTTAATTTTATTTAATTTTATTTAATTGTATTTAATTTTATTTAATTTTATTTAATTTTATTTAATTTTATTTAATTTTATTTTTAGTTGTTGTTAAATGTTAGCTAATTTTATTTGATTTTATCGAATTCTAATAAATTTTATTTAATTGTACTTTAAACTAAATTTTATTTATTGTTATTTAATTATGTTAAAAGTTATTTCTTGTTATTTCATTCTGTCTACCTTTGTTCACTTTTATTTAATGTAAATCTTACTTTACAATTACAGTAACATATATTTTCAGCAATTTTGCCAAAAAAATTAATCACTTATGTTGTAGTAAAATGTCCGAGTAACTCCCTACAGGGTCCCTTGTCGAAACTGTGAATAGTTATATATTGGGCAAACTGGTTGTTCCTCGAAAGGACGCCTTATTTCGCATTAAAGTGATATCAACTGCTTGAAACACACGTGTGCTTTATCCACACACGTTTTGTCAACAAACTGCTAATTTTAGCCACTGAAAATAATTATTTTAAAAGAACCTTCCTTGAGATGTGTCACATTCTAACGTTCAAGTCCGACAACGCGACTGTCGCGTTCAGTGAATATAGCCTCAGAGGCCACCAACGCGAGTCATGCGGTCTTTGACTGTACGACAATAGATGAACGTTATCTAAGCGGATTTTTCACGAATTAGAACAAATATCTGCTGGCCGCTTGGAAACACTGGCATATACTGGAGTTTGTGTTTGGTTTTCAAATTTTGATGTTAGACTTTATTCTGAGAATATGACAATGTATGAATGTTACCTCGGCAGATTTTTCACAAATTATAACAAATATCTTTTCTCCCATTGATAAATTGGATGATAAAATATAAAATCCTCAATTTCATTGCTTACTTTTCAAATATTCATGCTAGACGTGCTCGAAAACGACAAAATTAGCTGTAATAAAAGGTTGTAAAGTAATAAAAGTAAAAGCATCGGTAAGCTTTGAAAGAATCACGAGATGTATTTAGATTATATTACATTTCCAATAATTTGTTGTATTATCATAATCCAATCCCATCGGTTTATTTTGCTATGCATTCAGTAATATTTTCTACGCCTTCGGTGTTGGATGTCTTTTGGTTTTACTGTGAGCCATTACACGTGTTTAGCTAAATAGCTCAGTTTTAAATTATTTTTAAAATTATTGATGAATATTGCCAACCTTCGACTTCTAAACGATGTAGGTGGGAAACTTCTCAGCCAATCTCAGATGATGAATTATTACACATATTAGAAGATTCACATGACGACAGTGACGAAAGTGATGAAGATTTATATTGTAATGAAGATGATCGGGCAGACGATCCTAATTTACCAGAAGAATCTAAAGATGATGATGGTGATGATGAGTCTCAAAATATTATCAAATGGTCTTCAGAGGTTCAACGTCCTACAGTGCTACCATTTACAGCAATACCAGGATTGAAAATTAATGTGGGTGGCAGAAATCCTATTGATTACTTCAATTTATTGGCAAAATTAATCGTATGAATGATTATTGGAAGAAAAATCATTTATTTATTAATCCAGTGTTTGGACAATATATGAGCCAAAAGCGCTTTATGTTAATTTTGAGTGCACATTTTAACAATAATAGTGACAATAACTAGTTCAGACTTGCCAAGATATCTCCATTGCTAGATTTTTTTAATAACAAAATGGAGAATCTTTATTATCCAGAAAGAAAATTAGCCCTGGATGAATCTATGATTTTATCGAGAGGAAAACTTAGTTTTCGTCAATTTCTCAAGGGCAAACGACACAAATATGGTGTCAAACTGTATACCTTGGCAGAATGTACCGGGATGATTCAACGGATATTAGTTTATGGTGGAGTTAGTGACTCCGTAGTTGGAGGACGTAATCATACGGAAAAAGTAGTGCTAAATTTGATGGATTCGAAACTAATTGTTGGTCACTCTTATATATGGATAATTTTTATAATAGTGTTCCATTGTGTGAAAAACTACTTTCGGTTAAAACTTATCTTACAGAAACATTGAGAACAGGAAGAGCGGAAAATCAACACCAAGTTGTTTCTCGAAAATTAAAACAAAATAAACGGGTGATTGCTTACAATAATAAAGGGATATGTGTGTGTAAATGCAAAGATCAGCGAGATATTTTAATGATCTCTTCCGAATTTGGTCATAAAATGGTTCCAACAATATCTAGGAAAGGAATTGATAAATAAAAGCCCCGTTTATGCGCTGAATGTAACAAAAACAAAGGTGGCATTGACTTAGGCGACCAGATGTTATAAGTTATAATAGTTGCGAACACAAAACTATGAGGTGGTACAAAAAAATAGGCATACATGTTTTTCAAATTATACTAATGAATGCATACTATTTCTATAACAATTCTAATACAAAAATGTCATTCTACGACTTTCGATTGTCGGTGATTGATAGTCTTTTGGGACCAAACCCAAAAATCCCTCAAATCAAGAAAAATTTGACGTTTCATTTGCCATCTCATTGCCCTAAATCAGCTAATGGTATTACAAAACTACAACGATGTAAATATTGCTAGCAAACTAAAAAAGAAAAAAAGGGCTCATTGTTTTATTGTGCGTTGTGCCCTGAACATCCGGGATTGTGCTTAGAACATTGTTTTAGACGTTTTCATGAAGAAATTGAAAATTAGGTAATTAGTTTATTTTCTCGATGTTTTTGCCATTTAATAATTACTTTTGTTAGTTATCTAGGTTCATAATTATATTTTTTCTCAATCAGATTATTATTTTTTTTTAAGTTCAACCGACACATTTTCTGCCCTATGGCCACCAACGCGACTCACGCGGTAAGTTTTTTTTTGTGACCAAATTAATTTTTTTTGTACCCATATTTATTATAAATGACTTTTTACAGTATATCTTAAAAATTAATTAGTTTACATGAATACATCTCAGTGGCCCACTGTTTTCCCTTAAAAAAAGAGACGGAGCTGAACGTGTTAAACAAACTGCAACTATGAACAGAAAATTTATCATTATCTAATTTAACATAATAAATCTCTATTACATCTGCTATTTTTGAGAATTTGATAGGGTTGGTGGTACTCTTTCCGTTTCTTTTTTTCATAGCTATTAGAGTCGTCAAACAATTGATGTAATTATCCTATCCTTATTGGCCACGTTGGCATTATTATCACAGCTGTCAATTGAATTGGGTTTGCCACCCACAACTACTTTGTATCAAATATAAATTCTAAAAGTTTTTTTTGCATGTGAGATGAAGTTCATCGTCGTATACCAGACAGTAAGGAATATCTTTGTATTGTTTGATAGGGTTAACTATCAAATTAACGAATTGTTGCACATTTTCAAATATAAACAACATAAGTAATTGCGCAAAATCACTAGATTGATTAAACATCACAGAAAAATAACCCCTAGCCACATTGTTCATGAAATTCTGGCGGAACATGTGCTTACATTTTTCTTTAATCTCAATTCATTTTGGTATTTTAATTACTTTGGGTTTTTCGAATTTAAATTGGTAATAATATATAGTTATTTTCAACAAACAATAAATAAATACATGCATTTACAGTGATGTGTCTGGATTGTATACACCGCCATTTTTAAATTTAAATCTAAAAATGCTAAATGAGAGCAATTTTGTCGCAAATTCCTCGGCAGAATGCAATAAGATCTGGTTACCCATAATAAAAGAAGAAGATAATTAAAGAAAAATAGCAGTATTAGTAAGTCAGTAACATATCGAGGGTACATTATTTATGTTTTTTAAATAACAAACATATTTATAAAATTGGAAGTTGGTGTTTATTGAGAGTACACTAAATGTAAGACCAAATACTTACCATGTCGGGATAGTATTATAAAGATTTTTCCTGGTTTTTTTCTCATGATTTGCTTTAAAATCACTAACAGAAGAATTTTACTGTCATTATGGCATGTGGTTGTCTTTTTAAAGACAAATTATATGCTATGATTTTTTTCTGACCGATATTTTCAAGTTAAAGTTGATTTAATGTAATTGAATGAACTATCTTACAATAAAGTCGTCCCAGGAACGCAACTCAGCAATACTAGCAATATCATTTAAAAGTCAGATACAATTAAATTACTAAAAGAATTTTTCACCAAGTAACAAAAAAACAAAATGTGTTTAATTTATTAATGTTTGTATATTGAGAACAATTTTCGAAGTGGAAACTGAAACGTCAATAAACTTGCCTTACCCTTCAATTGTGGCTTATTCTCATTAAAATAATAATTACTTTAAATATCACTAGAAAATAAGTTCAGAACCATATTTATCATCTCTTTTTCGATCTATTACGAGATGCCATTTTTTATTTTTGTCATTCTCTTTTTAAGTTTTCCTTCTAAAAGCACATTTATTTTTATAGATATGGACTGATACTCTTTTGTAAACACAAAACAAAACGTTTCTGGTGTGCTAATACATCGAATAGTTCCGAATCTAGCTTGATTTTCTTTTTTCTCTTATCTTGTGATCTTCAAGAGTTACAGTGCAAAAGAAAGGTCACTGTATAGAGGGATTATATATATATATATATATATATATATATATATATATATATATATATATATATATATATATACAGTGTGTCAGTTTGTTACTTACTGACAAAACATCCAAAATAAAATAAAGATTTACTTTTACATATACACACCGTAATGCACCTGCATACAAAACATGTTGCATACTATCAAGACAGCTTTAATATACTACTTCCATTAATATAATAGCAAGAACTCCTAATTACTTTTTAATCACACTATTTTTGATTTTTTTTTCTGTTCTCTATGGATCAGTTAAAACACACTATGAAAAGATGTCACTAACAAAATTTTAATTTTCCAACTAAATTTTAAAATGTATAATTGTCCATTATTTTAAATGTTATATTTTATATGTGTGTTTTTAATGTTGAGTGTCGTAGCTTTACAAAAATAATCTCAACGACTAGTAAGTTGTAATGACAATTTGAGATATGTTGTAAATATTTACACTTTCTTTTAATTACAGTGTCTTGAAGAAGGAATAAAAGAATTCCGAAAGCTCGACCAAAAGTCAAAAGAGTGTTTCTATAACATCCCGGCCAAACCTACTGACTGCAACCCTAATAAACTGTGTTGTTTGTATATATATATATATATATATATATATATATATATATATATATATATATATAAAGGGGGGTTGAGGTTAATTGGGTATGCAGCTGATTGAAAGCCTCTGTTCAATGTTCATGATATTTCGCCAATTTTCATTGGCACCATCAGATAAAAGCTACAATCATTTAAAACATTGTAAAATACAATTTGATAATTCTTTGTTATTTATATCTTACTTAATTGAGGTTAACGGCAGTGTGATTTTTTAATCACGCTGTGTGATCAAGTACAATGGTTTGCAGATGCAATGTGGATTGCAATTATATTTGACATGTAACATTTAGTTTAAAAGGTTGTATAATTTACTTTTACATTTAAAATATAAGCACAAAATATCGATAAAGATAAATTCTTAACTTTAGTCAGCTTTTTATTAAATAACACATATTTCTCCTTTAACAACAAAATACATAAACAAAAAATAGGCACCTCCATGGGAGGTTGTGTTAGTTCTATTCTGGTCTTATATGTTATGGATGATCTATTAGATATAGTCATCCCTGTTCTTCCATTCAAAGTAACCCTTCAAAAGAAATACGTAGACGATTTAATCTTAGCCCTACCAAAAGACATGATTAATGGACTCTTATATATTTGTATAGACTTCGACCGACATATTAAATTTACAGTTGAAACAACGTAATAACAACAGATTGGTATGGAAAACCTATTAGCTCCAGAAGATACATTACCTATTGCTCGTATTGTAAGCATCATCATCATCATCATCTTGGTGCTACAGCCCTTAGAGGGTCTCGACCTTCTCAAGCTTTCTACGCCATTCTATTCTGTCCCTCGCTTGCATTTTCCAGTTGCCGACTCCGATCTTCTCGGCATCTTGTGTTACCCCGTCCATCCACCTTAGCTTTGGTCTACCCCGTCTTCTCATTCCTACGGGTTGCGCTGTTAGAATATTTTTTATCATGTTTGACTCAGGAGCCCGGGCTACATGTCCTGCCCACTGCAGGCGGTTTCGCTTAATTATAGTGGTAATATCTTTACCACCAAACGTATGCTTGTAAATATTCTGCAGTTCAAAGTTATATCTACGCCTCTATACTCCGTTCTCACAGACCGCTCCGGATATCTTGCGTAGCACCTTTCTTTCAAAAATGGATAGAGCGGATTCATCTGTTTTCGTTAGCGTCCATGCCTCTGATCCATATGTGAGAACGGGGACTATCAGTGTTCTATACAGCCTTATACGAGTTTTTTGAGACAGACGTTTGTTAGCTAAGTACTTTGATAGTATTGTAAGCATAGTACAAAAATTATTCTTATAAAACAAATGAAAAACAGAATTTTACAAATTGCAGATTAATCTCTCTATTATAAAAACCTAAAAGACCTTCATCAGCTCTTTCTAGACAATTCACAAATGATACATTATCTGTAACATAAACCATTCCTAACCATACACCACAAAACACTACACCCACAGTAGACACAACCATTAATACCAAACTAACTCCAGTTAAATACTTAAGATTATCATTCATACAAGACTTAACACCGAAACTTACACGAATTTTTAAATCAGTTGATGAGAACATAAAAATCGCTAATTACACAGTGTTCAATTAATTAATTAAAATGGGAACAAGAATCATAGAAGACTTCACCACAACAAAAGGGCTCCTGCAGGGTTGTTCCACATCTCCAACCCTATTCAAAATATACTTAGAGAAAGCCTTGACTGCATGGAAAAGAAAATGCGAAGGCATGGGAATACCGGTACGGAACAAATACCTATATACGTTAAGCTTTGCAGACGATCAAGTAGTGATTACACAAGACCAAGACGACCTCAGCTACATAATGAAGTAACTAGAAGAAGAATAGACCAAGGCTGACCTAGATATTAACCTCAAGAAAACAGAGTATCTATTCACGAGTGAAGAAGACATAGAAGATCTATAGATTAATGACAACATAACAATCAAAGGAAAGGATAAATTCAAATACTTGGGGTTTATAATCAAGAAAAAGGTAATAACAGAGGAAGAAATTACACAAAGATTACGACAAACAAGAACGGCAATCCGACCACTTAACTAAGTCTGGTGGGATAGACACCTAAATATGAAGAAAAAAACACAGATTTATAAAACATCAGTTCAAAGTATTATGATATATGGGGCTGACAATTGGATCATAAACAAGAAAAACAGCAGTAAGATAGAAGCAACAGAGATGAAATACCTGCGAAGATGCTGCAGAATAACAAGAATGGATAGGAGAAGTAATGACGAAATAAAGCAAAGAACATCAATAGAAACAGACATACTAACATATATAGAACAAAAAAGACTAAAGTGGTATGAACCTATAAGAAGAACTAGCGACAGCAGATGGATAAAGAGAATAATTAAATGGAGCCCCATAGGAAGGAGGAAAAGTGGACGACCCCGAAGGCAGTGAATACTGTAGAATCCCTAAATATATATATATATGTATATAGAAAAGAAATTTAATCTTTGCAAATTAGTTAAATAGTAAACTCTTAAATATTGGGGAAATCTGCAAGAAAGACTCTAATGTGTAGTACCTCTACTACACATTAGAGTCTTTCTTGCAGATTTCCCCAATATTTAAGAGTTTACTATATATATATATATATATATATATATATATATATATATATATACTGAAAAAGCGATAAACGCTTGTCATCAACGCTGATCAAATAGAATACAAAACTCAAATATTTGGGTGTGCAGCGGAAGATAGGACAAAGAAGTACTCTTTTTAGTTAACCAAGCTTTCGCAAATCTTTATTTGCATCATCAGGGTGCTACAATAAACAAAATTAGTACAAAATACAGAAAAGAATTATTTTGCATCTTACACTAAAAAGAATTATTTGCGAAAGCTTGGTTAACTAAAAAGAGTACTTCTTTGTCCTATCTTCCGCTGCACACCCAAATATTTGAGTTTTGTATTCTATTTGATCAGCGTTGATGACAAGCGTTTATCGCTTTTTCAGTTTACTGTGTAATGGGTTTTTACGAGAACATCTACGCTACATATGGAACTGCAGCCGTTGGATTCCTCAAGGGATGGTCGAAGACGAGTCTAAAATTATCCAAAGAAAGAAATAGAAGAATTTTCCTTTTAAAATGTAAGAAATCTGGAATACTTCCGAAACGCATTTCACATTGTGCTGTCCCAATTGAGAATTTAATTTACAGGCAAGATACTCACACCCACCTTACGAGAACTTTTATTAACAAATTAGGGTATAAACTTTTAACTATTGAAATAAACATTAATCATAAACTAATAAAATCATTAGAGAATAAACTAAATACCCTTAAGTTAAATATAATTAGTAGTACTAGTGAACATATTTGTAATAATTTTATTCAGAAACAAATGAAACACTATAATTTTTCTTTTCATAAGATAAAAAATAGTAATATTAATAAATTCAACAATTTAAAATCTACTATGTTGAACAACCAACTTATTACTAAGGATGCTTGGATAAAAAATATCTCCCGAGTTGAAATTCCATCAAACGTTATTAAGTTTCTCTCGTTAGGTCCTAAGTTTAGCATTGAACCACGGTTAGGTATTGATTCTCCTATTAAACCGCTTTTATCAGATATTGATTTTATATCATCATTTATTCCGGATCCTGATTGTAGAAATATTGCAATTGCTAGATCGATTAACATAATCACTAATAACTCGTTTAAACGTAGGAGTTCCCCTTCTCTCCTACAAAATCTCTTTGAAGAAACTAAACGCTTCCTCAAATCTCACCCTGAGTTAGTAGTGACTCAATCTGACAAAGGTAATGTTACCGTAATAATGTTGAAAGATGATTACTTTAAACTTTCTCAAGAGATTCTTGATCAGGGTTCATCCTACATAACCCTCCCTAGTGACCCAACTAGCAATATTCAAAATAAATCTAATGCCATAATAAAACGCCTTTGGCAACATAAACAAATTGATTTGAACACAAAAAAGAGACTCTCATCCTATAAAAGTGTTGTTGCTAAATTCTACACCCTCCCTAAAATCCATAAACCTAGCTTAACTATGAGACCTATAGTTTCCTCCATAGGCTCACCAACTGAACATATTGCAGGCTTTCTCACTAATATTTTGACCAAAGCTTATGATTCAAGTAATGACTACTACATCAGAGATTCTTTCCAAGTTGTTGAGTTATTTAACAGAACTGTATTACCACATAATTATGTTCTCGTTAGTCTAGATGTGGTCTCCCTCTTCAGTAATGTTTATTTAAATGCCGTTCTCCGATCTATTCATAAACACTGGAATAAAATTTCACAAGTATGTAGCATCGATTACGATATGTTTATTGAGATGATAGAGTTCTTGTTTAATTCCACTTGCTTCTCTTTCAATAACAAATATTATAAACAAACCTTTGGCACTCCTATGGGAGCCAGTATCTCTCCAATTCTAGCTACATATGTAATGGATGATCTGTTGGATATTATTCTTCAGGTTGTTCCTTTCAATGTTCCTTTTATTAAAAAGTATGTGGATGACATTATTATGTCGTGCCCACAAGGTTTAGAATTTGAGCTCTTAGACATTTTCAATAGCTACGACTCCCACATTCAATTTACTCTTGAAAAAGAGGATCAAAACCAATCTGTTCCTTTTCTCGACACAATGTTTATTAGAGAACCGGATAACATCATTACAATTGATTGGTATAGAAAAAAGTGTAACTCTGGAAGATATCTCAACTACCACTCTTACCACAAGTCAAGCATGAAAATTAATCTAGTCAAACAAATGACCACACGAGTTTGTAAACTAGCTGACCCTGTTTTTAGAAAAAAGAATCTCAACATCCTTTTACAGTTGTTCCTAGATAATTCTTACCCCGAATCCTTACTCAGGAAAATCATCTTTAACACATCCTCTGTTATACTCAACACACAAGTAAACCCTCCCCAAAATACAGGTGCTATGAAAGTTAGCTCTGATTCCCACTCACTGACTAACAATATTCCTAATATATCTTTTGTATCACTTCCATTTATTAAGGACGTCTCTCCCAAATTGACCAGAATTTTTGCTCAATACCTACCAAATGTAAAAATTGCTTATAAAAGCACTCTAGTTGTGGAATCTTTGTACAAGTCATTGAAAGATAAAGTACCAAACTTAGATAAAAGTGATGTTGTCTACAAACTTAATTGTTTGGGCTGTGAAGGTTCTTATATAGGTCACACCTCCCAAAAAGTTTCTAGCCGCTTGACTCTTCACAAGAGTGACATTAGGTTACACCCTGATAGATGTTCTCTAGCCACACATGCTAACACAACAGGGCACTCTTTCGATTTTCCAAATGTAAAAATCCTATCCACGGAGAGCAATTATTTAAAAAGATTGTTTCTCGAGATGGCTTTCATTTTTCAAGAAAAAGAAACTATTAACAAAAAGACAGATACCAATAATTTAAGCAACCTATATTCATTATTGTTAACTTTGGATAAACACGAATCTACTAACACAGACAATTCATCATCAACAATATAAGTTTCATTATATATGAGATATACAGTACCTCTCCTACTTGTTCTAATATAAGTCTTTTTACCTTTTCTGTTTCAAGAAGTTCAGCGTCTATCAGGTATACTATTACCTTTACATTGTTATCATTAAGATCTAACGTTCTATCGTTTTAAGTTGGCAGTAACGAATTCACAACCAATTCTTTTGTTTCTGATAAGAATGTTTATAACCTAAATTTTATATTATGACATGTTCTGAAATTATTTTAACATAATTTTATTTGAGTGTTCTTGTATATGTGTTTTAAAGTGTTTTAAATATGTATTTGTTAAAGAACGTTTTTTAAAAACAATTTTGGATAGTTTTCGCCATCATTTGTAGGGATCAAATGAGTTGCACATTTCATTTAATAAACATCACGACAACTAACCTCAATTAGTGTAAGATGCAAAATAATTCTTTTCTGTATTTTGTACTAATTTTGTTTATTGTAGCACCCTGATGATGCAAATAAAGATTTGCGAAAGCTTGGTTAACTAAAAAGAGTACTTCTTTGTCCTATCTTCCGCTGCACACCCAAATATTTGAGTTTTGTATATATATATATATATATATATATATATATATATATATATATATATATATATATATATATTAAAATTAATTCCAAATTCATTAAAGTAAAAGATAAAACACATACGGACCATTTATCCCATATAGTCTATCGTATTCCTTGCGGAAGTTGCAACAAACAATATATTGGTAAAACCAACAGACACCTAAAAAGTCGTATCACTTCCCGCAAGAATGACAGCAGATTATATCCTGATAGATGTTTAGTTGCAAAACACGTACATGATGAACACCATAATATAATGAATTACAGCGTAATAAAGATTCTTGCAATGGAAAATAATCTCAATAAAAGACTCTTCTTCGAGATGGCATTTATCACTCAAATGGATAATTTAAAGATCAGATGTTGAGTACCTGAGTGAGATTTATGCTTATTTACTACACGTTGAAAAGCAAACATTATAAATAAACACACATAACTATTAAATAATTAATACAAAATGTAATTTGAAATTTTTCAACTAAAACACACCTTTACAGTAAACCTCAATCAAACAAACTGCTACGACATCAACAACATTGAACTAATTATCTTCTGGCATAATTCAATCAGTAACATTCGATATTTGGTATTTCTGGTACTTAACCTTAATGACAGTCCCTAAACTAAACGTTTTTGTGTTTGTTTTGTTTTAATTTAAATTGTGTTTTAAATTTTAAATGTCAAAGTACAACCCTTTAAACTAAATGTTACATGTCGAATATAGCTGCAATCCACATTGCATCCCCAAACCAATGTACTTGATGTTATTAAAAAATCACACTGCCGTTTAACTCTATCAAGTAAGATATAAATAACTAATAATTATCAAATTGTATTTTACCATGTTTTAGATGATTGTAGCTCTCATCTGATGATGCCAATGAAAATTGGCGAAATATATGAACTGTTGAACAGAGTAGACTTGGCTTTCAATCAGCTGCATACCCAATTAACCTCAACCCCCTTTTCATCTACCAGACAGGCTGTTATTTTAGAGGATATATATATATATATATATATATATATATATATATATATATATATATATATATATTGTTCTGAAGATATTTTCTTGTGGCATTTTAAGGTAATTAATATTTAAACAGGATTAATCTACAATTAAAGTTTAAAGTAAGTTTATTGGCGTTTTAATTTCCACTTCGGAAATAGTTGTCAAAATACACACATTAGTAAATTAAACAATTTTTTTTTTCACCAAGTAACACGAGGGGTTTAACGTGAGTGTAATCTTGGCGATAAGTGGATTGTGATCTGAGGCCACGTCTGATCCAGGATATGCTTTCACAGAATGTCCTCTACAAAGTAGCAAAGTGCTTGGAAAAAAGAAAATGGGCGAGTTTGATCATGCTTTCGACAAAAAGGCAGAAGTATCAGTTGCAAGATGGAACGATAATTCCGTTGTGACTGTAGCCAGCAACAATGGAACGGTTCATCCAATTGTTACAGTTAACAGATATAATCGGAAGCTACGAAAGGAAGATTCAATACCTCAGCCCAATATGAGTAACGATTATAACCGACATATGGGAGGTGTTGATCTCCTAGATAATTCGGTATCAAATTACAGGATCCAAGTAAGAAGTAAAAAGTGGTTGTGGTCCTTGTCTATGAACCTTGTGGATTGCACAGTTGTAAATTCGTGAAGAATTTACAAAATTGCGAATGACTCTCGAATCTACCAATTGCAATGCCGAACGTAAAAAGATTTACAGTAAAAACAGCTACTAAAGAAGGGGACTTCGAATCAGACCCAGAGTCAACGCTATCCACATCTGCATGGGGTCGTCCTTCTAAAGGAAGTTTACCTTCTGATATTCAATATGACCAGACTCGTCATAATATTGTTCGCGAAGATGAGGGACGTAGACGGCGGTGCAGACTGTGCAAAACTAACTCTGTTTATATGTGCGGAAAATGAACGCTGACTGTTTTAGTGCTTTTCATAAAATATGAGGTGCCATAATGACGCTACTGCCATACTACCACGCTGGAAAGTAATCACTTTATCTTATATAATTAACTATTGTAGCAATATCTTGTTTTTAATTGATAAAACTAAGAAATTTCATTTACACACTATAAAAAGTATAACTTTCAATTTATTACATGCCAAAGTTTCGTTAACGAAACATTATTTTTTTGTATATTGCAATTATTATTGTTTATAATCTTAAGTAAAATAGTGTTATTATGCCTTTATTTATAATGTATATAAACTTGAATTGCAAAAAATCTGATTATTTCAATGCTTGGCCATTAATGGGTATAACAGTAAAACTACCATTTTCAATCATCAATATTCTATTTAGCTCTCAATTTTTATAATACTGTAGTTTAGCGTAAACTAAATTTGATTTTTGGACAAAAACAAGACTAGAAGCTATCTATAGGTAAATTAACTAATGTACCATGTACAATTACCAAGAGGAATATACAGCAACATGTATTTAAATGTATGCATATATCCTTGGGAAACACTGTATATGTTAACATACTTCTATGCTTCAAACGAACTGCTTAATATTCAAACATGAACAACTAGTTAGTTTTGAAATAGCTTTATCTAACATTGGTTATCAGTGTTTGAGAGAACATCATCTATTGTTAATATAATCGTTCATTATTCTGATCAGAACCGTCCGATCTGTATACAAATAGCTGATTGGTTGTCATAGCTCTGATTCTAACTACAATGGGCCTCATTTTCTGTCATAATATTATTAGCTTAACCTAGATGAATATCTCTAAGCTGATTAATAAAATTTGATGACAATTTAAGCTTAGTTATAATATAATTTTACTAGTAAAATAAGGTTATAACCGCTTAAAACAATGTTGTACCTATTCTTACCTATTATTAATAGTTATTTCGGTTGTCAAATAAAATTTTTACAAAATATTAGAGCAAAGCCATCACTACCTATCAATTCGTACTGTTGCACATTTCGCTATGACAGAGGTAGACTTAGTTTTGTATTATAATATGTTTTATTTATATAATGTTATATTCAATATTTGCTTCAAAAATATAACAAAAACTAGTAGTCCAGTCGTCAGAGAGTTGACCCCCAAAAATCATATAAACAAGCTGGATTTTGCAAAAAATATTAATTTTGGGCAAAGAAGATGCAAAAAATTTTACCATTTTTACCCCCTAGCTTCCCTGTAAAACTCCCCCCGTGGGGGGGGGGGGTAAAACCGCAAAAAAATCGATTTATTAAGAATCCGTACACCATAGAAAAATATGTTCCTAAAATAATTCTAAACAAAATATAAACATTTTTTGTGTAGAAATAACGATTCTCTTAGAAACAGCGCTTGAGGCGACCGTGGATTATGAATGTCAGTTGCGCGCGAAATCAATGTTTAATAAAATTTGTATCAGCTCGACGGTAAAACCTCGATATCTTTTGATCCAAGTGTCGTATCGACAAAAATCAAAAACCATTTTAAAGGTAGAGAGTGCAGATTTTATAAAGTTGCTAAATAAATAAACGTGGTGCGATTTTTGGCATTCTCGTGATATCAATAAACATGATCATTATCATTGACCAATTGTAGTAAAACTTTCATTTTTAGAGATCGATCTTTAAAACCAAAGACACGAAATTTTAATTTTAAGTTGTGACAATATGAGGCATTTGAAATATAAATAAAAAATGCAGAATTTAAGTTTTACATTACAAACGATCACACCTCACAAGAAATGCATGTAAGAAAACGGTTTTGGGTATAGTTTATTGCAGAAGTTTAATTCTTTTGAAAACGTACTAGTATAATTAAACAAAAAGTTTTAAATGTTTTAGATTGTTTGTTATGTGAAAATTTAAATCCAGCGTTTTTTAGGCATATTTCAAATGCCTCACATTTGTTGCAAAAACTCTAATCCAAAATTTTTGCTATGGGTTAGACTCTAAAGTAGAATTTTTCTATTTGTGAGAGTGATTCATCGTTTAAACGCTCAATATCCTCAAATTTCCAGAGGGTAGGGCATGTGTTGCATTTTATGAATATATTTTATGCGATAAGTTTTGTTATTGATAAAACGTGTTATTAATACTACGAGTGTTATAGTTTGTCGTTTTATAGTAAATTTTTAGTTATATTCTGTGATTATTTGGTTTTAGTTATATTGGAGTTGGATGAAAAACCGAGTTGTTCCAAGAGAAGACAGCAAAATTCTGATGTTGATTGCAAAAATGAAAAGCCGCAAAAGAGACGGAAAATGTTAACGTCCGAAGAGAAGGTAATGATACGAATCGTTTATGAAGGAATTGTCGGCAGAAAAATGGCATTAAATGTTAGCCAAGCGGTCGACACTTGTAGCAGTTTAACAAAAGTATCCGTTAGCTGTATTTATCGTGTACTTAAAAATACATCGGAAAATTAAAAGCAAGAAAAAGGTAAAACTAGAGGTAGAAAAAGCATTGTTTTGAATGACGAGACAAGGAATATTATACGTCGAAAAATTCATTCGTTTTATTTTCGGCGTGAAATTCCAACACTAAAAAAAATTTCTGAAGAGCTCGAAAACGATGACTCCTTGCCCAAGATATCTCGTAGAGTCTTAATCTGGACCATGCGTGAAATGAACTTTCGATATGTAAAACTCAACAGAAAAAGTATGCTATTAGAAAAAAATAAAATTATTGTGTGGAGAAGAAAATATTTAGAAGAAATACGCAAAATTCGCAGCACTGGATGCAAAATATGTTATTTGGATGAAACCTGAATTAACAAAGGTCATACAGTTGTAAAAGTTTGGCAAGATTTAAATGTCAAAAGTAAACGCGAAGGATTTATAGAAGGCTGATCTACAGGATTAAAAGCTCCATCAGGAAAGGGACGGCGATTAATCATCACCCATATAGGAAGTGATACAGGGTTTCTTGATGATGGTTTTCTTAAATTTGAGTCGAAAAAAACAGGTGATTATGAAAGAAATTGAAAGGGAGGATTCAAGAATGGCTTACAGAAAAGGGGATTGCACACGAAGAATCAATGCTCAAAATTTAGCTACTTGACATTGCACGGTTATGGAAAAGTGAATGTCTTAAATATGCTGTAGATAAAACTGCAAAAGATTATGGTGTCAAAGTTCTGCGTCTACCACCTTATCATTGCGAACTTAATCCCATTGAACTTATCTGGGCGCAAGTAAAAGGAGAAGTAGTAATGTCCAAGCCTCCATGTAACTCAAGAGAAATGGGCTAAATCTATAGGCCACATAATTAAAGAAGAACATCGTATGTGGGAACTTGACACTCATATCGAAGTTTTACTAGAGCCAATTATAATTACACCAGGTGGTGAAGATAATGACAGCGATAGCAGCACTGCATCTTCAGATTTAGACAGCGAATAATATTTTCTAATAGTTTAATAAGAACATCAGCATAAAAAAAAAACCAAAAACAAAAAAAAACGAAAAGAACATAGTAAGTGTGTATAGTGTTTGTGTTTAAATAGAATAGTACAATGTTTTGTAACATCAAACATTATTTTTATTTTGTTTTTATAGAATTTTATTTTGTTTTATAGGATTTTATTTTGTTTTCTTTTATACTGTTTAAGTGTTTTGTTCATTTTATTTAATAAGACAATATGGCTCTAGACGAACACCCATTTAAAAAAAGTAACGCGCCACAAGACATACCTCTGGGCTGGTGTGGAAACTGTCTTAAAATTTTTTTTAAAAAAATTTTAAGGACGGGTCACGTCAAAAGAGGTTTTAGCGTAACTTCTGGTTGGTATCAGTAAACTTTCTGCAAAATTACTTGTTTTTTATAGCTTTTTGTTTGTGGCATTCTGTATTTTTAGGGGAATGTAGAGAATGAGCCACAAAATATTTATTCATATGTTTATTTATTGATGTTTCGATCTCTATATCTAGAGACCCTTTTCAATTATAGAAATGATAGTAATATTTATTTTCTATTGGTTTTCGCTTGTCGTTCTGTATTTTTAGAAATAATGTTGGGAATAAGCCACAATATATTTATTCAAATAATTAATTTACGGACGTTTCGATCTCTATAAAGAGACCGTTTTCAAACATACAAATAACAGATATATTTATTTTTCTATAGCTTCTTGTTTGTGGCATTCTATATTTTTAGGGAGAAGGTTGGAAATAAGCCACAATATATCTATTTATATGTTTAATACACTGACATTTCGATCTCTATTCTGTTTTTAAAGATAGAAAAAAAAAGAAAATAAACAACATAAGACTATAAAAATATATAATAATAAACAAATAAAATAAATATAACTATCATTTATATCTTGCGAAAGCGGTCTTTGGATATAGAGATCGAAACGTCAGTCAAAACTTGTAAAAAGATATATTGTGGCCTATCTCAAACATTAATATTTGAAAAATAAAATATAATTAACGTTAAAATACAATTGAGTGTATGTTACTGGATTTTCATACGTCTTTCCGCATTTCTGCGCCTTTAAACGATGAATCACTCTCTCAAATAGTGAAATTATACCATAGTAATCGAAACTTTATTGTGTCCAGTTAATGAAAAGGATAGATTATATTGATCTCGCGAAAAACATAAAAAATGGCAAAAATCTCATCACGTTTATTTATTTAACACCTGTTTAAAATTTAAGTTTTTTTGGGGCAAAATACAAAAACTTCATACGAAAATTAAACTCTTGATTTTTAAAACTCGTTTTTATTTTTTTCGACCTGAATCAAAAGATATCGAGTTTTTACCGTCGGGCTGATACAAATTTTATTCAACATTGATTTTGCCCACCTTACTGACATTCAAAATCGACGGTCACTTCAAGCGTTGTTTCTGAGAGGACGGTTCATTCTCCACATTTTTATGTAAATTACCTCAGTTATATTTTTTATTCGAAACATTTTTTTGTATGTTGTACAGATTCTTGGTAAATCGATTTTTTTCGTTTTTACCCCTCTACATAGGGGGTTTTAGGGGAAACCCCGGGGGTAAAAGTGGTAACCTTTATTGCATCTCTTTTTGTGGTTCCAAAATTAATATTCTCTACAAAATTCAGCTTGTTTGTATACTTTGTACAGGTTGAGTGGCATTTTCGTCTCTGACGACTGGAGTATAGTAAGAATAAATATTTTTTTGTCATTGCTGGTAATCTTAAATAAGTGAATTCTTAATCGTGCAGTTACTTAAAAGATTATAGTATTGTGATTGAAGATTTTTTAACCTATGTTTTTGCATTCACTTTAAATATAAAATTATTTTTCTTAGTTATTTATACTGAAAATGCGGTTTTAAATAAATGCATGTTCATACACATATGGCATGTCAATTTTTCTTAAATTTTAAATTTAAGTCAGTCTGTACCAAAAATATTAAGGTCTTGATTTTGTCTTTGAATATATTATTTTCAGTCTCCCCTATAACAAAGCATGTCTGGGTTAGAAGATGCATATTTCCCATAACCACTTGCACAGTTTTTTCTTTATCTAGTCCACGTAAGAGCGATCGTACATAATTTTTCAAAATTTCACTAGCTTTGGCTATAATGAAGTTAAAGCAATAAGATTTTCCCATGTGAACGAAAATCACCACTTTTGTCCCCCAAAAATTAGCTTTTATTGGAAGTTATAAAAAAGCAAAACCAAATTTCAGTCTCAGTTGTTAGTTGGTTGTTTGTCAAAATGTATTCTGATGTTAACATAGTTTAATTATGATCGAAAACTTACAAATTGTAATGTTGTAAGTTGATTATCCTCTGTTTTTTAATTTATTGCAATAGATATCCTTTTCTTTACATTAGAGTTCCACCAACAATAACTTTTAATGTCACTATGCACCCCCAGACCATTACTGTCAAATTATCTGCCGAGAGGGCAATACAATACTTTCTACTAACATCTGGTTATTTGCCAAACAGGCATAAAGAAATTGTGAGGGCATCTACCCTCATCCCTTTTTAATGTCAGTCATATCAGAAACCGCAAAGAACACTGAAAGGAAGGTATCTTCGGTATGCTCTACTCGTCATCGATGTAAACCTCTACCGCGGCCGCGACCTCTACCGCGCACATATAGGTATGTATCTTCGTTATGTCCGTAATCTTACCCAAACGTAGTAATTAAGGAATAATTACTCGCTTGCAATCACTGTTAAACATATCCTGTTAGAATACACAAGAGGTAAAAATAATACACAATAAATAAAAAATACCAACATGAAGAATCTACTAAGCTTCAACCAAGTACTAAAATATTTAAAAGACATTGCATGTTACAATATTTAAAATAATATATTTAAATTTTAGGCATTATAAAAAATTCGAAACTTGTAATTTGTGTTTTTACCCCCTGCTAATAACTCGTAGTAGTTGATGCAGGTTTATTTATCTTTAAATAAAAACGCAAGTCAAGAATTTATAAAGTCAGTATTATACCAGTAACAATTGATGCATTTTCAACGCTTTAATTTTTTTCCTAGAACAAAGTGACCCCCCAAAGGGGGTGTAGTGATCATTATGATATCGTGTATTGTCCGTCTCCACAGATCTCTGTTTCTGGTCATTTCTTGCAACTCATGCATAGGTCTTCTGCATATTCCTGTAATTTGATCGATCCATCTTGTTGGGGATCTTCCTCGTGATATTCGGCCTTCTATCTTTCCTTAAATAATAAGTGTTTCCATGTTTTCTGTGTCTGCTTTCATAACATGTCCAAAGTGTTTTAATTGTTGAAGACAGACTTGGCTGGATAGCCGTTTGTTGACTTTTAGCAAAAATTTTTTAGTAAAGATATGAAAGAATATGAAAAAAAAAACGGGAATTTTTTGACTCCAAATTTATTAGCCCTTTATGTAGAATTTAGACGAAAAAATAAAAGTTAAAAAATGGTGTATATAAGTGTATTTCGTGTGTGAGTTACTTGTTTGGTATTCAGTTAAATTTTAAAGAAAAATTATAAGAAAATAATTCAAAATATACTATTTTCGTTACCACCTATAAACATTTATGAATTTTTCTATTTTGGCGTATGCAATTTTTTCACGAGTTAAAAATCATTAAATTTTATTTATTCCATTTTCTCTTTAAAAAGTCCAATTGGGCCGTCAAGGTAACGTCAAAATAGTATTGACAGGAATCATATTTACAATGCTACTCATGTGAAATTGTCATTGTCCCTGTTAATTAAAAATACCATGAATAGGGAATGAAATTTGAATGCAAACACATAATTTTAGCACCACCGGTCTTCTTTTTTATTTTTCGCAGCACTATTTATACGTTATTGGTTTTTGTTTGTGTTTGTGGAACGTTGATTTTACTGTGCGTTTCAGAAATTATTTTACAGCTGGGATGTATTTTGAGATAAAAATAGATTCGTATGGTTGTTTATATATATATATATATATATATATATATATATATATATATATATATATATATATATACTATATATAATGTAGGGGCTATTATGTAACTATTTTTTATCTCGAGCTTTCAATTGTATTTACAATTATTATTTTCAAGAGCTGCTAAAAAATACAAAATATCTTATAAAGTGGAACTAGCAAAAAAATATATTAACTCACCAAATAAAATTAGTTTGGTTAACAAAATTATGCTGCTAAACATATTTCAAAAAAATACTATTTTAAAAATTATCTTATCTAATACATGTTTCTCTTAAATTGTGTAACATAATTTTGAAAAAACGTTTTTAAAACAAAAAACAATTGAATTTATAAATAAGTTAGAATAGCGAAAAATTATAAATAAGCCTTAATGTGATAAATGCCAACTTACAATTTTCATTTTTGACAATTATATTGCCAAAAACTAAAATTTTGTTAAATATTCTTTTTTATTTAATAATAAAAAAGAAGATTTACCTACCATTAATAGGTCCCTGCAAAAATGTAACAAATATATGGAAAATTAAATTAAAATGTGATATTTTACTGGTTTTATAAATAAACTAGAGAGAAATAATATAATTATAAATTTTGCTTAGATTTTGAATTTCTGATCTTTTGTTTAAATTATTATACTTCTGCTAATACAAACCATTTCTAAATTCTTTTGAATTTATTACCTTCACTACACAAAATTTTATTGTTATCAAAATCCATAATATGGCCTTTCTCGATTACATGCTCTGCTAGAGCACAAGATGGATTTTTAATTCCACAATCACTTTTGTAGAAAATAATACTCCGATTTGACAGATTTCTTCCTGTCTCACCAACATACACAGCTTCACACTGAGTACAACCAATACTGTATACTACATTTGTTTTATCTTATTTGTCTATACGATTTTAATTTTTAAACTCATCAAATGGTAAGAAAAACAATGGGATGGGTGGCCTTCTTGACAGAAATGTTTAAAAAACAAAATGAAGAACCTTTACCAGAAACGCCAAATATAATAACTGAGGAAAAGACCCAAATCTCCCAAAACGAGGTGAAAGAAGGAATAAACAAATTAAAAAACAGAAAGTCACCAGGAGAAGATCAAATACCAAAAAAACTCTTAAAATATGGAAGTGATCACCTTGTACAACAACTGCAACTTCTTATTAATAAAATAATCACCACGAACAGAATACCAGATGAATGGAGGAGAGCGATCATGGTGATGTTCTTCAAAAAAAGAGATAAGAAAGACCCCAATAATTATCGAGCAATAAATCTATTAACTACAACACTCAAATTGATAACAAGAATAATAGCGCCAAATATAAACGAACGAATATGTCTCTGCAAGAGAAACAGCAAGGATTTCGGACAGAAAGATTATGCACGGATGCAGTTTTTGTAATAAGACAAATAAAAGAAAAGTCGCTGGAATACAACAAACCAGCATATATGTGTCTGATAGATTTGAAGAAAGTGTTTGATAGAGTGAGAATTCGGGACGCGATACATTTATTATATGAAAATGGAATATCACTGGATTTAGTAAAAACCATTGAGAATATACATAAAGATAACATAGCTATGGTAAGATGTAAAGGAAAATTATCGCAACCTATCAAATATGAAACTGGCATTAGACAAGGAGATTCGCTGAACCCATTAATATTTAATCTGATAATGGATGAAATCATAAAAAAAACTTAAAAAAAAGAAGAGGATAT
Source organism: Diabrotica undecimpunctata (assembly GCF_040954645.1). Classification (NCBI taxonomy): domain Eukaryota; kingdom Metazoa; phylum Arthropoda; class Insecta; order Coleoptera; family Chrysomelidae; genus Diabrotica; species Diabrotica undecimpunctata. The sequence goes on along the minus strand of NC_092804.1, from coordinate 127,318,851 downwards.
AGAATGGGAGAAAAGGAAATAAGAATAATATGCTACGCCGACGACGCCATAATAACAGCCGAAAATGAAGATGGCCTACAAAGACTAATTAAAGAATTCGAAGATACGGCGCTCATATACAACATGGAGATCTCAACAGAGAAAACTATCATCGGATATCAGCGGAACCGAGACGATGTAAACTAGTCGTAAATAACAAAATAATATAACAAGTGATGGAAACTGAATACTTGGGAATAAAACTGCCAAGCTACGGAAAAGTGGAAGAAGAAGTGAATATGGCAAACAGAGCAGCAGGATGTCTCAACAACACAATCTGGATAAACAAATACCTCACATCGGAAACGAAAATGACGTACACAGCGGAAACAAGAGCAGATACGGCGAAAACACAAAGACTACTGGAAACAACAGAAATGAAAGTCTTACGAAAAATAATAAACCAAACTCTAAGAGACAGAGTAAGAAGTGAGGAAATAAGAGCGAGATGTGGTATAGAGGAAATAAACGCGTGGACCAAAAGAAGAAAAGTGGAATGGAATCAACACATCGAAAGAATGACAGGAAATAGAATAGTACGAATAGCAAGAGACAAATCGCTAAATGGAAGAAGATCATTGGGACGAACGAGGAAAAGATGGTCAGACAACGTCAATTAAGGCTAAAAACCCAAGCAAAACAGACATTTTGCCTATTTATAAAGTAGGAAGAAGAAGAAGAAGAAGATATTTAGTTTTAGAATATAAAGATGAAATAGTTTTGATGTTCTTTGTTGCTATTTTTATATTATCATTAACCTTTAGTGTTTGTATTAATTTAGGTGTTAATGATGGTATAAAAGGTAGTGACTGATAATAGATGTTCCGATTATTGGATACAATGTTCTAAGATTTAGCAAAAAATGGTGTTAAGTTATTTATATTAATAATATTAGAAAAAAGCATCCTATGTAACATATCTATAGGATAAGAGTTCGCAATTAAAATATTTTTTAAGAATTGAAGATCTTGTTGATAATCTGGATAAGAAAGCCTTAAAACAAGTTCTTTTAATCGTGTTATAAGATTCATTTTCATCTTATTTGGATGATGTGAGTAGTAGCTTATAAATCTATTACTACACATAAGTTTTCTGAACCATCTGGTTTTCAACACATTATCTGTAATTCTTACAATTCTCATGTCAAGGAATGGTAGAGAACTCTCTACCCCTTCCTCAACTGTAAACTGTATATGCTGATGATGATTGTTGACAATGTTAACTGTTTCATGAATTTTGTGTTTAGGAAGTGCCAAAACTAAATCATCTACATATCTTTTAATAAAAGGAATAAAAAATGTGCAATTGTTGATACAATCACTAACATCATCATCCATGACATAGCTACTTAGAATGGGTGAAAGACTATAATCCCATAGGACTACCAAAAATTTGTTTATAAAAGACACCATTAAATATAAAAATATTAGAATCAAAAACAAAGTTGATAAGTGTTTTAAAATGTAATAAGTCAATATACTAGTATGTTGCAAAATCTCATTCCAATGTTTTCCAACACTGCTTATGATTAAATCTAAAGGTAAATTGGTAAAAAAAATGTTACATCAAAACTAACTAAAACATAATTTTGTGGTAAGTGGAAATTATTGACAAAAGAACTAAAATCAAATGAATCTTTAATGTAAATTAATTTACTTGTCGCACAAACAAAAGTTATTCCAATGATCGGGTAGAGTCTGACAGACCAAAAGTGCAGATAACTAGCGAACCATTATACACTAATGCAAACCCCGTTGTTCACTGTTGTTCCACATGTGAACAGAAAGGTACTGACGAACGCAGCGCACTTCGACATAAAATAAGCAGTGAGGCATTAGAAATAAATTGTCGCTGGTCTCACAGGCCCCACCCGACTACTCAAGAGTTAAAACTATAATAAAGGCCTTTATTTTGGTTTTTTATAGAGGTTTATAGGTGCTTTTGAACAGATTTTACAGTAATTTTAAGTCGCGAGATTTTATACTCCTAAATCACTAGATATTATTTCTCTTAGTCAATGTTTGAAATTTTGCAAAAAGACATGATTAACCTCGTTCCGAGTGGCAGCACTATTTTTTTCTTCAGTTTTAAGTACTAAAAAACAAAAACAAATTGGTCCCAAGAGTGTACCTTAAATTTTAAAATCAATGTTTTTTTAATTAAAAAAATTTATATTTTCTGTGAAATTCGACATATTTATGTGTACATAAATAACCATACATATACCTTTATTCTGTTATGCTTTTGACTAGTGTTCAAATATATTACACTGTATTTATATTTCCACTAAGACCGGGGAAACACGAGAAATTGACAATAATTTCCTGAGATTTACACGAGAATTTGCATGAAAATTTTGAGTTGAACTGGGTAGAGACGGAGGCTCGTATTTCTGTAGCCTTGGGGAGGTTTTGATCAAATAGAGATTACCGTTTTTGATGTTATCGGTTGTCTACATAATTGCCTTTATAGCAATTGTTCCTGAAGGTATTGATGAACAACGATATGATAGTTTCTTACAGAAAATTAGTCATATAGATATAATATTTTAATGCTAATATATTTTAAACCCATTTGCTGGTGATTGTTTATATTTCTCTAGTCTATCAATTATTTTAAAAGAAAATGAAAATTAACGTTAATTATATATTTATATTGTTCTGATGCTATTTTTTTGTGGCATGTTAAAGTAATTACTATTTCAATGGGAATAAGCCACAATTAAAGCTTAAAGTAAGTTTATTGACGTTTCAATTTCCACTTCGGAAATCGTTCTCAAAATACAAACATTACTAAATTAAACAATTTTTTTTTATATCTATAGCTTGATGTCGGAAGAATCCGGCATCAGCTAAGTACGTTTTACTTGTATCTCAGAATTAGCGTAAACTTATATATGATGATGTGATCTATAATGATTGGGAGACCATTTATTATCAAGTTTACCTTTCATATTAAACAACATTTGTATTAACCAGTCTCCCCAAAGAATACTACTTTATTTTTTGGACAACGCTCATAACCTTTATTTATTGGTTTAGTTAATTTAGTAATTCTATTCGTCTTTCAGGTTTTGTATAACCATTACTGGCAGCATACGCTGATGATGGTTGACCTGAGCTGCAAGTCCCTAAGCCTCCTCTATGTATTGATGACATTTTAAATACTAGTGAATCAAAATCTGATAAAGGTGCTCCAGAAAGCGATATTCAATTTTAGTGTCCTTCAGAAAATTTATAACCACAGTTAATTACACAAGCTGAGTTAGAATACTTAGTAAGATATTTGGAGGCCTGGACGTTGACGGAGACGCTCACGAAAAAACTAGAAGCATTCGAAATGTGGGTGTACCGACGCATTCTTCGTATATCCTGGACCGAACATGTCACCAACATAGAGGTAATCCAAAGAATCGGAAAGGAGAGAGAAATCGTGAATACAATTAAACAAAGAAAGCTTGAATATCTAGGCCACATATTGAGACACGATAAGTACCGTCTACTGCAATTGATTGTCCAGGGAAAAATAGACAATAAGCGAGGGCCAGGCAGGAGAAGACACTCGTGGCTCCAAAATCTGAGGAAGTGGTTTGGGCTTACATCGGTCGATCTATTCAGAAGCGCCGCAAACAAGATCAGAATTGCCATGTTAATAGCCAACGTTCGCAACGGACAGGGCACTTGAAGAAGAAGAAGAAGAAGTAAGATATTTGGGTTTAATGAAGGAAAAAACAGAATTGCTTTGCTTAAGATTAACATAAAATAATTTGTTGTCGCCTGATATATCTATTTACAAGTACAGGTACAGGGATTAACAGTTTGCTTGGTCTTTAGGTAGGAAGTGAATTTACTCTACTGTCATGCTGGTCTAATAAATGAGTTTTTTATTAAGTATAATTAAGATGATGGAAGGCTTTTGATATATTCTCCAAGAACACAGTTAAAAGCTGTACTCTTACACAATGGGAATACCTTTGTTTCACTTTCTATTGCCCATTCAGTCTCCATGAAAGAGATAGGTAAAAATCTTGACTTAATCATCATTTTGGCTTTACAACCCTGTGTGGGTCCTAGCCTCTCCAAGAATTTTTCTCCAGTCGTCCCTATCCATCGCCTTCCTCCGCTAAGCACGTATTTCCATATTTCTCATGTCTTCATCGATGTTATCTAGAAATCTTGTTCTGGGTCTTCCTCTTCTTCTTTTACCAATAGGTCTATCAAGGAGCGTTTTTCTAGCTGGGTCGGTTTGCTCCATCCGCATTACATGGCCTACCCACCTCAGACGTCCTATCTTTATGTGTTTTACGATATCTGGTTCCTGGTATATCCTATAGAGTTCGAAGTTGTATCGTCTTCTCCAGACACCATTTTCATTTACCGCTCCATAGATGCACCTTAGTATTTTTCTTTAGAAACATCCTAACATGTTCTCATTGCTTTTTGTTAAAGTCCAGGTTTCTGAATAAACAAAAACAATTACTACTAGCCACATACAACATTCAATCTATGGTTAAAGATAAAAAGGTCTACGAATTAGAAGAAAAACTATCCAAGATAAAGTGGGATATTGTCAGACTGTCAGAAGTGAAAAGAAGAGGCAAAAAATGCATGCATCTAAACTCTGGAAACCGCTTATACTATACAAGGAAAATAGACGAAACATATAGTGGAGTAGGATTTCTTGTCAAAAAGTATTTCACACCATATATTTCTACATATAAAAGCGTTTCTGATAGAGTAGATTATATTATAATAGACCTAGATAATAAAACCAAAATCTAGGTTATACAAGTGTATGCTCCCACAACAACACATCAGGGAGAGATAGTTGAAATGTTCTACGAAGATTTGATAACAGCATTAGAAGAAAATGATACAAAGTATACCATCATTATCGGAGATTTTGACGCAAAATTAGGTAAAAAAGAAGAAAATACTGAAACTAAAATAGGGATGTATAATTATGGCACATAAATTAAAAGAGGAAAAAAATTATATCTTATTATAGCTTCTTAGAACAACAAAATTTATATGCCATGAACACATATTTCAAGAAACCAGCAAACCGAAAATGGACGTGGATATCTCTCGATAGAAAGACGAAAAGAGATCGATTACTTCTTGTGTGGCAAGAATTTATATTATACAGACGACAACCAGTAGAAACAGGCCACATAATTATTGTAATCAGATAGATCAAACTAAAATACGACAGAAGGGAGATGAGTACAGAGAAGTCTTAAGAAAAAATTTGTAGAACATTATCAAGAAGAATGCTCCGACATGAATAAAATTAATAAAGAAATGCAAAGAAAGCTCTTGAAAGCAGGACTGACTGTTACAAAGAAAACGAAAAATAAAGAAGACAAAATAAGTGAGAGAACAAAACGGTTAATGAAAAAGAGATGCACATTTCTAAGCGAAGGACAGCGAAACACCAATGGTTTTAAAGAATTGAATAAACAAATAAAGAAGGGAGTAAAGGAAGATTTAAGGATCTATAATGAAAACAAGGTAAAAAAAATAATAGAAAAGAACCTAGGCCTGAAATGCTTAAATCAAAATTAGGAAAGCCTATAATAATCTCATTAAAGGATAAAGATGGAACAGAAATAATAGAAAATAACAAAATCCTAAAAGTGACTTAAACATGTTACTGTGATTTATATTCCTCAAACAAGAACCCAGATAACACTGCAAAGGAAGATCTTAAGAGAAAGATAACGAATATCAACTCAGAAATACTCCGTAATATAGAATCCTTCGAAATATAACAAGCTATGGTACAACTAAATAACAATCTCTTGAATAAACAAGTCTCCGGGTCTAGATGAAATACTTGTAGAAGAGTTGAAGAAGGGAAATAAAATTATTCTCGAAGAATTGAAAATTTTTTTCAACGAATCTCTTCACAGAGGAGAAGTCCCAGATGATTGGAATAAAAGTTTGACAATACTTCTCTTTAAAAAGGGAGACAGGGGAGATCTGACAAACTGTAGGCCAATCTCCCTGTTGTTCCAAATATATAAACTGTTTATGAGAGTAATAAATAACAGATTAACGTCGAAGCTCGATAGCTATCAACCGGTAGAGCAGGCAGGATTCCGAAAGGGTTACAGTACAGCGGATCATCTTCTTACAGTGAGAACGCTAATAGAGAAAGCCAATGTCACTTAAACTTATACATTGGCTTCGTTGATTATAGAAAAGCATTCGACTCCATAGAACTTTGAACAATAGAGAGAGCTATGAACAACTGCATGATAGACTCCCGATACAATGCTCATACATAATATTTACAAGAAAGCTATAATAAAAATACAAATAGATGCGAAAACCAAAGCTATACCAATTAACAGAGAAGTTCGCTAGGGAGATGTTATCTCACCAAATATATTCACACTTGGATTGGAAGACGTGTTCATAGACATTAACTGGGTACATAAATAAATCAATGTTAATTGAACAAAACTGAGTCATTTAAGATACGCTGATGACAGTGTAATATTCGGTACAAGTTTCGAAGAACAACAGACCATGATGACGCAACTATTTCAAGTTTCAGAAAAAGTAGGTCTTAAGATCAACTTGGAAAAAACAAAAATAATGATAAATACACCAAACATAAGAGAAATAGCGTTGAACGAGATAAATTTAGAAATAGTAAGCGAATACTTCTACCTGGGACAGATAATAAAAGTTAACAAAGAAAATCAAACTGCCAAAATTACCAGAAGAATAAGGTTAGCTTGGGCAGGATTTATAAAACTGAGTTGGATCTTAAAAATCACTAAAATAGAACAATTTTTGAAAACCGGTATTCACAATCAGTGTATTCTCCCTATACTCACGTATGGTTCACAGACGTAGACACTCACCAAGTCTAATATGGATAAAATAGTAAAAGCACAAAGAGCGATGAAAAGGTCAATGCTCGGGGTGAGACTTATAGACAAACAAATAAACAAATGGATTAGAAGCAAAACCAAAGTAAAAGACGCACGAGAACATGTTTCCAAATTAAAATGGAGCTGTTTCGCAGGACACAATGCCCGACTAAAGGATAAAAGATGTAACCACGAAATACAACAATGGAGACCATGGTTAGGAAATAGAAGCAGAGAAAGACCACAAATGAGATGGGCTGATGACATTAAGAAGATCGGAGGACATAACTGGAAGCAAGTGGCGCAAAATAGAATACACTGGATTGATTTGGGGGATGCCTATGTCCAAAGTTGGATTACTTAAGGCTGAAGAAGAGAATTAACCAGTGTCATATTTTAAGAAAACTGTGGATGATACGTAAAATCTGATTTTAGATTCTTTTTTGGGTCAAAAAATACATAGGGTTCAAATAAATTTATAATAAATTTTTATAAATCTTTTTTTGTTGTCCTGTGTTATTATTTATCAAATTTATAAAAATATTTTAAAAAAGCTCCATAAAAACGTGTTATGAAATTTAAGATCCTGTGGCTGTTTGTTTAAAATATATAATAGTATAAAAAGACAAAATAAAATTGTAAATTTTCCCTCAAATCCGTTATTAGACTTTATTGATGTATTTTCAAAGACAAAATCCCGTTTAAAATTCTTTGATCTCTTTAACCTACTTTCGCTTTCGCTTTTGTTCTTTTTATTAGATGTGTAGAGAATGTTCATCGTTACTGTTTGAGGATACCAAAAATTTTTCTGGCTGTATTCATGGTGGAAAACCCTTTTATTTTTGAATTTAGTAAACTAGATATACGATTAAATTTTATTTCGTATTATTTAGGAAATACTTATTTATTTATACGATTATCAAACTATTTTGTTACGAAAATCATCACACATCAGAGCCCAAGCTGTAGAAAAAAAAACGTACATTAATTAGTGAATTTTTGACGTCAGTACTGCGTTATAAAGGACCATGTCTGAAGCAGTGACGGCCACTCAGGGTCGGCAGAGTCGGCAGTGCCGACCCAGACCTTTATAGATAATATAGATTTTTTTTTAATATTTAATTTAATTAGTATTTCGATAATTAATTATGGTAGGTAATCAGTTGATGTCATTTGTTTCTGTGAAATAAAAAAATATCTGTAAGATAATACAGACTAAATTTTATTCATGTTTTTTAAAATATTTCGACCAATTAGACCAAACTAAATTTTATTCATGATTTTTAAATAAATTCATTCAATCTGAGCGTTAAGTGATCCCTGCGTAAAACACTTTCCAAATTAATGATCCGAAATCGGAGACATCCATCCGCCTGTGTGAATTCTTAAAACGACACGTTTCGAGGTTTCGGCAAGCCAATCCCAAGCTTGAAGATTTACATGTGAAAATCAACGGAATATTAGTTGATGAGCAACCATACATACATTTTTTCTTTTCATATGAATTTATATGCCAAGTGCGGCAAATTTAAATTTGCCGATGCTTCATTTGGATTGGTGATTAGTCGCGAACCGTACGTTGCGAGCGCGGGATGAAATATTATTTCGGGATGGATAAGTACTTGAGAACTTAAGTAGTGAAGTGATATTGAGTGCATTAACTAGCTTTTCTTTTTGGGATTTATTTTTATTCTCTAAAGTAATACTGTGATACGTTACGTCTGCCGTAAATAGTTAAAGGTTAAAGGGTTTAACATTTAGCGGTGTATCTAAAACAATTCAGTATGAATTAATATAATCAATTAGTTACATTTTAAGTAAAGTTATTGAATTTGAGATTAAGGAAACCATTTGATTTTCACTAGAAGTAGATGAAACTACCGACATATCATGTAATTCACAGCTATTATCAATTGTTGTTCGATACGCGTTACGTGGTAATATTTATGAGAAGTTTTTGGGTTTTACAGACGTAAGTGAAAGCCATAAGGCAGAATATATTTTTGGTGTTTTAAAGGTCAGATTAAAGTTTTTTGATACCAAAAATAAATTGGTGAATGTCTGGTGAATTGAATGGTCTTCAGGCAAAAGTTAAAACTATTGCACCGCAAGCTTTATTTACTCTATGTCATGAGCTTAGAATAAACTTAATTTTGCAGGATACATGTAAAAAAATTAAAGAATGTCGTCTTTTTTTACCAGTTTGCCAAGCTGATTTGCTTAATTTTTCTCAAGCTCGATTAAACGGACTAATATTTTAGAACGGTTTATTTCGAAAAAAATGCGAACAGTTTGTCAGATGCGATGGAATTTTAAATCTCAGTTAGTTTTTACTGTAGCTGATTTTTGTGAACAGCTTTTGGAAGTTTTTGATTTTATTATTCAATGCGACGATTTTGAAAGTGATGATATCTCGATCCGTGAAGCAATCGGTTTGAAAACTTTATTAAATGATTACTCTTTTAACATACTTTTAAATATTTTTAAGAAAGTGTTTACCCAAACCGATTTGATATTCAATGTTGTTTAAAATCAGTTAACTAACATTATTCATTTTAAAAATAGAATAACAAAACTGGTGCAAAATCTCAGATTTTCGTAATGATAGTAAGTTCCAGTATATACGAAGTGACGCTTTAGACTCGCTTGATATTTCCGAACCCCCAAAAAAAGACAAAGGTATGACACAGAAACAGATTTCGAGAAACGAGTATATTTTAAAATTTTGGATACTATTATTATGCAAATAGATTCTCGTTTTTCGAATTTTGAAGATTTGCAAATTTTTGACCTCTTCGACGATTCAAAATTTAAAAGGTATGCCAAAGAATTTCCAAGATATTTATTAGACAGGTTAATTTAAAATTATCCATCATTCTTTAATAAAATAAAATAAGAACGTCTGTCTCAAATGTCAATAGAAAAAAAACTTTTAAAATCTCTTCAAAACTATATTAAATTTTACGATAACGTTATAACCCATTTTGCTACTTCCAAACAACGTAGACTAAAGTTAATTTATAAACATGCTTAGGTTCTAAATTTATAGGAACAAACAAAAAATCTCCTATGATGTTTGAAGTCTTTATTAAACGGTATACCTATCTGAAGAGACAAAAAATACCTAAAAATACCGATCTTCTCTCTAAAGCCACGAGCCGTCGCTGTTCTTGAGTAACCTTCAAGTGTTTGTAACTCCAATCTGTTGGTTATATTTTTTAATGCAATTTTAAGGTGCAAAAACGGTACTTTTAGATTATTTTTTATTTTTATTGTATCACATTAACATTTAAGTGTAAAATGAGAGAGTGAGAGAACGAATAATACTATCAAAGTACATAAATAAAAAGCTTTATTTTAAACTATGTCACATTAAATTTTACCCAATAGTTTATGCAACATTAACGATTGAGCAAAGCCAATTAAGTCCAAAAATGTCAATTTCTCTCCATTTTTTATTTTTTGAATAACTTTTGTGAACATTCTTTTTTATGCAATTGTATTCTAGCTATTGTAATTACAAATCATATGCGACTTGATCCGATTGGTCAATTCCTTTTTGAGATACGTTTAATTGTTTATAAAAATTCTTAAATTTTTAGAAACTTAAGAGAGCCAGATCGTTTTTTTAAGAAAGAGATATAATTTTAAACAGATTTTTTTCTAGGTAGATAATATTTTTATGTATGAGTAAAAATATTTGCTCAAAAAAAATTTGCTACCCCTTATTTATTGCTTTGAATTAGGGGCAACTTTTGCGTTATAAATTAATTAAGCTTAAGCGCTTTTTGTACGTTACACACATTTTTAACTTACTGATTCTTACAGCTAAAGTTAATACAAAGATTAAAAAAAGTTTTCTTCTACGACAAGTATAAGTGGAATTAATTTAATTTGTTTAAATTTTATTAGAGGTTGGTACTGTCGTCAAATTTTGGCTTTCACTTTCGTTTTCTGCAATTAATTTAAGTAATTCGATATTGATATTGTTTGTACCAGTAGCTTTTTAATTTTTTCAACATTTACTACATGAATAACGTCTTCTTTAATTAGTCCTGGACTTTTTTTATTTATTCGATAATCTGTGAATGGTGGAGAAAAAGGTCTATCGTCGTCAAAAAGTGTCTGAATGTATTCTTTCCCACTCTCCAGTTTGTCTTCTGTACCATAATTAATAAGTTATTATTATTTCTTAATATTGTTTCTTCGCTCTTTCTGTGTCTACCTGTCATTTTTTTCACTTTCTAATGATAGAGGCGAAGGTGGTATTATGGGCTATTGGTGGCAATAGGGGCTATCTTATTATATGGTAAACAAGCCAGAAAATTCTAGCAGAGAACGCAGAAAATATAAGTAGTAGTTTGTGTAAGAGCCGCTAGGAAACTATAACTCATTTAATTAAGCAATAGTTGAGTAATTGACGTTTTTGTATTTTTGCGAAACTAAAAGCTTTAAAACGTGAGGATTTATAACTTATTAAAGGTATTAATTGTATTTATATAACCTTCCTATCCATGAACTGTGTAACATTTTTTTTAAAGTTAATATATTAAATTATTTCTAATCCTTTTACCTTAATCCGTTGCTGAAACGCCGATGGCCGTTTTTGCAAATAATATATACGCGGTTGGTCGTGTTGACCATTAGGAAATTTTATTGAAAATTACCGAAATATTACGGAACAATCTACCTACTTATTTAAAGACCCCGGTTTGGTTAATCCTTAGTTAACCTCTTTCCGGTTTCGCGTCTATTTCTTTTAATAGATATATTAAATATCGCCGAAGGCACGTTGTAGTAATTTTTCTGAAGAGAACGTTATTCAGAAGATTTTAATTTCGTCACGTTCCAAGTTATTAGTACTGTATTTACCTCGAATTTTCGATGTTCGTTAGAATCTTTTTGTCTTCTTAGAAATAGATACAGGCTGATTGTCATTTTACCCACCTGTTTGTTGAGTAGTTTGATAAAATTTTAGAGGAACCAATTTACTTCTCGGTGGGCACTAGTTGAGAAAAGACCTACTTCTCGTGGGGCGCTTTGCTCACATTATCGTCGCTGTATTACCTTCTCTGTGCATTTTCTTTCTAAGTGTGTATACACTTGTATATTTGAGTTTTTTTATCTAATATCATATTAGATTAAATATAGGTATGGAGTACCTTTAATTTTAATTAACTTCAGTGCTTGATACAAGTAAAGTATTATAGTAAAGTAAATCACCTTCACTAAATTAGTGCAGCAGTCATCAGGAATTACTGTAAGTTACCATAATCTTAGTATCTCCACTTATTTGGTCGAATAATATAGTATGGTATCATATTTTTTTTTTCAGTCATCTGGGCGAATCTAAGTTTATCCATGTCTTCACCTGTAGTTGAGAGTAACTACTGATTTTTGCATTCAATTTAAAGAACATTCAATATTTTCTTACGAACTTTCCGTCAGCTACTAAGAAATTTCAATAAATAATAATTACGAACATTTAGTTCTCAATCATTAAATAACAGTGCGAGATAGATAATCAACTTAACCAAGTGCGGTTTGGTTAAATTTTTATTTCGGTAACCTTTTTGTATTCTTGAAAATTTAGATTTGATTAATTTTTTTAATTTGCTATAATTGTTATACATTTTTAACCCAGTGTCTCGAGATATGTACATTAAACAGCAAAGAGAGACCTTCTTTAATCAACTTTGGTTGAATTCTTTTCTTACTCACTATCAGGCTCTCTTCGCTGATAATTGAACCTGTGCATTATTATATTGTTGTATTTGTAAAGGTACTTTTTATTCATATTACTGCTTATTTTTATGTGTACACCCTCATTTCATAATTGATGGTGTATTTTTATTACTTGTATGTACATTCAACTACCGACATCATTGTGTTGTTGAATATATTGTTTTGTTTTATATACGTATTTTATTTGTCGACTCCTAACAAGTTTCCTGATATAATAATAACTCTGAATATTTACTTATTATATTAAATTATTTTTTATACCTTCGACCAGAAGAAAAATCCGGCCGATTAAGTTTTGTAGGTAAGTAGGTGGACGAAGTCCACCTAATATGTTTATTATTTGTTTATATAGTGTGTTGACTAAATTTATTTAATAGTTAACTGTTGGTATCTTTCCTTCGATTTGGTCTCAGAACCAAAATATCTTTCTTTATCTCTTTTCTTTTCTAAGGTTTCTAAATTTCCTCCTTAAACCCAAAAAAAATTGAGTGGGGCCCTGTTTCTATCTTATCGTATCTTTGATAATTTTACCCATCTATCTTTTTGCTTATTTCTGTCTCCTTTCTAATATCTCTTATCCTCTCTTTACTTATTTCGTCCGTTGGACCCATTCCCGGTTTCAAAAGCTACTTTCGAACCCACGACTCGCTCTCCACCAACCATCTGGCTGCCGTCCGCAGTGTCTCCATTGGTGTTTCCTACCAACGTAGGTAATTATAAGTATTTTTCAACTGTTGGAATATTGTTTTTTATTAAGATGGCAGAGGTAGTAATACAGGCAATCACTGTGATAGTTATATGGATTACCAAATCTGTCTAATCCATTTATAACCCCTACAAGATTTGTTATTTTTTCTGTTACAGATGTTAAAAGAACATTATAGGCAATGTTGGAACCAAGATAAAATGAAAGCGGCAATTCAAGCTATATCAGAGAAGAAGAGGGGCTCAGACTACGCTTTAAAGAATAGTTCGTCTGGAAATACCTCCTGACGAAGCGATTTCAAGAAAATTGTAAAGAAAACCATGCCCAGTAAAATCGAAGCCGAACTTGCTCACTATTTGCTTCTTATGGAACAAAAGTTTTATGGTTTAACGAGAGGTGATGTTAGGCGTTTAGCCTTTCAACGGTGCTAAAGAAATGGAGTAGACCATCCATTTTCTGGTATTAGAATGGCCGGCAGTAGAGGACCTAGTAAGGGTTGTCGAGCAACTGATGATGATGATGATAATAAATTTTATTAAATTAAATTTAATTTAATTTAATTTAATTTAATTTAATTTTTTTTAATTTTAATTACTTTTATAAAATTTTATTTAATTTTAATAGATTTTGTTTCGTTTTCGGTAATTTTTGTTTAATTTAATTTAATTTAATTTTATTTTATTTCATTTTATTTAAACTTATTTAGGTATATTTTATTTAATAATATTTATTTAATTAATTTTATATAATTTAATTTAATTTATTTTGTTTGTTTCATTTAATTTGGTTTGTTTTATTTACTTTTGTTTGTTTTATTTAGTATGAATAATTTTATTTAATTTTAGTTAACTCTATTTAATTCCATGATTTCTTTCCTAGATGACATAGTTATCCTACCGGACAAACTGTGTAGCTTTTACGTAAATAGGTGACATACATACTATTAAACCATTAATACTTAGTTTATTTATATTTATAAACTTTATTGATATTATAAAGTTTTTAATGGTATAAAAATATAAGAAATAGCAAATATTTAATGTAATTTTCTATGTACATATACTCTACATTATAACTTCCAATCAAACAAATCGAATACCTCGTTTTTCCTTTTTGTTCCTGCCTAACTTCTATAGCTTGAGCTCAGTTTATCTGCGACAGTTTAAGCGTAAATATCGATCTACTTTAGATTTTCAGTTTCCTCTCTACTACCCTTCGATAATGCTCTTGTAATGAAAACTGTCGGAAAATTTAGGTGACTAGCTACTCAAATTGTCGATTTAAATTTTGCCGCCCGAGGGGGACTGAATGGAGCAAATACACACCATTCAATGGTTTAATTCAGCGAGTGGTGTTTCTTTGACGAGAATAAGGCGAAATGTAAAGGTTTTCGCAAAAGGCGAAATTTGTTTGGGACACTGATTGTGTAGCAAGTATTAATTAAAACGAACTTTTCAATGGTATGAAACAAGTAAATTTATTAATATTCCCTACAATCTATATTAAAATATGGGACTAAATAATAGGCCATCATAATTAAGTCATAAATAATTTAACTAACCCAGTAATGAACAGAAAAATGGATAATAAAATAATTTGCATAAAAATAAAATAATTAATGAAATGTTAAATTATATAAGCCTATATATAGGTATATATATATATATATATATATATATATATATATATATATATACACAAAGAGACTTATTCTTTCCACTATATTAAAAATATTTGATCCACTAGGTTTGCTTTTAGCTGTAACTATAACAGCTAAAATTATTCTCCAAGATTTGTGGAAATTGGAAATTTCCTGGGACGAAGTCGTTTCCATGGATATCTTTACGAAATGGGTTACATATCAGACTCAACTGGTTAAACTTAATCATTTACAAATTCCTAGGCATGTAATTTGTACAAACTACAAGTCAATTCAAGTACACGGTTTTCCAGATGCATCCACCGCTGCATACGGTGCTTGCATTTATATTCGTTCATCTAAAAACTTCGAAAATTTTCGTTGTCATCTTCTTTGCTCCAAAACCAGAGTAGCTCCTTTAAAACACATCCTCACGGTACCGCGCCTAGAACTTTGTGGAGCTTACTTGCTAGCTGAGTTGATAGACAAGGTAAAACAACACATGCAATTAGATTTGGAAGAAATCACTTACTGGTGCCACTCCACTATTGTTCTAGGATGGATAAAGTCTTCTCCGAATTTGTTAAAGACCTTTGTGGCAAATAGAGTGTCTCAAATCCAAACTTTGACCGAATCTCAAACATGGCGATACGTGAATACAGAATAAAACAGACTATAAAAATCACGCTGCAATGAACACAATTTGCCAGTTTCCAAACAAAGTTATTTATGTTGAGAACAAGAAGAAATAAAGAAGTTACAATACGTTTTAATCATAAAATATGATGGACGTATTATGTTTTGTGAGTATCATTAAAGCGCATGTTGTATGTTTAATAGTTGCAAAATTAATTTTATATGTGAAGAAATAAATTTCTATTTCCTTGTGTTTTTTTACGATGCACATCTCAGCCTTTTACGAGGTTGCTAGTGTAACACGATTTAGGCGCGTATTAGAGTTTTTGAATATATTCGTTTATGCATACTATAGGATATCCTAATAATGAAAAGTAAAAATATATATACATATTAGTCAAGTCGGCTTACATATAGAAGTTAAAAATTAGTCGCCAGAACGACGCACACATGTACGCTCGCAGCATTGTTGCCGCCATAGAGACCTGCCAGATTTTTTCTGCTAATAAATGGTCGCTTATTTAAGAGTCTTAAAAGGATAAAGATATCGTAGGGCTTGCTAATTAGGTTAATACCCGTGTATGATCTAAAGGCAATAATCCAGTCATCAGAGATGAAAATACCACTGAACCTCTAAAAATCATACGAACAAGAATTTACCGAGCATTACCGAAAATGTTAATTTTAGGACGCTAAAAGAGATGCAAAAAAGTTTACTACTTAAAACTCTGGGTTTTCCCTTAAAACCTTCCACGTAGAGAAAAGAAAACGAAAAAAAAAATGTTTTAAATAAAAAATATAGCTAAGATAATTTTCAACAAAAACGTTAGTTACCATTTTTTCATGTAGAATGAACTGTTTTCTTAGAAACAACGATTAACGCGATCGGTGATTTTGAGTGTCAGTTACATGCGCGAAATCAATGCTCAGTAAAATTTATATCAGCTCGACGGTAAATATTTTTAATATCTTTTGATCGGAGTGCCCTATCGACAAAACTCCAGATGCATTTTAAAGGAAAAGTGTGCTGCTTTTGCATGCAGTTTTCTGTATTTTGCTGCAAATGAACTTAGTGTTTATAAAGGTGTTGAATAAATAAACGTGGCGCGATTTTTGCCATTTTTTATGATTCCCCTAAGATCAATACAATGTATTCCTTTCTTTGATCGGCCACTATAAAGTTTCCATACCAATAACCGTATGTTTAAAATCTTTAGCAGGAAACTTAAGTTTTAAGTCTTAACAACAAATATGAGATACCTATATGAACCATACTTACAAACGCTGAATTTAAACTTTCACATTACAAACTATCTAAAACATTTAAAAGTGCTCTTTTTTAATTACACAAGCTCGTTTTTTTAAAGTACTTAACTTTTAATATCAATTACATCTAAAATTATTTTCTTGGAGGCATTTTCCGTGACATACGATCGTTTGCTATATAAAAGTATAAGTTCTGTGTTTTTAGTCATATTTCAAATGCCTCATATTTGTTGCCAAAAATCAAAATCAAATTTATGATATAGAATTTAAAGACTGGCTTTAAACAATGGAAATTTATCTACGACCGGTCAATGAAAGTAATAAGTTTTATTGATCTCACGAGAATCGTAAAAAATGGCAAAAATCGCTCAAAGTTTATATATTAAACAGCTTTATAGAAACTGAATTTATTTGAGGAAGGACAGAAAAATGCATACGAAAGCTGCACATTTTACATTTAAAACGCATTTTGATTTTTGTTGATAGGGCACCCTGATTAAACGATATTGATTTATTACTGTCGAGTTGATACAAATTTTATTTAACATTGATTTTGCACGTGGAACTAACGTTCAAAATTGCCTGTCGCTTCAAGCGTTATTTCTGAGAGACCGGTTCGGTAAAATGTAAAAAGTAATAATAAACATTTTAACTTAAAATTATCTCAGCTACATTTTTCATTTAAAACATTTTTTCTACAGCGTACAGAAATTGCGATTGCGTTTTTACCTCCTACGAGGGAGATTTTAGGGGCAAGCCCGAGGGTTAAAGTTATAAACTTTCTTGCTTTTTTTTTGGTCCCAAAATTAATATTCTTTGTATAATTCAGCTTGTTCGTATGATTTTTGAGAGTCAAATTTCCGATGACTGTACTACATGGATTCTTTTTTTACAAATTCAACAGGCAAATGTACAGGGGTTTTCGACAATTTTGCTCCACTTTTTACCATCACATGGTCAAAAGATTGCATGTGTGTCATACGAATAACGTAAAGGTACTTGAGCCTATGCGAAAATAATTTTTTTAACACTATACGCACTACGAAACTTAAAACAGAATTACAAATTAAAAATGCGGTACAACAACTTACTACCTCCATACAAAAGGCAGGTTGGATTTCTACTCCCGAACAAACAACATGGAAGGAAAGCATAAACTGTTCGCAAAGTGCAAAAAACCTGATCGATGAGAAAAGAAAACTTAGGAAAAAGTGGCAAAACACACACGCTCCTATTGACAAACAAAATTTAAACAGAATTACCAGAAGACTTAAAAATCTATTAAAGGAAGAGAAAAACAGGGGGATCCAAACTTACTTAGAAAATTTGACTCCGTCCAAAGACACCAATTATTCTTTATGGAAGGCAACGAGAAAGGTAAAAGGTCCACAAGACGCCATACCTCCTCTAAAAAATGTCAAAGGTAAATGGGCAAGAACAGACACAGAAAAATCTGAGACATTCGCTGAACATCTTTCTACAGTATTTAGTCCATTTAACAGAGTAGTGCCATTAGAACAAGAAGAACCATTTAATTCTTTTCTTGAGGCTCCATATCAAATGGATCTACCTATCACCAAGTTTAATATTAAAGAAGTAAAACAGATAATAAAGAATGAGATACAACCCAATAAGGCTCCGGGATTTGACCTCATAACGGGTAAGATCCTCCAGGAACTAACCAATGACTGTTACAGAATAATCACTATGATCTTCAATGCTATGCTTAGTCTGCATTACTTCCCTCTGCAATGGAAAGTGGCACAGATTATACTCATTCAAAAACCTGGTAAAGATCCAAAAGATGTCAACTCATACCGACCGATTAGTCTACTCCCAGTCATCTCTAAGGTCTTCGAAAAACTTCTACTACGAAAAATCAAACCAATATTGGACGAAAAGTGTCTCATACCTGACCATCAATTCGGTTTTCGTAACCAACATGGTACAATAGAACAAGTTCACAGACTATACACAACAATAAGAAGTAGTCTCGAGAACAAGCAATATTGTACTGCAGCCTTTTTAGACGCCTCTCAAGCTTTTGACAAGGTGTGGCATACAGGACTTCTGTACAAATTAAAGAAAAATTTACCTTACCCTTACTTTAAACTGCTTCAATCATACCTTACAGAAAGGAGATATCTGGTAAAATATAGTGAAGCCTATACAAAACTCTACCCCATCCTATCTGGTGTACCTCAGGGTAATGTGCTCGGACCGATTCTGTACCTGATATATACGGCTGACTTGCCAATAAGCAATAACCTAACGCTTGCAACATTCGCAGATGATACTGCTTTCTTGGCCTCTCATAGCAACCCAATAAAAGCATCAGAGAGACTGCAACTACATCTGAACAAAACAAATGAATGGCTTAAACTCTGGAGAATTAGAGTAAACCCCTCAAAATCTACACAAATTACATTCACTCTAAGAAGAGGTACATGTCCACAAGTTAACCTCAATGGACATCCTTTGCCCCAAAAGCATGACGTAAAATACTTAGGTATTCACCTTGACAAACGTCTAACTTGGACCAAACATATATTGACGAAAAGGCTTCAATTGGGAATTTTATACAGAAAACTTTACTGGATTTTGGGAAAAAACTCTCACCTATCGATTGACAACAAGCTGCTGATATACAATACAATAATAAAACCCATTTGGACATATGGCTCACAGCTCTGGGGTTCAGCTAGCAAATCTAATATTATGATAATACAAAGATTCCAATCCAAAACTCTGAGAACAATCGCTAATGCACCTTGGTATATCCAGAATGATGCAATACATAGAGATCTTCAGGTACTAACAGTCTCTGAAGAGTGCAAAAAAACTTCTGAACAATATCAAAACAGGTTGCGGGTGCATCCTAATACCCTGGCACACAATCTTCTCAACAACCAACAAGCGAAGAGATTGAAGCGACACGACCCCTTGGACCTACCTCACCTATCCTGACAGAGCCTACAGCAGTGGGAGTTACGCCTTCAACAGCACCCAGCCATTGTGATCAGTGCCGCTTTTAGTGCTCGCGTATCAGTGTATGTGCGTATCCTACCGGTAAAAAGCCAATTTGTGTCGTGATGATTTGGTCACTGGACCTTACATCTCTCTGTCATGTAAAGACAAAAAAAATTTTACTTATTGTTTTCACTGCAAAACAGATTGTAAAAATCTTAAATGTTAATAAAAAAAAAAAAAAACTACGAAACTTTTATATTTTTGACACGAAAATACAATCTTCTCCAGCAGACGTTTGGCTGAAATTAAAGATTACATCCTATTATGATTATGGGACATATATAGAGAACAGGAAGTGTAAATAAAATAGGGGAAATATAGATGCCAAAAAAAGTATTCAATATTTTTTTTTCCATAGCTAATGTTAAAGTGTTGCTATAACAACTGTTTTGAGTAGATAAAGTATCACTTTAACCGCAAGGGTAGATAAAGTGTCACTTTAACAGCAAGAGTGGATAAAATGTTTTAACTTTTTTTTATTCAATAAAATTTACAAATTCAAACACATTAAGGATTAAAAACAACTGAAATTTTACAATTAACATTATTAGAAATATCTATTTTTGAAGCATCACAACTTGTACTCGTTTGCTTAAACACTTGATTCGAGGTACTGGATTGATTTTCTGGTCCGCTAAGTATATACTTGGATACAACAATCTTATTTTTGTTCTAAAAATTACAATTTTCTTTGAAATTCTATTTTTCACCTGAACTTGAAGTCTTGCTGTAGAAAAAATGTTGTATTGCACACGACGATAAAATCGCATTATCTTCTCGAGCATAATTAGCGCTCTCGAAGATAAAGTAGAATTTTATCGTCTTGTACAATAAATAACTATTAACTTTTAAAGTGTGTTAGTATGTTATATTCCAAATTTTATATTTAGCCACATAAATCCAAGATATATTTAAACTATTTTAACTATTCTTAAACTATATAATAACTTCTTCTACTAATATAGATTCATCAAGAGTTTATTAAAATTTTACCAAAAAGTCCTCAAGAATATCTGGTGAGATATTTACGTTAGTTTTAACATAGGAAAGTACAGTAAATGAATCAATCAAGTACTGTGATAAGACAGTTTAATAACGTATATTTCAGAGTCACTCCGGAGATGTATAATACGGATGATTGAAATGGATATTGTGGATTAGATCTGACGTGCCAAGAACGCGTAGATCTTATAATTAGGATTATAATTAAAATTTCGATACAAGCCGTATATCTCAGTTGAAGAGACAGAATAATAATATACACTCTGGACCAAAATTAACCATCCACCTTAAAAATGGGTATTTTTTATTTCTTATATCTCCTAAACCTGTTGTCCGATTTAAGTGATTTATTTAATATGTTATAGCCCTATTCCTTAACAGTAGTCTTATAATAATATTGTTGCTAAACAGGTAAATTTTCATTGTATACCGGGTGTACGAATCAAACTGTGTTTTTTTCTTAAAGTTTGCATCATCCTGTGGAATATTCTAGCATTTGTAGGATACTGAAATTAAATCGTAACTATAGCCTCATGCTTTCTGAACATTTTGTTTTTTTATCGACTCGCTTATGTTGGATAATACAAAAGTTAGGTGCTTTAACAACTAGACATGTTTTTTATCAATTTTTATCTCCGCGGAAGAGAAAAAATAATCTTTTAAAAAAAAGTCATTAAACAGTAAAACTCCAATGAATAAAATCTTTGAAAAAAGTTCAAATTAACAATATTTTGGAAATCAAAGTCTAATTGAAAAAAAATTGGGTATCAATAATGGGTTTTGCCGCCTCTAGCCCTTAGGACTTCTTGGAGCCGGTTTGGCAATAAATTCATGATGTCCTGGATATCAGATTGGGGGATATTGTGCCACTCCTCTACCGCAGCTGTCTTCAGCTCTTTAAAGATTGCAGGAGCTGGTACTCTAGCTCTTACCCATTTTCTAAGGTTGTTCCAGATATGCTCAATTGGGTTAAGATCGGGACTGTGTGCTGGCCATGGTAGAACTTGAATCCCGACCTCATTAAGGTACTCACGGGTAAGTCTTGCTATATGGCGACGTGCATTGTCATGCATTAGTCTGAAGTTATCACCAATGAATGGTGCAAAAGGCATGACATGGTCTTGGAGAACTTCTTGCACGTATACTTGGGCATTCCCTATAGACACGTTGGCGTCTATCTTAACCTTTTAGGGCTATTCTGCTCTCATCTGAGAACAGTATATTGTTCCATTCCGCCATAGACCAGTTAGCATATTCTCGCGCAAAATAAAGTCTAGCCCTACGGTGTTATAGGAGCAGTTGTGGTGCGAGAGCTGGACGAAAAGCCCTCAAGTTTATATCTTCTAATCGTTTGTCTACTCACACTAACGTTTCTCACCTCAAGAAGAGACCTACGAGCTTTAGGAGCGGTGCAAAAGCGATTTCTCAATACTTTAGTGACAATGAAGCGGACATCTCGAAGTGAAGTGCATCGTTTTCGGCCTTGACCTGGCCTGCGGTTGTACGATCCTGTCTCCCGAAATCGTCTGATGGCATCTTGTATCGTATTTCTGGGTACATCGAGTATACCAGCGATATGACGTTGTCTGTAACCAACATTAACTTAAGCGACTGCCCTAGCAGCATCAGTTAAAACTAGTGGCATTTTTAAAATCACAAACAGTAAATAAGCACCAAAATTTCAACTTAAACAATATTCGCTCACAATGATATAAACTTACAATTTTAATTTGCAACAATGTCGTACAACGACTATATGTCAAAAATCCTTCGATGACACAAATTTAGGAAACAAACTGTCACAGGTTATGTAAACAAAACCATAATAAAGATGGTGGGGTTAATTTTGCTGGTGAGTTAAATCGTCTATATTGATGAAAAACATTGCTAGTTCTTAAACTACCTAACTTTTGTATTATCCAACATAAGCGAATAAATCAAAATACAAAATGTTGAGAAAACATAAGGCTATAGTTAGGTTTTAATTTCAATATTTTATAAATGCTAGAATATTCCACAGGGTGATGCAAACTTTCAGAAAAAAACACAGTTTAATTCGTAAACCCGGTATACAATAGAAATTTACCTGTTTAGCAAACATATTATCATAACGATATTGTCAAGAAATAAGGCTATAGCATATTAAAAAAATCACTTACATCGGACAACAGGTTTAAGAGATATAAGACATCAAAAATTACCCATTTTTAAGGTGGCCGGTTAATTTTGGCCCAGTGGATATATATATATATATATATATATATATATATATATATATATATATATATATATATATATATATGTATATATATATATATATGTATATATATATATATATGTATATATATATAAGTATAATCTTTTGCCCACGTTTAATTGCTTACAATTAAACTTTTGCGCCCCTGGGAACAATAACATCTAATCAAAAACCGTTTTATGGCATGATAGCATATATATGTTTAATGCAAAATCGCGATATCCAGAACGTTAATATATGGTTAGATAATTGCACAGCGCAAAATAAGGATTGGCTACTTTATTTTTTATTAGTTCATATGGTAAACAGTGAGTTAATATCTACAGAAGAAATTTCCTTATTTTATTTTGAACCTGGTCATACGTTTATGAGCGCTGATCAAGTTCACCATCAGGTAGAACTTGCAATGAAGAAGAAGCTAAGTAAAGCTGTATGATTTTACCGATTTTGAAGACGCAGTTGCTTCGATAAATAACTCCAAAGTGATAGTCAAATTTATATCACCACAAAACTTTGTTAATGTTTCAAATTTGATAAGTGAGAGGCGTATACAATAAAGTAACCCAAGAGGTTACTTAAAAAGTATGAGACATGTTTGTTTTAAACGAAATTTATTTACTTTATTTGGGTTACTATATAAAAATAATTTTAATGAAGATTTTATATATCTGCAATTTATGACTGACAGAGATTTAAAAAATCCAAGTTGTATGATTCTCACATTTCGCACTTCTCCAAAAGGCATTGAATTTAACCAAAAAACTACGTTAATTGACAAATTAACGCCTATAGTACCGCCACATAAATTGACATTTTGGAAAACATTACCAAAAAAAACTGATGACGAAAGGAAATGAAACTAGATTTAATAGAAAGACCACTTAATAATAACCTTAATAAGACTGATAAAGTGCCGTTTACTTGTAAGGACTGATTGTGATAGGTAAAGAATTTTTGATCTCATTTTTATGTCATTTTGTAAACGTTTTCTAGTGATATATTATTATGTCTAATAGTATTTTTACCTATTTACAATTTAAAAAAATGTGACTAAATAAATCGTTCTCAGAATTTCCGAAGTGGAAATTGAAACGTCAATAAACGTATTTTAACCTTTAATTGTGGCTTATTTTCATTTAAATAGTAATTAATTTAAAATGCCATAAGAAAATAGCTTCAGAACAATATTTAGAAACCGTTATGGGCCCAGCAATATTCAAAATTTTCGGAGATTGGAAATTCTATACAAGAAACTAGAGTATATAATATTTAGAAATATATGAACCATACGAGGACTGCGACAGGGCTGCGTCTTATCACCACTATTATAATCTGTATTTAAAGTCAATATTCAGAAAAGTATTTAACGAACTCAGAGGTGGTATTAGGAACGGAAAAATATAACAAATTTGGTAGCTCGTTATATCGAAATTTTTGGGATTAAAAACCAAAACTAAAATTATAATATTTTCAAAATCACCTATAAACTTATATTTCTAAACCAAATGAAAAATAATGCAACATGTAACTTGCATAAAATATTTGGGAGCAAATATTAATAGCCAATGTAAACCAAAAAAAGTCTGGAGCTAAGAACCTGAATAATCACATGTTATGTTTTCTCTGTCTTGCTCTTTGAAAGCTGGACACTGAACCCTGAAATGGAAAAAATAATAGATGCCTTCAAGACAAACGTATATAACCGGATAGAATTCCATGGATACAATGAGTTAGCAACAAAGAGGTACTTCGGTACATAAGTAAACAAAAAGAACTTCTAAGCGCGATCAAAGAGACGAAAATAATATACTTGAGTCATGTGTTCAGAGGTAAAAAATAAAAATTACTCCGAATCGTATTAAACGGTAAAGTGTAGGGCAAAATATTAGTAGGAAGGCGCCAGATTTCATGACTGACGGACCTAAGGAGATGGTTTAACCGCTTATATGCATAAACCTTTCATGCAGCAGTTTCCTGGGCCTCTTAAAAGCTACGGCTTGTTAGAAT
Source organism: Diabrotica undecimpunctata (assembly GCF_040954645.1). Lineage (NCBI taxonomy): Eukaryota > Metazoa > Arthropoda > Insecta > Coleoptera > Chrysomelidae > Diabrotica > Diabrotica undecimpunctata. The sequence goes on along the minus strand of NC_092804.1, from coordinate 127,293,638 downwards.
AGTGCGCACCGCACGGCATACACGTACAGCAGAATCTGTTGTACGCGACTGACGGCAGTTTTGGGTGAGTCGGTTTGTTAGATCTCGCGCTCAAAAAAAGTTTAGAAATTAGTTTCACGTTTGTCTTCTAGGTTGTATGTTTAGAAAAATGAATTTTCGCAAACTTAACGCAATAATTTTATTACTCCATGAAGAGGAGGAAGAAGAAGAGTTGATAATGTCAAATCTAAATAAAATAAATAAAAATGTAAACAAAATTTTTTAATGTCGTAATACAGAAGGTGTTTTTAAATTAACAGTCGAAAGAATATCGTTTCAAAATGAGGAAAAATTTCGAGAATATTTTAGTCTTTCCAGAGATTTATTTGGAACTGTCTTACAATTTATAAGTAATGATATTACTAAAAAACCCTACAACAGAAGACATCACTTAATTATAACAATAATAATAACTATATAATAATTATAATTTTGGTATAGACGTGTACGCTGTGAGCTCAGCTGAACGTTTGCGTCCAAATCAAATAGCAATTGATTCCAGCGCACACCATCGACGTACACTGCTATCGCTCTGCAGCCCGCGCGACTAAGCAGAATCTAACAAACGGTTATCATAGAGAAGCATTCCTTTGATTTTGAGGAACGTGCGCGGCGTTCGACTGACTGTGAGTTATGCGTCGCTCACTGTTCTAACAAACCATAGCTTAAGGTCGTCATCAAGTTAAATCACTATCAAACAAATAAGAAAAAACTGTATAGCCTTAAAAATTGAAACATGAAACGTAAAAAGTTTATACCAATCTGGCAAACTAGGTAGGACTGTGTCGGAAATGTACAGAATGAAGATTAACATACTGGGGTTTAACGATATACAATGGCCTGACTCAGGAAAAGATCACACCAGAAATGAAACAATTTATTATTCCAGTAATAACAACTCCAGTCACAGGCAGAGAGTTGGCATTAAAGTTGATAAGAATACTCCAAAAAACGGTATTTGTAACTATGTTCCCTACTTCTATCGAGTATTGATGCTGTCTCTCAACTCTCATTTAAAATGTTAAATAAATATAATTCAAGTATATGGACTCACTGCAGATAAGAATGAAGACATCATGGAGAACTTCTATTAACAAATTGGCTATGTCTTAAAGCTGACTTAAAGACAGTATAAATATTATATTAAGAGATTTAAATGTGGTCCAAGGAGAATTGAAGAATTGTGTGGGGTGGTATTTACTCAGGGAAAGGAATGAACGTGGAGATTGGCTGGTTGATTTCTGTAATAATGAAGTACTTATAATTGGAAATGTGTTGTTTAAAATTTCTAAACGTAGATTATACACATGGAAGTCACTAGCTGACAATAACAACAAAATAGTCAGAAATCAAATAGATTATAAATATTATTGTCAACAGAAGATATAGAAATTCTATAATATCATCCAAAACTTATCCAGGAGCGTACACATTCTCCGATCAAAATTCGGTTGTATTATCGATAAAAATGAAACTAAAAAATGTATGGTATCGTACCTCCAAGAAAATCATTGATACAAGACGCCTCAAACAAGACAACACATATGCGGAAACATAATTTAAAATAAACAAAAACTTAACGAAAGTCAAAAGATAATGCAGAAACTGTAACTATTAACCAAAAATGGAGAAAAATTCAATATGCCCTTGTGTCACTTGGAAAAGAAACCCTTAAACCACGTGTGGAAATAAGAAAACCTTGTATGACAGTAAAAATTCTTGAACTTATGGAAAAACGAAGAAAACATAAAGTAGTCAAAGTAGTGCAGAACTATTTAGAGCGGCAATAAACAGGGTTCGCATATCCATATTGATTCCCAACCTTCGATAGATAATAAAACTTAAAGAAGAAGAAGAAGTAGCACTTTCCAAAATAACAATTACTATTTGGATTGTAAACCTTCGAAAGAACGACAGAGAAATAAGAAGTATAATTTGACTTACTTTCTTTTAAAAGAATTTTTTTAACAATCGCAATATCTAATGTTATTGCTCAACCTTCGAAAGAACGACAGAAAAATAAGAAGTATAATTTGACTTACTCTCTTTTAAAAGAATTTTTTTAACAATCGCAATATCTAATGTTATTGCTCAACCTTCGAAAGAACGACAGAGAAATAAGAAGTATAATTTGACTTACTCTCTTTTAAAATAATTTTTTTAACAATCGCAATATCTAATGTTATTGCTAATTCCAGCATATCCTCTCCAACATATTTTTTTCAAAATCCACAAGGAATCTACGTTCCTGTATTTGGTTGTATACCATATATTAAAAAATTAATTAAAATCCTTTGTAAAAGGTATATATTTAAAAACCCAAACGGGCTGTGTTAGACAAAACGTTTTCGGAATACATCATTCCATCATCGGTGTCTAGGAGTACATGAATGTAGCCACTAAATATATGGGTAAAAACCCTTTAACAAATAATTAGTTACATTTGTTCGACATTATATCTTATAACGTTTATATCTATATCTATAACGTTTTGTCTAACATAGCCCGTTTGGGTTTTTAAATATATACCTTTTACAAAGGATTTTAATTAATATTTTTTTCACTTAGGTAAGTATATGTTTTAAAAACAAAGTTCATTTTCAACAATTTCATTTCATCAAATACCATACAATAACTAATATTACTTGTAAAATTTAATCAGTTTTTGTCCTTTTTATTCAGTATTATTCTCGCCGAATAATACAACAAAAGTTAATTACATATTATTACCACACGTAAAACCATATGCTGCAAACTTTTTAATTACAAAATACCTACCTATTTAGGGAGAACGTGGTATAAACACCAAGTAGGAGAAACTGGGGTGACGGTCCACATTAAAAATCGTTTGACAATTTAGCTCTGTGAAGTTTTAGTTAAATTTTACTAAATATTTAGTTTACTAAATATTTAGTAAACAAACACTGTTACTTTACTTATTAAGTAAATAATTTTATTGTTTATTCTATGTTTTAGAAATTACCTGAAATTTATAATTTTATCTATGAATACAAATAACTTGAAACTAATGATTACAAAAAGTACTAAAAATAAAATAAATAAAGACTGTGCAATTATGAAAACGAGTTTAAATATACAAAAAATATCAAAACATTTAAAACTTTCATACTGTAATGAAAAATAATAATACTAATTCAAATAGGCACATTCGAGATTAAACAAATATTTTATTGCACGAAACATCTGTATTTTGCATTTATTACATTCTAAAGGCGCATCCACATTATGCCATACCTTGCCGATCGGCAAAACCGATTGGTGTCGCTGGTGTCCACACAATATTTGTAGTGTGTACGTAGCAGTTGTACAGTGTTGCGTGTCAATAATAAGTTCAGAAGAGGATGATATGATTCTTGCGGCTGCAGCTGTTGTAATAATTGCCTCTACTTCATATAAACGTTCCAAGAGGTTTTGGGTTCGCCCAAGCCTCAGAAGTCGTAATAGGTACAGTGCCACGGATCTTATGAAAGATTTGGTTTCTAACGACGCAGATGAATTAAATTTGGAATATAGATGTGACGCAGGATTCAGAAATTTTTTTCGAATGACCAAAACAGATTAGCAAACATTGTTAGATTTGATTGGACCTGTTATTTCCAAAAAAAAAAGATACGTCATTTAGAGCAGCAATTCCTGCCTCCGAACGACTTGCAGTTACGCTACGGTTTTTTGCCAGTGGAGATTCCTACCATTCTCTCATGTATACCTTCAAAATGTCTAAGCAAACTATTTCAAAATGTGTTGCAGAGGTATGCAAAGCGCTCATAGGTGCTCTTCAAGATTACGTGAAGGTAAGAAAAAATAACTATTCATCGTACTTTGTTATATATTTAAAAATATAAGAAATTACAACTGCAATAAGAGAGTGTGAATGTCCTCATCTTGATTAATAGTAGAAGTTGATGTCGAACTCCGACCACTTAATGTATTGGGGTAATGTCCTGGAGATGGTATTGAATTATGGGCAACATTGAATGATTGCAGTGGATATGCTTGTGAAGTAGATGAATGAGAATGATTTATGAAATGAGGATTATCGTATTTGCCCATTTCTGCTTCAAATAGAACAGTATTAATTATATTCTGAACGGAAAATCTAGCAAATGGCGACACAATTTTTCAAAGCTTCATTGCAACTTGTTCACCAAACAATGAAAATTCATTCTTTTCAGCCCTTTTAGTAGTAATAGATCGCATAAGATTCACTGCCTCGTTTACAATTGGTAAATTAGTAGCCATACTTTTTCGACCACTGAACTTCACAATGTCAATTGAGTTTGATTTAGATTGAGATTGAGCTGTTGTTCCAACATCATTTTCGGAACCATTAATGCTCTGTTCAGATGACTAAAACTAACGAAAGTTGGTACTTTATAGCCAAGCAGTTCAACGACAAATCGAATTTTCCAAATTGTGTCGGAGCTATGGACGGCAAACATATATCAATACAAGCTCCTATAAATTCAGGAACCGATTTTTTCAACTACAAGAGCTTCTTTAGCATTGTCTTCGCTGTTGTAGATGCAAATTATAATTTTATATATGCAAACGTGGGATGTCAGGGACGAATATCGGACGGGGGCGTATTCAACGATTCATATTTCAAAGAGTGCCTTGAAGAAAATACCCTAAACCTTCCACCTGCTTGTTCATTACTAGGACGAAGCACTGATGTTCCATTTGTTTTTGTGGCGGATGACGCATTCCCACTATCAACAAACATTATGAAGCCATTCGCAGGACATCAGGAAAAAGGTTCAAAAAATAGAATATTCAACTATCGATTGAGCCGCGCAAGAAAAGTGTCAGAAAATGCTTTTGGCATTTTAAGTGCTGTTTTCCGAGTGCTTCGTAGGCCCATGTTGTTGGAACCAGAAACTGCAACGAACGTAGTTTTGGCCTTAATTCACCTACACAATTTCTTGAGAAAAAACACTTCAAGAAATCTTTACACTCCACCTGGAATGATTGATGTAGAATGTTCGGATACTGGAGCAATTAATCCTGGGCTTTGGAAACGAAATGCTTCCTCTAATGAATTGCTCAGTTTTGGCAGAAGGGCAAGAAGGAGTGGAGCTGCGGCACAAAATGTGAGAAACGAATTGGCCGAATTCTTCATTTCTCAAGAAGGAGCATTGCCTTTTTAATATGATAAATGAAATACGATATACCAATATGATTATATCAATATTTTCAAATTTATGTATAAATATGAACTCAATTATTAAGAATGAATAAAGTATCTACTACAGTGTAAATATGATATACATACCTCTGAATCTTGCGTTACAATAGGTTTATTCTTATCCTTCAGAAATTCCATTAACTTATACGCAAACCATTTACTTTTGTAAGTTTCTTCGGTTCCATTACCACTTTTTTCTGAATCTTTCTCTTTTTTTACTTCCCGTGCAAAGTGACTTAAGAGATATCTAATCTTTATTTCGATTTCCTCTTTCTCCACTCCAAAAGATACGCTTATTTCCAACAATGCATCGCGACGTTTGTTCCGGTCTTTATAATCTGCCAATCGGCTGTTCCACAGAACGGGGCGCTCATGATACATTTCAAGTAGGTTTTGTGTATTTTCTTCATTCCCCTCCATTTCCCGAATAACAATAAAGCACGCAATTATTGTGAATCGACAGGCCACGAGATGTCTTCGTGATCAATTGCACTGATCCCTCACTGAATGCCGACGAGGATTGCCTACATAAAAACGTACACACTACACTAATCGGTACGGTTCTCTTTCATCGAGACCGCCATCAATCGTGTTTGGAATCGGTTCGGCTTTCGGCCTCGAACCCAAGCCGCAATTGCGTCCGTACTCCGTACTACATGCGGCTTTGCCGATCGGCAATACCGATCGGCAAGGCATGGCATAATGTGGATGCGCCTTAACATTCTAAGTTACCAATTTACTCTAAATAATATTATTATACTCTATATAATACTATAAAAATTATCATTATATCTTGATCTATTTAACAGGTTAAGTGCCACCATATTGAGAATTTAAATGTCTTCATTGGCCGATCACTTTTTTTTAAAGTATTTCTATTACTTTCTTTAACTTTTAAATCAAAATTTAACACTTTAAAACGCGAAGTTTGGTTAGAATGCAAGATTTTTATCACAAAATGCCTATGAAAGTCCAACGTCGCACCACGCCTTGACTTGTCTATTCCTGTTGATGAAGCGAAGGCGCCGTTACCATGACTTGCGTTTTTCTTGTCTCGTAACCCCAACCAAAAGACTAATAATGTCCAACGTCTGTCCATTAATACCTCATAAAATTATAGAAAAATACCTTCAAGGTCTAGTGCTTTAACTTGCTTCACCAGTGTCATATATTAAAACTGGAGCCCCGGTGATGAATTTACGCATATTATGAGCTTCAAAAGACAGGTATACTTTACTCCAACCACAGATAGCCTCGAATTTCAAACTTCATTATTAATTCCATTCGACAATAATTCGTACAGAATATTTTTCTCCAGTGACAAAATGACATGTTTTCTATGCAAAAAACATGGACATACAGCAAATAACTGTCAAAATCTCCCTATCAATCCTCTCCCAAATGAACAAACGTCCCCAGCTGAACCCATTCCTGCTACTCCAATATCAAACAATATGACACCACCAAACACAATACAAAACACGGTTCCCAATCAACAGATAAAACTGTCGATATATCCACCACTTCTATTGTCGCAAACAATGATTTTATTTCTCCTATCACTGGTCAGAAACGAACTCGTTCTGACTTCAGCGATTCTACCTTCCAAGAAACAAGCGCATCTACTAACTTAACCATCAAAGACATAAAAATGACTTCACCCGATGCAAACGTGTCTAAAAAGCATAAAACTAAAAAATCCAAGAAAATCGCACCCGATCAGTCTAAATTTACCGCCTCCTCTGTTCCCACATTCAATAATTTTTATCAAGAAAATCCAAACTTATTTTCCTTACCGGTTGAAAATTTTCTTGCCTTTTTAAAAAACTCATGCGACAGTAATAACCCTCTACAAGAAGCACAGCAGTTCATTTAATATGCTCGATCACTACTTACCGAAATGTTTAGAATATACCCTTCACTGGAAGATAGAACAATCAAGAATAGATTTACAAGAGTTTCTAAGAATATTAAACATCAACTTAATATAGACAATTCAGACATTGGAAGCACAACATCGCAATTTACAAATAATGATGAACATTATCTAACCGAGTCTTCTCTGACCTCTCAACGTTTTCAATGTTAAAAATATTTTACTTTCACCTTAGTGCAGTGGAGCTGCGATGGGTTCTACCCTCGCTTAGAACGCTTACAACAATTAATGAATACAAAAGCAGATATAATCTGCCTTCAAGAATCCAATTTCACGGAAACACATAGAAGTGAACTTAAAACTTTCGAAGCTTACCATTTCCTTCGGTATCTTCATGTCTAATTAATGATTTATTTTCTATACAATATATCCTAACTACCAATTTGGAGGCCATAGTGATAACGGTCTGGAGTCCTGACGAAATAACCATATGCAGTACATATTTTCCACCTAATTACAACTTAATAGAAACCGGATTAGATGACTTAATTCGCCAACTTCACAGCCGTTTCATACTGGTTAGAGACTTTAACGCCCATAATACTATGTGGGATTCAAATAAAACATTTGGTAGTGGAAAAACCGTAGATACCGTATTGAGTTGCAATAATACTTGTCTGATGAATAGTGGAGCCAGTACATATTTTAACATCGCCACACGAATTTACTCTTCTATCGATCTAAGCATATGTGGTCCCAAGTCTGCCAATTCACTCTCATGGTATACTTTAGATAGCTTATATGATAGTAATCACTTCCCGATAGTCATAACAAATAGCAATAAAAATATTTGCACCATTACTAAATGGAATATCGATAAAGCGGACTGGAATAATTTTCAGAATAACACCGAAGATTATATTTTATTACTTCAACAATCTGAATATATAGACGAGGCAATGACGCTATTTAATAACTGCATTATTATGTCTGGAGAAAATCATGTATAAAAAATAATAATATGCCCCTCTAAAAAAGCAGTACCATGGTGGAATTCAGAATGTAAACTAAATGTACGTCAATGCAAAACGGTCCTTAACAGATATCAATAAATAAGAACTCAAGAAAACCTGATTTTAAAAAGCTTAGAGCCAAAGCGAAATATGTCTTTAAAAAAAGCAAAAAAGATTCCTGCCAAAATTGTGTTTTTACACTTACTAGTGATACTCCACCAGCTCAAGTTTGGACAAAAACAAGACAAATGAAAGGTCATGAAATTCCTGCAAAAATTTAAGCAATATCACTGAATGGAAAAGTTAAAACCATAACAAATGACCAGAATATACAAATTCCTCTTCCAAATCCTTGTTCCTTGTAGCCTACACTATCTATTCTTAGCAGTTCCCTAGGTAATCAGCAATCTTACAACAAATTATTGCGAGCCTCTCGTCTTCAATGATCTCCTTCAGATGCACGTATCGTTCAAAAGATAAACTTCTTTTCCTCTCGATAAACTGAATCTCTCGTTTCGGCCTGAACAGTGACTCTTGGAATATATAAGCAGAAAAGTATGACTTACAATATTTTACTGGATCAGCTTCCGTCAGGATACACTTAGTCCACGAAAACTCACAAACATTCACTTCTAATGCTTACTATCACTTGGGAACCGCCAAAGAACTACGACTGTTCGCCTTGCACCCTTGGAAAACAACTGATGATCTTTTTTTCTCTAAAATCTAGCTAAACTCTCATCCGTACATAGCCATCCCACCTTTTTTTTATCTCGTCCAATCACAGTTCGTCATACGTATCCCCATAAACCATTTAGATAACAAACAAACAATTTTACCTACAATTATAAATTTCCTACAAACTATTAACATGCTAATCGGATTCCACAAATTCTTAAGAACTAACGGAGAAATATAATTTCTAAATTCTACCCTATTGTCTTCATTCACTGTACAAGTCCATTTGGAGAACCCGGTCGTATTGTTCAATTCACTACGTTCACTAAAATATATTTTACAAAGAAAATAATTTATGCATATTTTTTATTTTTTTTTTTACTACAGGTAATGCAAAGATAATGGACTTTTATTTCTTTGAAATATCGTTCATAGTTTATCAGTTGAAATATTTTGAATTATTATATTTTATAATTTGAAATATATTAAGAGCAAACCAATATTATTTTTAATTTTACATAGCATAACAACTCTCCAGGATATCTTGAAAATCTATTTAGATGGTCTATTGAGTAATTTTAATTTTATCTTTGGCGGATAAAATGAATCATAACAATATATATATATATATATATATATATATATATATATATATATATATATATATATATATATATATATATATTTATATATATATATATATATATTTATATATATATATATATATATATATATATATATATATATATATATATATATATATATATATATATATATATATATGTCAGCATCCAAAATATCCTTACAAACCCTTAATTTAGTGCATAATACTGCTATCCGCCTCTGTTTAGGAGCTTTTCGTAGCGGTCCAGCTGAGAGCCTCTACCGCGAAGCCAAAGAACCCCCTCTTTGGCTTAGGCGCCAATATCTCCTCCTTTCTTATGCTGCCCCTACTTCAGCTAACCTTTCTAATCCACGACACACACTGTTGACATTACCCAACTATACTAGTATTATTCACCCTCCTGCTCCACGTATACACACTATCTCCGTCCTACTTCCAACTTTAATACCACACATAAATTTATCCCTAACTAACCCTCTCCCGATCCCGCAGAATTCTTCTTGGACCAAAACTTTACCGAAATTTAATGTGTCACTTACAAAGTTTAGTAAGGCAAAAACCAACTAGGATTTGATTAGGAAATCCTTACTAGAAATTCTTAATTTTAAGAAATTCGATCGGGTACTCTACACTGACGCATCAAAGAGCGAAACGGGGGTTGGTTGTGCGGTTACCACTACGGAAACAGTCGTTAGTTCATATCAAATACCTGCTACATGCAGCGTTCACACTGGTGAACTGTATGCTATTTACCAAGCCTTCAAACTCTGTACAGCATCCAATCAACATATTGCCATCTATACAGACTCCCTTGCCTCTATCCAGTCCATCAATAATCTATTTACTAATCACCCCCTTGTAAAAAAAATCCATGACACTTACCAAAATCTTATTATCCACGACATCCATATCACTATCATATGGATTCCCTCTTACATCGGTATTATGGGTAACGACAACGCCCGATCGCTTTGCCAAAGAAGCTGCTGTATCCAATTGTATATCACATAATATACAAATTGCCAGTGACCTAAAAACTAGTATAAAGAAACTCGTACGAAATTACAGGCAGAATCATTGGAAACAATTTACTACATTTTTACACCAAATAGATCAGACGATTGAGCGGTTCGTTATCCCTGGTATAACTAGAAATGAGATGGTTGTTGCTAGAAGATTGCGTGTCGGTCACACCAGATTTACACATGTTCACCTAATGAATTTGACACCTAAGCGAATCTTTCTCTATTGCCAATCTTCATTAAGCATTCTACACTTCCTTGTGGACTGCCCTCATTACAATAAACGACGCCAAGAACTGGGCATGAAGGGCGACATCACAGATATATTATCGAACCAGAGCCAAGTCATCACAGCTATCCAGTTCCTGAAGCTAGAAAACTTATTAAATAATATATAACTATAGTATATTAAAATATGTAATTGTACCTTATATATAATTGTATCCACGGTACCTCGTGCTAATGGCCGAAGCCTTCACAAGCACGTTAAATTAAATAAAAAAAAAAAAAATTCAATTAAGGCGCATAAATCGTGATTGGGTAATATTAAACCAAAGAGCACATTTTTGTAATTGACTCGAATGCGGCAGTATGGTTAAATTTAAATTTAAATTTTTTATAGGAATTTACCTGATTTATTCATTAAATTTCTTGTTGTATTTTTTGTGCGCGTTTAATTTATTAATTTGAATACATTCTAAAATTTTATAGAAATTAATAATTTAAAACACACACACACACTATCCAATTTAGAATTTGAACTAAAACTGTATTTAAATTCTATTAGGTATGTTTGTGACCCGTTTAGTAAATAGAATAATATATTATCTCTCCTATACAGAAAAATCACGATTAAAATGGTGGTTTTATTTTACTCCAACTAAAGGCAGCAAATATATATGTCTAATTTAATTGAATTTGAAAATCCTACAATAAAATTGTTAAATTGAGACTATTAAAAACTAGATACAAATTTCCTAAATATCTAAAAATACACCAAATACTTGTTTTCGCCACTTCTGAACGTGTGAGGAGAAAAACTGGATATCATTCACATTGCGTGAGACGTGCCTAAAGCTAACGGTAGATAGCGATTTTTATATGTCTAGATAGTGAAAACAAAAGTTATCTGCGACCTTAAATTAACGGTTTTAGGAGTGGAATGATGTTAAAGGTTATTATCAATCACACGTTCTAATTTATTATTTTCCTTGTCATTAGCACAAAGAAGTTGTTTATATGTAATGAATAGGTTATTATTAATATCTTAAAAGCTCGTAAAAGAAATGTACCATTAGAATCTATAAAATATAGCAAAACAACGCAGAAATGTACTCATCTGACATAATAAAATAACATAGCATACATTTTGGCAAAGAAGACAAACTGACTGCGTCAACTTGCACGGGTTAAGAGTAGCCCAACAACAAATTTTCGGGGTAACGAGATCTCTTAGAATTTTCCTCAAAACGTGGCTAATATTTACAAGATCGAGGACAAGTAAATCATTCGGTTAGTTTGGTATTTCCATTTACCGTAAATTTATAAAAATTTACAAGTTAATATCACTAATAATTTTTATTTGAAAAACTTGTTAATATTATTTTCAGACTGAAAATCTAAACTTCATAATAGAAATCGTATTACAATCAATGTTGGTTTAATTCAAATTTTTTTTTATTTAATAAAACTCCATCAGAAATCTTATGATTATTGCTATCTGATCATTTACTATGATCAATAAGCAAGTTAGTTCTATATACAAATATTACGAAAAACTTATCTAAGGTTACATTGAGCAATATTCCTTAGGCTCTAATACATTATAGTACTACTAGCTGACGTGTACACTTTAGCCGCACTTTGCTCTGCTTTTTCACTTTTACTCACTTATAGCACTAACTCAAACGGCTTCGTTCTGTTAAGTCTTCTTATCTGGTTGGCTTTGTCTAGGAGTTTGATGGCCTCGACATTCACGTGGTTGAAGTGCCTTTGTTCATGACTCTCGGCAAACTTACTTATTGTCTGGATAACCGTATTCATCTGGAGGTCTCGATGAAGATCACACTTTCTGAAGTACCATGGAGCGTTAACGTTGTTCCTTAATAATTTATTCTGATATCGTTGTATAATTTGGATGTTATTTTATCTTGTACAGCCCCATAGCTGTATCCCATATGTCCATATCGGTTTACGGACTTGCTTATGTATACAATAATAATTTGTTATAAGTAGATAGAGTGAATTTGTTTCCTATCAACCAGTACATCTTTCTGAACTTAATTTCTAATTCTTTTTTTTTCTTAATATGTGCTTTCCACCGTAGCTTGGAATCTAATGTCATACCCAAATATTTTGCAGTATTTGCATAAGGTATTTGGTTTCTATTTATACTAACTGGGATATGTTGTTCTCTTTTGTTAGTAATGTTAACCAGATGAACAGATTTTGTTTCATTCAATTTGATACGCCATCGCCTGGTCGAGATGTTAATTTGTTTAACAGAGTTCTGTAGCATGGTTGCTGCATCCTCGTGGTTTTGTCCGACTGCTAGAATGCATGTGTTGTCTGCAAATGTTGCAATTGTCTTAGGTTAAGATACATATACTTAATTGTCCTTTGATGATTTTATTTTTATTTTTATTTTTTATCACTTAATATTTCCTGTTCTACATATACTTAATTAGCCTTTTATTTTAGCAGTGCATATACCTGAATTCCAAAATCAGCGAATAAGAAGAAAATGGAAGGAAGAAAATATGCGAAATTCCATAACAGAAGTTAAAGATGGCTGGTCTGTAGTTCCTTGTAGAACACTTACAGCATAACTAATAAATCAAGTAAAAAACTTATACTCAGAATAAATCAGGTATAGGCAAAATCACTAACAATAAACATGGAATAACTTAGATATAAGTTATACTTAATAAAAGAATTTATTCCAAGATTATACCGACCCACACCCTTGTTTAAGTCTAGTATAACCGTGGTATAACCTATTTTATGAATGCCAAAGTGATATCAGAATCAGTGACAAGAATAAATATATTATTTTTTGTATTGTTTTGTGAGTAGCTATGTATATAATAAAAAATGTGTTTAAGAGGTGTTGCGGCTGTCGAGGAAGTTGATAATGTAATTAACATGATGGAAAATACACGAAAAAGAAAAACTTTCAAAGAAAGAATAAATCCATTTTCATAATACACTGGCAATTTTTGCAATTTTTTGCAACTTTTTTGCAATTTTAAAATACTCAAACTCAACATATAAGATAACAAATAAAGAAAAAGATATATTTAATGTCAGTTGTCAGTTTCAAAGAAAAATCAAAAGTGACGTATTTCACTCAATACGTCGTTGTTGTGATTATTCTATGTATTTGTGCAAAATATTGCGACATTGCCAAACTATTATTTCAGAAAAATATGGGAATACTTATAACTAACATATACCGAGTTTACCTATTTGTAACAAAATATTTTAGTATTATATTTACCTTATACTTAGGATAACTATTCTAGATATAAATACGGAATAACCTTAGAATACGAGTGTTTTATTAGTAAGACAGTTAGAGATTAAAATCCACAAGGAAACTAAGTTCCTGTGTTTGGCTGTATACCATATATTAAAAATTTTGAATAAAATCCTTTGTATAAAAAGGTATATAAAAAACCCAGTTGGGCTATGTTAAATTGGCAAAACGTTTTCGGAATAAGTATTCCATCATCAGTACCAAGTTAATACATGGATGTAGCCACTAAATATGGGGTTACAAACCCTTTAAAAATTGCTAATTGAAATTTAGTTTACATAATGTCTGTTTTACAATTTAGATGGTAAAGTTACCGTTGGATTGGTAACATGGCGACATATGACTCTGCAATAAGTTGCAAGTCCTGAGACGGTATGTCTACGAGGACTTCAATAAAGCAGTTGCTTTATTGAAGTCCTCGTAGACATACCGTCTCAGGACTTGCAACTTATTGCAGAGTCATATGTCGCCATGTTACCAATCCAACGGTAACTTTACCATCTAAATTGTAAAACAGACATTATGTAAACTAAATTTCAATTAGCAATTTTTAAAGGGTTTGTAACCCCATATTTAGTGGCTACATCCATGTATTAACTTGGTACTGATGATGGAATACTTATTCCGAAAACGTTTTGCCAATTTAACATAGCCCAACTGGGTTTTTTATATACCTTTTTATACAAAGGATTTTATTCAAAATAGTTAGAGATTACTTAAAATGTAATACCATGGCCAAATGTACAATAAAGCGTAAATGTGTTCTTAGTACCGAGCAAGAAGAAGGTCTGCTTAGAAGGATAGTTCGCTTAGCAGATACCGAATATTTGTTAACAAGTAAAGTATTAGATAGATGACTATTTAATTTTTGTTAGTTAAATAATACCAAACAACCTTTTTTACTCGGTAACAGGATGACAGGTCGTTATTGGCTCACAGGATTTCTTAAAGGAAACCAAGAAATTAGAAATCGTAAAGCACAAAATTAAACAAATTTATTGTAAATGACCATTTTGAAAAACTTAGGAAAATACTTACTAATAAGTGTTTTTTAGATAAACTCAAATGCATGTATAATATGGACAAGAAAGGATGTCGCCTAGCTTTTAACAAAGTGGTAACGCAATGGATTTCGCTATTTCTCTTGCAATTTTATTTAAGGGCAAACCATAATTGTTTGATTCAATAAATCCCGGTGAAATTTTAACGATGACACCCAATGGCAGCACGACAGTTGAGACTTTTAAAGATTGGTTGCATCATTTTGCGAAGTACAAATCAGCTGGCAACTGTCTATTAATTTTTAATGGTTCTACTTCTAATCACGAATATTCTACCGTTCAAAAAACAGATAAGTTTGATATTACTCTATATTGCTTGCCCAGAAATACAACACATATGTTTTAGCTTATTGATAAGGCTGTTTTTAAAATCCTTTGAGCACTTCTGGGACGATGAGGTTTTAAAATACTGGACTCAGAACAGACATTGCTTAGTAATAAAGCAACGTTTTGGAACCATTTTCTCCATAGTACGGGATGACTCCATGACACCTGCTAACATCAAATCGGGATTTTCGGCAACAGGCATCCATTCTCTGAATTCAGATGTAATAGCAATAGAGGCATTTGCTTAATAGTGTGTACATTAAGAAACCGTGAGAATTCTTTGAGTCAAAATTAAAATCAAAATAGAAAAAGAACTAAGATCGTCTATTTCTAATATTACGCCCTGTTTCGTTAAACTTTTCTTTACAAAAAGGCACAAGCAAGAGCTCTTTATAAGTGTACTTATTATATAAGTGTTCATGCATATTATATTACTAAATTGATAAATGTTGTTGTTGTTTTTTTTAATATGCTCACGCCCCATGTATTAGTAATAGCGAATATCTATGAAAACAGCAATATTAAAAATTTTAACTATTACGTAAAACTCAGTTTTAAACTCTGCCTCCGGTAAGTGCTGGGTGAATTAAGTAGCTCAGTAAATGCCGGTGCCTGTCCCAAGCCCAAACAAAGAAGGAGGGTTGAGGCAATAGGCTAGCAACTTATCCCTTGTCAAAAGAAATAAATGCTAAAAATTTCGACCAAAAGCCATGGAATACACAGGATAGATCAAAATAAAGACGACTAATGCAACGAAAAAGGAAAATGATAATGGCTACATGGAATGTACAAAAACCAAACAAACAGAAGTATTCAAAGAATTAGCGGAAAGAAAAATAAATATATGTATTCTCACCGAGACCATGGGAACATGGGAACCTGGCCTATTTATATATATATATATATATATATATATATATATATATATATATATATATATATATATATACATAACTCTACAAAAAATTATTGACTAAGAGGACAAATCAAAGAAATCGAAGAATTTTTTTACTTTGATGTAAAACACAAAATCTAATACCAAACTTTTTAATTTAAATGTAGAACACATTATTCTTAATTCTGTAAACCTTGCACGTAAATTTGGTAACGTTTTTACTGTATTCACGAAACAAACGTTGAATTTACTCATAGCAGATACCACTATCTCATTAAAAACTTTAGACCAGGAACTAGAAAAACTGGAAATAAAATTAATCAAATCATTACCAGTTGCTACTTTTAATACATTTAATAAAACATCCATTCAATACAATGAACGTATTTTTTGTAAAATTCGCGATAGAAATATCAAAAAAATTAATATGCTATCGTCAAAATCAGATAATAAAAATCACAATAATAAATTGCAGGATACTTGGTTAGAAAATTTAACAAATGTAGAAATTCCCAGTGACGTACAAGATGTTTTAAGTTTAGAAGATAATTTTGCAGTTCCCATCCGTAATAAAAATGATATCCCAAAATCAGAAATTATTTGTTCAATTGAGAGTTCAATTTCTAACTTAGGTACGTACCAATGTACAAGATGATATCAGAACTAAATGTTGTAACATTTTGACAAACTTTAAAAACAAAAACAAATACCCGTTTGAAAACAAAACAATACAAAAGAAAATTAAAAAGACAAAAGCTTTTTTAAACGAGAACCCCAATTTAGTTATTCTGAAACCTGACAAAACTAACAAGACTGTTATTATGGAGTCCGAAGACTATGACAGTAAAATTCTCTATTGAATAACAATACGACATACCGTGAAATGAAAAACGATCCTACGAATATTTTCCAAAAAAGAAATAACGAATTTGTCGACAGATGGGAAAAAATGTGCTACATCTCACCAAACACAAACTTCCAACAAACAGATGGATGTGCTATAGGTGCTAGCACATCCAGTGCCATCGCTCAATTAGTTTTAGAGCATCTAGAGGAAATTGTTTTAAATAAAATAGATTTTGATATACCTTTTTTCTATCGCTATATAGATGACTGCTTGAGCGCAGCACCAGAGGATAAATTGGATGTTTTACTAAATGAATTCGATAACTTTCACCAAAAACTAGAATTCACATTAGAAATTGAAAAAAATTATCAAATTAATTTTCTGGACCTGACCTTACATAGAGAAAACAGCACTATAACTACTTCATGGTTCACCAAAAAAACCTGGTCGTCGAGATATCTGAATTTCAACTCTCATCATCCCCTGTCTCAAAAGAAATCAGTAGTTATCGGACTCGCAGATAGAGCTATTAGATTATCCGATCCTATCAATAGACCTCAGGCCATTAAAAAAGCAAAAACAGCAGTAACACTTAATTCATACCCACGCCACCTTACCGACAACACTTTCAAATCGCGACTGCATAAATTTTACAATAACAATAATAACAATAAAACAAACACGGTAAAGAAAAACTATATGCATCTTCCCTATATAAAAGGATTATCAGAACAAATTGCAAATCTTCTGTCCAAACATAATATTACGGTTGCTCATAAAGGTCACAATCTTTTGAAAAAGAATTTTACAAGATTAAAAACAAAAACCCCTACATTAAAAAGATCGCATGTTGTATATGAAATTCCCTGGTCGAATTGTGATGGAGTTTATAGTGGACAAACCAGTCAGCTACTTAACTCAAGAATACGTTCCCACAAATATGACTAAAAAAAACTCAACCGCCCTCACAAAACATGAAAACGAAAAAGAACATAAATTTGATTTTGAGAAAACCAAGATCCTAAAAACTGAACCCAACAGGAAGAAGAGAGAGCTTCTAGAGTCTATACAAATAAAAAAAAAATAATAATGCAATAAATGATAAAAAAGATGTCAAAAATTTGAACAAAATATATTTTAACTTAATTTAAAAACAGATAAAAAGACAATCTCATAACGCCTATGATGTTAAAATAACTGATTGTTTAAACGATAAACTAACATCAATAAACAACACATTAGGTTTAAAATACATTTTACATGTAGTGACTTAGTGGGTATGTCCTATGTTGTTAATATTATTTTAATTGTGAAGTCTACTTGTTAGTACCGAATTTTTACATGCTTGGTAAGTCAAAAGTTTAACTTTTAAACCATAATATGTCTGTCATAAAATGTTTTTTTAGTCAATATTACTTCAAAAAGACATGGATTTCCTGCCGAAACGTCGAAAATGTCTTAGTATCAAATCAAAATTTTTTTATGAACCTAAGCCCAAGAAAATCCACTAAAAAAATATATATATAAATATACATATATATATATATATATATATATATATATATATATATATATATATATATATATATAAGTAAAATTGAATGTAATTGCGAATTTTACTGACGGCTCTAGTTCCGTACGCTGATTTGTTGCTTGTTTGAGCTTCCTATCCTCACGGTATTATACTCTTCTTGTTTTTTATAATGAGTTCTTGTTTTTATTTAACTAAACCTGTTTATGATATTGCTTAAAAAGTGTCTAAAAAAATAAATAATAAATCAATCTTGTCTGAGATTGAATATTATACATAACTTTTAAGAAACTAATTTTTAACCAATTATTAATCGCTTTAAAAGTTAATAATAATAATAAATAATCACTAAAACAGAAAAAACATAATATATTTAAATAAAAATATACGACATAAAATTATGTGCATATATCTGAATATAAAGCAGAAAAAACTGTCGAGCAAAGTATCCGGCATATATGTCAGACCTTCTTTATATTTTTTTGCTGAAATTTTCATTTATGTTGGTTTGTATGGTTTTTCTATTTGCAAATGTTTTCAAATAACTTCTGTCACATCAAAGGTAGCATGCGTTTTATGATATAGATACCTATTTGAAAATTTTTATATTTTTTATTCATGAAAGTTTTGTAAATGCCGATAATAAGACATATGATTTTAGAAAACCATAAATCTAATATATATTCAAACTAGATGTAGTTATTATTTTAATGGCAGTAAGCCACAATTGAAGCTTTAAATAAGTTTATTGACGTTTCAATTTCCACTTCGATAATTGTTTTCAAAATACAAACATTAATGTTTGTATTTTAAAAGCGGTTTCTAAATGAGAAATTGAAACGTCAATAAACTTATTTTAAGTTTCAATTAAACTAGTAATTGCTTTAAGATGCGACCAGAAAATAGCTTCAGAACAATATAATATATGTATTTATTGAACGTCAAAAACAACTGTCAAAGTTAGTAATTGTTTAGATCTCTTCTGAAAAATATTGAAGTTTGGTGGTTTTTTAGTAGATACTGTGTTGTAATCAATTTTCTCTTGTAATTATCGAAAATTAAAATTGAGGGGATTAGATGCTAATACAAGTGACAAAATATTGTAAAATCAGTTAAGCGCAGAAAATAATACCAGATAGTACTAAAAATTTAGTGGCAAAGAGATACAGGTGAATTAAACTGCTGGTGGCGACATATCGCCGGTTTTAGTTTGACTACTTACGAAATATTTTAAAACAGTTTCCGGCAAACAGGTATAGCTACACTTGTATCCCTTTGCCTGTAAGGTGTTGGATATTGTTTTGAGTGAATCGTTTAGCACCTTTGCAAATCGAGCTAAAAGTATTCAAAATGAGTGAAATAATACCACAAAATATACCAAGTAAGTAAAAACATTTTGACTATTTTTTTTAATGTACCCAGTTATTTTTAGTTTGGTTTATTAAATTTTAATTTGGTTTATTTTTGGGTAATATAAAAAACTTAGGTTAAGATTTTTACAGAGTCAATATTTCTCGTTTTTATTGCAATATTGTTAGTAATATGTTTTACTTTTTTCCTCAGTGGTTTAGCTTGTATACATGAATTTATTTAAACTAAAATAATCGAAGAAGTTGGTAGATTTTGCAATTTTTAATATTAATAATCACTCGGAACTTAAGTATTTTGCTTGAAAATATTAAAGTCTGGGTTTATCTTAAGCGAAGTCATTATTTTTAAGTTTCTATTTCTATTCATTTTTACAGGTGATGAAGATCAGGATGACTCATATCGTGACAAGAATTTTATACCACACAGCTCTGATGATGACGACACATCTTCAAATGGTATTGGCGAGATTTCGGACCATTCTTCCGTTTCGGAAGGAACCACGAAACCTAGAAAAATGAAGATAAATCCAGAAAAATGAAACCATTTGCAAGCAAAGAAAAAAAGGAATAGTGGTCTAGAGTATGTAGGACAAAAAGGGGAAGCTCACGCAGCTAAGCAAGTGCGACCTTATCCCCATTCCTGTAGGTATAAATGCTACGAGTTCTGCGAAAATGACAGAGTTAATATTTTTAAAAAATTTTGGGATTTACAAAATTGGAATCTTCAAACTTTGTTTTTGCATTAGTGCATTAGAGTAAGTGCCCCTCGTCGTAGAGTTCAAAGAGCCATAAGTCATAAGAAAGTTAGCACAACTATACATTTAAATTAAAAACGTATATGCAAACATTTGTTTTTTTGCGCACTTTGGATATAAGCAACACACGATTTGCTAACGTTATGAGAAAAAAATTTGACTCTACCACTGACATACCACCTACTGACAGAAGAGGAAAACACATACCTTTCAACAAGTTTAATAGTTCTGTAACAAATTTTGTGAAGAGACATATAAACTTATTCCCAAAATTTTAAAGTCATTATATAAGCCGTCACAATCCAAATCGAAAATATTTAGATCCTGCATTAAATGTCAATAAAATGTATGAACTTTACAAAGAATTTTGTAATGAACACAATGAACAACCTGTCAAAATCAGCTACTATCGCCATATTTTCAATAACTGCTTTAATATTAGTTTCCACAGACCTTATACAGATACATGTGCATTATGTGACCAGCTTGATAGCAAAATAAAAACCGGAAGACCAGAAGACGTAGCTGCTGCAAAGATTAATAAAGAAGTTCATCTTAAAAAGCAGATAAATCTCGACAGGCAAAAAATAAAGCAAAATCTGAGGATGTAGGATCTACTGATCGAGTAGCTATTTGCTTTGATCTCGAAAAGACTCTGCCGACACCCCTATTGACTAATAGCAAGGTATTTTACCTGACGCAATTGTGGACCTATAATTTTAATATTCACGACCTTGCTAAAGGTACAGCACAAATGTTCATGTGGCATGAAGGAGAAGCGTCAAGAGGGGCTGAGCAGATAATTTCATGTCTTCTGAAGTTCATTTTAAGCTTACCGCCCACTATTAAGCACATTAGCGCATTTAGTGATAATGCAGGAGGGCAAAACAAAAACAAGCATATTAATAAATTTTGGAACTATGTTATACTATATACACAAATTGAAACTATAGATCATAAATTTTTTATATCTGGTCATTCTTTTATGGAATGTGATCAAAACTTTGGAGTGATTAAAAAACTAAAAAAAAAAGAAAAACATCCTTTTTGTTTGTCCCCAGTAATTAGATGGATGTTGTAGCTAAATCTAGTAAAAAGTTCTTAGTAAACAAAATGGATGTAAATGATTTTAAAAGTATAGCTCCGTTAACCGAGATAATATACGACAAAGTGAAGGGCTTACGAAGAATTCAATGGTTTCATTTCGAAAAGCAGACACCTTGCACATTGTATTATAAGGATACTCTGTCGGAAGATTTTCCCTTTAACACTGTTGATTTGAAAAAAACTAAAAAGGTGGGACGACCTGCAGAAATTACATCGGTTATCGAACTTCCGCCTCTCCGCCAAGATCCCATCAAAATGAAACTCCCAAAAAACAAAAATTTGTTACAACTTTTACCCTTTATACCTCCCATTTACCATGATTTTTACCGTAATTTAAGCCACGATGAAGGTCAAAATCGCGAATCCTTTAATAATATACAACATGAAAGAAACTCCCAAGAATTGGAAGTGGATATTCCTTTGGAAAATGAAGAAGACACTCAACTGGAACTGGTCTCAAATTATGACGAATAAATATGTTTTTTTGTTTGAAGAATAAAATGTGTGTTCTTTCTGTTTGTTCTAAGAATAGAATGTTTTTTTGTTTGAGGAATAAAGTGTTTGTTCTTTAAAAATAGAATGTTGTTTTTTTGTTTGAAGAATAAAATGTTTAACGTAATTTTTCTTTTATTTTACTTTAAGAAATTCCTAAAGTACGTAAGTGAAGAGAAACAATTGCAAAATTTGTAGCAGAGGGGTACAAGTGCAAACGTTTTTTAAAAATGTCAAATGTTTTGAATGAAAATAAATACTAAACGTAAAAACGCTTTTATAATTAGATAAATAAAGTGTGTAAAATTAATTCAAGTCGATAAGTAATTAATTCGATGTAGAATTTAAGATATAAAATTAACTTTGACTTTGTTTTTCTCAGCTTAACCATTTTATCACTTGTACCCCTTAGCATCTAATCCTCTTAATTATTATATTTGAAAAACTTCGTTTGGATAAAATATATATTTGTCGAATTAGCATTCGAAGCGGATTGGAAATCAATACAATTGGTAAAGGCCATCCACCCGATCGAGGTAAGAACATTATTATTTTTAATACTATAAGCGATAATAATAGTACTAATGTAAACTAGCGGACCAACTCGACATCGAGTTTTTTAAATGAAATTTTTATTTTGCGAGAAAAATTAAGTAAAAATATTTTTATCAATAACTCAAAAACTATAAATGATAATTTCGTGAACTTACATTTTTGAACTTTACGTTGAATTCTCTATTGATTTGACTAATAAAAACGAAACCGGAAGTCGACCTCAAAACCGGAATGCAATTTTTAGTTCATCAAATGTCGACATGGATATCATTTAACAGTTAATTTAGCAGTTAATTTTGCATGCTAATCACGAATCCGGTGTCATATTTGCTCTATCTTGACGATTTATGCGCGTTTTGGGTCACTTCCGGTGTCGGATTGCAACCGGAAGTACATATTTAGATTCGTCTCGACGAGACCTTTCGATCCATATATACATTGTGGGGCCTAAAACTTAAAGTAAATTTTAACTTCCGGTCATCCCAAAACCGGAAGTGAATTTTTGTACCAAAAGTATATCTTGACAATCTCATACGTAATACTAATAATATTCCGAAAAAATATTTTAATTATCTAATATGGTTTTTAAGTAAAGTGGTGGACAAGAAAAGGGCTTAGCGTTTTAGTATATTAAAAACGAAACCGGAAGTCGACCTCAAAACCGGAATGCAATTTTTAGTTCATTAAATGTCGACATGGATATCATTTAGCAGTTAATTTTGCATGCTGATCACGAATCTGGTGTCAGATTTGCTCTATCTTGACGTTTTACGCGCGTTTCGGGTCACTTCCGGTGTCGGATTGCAACCGGAAGTACATATTTAGATTCGTCTCGACGAGACCTTTCGATCCATATATACATTGTGGGGCATAAAACTTAAAGTAAATTTTAACTTCCGGTCATCTCAAAACCGGAAGTGAATTTTTGTACCAAAAGTATATCTTGACAATCTCATACCTAATACTAATAATATTCCGAAAAAATATTTTAATTATCTAATATGGTTTTTGAGTAAAGACGGTGGACAAGAAAAGGGCTTAGCGTTTTAGTATATAAGATCAGTCGTTAATATTACACAAAACAAAAATAAATATACACGGGTCAAACATAAAGGAGATCAAGGGTCATATTTTGTTTATTTAGAAAATAAAGATGGAAATATTGCTAAGTTAGACAAAATTGCAACAGCACCTTTAATACTAAATGCAGAACCTACAATAAAAAATAATTATAATTAATATTAGCGCCATTGGTAGAAATAAAGTTAGAAATAAATGTAACTCATATAAAAGTGCAAATATCTTAATAGAAAGTAAAAACCTATTAGACAAAAATTATGACTTTTAGTTCAAAAAGGTGGTGTAATTAAAGGAGTCGATAAAGGTATTTGAGAAAACGAATTAAAAGACATTATTGTTTGTAGATACGGTAATTTTAAGGTATTAAGTGTAAAAAGAATAAAAAGAAATTCAAACGACGAGTTGATAGAGACGGGTACTATAGTGGTGGCTTTCAGAAGACAAATGATACCAAAACAAGTTTTCATTGAGAGAATGATATAACAGGTAGAACCTTATATGCCTTGGTGAACCTACTCGGAAACTAAATGACAAGTTTTTAAATGATGATAACTTAACTAAATACCTTAAACCTAATAATATGTACCTGTAATAATACAATAATATGCATAGTTTAAATTAAGCTTCAGTGTACATAGGTATAGCTACACACAGACGGAATTCAACTTTCTCTGATAAGTTTAGTACCAAGTAGTCAAAAATTAAATGCCCCAGATCTGGTAATAAATGTAAAACTCTCTGTGCAGTGCATCTCCTGTAACAGCTCTTGTAATGGCCAAGATTTATTAGATTACGCTAAAGTGTAATGTAAACATAGCAAGGAAATAAAGAAGAAAAAAATAAGGGGTAGTTAGCCTAGAAAAAAGTAATAATTATTTAAATAATTATTATATATTCCAAATTGAATAAAGAACAAATAATTCGATATAGTTAATGTATGCATTTCACATTAAACAAAAAATGAAAACTCGACCTAGTTTAAGTATATTACACGAGTCTCAAATATCAAGTCGCCATGGTTGTTTAAAAGAAAAAAATCACGTTTAAAAACATAGACCTTCGCTGAAAAATAACACCACCGCATGACCCGGTTTAATCACGGGGACTCAGTCAGCAAAAAAAAATAGACAACTCGACCTTGGTACTACGATCGGAAATTGAGAATACGGGCTCATAAAAAACGAACGAAGCTGGCCAGACGAAGGCAGTAAGAACTAGGTACCTGAGAGTGCTCCGCGCCAGAAGCACGGGCGATCGAGGCATACGCAGTCCAGGGAGCGCGCTATTGTAACTCGATGGGGTAGTGTACCGTATAAGTGCCGGTATCTGGAGTTTCGAAAATTCGTGATAGCGCGCGGTACTTCAACAGACTGATCCTAAATTCCAGTAGGACTGGAGGCGTATTCATTAGCTAGGGCCTAAATATGCGAAGGTAAATAAGATCTATATACTAACCCAAGGAATATATAATAATACGGATTGTCCATCCTTTAATTTTTTGCTTTGTCTCTTCTCGTCTCCCTTCGTGCCTGATCGAATCATTATTGGTCATAACTGATATCTTGTTATCTTAGTTGTAGTATGCAGTCTATTTAATACATTGTAAACTCGAAATTTGGTGTTATTGTTCTTCCCGGCCATTACAGGCAGATACTAGAAGAGTACACATTTTTCGCTTATGCAGTTCCCCGGCTTCTAAAGCAAGCCCATAGACTCAACTCTTTACAGGACCTGAGACCTAGAAGTCCTTAATCCCCTTTTTTC
Source organism: Diabrotica undecimpunctata (assembly GCF_040954645.1). Classification (NCBI taxonomy): domain Eukaryota; kingdom Metazoa; phylum Arthropoda; class Insecta; order Coleoptera; family Chrysomelidae; genus Diabrotica; species Diabrotica undecimpunctata. The sequence continues at coordinate 127,267,857 of NC_092804.1, read as the reverse complement.
CAAATCTCCCTACCCTCCGTAAGCCGCGAGGGCGAAACCAGTCAGCTCAGACTAGTGGGACCAGTAAGCCTTTCTCCGCTCGCAGGGATAAGTATCCCCTAAGAATTGTAGACGCATCCAAGGATTTTTAGACAGGCGTCTTTTACAATCATGACAGCAGCATTTATTAGAATGGTGACAGTAGGGTTCCCGAAAATATTATAATCGGATCTCCAATTATTTACAGTGGATCCCCCCCAATTATTACAATGGTGACAGCGGTGGGATTCGAACTCACGCCCTTTCGGACTGGTGGGATTCGAACCCACGTGCCCCAATTATTAAAAAAGTAGGAAATAACTCTGTCCGATTTGACGATTCTACAGCATCGATTTCGCAAAAAACTCTATCCAATACTCCTCCTACAGCAACATCGTCACATATTCAGCCTGAAGACGAAGACCATCACTTTTTCAACAGCATTCTTCCGCAGGTAACAAAATTTTTACAGAAATTATTTTAGAGTTTCGCTATCCAACAATTAGTTTAAGATTTTGCCTAAGTAATTTGCTTAGAATGCAGGCATTGTTATCTGTGCAATCTTCTTCCACACTATTGTCATAGGCTTCATCACCATCAATAACTTACAGTGTGCCATCGGAGCAAGAGTATTATACTATTATATATAGACATATGATTAACAGCTGCCAATACATACTATATGTAGTTTTTACAGTTTGAATTATTTTGTAAAAAAAGCTATTCAATAAATTTAAACTACTTAAACAAATGACTAATCGTCCTTCTGAAAGTATGGGTTGGTGATGTCAGTTAAACCACTTTTTTGATCAACTTTCTCTTTTATTTTACTTCAGATGCTATCAAATGTGTCCAGCTTAATCCTCATGTGTCTAAAGAATCTGTGACTGTTCATTTTTGGCTGCGTAAAAAAATTGTGATACTCTCTGAATTAAGTGGACATTTTCTATTAAAAACATTTTGTCTTCAGTTTCGCTTTTTCTTCTTTTGGTGCCTATTCGTTCCGAATATTGGCGATCATTATGGCTATAATTATTTTATTAACTGATGCTTTAAATGGATTAGTTGTTGTGGTAGAGAACCATTTCCTCAGGTTTTTAACCATGATATTCTGCTTTTCCCAATTCCTCGCTTTCCGAATACTTTGCCTTAAAGAATTATTTTCAGTATTCTGTATTTAGTGCCGTTTCTCATTATGTGTCCAAGATATTCTAACTTTTTTGTTTTAATCGTATATATCACTTCTCTTTCTTTCCCCATTCTTCGTAGTACATTCTCGTTGGTTATCTTGTCCGTCCATGACAGTCTTGGAATTTTTCTGTATAGCCACATCTCTAACTCTTCAAGTTTTTTCCCCATCGCTTCAGTGATGTGTCAGGATTTAACTCTATATTATCGAGAAGATATAACCTCGTAGGAGCCTCACCCTTATCTCCAGATTAAGGTTGTGGCTTTTAAAAAGTTTGGCCATGTTTTTGAATGCCCTCCTAGCTTTCCCTATTCTACATGTTATTTCTTGTGAGTGATCCCATTGTTCGTTTACCATTGTTTCAATATTGGTAAACTGTTTTACTTGATACTGTTTAAACTGTCTGTAAAAATAACGATGTCATCTGGATTGTGCCTGTTGTGTAGGCGTTCTCCATTTAAAAGTGGTCCATGTTCGCAATTTTCCAAGGCTTTACTAAATATTTCCTCTGAATATAGGTTAAATAATATAGATGAAAGTATACATCCTTGCCTACCGCCTTGCAGAATCTAGATCGCTTCCGTCGGTTCATCTCCACGATTAGTTCTTATTGTGGCTGATTGGTTCCAGTATAAATTTTATATTATACGCACGTTTTTATCATCTATTTGGGCTTTTGTTAGAATATCTATCATTTTTCGGTGTTGAACTGTGTCAAATGCTTTTTGGTAGTCCGCAAAGCAGTTGTAGATATCGCAAGTCATACCTCTGAATCTCTTGTATTCTCTCTTCGCATAGCTTGTATATTCTGCGATGTATAATTTTAAGAAAAATTTTTAGTGTATGGCTCATTAGACTTATTAGCCTATATTCTCCGAACTTTTTCATTCCCTGTTTCTTTGGTAACGTTATAAATTCTGAAACTAGCAAATCTTTTGGAATATTGCCTGTGTCATACATATATTAAGATTTTACATAGTATTCTTAAAGATTCATCATCAAGAAGTTTAAGAAAATCAGACTGTACGCCGTCTGGTCCTGGAGCTCTTTCTTCCTTTATTGGTATTATAGCTGCTTTTATTTCTGACACTAGTATAGGTGGTCTTGTTTTCGTAGGTATTGCGGACTGGTTCTCCCTCTCGTCAAAAAATAAATTTCGGATGTCATTTTTTCAGGTATTATCAATACTCTCTATGTCTACGATTACCTCTCCGTTGTCATTAACAAGTTTACTTACTTTTCCGTTGTTACACTTGCCTGTAATTTCTCTAACCTTTTTATGTACGTTGAAATCGTCGTATTTACTTTGTAAATTCGATTTCTTGGCATTTTTTCTTCAGTTCTTTTTGTTTGGCTTTCCTGAACTTTCTCTGTATATCTCGTTGTCATTTTTTATACATAGAGTTATTGTTCTTGTTATTCTTTCTTTTTCCATCTGCTGCAAAATCTCTGTCACTATCCATGTCTTATTCTTACCTTCTTTGTTGTTTATAAAATTGTCTTCAATGTCGTCTATCGTCTTATTAAGAGATTCTCTTTTGTGTTTTCCGTTGTATTAGCAATTTGTTTAAATTCTCTATTTCTTTTATTTCACTTCATTTCAGTTTTTTCATGTCATGTTTTTTCATAGTTTTTTCACCAAATTTTTAGTCAGATTAAATATCAACGCCTGGAAAGTTTTTAACACTGATGAAACTGTTTTGATATCTTTTGGTAACAAGAATATAGTCTATTTGGTTTCTTGTAATAACGTCTTCTCTGTTGTGACAAGGTGATTTCTACGTATACAGGTGTCCAGGTGGTGGTTTGTAAAATGTATTTAGCACGATAAAGTCATGTTCAGCTGCAAAGATACTCATTGTTTCTCCTGAAACAAGGAGTTCATGTCTTGGTATATCTCTTATAAGGTTGCTTATTTGTTTGTAAAATTCTGGTATTTCCTCATCACTGTGATATGCTGTGGGTGCATCGACTTGCATAATGTTATTGTTCATCGGTGACGTATTTATTTGTAATAAGAGGATTCTATCGTTCACTGGTATGAAGTTATTGACATGTTTGACTATTCTTTTATGTGTGATAATTTCGACTCCACTTTTATATTTACCATAGTCTGACCCTGAATAGTATACTCCGTATTCTTATATGTCACAATAACTTGAGTCAGGCCACCTCATTTCGTTTGTGCCCATTATTGCTATTTTCATGCGTATTATTTCTTTAATTGTGCAGTGGATTTTTCCTGATTGAGCCATAGTCCTAACTTTCCAAGTGGATATTCTCTTCAGACAATTCGTGTGAATTTTTCTTATAGATGTGTTATTGGGCATTTCACATAAATTTTGCATATTAACGACCCGGGAGGCCCTGTGGTCTGTCCTCCGGAGGCGTGACAGCCGTGCCGGAGGCATCAAGGAATTTGGATATCGGTCAAAATACTTGGGAATTCCAAGGTTGGCCAAATCCAAATTTCTAATTGATTCGATGCAGGGAAATTCCACTTTCGCTACGTAAAACAAAGGATTTGTTTTACATAAAATCAGGTAGATTTTCTCTCATCGATCAGTCGAGCTTGCCTCTTCTACTGTAGACCTAGTCGGTGCTATTATTGTTCCTACTAAGTTATTGTTTTATTTCTGATTTTTTTTATATACCATTTTATTTACGCATTATTGTATATTCAGACCTTTTCAGGTTAGAATAATACATTAATTTATATTTGTTCATATACTGATTGTTTGATATTTTATTTGATTATTTTGATTGTTTATTTTTCTTGTATTTTATGTCTAAGTTGTTCTTCCGTAAGTTAAGAACACTTAAAAATATTTATCTTGCTTTTTCTATTTTATATTTTGATTTGTACTTTGTCTAAGTAGTTCTTTCCGGTAAGTCAAAGAACTCTTAGAAATATTTCTCTGAATATTTGACTTGTTATTTTAATTGTGCGTTTAAGCCGTTCTTTTCCGGTAAGTCAAAAGAACACATAGAAATAATTTCATAATCATTGTTGCATTATTATTTCCGATATTTTATCTAAGATATTTTCTTCCTTAAGTTAAGAACATACTTAATACATTTGTTTTTTTTTTCATTTTCTATTTTATGCTAAGTTGTTTCTTCCGTAAGTCAAGAAACACTTATAAGTATTTGTATTCTTATTTTTCCATATTTGATTCTCTTGTTTGTTTTTACTCTAAGTTGTTTCTTCCGTAAGTCAAGAAACACTTAGAAATATTTCCATACCTTGTTTTATATTTACATATTTCATTTATCTGTATTTCTGTCCTAAGTTGTTTCTTCCGTAAGACATGAAACACTTAGGAATATTTCTGCACTTTTCTATTCTTTTATCTTGTGTATTTTACTTTTCATTCTAAGTTGTTTCTTCCGTAAGTCAAGAAACACTTAGAAACATTTTCTTTGCATTGTACTTTTATACTATTTTATTGTTCTTGTTTACTAAGTTATTCCTTCCGTAAGTCAAGGAATACTTAGACTATTGTACCTGTTCAGTTTTCTATTTTTGATCTGTTATTTTGTAACTGCTCCTTGGAACTGTTACCTATAACAGATACTTGTCACGGTAACCGTTATTTTATACCAGTAGCAGTATTAAACCATTTTATCAGTGACAAGCAAAGATGGTCAACACCCGGTCTAATTCCGAGGACAGGAAGAAGTCCGCAGAGCCGGCGATGGGTCCTACAGGCCCAAATGCCCCCTCTCGGCAACAGGTCATAGGTATCACCTCTTATGCCGGATCTTGGTCTCCGATGTCCATAATCAGTAAGCGAGTTTGTGTTGTGTTGTACAGCCATTATAATTATACTAGAGATATCCATAGGGATTTTTAATATAGTGGTTTCTCGTTGCCTTTTATATTCTTATTTCGTTGACCAAAGCACTGATTCTTCGGTCTTTGGGGCCGGTTTCTCAGCCCCAGGACAAAAAATTGCCCTATCACCTACCACCTCGTCCGCCCGAAGCCGTTTGTCATCAATTGGGGGATTACTTATACCGGCAATCATTCGGTGAATTACCTGTTGGTCCACGAAATATATTTTATTCTCCTTTTACCTATACCTACCGGTAAACCGGGTCAGGCATTCCCCCATCCGCCACCTGGAGACGCGCTCTTTAGGAGTTTCCCTCAGTTTGCTCTTCAATGACATCTTTTATCACAAAAAGTTTTAAACAAACTGGTGCTGATATCTAACCCTTTACTTATCCACGTAAATGCAGGCAAGCGCTAAAGCACTGGTCAGCACCAGTAATAAGGGCGTCGCCGATTCGTTAGCGTTCTACGTGTTTATACCCATTGACCAATGCAAAGCACTTTTTTTATCACATGAGTACGATAAAGCGTCACTAGTTATATCAAAATTCGCGGAAACAACACAGTAGTCTGCTGATTATTATGGATACCAATTGTGCTTGATATTGTGCATGAAATATTATTTGAAATATTTAGTTATGAACGTCTATGAAACAGAATGGAAGTAGAATGCCCAATAACAAAAAAAAGTTGGAAAACAGAGCTCTGCAGTGCTAGCGACTGGATGGTTCGGTAAAAGAATTTTGGACTGAAACTCGCCTCTTAAAGACGGTAAGGTATACCTGCTACTAGATGAAAAATGTAGATAGGAAATGCTATAATAGATAGAAAGCTCAGAGAAGATTGTAACTGGGAGAACAGAGTGCTGTGGAAGATGAACATGATGACTCATAATAGGTGAAAGCCGAAAAAGAAGAATGAGAAGAAAAAGAAGAACAGTATTTGTATCTAGCAACACATCTTCAAAAATATTTGGGCCAATAGCCATATTTTGGACTAAATATTCCAACCCTACTATATGTCCCAATAGTTATGTCACCCTGTACATCGAGGATAAGGAACTGAACTAGAATTACATTATACAATCTGGTAGAAAAAGGGAATATTATAAATAAGAACGAAATCTCTAAAAAATTTTCCCCGTTTGCCCATATTTTATTGTAGCTATATATAGGACCTATCTACCTTTTTAAGTGAGTTCAAATACCCTATTTGTCTGGCACATTCGCATTAGCTATCCCTTTTGGTTGGCGAGGCCCGATTCAGGCTTTGACAGAAAGTTATTTCTGAAAACTTATATCCGAATATCATAACACGATCAAATCGATTTTTGTCAAATCCTGCGGACAGAACGCAACCGGAATATATGTGGAATTGAAAGTCGCTGGTCGGGTTTCAGTAACAAAAGGAAGTATAAAAGATATTTATTTTGTATTTGTGCAGTTTTGTATTCTTTGGAAGTTGAGCATAGTTCGAGTTTCTTTGCCTTTTGTACACAGAAAGATACGTTACATTGACCATTGTTTAATCCAATTTTAAACCACTATAAATTGTGGTTTTAAAGTTTGAATTTAAAACACTTTAAAAATTTAATCAGTTTAATTATACATTTTAAGTCTAAATATTTTGACTACTCAGGCATTTTGGTTCTTTGTGAATTGCAAAGTATAAAAGAAAAACCATAACTTCAAAACCAATAATACTAAACCAATTATGTTTATGATATAACTATTATATCAGCTAAAAAAATATCAATCATGTACGTCGATGTCGAAATGTGCATGAAAATTTGTGTCAGAAAGATTTCCAAAAAACCTCAAATTTTTGTTTGTTATCTTGAAAAACTCAGCAAATTGCAAGTGAATTAGTGAAATGTTAAAGGATAAAATTCCAAAAACTTTATTTTTGGAAAATTATAATAAACGTTTTATCTCTTTAACTCTTTTTAACAGCATAAAACTAATTAATTTTTAGTAGTATGGGGTAAGCAATAGTATATTACTTTATCAGGCGGAGTCATCGGGAATGATTGCTGAAAGTTGTTCTTGACCATCAGTATCATCAACAATTACCAATGCGTATCAAGAGTCGGGAACATTTTTGCACGGTTTTAATTTTGAAAATGACTCATTAACTAATTTTACTTTTAATATTACTATAAATAAAAATGATGTTTAATTGTTGTTAATGACATTTGTATTGTTGCTTTGTGACATGTTTCATATTGTTGCCATGACAACATTTTTCCCTCCGCCGTAAAGAAATGGGAAAAAAAAACTGCTGCCGGCGGAGACATCAAACTTTGACAGGATCAAGTTAGATAAGTAATGTCATCATTATTTGACGTTTGAAGAAAAAAGATATTTATGTAACAATTAGGTTTTATATGTACACATTTATTGAGTAATTACTATTTTACTTATTGGAATGTTATCCATTTCGAAGTAAATAAAAAAATCAACGGTATTTTGTTACTAAGAACTTACTTATTCACATTTAAATGCTGTTATACAGTTTATTTATCGTCACTTAAATCACTAATAAGACTTTCATCATTCCCTTCCATTGGAATCGATTGGTCCCAACTTAGGATCTGTTCGTAGATATGTTTATGTTCCTCTGGTAAGTAATGCATAATCTTTCTGACATCAACGACTTTGTTAGCTTTCACTGGCAACATTGAGTGATAGACTTGATCTGTGAGAAGCTCCACTCTTCCTCGTTTATACAACTTGAAAGTTCCAACCACGAAAGAATCAATAAATGGACGAGCGTCGACATATCTGTATTTCTCACTGGTATCCCGTGTCTTGTCTTAGCTTTTTATAGTTTTCTTGAATATTAAAGGCTACCATTGTTTAAAATCAAGAAAATTTCCATGTGTCAATGGTACTAGTAGAAATTTTGGAGCTTTTACTTTAGCTTCTTGAATGATATTATTGTATTGTTCTGGTGTAAAAATACGGTCATGTTTACGAAAAATCGCGATCACTGGGTAAAAATCTGTGACCGCGAACTGGGAAATAATGGTGAATTGTGTTAAATCTTTCTGTCATTGTTAGTGCTAAGAACATTCTTATAATGGTGTGGTTGCGGTTCTGGCCACCGCAAGCGTCACTAAAAAATGCAACTCTTTTACTTCTGGGGTTATTTTACCTTTAATGTACTTAGATATCATCGTACAAACTTCGTTAGGCTCATTTTTCTCTCAACCCTCATGATATGTATTAATCTATAATGGTACAACCAAGTTCAAATAAAATAGTTAATCTTCTTAAGACATTGATTTATTTTAGTAGTACTATATTTAAATTTTAAAAACTGTTAGTAGCACATTATTGCTTTTATTTAAATTGTCGCCTTTATACAAATTTTTGAATCCAAAGATGTACAGTACAAGCTATACAAAGAATGCAAAACACAAGGATGACGTGTCAGATAACATTTTACATCGGATTTGTGTTGGTTCAATAAATCACAAATTATAGGTGAATAAGAAAAAAAAATGTAATTCTTAATTTAAGAAAATCAAACTAAAGAGTATCAATAAGTTTAATGGACTCTACAGCAATAACGAAAAACATAAGTGTCTTCAACAGTTAACAGTTTAAACATTAGCAAGGTCTTTAGCATAGCTATACCGAGACACCTAAGTTTAGCGTCCTCTGGATAGTTTGGTGTGACTAGATAGGTTTGCAGACATATACAGGGTGTTTCAAAAAAAGGTAACCCCGTCTCTAGGGTAGGTAAAAAACTGAAAAATAATTGGGGTTTGTTTAGTAACAAATTTTTGTAACGCCATCCGTTTTCAAGATACAGGGCGTTAAAGAAAAAAAAATTACGCATTTTTTACGATTTTGCAGAAACTACTGGCAACATTGTAATGCAATTTTATACGAATATGTTTTGGAAGCTAATGAATCCCATGAATTTGTTTTTATATCTGATTCTCATAGAGGGCGCTAGTTACACGGATCGTACTAAGTATTAGTCAATATAACTTTTTTAGGAGTACAATTAATAATCAAAATTTCAAGTAAAGTTAAACATCATTCAATTTTACATGAAAAAAAATATTAAAGATATTAAACTCTTTTTCCTTACACTACGTTTCAATATCATCCAGTTTTCTAGTTCAAATTTACATAACAAATTGTATTCTCTTGTTTTCTAAAAGTTTTTATTCGGGTAAAACTTTAAGACCATTTAATGTAAAGATAAATGTTAAAAATAGAGAATTTGGTCGATATATTATATAAAAAAAATGTACGACAAAAAGAGAGTTATATGGAAACATTGTTTAATAGGTTTAAAAATAATTAATTGTATACAAGAATAAATTAATACAGCCGTCCTCATCGTCCTAATTGAAGAAACTTGAATTTACACAAACAAAACAAACAAAAAAAAGTTCATTCATTCTACAGTTAAATAAATTATTCAAAAACAAATAACAATGCCGCAAAGGCGAAAATAATCTATGTACAAAAAATGTCGGCTGGACTTGCATCTGAATCATAAAAACATTTTTTATTAAACTGTATAAATATGCTCAGGGCGTATAATCCACTTCGTTAACCATATAATTTAAAACTCGTCTCTTGGCTCGGCCAAAAGGAAACTTTTTAAATACAGTTATCAAAAAAGTTTTAAAGGGAATCTGAAAACGGCCACTTTTTTGCGTGGACGGAATATCTAAAGGGGTCATTTTTTATCCAACTGAGGATAGATATCATCAAAGTCTTAAAGTTTGTAACGGAAAATAGTTTCGTGGAAAGTTACCTTCTTGTAGTTAACATTTACCGTTATTTTATTTATTTATAATATTAAAATTAAAACTCATGGCCAGTGTTGGGTTATTTTAACAAGAACTATTGAGTTTGTCTGTTTCGAGTTTAAAAAAATTCTCTCTTTAATGGGAATGGACCACAATTGTAGTAAAAAATATGTTTAAATATGTATAAATAATATAAACATAGTTTGGTTTGCAGTTTGGAAATTATTTCGAAATGTCGAACTTTGAATTTGAAATTTAAAAGTTGAAATTGTGGTTAATTGCCATAAGAGATAGATAATGTTAAAATGCTATTAGAAAATAGCTGACATTTTTACTCCAGTCGGGATAGAATTTTATCTTATATGACAAGATGTCCCAAATTTTATTGAAGTTATACTTCTATACGCGCGCTCCACGTTGGAAATTTGTATGGAAGTGAATCTGTGAAATCATTACATATGTAAGATAATGAGTAAGAGAGAGACAGAAGATATATTTTCTCTCTCTTCCTCTCTCTATATTAGTCTTTTGTATTTCAAAATAATAATCTCAATAAATCACTGTATGACCCAGAACTGTCAATTTTGAAATACGTTTGTGTCATGTCCTAGGTGGTATAGTAATCAGTATCCCAGCCTGTCACGCGGGAGACCGGGGTTCGATTCCCAGTCGGGGAAGACTTTTTTATTAATATTATACGGTAAATTAAACACATGCGTAAGTAAAAAAGTTATGTATATTATTGTCATTTTTAAATACTTATGAATATTGCATTTTAATATGTATTGTATTATTATATTGAATTATGTTGCACTGTATTCAAGTGTATTTTTTTTATGTATATTATTGTCATTTTTAAATACTTATGAATATTGCATTTTAATTTGTATTATATTATTATATTGAATTATGTTGCAGTGTATTGTATTGTATTTTTCTATTAATAACAAAATAAACAATGAATTTTGCTGCAGAGTATGTGTAAAAAAATTTTTGCATTCAACTCCTTTCATACATATATGAAAATAAAAATATACATTTTCATCAAAATATTGATTCAATCCTTCATTTATCTCTATCCTATCCTCCTATTACAGATTAAATGTTGTTTATTAATTGTTAGTAAGTTGTTATTAATTCTGTTTCTCTTTCTGCTATATCTTACCTATAGCATTACATATGTATTGATTGTGCAGATTGACTCCCAAATAAATTAGTAACGTTGAACGCGTGTATAGAAGTATAACTTCTACCGGCAGTCCCACTGGACTGCCACACCCGTTTTTTTATTTTGGGCGGAAGTCAATACATCAGTAGGTCAGTACATTCCTTGTTGATAACCCAGCTAAAACTTAACCATGGCCTCTTTCCAGAGCATCTGCATATGATTGGAATCTATGAAACTCCCTTTTGTCCGTGTAATAACAAATCTGTCGAAGATTTGAACCACTTATTCTTCGATTGTCTTAATCATAGGGAACATACTTGGAGTCTATATTTAGGTATAATCGATCTCAACATTAGCTTACCAGTTAACATAACAATCTGTTATCTTATTGTGACAAATCTATATATAACATTTTGATCAAGTTTATAAACGATTTTAGGATAAAAATTTAAACACACTTGTTACAATTTTCTGTGGCAAAAAGATTCTTTGTCTAATGCCATCTCTCTATCTCTCTCTCTGTCTCTCTTTCTCTCTCTCTCTCTCTCTCTTGCTTTCTCTCTCTCCACACACACACAACCTTTAGGTGAGGTCTACCTATTTATCTAATTATATAAAATTCTCGTGTCACAGTGTTAATCACCATATTTCTTCAAAACGGTTGTACCAACTTTTATAAAATTCTATATGTTCATTTAGTAGGTCTGGGACTAAGTTATTATCTATTTTTTTTTACCCCTGAGAGGCTGGTCCACCCGATACATTTTTTAGTTTTTAAACATTTTTTTTTATTTTAATGTTTTTATGATGTGGTTAAAAAATACATACAGCCCTAAAATTTCACCACTCCATTACGAACTCCTTTTTTGAATCGCCAAATTAATGTCACAGTTAGTTGCCACACTCTCCTGAAATGTAAACCAGTACATGGTTATAGTTCGTACTTGGTTACTGTATAATTGCCGAAATGTTATTAAAACACCAGCTCAGTCACCAGATTTGAATGGTATTGAAAATTTTTAGTTGGCATTAAAAAAATAAAGTAAATAGTACCACAATATCAAATAGAAATGAATTGAAAGTAAAATATTACTGAAGCTTTCCTGACAATTTCCCCAGAATACACTAGAAAGTTGGTCAAATCAACACATAGGCAACTACATGCTGTAACTGATAATGAAGGAGGTTTAACAAAATGTTAGCAATAATTTTTCAATTCGTCGAGTTTGTTTTCTTTATTAATTATCTTGTTTTAAAGTTTGCATCATTTTAGGTGTGATAACAAAATGATATATAAAATACCTAAATATTTATTGTTATTTAATTATGGTATATTTGAAACCCAAAAAATAGCTTATGCTGTCTTATAGTTTATTAATTTTAGTATGCAATTTTTTTGTATACTGAAATAATAAATATTGAGCAACTGACACAAGATAGTTTTAATTAGTAGCGACTGCATCATTTAAGCTGTGAGCCACTGTAGATATATATATATATATATATATATATATATATATATATATATATATATATATATATATATATATATATATATATGTGTGTATATATATATATATATATATAACATGGTGGTATTGTTGACTATTGATTTATTTTATTCTTTTGTAAGACATCTGTTGATTACAAATAAATATAAAAATTATGTGGTTATAATTATTAATTTTCTTGTACTTTACAAAACGCACCATTACATACATAAAACATTTCTTAAAATTATATTGTCGTTATATAATATATAATGTCATTGTCATGTTGGTTTGATTATCATATTATAATGTACAGTTATTTTATATGGAAAGCAAAACCAGTAACAATAAATTTGTAATTTTAAATAAATAATAGAATTTCCATTTAACATAAAAAAGTTTTTAGCTTTAGGACCAAAATTTTGCTTTTTTCCTAATCTTAGAGACTTTAAATTATCTGACTTGTTGTCAGATATTGATTCAAATGATATCTGCTAGTGTACCAAAATCATTGAAAATTTACAATTGAGTAACTCCACGATTCTACGCATTGCCAAAAATACATATACAACTCACGCTCTCAATGAGTCCAATAATCTCATTAATAGATTCTTTCAACAGTAAACTAGCAAATTTTATAACATTAATTTTAACAAATGCATAAAATTTTAATGACGACTTAGTAATTAAAGATTCTTTTGTTTTTAGTAATTTCGTAACTGATCGAAAAATTCCAAAAACATGCATTTTAGTAACTTTTGATGTGGTGTCTCTATATACCAAAATTCCTTCTTATTTAATTCTAAACAGTATAGAAAAACACTGGAATGAGATTTAATCACATTGTACATGTTTAAATACAATAAAAATAATATTATATTTCATTTTTAATATCAATATTTGCAAATTTAATAACAGTTAATTAATATTAAAAACAAATATCAGGCACTGTTATGGGAAGCTCATTATCACCAATCATTTGCAATTGTGCTCTAGATGATCTCATTAAGGAATATTAAGAAGTAATAGCTTTTCATATTCCATTTTTTAAACGTTTTGTAGATGATTTAATCCTACCTGTACCAAATGACAAAATAACTGAGGTCTTAAATATTTTTAAAAACCAATGTAGCCAATTACAATTTACTGCAGAAAGAGAACAAAATAACAGTCTCGCTTTTCTAGATATGATTGTCCATCCCATACATGGCAATAGTCTCAAAGTAGAATTGTATCGAAAAACGATTTCTAGCAATAGATTCATAAATTACTATTCGGAACATCCTACAAAAATGAAAATAAACTTAATTTTGGAACTAAAAAGCAGAGTAACTAAAATATCTCATACAACATATAGAAAACACAGTTTAAAGAGACTAAAAAACATACTAATGGAAAACTCTTATCCCGTAGGCCTATTTAATAAATTAATTTTTAGTACTGCAAACTCTACAGCCTCCACCACATTGATCGGCAATACCAACAATAAAAAACAAATCACAGTAAAAACGGCAAGCCAAGAAATAAACAATAGCCTGAGAGTTAACACCTTAATACCAACAACACCACAAACTTTTGGATCTTTACCCTATATTCCATTCTTAATACCGAAACTTCTCAAATAATTTAAAGGATTAGAAAACATAAAAATTGCCACTAGAAATGTTAAAACCATAGCACATTTATAAACTAAAACTAAAGATCCTCAAAGGATCTTTAGTTCTCTAGGTAAGGAAAGCTCTAAAATAGTGTATCAAATACCTTGCTCAGACTGTGAGAAGATTTATATAGGAGAAACTTCTTGTGCATTACACAGCAGAATCATTTCTCACAAAAGTGATGTAAAAACAAACAAATTACAAGCTTGTGCATAAGCCAAATACTCTATCAATCTAAATCACACATTTAATTTTTCACATGCTTCAAATCTTGAGGGACAGAAAAATGAACAAAATTATTTTTAGAAATGACACACATATACAGAAAAATAAAAAGTGTATAAATAGAAAATCAGATATTGGCAAATTGAGTAACATTTATTGTTACATATTAACATAGCAACAAACAATTGGCATAACATCATAATCTTATTTTGTATCGACATCCCAAGATTAAAAAAAAATTCATAAATTAACTGGACTAATTTATTTTTCATTAACAATCAAATTAATATTAATAAAACCTATTGTTACTGGTTTTGCTTTCCACATAAACCATATGTATATTCATTCATATATGTATATAAATTAAACCAATATGACAATGACATATACAGTGATGAGTGTCTTACCACCCGGCAAAATAGCGGAAAGAATAGAAGACAGATTAAGTTGTGAGATAGTACGAGATAAAGCTAGTTCTTGACGTGGCTATTTGACTTTAGTCATAAATATATGGATGACCTCGAAAATATTTTATTTTAATAATTTCTGATGTTAGAATAAATTATTGAATAAATTAAGATATATTATAGTAAAAAACATTAATTATTAGCAATTTTAAATTATAAATCTTTAAGTTTATTTAATAATAAAAATAACTCAACTGAAATATTTGATTAAACTAAAGGTAGGTATGTTCCGTCCGAAAACAAATGTTGTATGTGGAATTGGTGTAATAGTTAGAGACGTGGTCTAGTGACAAGAAGATTAAGGTTTAATTCACACCAAGGATAAAATTTTTGTTTTACTCAATCAAAAAATAATAGAAAGTATGATACATATTAGGTAAAAAGTTTTCGAAAAACTCATTATTTACAATTTATTCTTATTCCAATGTTAAAAAATAGAAATACAAAATAATTCAAATTAAATTTCAGTTTTACAGTCTTCAGTTGTGATTGCAAAATAATCCGGTGAAGACTGTTTAATGCCAAATCCATCACTAAATTCTCAGTGTTAATATCAATTCCTCTGTAAAGGTAATGATTTTCAAAACAATTAACAACATTGTAATGGATGCGCGCGAACAGCTGCCTGCTTTACAGCTAACCAAATCATCAAGCCATCAAATAATAACAAATCGAGAAGTGTTTTTGCACGGTAAACAGAAACTTTTTATTGAAAAAACAATTCGTGAAAATGGTTTTAACGGTCGAGCAAAAAGTGCAAATTGTTGTCAGGCATGTGAATGGATTATCAGACAACATGATTAGACAACAATTTGTAAAAATGTGTCCAAATAGGCCGGCTCCAGCACGATCAACAATTCAGTCTATTATACGTAATTTTTTTACTTATGGATCCGTGTTCGCTGCAAGATGAGTTCGTAGACGAAGGGAGGTAAATTCAGATTTGGAACTAAGGGACACTTTGATTTGGGCAAGTATTGAGCAAAATCCTACCCAATCAACATCTCGTCTCGGAGAACAATATGCAATTTCAAGATTTAGAGTAGGTAAAATTTTGAAAAGACATGGATACCGTCGCTATAAACTTCATAAATCCAACGAATAATTCCCTGGGGATCAATATAGACGTTTAGAATTTTGTCAAACCCCAATGGACATGTCACATCAAGATGAACATTTTTTAGAGAACGTTTTGTTCACCGATGAATGTAAGTTTTCATTGCAGGGCCGTCACAATTCAATGAATGCTCGGTATTGGTCTCGAGGAAATCCTCGTCAGATTTATGTCGCTCGTACCCAGCGTCCTCGAAAAGTAAATGTTTGGGGAGGCATAATAGGGAATCATCTCATTGGTCCATTTTTTATAGACGGTATTTTGACTGGGCGGAAATACTTGGAACTTCTGCAAACTCAAATTGTCCCAGCCCTTCGTAATTTACCAATACTTTCGATTCCATATGGTTTCAACACGATGGTTGTTCCGCACATAATTCTCGCATCGTCAGTGAATATCTCAGTGCGACTTTTCCTAATCGATTGATTAGTGGCCACATAGATATTTTTTGGCCTGCAAGATCACCCGATCTTGCACCTTGTAATTTTTTTAATGGGGAGATATATCAAGTCCAAGCTATATGAAATTGAAGACGATAGGCCTAATTCTCTCCAAGAATTAAGAGAAAAGATCTCTGATTTAATGAGAGGTATTAGTCCAGAAATATTAACTAATGTTAGACGAAACTTTCATAATAGATTGGGTTATTGTTCTGCTGCTAATGGAGGCTTATTCAAACATTTATTGTAAATACATTACATTAGAATAATTTTTTTTCATTTTTATAGAATTTCTACCTATTTAAATATTTTTGGAAGTACATTTATTTAGAACGTTCTTTTATGTTTGAAGAATTTTTACTTTATTTTCGAAAGTACGACATTGTTTTTTCAATAAGATTTTCATGTTTTACTATAATCACTTCTAATAAAAACCGAAATAAATGTTTAGTGATTTAAAGCAATACGATATAATATCTGCATAATTTCAAATTTTTAAAAAAGTTAAACCTTCATGTGGGATTCCAACCCTGAGCGCCTGCATGAGAACATCGTGCCTTGAACTCTGATCCATCAAACTTTTATATTTCTTTAGTGACAGTGTGGGTTATTGTTCTGCTGCTAATGAAGGCTTATTTGAACATATTGTAAATACATTTATTTACAATATTTTTTTATTTTTGTAGAATTTTTACTTATTTCAACATTCTTTAAACGTTCTTTTAATTTTGAAGAATTTTCACTTTATTTTCGAAAGTACGACGATACTGTTTTTTCAATAAGATATTTATGTTTAACTTTAAACACTTCTAATACTAGTAACGACTGACATAAATGTTTAGCGATTTAAAGCAAAACGATCTCTGAATAATTTCAAATTATTAAAAAAAAAAAGAAAACCACATTTGGGTTTTGAACTCTAATCGTCTGCGACGTCTGTGTCGCAGTATCGAATTATTACCACGAATCCACGAAGGATTGTGATTATTCCGTGACAAGAGTGTATAAAACTCCTCAAATCATAGTAGAAATTATTCTTGGTTAATAATTTAAAACTTTAGATTAAATAATTACTATTAATTAAATTATTTTATTCACATTTTTGCTTTATTGTGGTCAATCATCATCATCAATCAGCCAATCCCGTCCACTGCTGGACATAGGCCTCCCTCAGTTCTTTCCAGTGTTCTCTACACTGGGCCGCTTGTAGCCAGTTTCCCGCTACTCTTTTTATGTCGTCGGTCCATCTAGTCGGTGGTCGTCCTCGGCTTCTTTTATAATTTCTGGGCCTCCATTCCATAATTCGTCTTGTCCATCGTCCATCTTGTGTTCTGGCTAAGTGTCCTGCCCAGTTCCACTTAAGTCTCGTGGTTCTTTCTTTCTTTCGCAGATTTCTGCGTGAGTGTTAAAGTCTCTGCTCCATAAGTTTGTACAGGCAAAACACATTGGTTATAAACTTTTCGCTTGAGACACATGGGAATTGAACTTTTTAGAATATGGCTTAGTTTGCCAAATGCTGCCCATGTCAGGCCTATTCGCCTCTGAATTTCATTTGTTTGATTGTCTCTGTTTATTTTGATCTCTTGTCCCAGATATTTGTAAGTGTCTGTTTGTTGTATGGTATTATTGTCGATAGTTATATTTCCACTCAATACGAGATTTGTCATAAGTTTAGTTTTCTCAAAGTTTATCTTTAATCCTGCTCTTTCAGACAGACTTTTAAGCGAATGTAGCATATAAACTGTATCCTGTAAGTTATCTGCGATTAATACGACATCATCTGCAAACCTCAAATGATTTAATCTTTCTCCATCTATATTGATGCCCATATCTTGCCATTGGGTGTTCTTAAATATTGACTCTAGAGCTGCCGTGAACAATTTTGGTGAAATATTGTCTCCTTGTCTTACTCCTCGACCTAAGCTGAATTTTTCTGTGTCTTCGTGTAGTCGTATACTTGATGTAGCGTTCTCGTAGATGTTTTTGATTAGTGACGTGTACCTGTAATCTATTCGGCTTTGATTTAGGGCTTCCAGTACGGTTTCAAACTCTACAGTATCAAAAGCCTTCTCGTAATCGACAAATGCAAGAACCAGTGGTATGTTGTACTCGATGCATTTTACAATTAAGATCTTTATAGTGTGCAAATGGTCATTTGTGCCATATCCTCTCCTAAAGCCTGCCTGTTCTTTGGGCTGATAGAAATCAAGTTTAGGTGTTAGTCTCTTTGTTAAGATTTTCATAAAGAGTTTATACATATGTGTCAAGAGGCTGATGTGGTCAATCAGTTTTTACTTTATGCGAAATTAAAAAATGGAAATACGTCACACATACGTTAGACATAATAATTATGACCGAGGTGATTTAGCTCGAAGCTAACGTCTAAAGGTGTGAGACTATCGATAGTGGTAATATAATGTAATGTAAATTATAGGTTTCTACCGATTATTTCCCACCTCTACGAGTTTCATCTCTTTTTATTTCACAAGGTAACTGTGTTTTCTATCTCTTACGTTAAAAAGCCGGGTGGTAAGACACTCATCACTGTATAATAACAATGTAATTTAAAATTTTTTTTTTTATTTTAATATGTAGGTAATGGTGCGTTTGTAAGTTATTCTGTAATCTCACGACTAGTAAGTAAGAAAATTAATAATTATAGCTACATAATTTTTATATTTATTTGTTATCAATAGATGTCTTGAAAAAGAATAAGCCAAATAGACTACATGCTCAAGAATCACCACTTGATATGCAGTGATGAGTGCCTTAAGAACCGGCAAAATATTGCAAAAGATAGAAAACATAATACGTTGTGAAATAAAAAGAGATGAAAGTAGTAGAGGTGGGAAATTATCGATAGAAACCTCTAATTTACATTACATCATAATATTACAAGTATGACGTCGAACAATTTCGCATAAGGTAAAAATTGATTGAAGGCAATAAAGCAAATGTAAGTAAACAGTTTAATTAGTAGTAATTTGATAATTAATTCTGTGTTGACGAATACAGAATAACAAGCTATCATAATTCTGTATTGAGAAGAGTGTATGCGACGTCTCAAATTACAGTTTATTATTGATCAATACCTTAATTTTGAAAAAAAAAATACGCTTAAACTGTTTTTATTTACATTACGTGATACGTATTACTATGACTAAAGTCAACCAGCTCATAAGCTAACGTCTAAAGGTGGGAAACTTTCGATAGATCTAATGTAGTGTAAAGTAAATTATAGGTTTATGTCGATAATTTCTCACCTCTACTACTTTCATCTCTTTTTATTTCACAACGTATTATGTTTTCTATCTTTTGCGTTAGTTTGCCGGTTCTTAAGGCACTCATCCCTGTATATCTCATATAATATATATAAATATATTACAAAACTACTTCATAAACTTAAATTAATGGTCAATCAAAATCATTACAGGTAGATTGTTTGTAGTATCATTTTATGTTGTGGTAATTTATGGATTATGGTATATTTTTTTATTTTTGACATACATAGCATATATTAAACATATTTCATTTAACGTTATCAATAAATATAAGTGGTAATAAAGAACATTTAAACAAATAATATGATTTTGAATATAGAATCACTTACCCCATCAAAATCAGAAGCTCCGTGATCCATATTCTTTACCACCAACTCAGTGTTATTTTCCATTAATATAATTGACTCCATGAGCACTACACATTTTACTTCATCTGAAAATATAAGAAAATTAATAATTGATTTGATATTAGTAAATAAATTATTCTAACATTAAAAATCATGTCATTATTACAGTAACCTATTCTTGTAGTATTAGATGATTAAAAAAACAGGTTGGCCAAGTAAATGACTAAAACAATATTTATTTAACTACCGTCATCATAAAGTTGATAGTAATATTAATAATTAATCATTTATTTTTCTTCATTTTTAAAGAAATTTAGTATAAACAGCATTCTGTAAGTGAATATTTCGACCAAAAAACAATTTTTAAATCTAAGAACTCAATATTTCGCTTTTTATTTAATAGCTTCCTCAGAAGTATACTGTAAAACAATTTTAACATTACAAACAAATGGCATAACATAGATTTAAAAACACTTACAAAAATTAAAAGATTTCACAAATAAAAACTGACATTAAAGTATGTAAAATATTTCATGTTAAGATTAACCTGTCTTAGCACGTTCGTAACAGTAATAAGATAACACAAGTAAAATTACTCTAAATGTAAAAAGTTAAGAAACGTTAGAGGAATGTTATTTTTTTGGTCAATTATTAAGGTTAGTTGTTATTAAGGTGAGTGTCCGCTATTTTGAATATTTATAAATTTTGTTTAATATAATAAATATAAATATGTTTCTTAACTCTCCAGTGTCCGTTTTATAATAATTTAGAGTGCTTTTATTTTTGTTAATGTGAAATATCTCCAGAAATAATTTATTTTTGTAGTTATCAGTCTGTGCCAAAGTACTAGTATTGTTATAGTCTAGCAAACGACCGGTGTTTTCATAGTGCTCAACTACTGCTCAAGTATTTTTCCTAAGCGGCAACCACTTTTATGTTGTGTTATACATTGTTTTAGCCACTGTGAAGTTTGCCCAATGTAGCTTTTTTGACATGCTAGACACGGTATTTCATAAACAACATTACGTCTATATAAGGTTGGTACTGGATCTTTTATTTTTGAAAATAGTTGATTGCTGTTCATAGTATTATATTTAGCTATGACAGAATGAGTTAGATCATTAATAAAGGAAAGTTTTTTTATATATAATTAATTTGTTGTGAGAATCATGGACTAGACCACCATAGAAATTGCTCTGCTCTAAATAATTTGTTTAGGATAGACACGTCCCATTCGTAGACAAGTTGTAGCTAAACTGTTCCTCCTCCTTTTCTATCCTTTATCCTTCGTAAGGATGTGATGACGTTATGGTATTTGACGAATGGTTGCTATCCATTCTTCTCTCTCCTGGGCGCGGAGTGCTACCTCAGG
Source organism: Diabrotica undecimpunctata (assembly GCF_040954645.1). Taxonomy (NCBI): domain Eukaryota; kingdom Metazoa; phylum Arthropoda; class Insecta; order Coleoptera; family Chrysomelidae; genus Diabrotica; species Diabrotica undecimpunctata. The sequence continues at coordinate 127,246,473 of NC_092804.1, read as the reverse complement.
CAGAGAATAACCGGTAGCGCACTTTATTTGGTCTGACCATCGTAGTGACGGACTTTCTCGGATTCTTTTACCATCTACCTTGCCTTCAACCAATAACCTCTTCATGCCTTCCATTCGTCTGGTAATGTGTTCAAAGTACCTCAATATATTTTGGTTAATGATTGTCGTAAGCCTAGTATTAATGTCGAGTTTTGTCAATATTGAGACAGTTGTGTGATTTGCTGTCCAGTGTATGCGCATCATTCTACGATATACCCACATTTGTTCTGTTTGTGATAACAGAACCTAAGTAATTGAAACGGCTTACCACTTCAAACCCAGCTACGTTTCCTATTTTCGGCGGGTTATTTCTAATTCGATCGATTATTATTACCAGATAAGTCCATATTCACGACTAATAGTATCTAGTCTGTTCATGATGTATTCAAGGTCATTTGGTGATGATATTAGTACTAAAGTGTCGTCAGCATAGTGGAGATTGCTGATTTTTCGACCTCCTACTGATATTGCTCCTTGCGATCCGTTGAATACAATGCGCATAATGTGTTAGCTATACTAATATATTAAATAACGTAGGAGAGATAATACATCCTTGACGAACACCGGCTTTAAGTTTAAAATTATCGGAGTTGTTGACTCTTACGTTTGCTGTGTTGTTGATTTACAGTTGTTTCAGTAGGTATATTATATGTTCGGGGGTACCCATTTCTCTCAGTAGTCACCATATATTATACCACTTCTAGATTTTTCTATAGTTTGTCTGAGATTCAGAATTTGTTCTCGGGTGCCTCTTCCAAAAACAAATCTACATTGTTCTTGTGGGATCTGTGGTAGAAGTATTGATTTTAATCTCTCGTTAATTATAGTTAGCAGAACTTTACTTGCGTGGGAGATCACGGCTATAGTACGGTAGTTATTACAGTCAGTTGGTGAGCCGTTCTTATAAATGGGTATGAAATTGAGCTTACACCAATCATCTGGTCATTGTCGTGTGTTCCAGATTTCATTACACAGTTTAAACATTACTTCAATTCCTATGTCTATCATTTCTTTAAGTACTTCTGCGTCTTCTCCGTCTTCTCCGTCTTCCTTAAGATTTTCCTGTTTTTAATTTTTTGATTGCGGTTTCTATTTCCTATTTTAAAATATGTGGTTCCTTTTCGTTATTTATTTCTTCTGGATTCACGTCTTCATGGTCACTATGAAACAACATTTCACAATATTGTTTCCATGTCGCGGCTATGTCCTTTGGATTGGTGATGATCGTTCCCAAGTTATCTTTAATTATCTGCGTTTGTGGTTTGATCTCTTTAGTTAAGCAAAACCGTTAGGACTTCTTAAATTCCAAAAATTCACGGAAAAATTTTAAATACGTAATCTTACTTTGACAATTATTTTGAAGGTGCTTCATTTTCTCTCTTTTTTTTTTAATTTCTTACATTTTCATTTCAGGGTATTTTTCGACGAGATCACACTACCTATATATTGGAACCTACTAGCACGATGTCTATAAAAATTTGTTTATGGGGATAATAGGTTATGATAAACTAAAATAAAATATTTTGACAAGCATGCCACTCCTGGTTAGACCAGAAGTGGCATGCTTGGCAGAACAGCAACTTTGTTATTATAAATAGAACACCTTATATATTATTGCATTTTAAGAATATGCATAAGATTCGAGATAAAATTTGTAAAAGGCACTGTAGGTTAAAACTTTATATTTTTTGCGCTATGTATTTTTTTTTTCAAAAATGTTGACAGAAAGGGACAAACGTTTCAAAGTTTAACTAAACAGAATATCTTTAAAACTTAGGACCCTTAAGCAAGCGGGGACAAATGAGCGGAATCCAATTAAACCTACGCAATATTTTTTCGCCCGTTTTTCATTAATTTATTACCACCCTAATAATTTTTCACCATCAAACCAACCTTAAGGGAAGCGATTCTGCTGGCTTAAGGTTCAAGCTAGCAGAATTCGGAAAAAAACTTTTTGTCTGTGGAATATTTTTCACCCATTTTTCACTATTTATTATCACTCTAATAATTTTTTACTACCCAACCATCCTTAATGGGAGTGATTCTGCTAGCTTAAGGTTTAAGCTAGCAGAATTCAGAAAAAGAACTTTGTGCGAGTGGCGTATTTTTTACCCATTTTTCACTAATTTATTACCACCCTAATAATTGTTTACCATCAAACCATCCTCAAGGGGAGCGATTCTGCTGGCTTACAGTTAAAACCAGTAAAATTCCAAAAAAAAATATTTATGAAATACCACAGTGCTCTGCTAAATTTTTACGAATTTATTATAACCCCAGTAATTTTTCATACGTTACCTACTCCTTATGGAAAGTCAATAATTCTATTGGGTTAATATTTTCTGTACTCTACTTGTAACTGACAGTATAATTTGTTTGCCAGGTTTTTACTGAATTTTACCCACTCTCATAATTTTTGACGCCTCAAGCTACAGTTAATGGAAAACATTCAACAAGCTACGCATTTAAGCTAACTAAATGAGAATTCCTTTTGAAAATACAAAAGTGCTCTGCTAGATTTTTACTATACTTTTACCAGCCTTGTCAGTGTTTTCTTAACTATTCTAATTAACTGCTAGCTTGACCCTTGGTTTGGTGGTAAAAGATTATTAGGCTGGTAATAAATTAGTGATTTTTCTCCACTAGCTTAAGGGACCTTTAAAACTTTGGCACACAAAGAGTAGGTAACGTCCTTTCGATAATTTACATCAAAATCGAATGTCTAGATACGGAGTGTTTGTGAATGATATGCCCTTTCTAGGAATTCAAACCACAGTATATAATTATGTAGTAATATAGTAATATGATTTCCTACACCTACACCTAAAGTTTATATTTTTAAAAATATTTGAGGTTTAATATTGAAGGTAAGATATTTATTGTTTTATTTTAGCAGGCTGTGTATGAAGATGTCATCCTTGTGATAATTGTTAATATGGCTCATTAAATTTATTTTTCATATATTATAACATGTGCTTTATTTCATACAAGATATTCAGATCGACCACAATATTTCATCGAACGTTGTAAAGAGATGAAGAGAATATTTTAAAAAATTTAACACATATTGCTTGTTTTTAACAATAAGTTAAAAAAGTTAAACACACAGTATTTTTGTTTATTGCCAAAAACAGACATTATTACAACTTATAACAAGTGTTCAAGATTTTGTCAAAAAACTTCTAAGAATTTGGAGAGCCCTTTTTACTCCGTTTTATTGGACCTCCGAAAGGACCATTATGGGCTAACCACCTATCTTAAAATGTTACATCTAAAGTTGGTTTACCATTTTGGAACAATAAGAAATAACTCAGTCGTGAAAAACAAGTAGCTTTATAAATAATTGCAGTAGTAAACGATCTTACTACTAAACGATTAAGGGGATTATACTTTTAGGAGGAAGCTTGGGTGTAAATGTGATAAACCTGTTTGAATCTTTTTTGGGGTCCCAAAATTGATATTCTCGGCAAAATTCAGCTTGTTCGTATGATTTTTAGGGGTCTTTGTCAGTAATGCGAATTGTGCCTATTATACATTCCTTTTTTTTGTAACTTACAAATTCTAATATTTTTTAATTATAGTCGGTTTTCTTTATAGTCCAGTAGTCAGTGATTTGACCTCCAAAAATTACAGGAAAAACTGAATTTTGCTGAGAATGTTAACTTTAAGACCCGATAAAATATGCAAAAAAGTTTATCACGCATATTCCCAAGCTTTCCCCTAAAACCCCCAAACTGTTTCAAATAAAAAATGTAGCTAATAAAAAGAAAATTTTAAATAAAAATGTTTATTACCACTTTTTGTGTAAAATAAAACGAAATCAATTTTAAATAAAATTTGTATCCACTCGTAAATTTGACAATAAAGTATTTTATTGTTTTTTTTTGGTTGTTGGTATTTCAGACAGTACCGCAATTGCAAAGCGGCTTTTTGTAAATGAATAAATTAATTTTCAATAATGGTTTGATTTCTTAACTATGTATTTTCAAACAAAGTTTTACCGCTATATGAATAATAATTAGAATAATAATCACAAGTATTTAATTATCTAACTTAAATTGTGTAACATTGTATTTTAAACAAGCTGGATTTTATTCATCTTTACTTAAACTCATCTTAACACAAACGATAACATTATTACATTACATTTATTCATATATTACATTTAATTATTTAAGAAGATTTTTATACAAACGAAATGTACCCTAATGTCAAGAATAAAGACCATTATTTGTTAAGAGTTTTGCTTGTTAGAAAATCTCCTATAAAGCTATAGTGGGCGGTTCAGGTCATAAATTGAATTAACTTTTTTGTTCGGCAGTTTTTATTTGATAGATTTTTTCAGTAATTCTTTCGTAAGTAGATAGTATTTGTACTTAATGGCAGTACAAACTTGTTTTTACAATTTATTAAATAGGTAGAATCTTTTGTTCTTGCTAATTAATGTATGAAAGTTTTATTAAAAACAAAGACATTATTTTCAATATCTTCATATAATTGTCTTCGTATAATAATTTTTATGTTTCGTAAATATAATACTTCAAGTGTTTATTTCATTGAATTTTATTATTTATGATATTAACTGAGGCCGTTATTTTAATTTACTGTCATTAAAATAAAACTCTACTTCTACTTTTTATTTATTTTTCTGTAAAATAATTCTTATTTTCTAGTACAAAATATAAATTACTTTTAAAAGGAAGATCTACAATGACAAAGTGAGAAATAACATAGGGTACATATCGGTACCTCGGAGGTAAAGGACACTATGTCCATTTTCTTACTTTTTCAGGCGAGCAGTTTTAAAATTTTTTAAATTTTTAATCAGTAAATACTCCAATGTTTTTTATATTTAACCAAGATTAATATATTATTATTGTGGTGTGTATAATCGTTTTTCATTCCATGAAGTGTTATATATCTGAGGTTTACCGTTCATTATTTAAATTTTTTTTTAAAAATGTGTAGTTGGACATAGTGTTGTTTACCTCTAACAACTTTTTTAAATAATGTGGCATTGCATGTTAAGGTCTTTACGAAATAAACAATACAAACACGTTAAACAGCCTATACTATTATTTTATTAGAGGTAAATATTATAATGTTATAATTATTAAGTAAAATTATAGACAAGTTTCAAAATTGTTAAAGATGCTCCATATCATCTTCATCTTCTTGTGAATAATCGTTTGTGGCTACATCGCTATGTGTTAAATTTTGCTAAAACGCATGACAAACTGACGGAACAAAAGGCAGTAATACAATTAAGTCATTGTACTTTTGTTTTGTGATTGGTAATGGGATTACTGAGACTTGATTTAATTGGGCTGGAAAGGTTACTTGCTGTCTTCGATACCTTATGAAGTCCACTTCATACATATTTTGATTATTGAAATCGGTCTTATAAAAGAACTTTCCAATGTGTTCTTGTTGGACTTGTAGGAAAATACATGTTACAATAGAACAAGGTCTTTATTAACTTTTTTTTTCTACTTACAAAAGGAGGATTCATCATCATCATCATTCAGCCTCAAGAGTCCACTGCTGAACATAGGCCTCTTCCTCATGTTTCCAACCCCGTCTATCTTGCGCCGCTCTCATCCAGTTTTTATTGAGTCTTCTTAAATCGTCAGTCCATCTTGTAGGTGGTCGACCGACGCTTCTCTTGTCTTCCCTTGGCCTCCATTCCAATAACCTCTTTGTCCATCGCCCATCTGTCATTCTGGCTATGTCATGGCTATGTATAGCCAGAACAGGAGGATTAGATGACAATTTATTATCGAACAGCGTTTTGAAGTTTTTGAAATCTGCAAGTTCCATATTGTGCACTGTGTATTTACCTGATGTTTGCCTAAGTAGTTGTTGCCAGTCCCATGGTGTTAAAATGGCCAAATTAGAGAGTTTCTTTCGATTAAATCATGAACATTGCCTGCTTCCATATGTGTGTGCCCTTTCAGTAAAAACTTTTGAGTGATCGTCTTTATTTGCAGTATCCAAAAATAGCACATTATAATACTTATATTTTTATTTTGTCCATAGCAGTTATTGGTCCAAAGAGTGATGACTACCTGGAATTGTATTGTCAGTCCATTTCAAAATTGACGAGGCAATTTCATTTGTACCTCGGGCCCCTTTCGATTCGTCCCACATTACACATTGTACAGAAGAATCACTGGCATCATGTAATGTAAAATTTAATGTCCAAAGCTTCCTTTTGTAGAAACTAATACAATTGTTTGTTAGTGGTGAAGGCAAACATTTTTGCAAATCACCAGATAGTACTTTGTATTGTGGTGACTCTTTAGCTATTATAAAGTCCAATTGTTTTAAGTTATACCGAATTTTAGATTCAATTAGGTGAGTATCATGATCAGCCTGTACACTGGTTAGTTCATCTGCAGTAAGATTATTTTTTAATTGAGCGGTGAATGTACTGCATGTATCGCAAATGTCTCTTTCGGGGGGTTTAAACGACAACTTGAAGTCTTTATTAAAAATATCTGCGTACAACCACTTTTTTGCTCTGAGCTTTTGATCTACATGTCTTTTATTGCATTCATCAATGTACAGTTGATACATCTTTTCTATTGTAAGTTCTGTGCCCAGATAATCTCTCTTACTCCTTTCTCTGGAATAATGACTCTCGTATTTTGGGAATGATTTAATATGTTGATGTATACTATTTATGGTTTTGGTAGGAGTTTTATTGGTTGGCGTGTGTCTATCTCTTTGATCAGCTTTTATTAAACCTCCTGGCTCAATTTTTTTCAACATATTTAACTACTACTACTAAATTAGATATACAAAATGTGTTTACAAACATAACCTTGCACACCTTCGATAGCTGATTGTTCACTGTAAAATGGTAGTGTAGTGTATTATTTTTAGATTTGTTAGAATTTAGATCTTTTTTTTCTTGATCAAAGAGTAGGTTGGATGTCGATACATGAGAAGATAAATTGCTTTTTAAGATCTGAAACGTTTGTCTCAGTCCAGTATGAGTTGAAAATTTTTTGTCTTTCGTATTCTGGCCATCTTTCAGAGCATTTCATGCGACACATGCAAGGAGGCTTTAACATTTTTGCAGGCATGTCTTTGCCTCTTTTACTGAGATACTCTTTCCCACCAGCTATTTTTCGTTTGCTAACATTATAGGCCCAATTTTGTTCATTTACTACACGTTTTTTACCTTTTTGTTTGCACTTAGTTATATTTTGTACATTTCTTTTAACACTTTTCTCTTCTTCTAAAATAACTTCATTATGTTCATTGAAATTGCCTGCATCACTGCTTGGGGATAAATCGTCCTAAAGAAGATTTTTTTTATTGCCCCACTAATCGCTAATCGTAGGAGTAATAATAGCTTTCTCTTTTACCTTTGTTTTCGCTGGTTTTCTTATACGTCTCATATCATTGTCGTCCGAATCTGAGCTTTCACTACTTAGAGATTCATAAATTTTATCAATATCCAGCTAACAAACCAGCTAAAAGAAGGACTTGAATCGTGTTTTATTATAATTTATGAAAATATTTTAATTCAAAAATAATGTTAAAAAATAAAAAAATTAGACATGACTTTAAATTATTATGTTTAATTTCAAATCGAGAGCTGTCATTTGTTTCTCGTAAAGTGTAGAACGAAACTGTATTGAGTTGTGGCATACTAGAATAAATAAAACACACTGGAAAAATTAAAAATTTAATTTGAAATTAATACAAAATGAATAACTTTTACAGTGAATAAGTCTGGAATTTAAATATATGTATTATAATTGGAAACTGCTGAAATAATAGTATTTTGTCATATCTCCATTATTAAAAAATTCTTCAAACATTTTGGACATTAACTCAACCGTTTCTCTGGTTATTAAATTTATTAGATACCGTTTTTTGTTGTTAATAATAAAAATAATATTTATCTAAACACATTTTTGAACGTTCTTTTTTTTTATTTAGATTTAGTGCAATTCCGTTATCTGTGATGGCAACAATGAATTGTTTCACGAACCATTGTCTCCAGTCTGAGCAAGAGATATGTAAGAGAGGCTCTCTTATATATCTCTGGTCTGAACACTGGTTTACATTGGAAAAAAAAGTGTACCATTTCTATATGACGGGAAGTGTAGAAGGGTACATAACACTATGTCCGGATGGTAAATGACGGTGCACACATATAGTAGAGGTAAACAACACCAAGTCCACATGGTGTTGTTTACCTCTGACTGGAAGTGGACTTGTGGTGTTTATTAAAAAGTCGGTAACTTGCCGTAAAATTGTCTCTGGACATAGTATGGTTTACCTATGTGTAGAGCCAGAAAAGTTATATTCAAAAGTGCAATAATCTAAATTTCGATAAAAATGGACATAGTGTCCTTTACCTCCGAGGTACACATATATATGATGAAACTCTACGGTGGCTTTCTATAATACGTAGAATACTATTACTGTATAACATTGTTTACGGGGAGATCTTTTTAGATTATCTCGATAATTCTGCCTCAGGTAACTAGTGTTGGTTCATACTGGCTTAGGGAGATCTAAAACTTTCCTTGACCTCCGAAGTATGGTGATGGCTCGTTTACGTTTATCGCGTCGATGCAAATACAAATGAATATCGAAAAACTTATTGAAATTGAAAAAAATATGATAATATTATTTTTCGACTTGTGCCACCTAGATTTTGTGGTTTCATCATCATCATCATCATCATCACTGGCTCGACAACCCTTTTTGGGTCTTGGCCTGTTCCAGGATTCTTCTCCATTCTGATCTGTTTCGTGCTTTTTTTCTGCAGTTTTTTATTTTTAAGGTTTTTATATCATTTTCTATTTGTTCTAAGTGTCTCAGCTCCTCTTGTTCTTTTTCATACTGGCATCTGTTTGAATATTTTGTTAGGTATTTCGCCTTCTTTCATTCTTTCTACATGTCCTATCCAACGCAGCCGTCCTATTTTAATGAATGTTATAATATCCGGATCCTGGTATATTTTGTATAGTTCAGAGTTGTATCTTGTTCGCCATATTCCGTTCTTTTGTGCCCTTATATATTATGTGTCGCAAGATTTTTCTTTCGAAGGTGGCTAACAACGTTTTCTCTCCTTTAGTGAGTGTCCAGGTTTCTGAGCCGTATGTGAGTACCGGTCCTATTAGGGTTTTATATATTTAGCATTTTGTTATTCTTGCGACGTTATCCGATCTTAGTTGCCTAATTAAGCCATGGTAACATTTGTTTGCAATAAATATTCGCCTCTTCACTTCCTCCGTAACGTTATTATCAGACGTGACTATGGATCCCCAGTATATAAAGTTTTTTACCCCCTCTATATTGTATTCTCCTATTGTTATATTTAGATTTGGTGGTTCGGTGATGTTATTTTTTATCCGATCTAAAATTTTATCTAAAACTTGAAAAGTCATTCTAAAATATGCATAGAAACTCTTTGTATCTTTGCAAAGTCCTGGGTACAATTAATGAAATTATCCTTATTGCTTGCACCTTATGTTAATATCATGTACCCAAACATTATTTTTTTTACAAAATAAACTGCATAAATATCTGCATGTGTAAATTGAAAAAATAAAATGCCTACGCATGTATTTTATTAAATTTCTTTCTTTATCCTAATGAGTTACGTTACGTGACTTTGAATGCCATTGAATTGCCTTTCCTCGTCCAACAATACTGCAACAAGCAATGCTTCTTGCAGTATTGTCCGCAGGTTGCTATTGGTCCGATGTCTTTTCTTTTTACACAAACCGAGATCGTCATCGCCATCTCAGACGCGATAGCTATCGTGGTCGCTTAGATGACGTGATATTTGCTCCCAAATATTTTATGGAATTTACTTGTTCTATTATTTGACCCTTGGCATACACATGTACGTTTATTGGTGTCTTTGAAAATACTAAAGTTTTACTTTTGGAAACGTTTAGATGTAAACCGAACATTTCAATGTGGTGAACTACCGCATTTATTATATTTTGTAGTTCTCGTACGTTGCTTACTATTAAGACGGTATCATCAGCATATCTGATGTTGTCTATGCTGATTCCGTTAATCTTAATTCCGCCTTGGACCTCATCTAATGCTTCTCTGAATATAGACTCCCAATATAAATTAAACAGTAGCGGTGATAAGACGCAACCCTGTCTCACTCCTCGTCGGATTTGTATATCTTCGGATGTTGTGTGCTCTATTTCAATTGTTGCCGTTTGGTGCCAGTATAGTTCTAAGATAATTCGCAAGTCTTGTTCGTCAACTCCAGTTGTTCTCAGAATTTCGATCCTCTTTTGATGGTTAACGCAGTCAAATGCTTTTCGATAGTCAATAAAACATGCATATACATCTACATTTATGTTTTTTGCATCGTTGCGTTAACATATTTACACAAACAATTAACAAAAAAGATGTTTGGGTATATGAAATTAACTTGAGGAGCAGGCAACAAGGATAATTTTATAAATTGTACCCAGAACTTTGCAGAGATGAAAACCGTTTCTACACATATTTAAAAATTAATTTTGAAAGTTTTGATGAAAGTTTAGATTGGACAAAAAAATACCAAACAACAAAAAAATTTTAGGGAATCACTTGGTACTACAGAACGATTTAATTTTTAATACGTAAGTTCTTATAAAATGGGTGGGACGAGTCGAACAATATATCATATTTTTGTTTTAACAATTTCAATAAGTTTTTCGATATTCATTTTTATTTTCATCCTCACGACCAGCGATAAACGTAAACTGCTGCGTTCTGAACGCTAAAATAATGATATCGCTGCGATTGCCGACAGAACGCTGCATAAATTCCCTTGATCGTCAGGAGGTCGCGACCAGTATGTACTGGTTCACTTGTTTGTTTCACACGGGGTCACCATCGTGAACGCCATCGCGTCGTGATCCCTTAGGTGTGTTTTCCGCTGTATGTCCACAGCTATCAGTGGAACCCCGCAGAACTAAACTTGTATTTGCAACGGTACACTAAAATTGGAATCACGCAGGTAAAAGTAATGCAAGGAGAATGATTTATCCAATATTGTCGACGGAATAATTTATCAAGGAGCCTCAGTTGTGGTTTGGGCTGGTATAAGTTTCGATACCCGTATTGATTTAGTTCTTGCTGACTGATATTTTACGATAGGAGCAGTGTATATAACGAATATTGGATTTAAGCAATTCAAAACCATTTGCGCCATTCATAGACACTAATATTATTTTTATGGACAATAACGCGGATCCCAACCTTGCTGTAATCGTCAACTAATAGTTAGACATCGGTATTGACAGCTTCCAGCCCCGGCCTTAATCCAATCAAACATTTATGAGACTCACTAGGACCTAGAAGTTTGGCTACCCTTCCCAAAACAACTTGCTCTAGCTTAAAGTCAACAATTTTAAATAAAATACCCTATATTTTTAAATTTATGTAAAAAAAGAAATCAGTTGTCTTATATTTCTGAAGATATTCGCTTTGATATCTGAATACACTTTACAATTTTAATTAGTAATAAGCCAGAATTTTAAATTAAGATTTGTTTGTTTCGACGTTTCGATTTCCACCTGAAAACTCGTTCTCAAAATAAAAAATACAAAATATGAATATAAAATTATAGGAATATAACAAACTTTATGTTCCTTTGCTACTTAACTAGCTAGCAATATAATTCAGTGTATTTAATTATTTTATAATTGGTGATTACTCTCGTTAAGTGAATATTTACCTAGATTAATACAAAATGCTTTTATTGCAAGATGTCTTTTAGATATTGTTTTAACTACTAATTATAACTACATAAAAGCACCTTAAAATAAAATTTTCGTAATGTTTCAAGACATTTCATTACATTGTAAAGTAGGTACACCATTTCTTAAAATTGTTTTCCACTTTACAAAACTTTCCTGTCAAACTTTTCCAGTTTAAACAATGGCTGTGCACTAAACTATCGGAAATAATCCCAAGCTCTTTATATATCCCTACGTGTTTGTCATTTTCTAGAAAAAGATTTTATAAAGTGGAAAATAGAGAGTATTACACTAGTAAAATTATTTAATTCAAATACACTTTTAAAATTAATGATGCTCATTTAAACACAAATGATGTAATACATAGGATATTACCAAATATCTTTAAATTATCCATTGTAGAAAAATTTTAATTGTTGTTTTTAATTAATTTAATTTAATAATTTAAATATTGTGATTTATAAGTTTAAAAAAACCAACGAGCTATAAAATATAGTATTCTCCTGTTTTTATCGTTATGTTTTCAGTTAAGCTTCAGAATTAGGATGAGACGAAATTCCCTCCACCCCAGTCTGTTCTATGATAAGAATCCCACAGCTCAGGCACACAATTTTAGATAGGCACAGCATTTAAGACTATTTCTATAAATGTTTAAAATCTAATTTTTATAATAAACATTACTCCAGTCGTCAGAGAGAAAAATGCCTCTAAACCTTTAAAAATCTCACGAACTGACAGAATTTTGCTTTGTAAGCATGTCAATTTTGGAACCGCAAAAAGGATGCAAGACCCTCGGGATTCCCCCTCAAACTCACCCTCGTAGGGAGGAAAACGGAAAACATCGACTTACCAAGAACCTGTAGGCCGTAGAAAAAAATGTTTTAAATAATAAATGTAACAGATAAATATAAACAAAAAGCTGTGTTTTTTTAGCACTTTTTATATAGACTAAACCAATTTCTCAGAAACAACGCTTAAAGCGACTGGCAATTTTTGAACGTCCGTCATGCGGGAGAAATCAATTTTTTAAATAAATTGTGCAAGAACTTGACGGTAAAAGTTCGATATCTTTTGATCAGAGCGTCCTATCGCAAAAATAAAAATGCATTTTAACGGTGAAGAGTGAATATTCATATGAAATTTCTTCATTTTGCCACAAATAAAGTCAGTTTCTATAAAGTTATTAAAAACATTGCCGTTTCGCGATTTGTGCTATTTATTTACGATTCTCATTGGATCAATAAAATCACAAAATTCATTGACCGGTCGTGTAGATTTCCATTTCCAGTATATGATATAAATTATACCTACGCCTCCATTTTACCTGTTCCATGATAAGAACCCCACAGCTCAGGCTCACAGTCTTTCATACGCACATTGTACGTTCAGCTGTTGAAAGGTACACACCTTATTTTGATAGTCTGTATAGTTTTGGAATTAGCAGTGGTAAACTTTTTGAAACTAAATTTTTAAACAGTAGTGCACAAAAACTAAAGTGTTTTCTAGTGTGTGTTGGTGAATTTGGATCCAGAAAGTGCATCCAGGTCTATCTGATAAGTAAATTTATCGTATTGCAAGGTCGGATATATTTTTTATTTACATTTACTATCACTCCAACTGTCATCCTGGTGCAATATAATACGCACCCTGATGCGCATCGCCCTCCTTCTGGAACTTTTATTAAATTTCTATTGGACGAGAGGTCCGAAAATCTCATATAAAAGTTAAAATACCTTTAAATATGGGATATTTCGGATCTCTAGTCAGTCGAAGTGAGCCCTTCACGGGTGCTCCTAGAGCACTTCGCTCTAAGGGCTCTGCACTATTTTCTCAGACTCTGTGGCTGAGTCTTTTGTACTACAGTTTTGTGTTTTATTTTCACCCACCAGCAAAATAAACAACAGATCTCGTCTTTTTCAAGACGAGATCACAACTTAAAGCGTCCGGAATGGCATTACGCATTATTATGCAATATTGCGTAATGTGGTATCATATTGGACAACAGATCAAATTTCCAGATAGTTACTAATTCCGATACGACACCACTGTGCCAGCTGGTTACACCTGTACTAACTGTGGGAAAGCGATCGACAACCGAGAATAATCTGCCCTACAATGTGATGACAGCAAAAAAAAGTCTGGCCTTTACCAAACTACGTATTGATTATCGCATAACTAGATGCAAGTTGCGAGGAATTAAAATTTTTTTTATTGGTTGATTAAGCAATATTAAAGTGTTTGCAAATTTAAAATTCATACTTAAAAAATATAATGACGATTTGTAATAAAAAACTAGTCAAATATTTGTAAAGTTTCCTAAAATTACAACAAAATTTACTGATCTAGAAATTAAATTATCATCTACTGAAAAACACTCGTCATCGAAATTTGCTGAAAATATTACCAATGAAGCCATTCATTGTATTAATCGTGTCAAAAATGTTTTTGTCAGAGGAGTACTAAAATTAACAGGCAATACGCAAACTAAAAAAGTTAAAGGCAAAAATTTTTTGGAAGAAATGTTACATACTGTAAAATGTAACTCGACCCCTGTTACTTTATTAAGAGTAGACAAAGTTGGTAATAAATATCCTAGAATGATCAAAATGGTAATGAATAATGAGTATAAAGCTAAATAAATTATATTTATATCAATTATGCTGCTTTTATATCAATTAAGCGACACTACATTCCAAATTTCATAACGTTTTATATTATATTTAGGTTTTAAAATCTAAAATAATACTAATTCTAACACAAAAAGATTCTGACAATTTATATACTATAGATAGATACTTTCTTTACAGATCTATTTTAAAGCATCACTGACAACTACAAAATACTAATACCCCAAAAAATACTTATTATAGAAATTAATTTAAGCCGTTAATTAACGGCGAATTGATACGGCTGAAACAGACACAAACGAAAGTTATGGGGAAAATATAGACGTACAGGAAGTGTACGTGACTTACAAACTCCCAAAAACTATACAGTAATATTAAAAGGTGTGCCTTTGTCATTTAATCAGCTACAGCCCAACAACAAGAACAATTGCAAGCAAACAATAGCAGGATCCGCTCGCTGGAACATCAGGTGGTGCTTAAGCGGGACGACCGATAGAGTGCATGAAATGAACTCTGTCCATGAATGAAAATAATATTTTACGTTTCTATTACCAGGTGACAAACCTCGGTCAAAAAACGATCGGGTATCGACAAAGTCTCTAGGCGAAATTTTGCAGAGAGTACTTAGAAATCGACGCATCTGAACAACGAGTTCCAGCGAGATCAATACCAGGTAATTATAAGAAATAGTGTTATCATAGAGCCTAGACGCAATACCATCAGAAGTCGAAAGGGAGACCAACCAAGAGGTAAGTTTAAGCCAAGTCAGATTCCTGAGCTTGCCAACAAGTTACGCGATATCCTGGTAAGCAAAATAGCACATCCAGTTTGAACAAACCCACTTAACAGACCACCGCTACCAAAAATAAACTTTTCTAGGAAACTAGGTGTTAGAAATAAACGGAAAATTTGTTTTACAAATTAGGATGGCGATCTTACTATCATTTAGATTGTACTAAGTAATGTAATTATTTTCAAGTCGAAGGACCACACACTAACGTGAGAAATAAAAACACAAGGATTAAACAATACGTAATTTATTGATTAACTTTACTACAACAACTAAGTTTCTGGTAAGATCTAGCCAAAGTTTTAGCGCAAAGTTTTTATATCTAACCACCGATCACCAAGGATGTTTCCTTCGGTATTCATAAACTTGATTAAAATGGGCGTTTGTGAAACATGTAACCTTTAAAATATAAGCTGTATAACAGTAAATAAGCATACTCAATACGCGAGAGTCTAAAACTCTTAAACCAGAAACGCGTCGACCCCTTTGATCGAATACTAAACTGACACTGACTAATACGCGAGAGTTGCAAACTCTAACCAAGACGCGACCATCTGGGATACAATGTGATAATGACTACGAGACTACTTTCAAATTATCACTGCCTCACCTAATAGGGGCCAGGGGAAATTTCTTTATTAGGGAAATTTTTATTAGGTTAGTTTAGTTTTCAATGATTAAAAACAGCTTTTGAATGCTTTATACCAGCGATTTCTTTGGAATTTGCTCGGAGAAAGTCAAGAGCACCAATTCAGTTGTATCTATTGCAATATTTTATAAATAATATACTTTGATTAAATTACACCCAGTATTAAAATATTTTTACCATATTCCAAATTGATAACTCGAATACGAAACATCTATTTTTTTTTTTTTTTTTTAATAAAACATATTTTATTTTTGTTGGTGTACTGAATACAGATGTGAAAATAACGGAACTTTCAGAATAAATTTCCAAGAACTGTGTTGAATCTAGTTTGTTTGTTTTAATGCTTTGAGTAATTTTACAAAACTACGTTAAAACGGGTGGAATGTAGCATGACTATAATGTCTTCTGACTAGCGACTCTGAAAAGAGGGAACAGTGTTTAAGCTGCAATATAATTTTGAAAACATTTTAAAAATAAAATATGTTTATGGAATTCTGACCTGATCGTGCTACCAGCAACTGGTTTCACAATAGTAAAAACCGATAATTAACAAGTTAAAATTATTACTAAAGTGATGATAGTGAATATATATTACCGGATAGGTTTTTCTGGTTTAGTTTGTTTAGTACTACAGAAATCGATATAGAGTCAAAAGCGCTTTCGATGTCAAGGGAGATTGCAATGACTTAATTTTTATTAGAAAGTGCAGTCGCAATTGTTGATTGCAGAAGTACAAGATTGTTCAGGGTGCATCGATTTGGTTTAAAGCCTGATTGAAATTGGTCGAGGATTTTATTTTGTTCAAGGTACCAAAGTAATCTTTTATTAACCATTTTTACTAGAAGTTTACATAATGTACAGGTGAGAGAGATTCGCCTGTATGAGTTTAGCGTGTCTAGGGATTAGGTTAGGGATTGTTTCCATAGTAATGGGAATTTGTGGAAAGACCAAATGTTGGTAAACAGTTGGAGTATTTTCTCGTATGTATTTTGGTGAAGGTTTTTAAAAAGATAGAAGGAATATCATCAGGGCCTGCAGCTGAGCTTTTTGTTAAAAAAATATCATCTTTTAGTTTTTGGAAACTGAAAAGTACATTAATGGGATGATTAGTATTGCAAGTTTTTTGAGTAGCATCAATTTCGTTATATGGATTAGTAGGATTATTTGATTTATTGAGAAAGTGTTGGGAAAGCATATCACTGATTTGTTGGTCATCTGTAATTATTTTGTCCTGAGTGGTGAGAAATGGAATTTTGTATGATGTGTAATGTCCGTGAATTCTCTTTATTTACCATGCTTGAGTCGGTGGGGTATCTTTGGTAATAGAACTGGTAAAATAATTTCATGAATTTTGTTTACAGTTTTTTATTATGCGTTTTGTTTTTGCTCTGAGCCTTCTAAAATCTATTAAATCAGCTAGAGTGCGAGATTTTCGGAAACTGTTTAAAGCTCTTTTGCTTTCTTGAATTGCTGTTTTGCATGATTCATTCAAGAAGGGAACGTGTTTTTTTATTGGGTTAATTTTGAGTTTGCCGATACTCTCCTATGTGGACGAAACTATGCAATGGTTTAGTTGTTTTATGTCTTTGTCTGTGCTATTTTGATATTTGAGTACATCTGTGCGCCCTTTTAAAGTTAGTTTGAAGAATTCTCAATTAGCATCTGAGATTTTGCATCTCATTTTTGTATATTTCGATTTGACTGCATTGTTAGTAATGATAGTGGGAAAATGATTGCTATCAAATAAGCTGTCTAGAGTATGCCAAGTTAGTAACGGGTGTATTTTGGGATCACATAAGCTTAAGTCTATTGATTAGAAGTTTCCTGACTGAATATAAAAGTATTCTTGTATTTAATAAGTTAATATTAGTATTGTTAATGACATTTTCGATTATTTTACCTCTACCATATGTATTTTTGGAGCCCCGCACAGTGTTATGTTCAATACAATCTCCAACCATAATAAATGGGCCAAAAATTTGAGATTAGGTTTTCTAATTCAGTGCTTGTCAATATATAATTAGGAGGAATATGTAAGCCACATATTGTGATTTGTTCTAGACACCAAGCTATTATAGCAACAACTTCTAATGCAGTGTTTAGGTGAAGTTTGCGGTGAAACATTTTAGTTGATACGAAAATTGATGTTCCTCGGCTAGCGCGTCGGTGTGTAGTTCTGATATGGTGATAACTAACAAAGTTTTTTAGATGAGGGTTGTGTGTTTGTGTAAAGTTTGTTTCTTGTAAACTAATAAAATCAGGGTTGGTTTCGGAAATAAGTTGTTGTATGCGTCACAGGCGAGGATAGAATCCATCGCACTTCCATTGAATAATTATAAATTTGTTAATCAGAGGTTTTTTAAGATGTGTCATATGTATAGAGATCATCAGTTGTTTCGCGTGAGAAGTCAAGATTGGGTAGTTTTGTAGATTCACCCATTAAGAGTTCGGTTTAGTCCTTAAATTTTTTTATAAGATGAGTTAGTATATTTTTGGTTGATTACTCATTAAGGTTGGGATAGATTTGGTATAACGTAGAAATAAGTGATTTGATGTTTGGTGTGAATTTTAATGCTTCTGCGTATGGATCGCTACTACCGTAACAGTTTTCAAGAAGAGCAATTATGTTATCTGCTACGATTATGAATATTTGTGGAGTTTCTTTATAAAGTTTGTGTATAATTGTTTTTGCCATTTCGGATAGAATTAAGTCACAATTTGACCGTTTAAGTTTTTTCTTGCTTTGTGGTTTGGAAAACCCGGCATGGATATTAGTTTGTTCACTATGAGTAGATTCTTCAGTTATGCTAGATCTGTCGCTAGGAGACGAGAGTTCTGAGTGTGTGCGTTTAGAGTGTGTTTGTGTATCTGTCATATGTTGACTTGGTTGTTCTAATGAGAAGTTGTTATTTGAGGATGTAAGTGGTATATTATTGACTGGAGGAGATATCCCTGATAGTGTGAAAGGTACAGTGTTGGTTTCTGGGCTTTTTTAAGAAGACGTGTTTTCGGCTCTTAAAGGAGATGAAACAATTGTCTGGTCAGAAGAAGTACTTTCTGGTGGATTTGTGCAATTTGAAGCGACATGCCCTGATCTTATACAGACGAAACATTTCATTTTGTTAGTAGAAAGGAAGATGCGGTTTTCATTATCTTTGAAAGAGAGCACGAGAGATATTTGAAGCTCAAAAGTTTCGGAGGGCGGAAACACATAAACTTGTTTCCTAAAGCTAAGGATATGTGAAAATTCCTCCCACGAAATGTCTGCTTTAAAAAATAATACTGGGGAATCAATTTTTAGACCTAAGCTTTTAACAGCGGTTTCGATAATTTCATGTGGGATACACGGGGTGACGTTGAATATTAAGATTCTCTAAACAAGTTGTTTAATAGTCTTAGGCGCTGATAGTTTAGATGGTTTATGTACTGTAAAATTTAAAGTTTTATCCAAGGTATATATACCTTTATGGCCAAATTAATAGGTCTTCGTAACATCAGTGTAATATTAAAAAATTGCTCAACATTGTTTTTATTAAAACTAGTGACTCTAGCTAAACTTGTCGCCTGCGGTTTCCTTAGAGATAACGCCGGGTATCTCCTTAAATATTGAACTAACCATTTTCGGCCTGCTATTTGCTTGTTTTGCCACGAATCTGGTATTTTTTTACCTAAGACTGTGACATAAATAAATGCCAGTTTTCTAGTTCGGATTTTAGTACATCCCAAATGAAGATAGGCAGCTTTCTCTAGATAATCAAACAGTTGGTAATTTATTTCCGAGTTCCAACATCGAAAAGATCATAATACCCATATTTGTCCGTCTAAAGATCTGGTCTACTGGCAAGGATCGATCCCACCGTAGACCGATAATCGTAGCGAACTACGATTGCCTAGTAAAGTGTCACATTGTTTTGAGCCTTTGACTCTCGGACGAGATATCGTTGCCACTTTTGACTAGAAAGGATACGGCCCTAGAGCCGTTCGGGCATAATCCCACGGATGGTAGCTTCGCACCATTACCCGCGCGAGTGCGTTAACCAAATGTCCGAACCTGCGGTTCCTCTCGTACTGAACAGGATTACTATCGCAACGACGAGTCATCAGAAATGTAAAAGGATTCTGTCTCACGACGGTCTGCAGAAATCTTTCTTGGGTTTATGAAATTGAAGTTTATATTCCCTAAAATTCTTTTGATATTTTTCAGTGAAAACTGCTCTACGTTGAGATACCAAACACTTTTCCTTATACAAACTGTACATAATTGTAACATTTAATATTAATTTTCGAAATTTATACATACTTTTGTTGTGAGACTAATGAGAATGATCAATTGAAAAGAAATGTATGTGATCCCTACTAAAAGTATCGTCTTCTATTTTAATTTTGTTTGGTGGTTTTTTCCCTCTTACGCTCCTCTTACTATCTAAAAAAAGGTGATTATAAGATGACATAAGATTAGATTCCTGTTATTGTGCTCAAGGGAATTTTTCAAATGACAAGCATCTTCTGAATAAGATTATGTTTACCAATAAGTCTACATTCACCACTTATAGAATTGTGTCATCTCAAAATTGTAGATAATGAGCCAGAGATAATCTTCACTGGGTTATAAATTATAAAGGTCAATATTTTCAGAAAGTCAATGAATGTGAAAGTTCTCTTGATGTTCGACACGATATGTATATCCAGCTAAGTGATATATCCATTTATAATTCAAGAACTATTCGTCCCTGGTTAAACCAAAAATTGCATATGCACTGAATAGGAAGAAACAGTTCTTTTAAACCCTGGCCTTCGAGGTCGCGACATTACACAAATCGATTTTTATTTTTGGGAAGCAATAAAAATTAAAGTTTATAAAACAAGTGCACTGAGAGCAATAAACACACGCCCTCATCTGGTCAATACTATCAAAATTAGAAAGACGTCATATCTAGGACACGTAATGCGCCATAGGGAATTTGAGCAGCTCCAAGTAATATTAAAAGGCAATATTGAAGCTAAAAGGGGCATAGACGAAAGAAAACGTCTTGGCTACGAAACATCAGAGATTGGACCCACACAAAAGGAAATTAATTAATTCATCAAGCCCAGAATAGAGAGAAATTTGCCATATTGATCGCCAACCTCAACAGAGAAGGCTCTTAGGAGGAGGATAAAACAAGGCCCAGAAATCGAATTAAGCTTTGTGTCAGAATAAGACAAGCCTATCAAGAAATCAGCATCGCAGAACCTTCTCTTCTACACATGCTTCAATTACAGTAAATTTAATTAAGCTTTAAAACAATATCCAATATATTTTTGTTTTTGATGTAATAAACTATTAACTGATATACCTATACGTTTATTGAATGTCAAGTTTTAGAGAAGAAATATTGGAAAATTTTGAATCCTACTCTGGTTAACAAAATACAAATGGAAATTTACTATAATCTATCATTGTATTTCAGTATTTGTTAGATTAAGTGCTAAAATGCAGTATGTTTAAATGTGTTTTTAAAGTATTTCAGATACAAAATGGTTTTATAAATACAAAAGTCGTTTTTATCCAGAATACTTTAGTATACATTATTTGCTATTAGGCATCGTTAAAAGCTTTTATTATAACATTTTATGCGGCAAAGTATACGCCCATTTTATTTTCATTCACTCCAAACATCTTCCATGTCATGGATTGCATTCGTACAATAGCAACAGGACAGAATGGTAGAATACAATATTCTTAATAAATGTAACATGTTATAATATAGTCTGGTTTTAAATGGAAATATGAAATATTCTAAGAAATCTAAAAAGTCTGATTATACTATTTTTTTTGTTGTTACATTGCATGTTTACAATCTACTCTATACACAGAGTAATAATTAAATAGTCTGTAAGTAAACTAAAACGTGAGTTAGGTACCGTCCAGTAACGGTTCTCAAGTATTATTGCGATAGTTCTTCTGGCTATACCCTCTTCAATCTTCTTTCGGCAAGTGGTTGGGTAAATAAGTTATTTATCAGTTCATTGTTGTAATCAGTGGTGCAATTTTTATATTTTATTGAGTGATTCTTTATTATGTCCTTAAGCAATGTGATGTCCAGATCATTGTGAAGTGTTTGGTTAGATACATACCATGGAGCTTTACTTATTATACGGAGTATTTTGGATTGGAATGTTTGAAGTATCTTCGTATTTGAAGGTCACTACAGCCCTATAGTTCTATTTCATATGCCCAAACTGGTATAAGTATAGCTTTGTACAGAAGCAGTTTATTTTCAAGAGATAACTGAGATCTTTTGTTAAATAGCCAGTTCATATTTTTTAGTTTCAGATCTAGTTGTTTCCGTTTAGTTTTAATGTGCGTTGAACATGTAAGTTTTTCATCCAGATACAATCTCAAGTATTTGACAACTGGTTTTATAGAAATGGGAGTATTATTAATATAAACATTAATATTGGACATGTGGATTTTCTTGTTGTAAAAGTAATTTGTACTGATTTGCTAACATTAATACTGATCTTCCATTGCTTAAGCCAATTTTGTAATTAATCTAAATGATTTTGTACTTTTTATGATGCTACATTAGGGTCGATATCCACTGCCAAGATTTTCGTAGTATGTTGTTGTATATTATTGTTAATAGCACCACTGCTTTTCTTGGTAGCTTCTGAAGTAATTCCCCTGTTATCAAATCATAGCCAGGAGCTTTCTTAGGATTTAGCATTTTTATCTGTTGTCGAACCTCTGTCGCAGTAAATATTGTCAGAGGAAGAGATAGTTGACATGGTGTTTCGAGGTACATTCTTATATCATCATCTTCATTGTTATTAGTACCTGGTGCTGCGAATACAGTTGCAAGATGCTCTGCTAATACTGTTGTTTTTTCTACGTTTGTGCGGCCCCAGGTCATATCTGTTTTTCTTAAAGGTGAATTTGTTATTGTCGGTCGTTTAAACTTTTTTGTAGCTTTCCATATAGAGTGGTCTTCATGTGAAATGTTCGAAACATAAAACTGAACAGAGTCGTTTTTTTCTTCATGTAATCCTCTATTTAGTCTATGACTTACCCTTTAAGGTACGTTTTATTTAGTTGACTTCTCGTTTGTTGCCATATGCGTCGAGCTCTTCTTTTTTCTGGTACCAGTTCTCTTATATGAAGGGGGATTTTATGGTTTTCTTGTACATTTCTTTGACGCTGTGGTATTGCTTCCCATCCTGATGTTTGTAAAACTGTTGCTTAATTATAGTCTACTGCTTTCTCTACATCTTCGTTTTCTTTTATCCTAATATCTAGTCTAATTTTTGTATTTACAGAATTTTCTAAAACATCCCAGTTTGTTTCTTTAGTTGTGAGTTTGGTTGGTAGTATTCTCCATATTGTGTGTGTACTTATGAGAATAAGACGTTATCATTTTCTCCAAAACAAAAAAAAATGTTCTGCTGCTGTCAACATTTCATACTTGGTGGAATTAATGAAGACAAGTTATTATTATTGTACTGTGATCTGATGTTAAATCGAAGTTTGACTTTATTGCACTATGGATATCAGATATTCCTTTTGTTACAGCAAAATCTAGCAAATCTGGAATTTTGTTGACATCCGTAGGCCAGTATGTGGGTTCTCCCGTAGATAAGTCTCTTAAGTTATTTTGTTGGATGATATTCATTTATGCTCGACCTTTAGGCGTGATTAATCTGGAACCCCATGTGGTGTGTTTGGCATTCCAGTCTCCTGCTACTATGAATTTAGATCCAAGAGTTTGTATAAAATCATGATACTCTTCGCTTGAAATTGGATGTCTAGGTGGGCTGTAGACTGATGAGACACTGAGGGAGGTGTTTACTTCGATTTTAATGATTGCTGCTTAAATTTTTTTCGTAATTTATGGTTGGACTGCATAGTGTTTTAGTTTTGATTAAATAATAACGGCAAAACCTGCATGTGCTCCTCCGTCTGGATGGTTTGCATAATACACAGTATAGTAAGGTACCTTAATAACCGTTCTTTGTGTGGCATGGCTTTCAGATATTAATAAAATGTCTATATTATACATTTTTAAAAACAGTGATATCTCTATTATATGTTTTAAAATGCCATTAGCATTCCACGACGCAATTTTAGTGACTTGAAAGCTATTTTGTTATTTGGTTAATCACTGTATTTAACATGGTTAAAATCATGCTATTTTGGTTTAAGAGTTGGGAGAACATATTTTTGAATTCGGTTAGGAAATTTGATAATTTATCTGCTAATTCATTGTTGTTATTTTTGTTATCTGAATTTATGTTTCCAATGGTAGCATCTCTATAACTGATTCTGTTGAAATTATGAGCATGATGTTGGGTAGGTATATTTACATTGGAATGTTGACAGAATTTTGAGTGAGGATTTGTTTTGATTTGTCATGGTATCTGACATTTAGTAGTTCACGATAAACAGAACATCCTCTGTAATTGGGAGGATGGTGTCCATTGCAGTTAGTGCAAGTTGCTGGCGTGTTTTTTTATTTCTTTAAGTTCTTTGTGTTGTGTGATACAGCGCAGTTTACGCAATTATATGGTTTTGCATAGTACGTTTTAGTGTAACCATATCTTGACATTGTGTACATTGTGGTATATTTCTTTTAATTCTCTGTGGTTCAACCCTTATTTTACAATGTTGGACTGTATATAATACTGTAGTTCAAATATTTGTTTGTTGTTCGTTTGAGGCTCGAGGTCCACAAAAAATAATAGTAATGGTTCACGGCTCAATCTGTGTCTGACATTTATAACGTTCCTTACCTTATGACCCTTTTTCTGGATTTCCGCTTTTATTTCATCTTTTGGAAAGGAGTGTTGTAGATCTCGAATAACTGCTCTGTATGCTCTGTCTTCCTTAGGTTGGTATGTATGGTGGACGATATTTTCCTCTCGTACGTGAGGTAATAATTTTCTGTAGGATTCAGGTGTCTTTGGTAAAATTTTTATTCTGTTGTTTGTTAAGGCTTTAGTGAAGTTAGTTTCTACTTCTACTGCTTGAGCTAAATTATCTATCATTTTACTATAGTCATTCACGCCATATATAAAAATTGGAGGGGGTTTTGAGATTGGTGGATTTTTATTCGTATCATTTACGGAGTTTTCCTGTGGAAGTGGCTGAAATCTATTTGAGAGTGTAATTGGAGCTTCTTCTTCTCTTAAATCTTGACGTTTAAGTCTTTTTCTTTTTGATCTTATTGTTTGTCATGAGTGTTTATTATTTTGAGAATCTTCATGTTCTTCATCTGCCATCGAATCATATTTATTCCGTATTTCTGGATTGTTTTTTAAGTTCAAGTTAGCTTGAGAGTTTGATGTAGAATGAGAAAAGTTGGTTTACTGGGCAACTATTGGCTGTACCTGATATTGTTGTTGATAATTATTATAAAAAGGTATCATTTTATTGACTGTGGGTTGATTTGAGCACAATGGTGGATCTTAAGTATTTATTTGACTTACTTGGTAATACGGATGTATTAGATTTGTAGGCTCATTCTGCATTACAGTTGGAAACTGTACTGTAGGGTACTGAAAATTATTTGATCCTGGTCCGTTTCCTGTTGGAAATATTTTCTCTTCACTTCTTACTTTTATTTCACATTGACTGAATAAATAAACATTTATTTATTTACTAATACTCAATTTAAATATACCAAATTTCGAAAAGATTAATAATTAGTTAGCACAATTACAATTATCTTCAGAAAACCGCCAAAATTTAATATTTTTTGGGGAGAATCCCAAAATTCACATCAAGTTTGACAGTTATTTTGACAATTATGATTATACTTTTTATATAACAAAATAACTTTTTAATGTTGGATTTAAGTTATTACTTTTTTGGATATACCTCTCGTAATAAATTGCCATTTATTACCATTAATAAAAAACATCACTATTTACAGTTTGCATTGTAAGGTGTTTTGCAATAAACTTATTTGAAAGGAATCAATTTAATAATGCGTACTGTGATGAAATACTGCTAATATATTAATATTGGAATTAAAAGCTAAGCACTAGAATTTTTAAATATCAAACTCAAGAGTGTCTTAGGCTAAAGCGAGTCGATTATCCTTGCGCCGATCTTTCGCAATCCTCTTTATCTTTTCTTCAGGGCTTTCGAGGTATAAGTATCGCGAGCCCTCAGACACTACTACACTGATCACTATTGAATCGGAATTGTGAACAGAAATGGAATGTTCATAAATCCTATTTTAGATTCTACGATTTGTTTGGCCTATATAGGATCGGTGGCAGTCTGCACAAGGAATTTACTAACCGCGGAAATAAATCGGAACATTTTAACGGACATTTATATTTGATAGAAAACGCATATTCGCCAAAATAAAACTAAAACTACTAATAGTTTAGTCTTCAGAGACGAAAATGCCACTAAACCTCTAAAAATTATACAAACAAGCTGAATTTTGACAAAAATGTTAATTTTAGAAAACCAAAAAATTCAAGGAAGTTTAATACTTTTACTCATGGGCTTCCCTCTAAAACACCCTTGTAGATAAACAAAATCGGAAAAAATCGATTTACCAAAAGTCTCTTTGTCGTAGAATAAAATGTTTTAAATAAAAGATGTAGCTAGTAATAAAAGATAATTTTAAACAAAAAAGTTTATAAAATCGTAGACTAATTTTCGAAACCAAATTCAAGAATTCCGCTTTAATCTGTGCCTTATAAGAATTGTAAGGCAAAACAAACGTTGATAAAGATGTTAAGAGAGACATGGGGAATCAAAAAATTGCATTCCACAACATATCTCCTCAACTAAGCAAAATTCTTAGCAAATTGGTTTCTAGTACTCGTACAGAGTATGTCGAAATAAAAAGGAAAAGACAGTTAAGATTTGATGTCACGTACAAGGCGCTTGCGCATACGCTTATATGTATTTCGGCCCAATAGGCCTCATCAGAACGGCTTTCGCAAACGCTCTGAACGTGAAATAAATATCTTCTGTCTTAGGAAGTAACTCTAACATGGCTTCGTATTCGCTCCGTGCGTGACTGACGTGACACCTACCGCCTTCATCTGACAGTTTTGGACCTACCAATTTTCAGGTTAAACATGACATATGTTTGACATTGTTAAATACATGAGAAATTGACAAATATTAATAATTAACTTTTTAATTATATTTTTTCAGTTTATGTACAAAATAGGTGTAGTATTAAAAACTGGGTTTCTCAAAATTCATCATAATATATCTTTTCAAGCATAAACGGAAAAGAAAGGGAAAAATCTAGTACTGGCAAATCAAGTTTTTCACGTGAAAGAGCTTATATTCAAAAACAGTAATAGTAAAAGTTATGATATAAAAGCTAAAGTCATCAGGCACTCTGCAGTTAGCTTAAAGCCTTCTAAAATATCATTTAAGGTAAATTATTTAAATTTTTCCTATTTCAATTGCATAAAAATGCAGTTATGTGATATTTACTTTTTCATATTAATAGCACAGCTTCATCTTTTTCTTTTCTCTAATTTATATGTAATCTTTGGGAACCTATAAAAACTACACTTACTATTTTTGCTATTATTAGCACAACTAAATACTCAATATGTATTTGCACACATTTTGGATAAAATTTATGCGTAAAAAGGTAGGTCCAATTTTGTCATATTTCGCCGCTACGCACACTGGCATCGTTTTAAAGTACCCCTACCATGGTCACGCACGGAGCGAATAGACGCAATGTAGCGACATCTGATAATAAAATCGTAGACTAATTTTCGAAACCAAAAAAAAGTTTCTATTTATTAGTACTTTTTATATAGAATAAACCGTTCTTATAAAAACAAAGCTTGAAGCGACCAACGATTTTGGATGTCAGTTATGCGGACTAAATCAATGTTAAATAAAATTTGTATCAATTCGACGGTATAAATGGGATATATTCTGATTAGAGTGTCCTATCTACAAAAATCAAAATGCGTTTTAAAAGCTTAGAGTGCAGTTTTTGTACGCATTTTTTTTATTTTGTCGGAAATAAACTTTTATAAAGGTGTTAAATAAATAAATTTAACGCGATTTTTGTCATTTTTTATGATTCTCATGAGATTAATACAATTTAGACTATCATTTAACGGTCACTAAAGAGTTCCCAATGTGAGGGAACCGATAGCACGAAATTTTAGTTTCAAGTTTTGGCAACAACTGTAAAGCATTTGAAATATGACTAAGAAAATTATGAATTTAAACTTTCACATTACAAACGATCTAAAACATTTAAAACTTCTTTTTTATTTAAACTAGTAAGTTTTTAGAAATTACACAACTTGGATTTCTTGGAGGTATTTCCCGTGACGTGCGATCGTTTGTAATGTAAAAGTTTAAATTTTGCGTTTTTAGTCTTATTTCAGATATATTATATTTTTTACAAAAACTTAAAATCAATATCCTATGTTATAGATTTTAAAGATTAGGCCCCAGAAATAAAAATTTCAGTACGACCGGTTAATGAAAGTTACAAATTTTATTGATCTCATGAAAATCGTAAAAAATGGCAAAAATCGCGCAATTTTTAGTTATTAAACAGATTTATATTTAGGGCAAGGTTTTTAATATTAGCCTTATTAATGTACATGCCCCAACAGAGGACAAAGAAGACGAAGAAAAAGACAATTTCTATGATGAACTAGAAAGAATATAAATATGACAATTGTCCCAGAAATGACAATAAAATAGTAATCGGTGATTACTATTTTACCGTACATTGGTAAATATAGTCTCCATAATAAAACTAATTCGAATGGACACCGAGCAGTTACCTTCGCAGCCTCAAAGAACATGATCGTAGGAAGCACATGTTTTCTACACAAAAAAATACATATGGGGACTTCGCCTGATGTACTAACGTACAACCAAATTGATCATGTGATCATAGATGCTAGACACTTCTCCAACCTTATGGATGTCCGCACCTATCGAGGCGCCAATATTGATTCAGATCATTTTCTAGTCGGGCTAGAATCTCAAATGCGAAGAAGGAGGGAAGTACCAAAACAAGGCGCCTTAATATTGAACTTCTCAAAAACCCGCAAACGGTAGACAGGTTTCAAAACTATATTGAAACTAAATATATAACTATAGAGAATCTAACAATTAGTGAACAATGGGAAATGTGTAAAAATTATATAAAAGACGCAGAAAATAACATTCTAGGGCCGCAAAGACCACCACCACGCAATGAGTGGTTCGATGCTGAGTGCGAGGACATTACAAGAAGAAAGAACAATGCATATATACTGATGCAGCAAAGAAGAACCCGAGAAAAAGAATGAAAATATAAAGATCTCAGAAGAGAAGAGAAGTTCATTCATCGGAGAAAAAAGCAAACTTATGAAAATAGAATATTGGAAGAACTTGCGGCATTAAAAAAGGAAAATTAAACAAGAGAATTCTATAAAAATCTAAATAAAGCAAGAAAAGAATTTTAACCAAGGATCGGACTTTGTAAGGATAAGGAGGGGCATATACTCAATAAAAAAGAAAAAGTATTGAAAAGGTGGGTAGAACACTATAAAGAACTACTTACTATCGAAGTAGAAGATCCAAATCAACCACCCCCAGGAGCAAGCAACAATACTCCATTGGAGCCTCCATCAATTCGAGAAATACGGGATGCAATAAAACACCTAAAAAATAATAAATCTCCAGGAAGTGATGGTATACCCGCGGAACTTATTAAATGTGGAGGTGCTACTCTAACTAATCATATATATATAAAATAATAAGCCTGGAATGAGGAACAAATCGCGGAAGAGTGGTATTGGGATCGTTTGCCCGCTACACAAAAAGAGTGATCAATTGGAATGAAGAAACTATAGGGGAATAACCCTCCTTAATACAGCATACAAAATATTTTCGAGTATTTTATATGGTCGCCTGAATGCATATTCAGAGGAGCTTCTTGGCGAATATCAAAGTGGTTTTAGGCCTGGTCGATCAACAATAGACCAGATCTTTGTGCTAAGGGAAATACTGGAAAAAACCAATGAATTCATTATCGACATATACCATACCACTTTTCGTAGATTTTAAATCGGCCTATGATAGTGTCCTAAGAAATAAATTGTATGGAGCCATGGATGAATTCCACATCTCTAAAAAACTGATAAGATTGGTTAAGGCTACAATGCGTAAAGTTGTTTGCAAAGTCGAAATACAGGGCGAACAATCACAGGCATTTGAAACGCATGTTGGGCTGCGACAGGGAGATGCGCTGGCGTGTCTCCTTTTTAACATAGCTCTGGAAAAGGCAGTCAGGTGTGCCCAAATAAACAACAGAGGAAACATTTTTAACAAATTCTCCTATATTCCCATAATCCTTATGTCACAATCTGTGGGAAGTAGAAGTAAGGGTAGGCCAAAACTCAGATAGAGGGATGATGTAGATGAGGATGGTAGAAAAATAGGCGCAGAAAACTGGCAAGAGTTGGCAATGGATAGAATTGACTGGGGTAATAAACTTGGGAAGGTCGAGGCTCTTTTATAGGACTGTAGCACCAATGATGATTATGATGAAACAGGTTTATAAAAACTGACTTTACTTGCAGCAAAATGCAAAAATGGTATACAAATAGAAGCTATACTCTTTAACTTAGAACGCATTTTGATTTTTTTCAAAAAGACACTCTGATCAAAAGATATCAACGTTTTACCATCAAGTTGATACAAATCTTATTTAACATTGATTTCGTGCTCGTAACTGACATTGAAAATCACCGGTCACTTCAAGCCTTGTTTAAGAGAGAACGATTTATTATTTACAAAAAGTTCTTGTTTAAAATCATCATCATCTTTGTTAAAAATTATCTTAGCTATATTTCATATTTAAAATATTTTTTTACGGCGCACAGATTCTTGATAAATCGATATTTTTCGGTTTCCCCCCCTTAGAGTGGGGTGTTATGGGATAGCACAGCAATAAAAGTGGTAAACATTATTGCATCTATTTTTGAGGTCCCAAAATAGACAATCTCGGCAAAATTCAGCTTGTTGGTATGATTTTTAGAGGTAAAATTTCTGTTGACTGGACTATAAGGAGACTAAACTGGCTCTTGGAACGCAAACCAAATTTATCAATAGAAAATCAACTCCTATGATATAAATTAAGTCTTGGGTTATCATATAAAATTCTAGGGCTCAGCTTTTAATTCCAATATTAATTTTAAAAACACAACTATTTGGGCATGCAGCGGAGGACAGGACAAAGAAGTACTCTTTTTAGTATATCAAGCTTTCGCAAATCTTTATTTGCATCATCAGGGTGCTACAATAAACAAAATTAGTACAAATTACAGAATAAAAATGAGTTTGTATCTTACACTAGTTCAGGTTAGTTGTCATGGTTTTAGAAAATGGAATAAACAACTCATCTGGCTTCTACAAATAACGGCGAAAACGATCCAAAAATTGTTTGTACACAAGTTTTTACACAAAACACATATTTCATACTTAATGCTCACCATCGGAATGGCCCGACTGCATTTTGGAGTAGGTCAAGTACTTTTATCAAAAACCAAATATTTACTAATTTCACAGTAACGTGGGATCCCAACCGATTGATTGTTAATATCAATTTTCTGTTTTTTTTTTGCCGACATCATCTGCCGCACTATATCTTGAAGC
Source organism: Diabrotica undecimpunctata (assembly GCF_040954645.1). Taxonomy (NCBI): domain Eukaryota; kingdom Metazoa; phylum Arthropoda; class Insecta; order Coleoptera; family Chrysomelidae; genus Diabrotica; species Diabrotica undecimpunctata. Next base: position 127,214,978 of record NC_092804.1, on the reverse strand, counting down.
AAAACTAAAAAAACCTCAAAATTTTAGCGTTCTGCTATATATATATATATATATATATATATATATATATATATATATATATATATATATATATATATATATATATATATATATATATATATATACACCGTTGTTGCTCTAAGGTCTTCATTTTTGCTCTAAGGTCTACAAGTTTTATTTTGGTATATATGTGTCAGATTTTATTTAATTTAGAAAGTTTAATGTAAAACGTGTATATTTTAAATTGGTTATTTTACTTACAACAACATATTTTAAACAAAGTTTTTACATTTACAAAAATATACGACGGGTCTATATAAAAGAATAATATTTTACCTTGGGAAATAAATCATTTATCACACACTTTCCTATACCTTTTTGGCACACCCATCTATCAAATTTTCGTACACAAAACGACAACATCGTAAGAGAGTTGCGTAAAATCGCTTTTTTCTTTAACAGACTATTGATAGGTAATTAGAAAAAGAGGTTCTAGCATTATATTAATCAATGTATGTAATATACAGCCATCTAAAAAAAATTTATTTAAAAAGTCCAGGTAATCACTTAATACTAATATTTCTAGTAACATATTCACCGTGAAGGATATTGACGTGACAATTGCGATTTGAAAATTAAGTAAAGCATTTTTTTTAATTTGAATAAATATAAAATCCACAAGGAAAATAATTCCTGCAGCTGGCTGTATACCACGTATCACAAAAAGAGGTTAATCTTTGTATGTGGGTATATTTTATAAAAACCCTTAAAAGGGCAACATTAAAAACACGAACGTTTTCGGAACAACTGTTCCATCATCAGGTTAAAATACAGGTTACCTGTATGTGTATATAATATAGATATATATATATATATATATATATATATATATATATATATTTATTTTAAGGAGTATTAATGAAAATTTTTAAACATACTTTAATGCCTTACCTAATATTATAGCTTAATATTACAACAAACAATAAATTCCAAAGAACTCCTTTGTCTCACACAATTGCGTTTTCTACGACACAATAAACGATTTGTTGTCATGTCATTAAATAGGTTATTGAAACAGTAGATTAAATTCCTGTCACTATGAAAAATGATATGGACTCTCCGGGTAAATATGCTCCAGGACATGTGTGTATTTCAATTTGTTGAACAAGGCTATTATTTTTCGAAATCACTTTTACTGGAAACGTATTTCAAATACTACTACTACTAATACTTTGAGATTAAGGCATAAATAAATAAATAAATAAATAATTTAAAAACAATATGACTTTTTTTCATATTTTTGGCGGTTCTCTGTACGGTTTTAAGATTTTCTAAGAATCTAACTAAAAAATGTGAAGTCTGTAAGTAAAACATATAGGAAACCGCTAAAAAGTTTCCATGTATACAGAAAATATAAGGAAAATAGTGATGAGAAGGGATATATGGGTTTGATAAAGCATGTCAAAATATAACAAAGAGAAAAACAACGCAAATAGGATATAGAACAAAGACATCCATGACAGTCAAAAGAAGACAGGTAGTTTAGGAAGTAGCAGATTAAAAATAATATGATCCATTAAAAAGCTTCTCAAGTTAGCAGATATAAGTAATATAGCAGAAACTAGAAAATTCAACCAAAAATTCAAACAAACAAAAAAATTTAAACATTGCTTAAAAATGTGCAAATATAAAGAGAAAAATATACTAAAGTTAAAATAAAATAATGAAAATATGAAAAATGAAGTCCACAAGGAAACTAAGTTCCTGCAGCTGGCTGTATACCATGTATCACAAAAATTTTATTAAAATCCTTTATAAAAGGTATATAGTTAATTTAAAAAACCCAATAGGGCTATAGCATAACAAAAAAAGACTCTACACGTTGCCTTGTTATCAAATTCACTGGTAACTCTAACATCTTATCATATAAGATCGAATAATGTAAAATAAATTTAAACCAATAACTTTTAACGGGTTTTTACCCAAAAATTTAGTGGCTCAAAGCATGTACACCTAGACACTGATGATGAAATATGGATTCCGAAAACGTTTTGTTGTTGTGATATAGCTCTATTGGGTTTTTTTTTTAAATTATGAACCTTTTATAAAGGATTTTAATATTTTTCTGAAAAATTAAGTCTTTAAAGAAAAGTTTCAATGGAAGTGGTGGACTTAACTGATAATAGAATAATACTGGGTTAACTAAACAACAGAGAACGAAATTCACTCTTTTTTAAAAATGTAATTGAAGGAGCTGTCAATAGAAAAAAATTAGTCAGTCATCCTAGACAACATTGCTTATAATTAAGATCTTCTTCTTTTTATTAGAGTGCTTATCCGTTACGGATCTTGGACACTAGCATGGGTATTTTAACTTTCTTGACCGATACTTTAAAAAGTCTGGTAGTGGTCAAGTTAAACGTTTTTCGTAGATTATAAAGTAAGGATATTTTTCTTTTTCATCAAGGACCTTTTTTTTCATGCACCTTACTTTGAGGTATGGTCCGAAGTAGGTCTTCAGTGATATTTCAGTTACGGTCTGTGACTCTACTCTATATAGAATAACGAAGAATTTTAGTAAACAAACTTTTATTTTTAGTATTATATATCGTGACTGTGTTTTTTAGATTGTAAGATTAAAATTTTTTTTTTCATTTTGATAAAAGCTGATCTTACCTTCTCGATTCTTAGGTATATCTTCCATTGTTCACACTGTCCTTTTAAATTTGCACCCAAATAGCAAAAGTTATTTTTTTTTAATGAAACCGGTTCATCAGTTAATTCAAACCGTTTGATTAACCTAAGGTATCATCATTAGGAATTATGAATATTATATATACGATTCAAACCCACAAACCGACGTTATAGTTGCTATTACATTTTTGACATACGTATATATTGAATTTCGACAAAGGACAACAATGGCTGTTGCGGCTTTATGAGGAAGTTTTAATTAATTTAGAGGCAGAACCAGACGATGATGATGGGAGTTTAATAGACGACCATATTATAAAAAATATTAAGGATAAATACTCGGAAGAGGAGTTTGAAAATAAACAAAACTTACCTATTTTAAAAAAATGTTAGTCGAACAAGCTGCAAGAATACCCTGTCTTATCGATAAGGATAGAACCAACTACCAGGTGGTGAAAATATCCTGCATCAGCACGGAATGTTCGAACACGCGCTGAAAATATTGTCACCCATATACTTGGACATAAGGAAGCCATAAGGGGTAAAAATTAAGCTTCAGAAATATGGGAATGTTTCTTTTCTCCAAACATATTGGAAAAAATTGTTACTTACACCAACAAATTTATTGAAATGCAAGCCTATGACGTTTCGCAAATTCATTCTTTTCGACCGACTAATTTATTAGAACCAAAAGCATCATTGGGACTTTTGTCCCAATTGATATAATTTATGTTGTTAGTACAGATAACCGGAAAAACGCTAAGGATTTATTTAGAACAAACGGAATGGCTATGAATTTATTCAGACTTTCTATGTCCCAGATACAATTTCAATTTTTGTATACATAAATTCGTTTAGACGATAAAGCTACCAGGCAAGAAAGAGTAAGTCGACAAATAAGCTCCAATTAGAGAAATTTACGACCAGTTTATATCAAATTTATCCAAACATTACAATACATTCACGCATGCATTCACCACTATTGACGCAAAACTCGAGGGAAGTGTCATTTTAAATTTATATGCAAATAAAAAACCAAATCGCTACGGAATAAAAATATATGTCTTAGTGGACGCCAAAATGTATTATAGTGCAAATTTGGAAATATACCTAGGGAAACAGCTTACCGGGCCATTAAAATGGGATACTTCGAATTTGGCATTACTACCTAGTCTACACCCTGCCAAAGGATTTCCGACCAATTACCCCAACATCGTTTCTCATCGTTAGCAATACAGTAGAAGACGTTTCGATTAGAGGCATGGTTACGAGGATGTGTCCACACGGAAGGGTGGTATCGCTACTCATTTGGTACATAGTTCTAGACACCCTAATTAACCAACTCAGCAGCAACGGGTTTAACACAATAGTCTATGCAGATCTGGTAAGTTTGAGAACACACTATGTGAGAGACTATTAAGCTACCCTACGGCTAATAGAAACATGGTGCAAGGAACACTAACTATCTATGAATCCTAAGAAGACAGAGATGGTCCTCCTCACCAGGAAAAATAAAGAATCACGGGCTTAATACTCCCAAGGATTTTAAACCATAGCCTAAACTTTTTGACGAGGTGAAATACCTTGATATTTCCCTAGACAGGAAGTTAACATGAAACTGCTACTTCGATGATAGAGCTAAAAGAGCATATATTTCCTATGAGCAGTGTCAACGAACTGTCGGACATACCTCGGGCTTTTCACCCAGGGTGTTTGCCTAGATCTACACTGCTAACATTATACCAATGCCAACTTACGGAGCTATTGCTTGGGTACCAAAAGTGCTACAAGCAACAGCGATTAACAAACTAAACCATATTTAGCGGATGGCTTGAATAAATGTAACAGGTGCCATGAAAACAACACCATTTGCTGTAACGGAGTTGGTCATTGGCATCACCCCTTTAGACATACATATCAAAGCGGTGGCGCTGGTGACAATGATACGACTGCACTCAATTAAACCAAAGTTAATCTTTGACAAATCCTACAAAATCGAAACAAGAGAGTAAAGGAAGTCAAAAGTGGCAAATGTGTATTGCATATGCATCGATGGCTCCAAAATAGAAGAAGGCTTAGGATGCGGTATATACTCCAGATCACTAAACCTGAGAATAAAGTGGAGTATGAGCAAAATTGCCATCGTAGTTCAGACAGAACTGATTGGTATCTTGATAGCCGCAAAAGACATAACCCAAAAAGGTATAGCAAGGATAACAATAATAATCTATACAGATAACAGACACGCGCTAATAATCTTGAATAGACCATGTGTCACATCAGAGTTAGTAATGTAGTATTACGAGTGACTAAATCAAGCTTCAAATAGTATTAAGATCATTTTAAGGTAGTTTAAAGGACATAATAGGAATTAAGGCAACCGCATTGTTGACCAATTGGCTAGGAAGGCGGCAGACATAAGACTCTTAGTACCTGGAAATCTTTTTGGCTAGTTAACTTCAACAATCGCGGAAATTTTCAAATGTCTCTTCCATATACAAACTGTGAGACGATATGAAGAACGGCAAGCATATAGACTTGCCAGGGTAACACAGAGTACCCTTAAAAAGTCGGCATTAAAGAAGTTCTTGGAAATGACCAGGAAACACCTACGCTTGACAGTTAATTTTTTTAACTGGTTATTGCCAATTCCGCAAACACGTCCACACACTGTAGATTACTGGGTAGTAATTACACCTCTATGCAGGAAGTGTGAACGAGAAGACGAAATTGTGAATGCCCGGATTTATCGTTAGTACGAGAGTACGTGTTCGGCGAGTCTTGGCCCACACCTGCCCACATAAGGGAGATGTCTCCTGATGACATGTCCACCTTCCTATAAATAGCAGAAGCTAAGGCAGACAGCTCTCTGGAAAGATGAGCTCACAAATAAACGTGAGCCTCCTTAAATGTTTTTAGCAAGACCATAAAAGTTCATTATGTTTGATTTTAGAGATCTTGTTAGTATCGTCCTACATTACCATGATGCTATTAACGAGGAAACTGGCAAACTGGAAATAATCATGAACTAAAATAAAACGAAAGGAGGTATCGACGTTGTTGACAAAATGTGCGTAGCCTACAATTGCGCTCGTGCAAATCGTAGTTGGCTAATGGTTATTTTTAAAGTATATTAAACGTTTCTGGAATAAATAGTTAGTCATTTACACTTTAAATATTAAAAAAATCGATGAAAGAAAATTCTTGATTTCAACTGCTAAACTCACATATTCGTCGACGAGCACAACAGCAAACCATTTACGGGTTATCTGCGATCTATTTGCGTCTTTCTGAAGTATGTGGAATAAAAACTGAGAATGGTGCTCCCCATAATTAAACTCATGGACGATAAGATTATGATGCTCAAAATTTAAAATAATGGTATATTATTATGATGGAATATAGATAGAGAACATTTTTCTTGTTTATTAACATTTAAGTAACTGTTTTATGTTTTAGTGGAACCAGAATTATTTATTTGCTATTATTATTCTGATTTTATTAAAAGCCTGTTCATAAAAATGACACTTTTTTTAATACCCGCTTAAAAATGTAAAAATAACAAAAAAAATATATAAATATTATATATTTATATAGAGAATAAGGTGCAAAATTATTATATTATAATAAATATTTGTTCACGTTCTGCTAAATTTTTATTTTTTTTTAATTGTAGAAAAAGTCGGTTTATTTCATTTGAAAAAAGTGAAAAATATATTAATATCTATAAAAACCAGAGTCTTCTTCCGGACAGGTACTATTTCATTAAAAGATAATTTAAAAGACATTTATTTTGATACTGATGGTGATGTGGTTAATCAAAATGAGTACTTACTACAGACTTTTTTAACCATAGTGTACAAAGCCAACCAATTAAACAATCTTAGTCATTATTTGAGTTAATTTAGAAATTGGGAGATATAATAAATATTTCTAAAGTTAAAAAGAAGATATATAAAAAAATTAAAAATGATTTTGTCCTTTAAAATTTTAATGGAAAAAACGTTTAAATAACTTCATGGCTCAAGACCTTTGAATCAGAATGTTTGCTAATGAAGACATCATTATGATTCTACGTTTGTTCCTTGATGGAATAGAAAGGAATGGACTGAATCAAAAATAATAACATTAGGCTTAGATAATAGTTTTCAGGTATGAAAAATTAACATTTTTGATAGTTTTTGTGATGTAGGTTGGAATAAACGTAGAGAACCTTATTCTTTCAGGTATATAGGTGTCAACTATGCATTTCGTAAAGAAAATTTATTATTAAATGTTAAAAATGACTTTCCTGTTGATATACTAATTGATCTAATTGTAGCAGATATGCCAATTTTTATACAAGGTAACACTAATAGAGCAGTCGTTAAAAAAATAAAAAACTGATATGTGAATTACGAAAATTGGAAAGTTTAATTATAAAAAAGAAGAAAAGAAGAAAAAATCACAAATAAAACTGGTTCTTGACCAAATACGTACCAAATCAAATACTTTAACATTAGAAGAAAAGAAACCTTATCAATATTGTAATAAAAATTATTTCCTGGGCGGTTTCATCCAGAAGTAATATGCCAGTTAGAACAAAAAGATAGAATAACAACACAAGAAGGCGAATTAAATAATATTAAATATGTTAATACTATTGCTATGAGAAGACCTTAAATAAATCAGTAACTAACCAAAAAACTAGATTTGCTGTAATTGATCAAATTAAAAGTATTCCTAAATATTAAAAAAATTTGTGGAGTTTATAATCCAGGCTGAAATGTTACTCTTCTGAATTCGAAGGTGGCAGAAAAGTTAAGATTAGATATTCATGAAGACAGGAATACGTTTAAAACGATAAATGGCACAGCAAATTTTGGAGGAAAATTATTTGCAAAAATAAAAGGTAATAAAATTGAAAAAAATATTAAATCTTTTTGTATTTAATGATGAATATTTCAAGTATGATATTCTACTTGGATTAGATTTTACTAGCGGACCAACTCGACATCGAGTTTTTTAAATGAAATTTTTATTTTGCGAGAAAAATTAAGAGATCAATACAAACAATATAAGCAAGAATATACATAACATGCATCAATAATAATGCAAGTAAAAAAAAAGTGATTATGTAAGTCGACCTCAAAACCGGAATGCAATTTTTAGTTCATCAAATGTCGACATGGATATCATTTAGCAGTTAATTTTGCATGCTAATCACGAATCCGGTGTCAAATTTGCTCTATCTTGACGTTTTATGCGCGTTTCGGGCCACTTCCGGTGTCGGATCGCAACCGGAAGTACATATTTAGATTCGTCTCGACGAGACCTTTCGATCCATATATACGTTGTGGGGTCTAAAACTTAGAGTAAATTTTAACTTCCGGTCATCTTAAAACCGGAAGTGAATTTTTATATCAAAAGTATATCTTGACAATCTCATACGTAATACTAATAATATTCCGAAAAAATATTTTATTTATCTAATATGGTTTTTGAGTAAAGTGGTGGACAAGAAAAGGGCTTAGCGTTTTAGTATATAAGATTTTGAATTCATAAATGAAACAAAATTTTTATTTAGAAGTTTATAAACGATTGAATGTATATACTTAAGATTTACTTTAAAAGATTAAAAAATGTAACAATACTATTAATATTACAGAATGCTTAATAAACTTTAATGAAGAAATTCCCACACAGCTTTTCGAAGCAAAATTATAACATTTGTTACAAGATTAGAGAAATAAAATTGATATATTATTAAATAAATATGACAATATTTTTACAAAACATAAATATTTCATTAAGCAGGTTTGAAATTATGAAGCACAAATAATTAAACTTTTAGAAGCTAAATTTGTTGCAAATAAGCCTTATTGATGTTTAATAAGGCTTCAATAGAGGATCAAAAAGAAATGGAATTTCAAATAAAACAATTGTTAAGAAGAATCATCTCATCTTCATCATTTGCAGCCCCGGTTCAATTTGGCTCTTAAGAAAAGATGAATGAAATAAAATTATATTGTGTATTGATTTTCGTAAATTACACAAATAAATTATTTCTGAATCGCAACCTTTTCCTTTAATTGACGAGATTTTAGCCAAAATAAAGTATGCTAGATTTTTTACTACCTTAGACATAAATCCTGTTTTTTTTTTGTGTATTTCAGTTTGGATAAAGATAGATATAAGACAGCCTTTGTTACAAAAAATGGTCATTGGCAATGAAAATGCTTACCTGTTGGACTCAAAACATTTCAAGCAATATTTCAAAGAATTTTAAGTAATATTATCAGAAAACATCATTTAAACTAATTTTGTAAAAACTACGTAGATGGCATTTTAATATATCCATTACCAGCACAAGACACGAGAAAAAACCTACGACAGTTTTTAAGAAAAGTAAATTTTTACCACAAATATATAAACAATTCAATTATGTTATTAAAGTCATTTCATAATTTACTGGAAAAGATATAAAATTTCATAGGTATTTAAGCTGCCAAACAGCTTTTGATAGGGTAAAAACTATCCTCTAATCGGAACCAATTCTATCTTTTTTTGACTCAAATCCTTTTACAAATATATAGAGATGCTAGTATTTTAGGAATTGATACAGTTTTGAAAAAACCAAAGAGATGGAGAAATGAAATTAGTAGCTTACTTCTCGAAAAATTAAATAAATATCAAAAGAATAAAAAAAGCCATATTAGAATGCCCTGCGATTAAAGAAGCAATAAAATTTTGGCAATACTGGCTAATGGGACGAAAATTTGTAGTTATTACTGATCATAAGCCCCTTGGTGTGGGAGAACTTCGTACAAGACCAGATGAAGAATTAAGGGATATTACACATGTTCTTTTACAATTTAATTTTGATATTAAATATGAACCTGGAAAAGAAAACGTAGAAGCCAACTGCCTTTTTAGAAATCCATTTTTGGAAAACATAAACTAGTAAACCTAGTTACCTGGTTAAGTGTTTAGTGTATTCGGATAATGGACAATGGATAACTTTTTTTTGTGTAATCTGGCTTACCCTTCTGTAGTCTACACAAAAGCGAGTAGATCTATCTTATTTAGTTACTAAGAATACAGGTGAACATCAGGGGTGCGAAGCTTCTTTAATGATATTATCATTTATCATATCTTTTATTATGTTTTCAACTTCTTTTTGTCTCGCAAGTGGTAACCTTGGTGGGGCAAGACAAATTGATCTTGCATTTACAGTATAAATTATATATTGTACTAAAGTAGTACAACCTGTAGATATCTTAGTTTCAGAATAAAAGTGGTAGTTTTCATTAATATAAATTGAATAATTTTTTATAATTGTTCAGTTGTTAAGTGATCAATATTTTTGATTAGTTGTGTCAAGAGACTAGCATCAACTAGATTTATAAAGCTGTATTCTTTTCTAGATATTTTTTGTTTTTATTGCCGTACAGATTAATATTTGTTTACTATAACTCTTACTTGAGCTATCGATTCTTCCAAATTTAGCCCTGGTACATCACACTTATTTTTTAAGGCATGAACTTCACACTCGGGTCTCAGAAACCCAAAGCTGTTTTTTAGCAAAAAAACAGAAAATGTGAATATTTGATGGATTTGGGAGAATTTTTAATCTTAGTAAAATGTGTAGAAAAAAATTTAACCATGGTGTGGTATTTCACAAAGAGATATATTTGTTGAAATTCAAAAATAACATAAAATAATATTCAAACATAAAACATTGTTATTAAAACAAATAAACATTAAATTGAAATTATCATCTACAAAATACACCTGTATAACTATCCTTGTAACAAAAAAATAAACTCTTTTGGTAATATAAGTCTTAGTTATTCTTAGCCAGGTCTTCAGTTTCTTGGATCTTAATGTTCGCATTCACATCATATCTGGGCTCTATGTTCCATGCAATATGGTCTGCGACACTCAAAACACGCAAAACTGGTTTTTCTACCTTTTTCTTTTGCACAAAAGCAGCATCTAACTTTTTTTGTTAAATGAACATCATCTTGTGGTGAGGGGACTTCAATTCCCAGAATTTCAGAAATTCTTTGCCGCAGTGTTTTTCGTAAAGTAGCCACGGTCAATCGTTCTTGTAACCATGGTTCAATTAGACTCATTCCTAACTGCTTTAGAAAAGATTTTCGATTATTGTTTCTACTTTCCTTCCAGTGCGGATTTAAGAAAGAAAACAAAACCATTGCATTTATTCCACTAGCATCAAGTATATTGAAAAAAACTCGTAGCGACCAACATCTGGTCTTCCGTGAGGTAGTGTAAGAATGGCAGAGCTGATTAAATGTATCTGTTCCTCCCTTCGTTTCATTATACGAATGTATAATATTGGGCTTACCCGAAATGGCATTAAGAGAGTCATCAGAATGCAATATTGACAGCAAAAGAACAATTTTGTTTTGTTTAGGAGTATATGAAACAAGAGTTTTATTTCTATCAAAAGCAAATAGCGATGTACCTACTTATTTTTTTTTGAGGAATGTAGCAGGTATTTCTCTCTTATTTTTTCTCAAAGTACCTAGGAGAGTTAATTGATACTGTTCTAACATTTGTTCGGCTAAGAAAATTGACGTAAACCAATTATCAAGAGTGAGGTTTCGGTTAGTTCCATGTATTGGTTGTGAAAGTTTTCGAACATAATGAGCCGGTACTGATTCATTGTTTTCTGTGGTTACTTTTCAAACGTATGAAATTGCATTGAGCAGATAATATGTTTTTAAATCATTTAGCATCATTATTTTCATTCCAAACTTATCAGGCTTACTGGCTATGTAGATTCGAAATGGACGTTTTCCTCTATATCCTACAAGCTGTTCATCTACAGTAAGTATTCGTATGGTGTATAGTACGATTTACAGTGATTCACAAAAATGTCGAGTAATTCTCGTATAGGTGCAAATTTATCCACTAATTTTCTTTCTGTTTTAGTGTCCTTACTATCAAACCTCAGACATAAGGCTATAAATTGGAATCGCTGCTGTGAGATCGTCGCCCGAAATATTCCATTTCCAAATTTTACTGACCAAAGTTCATCTAAGTTACAGTAAGATACTTGTAATGCACCTGCTAAAAATAACAGCTCAATGAAAGCCTTCACTTCTGTTCTAGTTGCTGGTCTTGTGTAACTCTGCTGTCTAATATCATTGCATTTACGAATGACTTCTTCATTTGAGTGCAAAACAATAACATCTATCCTTTGCTCGTTGAACAACAAATTCCAAGATTGTTCAGGAGATTGAACTGTGCTCGCTTCTCCTTTGGGGCCAGGTAAATGTATTACAATGTTTTCTTGTCTTGTACGACCCTATCGTACAATTGTTGTAATCTTCATTAGACTCCAAACATATCGTCTACGATGTCGTTTTTACTCTCATTCTCCCATAAATGGTCTGCCTCTCTCTGTAATTCTACCTTAGCTAAAGGACGACGATTTTCTCTGCTAGTTGATGCCTTTACTCGAATATTTTCTTTACTAGTTGACGCCATTATACTAAAATAAATAAAAATAAGTTGAAACAAAATTATTACCGTAAACATCACCCTTGGGTCCGGGTACCCATGCTTGTACTTCTGGAAATATCTTACCTCGTTGTTTCACTAAAATGCAGCGGATGACCCGTATTCTAACTCGGCTTACGACAGACTGAATTTACATCAAGTGACGACACACATAAACCACTCATGCGCATGTCACATTGCAATGAATGACTCTTTAGGTTTCTGAGACCCAACACTGCAGTTCCAGGGTTAGGACAACTTCTTCATTTTCAATAAACAAAATTTTATTTTAAGGATCTATGATAAATCTTTTTTGCATAATATCCACCCCAAAAACGCATTTATCTTTATGAATCTCAGCTAACTAACCTAACCTAACCTAGGTTAGGAAAAGATAACTCTTAATAATTGTACAATTTATATAATTAAAACAGGTAGAGAAAGGCCTACAAACCGTAAAAATCAACGACTTAGAAGCGTAATGCTACAATAAATCGAAATAAAATACCACCGTTTTAATTACCACTACATTACAAATTACAGGCAAATATTTACATTACAGAATTTTTTTCGATATTTTGAAGTGTATTATATTATTGTATATATTGTATATTCAAACCCCAATATCTTGTCAATCATTTGAAAAGCTCTTATTTTTAATAACATGGTTTTCTTGCTTTGAAAAACACCATTAGCGTACAACTAAAATGTAGACATAACAATTCAATATCATTAATTCAGTAAAAAGGAAACTGTTTTTTATCTGGGATTTTAATGGACGAAAATTACGGTAGATTTTGTAGCAAAATAAAAAATATTTTTATTTGAGATATGTAATATTGATGTAAAATAACAAATAATTGTGAAAATGTTATATGATAAGAGATAGAAACAACTAGCAATCGTTAATAACTATGAAAACTAATTTACTTTAGAAGGACATTATAGACTACAAGCAAGTGGGAAACTGAAAAAAAATCATTTGACCCAACATGAATCACATATAAATAAATAGTATATTATGTATAACAACAATAAAACTAAGGCTATGCAATTACCATTCACTTGAGAGAAGACTGTCACATATACAAGAGGTATGATTCGGCAAAGTTGGAATGTTTTTAATAAAGAAATTGCTCCCAAGAAATAGACTTTTGCCAAAAAATCTAATCAAAACTATCGTCAGTGTTTACCATAGACAACCAACATTTATACGTATGACGAAAGATGGTGGTTTACAAAGAAATTGACGAAGTTGAAATTTATGTATATGTTGGACTGTTAATATGCACTGGTGTCCTGAAAAGTAAACCAGAAACTATAACAATGTTATGGCAAGATTACCATTGTTTAAGAGAGCACTACATTCTACAACAATGTCACGAAACAGGATTTCACAAATAATTAAATGGATGCATTTTAATGATAAAGTTGTTTGGGAACACCGTGGACAAACTGATAAACTGGCACCCATTCGACACGTGATTAAATAGTTCGTTAATAATTGTCCAAAACACATAATCGCGGATCTCATCTTACCGTCGATAAACAGTTAGTACCGTTTTGTAAGAGATGTCGATTTATAGTCAACATAAACAGCAAATAAAAAAAATCTATAATTAGATTGCAATAATTTGTGGAAAAACAAGAAGATACTCCGGAATCCGACCAAGGAAGAAGGGGAGTTTTAGATTTAATTTTCATTCTGATTTGAGTCATGGTTGTGGTATTACCATAAATAATTTCTTTACTGCTTTAGAATTAGCAGAAGATCTTATCGACAAGAAACTAACAGTATGTGAAACTCTACGAAGGAATAAAACGTGTATCCCTCCGGAGATTGGACCTGCTCAAAATCGTGATATTTTTCTTTAGTTTTTGGATTCGGAATTATTCGGAAATCACATTAGTTACCTATGTCTTAAAAGCAAACCGAAGTATTATACCCTAACACCAACATTCAGTAGTTTCCGAAGACAGAAAAAAATTCATCTACTAACACATTACAATGCATACATACATAGATTTCCGTAGACACACTAGACAAGGTGATTGCCGAATATACCTGCAACAGACAGTGCAAAATTTGACCAGCTACTTTGTTTATGAACATTGTTGACATTGCAGCATTAAATGCTTTCGGGATGTGGGTTCATCTCAGCCCTTAATAAAAATATAAATATTTTAACAAAAAAAGGGAGGTTTTTGTAGGTTAGGCAAAAGGCATTTAGACCCATAATTAAAAAAAATCGACCCATCAATCCAATCTCGTCTAACCAATAAATAAAAGCAAGTATCAACCAGATATTAAAAGAATGCGAATATGAACACAATGTAGAAGAACCCGTGATAGAACCGATTTTATTATAACCAAAAAGACAAGGAATGTGCCATATGGCCAGCTTGGAACTAGAGTGGTCTATGTTACCTACATGTTTGTCAAAATTTAGTTAACATCAAATTTAGATGGAAACCAAAATCTATGTATCTAAAATTAATATTGAAATCATTCAAAAGTGGTCTAAGTAACGATGTGTAATATAGACAACTTTAGTTAAAATATTAGAAGAATTCTATAGTGGTCTATGCAGCAATCTCCGTTACACGACAAACATTACTGTATTGACAACACTGATTCATAAGCGAACTATAAGAAAGATCGGTTGATACGGTGCACGTGTTTGTTGATATATTGACGTTATTAGTTCAAAGTAAATTTTTTACTTATATAAAATATGGCTAAAATGCCTAAAAATTATAATGTTGGAACATCTCGTACATTTATAATTATTTCTACTGCATTGCAAGCGTATGAAAAAAGTGATTCAGAACCTTTTTCTGGATCTCGTGACGATAAATATGATCCACCAGACAACAGTACACTTATGGGTGAGTAAATTATAAAATACTCGGTTGCCCAATTTAAACACGTTTCGCGTTTCTGAATATTTTAAAAAAAAAAATCTGTAATATCTAAAAATTGTATTGGTTTTTTTATTGCAGAGTTAGATGCAGATACGCCTGTATTAAACGTGCCGAATATGGAAAATCTTCGTAGATGGGGAAAACATACAAGAAAAGCAAAACGAGATACCGGTGAAGAGCACAAAAATATTAGGGGGAATGTTGTGCCATATAAAATGTTTATCGCAAGTAATGTAATGAGAATGTACCTGACGACATCCAGACAAAAATTCATGAGATATTTTATGGGTTAAAATCCTGGAATGCTTCAACAGCTTGGTTGTGTAACACTGTAAAAATAATATTACCAAATAATATTCTTCTTCTTCTTCTCGTGCCACTCCTAGCGGAGATTGGAAATCATCATGGCCACTGCGACTTTGTTAGCAGCGCGCCTAAAAAGTTCAATCGAACTACACCCGAACCATTCACGTAGATTACGAAGCCACGATATTTTTCTTCTTCCCACACTTCTTTTGCCCTTAATTTTGCCCTGCATGATATTTCTTAAAAGTTCGTACTTTTCACCTCTCACAATGTGCCCCAAGTATTCCATCTTTCTAGTTTTTATCTCATTTAGAATTTCGCATCTTTTGTCTAAAGTTTGGAGTACTTGCGTGTTAGTGACGCGGTCCATCCATGATATTCTGAGAATGCGCCTATAGCACCACATCTCGAAAGCTTCGACGTTTTTTGTGGTCAACTGTTTTGGTGTCCAAGCCTCTACTCCATACAACAGGGTAGAAAAGACATAACACCGCAGCATTCGTATTCGTAACTTTATATTGATATCACGATTGCAAAAGAGTTTGCGCATTCTATTAAAGACTGATCCAGCGATTTCTATTCTACATCTAATCTCTTTTGTTTGATCAGTATCGTCTGAGATCCAAGCACTTAGATATTTATAACAGGACACACGCTCAATCGTTGTATTGTCTATTACAAGATTAGCTCTGATGTTCTTTGATTTCGTGATTACCATAAATTTAGTTTTTTTCAAATTAATTTTTAAGCCGTAACTGTTACAGTATATATTGAGACTTTAAACGAGATGTTGTAGTTCTACTAGCGTTCCCGTTAGGAGAACCGTATCGTCAGCATACCTTATATTGTTGATCGTCTCACCATTTATTATCAGACCAAGATCTTCTTCCTCGAGTGCTTGTTCACAAATAGCTTCACTATACAGATTAAATAAAAGTGGCGACAAGATGCATCCCTGCCGGACTCCTCGACGGATTTGAATTTCTTCTGTTAGCCTACCCTCAACCTTCACATTTGCTGTTTGATTCCAATATAGGTTGCATATAATTCGAATATCTCGGCTGTCTATATTTTTCTTTATTAGAATTTGTCTTAGTGGTTCATGCTGTACTTTGTCAAAGGCCTTTTCGAAATCAATAAAGCAGGTGTAAATTTCTTGGTTCATGTCTAAGCATCTCTGTGAGAGAACGTTCATTGCAAACAGAGCCTCCCTTGTACCCAGCCCTTTTCTGAATCCCATCTGAGTGTTACTGATGTCTACGTCTAATTTCCTATAGATCCTATTATGGATTATTTTCAGAAACAGTTTTAGAGCATGACTCATCAAAGCTATCGTACGATATTCGCTGCATACCCTTGTATTTGCCTTTTTTGGCAGTAGTATAAAGGTCGAACGGAGCCATTCCCTAGGTATTATTCCAGTTCTATATATTGTGTTAAATAGATCTAGGAGTATTTTAATAGATTCATCGTCCATAAGTTTGAGCAGTTCTACGGGAATTTCATCAGGACCGGGGGCCTTACCACTTTTTGCTTGTTTGATTGCATAATCTATTTCTTCTCTGATTATATCAGGCCCTGTATCATCTGTATATTCGTTTGAGATTTCTTGTCTATCTTTGTCATCAAAAAGTTGTGATATGTATTCTGTCCATCGATTCATTTTTTGTTGTAAATCTGTTATGAGTAAACCATCTGTATCTTTGATCTGTCCTGTCTGTGTTGTTCTTCTCATTCCTGTCATTTCTTTAATCTTTTTGTGTACATTAAAAAAGTCATATTTTCGCTCCAGTTGTTCCAACTCCTGGCATTGCTCACTTAGTATCTTTCTCTAGCTTCTCTTATTTTCTTTTTTATCAGTTTATCTGTTTCTTTGTATCTTATCGGATTATTTGTTTTGTGTACCCTTCTTTCACACACCAACTGTAGTATTTCCTTATTCATCCATTCTTTATGTTTCCTTTCTTTCTTTTTTTTCTTTCAAATAATATTATACAGAGTTAAATAACCAAAAGGTTTGTAAGAGTTTTTTTCTGCGAGTGTTGCAAATAAGCAATCACCGCTTGGACTACGCCTTAAGAATTAAAAATCGCAATGGTAGCACTCTTTCGTCTCCAGATCAGAAAGGAAAGAAGGTTCCAGGGAATAAGAGGATAAGTTAGAATGGATAAGGTAACACGTTAGAAATTTTTCTAAATATTAAAGCTATTTCGAAAATAGGGTTTCAAGTGGATTGTATTTAGAACTTACATTGACTGTAACAAAAATGTATACTATATCAAAAATAAATGCGAGGTTAAAGGAAAACTCATATTGAAAAAAGGTTTATCAAAAACAATTTTTGAAACAAAATTTAACATGCATTTCTATATCCTGAAAAAGGCCACATGTTAATGTTGTGATGCTCTTAAAATTGCTATAAATTTTGAAAATGATAAGGCAAAATGTATAGAAATTACAGAGAAAAAGAAAGAGCACATGACATCGCTGCAAAAGCTAGAACAAGCTTGAATGATTATAAAATAGAATATCTACATCTGGAAAGTACGAGTGTATTGTTACTTTCGATTTAGAATGGACCCTTCTATGGCCTTACCTAAATAAAGGGGAGGTATACTATTTAAGACCACTGCACATTCATAATTTTGGAATACATTCCTTTCAATGGAGAAAAATTATTTATGAATTTGTGGTTTAAAACTAAGTGAGCTACAGGGTCCTGGGAAGTAACTAGTTGTTTGTACCAGTATTTAAAAACAATAGACTAATGTCTACTAAAAAATTAATACTGTTCAGAAACTGTTGCGGTGGTCAAAATTGTAACTGGAATCTGGTTTTTTAATGATATACATGGTGAATGTGCTGTCAAATATTCAAGAAAATTTATGCCTATTATCTCGTTACAGGTCATACGTATTTACTCAATAATTCTAACTTTTCTTTTGTTAGTCGAGCTCAAAAGAAACGAAGTAGTAACATCTATACACCAGACGAATGGATTGATCTAATTAAAAACCGCAGAAAACATAACCCGTTCCTGGTAAATAATATGGTTGGAAAATTTGTGTCTTTTGTGTCTTTTGAGTATTTCAAGATTATCAAAGTTTAATTCGAATGGGTGCTATGATATCTAAAATGGGTAAAATAAAATTTACACAAAGATCGTCACTTATGGAGTACAACGATAATTGTAGCGATATTTACAAGTCAGTCGATCTAAATAAAACTGCTAATCTCAATGATTTGTTAGAACCACTGAGGAGTTACTCACCACCGCCTGCAACGGTACAAAAAAAGACAAAAAAAATGCTTCAGTCTGTACCGCCAATTCGTCATCCATTTTACATGTCTCTACCCCACCACAACCGGTGATGCGAGGTAGACGACAACTTGGATGTGCTACCAGTAGTTCGAGGTCACCAACCAAATGAAGATTAAAAAACAAATTCTATAGTGGTTTATGTTACGATTTTGTAAAAAAAAATTTATAATTAAAAAATTTTCAATGAAAAGTTTTATTTCCTATTTGATATTGATTTTTGCAACCTTTAGAAATAGAATTGTTTAATAGTTTACACTTTATTTCTAATCTTAAATAGAGGGTAAATTTAAACGCGTTTTTTCCGATATTACTTTTTGCTAAATAGACCACTCTAGTTCCAGCTAGCCATATATGCCCAAGAAAGAAAAATTGCAAGTATTAAAGCAAATATTATAATCATAATTGATTTTATGCATCATTTATAACTTAACCTTGCATTTTTGGCGTATAAATATATATTATTTGTAAGTATTTATAAATTGTTAGCGATGCATTAACTTTAATTTTTAAGATATTTTTCTCTCCACCATTGGTAATTTAATCGACAGTTTCATCTTACTTTAATGGTTTTCAACATCAAACGCCAAAAACTCAAAAATTGTAAAAAAACAGACATTAAACAAAATTACACTGCTCCCTGAGGAGTCCTATCACCTGTATTTTTTCCTAAGTAAGGAAAAGAAGTAATATATTTTGTGTATTATTGATAAAATAAAAAAAATAAATAATAGTATTATACTACTTATTATTATATTAAAAGTATGATTAAACTATTTTAGTAGTACGTATTACATAAAATTTATAGCAAATATTTAATAAACTTTTAAATAATTTACTTTGCAGTTTCTGCGAAATTAATTTAATATCATATTATTAGAATAAACAGAATTACACAATTATATACATAATATGTAATTTTCATCAAAACCAAAAAAAAAAGATTACATCGAAAATTTTGATATAATCGATTTGTTAATTTTAGGTTACATCAGTTGATACTCGAAATGAAGATCATTTATTATTTATGTTATATTAATTAAGTAATAACAGCTTTTAATCGTGATGTGAATCAAATACAAGTGTGATGGTAATTGATTTTGAAACAATTATTAATTGAATTTGTATTAGGCTGAAATATGAATAAAATATGTAATATAAATATTAGATAGAAAAAGTGGGTAAACAAATAGGTTTTACACAGTGATAATAATAATATTTAACAAAAGGAATTAAAATCTATGTGGCCATGGTCTGCTTCTTTATATTTATTAGTTTTTTTTTTCCTAATGAGCTTATAAATATAATGTTAACGAAACGTTGGATTAGAGAGAGCGAAAAGTTCGGGTTCGTTCGAAAAAATATTCTCATGAGATTCTTTTGCATATTAACTTTCATCAGATACACCATAACAAGAGGTCACCGAGGAGAAAAGTTGTTTAAAATTTTTTAAACAAATTGTAACAATCAACTTTTAAGACCGGACAATGATTTTTTTTAATTCTTTGGATCATTCTGAACAAAATAGGTATCTTATTTTTTAAATGAAATTTACGATTTTTCAAGGCTTAACAACACAAGTAAAAATATTATTTTTTAATTCACCAAGGACATAAATTCAAGGTCAAACTGTGTTTCTATCATTTCCCGAAAAGTATATTGAGCCTATTTTATTTGAAAACATTGTTTTTAATTCGATACGTAAACGTCCGCTCGGACTGCAGCATGTAAAGAGAAAAAAACAAGATCAAGGGCACACATTTTTGCTGGTTTATATTTTCATTGTACAAATGAGCGCTACGAGCTTCATTCTCAATATAAAAAAAGTGGTGTAATAATTATTTATGTACCAAGGGTCTTATTAAGATGATTACGCTTGGAGAGCAACATAATCCAGTAAGAGAGCCTCTGGCCCGGGGAATGGATATTACTCGATGGGCATAATCATCCAGTAACATCAGTGACACACACAAAATATGCATATACATTTTGTAGGTGCAGTAAAATATTACGTAAAAAACGTCTCAATTTTAGTTTTTATACTATAATGTGCAGTAAAAATCAAATCTTGTGTGCACCACTGATATTAACAACAGATTACGCATATCGAGCAACATCCATCTTTTGGTCCAGAATCCCTTTGGGTGGATTATTTTGCTCTCTAGGGAAATGGTTTTAATAACACCCTTGGTGGATGAATAACTAATAAACCATTGTTTTTTTAATTAATAATAAAGCGATTAGGACAGGGCCGGTATTTATTTTAACAATAAAAATTTAAACCATTTGTGCCCAAGATCTTGTTTCTCTTATACACGCAACAGCCCCGAGCTTCGGTCCTGTCATAAGCGCTTCATTAACGATTAAAAAACAATGTTTTAAAATTAAATAGGCCCAAACTACTTAAAGGGAAATGATATAGCAAGATTTGAAATTAAATTAAGGCTCTTGGTGAATTCAAAGATTGTTTTTGAAGTTATACTTCTATACGCGCGCTCCACGTTGGAAATTTGTATGGGAGTGAATCTGTGAAATCATTACATATGTAAGCGAATGAGTAGGAGAGAGACAGAAGATATATTTTCTCTCTATTCCTCTCTCGAATATAAAAATGTTCCTTTTGTATATATAATTTAATATTATATATATATATATATATATATATATTATATATATATATATACACTCGCGATCATAAAATCCGGGTCATCTTGAAAATCACTGATATTTCATTTTTAACGAGCTTTATCGTAAATAATAATAACACAAATACAAACTAATGCATGTTTCTGATAATTTTTGCGGTTTCCTTTATAACAAAAAATTACAATAGTGCCGATTTCGCGGTAAAGTGCACACTTTGCAAAATAAACGCTACCTGTAACTGCCGCTTGTTTTAAATGTCTCATTTGTGCTTCGACTTTCTGTTCAAATGCAATGGACAAACGTTTATTATTGCCACCATTAGTATTTATTAGTGCCATTATTAGTGTTTATTTTTTGCCAAAAATGACTTTGACTGTTGTTGAAACGGCACAAATTGTTGCACTTGTGGAAGACGGTCACACTCAACAGCAAGTCGCAAGAACTGTTGGCGTAAGCCTTTCTACGGTTTAACGAGTGCTTCAACGCTTTCAGTAGGCAAGTTGGCTAACCAGACGACCTGGCTCTGGACGAAGAAGAACGACCACGCCACTAGATGACCGTTTCCCTTGTGTTTCAAGCTTTACGAAACCGGACCTCAACTGCGGTTATGCATCAAAATCGTCTAGAGGAAGTACGAAATCGCAATTTTAGTGTTGCAATAGTCAGAAGAAGACTTCGTTCTTCTTGACTATCTTCTCGGGTAATGGCTAGAGGACCGCCACTTCGCCGGGTGCCTCGAGTTGCCCGACTAGCTTTTGTTCGACAATACGCGCATTGGGGAATTAACGATTAAAGCAAGTGTTATTCTCAGATGAATCTCGTTTTTTGCCTAACTGGATCCGATGGACGTGTAAGAGTTTGGAGGAGAACCGGTGAACGATTTTCACAAGCTTGCATTGTTCCAAGAATGCCATTTGGTGGAGGCTCGGTCATGGCTTGGGGAGGTGTATCTTCCGACTTCCACACAGAATCACCCTTCATCGAAAATGGGTCCCTAACTGCACGAAGGTACATTACGAAGATTCCGGAAGAACATGTTATGCCCTACCTGGCAGGGCTTGGATAAAACGCCGTTTTTATGCAGGACAACGTGCGACCGCACGTTGCCAGGATCAGTATGTAATACTGTTGTAGGACGAGGTTTGGAATTACGGGGGTACCCTGGCCAGCTAGGTCTCCGGACCTGAATCTCTTTGAACATCTCTAAGACGATTTGAAAAAAACGTATTCAAACCCATACACCTTCTCCTAACAACACACAGGAGCCTAAGGATCTGTTAGTAAGAGAGTGGAATAACATACCACAACATGTAATACGGAGAAAAATTGAGAGTATGCCTCGTCGTCTGCAAGAGGTTATTAGAGCAAGGGGAGGCAATACACAATATTAGTCATTGAAATTTCACTGATTTTTTACCACGTTCTGTATTTTACATTTTTTTTTCGTATGTCTGTTTTAGCAACAATTTGATTTGTTTTCTGTATTTTCATTAAAAACAATAAAAAACCATTTTTTTTTCTTTAAAACAAACATTGATGACAAATAAACAATACATTAGCCAAAAAAAGGTTATTACTGCGCCAGAGGCAAAAATATTTAAGAAACTTGAAATTTTCAAGATGACCCGGATTTTATGATCGCGAGTGTATATATATATATATATATATATATATATATATATATATATATATATATATATATATATATATATATATATATATATATATTATATAAAGATATATATATATATATATATTATATAAAGATATATATATATATATATATATATATATATATATACATATAATATTATACCTATAATAAAATATTTATAATATTATTATTTAGGTGATATGTTTTGTATAATTTTATTAAAGGTTCATAATTATATTAGTCTTTTGTATTTCAAAATAATAATCTCAATAAATCACTGTATGATCCAGAACTGTCAATTTTGAAATACATTTGTGTCATGTCCTCGGTAGTGTAGTAGTCAGTATCCCCACCTGTCACTCGGGAGACCGGGGTTCGATTCCCAGTCGGGAGGACTTTTTTTATTAATATTATTACATTATTGTCCTTTCTAAATACTTATGGATATTGCATTTTAATTTGTATTGTTTTATTATATGGAATTATGTTGCACTGTATTGTAGTGTATTTTTTTATGTATATTATTGTCATTTTAAATATTTATGAATTTGCAGTTTAATTTGTATTGTATAATTATATTAATAACAAAATAAACAATGCATTTTACTGCAGAGTATGTTTAAAAAAATTTTTGCATTCAACTCCTTTCATACATATATGAAAATAAAAATATACATTTTTCATCAAAATATTGATTCAATCCTTCATTGTTAGTAAGTTGTTATTAATTCTGTTTCTCTTTCTGCTATGTCTTACTTATAGAATTACATATGTAATGATTGTGCAGATTGACTCCCAAATAAATTTGTAACGGCGAATGCGTGTATAGAAGTGTAACTTCCACCGGCAGTCCCACTGGACTGCCACACCCGTTTTTTTATTTGTGTTTTGGAGTTTGAAAATCATAATTTTGACTATTTCTCAGTTTTAAATTAATTATAACTCGAAAACGATCACGTTTACACAAAAACTACAAGACTTTTCCAAAAATAAAAAAAAAATTACCCGGGCCAAAAAAATTTATTGTTACAATTTGTTTAAAAAAATTGTTTTAAAAAGTTTGAACATCTTTTCGCATGGGCAACTTCTTGGACCTTATTTTGGAGTATCTCCTTAAATAAATATTTAAAACAATTTCATGAGAATATTTTCCGAACGAACCCAAGATTTTCGCCTTGTCTAGATAAACAATTTAAAATTTGAATTAGAGAAAGTATTTAAGTAAGTGTTAATACATTTATACCACTTTTAAGGACGTACTTAGATAATTAAGTAAGAGGCTTTTTTCTTCTTTAGAGAAACAGTAAATGGTTTATTTAGTATTAGCGTTAGTTGTTTTACTGATATTACAGTATGATTCGCATATATTATGTTATTAATGATGATCCTATTTCTTTTGGCGTCTTTTGAAATCTCCTGAAGTCGGATGATGTGTTCAGCAGATACATTAAATAGGAAGTTTTACAGACTAACTTTTTTTTTTAATTTTGTGACAATATTTCTTCTACGAGTAATAAGTTAATAGGTATTTTAATGATTTGGTAAGTTATTAAGTTTATTAAGTGATTATTATTGAGGCGTTTAGCTTTTTATCAAGTCTTCATAAAGTGTTCTGTTGCTGTGGTCATGTAAAAGGGAAATAAGCTTTTCTAGAGTATCTAGTATATTCTAGTATAATATATTCTAGTATAGCTTTTCTAGTACATTGTTAAATTTTAGAAGTTAAATAGTAGACAATTTAATATTACAATGAACGTTAAGTTGACTAAAAGAACTTGCTTAGGATTGAGCATCGTTTTCTAAATTGGTATTATGCACAACTTCAATAGAGTTCTACTTTGTTAATACAGATCGTGTTTTTACAATAATAGATAAATAATCTCTTTCAAATTGCTTTCTTTGAGACGCTTCTTCTTCAAAATCGTTCACATGACATTCTATTTAGGATTGAATTTTATCAAAATTAACTAATAAATCTAAAGCTTTGTTTAAGCTTAATTTTACTTTCTTATTTGGAATATTATAACTATTATTGGAAATATTGGATTCTACATCTTGATTATAATTTTAAAAGATCATTACCTCTCAACCTTAAAAACTTGGCTTTGATTTTCAGTTTCGGACATTGTACCTTTTATTAAACTGAAAAGAAAGAAATAAATATAACAATAATTCTAAAGAAAAATGTCACGTAAGTAATTGTCACGTAGTCTGGGCAACCAAAATTAAATGCCGAACTATTCGGTCAAAATATGAAATATAGGATTGATATATCCGAAACGTAGTAATAAGTTACAAAGTAACTCTAGAATATGAGTGTGTGATTGTGTGTGTCTGTTGATTGTAAAGGTGTTTATCACAATAGGCGTATCTTTCATTTCAATTATATTTTGAAATAGTATACCTTAGTATAGTATTTCAAAAAAATATTAATTTAAGTGTTATTCTTAATACAATACAATGCCATTAAATCTCATTAAAATTATCTGTTTTCTTTTCGCTTTCCAGTTATTGAAGATTGTGATTTTCACTTATATAGTCAACTATGTATATGCCCTCATTAGTTTCTATCTTCAGTTGAATACCGAATTTTGCAATTTGCCGAAAATTACCGGATGGAATACAATAGTGTATTGCAATTATTTAAGCAAATTAAAAATTTAAAAACAAAAAAAAGTGTTGGATGAAAAAATGGCTGTTAACATAAAATCATTACGGACACTTGAACTTACCGACAACCGTAATTATTTCCGTATGACTAGTGAGAGACTAGTCATTAAAATGTTGGCACCTTAATTTCAAAAAAGACACTCATCTAGGAAGAGTAATACCTGCTAATAAAATGTTAACAGTAACACTTCGGTTCTTGGTAACTGGCAGAACATTTGAGGATATGAAATTTTAGCAATTATAGGAGCAACAATCACAAGTCACATAGAAATAGAAACCTGCATAGCTATATGTCAAGTTTTGATGAACTAGGTATATTAAAGCAATTACGGTTTTAATATACATTTTTTTAATTTATAAAAATTACTAATAAAAGCAAAATGTAATGCTTTGGCATAATCTCAAATGTATCTATATACTATTTTAATTATGAAAGAAATTTTAAACGTCTGGTGACTAAGTATATATAGGCCTCTGTGTGCCTCTCTACACTTATATACACTCTATACAGTAAGTTATGTATGTTTCATCGTCTTCAAGGCTGTAACTTTGTATCCGTACAACCCCTCCTGCTCTCCAAAACTAACAGGTAGAGATTGTTAGTAATGACAAGCTACTAGCTGCCGATGATGGACAATTTATTTGTACTGAGTTTCTGCGTAAATTTTCTATTGTGTCTCTCATTAACCCATTAACGCCCAGCGTACCTGCACGGTACGATAAATATAATTTTCTGTTAATGCTATCTATGGTTGAAAATCTCAATATCTGGGACACAAGCCGCTTCTGCATAGTTTTATCTCTCAGACGGTGTAAGAGATTACTGCATTTTTCCGCGTGGTTTTAAGATACTACTATAGATACTAAGATACTTTGAAAAAGCCATTGCAGTTGTGATTTATGGTTTAATTGTGGTACGTAAACATTTTTATCAATAACGTTTTGTATTCATGAATTTATTGTATTGCATGCCTGAAATTTGTTTTATTATATGTGTAAGAATATTGAGTGAATATAATTTTATCACAGATTTGTTTTTATTTTGAGATTTAACAACCCAAACTTCTTTGTACCTGCTTGAGTACATTGGGCAAAGGGGTAAACAGTATATTATATATTTTTTTAGATCTGAAATTCTACGATGAGTCTTCCTGAAATAACCACGTCTGCATTTTACGGAAAAAGATATTAAAGGCTTGTAGAAGCTGTAAATGATATTGCAAGTGTAGAGATTACCGATAATGCTGAAATATATCTGGTAATAATTCCACTAAATGTTGACTACCAAACGGATGAGAAGTAGTTTGATAAAGATGATATTTGATAACAACCCAAATTCCTAACGATGTTCCTGGAGAACTTGAAGTTATTATTGACGAGGCCGAAGATAAGGATGACTATAGAACGGTGGATGATCCTAACTACAATGATTTTGATAATAAAGATGACTTGGATAAAACAGATGGTGACATTCCATTGTCCAAACGAATAAAATCATCAAAGGGGGAACTGACAGCTAACAACTTCCAAAAAAGAACTTACTGACGAAGCCCGAAAATCCCAAATGATGTATTTAAACAGTGAATACTAGCATGAATGGTACCAATAGAAGCTATAAACGAATATAAAAGGTAAAAGCTGAGTTTGCAGAACTAACTACGTCACAAGTTTTTGAAAAGTTATTTGATGGTGAAGTTGAAAATCATATTGTAGAGCAAACCAATCTGTACGCAACAACCTCCAATAATCATCATTTTATAATTAAAACAGATGAAATCAAAATTTTAAGGGGTACCATAAATTATCCCGTCAAATGAGCAGAAATAGGTTGACAGAAATTAAAAAGTATATACATTTGGCAGACAATACTAAACTCAACAAAATTGATAAAATGTCTAAGCTAAGACCGCTTATGGGTTTGCTGAATGCTTCAACTTAAAGTTTCAACAATGGGGCATTTTTCATGAAAATTTATCCATCAATTAAACAATGGTCAAGTACTTTGGCCACCATTCGGCGAAGCAACTCATCGAATCAAAACCCGTACGTTTTGGCTACAAGGATTGGATGTTGTGCCGTTCTACTGGCTACTTTTATGTTTTTGATACGTACTGAGGAGCTAAGCGTTCAGCTAATGAAGATTGGATTAAACCGAAAAAATCTAAACTGCCAATAGGATCACAAGTTGTTTTAGACCTCCTGAGTATTATTGCAGTTCCAACTGATCACATAATATTTTTCCATAACTTTTTTACGAGTTATGAACTTTTAGTGACATTGAAACAAAAAAGTATCAGAGCTCAGTTCGTGATAATCGTATTAAAAAATGTTCTCTTATACAAAGCAAAGTGATGAAGAGAAAAGATCGTGGATATTATGATCATTTCTACGATAAAGAAAATCAAAGAAAACTTATTATATCCGTAATCTAAGTACCGATGAAATACAAAAAATGGGTGCCAAACTTACTCTTCTTTCTTTGCAACGAGGAAATAGTAAAAAGTTTTAAAAATTATTTTAACATCATAAGACGAGTGCTCAGATCTCTTGTGTTATTGTTTTCTATAACAACAGTACTTCTGCTACGATCTGGGATCTCACAATCGGAGAAAATTTTAGTACCTCCTACATCCATGATTCCGGCACATATACATATTCAGCATCAGCACTCGATCTACAGAAATCTTTAACTTTTTTCATGCTTCTTATAGTATTAATTTTTTTAAACCTTCGATTATCCCGTTTTTGTTAACTTTGGATAACTCAATATAAGCAGCTTTTGTATTATTTCGGTCACTACAATTATTCTTTTAATAAACTATTCCATTACACTGGTGATGCGCGATATATACGTATCAATTCAATCACTAATTCTTTTTGCGATTTTCAACATCGTCAACATAATTCGATTACACAAAGATGGATGTTCAAAATGTTTCTTCTATGGCTTTGTGCTTTATGCTGATAAGATACTGTCAGTGCTTCCATCAAACCATTAGTATTCCATTATTATACTGACCACACCCACAGGAAATACTTTTGAAGTTGTCAAAAGTATATTAGTATTGCTAACAGTACATTAGTATATGCCCTTACACTATCGATAAAATCACACAATACACCACCCAACAAAAAGCGAAACAAAGGGCTTTTTCGCAATTTAAATTTCTGTGAGAATCCGCCATTTTCTAAATAGTTTATCTGTCAACCTATAAAAACTGAAGTTTGTTTACGTATTGAGAAGTGTTGTTTCGTGTGCGTTGTTTATTAGTAAAAAAAGAATAATACTGTTATACATATTTTTTATATACATACACATATTATTTTAATACCTTAAAAAAATCGACAAAAAGTAATAGAAATCGACTGATTTTCATCTCTATTTTGAAATTAACTCTCAAATTCAATCGCTTTTTATCGGTTTTTTAACGTACTAAAATACTTTTAGTACGTTAATTTGTTTGTTAAAAATAACAAATCGATATAAAAAAATACAATTCATACAAAACAGATCTACTTAAAAAACATTAGTTTCAATGATTACTTTGTTTCTCAGTGTAACTATAACTTTACTACTGTTTTAAACTACTTCCTCATTACTTTTCTTAGTGTACTAAGTACTAAGTAGCTTAACTGTCATTATCCCTCAGAAATTTTTGTCCTACCAACATCAAAGGTACTTTCAATAATACTGTTATTATAACTGATAGACTGAGGATACCTTTAGTATTTAAAAGAAATGATGGCAGATGTCAAAAGTATCACGACGGAAAATATACTTTTACTATTTACTCAGAAAAATGGTTTTTACCGAGAATGTTAGGTTCAAACTAAAGCTACTTAATGTCAATTGAACATAGTAATCGAAAACGTAAATATTAAGTTCAATCAATCTTTTTATTAAAATAACTACGTAATAAAACCCAACGAATTATAAGTTTTTAGAACCCAGAGACCGGAAAATAATTTCAAAATACAAAGCAAACTAATTATTTCAATACCCATATACAAAAAACTAATTGAATAAATCTAGTTTATTAAGAAAACACAAACGATTATGCAAACTTGAATTTTCCATTCGAACCCTTCAATAATGGCCATAATTTGTATCATTCTCATTCCGCTTACCAGGGAAAAGTCATTTAATTCACGGGTCGTAACAGGAAATTAAAATAACACCACGACTTTTACATTTTCGTGTTTGTTATAATCATTTTCCGTTTACTCGCTCTCATAAAAACTATGAATATTTATTTATATGAGTACGTAAAGTACAATGGCGTACACGAGAATATTAAAAGTTTTTCAAAGGGGTTCTAAAACTATTTTTGGTAGGATTTTTAAGTTAAATATTGCATTTGTATGGGATTAAATCACAATGAATTGAAATGAGAAATACATTTTACATTTGTTTTTGATATTTTAATGTCCAATTAGGAAATTGTTTTTAAAAAAATTTAAATTAATAAACTATGTAACTTGTAAATGTGTATCAATTCGCCCCTTGTATTCAAATTGTTTGCCATAAAGGCCAATTGATAAAAATTTACTGGTTTACATAATTCTACACATCTTATGGATAGGTCTGCAGCCATTTGTCACCACGATTTACTGCTAAAAGGATTTCTCGCGTCCTCATCCTCATCATCTTCCCATCGTTTTCTAGAATTTCCAATAGGTTTCTTCCCCCGAATTCTTGTATTGTAAAATACAAGATAATATTTTAATTTACAATACAGAACACAACAGGCATATAAACTCTATAAACGAATCAGAAATAAAACGGATACTTTAGTTAGACAAATAAAAAAGAAACATTGGCAAAATTCTAAAAACAGATGGAAAACTATTTCTACGGAACATAAAAATAAATATGGAGAATGATCAGAGGACAAATAAAAGAGATGAAACATGGGTAGACTACTTTCGATCCCTATTTACTAAAGCTGACGATAATGAATCACCAACACCAGAGATGACGATAAACGAAGAAATAAATATTGAGAAGGAAGAAGTAAAGGAAGCATTAAGGAAATAAAAAATAAAAAATTATGAGGAGAGGACAGAATACCTAACGAACTCCTAAAGTAAAGGGGATCAGATCTGACCAAACAGCTATTAAAACTAATCCAAAAAAATAATAGAACAAAACAGAATTCCTGAAGAATGGAGATCAAGCATCCTAATACCTCTCTTCAAAAAGGAAGACAAATGGGACCCGGAAAATTTTAGAGGAATTAATTTATTAAACGCAACACTAAAAGTAACAACCAAAGTGATAACAAATAAATTGAATAAAATTATAACACTAGCAGAAGAACAAAAAGGTTTTAGGTCTGGAAGATCATGCACCAACGGTATATGTATAATGAGGTAAGTGCTAGAGAAATCATTAGAATACAACAAACCGGCATATCTATGTTTCGTGGACCTTACAAAGGCATTTGACCAAGTCAAATTAAAAGACGTTATCCGCTTACTGTATGCAAAAGAAATACCTCTAGGAATAATTAAAACGATCAAAAATATCTACCAAAACAACACAATAAAAGTAAAAGTAGAAGAAGAACTAATCGACCCTATTGAAGCTGGCAATGGGATAAGACAAGAAAATTCCCTGAGTCCTCTCGAAGTCTTCTGATTATGGACGAAATAATAAAAAAAGTAAGAATTAAAAAAGGATACCAAATGGGAGAAAAATAACTAAAAATATTCTGCTATGCAGACGACGCAATACTACTCTCTCAAAGTGAAGATAATTTACAACGTATGCTACACCAATTTAATATAACCGCCAGATAATTAAACATGTTAATTTCCCCAAAAAAGACAAAATGCATGGTTACAACAGCAAATTTACTAAGACGCAAATTGGAGCTGGATGGTCAGATAATAGAACAAGTGATGGAGTTTAAATATCTAGGCATCACATTATCTAGCTACGGAAAGCTCTAAACCGAAGTGGAAGATCAAGTGAATAGAGCAAACAGAGCCGCAAGCAGCCTAAATGAAATAATATGGAGAAATAAAAAGAAACGAAAGGCAGAATTTACAAAACAGTAATGACCAATAATGACATACGCGGCAGAAACAAGACCTGACACAAAGAGGACAAAAAGATGTTAGAAACAGCAGAGATGAAAACACTTGGAAAAATTGATGGTAAGACACTATGGGACAGAGCTAGAAGTACAGATATACGACGTAGATGCAAGGTGCAGAACATCAAGAACTGGGTAAGAAGAGTAGAATGGAACGATCATGTGAGCCAGGTGACAACAAATAGAGTAGTAAAGACGGCAAAAGACGGTTCCTCAATAGGAAGACGAGCAGTAGGAAGTCCACGAAAACGATGGAACGACAACTTACTGGAGGCACACTGAAAAACAAACAGAGTCATGTGTATATAAAAAGAAGAAGAAAAATTCTTGTATTTAACACTTTTTTTAAAATTAAGTTTTCTTTCTTCTTCTTCTTCTTCTTTAAAATAAATACATAGCCTGTATGGAAAATGCTATAGACGGACATACCGAGATAAAGTTAGTTCTTTATATAGAATATATATTTCATAACTGTGTCTAGTTCACTACATGTTCTCATTTATGGGGCTAAGTATTCGTTTCAGTACCTTTCTTTCAAAGATGTCCATGCGGTTTACAGATTTTTGGTTTGCGATCAAGGGTCACCTTTCATCACAATTTAATATTTGATTTCATCAGAAATTATGGTTCGGTTATAATTCTTTCTGCTATTCCTAAAATTTTAATAGACTTACTGATTGACTTTTTACAGTTAATCTAAAGAATCAACTTAATATTGATCAGCATGGATTGTTGCCTAGTTGTACAACTTCTACCAATCTGCTAGTTTTAACTGACTACATCAAAAATCCATTAAAAAACAGTTCCCAGGTCGATTCCATTTATACAGAAAAGACTTATACTTATACTTAATTAAAAAAAAATTGAAAACGATTTTTTAATTGGAAATCGAAACGTCAAAAACAAATATCAAAAAAATTGTCATTACAAACAATTGTGGTTTAGTCCTATAAAAATACAATTTTTAAATTAAAAAATATGGCTGTACTAGCAAAATGCTAAAAAAATGTATAATAAAAATATGTCCATAACTATACGTTGGCTTATTTAAAAACATGTGTTTTTAAATAAGCCAATTTTTCTTCCCAAAAATACGAAAATCGACATGTATATTTCCATAAATTATTATTGTGTTCTTAGTGTAAAATAAATTTATGTTAAACTGTACATAAATAAGTGTAAATAAATATGA
The DNA here is from genome assembly GCF_040954645.1 of Diabrotica undecimpunctata. NCBI lineage: Eukaryota > Metazoa > Arthropoda > Insecta > Coleoptera > Chrysomelidae > Diabrotica > Diabrotica undecimpunctata. The sequence continues at coordinate 127,181,961 of NC_092804.1, read as the reverse complement.
AATACAGTGTCATTTTAATAATAATTTAACATACTGTAAATCTTATATACTAAAACGCTAAGCGTTTTTCTTGTCCACCACTTTACTCAAAAAATAAAAAAGATAATTAAAATATTTTTTCGGAATATTATTAGTATTACGTATGAGATTGTCAAGATATACTTTTGGTACAAAAATTCACTTCCGGTTTTGAGATGACCGGAAGTTAAAATTTACTTTAAGTTTTAGACCCCACAATGTATATATAGGTCGAAAGGTCTCGTCGAGACGAATCTAAATATGTACTTTCGGTTGCGATCCGACACCGGAAGTGACCCGAAACGCGCATAAAACGTCAAGATAGAGCAAATCTGACACAGGATTCGTGATCAGCATGTAAAATTAACTGCTAAATGATATCCATGTCGACATTTGATGAACTAAAAATTGCATTCCGGTTTTGAGGTCGACTTCCGGTTTCGTTTTTATTAGTCAAATCAATAGAGAATTCAACGTAGAGTTCAAAAATGTAAGTTCACGAAATTATGATTTATAGTTTTTGAGTTATTGATAAAAATATTTTTACTTCCGGTCATTGTATATATTGTATATTTTTCTCGCAAAATAAAAATTTCATTTAAAAAACTCGATGTCGAGTTGGTCCGCTAGTAAAGATAGTAAAGTCGTTACACATGCATACATTTTAGAAAATGTTCATACAATTACTATCCATTTGTTTCTCAATTCTAAATATAGGTGTTCTTAAAGAACTTTTATTCCCGTCTATTCTACTCTGTTGCAATACAATTGGTACAGATTTTCTTAGTGTCATCAGTTCATCCTATTGGGGTATTTCAGATTGTTGTTTATCTACGCTTGGGTTAGATTCTACATAGCATTCTGAACCCTAAACAATTAGTAGGACTTATTTTCAATTTTAAAATTACTTTTTTATTAATTATATTTATAGTCTTAATGTGGTTACTTACTTTAATCGATTCTTCTATTTTTATACGTGGTTGTAATAGAATTAATTATATAGAGAAATATAATTCTAACCATTGAGTAATAATATTTCACTTTGTTCTCTTCGTTTATAATACTCAAAACTGTACTACATACAATAAAAATAAATTAAAAATAGTTAGTTTACCCTAAATAATAAATTAAATACTACGTTTACTCAACACACAGCTATGCCAAAGAGGGTGAATAATTGATGTGAATTGTGATAACACTTTGAGATTTATAACGTGTTCTGCTTAAGACCAGTATCGACCATGTAAAAATAAAATTCACGTGTCCACAATAACAAGAATATTATATAACTTTATTCGTTTAAATTGAATGTTTTCGTCACGATGAGTTACTTACTATTAGTAATTAAATGGTGTTTAACTCTACGTCTGTCATCAAAATGTGGTCATGGATATACCATCTGGACTGTTAAGCTGTTCTGAAGCTTCTCTGAACCGGAATGTTCCGAAAGGTTTCCGCGGCTAGTACAATTAAACCTAGAGCTAAGATTAATACTATAACAGGAATTAATATTAAACTTAACAGTCTTCCGGGTTTAACTGCGTCGATTACTATTGCGCCGAGCTTAGGATATACTCTTTTTCAGGGTTCCCAGGTCTCAGTATATATATATATATATATATATATATAAATATATATATATATATATATATATATATATATACAGAAAAGTTGTTCAAAATAAAATTTCCTAACGTCACCTTTAAAATCAAAAACAATATTTTTGCGAAAATAATATATTCAAAAAACGAAGCAAAGAAACAGTAACACTTGCGATTTTACTTTTTTCCACGGGGTATAGGTATAGGTATTGTTAAACAGAAGAAAAAAACTTTTGACCCTCCTCTTCAAAGTAACGTTCAGTTGAAGTCTTTAGGATTTGTAATATTCTAGATACGTATTTACTAAGTTCTCCACTCACACCATTTTTTGGTCATTTTCTCTACTTCGCAAACATTGTTCTTTAACTTTTTTCTGCAGAGTTTTAGATGAATTTAAAATTTTAATAAAAATTGTACACTATTTTACAAAGAAAAGTTTTTACTTCATTGTAAGTTATTTGAAACTATGATATACAGCGCAACTACTGGGGATTTCCCTTTAAAAAAAATTTAATTTCCTACTTGTAACCACTATTTTAACCAGGATTATATTGTAAAAACGTTTAAGACAATTTTTCACCCGGGGCATTAACCAAAATAAATAGTAATGGTTTCTCAAGGTATAAGCTTTTCACGGACCCATTTTTTAAGGACTTGCTGGAAAATAACCGTCCAGCATTTTTGACAAACTTATTCCCAGTTCTAGCATGTGTAACAACAAAGCACTTATCCGTATTTTTGTAACCTTTTTTGATGATCGTTATATTGCTGTCTTACCTTGTATGTACGACCCTTTCAAAATTATCTCAGTTTTGAAAAAAAACTAACTAGAGTGGGCTTGAACTTAAATACTTTTTTATATGGTGCCTTAAAACGTATAATCGTTTTAGAAACTATGTTTTAGACAATTCACAAACGACTCTATTAATATTATCAAACTTAAATGAAAATCCAGTGTTTTAAAAGAAGTCAGAAACTTGTATTTAAAGTGTGTAAAGATTTTTGCTTATTTTTAATTTCTATCTGAGTCACATTACGAACAGATTTGTAAAGCGTTCAAAACTTGCTGGTATCACCTGCTAGGCTCATCTACTTAGATAACACTGGTAAAGGATTTCTTTCTCTTGTGTAAACTACTCTTATAAATTAAGAAAAAATTATTCAAAAACAGACAGAACTTTCAGGCATTTTATTTATTTATTTATGCCTCAACCTCATAGGGTGATTGGCGTTGTACAATTTAAAGTTTTACAATTTATTTAGTACCTTTATGGAATATAAGTATTGTGTCAAATTTTTCATATCGTTCTGTCACTTGATATTGCCTGTAACGTATCTTGTAATTTATATTTAAGTCTTTTCATGCAATATAAAGGACACTTCAGTAAAATACTCAATCAACTAAATTTACTCTCCAGCAGATGTTTATGGGTGATGGCGGTGTGACCTATTCTCAGACGAGATAGGATGGTTTGATGTATATGCTTATTTGGGGTTGATTTCCAAGGTAATGTAGAATGTTTTACTTCTCGTAGTTTGGATGTTGACTAATTCTACTTGGTCTGCCAATCATTGATTATTTGATTATTAAATTCTTAATTATAAGTTTGATATCTAGATGGGATGCTTCTGTGGAATGCTTCTAATTTCTACAGCTTCCGGACTCGAAATTGCTAGTTTTGCCAAGGAATCTATTTCTTCATTACCAGCAATTCCGATATGTGCCCGACGATGTAAGTAGAATTATGTAAATTTTGTCTGGTTTTATTACTTTTTATTTAGTACAAATAGTTTTTATGATAAGATGTATTCTAAACTCCTAGTGGTAGTAATAGTAAAGAATTAGTTGTAAAAAACTGTTGTATTAGTTTGCTTTATAGTACTGTTTTTATTTTAAGGACAAAAATTTAGAAACTATTTGACGACCACAGAGTTAGCTCTGTGAATAGCTGATAAATATTTGTCAGATATCAAGGATACAGTGAACTTAAGCGATTAAGAGAAAGATGAGGTTAAATATGACTACAACAGCCACTGTAAACTACCCAATGACGAACATTTACAAAATCCAGATTTTCTGGTAATACAGGTGTCTGATTATTTAAAAGAGGTACTTTAAGAAAATCAAGTAAAATCAAAGCAAAAAATAGTTCTTTCTCGATTTAAAAGGTCAGCAACAAATATCCCGAATAAAATGGAATTGTTTGTTGCGTTTACAACCACTGATATGATTGACCACATAATTTTCTGTACCAATACCTTAAATGGTAGTCCGCTCACAGTAGTGAATGAACATAAGATACTAGGTTTAATTTTTGAGAGTCGACTTACATAGAAACCACAAATTACAAACTTCAATTGCTTAACTAGAATAAACTCATTAATATTGTAGCAAATCATCACTATGGAGCTGATGAAGATATTCTTATTAAGGTATACAGATCTCTCATTCGCTCTCGACTGGATTATGGATGCTTTATATACATGTCAAATTCAAAAACTATGAAAAAGGTAAACTTCCTCTTTTACTTCACAGGTCACAACTTCTTCTAAAATACTTTGCTAGAGTCTATTCGAATAAAAACGGCCCTATAAATAAGCTGATTTATAAACCCTACAATTGCAAGCCTAACAATAAATACCAGACATTACTTCAAATTTTACTTTATATTTCACGACCTGTTGATTTCTTAATAACAGATACTTATATACTATCATTAACCCCTCCTTGGATTAATAACATACCAAAAATTAACCTTTCGCTTAATAATTATCACAAAAATGAAATCAACTGCTAAATTTTGAGGCAATTTTTTTTAGAGCTGGTGAACACAAACTCATATGACGAGATTTCCTACACAGATCTGAAACTGATACAAGTGTCGGGTATTCTGTAACAACTTCCAATCATTTAGAATTTCTGCCTTCCATAATCCACCTCTAGCTATAAAGGAGAGCTGTACGTCATCCTACAAGCATTAAAAGGCTTATATAACAAAACTAAAGCCAGGGACATTGCAATATTGTACATATTCGATGCCCTCCATCGACTCGATTAAAAATATATATTCTGAACATCAATTAGTTTATGCCATACATGAAGCAACAAACTTTTTCACTTCTTCTCGAACAAACAACATTAATTTGGATTCCTTTACACGTTGCTATTTTAAGTAATGAGACTGCTGATACTGCTGCAGAAGAAGCAATCACAACCAAATCAGACTTAAAATCTGCTCAACTAGCATCAGATTTAAAACCACGTTTCAGGTCCCAAATCAAAAAGTCCTTACAAAACCAATGAAAGAATTTAACCTCGAAATTATGCAAAATACAACCTACCATCGAAACCTCTCAGCCACCTTACTTAAGTAGAAGAGACAAATTAATCGTTCGCAAGCTAAGAATTGGTCACACACGGCTGACACATGGACACCTAATGGCTTCGGAGAAATCACCTGTTTGTGAAAAGTGTAGTAAATCATTAACAGATCATCATATTCTTACACAGTTTGTCAAATTAGAGCAAGAACAAAAAAAATACTCTATATAAGTCTTACAGAAAATGTGATCTTCAACCAATTAGAACTTGTTCAGAATGTACAAGATTTCCTTCGAGAAACGAAATTATATTACAAAATTTAGTGTTTTCTTTTTACTACTTTCTATTCTACATATTCTTTTTATTGTACCTAATGCAATGTAAAACAAAATTGGCCCAATGCCAATAACCTTGTAGTTGAGACACAATAAACTAAATAAAAAAATATATTGGCAGCTGTAATTTACAGACTTATATTATCACTGTTGATCTATACAGTAATTTTAATTAAATAACTAATTGATCTTTCCTTTAATAGGTTTTGCAATAAATACTGTCTGGAAATAACGCAAAAAATATTAAAACCTGACCGAGCTTTCATTAATTTTCGTTTAAAGATTTTCTTTTTGTAATATCAAAGGAAAGTATTATGAAATTTTCAATGTAAACGATTGGAAAACAAATATTCTTAATGAAAAAAGATTTTCAGAAGTCCGACAAATTTTTGGGGTAGAAATTTAGGTCGGAATTTAAAGGCCGAGTTGGTTATTCCCGTTTTTATTTAGATATCAATGTAGGCTTAAGATTATCTTTGTCTCCGTTCTTATGGTAACTGATCTTTTTTATTTGTTGGTCTCTTTGAGTTTCAGGAAAGAGACGTTTCTTACATTTTTGTATTAGATATATTGGTTTTATCTAGAACAACTGAAAAATTATTAAACTGTTTATATTAATCTAAAATATCGTATAACTAAATCTTAAATAATAGTCGTATTCGTAAAAATAAAAAAAATTTAATATATTTATTCTCGTCAACTCTTCAAATTAAAAGTTTTGACCTTTGATCTGATGACTCGGATAGTTTCGCAATTAAATACTTTAAATATACAGGTAGAATAACAAATAGGCTCTATCATCACTGAGACCATTTTTTATGATGGCAGGATATGATACAATATGGCAGGAGTAGCCAATCTCCTTGATAGTCTGAGACATTTTCGCGAGCCGTAATTAAATACGTATAAAAAATATGCAAAAAAGCTATACTCTTTTACTATATCCAATATATTTTACCTATTTTTATAGGTATCATTAGAGAAAGCTATAATGATAGTCATTAGGTATATCTTAAATATGATGAATTAGTTTTTTTACTTACTAAGTAAGGATGTTTGACAAGATGTTTGATTGGAAAGCAATTATAAATAGTAATAAATAAAAATTAAAATTTAAAATACAGAATTTACACATATTTGATGTTTACAATTTACATTATTATACGACACCGATATATCGAAGTCTGGAACAATTTGTTTTATACCCGGACTTTGTAGGTTCTCCTACAAACATATAGAGATCATAGTAGCAAGCAGATAACAGTTTAAAAGCACTTTCAATTAATAAAAATTCTGGATGCAAAATAATTATTCAAAAACGAGACTTTGTTTTACCCATATAGGTACCAATTATCGTTACCCTTATAATAATGTATCTTTCACTCTGTAAGAGTACAAAAATCGCTCCCTGAAATACAATCTGTAGTTTGTAATAGGTATGTTGAGCATGTTTTTCGCAGCACTATATTATTCTGTTTGACTTGGCAATAATGTGTGAATGGAAATAAGTGAAAATTATTTCGCTGCAACAAAAAACGAGTAATAGTGGTTACAAATAAAATATATATACATAAAAAGCAGTTTCAAAATAAAAAAAGTGCAGTGAACAGAAGATCACGTAGAAACTATAAGTAAAATTTATAAATAAGGTAAACAACCAAAATTTTAGTAGACAGTTCAAGTTGACAATTAACAGCTAAAAAAACCATAAGATCACAAAGCCTAGACTGAAAACCGACGACGTGACGGGATTGTGACAACAATCGGTGAGAGTAAGTATATGAGTTCTAATTTTTATGATTAAATAAAAGCGAAGTTTTTCAAATCGTTGACGTGAGAAAGCTTTTAAAACTATCTGAGAGATTAGGAAGGAGGATAAAGTGAGTTTATATCGTTCAGTAAACACTGAAGAAATGGTGAAAAAGATCAGCTAAAAATTAGACAGAATGGAGGAAGCAAGTTTAAGAATTGAAAAAAAAAACATGTAAAATAATTTTCTCATAACGAAAGTGTCAGATTTAATATGATGACTGATGATTTGATGTGATGATTTAATATGATGATGATTTAAATGACAGTGGCAGATTTAATAGCCAAAAATGTTGCAGTGCCTAAGATCAGAAAATAAAGCAAACTAAAAAAGAATAGAAGAACTGAAAATAGAAGTAAAAAGAAAAATATTATAGTATATGTGTATCAGCAAATAAAAGCAAACAATCAAATATGATAAATAATATCATAATAATGACAAAATAGATGTAAAATGCGTTGGTATCCAAAAATATAATAGCATTACTACTGGAATACATTACTACTACTACCTATACTACTGGAACTTAAAAGAGGTACCAAAAGAATAGAAATAATAAAGCAATAAAAAAAATAGAGAAATTGGATATTTATATCTTCTTCTTATGGTGCCTATCCTTTACGGATGTTGGACACTAACATGGCTATTCTGACTTTGTTGACTGCTGCCCTGAAAAGTCCGGTAGTGGTTAAGTTAAACCATTTTCGCAAGTTATGCAGCCAGGATATTCTTCTTCGTCCTGGACCTCTTTTCCCATTCACTTTACCTTGAAGTATGGTCCGAAGTAGGTCATATCGTTGTTCATTGCGCATTATATGGCCCAGGTATTCTAGTTTGCGAAGTTTTATGGTTACAACTAGTTCGCGTTCTTTACCCATTCTATATAGTACTTATTTGTTGGTAACTCTGTCTATCCAGGACATTTATATAGGTAAAGGTTACTCCAGGAAGATAAACAACACTTAAAGGAAGCAAGAGAAAAGGGTCAGAAAACATCGCTAAATTATAATAAGCTAAACATAGACAATAAAGCGTACAATAGAACTAGAGGAATAATATATATTGAAATACCACAAAAATAATGGAACATAGTCAAAAAACTGGGATGATATGTAAAAGTGGACCATAGAAAAAAACAAACGACTAGTATTACTAAAAGAATTCAGCAAACGAATATGAAAAATGCGGCTATGGGATTTAAAGAGTCTGTATAGAGAACTGAAGGAAACAATGATGGAAACATCACGAAACTAGCACCTAAACAGAACAATAATTCAAACATAAGAAAAATAGGTAAAAAAAAACAAGAAGAAAAATAAAGTAAAACCACAAACCTAAAACCTAAAACGTTTAAACATTATTTAGAAAAGAAACGGAAATAATAAAAAAAGAAATTACCCAATATACTACTCGGGACAAAACAAGCAAGATTTCGACTTCGAGCGTTCAACGAAGCAACACCTAATTACCTTAATCGCACCTAGTTTTTGTGGTTTTGTTTAAAAACATTGAAAGCTAAAAGTGTAGTAAAGTGTAAATTATTGACAATAATTATTTGTTGTTGATATTTTTGGTCATTAACTGTAAGTAATTTAATTTATTTAATTACATCGAGTTATTATCAATGATTTCGTATTGGTGCGAGGACCGTACTCAGGTTCCGTAGATCAACATGAACCAAGCTTCATCATCAAATGTTTTTTCACAACAAGAAATCCCCAAAAATGATACTACTGCACAAAAGTTATATTCAACAGTTTTAAATGAACCTATCAACATATTATTTCCTTCCAAAAAACAAGCAATTGTAGTAAATACAGTTCCAAATTCAAAAATCGAGGATTACCTGAATGCTGTAGCCAACTTAGTTGACCCCAAAAATATACTTGCAATATCCAGAATTGTTAATGATCGTATATGCATCTACTTCACTTCGGAAAATATTGTTCAAAAATTTTTGGAAACAGACAATGGGGTAATAATAGTAAACCAACATCGTATCCAAGCTAGAAAACTAATTACTTCAAACGAAAAACTAATTATTTCTAATTTATCTCCTTCTATACCACATAACGCAATAGAAAATGAACTCAAAAAGATAGGAATCTATCAAATAACACCAATAGATTTTTTACGGATCGGAACATCAAATCCTAGTTTTAGACATATCATTAGTTTTCGACGTTTTACTTATATAGCCCCTAAAAATCTTGAAAATATCCCCGATTCAATATTAATTAACCATGATCAATCGAACTATCGAATATTTCTCTCACTAGAAAAACAAACGTGTTTTATTTGTAAACAAACTGACCATTTAGCATCTCGATGCCCAAATCATAATAATCAATCCACCGATGACAATACAACACACATCTCTCAATCTCAATGTGACCAGACTGATAGTTCACAACAAAATACAGCTCAAACTACAGTACATTCTCCCGTACTTACCAAACAAATCTGTAATCCACAACCTACTGAAACCATCACTTCACCTACACCAAAAAACTCTACCTCTTTCGATAACTCCAAAACAATGGAAACGGTACCGGGTAAAATAAATGAAACTAAAATAGAAACTCAAACAAAAGTACAAACACCTAAAAGTAATGCTTCTGAACCTGGTAAAATAAATAAAACTATAAATGAAACTCAAACAGAAGCTCAAACACCTAAAAGAAATGCTTCTGATATAACAAATTCTCCTGAACCGGAGGGTGGAAATCCTTTTAAAGAACCCAATAAAAAACACAAAAGAACAAAAACAGACGTCCAAACCCACCATAACTTAGCTGAAGATCTTACTAACTGTACAGTTGATTTTTTCCAAAATAAGTCAAACAGTAGCTGTTTAAGCCAAGAAGAGATAATAGATTTACTTGAAAATACCCATGGAGCTGCAGATCCGCTTAGTATTGCTAAAACATACACGGAAGATATCGAAGGATTAATAGATCTCCTAAAAAAACTTCACCCAGTGCTATCACAAAGATACTTGAAAACACGATGTACAAGACTAAGGAAGAAACTTTGTAAACTACAGGATGACTATTCCTCTACAGATTGCAGTGATACACCTATTAATTAAAAATTCAAGTCCATAATTCAGTGGAATCTGAACGGGTTTTACACCCGTCTGGAAGAATTTAAATTACTAATGTCCAAATTCATACCGTCCATAATATGTCTACAAGAGACACACTTTAAACAGCAGAAATTTTACAAACTAAAAAACTACACACCATATATTAAAAATAGACTTAATGCAAACCAGGCTAGTGGAGGGACAGCTATTTATGTACATAACCAATATGATTCAGAAATAATTGATTTAAATACACAATTAGAGGCTACAGCAATAACTTTGAAAGGACCTCAAAAAATAAACATCTGCAATATATACATTCCTCCTGGTACTGATCCTTCAGCTCGCGAACTATTAGACCTTTTTAATCAAATTCCTCAACCACGAATTATTTTAGGTGACTTCAATTCACATCATGTTCTATGGGGATCAAATAAATCCGATAGTTTAGGGCGTAAAATCGAACAAATTATAACTAAACTTAATCTCAACTTACTTAATGATGGTAGTTTTACAAGATTTAATGTCTCTACAGGTGGTGGTTCAGCAATTGATTTAACTTTATGTGACCCAGTTTTACAACCTGGACTGTCTTGGCAAGTCACGCCTCATCTACATGGAAGTGACCACTTCCCAATATTAATAACGAATAACAATACAGCTCCCTCTTCCGCTCCGTCTAATAAATGGCATCTAAAGAATGCCGACTGGTCTTTATATTCTTCTTTAATATCTCGATCCATATCAGAGCTAAGTCCTCCTAGTGATGACCGTGCAAATATTAATTCTATAGTTTCTAATTTTATTCAGCTTATAACAACAGCTGCAGAATTGTCCGTAGGTTTTATAAATTTTCCAAAAAAACATCCTCCAGTCCCTTGGTGGAACCAGGAATGTAAGATGGCAATCAGAGAGTCAAAAAGAACTTTTTACAAATTTAAAAAATTCCCCACACTCCAAAACCAACTCGAATTTAAGCAAAAGCGAGCCTACTGTAGATATATATTGAAGAAAAGCAGAAAAGAAGCATGGAAAGCGTATGTCTCGTCCTTAAATTCATCTACTCCTATTTCCGAAGTTTGGCAAATGATTAATAAAATGAATGGAAAAAAATCCTTCAATACAATCCATTATCTAGAACATAACAATCTTACTTGCTCGACGAAAGAACAAATAACTGCTATACTTGCTGATACGTATCAAAGACACTCCAGCAATGACATTATCTCTACAAATTCCATAATACACAAACAAAATTTAGAGAACACTTATATAGATTTAGAAGATCATACTAATTCTCCCCTTAACGATGAACTCTCAATGGACGAGTTACTATATTCATTAAACTGTACAAAAGATACCAGTCCTGGACCTGATAATATTCCAGTTGCCTTTTTAAAATCATTACCCGAAGAAGGTAAACAATACCTTCTAAAAATTTACAATTTTATCTGGACAAAAAATGTGTTTCCTGATAGTTGGCACCAGTCAATTATTATTCCAGTCCTTAAGCAGGGAAGAAGAAAATCAGACCCGGAGTCTTATCGACCGATCTCGCTAACATGTTCGATATGCAAAATTCTGGAAAAAATAGTAAGCAATAGACTACTGTGGTATCTAGAAGACAAACAACTTCTTACCCCTATTCAAAGTGGTTTCAGGAAATCAAGGTCTACTTTAGATAATCTAGTTGATATAGAATCCGAAATTCACGAAGCATTTGGATGCAATCACGAGTGTTTAGCAGTTTTCTTTGACATAACCCATGCGTATGATACAATTTGGAGAGCCGACATATTACAAAACCTATCCAGATGGTCAATCAAAGGTAACATCCTTAAGTTTATAAAAAATTTTCTAATATTTCGTGAGTTTAAAGTTCGTGTAGATAATGTTTGTTCAGAGCCAACAACACAAATTAATGGTATCCCACAAGGATCTACACTAAGCGTAGTATTGTTCCTTATTGCGATTAATGATATCTCTAAATCCTTTAGTTCATTAGTAAAAGCACGCTTATATGCTGATGATCTCGTCATATTTTCTCGAGGGAAAAATGTTCTAACACTTACCAGATATATACAAGCCGCTATCAATCAACTAGAAAATTGGTCAGAGAGATGTGGTCTACAGATATCTCCAAACAAAACAAAAGCAATTTTCTTTAGCAAGAGCCCAAAAAACATTATACTACCACCTAATCTCACCTTATACTCGTTACCTATTACTTATGTTGAATCAACTACCTTCCTAGGAATGAAATTAGATCAGAGGTTAATCTGGAAAGATCATATTTTTCATCTTCGACAAACAACTCAAAATGGTCTAAATTTATTGAAAAGCATATCTCACAAGCAATGGGGAGCTAATTTCCAAACACTCATAACTGTCTACAGAACTCTAATTCGTTCTAAACTAGATTATGGCGCAGTTGCTTATAATTCAGCCAAAACATCAATACTTAAATTACTAGACCCAATACACAACACAGGAATAAGAATAGCACTGGGAGCTCATCATACTAGCCCAATTGAAAGTTTATATTGTGAATCAGGTGAACCTTCCCTTCAACTTAGAAGAAACTACCTCAGCCTTGTGTATGCTGCTAAATTGTCAGCCAATCCACATATACCGACATTTAAAAACACGTTTACTGACAAATTCACATCGACATTTAACACCTCACAAAGATTAAGTCCCCCGTTTTATATTCGGATCCAAAAATTACAAAATAGTTTAAACATACATTTTCCTGAGACATACAATGTAACTAACCTTAATCATCAACCTCCTTGGAGAATACAGCTGCCTATATGTGATACAAGTCTTACTATCAATAACAAATATGACACACCACGTAGTATATTTAAAAAGAAAGCAGCAGAGAAATTAAACTGCTCTCATAACTCCCTCATTTTTACAGACGCGTCTAAATCCGACAATGGGGTAGGGGCTTCTTTTACAACTTTACACCAAGACTACTCCTTCTCACTTTCCCTACGATCAACCATATTTTCCGCAGAACTTCTTGCTATTTTGCAAGCAATAACATTTGTAAATAATAAAAACATACAAAACTCTTTGATAATAACTGACTCTTTAAGTGCTCTCAGCTCTATGAAACAGTTATACACAAACCATCCCATTCTATTGCTTATAAAGTCAGAACTAATGAGATGTCAAGAAAACGACCGATTTGTTAAATTCCTTTGGGTTCCGTCACACTGTGGTATAACTGGAAACGAAAAAGCTGATCAGTTGGCCAGGGAAGCAGCAGAAAATCCACAATCAACATTATTCACTAAATGCGTTTATAGCGACCTGAAGCAATATTTTAGAAACAAAATAAGCGAGGAATGGCAACTACACTGGAACAATTCTGAGACATCCATGAAAAACATTAAGCATGAGGTAGCTGTATACAAACTCCCATTAAAGCGACGAGACCAAGTATGCATCTCTAGATTACGTATAGGCCATACGAAGTTAACACACGATTACCTTCTAAGTAAAGAACAAATTCCCATGTGCTACAGTTGTGATTGTGTAACTACAGTGGACCATGTGCTAGTGGACTGCCCTTTGTACACCCTAGAACGACTTCAAGCTGGATTACCCACTTCATCCAAAGAGTGCTTAAACGGCTTCAATAATGACAAAACTATAAACTTTTTACAAAATGCAAGACTAGTTCACAAAATATAGTGTAACATTATTAACATTTATGTAATTTATTGTACCATGCTAATAACCCCTAGTGGTTGAAGCAATTTTGTAAATAAAAAAAATAAAAAAAAAAAAAAAAACAAAACAAGCAAGAGAAAAATGGCGCGGCATTTATGGTCAACAATAAGATTAGAAAAAAAGTTATACAATTCAAAGCCATAATTGTACGACTGTCATATATAACAATAGAAAACAAACAAGCCAATATGACAATCATAAAAATACATGCACTCACAGAAAATACACCAGAATATGATAAAATTGAATTATGTGAACAACTAGAAGATTTATATGAAAGATTACCCAGAAATGACATAGAAATAATGGTGGCAGACTTTTATGCAAAAGTAGGTAATGAAGTCCAAAACAAGAAAGTAGCAGGTAAACAAAACTAATAATAATGAGAAAAACCATAGCGAAAAAAATGATGCCACCTAGTAGCAATAACAAACAGTTACATTTTTAAGCACACACTTCATGCACAGAAGAGAACATACAGTAACATGGATACTTGGCACAATAGATGGGAATCAGATGTATCATATACTAATATTGACAAAATAGAAAGCAATAATGCATAACGTCAAATCATATAGAGAAGCAAACGTGAACATGTACCATTTTCTAGAAATAAGAATAATAAAAATAAAAGTAATTAGAATAGATAGAACAAGATAAAACAGAAGAATATGAAGCCTGGAGAAGTTACGAGTACAGGAACTAAGATAACAATATCAGATAACCTTAAAGGAAAATCGAATAACAAAAAGGAAATATAAAAATATATAAAATAATTTATTTTGAATTCAGCTGAAGAGGTGTTAGGACAGAGGGAAATAAAAAGAAATAAAGAATGGTTCTATACAGAATGCGATATAAAAATAAAAAAAACAAGCAAGGTTATTAGTTATAGCAAGGGTATAAATGGATATTAACTAAAGAAGAACATCATTAAAATAAATCCAAAAAATAAAGAAAGTAGCAGACCAATGTTGCAAAAACTAAAAATAGTTGTAGACGAAGAATTGCCAAAGGACTTAAAAGAGAATAGTAACGACAGCGCTAAACTATCTGGATACCTAAAAGCTCAACAAATAAAATGTAGACCAGTAGTTAAAATTAATAATGGATTAGGGGAAACACACTTTAAAAAAGTATATAGATGCAAAGAAAGCCCTGAAGAAGGAGAATGCGTAATGAAAGACATAAGAGATAATTTAATAGGAATAACAACATATAATAAATATTTACACATAACATAAAAAAATTAATCAGAAAAATATACCTGGCACGGATGAAATACCCAACAAGCTAATTAAACATAGACAAAAAAATTAAAAAAAAGTATTTACAACCTAACAGTTAGAATATAGAAAATGGACAATATGTTTGGAATGAAAGGATTGGAAAGAAGGCAGAATTATACCAATATTTAAGAAAGGAGAAGTAACAGACTGTAACAACTATAGAGGATTATAGCTACTAAATACAAATACAAAATTCTAATACCCCTTACCAGACAAAAACTCAACTAACAGAAAAAAAGAAAAATTACCCAAATAATCGAGAAATGACACGAACGCAACATAGAACTCCAAACCCTTTTCGCAGACTTCAGACAAGCCTTTAACTGTATTAGAATAAATTAATTATTTGATGAAATGAAAGATCATGATATACCGGCAAAGCTAATCAAAATAATAAAAATAACCATAAATGGATCTGAATAATAACAAAAGAAGGTAGCACAAACTCAAATGAAATATAAATAGGAGTGCCACAAGCTGATTCCCTGTCAACCGCACTATTTAACATAGCAGTAGAATGAACAGTCAAGGCCAGAGGAATTAAAAGAACTATAGCCCACTCTTCAACACAAATTGTAGCATATGCAGATGACATAGTTTTTATAGAAGAAACAAGGAAATATTAAAAGAAGCAGTAACAATCCTGATAAATGAAGGACGGAATAAAGGTCTAAAAATTACCGAAGGAAAAATAAAATATCTCTGCTCTAGAAGAGAAGATAAGACGGGTGAAATCAAGGTTCAAAGAATACGGAGTGATTTACTGAAATAAGGGAATTAAATATCTCTACGTAAGAGCGACAAACATTTCATCAGCAATAACAGGCCTTAATAATGATAATGATAATATTTTGTTATCACCTCCCCCTTAAAACTCTGTATAAATGGGACCTCCATTGCCGCCGTTGGTATGATCCTCGTAGCTTCTGTAATTTCCAAGGCAAGCAAGTCTTTGTACCTTGCTTTGTATTGTTCTAAAGCTATTTTCTTGTAGCATTTTAAAGTAATTACTATTTTTATGTGAATAAGTCAAAACTAAAAGTTAAAATAAGTTTATTGACGTTTCAATTTCCAATTTGGAAATCGTTCTCAAAATACAAACATTAATAAATTAAACAAATTTTGTTTTTTGTTACTTGTTATAAAATTCTTCTAATAATTTAATTTTATCTGACTCATTTATATTGACAATTCGGACATATATTATACATTTTAAAGTAGACTTACTTACTTACTTAGTCCTAAGCCTTTCTACCGTTAGGTGTAAGGCTGCTGGAGTTAAGGTCGTGCACTTTCCCACGTCAATCCGTTCTTCTCAACTTCTTTTCTGATTTCGTCTACCCACCTAACTCTTGGTCTTCCTCGTTTGTATTTCCCTTGCACTCTCGTTTCAAACACCCGTTTTGTTAATCTTTCATTCGACATTTTACACACGTGCCCGAACGATCTTAGTTGCCCCTTTACTATTTTTTCGTTTATTATTTCTAGTTTTAGGTTTTGTCTGATTGTTTCGTTACGTATTTTGTCTGTCCTCTTTCTGTTTGCTATTTTCCCCAGGAATTTTATTTCCATAACATTGACTCGAGATTTTTGTCTCCCAGTCAATGTCCATGACTCGCTAATATACATGATTGTAGGTCTAACTACTGATTTAACGACTGCCGTTTTTACCTTCTCCGGTATTTCTTTTTTTTTTTAACAAAAAATGTTTTCATAGTGTTAAATAAGCTTCCTGTTCGTCCCATTGTCTCATTTATTTCCATGTCTTGTTTACCGTTTGACTCAATTATTACTCCTAGGTATTTAAAATGTTCCACTTGTTCTAGTTGTTTTCCGTTTAATTGTATTGCGTGTGTGTTTCTCTTATATAAAATTATCATTGTTTCTATTTTCTCTGTATTTATTTTCATATTTATGTTTAACAGTTCTTCTTCTAGGATCTCAAGGTTGTTCTGTAAGTCTTCTCTGTTTTCTGCTATCAAAACCATGTGGTCTGCAAATAGAAGCTCTGATAGTTGAGTTTGTTTCGTTTGCCAGTATCCTAATGTTAGTTTTCTCATTCTTCTCTTGGCTTTCTTTATTGCTTCATCCAGTACCACTGAGAACAGCAGTGGGATCAACACGTATCCCTGTTTGACGCCTTGATTTGTAGTAAATTCTTCAGATTCCTCGTTGTTGGTTCTCACCGTATTTGTATTATTATGGTACATATCCTTTATTACATCAATTGTTATCCTGTTAACTCCTCTTTTATTTAATGTCTTTCATACGTCCTTTCTTTGTATTCTTTGTATTCTCAAACGCCTTTTTCAGATCAATAAAGCATATATGTATTTCTCTATTTTTATTGATTACTCTCTCACTTACTTGTCTTATTGTGAATATGTGGTCTTGCGTGCTTCTGTCCCTCCTGAATCCACATTGTGTATCTTCCATAGTTGGTTCTATTTGGGTTTTTATTCTTGTTTCTATTATTCTTGCGAATACCTTCCCAGGAATACTTGATATAGTAATACTTCGGTAATTATTACAGTTTCTCTTGTCGTCCTTTTTGTGTATTGGTAGGTCCTCTTTATGATATCACTCATTAGTTCTTTCATGCTGTCCACTCCCTTTATTTCCATGAATTTTATCATTTCCGGGGTGATATGATCCTTGCCTGGTGCTTTGCCTAATTTATCTCTTTCAATTGCCTTTCCTAGTTCCTCTATTGTTATGGGTTCTACTTTTTGTTCTTCATTTATTTCTTGTATCTCCACTATGTTGTCTACGTCTGTATGAATTAGCTCTTTAAAGTGTTCTCTCCATCTTTCCATTATTTGGTTTTCTTCTGTTATTACCTTTCCATTCTTGTCTTTTTTATTCGGCATCATGTGTTCTTTCTTTTTTCTGAGCTGTTTTAATGCGCCATAGAAGAGTCTCTGATTTTCTCTACACTTATTTGTCATTTTTAGTCCAAACTTTTCTCATGACCTTTCTTTTTCTGCTTTCACAGCTATTTTAACCTGTTTTATTTTTTCTTTATATGACTCATAATCTTCAGGGCGCTTTGTACTTAGATATATCTTCCATTTTTCTTTTTTGTTCTTTACTTTTCTTCGTATTTCGTCCGTCCACCATTCAGTTCTCCTCATGCTTTTATTTGCTATTTTTGTCTTCCCGCAAGTTTCCTCAGCAGCTATGATTAAGTTGGTCTTGAGGTTTTCCCACTTTTCTTTTATACTTGCAGTTTTTGCCCTACCTTTCAAAATATTGTCTAATTTTTCTTGGAATATCTTTTTATATCTTTCTTCGTTTAATTTGTAGCTTTTTACTTTTTCATTTACTAATGTTCTCCTCTTTTTTTCCTTTTCTTTTACTGTTCTCATTCTCATTATTACTGGATGATGATCACTGCCAATCTCTAAGCCTGTTTCCACTTTCGTGTCTTGTACTCCTTTCCATTTGTTGCTACTTACTAAAAAGTAATCTATGATTGATTTTTCATTTCTGCTTTCTTGTACTCTCGTGTATTTGTGTACTTTTTTATGTTTAAATTTTCTATTTATTATAACAAGTTTATTCTCCATACATATTTGCATTATTCTTTCACCATTTTTGTTTAGTATTTCTTCTCCTTCTTTTCCCATGCATTCCTCAATTCCATTGTTATTATTTCCAACTCTACCGTTTAGATCTCCCATTACAATTATATTTTCTTCCCCATTGTCAATTTACATTTGAAGCTCCTCGAAAAATTTATCTTTCTCTTCCTTTTTTGCATCTTAATTTACTCCGTAGGCTGTTATTATTATCCATATTTCCTCGTCTATCAGTTTTATTTTTAGCGATAGTATTCTCTGGTTAACATATGTTTCTTCTATAACGTATTGTAGTCTATTCGGTGCAATTATTATCCCTACGCCTTCTTTTGCTCTCTCCTTTGCATCAGCTTCTACCCAAAATAACCAATATCCTATGTGTATCTTCTTAAAACCTTTTCCTTTTATTTTCGTTTCCGTTATTCCTAATATTTTTATTTTTTGTCTGATCATTTCTTCTACAAGTTCTACCTCTTTTCCATTGGAGCTTCTTACGTTTCATGTTCCCATTTTTAAAGTAGACGACTTTAAAATGATATTGCCATTGTTGCTGAGTTGCGTTCCTGGGACGACTTTATTGTAAGATAGTAACATATTAGACATGTATACCATTAAAGTTCAGAGACCCCAATTGCTCTAATTTCCTACTTCTGGTAAATTTTATGATTTTGGAATTCTTAGAGCCCTACATTTAAAGTCCATTCTATAAACACAGTTATAACCTGTTGAATTCTTGCTCTTATTCTGACCATCAGATTTTTCATTACAATGCTACATGTCATTAATAACTATCTTTGACTATTTATTAGTCCATCAATATGCATGAAATGGTATTCTCCAAGGTCTCTTTTCGCTTTCGGGTTTTAACTTACTAGTACCCACGCATTGGGTTTATGGAGATTTGCTTTGGTCCGTGTTCCAGAAGTGATGTTGGCCTCCCCTTTATCCACCAGGAAGTAGTACTAAGAATATCATTACAAGACAAAATAAAAAATATATCTATATTGCTCAAAATTAAAAAGAAAACAAAAGAAAATTATCACCAAAAAAGGGTTAAAAAAAAATAAACATAGGTAGGATATAATAAAAGATATGAAAGTAGAAGATGAACCAAAGAAACTGGGTTCTGACCATAAGACCATCTAGTGAAAAAGGCCATCTAGATCATAATCCATGACATTAAGCAAAATATAGATGCAATCTGTAAAGTACATACAAAAGACAAAATAAATGTATAATAATGAGATATATGTCTATATTTTTAAATAAGCTGTAAGCAGATCGAAAAACGGATAACTCTACAGCAATTATTCACAGTTTAATAGAGAATTTGGCTTCTGTGTGTTTTTCGACAAATAAAAGAAAAGAGGTATTGCTCTTATAAAAGTATTGCATCTAAACTCATTAAAGCTGATTTTTTAATGACAAAATTTGTGTAGTAATTTATTTAGAATCAATTAATTTTTGCATCGTCGAAAAGTTATTAAAAGGAAACTATAAAAACTCGTTTATTAAATTGTTGGAAAATTTATTAATTCGACAACGAGTTTTGAATTAAAAAGTATAAACAAAAAACCGGGATGAAAAATAAACAAAATCTGATTTAAAATTTCCATTAACCTAAAAAAAAAGACAACAATACCATAAAATAATATTACAGTAAGTATGTTTTAAACGTAAGGTTAGTGAAATATGAAGTAGTGAATATATATGTCAATAAGTAAACTTTGAATCAAAAATGGAACTAAAAATTAAATATAGTCTCACTTAAAATTTTCGTTAACCGAAACAGAAGACCTATTAATAATAATAAATTACTTAAAAAAATTACAAAACTTATATTTAATTTCCTTTGTTGACATTTTGTTAGCCATAACCTTTACTTATTTCGCCGTTCTTTCTTTTCTTTCTAAAATTATAATTTTATTCCATTCCTAAAAATATGTATCAGTATTACAATAACTGACTACATACCATCAATTACATTTTATAGATCAATTTACCATGTTCCTGATTCTTTTTCAATTCTCTACTATTAATTCCATCTTTCCACTTTATAATAAATATGGATAATACTATCATATTAATTGTTTATTTTAACTTATTAACTAAAAATTGTACAATGGGAATTCACTCTATAAAACATTGCGGTTACCATAACTCCTAAATAAAAATCAAACAGAAATGTCATTTATTTAGATATGTTAAAAAAATTTAAATTTTTATTCTTATAGTTGTAAGTATTGAAATATTCACTTTGTTTACATATAATAATTAATTATTCTAATAAATTTACAGTTTTCTCCTGAAGAAGTCACAAAATCGTGACGAAATATTGAGACAGAACAAATAGAGTTTTATTTCCTACAGACCGATTGCTGATACTATAAATCAATGTATATATATACACTACCGAGCATAAAATTAGAGTCCCCCGTAATTTGAATTTATTTTAGAAATTATTACTCTGTTTTAACTATTTTCGGTTGTAACATAGTTTACTAACGGATTGCTTAAAGAAAATAACGTTTTTGTCGTTTAAAGTTTATTAAAAATAATGGAAATGAAGAATTTTCCTTTGATATACTAAATATTGAAAAGGGACAATTTTAATTTGATGTGCTTTTTGTTGAAAAAAAGAAATTTGAAGAACTTCAGTAGCGAGTATTCCCTCCTCAGGCAGTGATAACAGCTTGCAAATGACGAGGCATACTTTTGATCAGATTTTGGATCACATTCTGCGGAAGATTATTCCATTCTTGCACCAATATGTCGCGAAGCTCTCTCGAATTTCTGGGGGCCGGCACATGACTCCATAAACGTCTCTTCATCTCATCCCAAATATGTTCTATGGGATTGATATCTGGACTGCGAGCAGACCAAATAAATCGTGTGATTTGAACCTCGTCAAGATATTCAGTAACTATCCTAGCAGCGTGGGGCCGTGCATTATCATGGATAAATGTTGCGTCGTCTCCAAGAATAACCATAAACGGTGAAACATGGTCTTCCAGAATCTGTGTCAGGTACCTATGCGCTGACAATATCCCATTCTCGATAAAGACTAACTCCGTGTAAGCATCAAACGATATGCCTCCCCATGCCATAACTGACCCTACACCAAATGGTAGACGCTCGGCAACACATGCTTGAGCATATCTCTTGCCTGGACGTAGCCACACTCTTACACGTTTGTCTGAGCCCGTAAGACAGAATCTCGATTCATCGGAAAACAATACAATACTCCAATCCTGCAATGTCCAATAGTTACGCAGAGTTAATTGATCCCATTCGACTAGTTGAAAGTGAAAGCCAAATTTTCAACTAGTAAAAATATCAAAGACAAAGGTTTTGATAGTGAATAGACAATATATCACAGATAACCACGATTGACCGGTTTGAGTTCATAATCTCATGATTAAATCTGGTCATGATCACTAATCATAAACAAACGGTCCCTATAGGAAAAAATAAAACGTAGATGTGATTATACCCCTTAAATGTTACGAACTATACAAATAAGGTGGTTCAACTACTTAATATTTCTAATGTTGAGATACGGATATGAATTTTGGACCCTAGACATGCGAGAAGAAAAAACACTTGTGTTTGAAAACACAATATTTAAAGTAAATTATTGCATTTCATTTCAACTCTAATTCCACCATTGTTCTACACGTGTTTCGAGTTATATCAATACTTTTGGTAGTTAAAGCTGAAATAAAATGCAGCGGGTGATAAAAACATTTTTTTTAACTATGAAGGACGCTTAATACATTACCTAAAGTTCTTATCAACGCAAACATGTTTAATGAAACCTTGAACAAATTTTAAAAAGCAGTAACAGATACGTGCTCAGATAAACTCTCACATAGTGTCATTTTTCTGTACGACGATTCTCGGCCCCAGGTTACCAAGATAATGAAAGCAAATCTAGTATGAAACGAATAGGGAATATTAGAGCATCCACCATATATGCAATAAATATTTTTTTTTTGAATAAACCACAATTTAAGTTTAAAGTATGTTTATTGACGTGTCAATTTATACTTCGGAAATCGGTTTCAAAATACAAAAAAACAATAACTTAAATTATTAATGTTTTGTATTTTAAAACGATTTTCGAAGTGGAAAATAAAATGTCAATAAACTTATTTTAAACCTAAATCGTGGCTTATTTCCAAGAAAAGTCACAAAAAAAATGACTACAGACCAATATCCAAGCTATAGTCCCGATTAATTGCCGTGCGATTTTTACATCTTGAATGCTGACCCACTGGAAAACGCGTTAAAAGGTAATCTATATTGAATTTGAAGCTAAAGAGCCACCCCTTACACTACGCAGACAGTTTTGTGCAGATAAGTTTGTAGCTAGAGCTATATCAAAAACCTCCAGCTATTTAAAAAATATTCGTAACTTGAATATATCAGACTTAAGCCATAAATATAGACGTAACAAAAAAAAACTCCCATATATGTTGAAAGTTATAGGAAACTAACAATGTTTGAAGAACAATTAATCAAAATAAAATACCACCAATTTATACACAACCTCCTAAGACTCTCTTCTATAAGATAGTAGAAACATATTATATGGATTCAAATCTTCCAGTAAGTATGATCAATAAAATAATTAAAGATAAGTGGCCTGCATTTCAATATATTTTTACTGACGGCTCTAAAATTCAAAATAAAACGGGTTGTGTAATATATCACTGGAATTCTGATTACAAAGAATCATGTCGATTGCCCAATGAAGCTTCAATATATACTGCCGAACTATCATCTTTATTTCTTGCGTTAAAATATATAGCCTCTATTGGTATGAATAATTGTGTCATTCTGACTGATTGTAGAAGCATTATGGACAAACTCACTTCTATCAAAACCACAAAAAACCTAAACCATATTGAGATAGAAATAAAGAAGTTACATTATGATATTATTTCCAAAGGTAGCTCGATTATTATTTGTTGGGTAAAACGACACTCTGGAATATTAGGAAATGAAGAAGTCGACAAATTAGCTAAATCTGCAGCTTTAACCAAACATAACATAAACAACATACTTCTTCTAGTAGCAGACATAGATAATATCAGTAGAAACAACTGCAAACAAAGATGGCAACGTTTATACAACCAAAGTACAACTGGAATAAATTTTAGAGCTTGCCAACCACTAATACCCAATGAGAGATGGTTCAAATATGAGACAAACAGGTTATTTATAAAAACAATAAACAGTATAAGATCAAACCACGCACTCACTCCTGCATACAAACACAGCATAGGTAATACTGATAACCCATATTGCTCCTGTGGTAAAGTGGGAGCTCTGCAGTACTTTATATTGGAGTGTGAACAGTACAAACAAAGTATCGAAATGATGTATGAAAAACTAATTGAGCTAAATTGTTTATTGCCTGTCAATTTAAATACAATTATTTTTCAAATAATAAGCAGATATTAAAATGTATCTACAAATACATAACATCCTGTAAATTTAAATTATAAGTAGTTTTAGGTATTCAAATCAAAAATTGTAAATATGTCAAAAATTGAATGTGTATACGAACATATTACTTCCTCTAAATTTATATTATAAATAGGCTTAGGTAATAAAATCAAAAATTGTAACTACCACAAATAGTCTGGCTAATTGGCTATGCCAAAGCCATTATACAATAAACCAAAAAAACATATATATATATATATATATATATATATATATATATATATATATATATATATATATATATTTGCACAGGATTTGTTTCAATTAAACATGCAATAAAACAGACACAAACAATTTGAGTATAATATTTTGAAGAAAAATATTGCAAATAAAATCATTAAATAATTCAATAATTATCACACTGGTTGTATTATACAAAAAGAATTCTGTATATAGATATAAGCAATAAAATTCATTTTCTGAAATTTAAAATAACTCATACTGTTCTGCAAATTTGTAATAATTTGAACTATCTTCGCGATCTAATTTTAATTCTCTGTTGGAAGTAAATCGAATTTAATTATAACTTAATCGAAATTTCATTTTCCAGGTTTGGAAAGTTTGACCGCCTTTAATCAATATTGGGTAAAATATAATTAAAGTGGAGACTGATCTTAAAGTGGAGATCTTAAACTAGCATTATTTATTATACTATTTTATTCATCAAATATTTTGAAATTGTACATTGCAAATACACTGAGATTAGTATGGCTAAAACAAAAAGGTGCCGCTAAATAGGTTTAATAAAAAAACTAGAATAACGTGCTTAAAATTACATATTTCTGCACTTGTACATTTTGATAATGTAGCTTGGGTCAGTTATAAAAAAAATAAGATATTAGAACAAATCTTAAAATTTTTTATTGAAAATCTCAAAATACTCAGAACATTATTAGTTCCACTGTTCAGTATTTAGCCAACAAAATTAACAAAATATTTCTTTCCTGTTTCTTCCCTTTTTTAGATAAGTCATATTTTTTGGTCATTTAATAATGCTTCTTCTCTAGTTACCAAGTCCTCAAATGTACCTCCATCACTTAAACTTGATTTACTATCATTTGTAACTTACTTTGTAACTGCCTGCACTTTCTCAAATGATACTTTCTCTTAATTCTTTCCCTTTTTGAGCGCAGCTATTTTATCTTTATCTGGAGTGTCGGTAAGTATTCGTGACTTTCCTTTTGCTCTTACTAATTTCTTTTTATGAACAGGTGCCTTTGCATGGGTCGCAACATTCAAGGTGTAATAGAACTTTCTGAAGTTCCTGATTGACGAATATTTGGAGTAGAAGGAGTAGAGACTTCTATTTCATTAACTGAAGTATTAGTTTGTTCCCCATCCTGTTCAACATTGACTTGCTCGCGACTGTCAGTAAGCTGGTTTAAAGGACGATCAGTTACATACGAAGACAGAAACTCATTATCTTTAAAAATATTTTCATTGACGGGGTAGAGACTGCTCACCTCAAATCCCTTCTGGATATTAGATGTAGTAAATACTTTGGAAATGCCTTACCTGCAAGTTCAGCTATATCGTAAATCGTAATAGGTTGTCCAGGGTGCATAATCATCCACTCGCTACAGGCGGTATTATAGTAGGTTTTCATCGGTCCAAAAATTGTTCGATCAAGATGTTGCATGTTGTGGCTGGTGTGGGAATGAAACGGTATCGGTCAAATGTCATTCTTCTTACAGAAATTAATGACACTTACATTCAAGTGGCTATCGTGATTATCCAAAAGTAATATAACTGGATCTTCAACTGTTGGTTTCACATGATTTTTAAAGTGTTGTAGGTATTCCAAAAACAATATTTCGTTTGACCAGCTGGACGGATTTGCACCTCCTATGGTTCCAACCAAACAACCTTTTAGCATATGAGGCTTAAAATTAACCCTCGGAAATATCATCAATGTGCTGGTTTGCATTTTATTAATTCCACTCTGTGAGTTTTTATTTATTTGTAAGTATGTTCTATGTATTAATTGTTTTTAATAATAATTTTAGTGTACTCCTGATGAAGCTAATAAGCATTAAACAAAATATTGAAATATTGAGTTGACGAGACAATAGAATCATCTATTATTGAATTACTTACGCCTACCTTAAAAATACTTATTTTTTCCTCAATTTTACTCTGTAACCTGTGTTAAGTATTATTTATGGGCCTTGTTATGCATGATAAAACTTATTGTGTCAATATTTTTATCTATAATAAAAATTCAAAACATGATTTTGAACATATTTAAAAGGCTTACGTATTTCAGACGAGGAGATGGGATGGCATGTCAACTCGCAAAAATTTTCCTTGACGTTAATGATGACAAGGAAAAATATTAGTTAATACTTCATTTTATAAAAGATAAATCAAAATTGACTTAAAAAAGATAATATTAATAAAAACAGTCAAAAAATAAAATGTTAAAAGTGTTTGTTATTAATTTTTTAAAGGGTAGGTAAATGTACTGTATTCATATTTAAAACAGTACATTAAAAAAATGAATAAACATTGTTTGGTCCAATACATTTAAAGAAATTAAATGTGGTATAAGCAATTTTTTTATATAATTATATTTATTTATAATCTACATTATTACAGAGTATTAAGTAAATGTGATACAGGTTTTGGGAGTGAAGGAAAAACATCCAATGATGTCCCACCTTATTCTATTTTAAAAACAAAAAGAGAAATCAAACGATTTCTACTTAGCGAAACCGAATTCAAATCTTAACCACTGTGTTTCCTAAAATTTGCGAAATAAACAGCTGGATAAAGTACTCGGCAAGGGAATCTAAAATTGCATTCCACAAGCCGTTCATCCTGGTCAAAATTCGTAGTGAATTCAGTTTCTGGTACTTCAAACGAAGTAAATAACAAAACAGAATGACGGTATTAGAGTTTTATTTTTGAAACAGTGCAGAAACAACCGCTGGCGTAGTTACGTCCGTATATAGTTATTTTAATAACTATTGTCTAGGACAGGATAGATTTTTGTTTTGGTTCAGAGCAGTGACTATATCGTTCTGAAGAGACCTAAGAAGGTCAAAATACGTATCAGCGGTTGTTGCTGCACTGTATCAAAACAAAAATCTAATACCGTCATTCTGTATTCTATTTTAGTTTAGTTTTGAAGTAGGTCTTGGGGCCAGGTGGTATCTAATCTTCTTGTGGCTAGACTATTGTTGAATATTTTATTTACTGGCTCATTTTCATGATTAATGGTACGTTCATTTTGTGACTCCGTGGCTCGATGGATTTCTTCTCTAGTGAAAGGAATCTTTAAGTGTTTGATTACATACGTTCCATGGTGCATCCACTATCGATCTTATCACTTTAGAATAGGATCTTTGAAAAATATTCAGCTTTGAAAAAAAAAACGTTAGCTTTGCACAGCCCCATAGGTGTAGTCCGTAGAACCAGATAGGTTTGAGTATGGCTTTGTTTAGAAGAATTTTGTTTTGGATGTTAAGTTTTGATTTACGTCCAAGGAGCCAATACATTTGCCGGAATTTTAAGTCAAGCTAACTTCTTTTGGTCTGAATATGTTTCTTCCAAGTAAGACGTTGGTCAAGATGGAAGCCAAGGTATCTAGCGTATGTTACTGTTGATATTCGTACATTTTCCATTCTTACAGGTGGGCATATGTTGTGACGGTTGGTAAATGTTATTTGAGTTAATTTTGTTTTATTTACTTTTGTTCTCCATTTCGTATACCAATCATTAAGTATGTTCAGATGATGTTGCAGGTTTTGTGAGGCTTATATAGGATCTTTATTTACAGCTAGTATTGCTACGTCGTCAGCAAAGGTAGCGATTGTAGTATTATTAGTCTCTGGTATATCGGCTGTGTAGAGTGAGAAAAGCAGCGTCCCTAAAACACTACCCTGCGCGACTCCGGAGTTAATAGGATAGAGGTTGGATTGTTAGTCTTTGAATTTTACAAAGAAATATGTATTTGATATGTAGGATTTAAGTAGAAGAAAATATTTACTGGATAGTGCTATTTTTACTTTGTAAAGCAGAACTCTGTGCCAGACTTTGTCAAACGCTTGTGAGATGTCCAGAAATAAAGCGCTGCAGTATTTCTTTTCTTTAAGACTTTTTATTATTTCATTTATCATTCGATTGACTTGCTGTGTAGTGGAGTGATTTTCCCGAAAACCAAACTGATATTTTGGAAGTAATGTTAGGAATTCATGATCTGCGTATATCCTTTGTAGCAGCAATCTTTAAAAAAAATTGCTTACGGTTGGGAATAGGCTGATGGGTCGACAATATGTTACTTCATTGGACTCTTTTCCTGGCTTAAGCATCATAATGACTTCAGCTAATTTCCATATTTTTGGAAAGTATGATAAGCTTAACATGCGGTTCAATATAACTGTTAGCAAAGTAATAGTGTTGCGAGGATTAAATCATAACCTCGGGCCTTTCGTGAGTTGAGTTTGTTTATTTCTTTCTTGACTTCTATAGGAGTAAAAATTTTAATTAGGAAGGACATTTTACATGATGCGCTAATTGGTTCTGCCATTTATTCATCAGGGTCTGCTGGCTCTGTTTAAAATACGTTTGTAAGATATTCAGCAAATACGTCCGCTTTTTCTTTGTTAGAACAGGCTCATTCACCATTTGGTTTACGGATAGGAGGAACATTTGTGTATGGATTCTTAAGCTTCTTAGTCGCCTTCCGTAACCTCAGGTCATTTGCTATAAGGTTTGTAATGTAATGTTCGAAGGTTTCGTTGTTTGCGGCTTTGATGGCTACTCCAAGTTTCCTAGTTAGTCTATTAAATATATGTAGATCTATGTTGTTTCCAGATCTTTGCCAGGTTCTCCTCGCTCGACGTTTTTCAGCAATGAGTTGGCCAATGTACATGGGAACATTTGTGGTATGTGTTGGTTTGCGTTCATTTCGTAGTGTAGATTACCCCACCGTTCTATGTACAAGTGTATGCGCTGCTGTATCATGTGTAGATTTGATCCGCATATTAAGATTGGTGTTTTCTTCTAGGCAGGATTGAAAATCTGCCCAATTGGTATTTTTTGACGTATATAGAGAAGGTTTGGGTTGTTTATAACAGTGCTACTCAGGCTCATAATAACCGGTGTATAATCCAATGAGAGATCATAGCTGAGTTCTATTAGACATTTCTTTTTGGACACTTATTTGATTATGTAGTAGTCCAGTATATCTTCAAGTTTTTTGGGGTCACTCGGTCAGTAAGTAGGAATTCCGTTGGTGTGGCAATCATAGTTGTTGTCTGTCATTGCTTTAAGAAGATTACGACTTTTTGTTTTTGTGAGTCTTGAGCCCCAGTGTGTGTTTTGCACTTCACTCGTCTCCTTCGGCTACGAATTTACTGCCCAGTAATTGGAAGAAGGTTTTGTAGTTATCTGTGGAGATTGCGTGACAAATTGGGCTATACATTGCAGATATGTTAAAGTGTCATGGCGTTGCATTCACTTAAAAGATTGCTTCTTGTATTTTTCTGTTGCATATTTCGGCAATATACGATGTCATGTGCAGCTGCGGATGATTACTGCCGAGCCACCATGAGCTGTACCATCGGGATAAGGTATACTGTATGTGTTATAGAGTGAAATATTAAATGTAGTTAGATCGGTAAAGTGGGTTTCTGAAATAAGCAGATCAATTTTATTCAAGTTTAAGAAAGTAATTATTTCCTGCTTATGGTTTAGCAGATTATTACCGTTCCATGTGGCAACTCTAAGTATGTTTAAGAATTTCTTTGGTTAAGTGCAATATGTTTTACTATGGCCGTATGCTTTACATTGCATGTATTGGGTGATTGAGTTTCTCTTATGTGATGCCTCGACTGCTATTGTGGTGTGACATAAGAATTCTAGGTTAACTATGTCCTTGTTGTTAGTGTTGGGTTAAAGGTCGATGAAAAATAAAGATAAGGGTTCCTTTGTTTGTCTGTGTTGAATGTTAGTTATATTGCGAACTTTATTGTCGGCTTTTTCTAGTTCCTTTATTTTATCTGTTGTGGGCAAAGAGTGATGGATATGTCTTATTACCACTCTGTAGGCACGTTCTTTCTTTATTTGGTAAGTGCCGTGAATAATTTCTTCTTTTCGTAAATGTCTTATCAGTTTACGGTATGTATCTATTGTATATGTTGTAATTTTGACAGTGTTGTTTGGCAGAGTTCTGGTATAGTAGGTTTCTTCCTCCTAATTTGTGCAAAGGTATGGACAATATCTTTAAAGTTTTCGACGCAATACACGAATGTTGGAGGTGGTTTTGGGGTTTTCTGTTGTTTTTTTATTTCATTCTGTTCAGGGCTATCGGCGTTTGATAATGTAGTGTATCATGTATGTAGTGCATGATTTTGTATTTTGTTAGTGGTAAGCTTGAAGAATTGGGATCGTTATTTTGTTTTGAAAATTTACGTTTTTTGACTACTTGTTATAAGTTTTTATTTTTTGCTTCTTGATTGTCGTCTTCGCTAGACTCTATATCCGAGTTTTCTGAATATGTAATTGCAAGTTTTAGCTTTGTGTTTGAGGTCTGCCCTACGGTAGATGGGTTGCTTGACGTTGCAGTAAATTGATGGGGGTTGTGGTGGAAATTATTGTGGTTGTGGTGGAAGAGCGAATTGATTTTGTGGAATGTTTGATATGGGAGTATTTGTCGGTTGCCAGTATATGTGGTTTGGTGCATGTTCGGATGTGTATTATAGTGGCGGATATTGTTGAGGAGTTGAGTACATGTTCCTGAATGTTTGTTAATAGTGGGTCTGCTGCTCACCTGCAATTTCTGCTGATACTATAATAGACACTGATTGTTTATATTCTGTGTGTGTACATTGTTAATTCTAGAGAACAGAATTTTAATAACTAGAATTTTATTAACTAGATTTTAACTTGTTCATATCGGTGTTACTCTAAGATATTCAAGTGAACACTTATTATAAGAAATATATCAGATATTTTACAAGAGGCAACATAATATCTTTATAGCATGATGTTGCCTACCTCTGTAAGGAAGAAACAACATAAATACAAACAAAAATGATACCATTTTTTTCAAAAAAAATTACCCGATTTAAATCACCATCAATCAGGCCAATTTATCTTAGCTAAAAATCACAATAATATAGTAATAGCCAACAACTGCGAAAATTGAAAATAAAAAAAAACCGACACGAAATCGATATAATTATGATAGAATTCAATGTAAAGATCTGGGGGTGTGCTGTAATGAAATATGGTAGAAATTTCGGCATACCAATAAATAACAAATGATTTAGTATACTCCTAGCATTTTTTTTAAACGAACGATATGTTATTGCAAATAGCTTCTGTAAACTACAAAAAAGCAGGCTGTCGAGGTTAAAATTTCGAACAGATAGCTATAAAATCGTAATGAATCAGATAATTAATAAAATATGTCTAAACATATTCAGATGCTGATGTCAACTCTAATGAAAAATTTTTTAGTGTTCGTTTTTAAAATAATTTTTACAAATTTTTTGCATTTTTGCATTTGCAATTTTTTTAAAACAGCCTTTTGTGCACCTTAAAAAATATTGCGACAATTCAGCAACAAATAAACTTTGGATAGTTTCTGGGGACAATATTAAAGACAAAATAAAATTAGTTAAAAAACTTTACGAGGAAAGTAGTAGTTACACAAAAGTAGTACTCCGTTTTCGAGCACTAAACGATAACTAAGAGTCTCCGAAAACGTTTTTGTATATTGCCGATATTGCTTATTTAGATCTAATAATAAATAACTTAAAAAAAAGTGACCTTTTTCTAACATAAGGATAATATTCACTGCAGATTTATAAAACTTGTGATTTACCGATGCCGGTTTTGACCTAACCCAAATATGGCCACTCATTTTGAAAGGACACTTTACAAATGCCTTTAGTTATACTACTACTTTTGTTAGCAGATGATCTGTACTATCTTGTGTAGTGAAAAGCCATTCTGTTAAAAAATCTACTGATCGTTGTATAAATCCTGTGTATGTTGTAGAAGTTTTGAGATTACCTGAGATACTGTTTAAAGTTTCCAAACATGGCTGATCGAAGGTGAGAAAAATTAATTGTTTAAATTATTTAGTTTCAAAAATATTTTTATGTATGTATTTAAAATACCTATATGTAAAAACTTATCTAATAGAAAAACTATTATTATTTCTGAGGATTGGTTATCGAAGTTTGGTGTTCTTTATATAGAACTATGACGTTTTCCGCTATAAAAAGTATGAATGTTTTTTAGGTACTAAACGAAATCTTTGACTTTGACTTTAAGTAAGTTATCGATTTGGCACCACAAGAAGAACACCATATTTAAATGAGTCTATGGTTCCGTAATATGGAAAACATATAATGCAGTTTATTGGTGGAAAACCTGTGAGATGGGGATACAAGTTTCATATATGTTTTAAAACGTATAACTTATATTAACACGATGTAAGGAAAATTTCGCCTTATTAAAGATTTGTAATATCGATCCAAACACACTGAAAAAAAAAGAGGTTCCTTTGCCAGCTGTACTGCAGAGGAGAGCGAAATAGTAATTTGCATATAGAATATCAATAATGTTGTTTTTATAATATCCTATCCATAAGGCCTATCCATAAAATCAAGTATAACAATATAAAAAAAAATAATCAGATTAGTGAAAATATGCCTAATTAATACTAAAGCAACGTAAGGGTCAATAATCAACTGTCCGATGAATTTAATATCAACGAAGGTCTAACAGAAGGAGATAGGCTCTTCACAATACTTTTTAACCTTGCATTGGAACGAGTTATCAGGAAAACTCCTAAAAATAGAGAATATACAGGGTGGCGCACCGAAAACGAAACAGATGCATTTACTGGCAGATGATTCCTTTTTAAAAAAAACGCTTGGACCCGTCGATTTTGTTATCGAGGGGAAAACAAAATTGGCATAAAATCACATTAACATTTGCAGCCCCCTAAGCGGGGGTAGCACCATCCCTAAAATCTTAAATGGAAAGGGGGGTCGAATGATCCATCATTTAAAAGGTCTTTCAACTCCCTTTACAATGATGTAAAATTCATGTACTTCAATTTAGTAGTTTTGGAGATTTATTGATTTAAAGTTTAAATACATCATCGTAAGAGGAGATCAATACATAGCAGCAAAGTTGTTAAAAAATAAAGAATGAACTGACCTGTCAGCCAAGTAAATGTTGAAAATGACCACCATTACTTTCCATGCAATAATAAAGATTTTGCTGAAAACGTTGCCGGACATTTTGCAATATTTGAGGAGTAATTTGATGGCACTCATTCACAATTCTTTGTCGTAAATCTTCTAAGGATGTTGGCTGAGTAGCATAGATTTTGCTTCTTAAGTAACCCCACAAAAAGAAATCCAAAGGTAATAAATCTGGCGATCTTGGGGGCCATTCAACGGCACCTCTTCTACCAATCCATTGACCTGGAAAGGTCTGATCTAAATAATGCCGAACTCTTAATGCGTAATGTGGTGGGGCACCATCCTGTTGGAACATCAACATATTCTCAACGTATCGACCATCATTCTGATTTTTAATTATATCTGCTAGCGCAGGATCTATGGCATTTTGCAGTAATTCCAAATACATTTCACCAGTCAAATTTCCAGGTAAGAAAAAATGACCAACCAAATGATCGCCAAAAATGCCAGCCCAAACATTTAATTTTTGTGGCTGCTGTGTGTGTACCTCATGGTAAATTCTCGGATTAGAGTCCGACCAATATCGACAATTATGACGATTTACTTCGCCGTTTAACAAAAAGGAACATTCGTCGGAAAAGCAAATGTTAAATAAAAATTGTTCATCGTTTGTAATTCGTTCACTCATAACTTCACAAAATTCTAATCGCTTATCAAAATCGTCTTCATTAAGTTCTTGTACAAGGTGAATTTTATACGGATGAAAATTTTGGGCCTTTAGAATCCGTTGGATACTACGTCGACTAACACCACACGAAGTTTGCAATTTGCGGGTACTTAATGTAGGATCTACAATAACTTGCCCTAAAACCTCCACTTCTGTTGCTTCGTTCCTTATAGGATTTTCAATATTACATTTTTTATTGGCGACTGATCCAGTTTCCCGAAATTTAGCTACAAGTTCTAGAACATATTTTCGGTGCACATTATTGTTCTCATGTCGCTCATTAAAAATTTGTGCTGTTCTATTAGCGCACTGATTATTTCCGAAAAATATTTCAATAATTTCAACCCTTTCTGCCGTGGAATATACCATGGTTAATTTATGTATAAAGCAATAAATGATATTTTAACAACAAAGATTGGTCAAATCAATCGCAAACTAATGTACTATTTCCTATTTTAAATAAGTACGTGGCATTCTCTACTTATCTTTCTTCAAGAAACAACTTTTTTTGTCACCAAGGACACTTCAATTGCTATTTTTATTATTATTAAACCATGGGCGTAGTAAATAAAAGCATTTACTTATCAAGAAAATGCTTTTACTCAAATTTCTTCTGAAAGAAGTACAAACTAATTTGATGTACCTATTAAAGTCTACTTTAAACTTTAAATCAATAAATCTCCAAAACTACTGAATTGAATACATGCATTTTACATCATTATAAAGGGGGTTGAAAGACCTCTCAAAAAATGGATCATTCGACCCCCCTTTCATTTAAGATTTTAGGGATGATGCCACCCCCGCTTAAGGGGCTGCAAATGTTAAAGTAATTAATTTTATGCCAATTTTGTGTACCCCTTGAAAACAAAATCGACGGGTCCGAGCGTTTTTTCAAAAAAGGAATCATCTGCCAGTAAATGCCTCTGTTTCGTTTTCGGTGCGCCACACTGTATAATATTTATAAAGATCAACCAAGTCATAGCTTACCCAAATAATATGGACATAAATAGCTTAATAACACGTTATTATACACGTAAACTTAATATATAGGTATTGAATAAAAAATATTTATTAAACTAAATGCATCTGTTATTTAGATAACATAATGATTTTTTTATTATGGTTCTACAAAGAAGACTCTAAGAAAAAGATTTTGTTCCCGTGACTTTTTGTGATGGATCGTATACTATTAATTGAAACCATTTAAATGTGAGTATTAATTATCCCATAGATAATCTTGCGGTCAGCTTGATTGGGTGTAATTGTATAATCAAATAATCTGTAAGTGTCTAAAATTATCTTCACCCCAATCGATCTGGAGGTGGCTATAAGTAAGTAAAAAAATATGTATTTTTGGTTGTATTTATCATTTTTAAAACGGCATTCAGAGGGTAGTAGTATAACAAGTGTGTGCAGTAGGAGGTGTGACAGCAACTAGCGCTAGTGTATCTATTGCTAGTGTGTAACAAGGAATTAAAGACTCATTTAAAAATATACAAAACTAGTTGGCCCGCCGAATTTCGTACCGCCTTAAAATTAAATATTGTATTAAAGTTCAATAATAAATAATAATAAAAATATAATAATACAATAATAAAAATAGTACTTGGATATTGTTGTCAGAACACTCGCATCTTATGTGTCAATTAAAGCGTCTTTATCTGCCTCCAAATAAAATAATGTTAGACATCCATTTAGTTCGTACGCAGCAATTAGGGAATTATTCTTAAATAAGGAACAGTCTCACAATACAATCATAGCTATATGAAAAATATTTGATTGTCACGAATACCCTTCAAAGTTCTGTTCAAATCCTGTAATGACCTTTTGTTGGCCAATGTACATTCATATTAAACAACTAATTTGTATACCGGTAAAATTTCAGGAAAGTACCCAGATACAGGGATGTGAGCTAAATAAACATTGGCGTTGATTTAGCCTGGGACAGCAGTCTGGAAATAAACCGACGCATTGAGATGACCAGAAGCCATTTCAAATTATTAAAAGTAGTATTAAACAATGGAAAACTTAGTCTTAAGAGGCTACGTGTTCTATTCGCTCCGTGCGTGACCATGGTAAGGGTACCTTGAAACGATGTCAGCGTGCGTAGCGGCAAAATATGTCAAAATTTGACCTTTTGGATCTTTTTGCGCATAAAATTTATCAAAAATGAAAAACATGGATTCGTGCTATTAATATGAAAAAGTAAATATCACATAATTTCATTTTTTACAATTGAAATAGGAAAAATTTAAATAATTTACCTTAAATGATATTTCATAAGGCTTCAAGCTAACTGCAGCCTGCCTGGTGACTTTAGGTTTTATATCATAATTTCTACTATTATTGTTTTTAATTACATGCTCTTCCACATGCAAAAACTTGATTTGCCAGTACTAGATTT
Source organism: Diabrotica undecimpunctata (assembly GCF_040954645.1). NCBI lineage: Eukaryota > Metazoa > Arthropoda > Insecta > Coleoptera > Chrysomelidae > Diabrotica > Diabrotica undecimpunctata. The sequence continues at coordinate 127,145,358 of NC_092804.1, read as the reverse complement.
TTCCCTTTCTTTTCCGTTTGGAGTTAAAAAGATAAAGTTCATGAATTTTTAGAAACCCAGTTTTTAATACTAAATTTATTTTGTACATAAACTAAAAAAATATAATTAAAAAACTAATTATTAATACTTGTCAATTTCGTATCTATTTAACATATGTTTAACCTCAAATTGGGAGGTCCAGAACTGTCAGATGAATGCGGTAGATGTCGCGTCAGTCACGCACGGAGCGAATACCCTCTTATGTGAAGTTGAAGCATGAAACGTTACGGACGCAACTAAAAAAATACTTTTTGTCAGCATTGTGATTTAATGTTTTCAAAAAATGTGGGAAATATTATTATTACAGCACGTAACAAACACGGAAACGTTAAGAAAGATGAAAAAGAAGAAAAAATACTCAACACTATTAAGGACAGAAAATTGAGCTACTTTAGTCACATATTAAGAAATGAAAATTATGAGTTAATGCGATTGGTTATACATTAGAAAGTGAAAGAAAAACAGGACTGAGGAACGAAGCAGGTCCTGGTTGAAAAATTTAAAACAGTGGAGGGAAAAACAATAATAGAACTCTTCAAAATTGCTGCAGATAGACTTTAATGGACCGTGATAATTCCCAATGGCCTTAAAGGACGAGGCGCAAAAATAATAAGAATGGTAATTTTAAGGTAAAACGTGCAATTTAGTCATGTTCTAATAACAAACCAACACTAGGGATACTGCGATCTGATCCTTACCAAAACTAATAAAATTAATGTTTTTTTTTTTGTACATCCCGGTGCATAAAGGAAGTAAATTCCACCAGGTCCATTGTTTACGTCTTTTATCAAAGTATCCTACGAAATCCTTTGTTGTTGATTCAATTGTAGAAAATTTTTATGAACTATTTCGACAAATGCCTCAGTGTTGAATTGCTGTTCTCTTTGTAACTGTTGTTTTTTTTTATAGTCACAAAGGAAATGAATAACATTTATTTACTGTCAAAGTTTAACGGTGCGACAAAAATTTTCTTTGAAAGATATATTAAGCTACTTAAAAAAATGTCTTGATATTAAACTAAAATAAAAGTCCGATCAAATGACAGACAAAACAATTAAATTAGCATACTGCGAGTCTGTTAATATTCGTCAAATTTAAACTTTAATTGTATATTTTATTTTATTGTATTCTACTTTATTTTATTATAATATATATATATATATATATATATATATATATATATATATATATATATATAGATATATATATATATATATATATATATATATATATATATATATATATATTTGTTTTAATTTTATTCCATTTTATCCAATAAATTATACTTTATTTCATTTTATTTAAATTTATTTTATTTAATTTAATTTAGTTTTATTTTATTCGATTTTATTATATTTCATTTGTATTATATTCCATTTTACCCTATGTCATTCTATTTTTGTTTTATTTTAATTTAATTTTGGTATATTTTATTTTACTTTCTTCTATTGTATTTGACTTTATTCCATTTTATTTTATTTTATTCTCCTTTTATATGTATTCATTGAGACTCACTTTTATTAATATAGATTATGTTAAAGAAAAACATCAAGTAGAAGTTCTTACTGATTTATCAAGAATTTTTAATGGAAATTAGTCAGGATTTTAAGTATGATCGTCTACAGAAAAAGCAATTGCTGAAAAATCTATGAAAGCATAAAACCAAAGAGAGCTTTAAAAAATGTTTAAAAAGAAGAAAGAAGAAGAAAGAAGAAAACATCATGATGATGCTTACCTTTTCGCGACGACGCACAGTGGTATTTTACATAAAAAGCTCCCACAACCAAAATTTTAAAAACTTAAATTTCGGACCGATTGTTCCTCCCTAAATAACTGAACCAAACAAATTTGACAGCTGTCATTTCGTAATACGTTTTGGCTGCGTTTAGTTTTGAGTTTTTTCTTCACTTTATTATTTGATTTGTGATTTTTTTATTTTTATATTTAGAGTGCTTTTTGTAACAGCGGAAGTTACAAATATGCCAAAGAAAAGTAACTACTTAATATTAAACCATTTTTTAAAACATATTCTTCTAGAGCTTAGAGTTAAAAATAAATTAATTAAGAGGTCCGGTCCTAAATGTCAGGCATGCAAGTCGACTTAATTCGAGCTATAAAACTTTTATGGTTTTTTAAATAGAAAAAGTATAAATTTAAATAATTAAAAGTGATATATTAAATAAGTTTACAGTGATTTGTTAATTGGTGTAAGCACTTCTTCTAAATAATCATAACTTTATAAAAAATATTGCTGTTGTAAACACCAAGAACATATTTTCTAGTTACAAAGTAACCACAAAACTAGTTTTGACTCGTATCGTTATCTAGTTACTTGATGAATTACAGACGATCAACTTAAGTTAAAATATTCGTGGATACAAGTTCCAATGTAAATAATTCTCTACAACATTCCCCATGATATTCTTATTAAATAATGAAAAAAATTAGATCTTAAACAAATGTCATTAATGACCTTTCTTCGTATTACCTCGACCTAGCCAGATTTCAATAATATTTATACTTTTAGAAGACAAGTTTTTATTAACCCTTTTATAAATCCTTTACCAGAATCTATTGTGATTAATTACGATAACAAATCCTATGAACTGGTTTAACTGCAAACAGCAAGGTTATAACGCTAATAATTTTAAAAAGCCTACAAACCCTTTACAATCACCTACACTTTCATCTAATTGAACATTTAAACACTCCTTCACAAGTAAACATCAAACAAAAACTTCCCAATCGGACAACTACATTGATTACAAACAGTTCAAATCCTAAACATGTTACCAAAAGAGTTCTCAGTTACCAATGCAATGACACCTGCAGAAGATAACAGCGCTACGGCTCCAGTTACTACTTAATAGACACGCCATAAACGTGACAATGATAAAATTCTAAGATCATCACCAGTAAGTTCACCAGTTCCATCAGAAAAAGACAAACACAATAAAATAAATTTCGCAAAACCAACACAACAAAACCTAATAAAAAACCCAAGAAAACCTCAGCTACTAATTTGAAAAAAAATAATTTAATGAACAATCACTACCATTTATCCTTAATAGATCCGTTAGATTTATAACAGATTTATAGATCCGTTAGAAACTGCACAAGGTTCTCCAGATATTATCGTCACTATAACAAATTACACACATGATTTTCCTGGTCTAGTGTTAATGATTACTAACTTATATGCGCCCACATAACAGACAGATATGTCAAAATCAAATGTAACAGACTTAAAAAAAATAAAAATGAAAAAACACCTTACTCATGAACTCACTTTTACCGACAACGAAAGTGACGTTTTACATGATTTTACATGACACAGACCAAGAATCTCAATGAAATTAAAAATATTCTGCAACTATAAATAAAAAATAGCGTCGTTAAAAACAATTCTTCAATGGAATATAAACGAATACTACAATAACTTACGATGTTAAAAATTCTACAGTTAGAGTATTCACCAAATATCATTTGTCTTCAAGCAACGAATTTTAAGAACAACCAAGAATCTTATTTACATAATTAATATCGAAGTTTTTCAAAAAATAGACTAAACCAAAGAATAACAAGCGGTGGTATGACAATTCCTGTAAATGGCAATTTACCTGCAAGTAGGCTATCCCTGCAAACACATTTAGAAGCTGTATTTATTTCTCTAGAAGGGATCACAAAAATAGATATTTGTTCTATTTACTTACCCCCAAAAAAACAAATTGATAAAGAGGATCTTTTTAACATCGTGAGACAAATACCTTCTCCACGCATTTTAACAGGTGATTTTATTGCTTACAATAGTATTTGGGGTTCGACATAATGATGACAAAAGATGACTTATTATTGAAGAATAAATAGATCAGTATAACTTATTACTATTAAATGGTAGACGACCTATAAGATTCAATATACAAATAGGCGAATCAACACCCTTGAACTTAAAGATAGCATTATTGACAGATTAGACTACACTTATAACAGTGATCATCATCCAATAATAATCACAAATAACATGTTTGAGCCCAAAAATAAGAAATAACCGCTAAATGGAAAACCAATGAGGCAAATTGGACACTCTTTGAAAATATTATAGAAAAACATGTCAAGCACTTTAAAGTATCCAATAATGTTGTTACAGACATAGAAGCTTTCTTCAACATCATTTTAGATGCAGCCGAGGTAACCATCAAGAAAATTTTATTTAAAATAAAACATAAACCAGATCCTTGGTGAAATGAACAATGTAAGGCATTGGTCGAAGCTATCAGAAAGCTTTTAACATATACAAAAGATATAACACACTTAACAATAAAATATAATTTCAAAAACTTAAAGCTAAAGCTCAGTTAACAATGAAAACAAAAAAAAAATTCGTGATCACAATTTGTATCCAGTACAAACAACAGGACCCATATATCTGAAATGTGGAAAAACATAAAAAAAATCTGGAATACCGACTTTTAACTAAATTACTCAACTAAATAAAGATAATAGAGTAATCACAGATGACCTAGAAATAGCTGAAGAAATTGCAAACACGTATAAAAATAGATCTAATACAAGTAATTATAACAATAATTTTAACAGTTTTAAATAGAACGAAGAACGAAATGTTATTATATCCTTTGTAGATGACACAGATGCTTTAAACTGCAAGTTTGATATTTATGAATACAAAGATGTAATAAACCCATTAAAATAGACTAGTGAGTGTCCAGACAATATCCCAATGGTCTTTATTACGCATTTACCTGATAATGCACACAATCATCTACATAACATATAATATTATTTGAACAGAACAGAAATTTCCAACAGGGAGAATCTATTATAACACCAATATTAAAACCAAAATATTTCAAAACAGATCCTGAATATAACTGACCAATTGCACTAACATGTACTGCATGCAAACTACAAACTAATAGAAAAAATGTTCAAACGTCGTCCCCTTTGGACACGTGAAGATCGAAATATTATTATTCCAGAACAAAGTGGTTTTTAATAAAATAAATAATATTATAGAACTCTAGATAATATTATAGACCTAGAAAACAGTGTACATGAAGCCCTCTCCCGTAATCAAAAATGTATTTCAATATTCTTCGATATTGAAAGAGCGTTTGATACAGACTTTAGCCATCGTATTATCAGATTACTGTACGATTTAGAAATTAAAGGACACTATCTTACATTTATAAAAAACTTCTTACATAAGATGTATATGCAACCTCAAGTTAATGGTAACTTGTCATCAAAAGTGGAATTACAAAAGTAGATCCCTCAGGGATCTGTTATAAGTCCTACGCTATTTATAATTGCCATAAATTATGTTCTACGAAATCTAAAACTTTCACTTAGAGGCCGATTATATGCTGACGATCTCGTAATATTGAGTCATAGGAAACTGGATTTATTTTTTCAACAACTAAAACTAATTATCTAGTTCATTTGCATCGATTTGACATTTTCATACCCCAATATATTTCTTACATACATGATCACCCTTGGATCCACCTTGGATTCAACGCCTACCATCATATAACTTTGAACTTACGTCATTTGACAAAAACTCCACTAATCATGAATAAATTATTTCCCATTTTAGAAAAATCGCTAGTCGCTATAAACATTATACCCAGGTATACACTGCTGATTCAAATATAACTGCCGGTGTGGAAGCATCTGTAGTAGCTCCTGAGAATATCCTTAAATTCAAGCTACCTAGTGTACTAACTATACAGCCGAACTGTATGCTCTCTATCGCGCCATATAACTAACCAATCTGGCAATAAACTGCAAATCTATAATATTAACAGACTTACTTAGTGCTACACAAAGCATCTGACAACTGTTTCCAAAATACCCGCTATTAAAAAAAATTAAACCTGTTCTTTCTCAGGCTCATCTTAGTCATAATTAGATAAATTTCATCTGGATTCCATCCCATATATGCATATACATTTTGCATATAATCCAGTCTTTATTCATAACTAAATAAATGTCCAATAACTATAATTTTTGTGACCATTTATATTAAATACATATTAACAAAAAAATTAAACAGTTTTATTAAATCTTTTTTGGGCATCTTGTAATAAACGCTTTATAAAACTTTAAGTTCAATCCGCAGTAACCAATTTTAATTTTAAAGTTGAAATTGGGTCTAGTAATTATTTTTTTACCCTATATAGTTGGAATCAAATTTTTATTAGTGTTTTTTTTATGGTATATTGGAAAATCTGGACTGGCTTATAAATGTATGTTGTTATAAATTATTTGGCACTTAATTCTAATAATAATAAATTAAATGGGACAAATAGTTATTGCTCTCATTGCCTTTGTTAGATACTGCAAAACATATTAATTTTGAGTTAGTCTTAGATATATTTTTATAGTCATAAAATATATATTTATATTTGGGAATAATTTTCCCACATAGATTTGTAAAAATTTGTATTTCATAGCAAAGCTTTTATTAAAAAGTTATTACATTTTTAGTTTAGTAGTTAGAGTATTCTAATATTATATATTTTGTCAATTCTCTTACTTAGATAATGTTATTGTTGTTGAATTATTTTAATTTTTGTTTTTGTTTATTATTTGTTTTATGTTGTTTTAGTTTGTAGTTTTGGTTAAAACAAAGACTTGGACTGGGGTCTGGTAATATGGCATATATTATAAGCATCGAAACCGGTACTCCAAATTTAACAACAATAAAAAACTACTTAAAATTGTGAGTATTGATTAATTTCCTATACCTTAATATTACGCACTCACTTTGGCAACCTTTTCATCATTTAAAAAGTTAATATTTATGGTTGTAACCTAGATAATCATACAGACAATACTGGAAACATTAAAAAAGGAAACTCGTAAAGTTAGACCTTTTCATTGGGTATTTGTTATCAATTATCAAAATATCAAGGAGTGTACTTGAAGATATTGTTTGTTAGTTTACCACACAAAATACAAATGTTTCTACAAGAAACATTGGTAAATAAAAATATTAGTTCCAAACGTAAATACGTTAATTTTTACGATTTTCTTTTTTATAAGGGGTAGAATATTTTTTTATAAATTTTTTATAGAAATATATTTCATAATTTTTCAGTTAAAAATAAAAATTTGGTAATTTGGTAGGGTATTATACTAAAATTTATCGAAGTTTATCATCAATCTTTCCACCGAATAGCTTCCAACTTTTCTTATATAAAAAGCATAATAAGGTTTTAAAAATATTTCAATACTTTTTCGTAAAAGGTTTTATATGTAAAACTAATACCTTTTTCTTAAAAACATTCACCTATCATATAAAAAACAATAAAATTAGAGCCCAAAAAATTTTACCTTAGCGGTAAAAAACTAAAAATCCCAAATTTTTCTCTCCACGGTAAAAAGTTTGACGAACGGCGGTCAAAACAAAAGAGCAGAGAGCTACGTAACAAACGCCAAATTGTCTGAGCAGCGCACACTGGATACTCGGTTGATTCACGCTCCACGACGGTCGCAACAAGACTAGCAATCTTGTTTTAATGGATGCCGCACCTGCTGCTTCTGTTCCAGAGCGCCGCTGGCAGACACGATATGTGGAAAGACCTTTGAATGTAGTCTGGATAAGAAAAAATAATGCCAGGAACTGAACGTTTTAACACTCTGGTCTAAATGGATTAGCCAGAAAGAAATTAGGCAATAACATATCGCTCCCTGGCATAACTAAAATAAAAATGATGGCGTAACTCAAAATTTAACCTTTTAAAAAAATCGAGTTATAAAATTTACTGTTTGATTCATATTGTTTAAATAATAAATTTTGTTATCTACTAACGGAAAAAATAGTCCTATGGCAAATAATTAATATTTTCTTAAATTTTTGTTATTTTCAGAAATGTAATTTGTTTTTTTTTTCTTAATTTTTTTGCTAGTTTTGCCAAGGAATTTACTTCTTTATTACCAGCAATTCCGATATGGGAAGGAATCCATACAAAGTTGACATTTGTGTTCATAGTTTGCAGTTGGCTTAATGCTGATTTAATAAGTATTAGACTTGGATGGCTAGGATATAAGTTATTTAGGGCAATTACAAAACTTAGGTAATCAGTAATAATGACAGGGTTTTTGATACTATTTTCTACCACAAAATTTATTGCATTGAGAATAGCGGTTAACTCGGCTGAGTAAATGGATGCTAATTTGAAAAATTTCATTAATATTTTTGTTTTATAAGACATAAATGCTACTCTCACTCTATCTATAGTTTAAGAGGCATGCTATATATATATATATATATATATATATATATATATATATATATATATATATATATATATATATATATATATATATATATATATATATATATATAAGATTATGGTTCCTGTATGTCATTAGTTCTTGGAGGACACATTGATATGATGCTTTGGGATGGTTATCCGCTTTTTTATATGGAGAGTTTGATATTGGCAGATGGGATGGGAACAGTCCAAGGGGAACAGTGTTATTATCTGTTATACAATAGGTATCTGGAAACTTGAATTCAAGTTTATTGAGGTATCTATTTACCCTTTCACAAAAAGGAAGGTCAAGCCTAGCATGTATTTCAAAGATATTCGTAAAACGGTCTGAATTTACATAGTGGTTAACAAGATTATTAGGATTTGCCTTGCCTGTATTGATGCCACATATGTTAGTGAAAGTTGTTTTCTTCGAAATTTCAGGGGGACTTCTCCAGCTTCACAGTTTAAACTTTCAATAGGGCTAGTATAAAAGGCACCCTATGGTATGGTTCGCAAAGCACTATTTTGTATTTGATCGAGTTGTTTTATGATATATGTTTTATAATATAATTTGATTTTATATGTGCCATTATTTTACAAATAAGATTTAACCCGGAACTACTATTGTGTATTTACTCCCACATAACTACTATCGTGGGGTCATAGATGGCCCGAATTTTAAAAAGATCTAAACAAGATATAAAAATATATTTATTTTTTTTTTTTTGTATTTTTGATAAATGCATGTATATATATATATATATATATATAAAAGAGATTTTTGTAAACAAAATTTTTATTTCAAGAAAATTAAGATGCTATAATACAAATTAGGTACCTATCTTTTAAAAGAAATTTTGGTCAAAAACATAACTCATTATTATAACAAAAAAATATATCTTAAATTGAAATTAACGGTTCATTTTCTGAAAAGTAGTTTATAATATTAACATTTTAACCTAATACAAAAGAAAATCATAATAGAGTAACCATATAAAAAAACAGTCATGTTTTTTCTTAATGTTAGGATATTTCGACAAAAATATTTGAACAACTTGTAAGTGTTTATCTAATCTTTGCACAAAGTACATAGTACAGGTAACTCTTTGAAGTGAATGTATTTTGCAGATGGTCCTGTAATACTCTAAACGAAATGTGGAATGTTTGTTATTCTTACCTTTGGGACACAAGTAGCAGCTACGTCTTACAACTGGCCTTTCTGGTGCTTTGGAAATTAGAGCGTAATTCTCTAGACAAATTTGGCATTGCAAATCTTACTTTTAAATGTCTATTTATAAGACTTATTCCCAGCTCTTGAATAAAACAATAATAATGTGACTGTTTACTATAGCAATATCCATTATGGAATACCAAATGATTAAATGTCATCGCTTGGTATTTAGTAATATAATTTAAACATACAAAATAATCATGAAGTAATGGTAAAGACTAATCAACAAAAATTAGTTACAAAAGTAAAGATTTGTTTTCAATTTTTTCAATCATTTTGTCCCAGCATTTCAATCTCACAAATCAATTATTCATAAAATGTTCAGGACTACAAATACTCACTTCTAAAGTTAAATAACCCTTATTGTTAGTTGTCATGTTAGCATTGGTGAAAATGTTTGAGGTACTTTTATTTGAATCAATTAAAAACTACTACATACTCGTCTCCCAAGAACGGTTGACTACATAGGATAGTTCCATCGCCCAAATTTGTCTGTCACGATAACACGCGGCTGTGACGTAGGTGTGGGGATGACGAGCAATTATCGACCTTATTGTTACTATTAACTTTTACAGAAGATGAGCCTAATTTGAGATTAAAAAGTTTAAAACGAAAAATTTACATTTTGTTTGTGTAAATAGATGGCAGATAATCAGATTTTTAACAGTACCTAAGACATTCAGATTTTTTTTATTTAGAAAAAACATATAATACACATCAACCACGCAGGGTTATTAGTGGAGTAACGTACACAAGAGTTCATTTTATTTACATTAAATAGATGTATATAAACGTAAATCTTTTAAATAATTTATTGGATGGTCAGTGTTTATGGTTAAAGTGGTTTTGATGTCATCTGAAATTCCATATTTTCTTCTTGTTTCTTCGTGGTACTGGCAGTCAATCAGAATATGCATCACCGTCAATGGGAAAGAACAGTTTCTGCAGGTTGGAGAAGATTCTTTGTTGATTAAGAATTTATGGGTCAGTGCAATGTGTGCAATTCTTAGTCGGTTAGTTATTACTTGGTCCCTTCTATTGGATGGATTATTCAAGATGGTCTTCACAAGGGGATAATTCTCATATAGTTTGGTTCCTGAATCTTTCCAGTAGTCTTGCCATATGTTCATACAGTGGTCTTTAATTAGGTTTTTGAGATCGGAGTATGGGTAATTTCTTGATTTGGTTGTGTATTGTGAGTTTATTTGACTTGTGTTTGCTAGGTTGTCCATTTTCTCATTTCCAGCTATTCCTACATTCGACGGTACCCAGATAAATGCTACTTGTTTTCAAGTTGATTGAATTATATTTATCTCATTTTTTATAGCCCGAAATATTGGATTTGTAGGGTATATTTGTTTTACACCTAATAGAGCATTTAATGAGTCAGTGATGATGACACATTTATTCTCACTACGCGTTTTGAAGAAAATTAAGGCTTCCAAAATGGCTGTGGTCTCGCCTGTGAGGATGCAACAGTTTGTAGGTATGGATATAGTGTGAGTAGTGTATTTACAGTAGTATGCAGCAGCGTGTCCGTCATGAACTTTAGAGGCATCACTGAAAAATTTGGAGATAATTAGGATAATGAGATATCACTTCGGAGTACAAGTGTTTAATGAAAATCGGATTTGAAGTTGATTTGGGGTATTTTGTGAGGGTTAAGTCAATGGTAAGTGGTTGGATTGTCCATGAAGGAAAATTTACACTGACTTGTCAAGATCGATTTAGCTTAGCAATATCAAAGTTAGAAGATTTTATTCGTTCTATAAGGGAAGTACTATTTTTAGTTAGTTTTGTAGAATCAATACTGGGATGGCAAATTTGAGAGAATACTGGATGTTGTTTCTGTGCTGATATTTTCTCTATATAGTTTAGGGAGAATTAGTCATCCCTTGATTATCCTTCAACTAGTGATGATTTGTCGGTTTCATCAGCTGAAGAAGGGTTAGGGTTTATTTTTTTCTTTAATCGGGTGATATTATTTCTTAACCTAGAATTTTGTGTGTAACAATAAACAAAATTAAGGATCTAAATTAGTTCCTCTGGTTCATTGGAGTAATCTTTAGAAGTTAATTCAGGGTTATGAGAGTTTAAAACATTTTCCATAAAATCACATATTTCATTGAAATTTAGTATAAAAGAAGGTGATCTATTTTCGATTTTGTCTTTAATGGATTCTAGGGAGTGAATGACATTTTCGCGGGGGGTTTTGGAAGAGGTTTTGTGTTTCTTTTTTGGTTTATATTGTTTAGGGGTATTAAAAACGGATGAGTCGTGGAGTCGGTTTTTGGGTTGTCTTCGTTAATTTCAGAAGATGATATGTTATGTCTTTTTAGCTGTTTAGAATTGACTGCGTTATTTAATGTTATTGGTGTTTCTGGTGTCGTAGTATTTTCAGTGTTATTTATAGCTGATACTGTTGTTTTGGAAGAAGAAGACGAAGTGTTTGGATTATCTTTAGATATGTTTTGGATGAGGTGGGCTTCTGTAGATTGATATATTTTATCATAAGGTCCATGAGGTTTAGATAATGATGATGTAGTTTGGGTTGAATCTAAGAGGGTAGTTGAATTAGTTTGGTTTAAATTGTTAGCGCATTCTGATTCTTGATGACCAATGGTTTTATATTTGGAGCAAATGAATCCGTCTATGAAGAGAAATACCCGGTACGAAGTATTATCATGACTTATGGTAAAAGAGTCAGGAATAGACATATTTTCCAGGGGTGTAATGAATGATTGCCTTCTAAAGCTCAGAACATGATTGTACTCACTTTCAGATATACCTACTCGAAGAAAAGTCATTTTGGATACAGTGTGAATACCAAGTTTTTGTAATTCTTGTTCAATTAGTTCGTTCGGGATTGTAGGACATGCATTAGATAATAGAAGTCTCTGGGCTGGAGAAATTAATCTTCTTACTTCGACTTGACATCCATTTATTTCGATAAATTTATAAGAATGAAGAAGAGCATCAACAGTGTTTTTTGAAGAGAGGTATATGCATATCCTATTGTTAGCAATTCTGGAGGCAAAAAGTACATTAACTGGACCCACTAGTGATCCAACAGCTACGACGTAATCATGGATTTTTCTACCTTTAATGCTGGAAATGACTATTGCTTGTTGTTTTGTTGGATGTTTAAAATAATTTACGATATCTGAGTAACTGTGTTTAGTAGAGTTGTGTGTAGTATTATTGTTGTATGAAGTCATTTTTGATTAATTTTCTTGACCAGAAGTTGAGCCGGTCCTGTGGCCGGTCCTAAAAACTGGTCAAGACTCAACTGGAATTTTTGTTATCTCTTTACATAGGTAATATTTAAAGGTTATTTTGTTCTTGTTACAAAAATATTACGAAAAGAAGTGCTACTCACTTGAGATAACATTGTCAGCACTAACTAATGCACTCAAATTTGTAGTAGAGGTATAAAATATTAAATTATGATTTGTTTTTACCATTTTAAAATGACTATATTTCGGGACAGCTGATAACGTGGTAGATTTTATTGCTATCAGGGCCGAACTCTACATTCAGATTTATAAAATCTTAATGATCTGTTTTACATGGCAAATAAATTTTGTTTTCGAAATAAATGTATTTGCTAGTGTTATAATTAAATTAATAAATGTCAGTTTACCCTCAAAGTATTCAATACCTCAACTATTCAATACTGTACTATTTATTTCATAAACATACATAGGTAAAACTAAACAGTATACAATTATAAGGAAACTTTAGAAATATTCCCTACCGAACAATTTTATTTAATTTTCTAATTGTTGGCCTAGTTGATTTTAAATTTCTATAATTTATTCTAATTATTGTTCTAAGTTTACAAAAGTTTTTAATAAGCGCATATGGCAACACTTTTTCTTTTTTTAAAATACTTTTTGAAATGTTTCCAACAACTCCATTATTTTTCCTATAGGTATCAATATATTTTTCATAATATTTATTCCATAATTTATTTTTACGAACCACTCATCTGTAGGCCTGATAAGACCTCCAGAAGAGAGTTGCTGAACCCATGATGGTAAACTATAACTGTGATCACTAACTTTGTATGTGAAATTACCTAAATCAGGTAAACTATCTTTAAATTTTTTTGCGAAATACCCAGCGATGTATTCTTCTGTAGTTTACTGCAAATCACTGACAACACAAAATGAGGTGGCAGACTGATTAGAAGATGATTCTTGGGAAGAGAAAGAACTTCTTTTATTAGATTCATCAGGTTCTTCTATTTTTTCTTGAGGAATTTTAAGTTAGCTTTTTGGAATACTTTTGGACTAATATATTGATTCACACTTTGGTTAACTGTGTTAACAACAGCATCAAAAATACCAGGGTTTTTTCCTAAAAGTATCATTCGAATTCTGTGGAGTGCTGCTAATGGACTAGGATGTTCATCAGGACCACCTCGATGCCTAACTTGGAAAAAGAAATTTTCTAAAGAATCTTGATTGAGTCTATGTGTACATATGTATTTAATATCAAAAGCTTGTTTCATGTCAACAAATAACATTTGTAAAGATGATTTCTGATGTAATTCTGATGTAATAACATTTTTAAAGATGATTTCATTGATAACACCATTCCTTTTTGAAAAATTTCAAAGTATTTTTACCAAGAGCTTTTACTGAAGACATTAAACTTATCATTTTGTTAAGATGTTCATTTTGCATGTTCAAATGAACTCCATAAGCTTTTTTAGAAGGAACTGTTCCTTGTGGTGTATAACTATTGAATATATCAAACCATAAATTTACATCAGCAATGAAATTAACTAAATTTTCGGATAACTGTGCATTCCTAGGTTTATGTCTCTTAAGAGCTGTTGCAGAGTATTAGACAAAAGCTGAGCAGTGATTCGGGAATTCTGTCTCTGGAATTTATTACATTCAATGTATTTTTTATTAATTTTCCAACACTGATTAACCTCTTGGTCAGTAAAAGCAATTAAAGACTCTAAAGGCTTTTTGATAATAACAGTACCATCCTCTAATTGAAAACCATCATCTAGTAGCCAGTTTCGTAAAAGTTTTAATAGATGTGGGGCATCTACAAACATATATACATTTTAATCAATTTCAGGATGTTTGAAAAATGTTTTATCTTCACTAACTTCAAGTTCTTTCCACAAAACAATATTTAAAGCACAACAATCACTAACACAAGCAACAACGTTATATGAAATGTTATGATGTTCCTTAATTATTTCTATTAATATTCCAGCTGTCATTTTTTGATCAAAATTGATATAAATTGGTTGTTTCCAAAAAACAAAAAGACCTCTAATCATAACTACCTGCATTTGCTTGTGTGGGCCTAAAATTCTATCTTTAGTGACGTCATACTCTTCAATAGATTTTGTTTTCACTTCGTCAAATTGCAGCACAACCGTTTTTTCCATAGTCGTAAAATTTTTCCCAGCCAATTTCATCATTAACAATATGTCTTTCAAAAGGCCTTCAGGAACAGTAATCTTGGAAGCCCATTTTCTTAAAGATGATAGAGCAGGTAGAGGATAACGCAAAGAATTTTTTAATTAGAGTTAACTTCTCTTACTGTAATACTTTAGATATTTCTTCTGTATTCCAACGAACTTTCTTCTTTTTTTTCAGAAAGGAGTGCAATTTGTTTTGTGGTTAATACTTTGATTAACAAATTTTCAGCAAAAATTTCAGATTTTTTTGATTTTTTCTGAACATTCACATTTTTTGCTTTAGAATACCTCAACTGAATTGTTAAACTTTTTATTTTCATTTCACTCTTTTTCTTTACGTTGGAATGATCAGCTATTAATTTTTCATAGCTGTTTAATAGTTCGTTGTATTTTGCTTTAAAATCTACTTCAGGCTTTAAATTTATATTGTCACCAGCTTGTTCAAAAATTATTTCAGATTCAGTAATAGTATGTTCATGTTAATTAGATGCAATATTCAAAATATTTGAATTAACCTTTGTAATTTCTGATACAAGTTGCTTTCTGTTTCTAACATCTAATCTACCTTCAAGAGTGGAGACAGAAGGTGTGTCAAAGGTATGTTTATATAAACAAAGTGTTGTTTTCTTTAAAAGGCATTTAGTAGGTAAATCAAAAATAAGTTACCTTAAAAAAATTTTATAGGCATTTTATTGCTTAATAA
This sequence comes from Diabrotica undecimpunctata, assembly GCF_040954645.1. Classification (NCBI taxonomy): domain Eukaryota; kingdom Metazoa; phylum Arthropoda; class Insecta; order Coleoptera; family Chrysomelidae; genus Diabrotica; species Diabrotica undecimpunctata. The sequence goes on along the minus strand of NC_092804.1, from coordinate 127,129,648 downwards.
TTTTACCTAATAATTTATTTTGAAGATCTCTTTCATAGTCATTGTTTGTAAAATGAACAGAGCATATTCTACTAGAATCAGGATTAGAATTATCAGCTCTTCTGCATCGCTCAACCCATTCAGCCCTTAGAGTTTTTGACACTAAATCCTTTCCTTTTGGAAAACTGTGAAAAATAACAGGCATATTCTTGGTTTTCACACTCTTAAAATTATTGTCAGAACCATGGCACATCTATTACCACCCATTTTGTTTATATCAGTAAATTAATATAGAAACAATAATTAAATAGTCTTATAAGGCCGTTAAATCGCTAGTACAAAAAAAAATGTCAGCAGGCACAACTATTCTATATTATAAAACAACAAGAAATGTCAACCACGAATCTCCATGCCTACGTCACACTCAACACAACGCATTTTCTACATTACAGAATAGGACAAAATCAATCCTATCTGTGTTTAGGGTCCTTGCTCGTCTCCTGCACAAGCACCTCGAAAACAAGCACACACCTTCGAAATCAATTATCTTATTGACTAATACCGTTAATGATATTACGGTAATAGACGTCAAACTGTAACCTAACTATTTTAAAAAATGAAAACACATGGAGGCAAAAGGCATCTTCAGTCTGAACGACAAAGTGCACATTTTTGATTAAGTGCATCAACGCCCCCTTTCGACGAATTGCAGAAAGCTAATATATCAGGGTTTTTACTTTCCTGGTTAACAGAATTGTCGTGATGTATGGACGACAACATAATAACAGTTATATTTTTTTTGGGACATATGATACGATTGTATTGTCTCGTGTAAAACCAAATAATCACTTACCAACTTCATAATTTTTATTTGGTAGGAATTGTCGAGGAATTTCTCTCTTATATTTATTCATTTTGCCTACATAGGTAAGTCGAGGTTTTTTTAATTCATCAACTAGCTCCATTAAGGTAAACCAATTATTACCAGTGACATTTCGGTTACTATTGGTACTTTGTTCCACTAAAGCAGGTAAGATCTTGTAGGTATGGATAGCCTTTGAGGATTAGGATCATTTTGTTTTACCTGTATACACTTTTTGCTACATGATCTCCATTGACCATCTTTGGCTTTCTTATTTCATGATTGTTAAATCTTATTGCTGTGAGAAGAAATAAGAAGCGTTGTTTTGACATTGTAGCACGAAAAATTGGTCTACCTAAAACACACCAAAAATAATAAATCGTTATTCTCATGATTAGACTTTAGTTCACCTGCAAGGTATAAAAGAGCCAAAAAAGCCTTAATTTCACCTTTGTTAAGATGATTGACAAATGTACAGGTGTTCCTATTATTCACACTGAGCTCGGAAATTTTTTCATTTGTGTACTCTAGAATAGAAGCCAACATATCAGGAGTTATAAGAAATGACTAGAATTCAAGTCGACTGGATGGTTTTGTTTCCAAGGCAGGTTCACGAAGATCAGGAAGGTGTGTATTAATGTTATTTACGCGAGTTTTTAAGGTGCCGGAGCAATTTTAGCCCACTTGTATCCGTTCCAATCATAATAAAAATGTGATTTATTGTTGGATGCTGTTTCATATTCGTCGCTTTATAAGTCACTTACGTCAATTTCTGAATCTGTATCGTGATCTGAGTGTTGACTAGCACTGTCAGTATCACTGGTATTGGAGTAATCATAAGTATCAATATTCTCAGGGCAGAGATCAACAAAGCGGAGTTGCAATTTATGTAAAAGAAAATCTTATGTATTCTTCTCTTAATCTAAATGAATATAATGTAGAGCAAAGTTCTGAGTTTTGTGCAATTTATGTACCTTTAATAAAAACCAATATTTTAACTGTATATAGACCGAGTAAGGTTGAGTTTGACTTATTTTTGGTAAATTTTGAAAATGTCATAACATCCTTGCTTAGTAAAGCAGACAAACTAATCATACTTAAAGATTTTAATATAAATTTTAAAATTAAATCTGACCCTTTTTTTGATATTCAAAATCTATTAACATTTTTTCTTGTCCAAAAATAAATATAAACGATTTTACTAGGATCACATCTCAGTCCAGTAGTTGCATCGACAACATTATGACAAATTTTTATGAAAATATCTACAGAGTGGGCGTATTTGAACCTTGTTTTTCTGACCATCGAGTTCAATTTTTATTTGACTCTGAGCATAAAGTTGTTAACACTAATTAAACATTTCAACGTTTTATTACTTCTTCTGGTTTACAGAAGCTTAAACGTGCGCTAGCTAGTACAAACATGGGCTTTTTCTACGATTTTAATAATGATCCTGATTTTTTAACACTCTTTGATACCGCAACTTATAACAATTTAATATTACAGCATTTTCCACTAAAAAAAAGTACGACAAATGACTGAAAAAAACATCTCTGCAATGGTTTAATATTGAGTTAAGGTTTTACAGATCTAATATTTCTCTTATTAAATACATTGCAGATGCCACTAAGTATCCCGATTTGTTCAAAGTATATAAACAAGAAAAAGTTGAACATACTAGGCAATTAAAAATTGATAAAAAGTCAGCTTACTGTAATTTTATTACTAATTCCAATAATAAACCTAGAGACTGCTGGAAAATAGTAAATTTCAAAAGAAACTACACAAGATCCAGTTCGGTACAACCTGATCTACCTCCAGACGAAATGAATAATTTTTTTACTACAATTGCAAATAATATAATTACATTTATCTTCCCACTATTAACGTCGATGTCCTTTACAATTATAGAAATTATCCTTTTCCGAGCAAGTCCTTTTTTTTTTCGTCCCGTTCTTGAAGAAGAGGTCTCTCAAATAATAAAGTAATTATTAATTAAATAGTAATTCTAATTGGAGGGACGTTCACGAAATTAATACCAAAATTTTAAAAGAAACTTACCAAATATAGTTTTAACATCTTCCACTTATCTTATTTATTTAATTCTATCAACTGCAGTATTTCCAGAAGTAATAAAATACTCAAAAGTACTACCAATCTACAAAAAAGGTGATTCCTCAAAAATTGACAATTACAGACCCTTAGGCATTGTTTCTACCTTTGGGAAAGTGATTGGAAAGGTTATCAAACAACAATTTTGTTCCTATTTTGAGTCAAATAATTACTTTAGGGACTCACAATATGGATTTAGAAGCGCTCGTTCTGCTGCGAATGCGGTATTTAATGTTGTGAGCGAGGTGATTGAGGTGCTTGAACGCGGCAATAGCATAGAAATTTCTTTTTGCGAGTTTTGGTTGCGGTCGAAGGCTTTTAATTGCGTTTCACACGACATTTTGCTCCAGAAATTAAATTACTATGGAATCAGAGGTATCCCTCTTAAGCTTATAACTTCTTATCTATGTGGTAGACACCAGGCGGTAGTGTCTAAAAGTCATCTCTCCGGTTTTCTATCCGGAAAACATGGAGTCCCACAAGGTTCGGTCTTAGGCCCTCTTTTGTTTATAATTTATATCAACGATCTGCCTAAATTCATCTTCGTACAAAACCATACAATTCGCAGACGATACGACATACGCTATATCAGGAAAAAATAATGATGATTTAAAAATATCTCATGAGGAAGTTTTGACTAAATCTAGCTCATGGTTTCCTGCAAATAAACTAAGATTTAACTCTGATAAAACGCAAAATTTGGTTATATCTGCAAGTAATTTACACAATGATCTAGTTAACAAAGAGACTGTTAAACTATTGGGAATAACCATAGATAATCGACTCAACTGGTCGGCTCATACCTCACATCTTAAGAAAAAGCTATGAAGTTCATTATTTGTTATTCGCCAACTAGCAAGGGTTGTTAACTTTGAAACATTAAAAATGACATATTTTTCTTTATTCCACTGTCACCTAAACTATGGTGTAATTATATGGGGCAATTCAACAAATGTTCTTCAAATTTTTAGAATGCAAAAGAAAGCTGTCAGGATTTTAGCAGGAGTTAGTTATCTAAAACACTGCCGACCTTTCTTTATCAAATTTAAAATTATGCTACTACCTACTCTGTTGTAGACTACTTACTTTCAGAAAAAAAATAGTCTTAATTATAAATATAACAATATTTTACCAAAAACTATTAAACAGCTAAGCTGTAATAGTTTCGATAAATTATAAAAAAATATTTTCTAAAACATTGTTTTTACTGCTCAGAAGATTATATTATGACTCAATGCAGAACATTCACTGAATTGCTTACCGTAACTTTGCCATTAATGTTTTTCTGTTTTAATATAATTATATATACACTCATGGACAAAAATATCGAATATTTTGGAATTTTCTAATTTTTATTTTTTTAAAATAAATTCTGGCGAATCAAACATAAATACTTAATATTGGGTAAATAAAGGTATTTTAGTTTAAACTTAAATGCTACTTTAAACCGCTCAAACAAGTCTTTTTAACAAAAAGAAGTGCATGATCAGTAACGAGTATTCTCCCCTCTAGCTCTTATTACTGCTTGCACCCTTCTCGGTATGCTTGCAAGTAAATTTTGGACATATCCTTGGGAAATTGCATTTCATTTATCCTGTGCAGCAAGCCAAAGCTGCTTTATCGTATTTGGAATGGGATTTCTTTGTCATATGCGACGTTTTAAGTGATCCCGCATGTGCTCTATTGGATTTAAATCGGGGCTAAACGGTGGCCAATCCAATCTTTGAATTTGAACCTTAACAAGATAATTACTCATCATGGCAGCGGCATGTGGTCGAACATTATCGTGCAATAACATGAATTTTAATATCCAATGTTACCAACATATGGCAAAACATAATTTTGCAGGATGTTTTAAACGTAAGAGTCACCAGTCATCCATTCAGTCACTTCCAAAAGTGCGGTGCGTACCTTCCAACTAATACTCTTCCAAAGAATTATGCCCCCACCTCCAAAACTAACGGTCTGAGCGAGATTGCAGCTGGCAAATCGTTCTCCAACTCTTAGCAGACGCGGTTTTGACCAACTAGCTTCCATAATACGATTGTGGTCTCATCAGTAAAAAGAACATTTTTTCAGTTGTCGATATTCCACTGAATATGTGTTCTTGCAAATTCTAAACGACGAGCTTTATGATTTTGGAGAAGACGTGGAACTTTGGCGGGGCGTCTGTGCTTTAAGTTTGCTTCTTTTATATTCGTCTAACTGTTTCTGAACTTACAGTAACTTGTCTAACATTTAATAGCTTATTTCTGAGGCGCATCGATGTCAATGAACGATTTAGTCTAGAAATAAGAAACAAAAAACGGTCATCAAGTGCGGCTGTGCAACTTGGGCGTCATTGAGCAGGCCTTCGTACGAAATTTCCTGTTTCGCGGTATGTTTTTAAAGTATTTGAAACTACATTGACTTCTCCTGAGACGTCGTGCGATATCTCTTTGTGCATATCCTTCCTCGTAGAAAATTACCATCTGTGCTAGTTTAGCTTCATCGCAGTATCAAATTGGTGGCATACTTGTTTTAAACTTAGTTAAATCAAAACAATATTTAATTAAACTCAATTAATTAAACTGAAAATAACTGAATTAGTATGACTTTTCCTTTACGCGAAGAAGGTTTTTTATGATAAAATGTACGCATGACCTACAGTGTCATCAGTAATCTAAAATTGTTTTGAAATAAAGTGACTACAAAAAACAATTGGAAAATTCCAAAATATTCGATATTTTTGTCCATGATTGTATTTAAGTTACGTTTTATACTCCTTTTTTACTACTATGTACCTATGTTTTTTTTTTTGACTTGCTACAAACAATATTAAATTTGGAAGAAGAAATACTTCCTCCTCCAATTCCTAAAGCCATTTTAATGTGTTATCTTAAATAATAATAACGTAACTACTATGGTGGTGTCAAATCCTACCCAAAACTCAGCAGCATGTGTGCACTATCCCACTGATCGTTTGCTACTAGAGTACATTTAACCAACTTACACCTCTAAACGATTAACGGAATTTGCAGGAAACTTTTCGTTGTAGTAGAAGGCCCGGTAAACTGCACTGGTGTTCTCCATAACGTTTAACACTTTGCTCAATTTTAGTTATAAAATAAATATATCTGTGAGGAAATCTTGACTGTCTTTAATTTTATAAATATATCTGTCTTTAACCCGTTGTTCATAGTTTTACATATTGTGTTTCCTTTTTTTCTAATAAATATTATTCTTGCATAATGTTAGTTAACGTAAATTTCTTACACCTACTTGTTTAATATTTTTTTGGATAATTTATATTCAAAGTAGATATACAATGTACTAAAATATCACTTTTAATTATTGTTAAAAAATAATTCAGAGTAAACTAGAATATTTTATTAATTTAAATAGTGATGGTTAGATTGGCCATATGTCTGTTAGAGTGTACCGTTCGTAAGACGTCTGAGATTACGGGTTAAAGTTAGGGTTTTGTTAAATATATTAAACTTTTTATTTTCGAACGAAAATACTTGTACTAAAAATAAAATAATTGTGCGAAACATTTTAATTTATTTCCAACGGTTTCTAAACATTTCATCAAACATAATTAAATTATAATCGGCATTTGTAAATATCATTAGGCTAATTTGCTTAATGTGGTTAGGATCTTTGTAAACGGTTATATTATATTTTACCTCTTAAGCACAACAGTTAGAAAGTTTCTGTCATATTGATGTAAACTCTTCTTCGTCTTGATGTGCCTATCTGTTACAAATGTTGGCGATCATCATGGCAATCTTTATCTTACCTGCAGCAGCGCGGAAAAGCTGCACAGATATTGTATTGAACCAGATTCGGAGATTATTTAACCAAGACCCATTTAAACTTAGTATATTGTAATTCAAACGTGTAGTTTCAAATGAACATCATACCTAGATGTAAGTTGGATATTGATGAATTAATTGCAATTGTGCATAAATACTTATCATGGAAAAAGATAATGGTGGACCTTTAAATTCATTATTATGTATAAATCAACAAGTTTCTGATGCACTCGGGATAAGTGACAGTAAGCTAAACACTGTAATGAAGACTGTCAGAGATTCTCAAGAAGATCTTACTGTGACTGAGTATTACGAGGACAAGAAAACAACTCGTAAACATTCTAGAGATAAGAGATAGACAAAATAAGAGATAGATAAGTTTCTGAAATTAACAGGACTAGCCTTTGGAAAGTATTGAGAGATTTAGGATTTAAATTCTCAAATGAAAATAATAGGTCACTTTTATGCCAAAGAAGTAGTGTGGTTCACAAAAGAAATAAATTTTTGAGAGAATATATTTGACTTAAATCTGAAAATGCAACATTCGTATACGTAGATGAGACATAGACATTTTGTAAAGGGTGGAATTAAAAGAATTTGGCAAGACGACAGCATAAAATCAATAAAACACACAGATAGCGAAGGCAAAGACACATTATTCTTCATGTAGGAGGGAAAGAAGGCTTTATAGAAAACGCAGATTTGATTTTTTCTTCAAAATCAAAATCTGCCGATTACCATAAAAACATAAATACAGATATTAGCTCTAAAAACTGCAACTCCAGAAATATGGGCCAAAACTGTAAATGAATGTTAAAAATTAATAGAAGAGTGGTGGATCTGGGAAAATAAAATTAGTAAAATTATTCCAGTGATTACAGATTTACATAATGATAGCGGTAGTGAATTTAGTGATGATGATGATGATTTATAGATTTAAAAAATCAGTAAGTAAACTACTATAATGTTATTTACAAAATAATTATTGTACAGCAGGTTAACCATTATATTTATACATTCATTATTAGCCAACTGAACAATAATAATTAATATTCCATTTGTATTTTTGCTCATCATTTTATACAAATTAACTTTAACTGATAATACAGGCAAAAATATTTTAAACAAAGTAAGTAATTAAAAAGATTATGGAGAACTCCAGTGTAGTTTACCGTGCCTTTTACTACAACGAAAAGTTTTCTGCGAATTCCATTAATCGTTTAGAGGTGTAAGTTGGTAGAATGTACTGTAAGCGGCATGCTAAACTACGTACTTACTTGGGATAATACATGGAATAACAAGGTCGTTTACCAAACTGTCTACCAGTAGCGCACGAAATTTTAAGTCATAGGGTCTTTCAAATTTCTTTGTTGTTATCATTATTTATGTTTGTAATAAGATTTCTACTATTGTTCTGAAGCTATTTTCTTGTGGCATTTTAAATTATTTACTATTTAACTGGGAATAAGCCACAATTTAAGGTTAAAATACGTTTATTGACGTTTCAATTTCCACTTCGGAAATCGTTCTCAAAATACAAACATTAGTAAATTAAACAAATTTTGTTTTTGTTACTTAGTGAAAAATTCTTCTAATAATTTAATTTTATCTGACTCATCTATGTTGACAATTCAGACATACATTATACATTTTAAAGTAGACGACTTTAAAATGATATTGCCAATATTGTTGAGTTGCGTTCCTGGGACGACTTTACTTCTAAGATAGTTCATTCGATTACATGAAATCAACTTTAACTTGAGAATATCCGTCAGAAAAGATCATAACATGTAATTCGTCTTTAAAAAGACAAATACATGCCATGATGACAGTAAAAGTCTCCTGTTAGTGATTCCATAGTAAATTATGAGGGAAAAACCAGGAAAAAAACCTCATAATACTATCCCGACATGGTAAGTATTTGATCTTGCATTTAGTTTACCTTCAATAAATACCAAATTCCGATTTTATATGTTTGTTATTTAAAAAATATAAATGATGTATTCTCTATATGTTACTGACTTACCAATACTGGTATTTTCTTTTTAAATACGGAAATCTTTTCTGACGGATATTCTCAAGTTAAAGTTGATTTCATGTAATCGAATGAACTATCTTATAAGTAAAGTCGTCCCGGGAACGCAACTCAACAATATTGGCAATATCATTTTAAAGTCGTCTACTTTAAAATGTATAATGTATGTCTGAATTGTCAACATAGATGAGTCAGATAAAATTAAATTATTAGAAGAATTTTTTACTAAGTAACAAAAACAAAATTTGTTTAATTTACTAATGTTTGTATTTTGAGAACGATTTCCGAAGTGGAAATTGAAACGTCAATAAACGTATTTTAACCTTTAATTGTGGCTTATTCCCAGTTAAATAGTAATTAAGATTTCTACCTTTACTTATTTTCTTCTTTCACTCTTCTATGCCCGTATGTTATTGTATAAGTTCTTTTGTGTGTAGTGAAGTCTATGGAGACTAAACTAGAGACATTAGAAGAAATTCATTTAAATATAAATGAAAGTTTTCATTTGCTTATTGCTACTTTTAATAAAATGAATACGAAATATACCCAAAACTTTTATACATAAAAAACAAGCGGTATATCCCTTGATTTAAGTTGAACCAAATTCTACTTATTAATTTAAAGAAAAAACTGTGTATCGGATGGAACAGAACTCGAGCTAAGGTTATCGGGTTGATTGCTTCTATCGAAAGGAAAACTTTTAAAGTTTGAGACGATTTTCGACAATTTGGAACAAAACTTAGCTCCGAGTTTTAAGTTTGCGGTAATGGCATTCCGACAAGTATAAGCACTTAAATATATCAGAAATAATGTATTTTTCTCATTAATTTAACAGTATCAAAAGTTTTACAATTTTTGTTAATAAAATATGTATACTTTTAAGCACTTGTGTACTTCATATATACTTTAACATTTACAATTTAAATCATTTGACAAATATGGATAAGAAAAATGTCTTTTGGTCGTTTTTGTATTTACAGAAAAAGTTTATTACTTTAAAAAGTAAATTAATATTAAGCGCATTATTACAATACAATAACACTTTTCTTATAATCATTCGTATAGAAAAAAAAACAAATTTTAAAATGAAAAAGGAAAAAATAGCAGATATCTTTGTTTAACCCATCTTTAACCAATGCTAAGAAAAGTTAATAATATTTTACAAAATAAGTTTTATCCATTGAAGTAAATACTAATTATGGAAAAAATACAACAACAAAATTTTTTATGTACATAACTTAAGAGAAAAACACATATGTTAAGACTAATATTGCGAAAAACAATTGGCGCACAAATGTACTTTGCACTTTTGGCACGTATACACTGTATGATCATGACATACTCTGCCACGTCTGCGCTTTTCTTGCTTAAAAATAACGTAATCCAGATGATCTGTACGAAGTTTATTTGGTACATTTATTGGAGTACATTTTATCATCATTTGCTATATTATATATTTTCCACGAATTGATGATCATATTGTCCAAAATATTACCCATAACCGTTATCCGGTAGTTGGATACACCATCATCATCATTTAACCCGGATCTATCCACTGCTGTATATAGGTCTCCCTCAGTCTTTTCCATGTATTTCTGTTTTGTGCTGTTTGCATCCAATTTTTGTCGATCCGTTTTATGTCATCAGACCATCTTGTTGGTGGACGACCTCTACTTCGATGTGCTTCTTGTCTCGGTCTCCACTGTATTATTCGCTGTGTCCATCTTTTATCCGACATTCTAGCTATGTGCCCCGCTCAGTTCCACTTAAGGGTCATAATTCTCTTTCTATGGCATCTGTCACTCCTGTTCTCCGTCTTATTTCCTTGTTCGTGATCCGATCCCTACGAGAAATGCCTAACATCGATCGTTCCATGGCTCTTTGGATACACCATTGTCATATAAATCTACACCATCCATATTTTTATTATACTGGTGAATAAATGCAGGCTGTGGCACAGTAATATTTTTTTTATAGTCGGCTGTATCTCCTTGCAGTTGACAATGGTTCAATGTGGTAATGAGTGCTAATCAATGTATTTATTGAATTATCGTGCCATCTTACTAAACAAATGTGGGGATTCTCCTCAAAGTAAGAGTCATAACAACCCCTAGGGCTTTTTTAAAAGGTTTTTACAAATTAGAGGACACTATTCTCTTTTATTTGCTCTTATATTGCCTGTTGCAAAAAACCCTTGTTTTTCAGTATTCGAAATAAACCATAGGATGAGAATGATGAGATGTTATGATTATTCTTATTTTTAGTAATTGATAATAAATCCAGAACAACTCTAGTGCCCAATGCTTGTTTTTTGTCCACTGGCGCAGAATATGCACCTTGGTAGAGTACAAACTGGTACACATATCCTTTACTTAAAAAAATACACCAAGTTAAACTTGACTTGCCTTTTATAAACATCTTACACGAGTGCCGTACAAAGTATGGAACCATTTCTTCATCTATAGATATGTTGCATGAGAACACACCAAATTGCACGAATTTCTCATTGGTTTTTTCAAAAAATGGACACAATTTACAAAACTTATTACTTGTATCAAGCTGTCCACTATCGTTTAAATGCAAATTACGTTTTATGGAGGTATATTTGTTACCGCTCATGCAGTCTTTTACAACCTGTACTCCTTTGTTTTCGTCAAGTGACCAACATATTTGGGCTTGAGGTAAATTGGGGTATCCGGATAAAATTAAAATTGCAATAAAGTAGAGAAGAAAGTATTTTTTAGCTGGAATAAAATTATGTCTGCTATTCAAAATATAACAGATGCAATAAAAACAACACCAACTGCTGAATGGAGTTGATCATTGGTATCACGCCTCTAGATATATATGTCAAAGAGGTAACGCTAGTGACAATGATGCGACTGCGCTCAGCTGGTGCAAACCTTGATATAGGAATGGGACAATTGAGAACTAGTTTCTGGCGGGGAGAGCTGGATGCGCTACCACTGCTACGGGCAGGCTGCGACTCAATTGTTTAAAAGTTTGTCTTTAACAAACCCTACGAAATTGAAACAAGACAGTATATGAAGACAAACGTGGCAAATGCCTATTGCATATACACCGATGGCTCAAAAATCAAAGAAGGCTCAGGATGCAGGATATACTCCACATTACTGAACTTAAGAATAAAGTGGGGTATGGACAAAAATGCCAGCGTAGTTCAGACACAACTGACTGGTATCTCCATATCCGTAAAAGAGATAACCCAAAAAGGTTTAGCAGGAAAAACTATAATGATCTGCACAGATACCAGACAAGCGCGACTAACCTTCAATAGACCACGTGGCACATCAGGTTTAGTAATGGAGTGTCCCGAGTCACTAACTCAAGCTTCGGGTGGTAATACCGCCATCCTAAGGTGGGTTAAAGGACACAATAGGAATAAAGACAACCGCATTGCTAACCAATTATCTAGGAAGGCGGCAGGCCTAAGACTCTTAGGACCTGGGGATCTTTTTGGTTGGTCAACTACAACAAACGCGAAAATTGTCAAATGTCACTTCCATACGCAAACCGTAAAAAGATGGGAAGAAGGGCAAGGATGTAAACTTGCCAGGGTAACACTAAGTAACCTTGAAGAGTCAACATCAAGGAAGTACTTGGGAATGACCAGGAAAAACCTACGTTTGGCAGTTGGTTTTTTAACTGGTCATTGTCAACTAAGCAAACACCTCCACACACTGGGGCTAGCAGACACTCCTCTATGTAGAAAGTGTGAACGAGAAGACAAAACTGTAGAGCATGTCATATGTGAATGCCCGGAGTTATCGTTATTACGAGAGTACGCGTTCGGCGAGTCCTGGCCCGCACCTGTCCACATAAGAGAGATGTCTCCTGGTGACTTGTCCACCTTCCTAGAAATGGCAGGATGGACAAGTGAAACTTAACTCGCCCTTCCTACTCTATACATACAGATACAGATGTCTGCTATTCGCATGAGCCTATTGTAAAGAATATTCAACAATCATGTCGTGCATACCTAAGTAAAAAAAAAGAAAAGAAAATTTCTAACCGTGTCAGTCCTTCCAAAGCCTTCAGAGATTCAGTAGATGCTTTTTCATATGATTCAGTTAACAGCTTATACAAAAATTGACCTTTTTTTCACTTGGAACTCTCTTTCACATTTTTTTCTTTCTTGCTTCTAGATTTATTTTTTGTATGTAAGGATTTTTCAGTCGAAGATTTCGCTGCATAACGCAAATTGTCTTCTACATCATGTATATCTTTCTTCCTAGTGTGGATTTCAAAAGTTCCGGCAATAGCTTTATTGTGGCCCGTAATTCATTTGTAATTCCCTTTGCGTCTGGAATATTTTTATCATCAGTTAATTAATTCACGTTTGGTGGAATATAAACAATATCTGTTTTACCTAAAAATTACGTATATACTGTAATATGCAGATTAAGACAATGTAAAATAAAAATACGTACCATCATTTTCCAGCTCATCAACTACCTCACTAAAACAGCTTCAAGTTGTTGTGTAAGAAATTTTGGCATAATTAAAATAAAAAAGAGCAATTATTATAACCACCTAACAAACATATAAACTCAACAGCGTTTCTAACAAGACTAACTAAAACACAAAATTCCAATACTTTTAGAACCTTCAATGTCAAATCCAAAACACTGATAGTGGCGACGAACAGTTGACACTGGTCTTTATAAGATTGTAATAAAACTACATATTTAGTTGGTGGTGCCGCAGGACCGCAAATCGGTATTTACTCATAACACACCGAAAAATGTCTCTTCCGGTACCGTCCATAGCAAAAATGGTGCGAATACACTCATGATTTGAGTTAAAAACGGCAGTATAAATTAGGATACCCAAAAATGCTTTAATTTTAATAAAATCCAAGTCACGAATTTCACTTCTATCAGTGCTTTGGTATTTTTCCTGATAACTACAGATTTTAGCGTTGGTTTAGTAAATAATTTGTAGAAATCATCTCTAGATAACAGTAAATTCCACGTACGGTCAGAATTCTTTAGACCTGAAAGTTGTATATTATGTTTTAACGTTCTCCCTCGTTTAGGTACAACTTCTTGTACCGCCTATTTGAAACGATTTTTACCGAAAATACTACCCCAATTAGATGAGTCATCTTTCCCAATATTTTCGTTTCATTACTCTATTCCCATATTTCCGATGTTGTAACATCCTTACTTTCGCTATTACAATCATATTCTGCATTTTTTATTTCACTACCATCACATTCTAACTATTTTTTAATAATTATCATCCATAAGAGAAGTACAGTTTACAGAAATTTTATGAGAAAAAAATTTTATGAGAAGCTGTATAATTCTACTATTTCGAACAAAAATTAGAGCCGCCTTAAAACAAATGAAAAATGGGAAAACAGCGGGAAAAGATAAAATTACTTCAGAGATGCTAAAAATGGGAGGCACTGCATTAGAAGAGGCAATGAGAGCATTACTGAATAAATGCCTATTGGAAGAACAAATACCAACAGCATGGAAAAATGCGGAAGTCATTCTACTCCATAAAAAAGGGGACGCCGCAAATATAGAAAACTACCGACCAATAAGCTTAGTGTCACACCTTTACAAACTACTAACCCAAATAATAACAAATATATTGACAGCTAAGCTAAATGCATAGCAACCAATGGAGCAAGCAGGTTTTCGTAAGGGTTTTAGCACTATCGATCACTTGCAAACAATCCGGAGAGTTATTGAAAAAACAATAGAGTACAACATACCACTACATCTGGCATTTGTCGATTATCACAAAGCATTCGACAGTATCGAGAAATGGGCTTTCTTAACAGCATTGGACGACGCCAGACTAGATTCAAGATATACTGCCATCCTTAAGAATATAAACGATGATGCTACTTTTTACGTAAAAATATATGATGATCTGTAAACTATGAAAATAGACCTTGGCAAAGGTAAGGCGACACCATCTCACCCAAGTTATTTACTTTGGCATTAGAAAATTTCTTCAAAAATCTAAATTGTGCCAAAAAGGGATTAAAAATAGATGGCGTATATCTTAACCATTTGCTTTTCGCAGACGACATAATACTAATAAGGACAGATATCCATGAACTAAAATCAATGCTACAAGATTTAAATCACAAATCAAATCAAATAGGATTAAAAATGAATCTCGACAAAACAAAGATATTAAGCAACAGCCTAGAAAACGATAGAAAACATCAATATAGAAAAAGTAGAACAATATATATCTAGGAAATGCAATTAAAAATGAAAAGGAAAATTAAACCTTAGAAATTTAAAGAAAGACACAATTGTCTTAAGCTGCTTTTGATACGTTGAGCTTCATTTTAAAAGAGAGAAAAATCCCAATACACTTAAAACGAAAAACCTATGACACTTGTATACTACCAGTTGCATCTTATGAATTGGAAACTATGGCAATAATAAGAAAAATGACAGAGCACTTAAAAGTAACTTAACTGGCCATGGAGAGGGCCATGTTAAATATAAGCCTCAGAGACAAAATTCCTAACACCTAAATACGTCAAATAACTAAAGTAACCGACATCATGGAAAAAAAAAGCGACATTGAGGTGTCAATGGGTAGCACATGTAGCAAGACAAGACACCAAGAGATGGTCTCATAAAGTAACATTCTGGAGACCTCTAGAAACAAAAAGAAGCGTGGGAAGACCCAAAAAGAGATGGATAGATGATATAAGAGCTGTAGCTGGAAAGCAGTGGATGAGAATTGTTAAAGATAAAAAAGCGTGGAAGCAATTGGAGAAGGCCTATGTCCAACAATGGATAAATGAAGGCCGAAGAAGAAGAAGATCATCCATAAAATGCACGGTCTTTGAGAAATGTGCTGTATTACTCATTTTGACCAATTTTAACTATCACAACGTAACAGTAAACAAAAAACCCAGGTCTAATAATAGTTAATCCCATGCTGAGCTTTCGTCTGACAAATTACGCCTAACTTTTAATGTCGGATAGTTTCGGTTCAGTTCAAGATCTTATTTTAATATTTGGTAAATACGTTTAATTTAATGCTATTTGGGAGAATACTGACGGAAAACTAAATATTTCACTAATTACGGTAGATATTACAGTTTTAAAAACAGTCTTAGTCTGGTAGACTACGCGTCAGTTTAGGAGTTAAGAGACGTAACACGTTCAATAAACTGATACTTTGTCACAAGAATAGAGTTATTGTCCAAAAAAATTATTTGTTTTTAATTGATAATAGATATGGCTTGTACGTTACAATAATTTTGTATTGGTTTTAATTTCTTTAACAATCCCTATTTCCTATTATTTTCTATTGTATTTGTTTATATAGATGTTTAGAGTTTTCTTTGTTTCTCACAAAAAAGACATAGTGACGCCCTCATTTTTCTCAAAAAAAATTTAATATTTTTTTGCCAATTTTTACCTTGTTTTGTGTCATTTTTGGCAAATTTTTGATAACTTGTTTTCTTTGTATTATTAAGCTCATGTTCTGAGTTAGTTCTAATAGCAGTCATCTTCCCCATTTTTTTTCTTTTCCGTTTTTCTTCTTTTTGATCCAAAGAACCACGCCCACATCTCATCCGATTCTGAGCACCGCGACCTCGTTCATTTTGTGTACCTCAAACTATCTAACGTTTGTGTTGCTAGAATATGAAAAAATAAATATAACTATATTAATATTTGAACCACATTACGTAAAAAATCGCTAGAGTTACTAACGATTACGGGTTGATTGCTCGAATATTGAACGTGTACTAATTGATAGTGTTATGGTTATGGAAAATACATAAATACTGCCTAGCTAAGGAAAAGCGCAGTAAATAGCTGAGGGTGGAGATAGAGCAAGCAAAATAAATAAAACTGTGCGAACAGCACTCAGGGTTTGTTTGGAGAGCTGGGTCGTGGATAAGTTGAAATTCAAGGGGTCGGATTGGGGCAACTACAAAAAAATGAAACAAAGGGGGTTCTTACATAAATTTCCTGGACAAAAGGGCAAATAAAAACAACAAGAAAGACCTCTAGCTATTTAAAAAAAGGACGCCGCTTCAAACAATCCTAATCTTGCTGGATAAAGGAAAAAAGGCTCTTCTTTCCTAAAATAAAGAACACAAACAGGGGTTAGGAGATTTTTTTAAAATAAACAAACTGGTTCAGAGAGGTAAATTAAACATTTATTCTGTCTCACCACAAGCAGTTAGAAAATTACAGATGGCACAAAAAATATATATTAGTAGTTACAGAGATTTATACCAAAAATAACAGAAAACTTACATGTGTTCTATTCATTTACAAACTCGGGAGATGCTACAAAAACTTACAAAGGTTACTGCGCTATAAACTGTGGCAAATAAAAAAATTATTGCAAATAAAAAATTATCTTTTTAAATAATGAAAGCAATTATTATTTTTTTAAAAAATGTCTATCTTGACTTTCAAATTTAACACAAAAAGTTACCTTAAATTTCACTCTGCATGTCTGGGGTCGGGAACTGGAATCATGCTGGAATTATACTGGGGGCAGATCTGGAATGACGACCAGGGATAAGAAGATGGGGGCTAAAGCCAGCACCGGCTGGAACACAAACCTTGAAAACTCGTCTCCTTCAAAGACTGGAACAGGCACAGCACAATGGCAACATGAGGCCATCTTTAAAAACTGTTGTAAAACTGCTCAATACCAAGCATCCAACTGCTACTGTCACTTCATACTACATTTCCATGACAATAAAAGGAAAACGAAACGATTACGAATTTGAAAATAAATTCGGACTCCAATAAAACTAAACACGCCTTTAACAGCGGCCGGTCTTACCAAGAGTGAACACTTACTTTTAAAATTCATGAAATGCAGAATATCCTAAAAGAGGTTTCGATCAAAGAATACCGACAAAATACGCATCTTGTGAAATATAAACAAACTATAAAATGGTTTACATTAACTTCGGCGACGTAAAGATGAATTAGAAGAATTCGGTGTTTTAATACGTACGATAGGAACAGAAAAACATGAAAAACATTCTTCGTCATTTTAATACATAATATATGAGGGGATTTGAATTTAATACATATACGAGGGGAGTTCAAAATATATATCAAGGAAAGTACAATATTGCTGCAGCAGTAGTAGGATTTTAAGAAAACTCCACTTGTAATTTAAAAGGATCCTCTAATTTTCAATATAATGATATTTCAGTTGTTAATTGTTTATTGTTCAAGTACATTTATGTTGAATGCAAATAAAAATTTTTAATATATTATTCTAGTTTTTAATGCTAAAAAAGTTGAAAATACAAAATGATATCATATATACGGCACTCTTTCTTAGTAATGTGAATGAAAATACAAAATGATATCATATATACGGCACTCTTTCTTAGTAATCTGAATAGCTATATATTTGCCGTATATGATGCTTTACATTTTCAATAGTTTGTTAAAAGAACACTGCATTTAGTTATTTTTTAATTTATTAACTTTAGAAAAATAAACTTAGATTGACATTATTAAACAATACGCAGTTGTAGGAATAGACTAATTTATCATATTTTCCAAAAAATATAACCAATACTCTCGCATAAGTAGATGAAATGTCTCAATATGTTCAATCTTTTGACTGAGATGTATAAATAGGCCAGTCTTTCCAGAATTGTTTTTGATTTTCTGGCAGTACCTCATTTACTGACCGGATATTTCTCTTCTTAGCTTCCCGAAATTCACATGGAGCAGTGTGATGGCTGGGCAATTTAATTCCTTTTATAGATTTTTTTTGTAAGAAGTCCAGTTGTTGGTAGGGGCTCATTACATCATAGTTTATCTTGCATAACAAATGGTAACTGCCTCGTTCAGCTTTAATATTAACTACAAACGTGATTATGATTTTAGCTTCTGTTGCGACACAAAATTGGGCCAGTGGTAGAAATTAAAATGTTGCATTTTGTATACATTGACATTTCCAGATTTAGATTTTTTCACTGCATCAACTAAGTTTTCATAATCATAAGTTTTTTTTTGCATTTAATTATTGCTATACTTAATGGTGAAAACTGTCTGCACTCATGAATGAATAACTAGGTTGGAAATATTTTAAAACTATTTCATTAGCTGCGATGTAATCAGAGTTTATTATATACACTAAAAATGTGTAAAGGCACCAGTTTAGTTTTAGTTTTGGAGAGAGCAGTTATCTTTCCAAAGAACAACTTTTTTAACATATCTGTGTTGTTTTAAAAACATGTTTTTGTGTTATAAAAAAATCCATTATAAAACGTTGAAGATGCCCTGTATCAAACTCGTCCAAGCACGTTTTTGAAGCGCTTTTTTTCCTCTTTTGTTTGGAGTTACAAATAAGGAACATTCGCCGTCTTCAATTAATTGCATTTCCCGAACAATTTTTTGAACGCTGCTTAAACTAACACCTGTTGCCAATACCACACGCTCCTGTACTTTTTTCAAATCTCTACATGGTTTATCGTCTTTGGCTTCCTTTCTCATAAAATGAGTCACATTTGCTATCACTTTCCGTGTCTGATTATTTAAAACTTTTCCCTTCAGATTAGATTTAAATTCCATGTTTAATATAGGTACACAACACAGATTTGCAAATTTGGAAATGACTCTCCTTTCGATGGCTTAATCTGCAAACAAGCTAACACCACTTTTTTCGTAATATCGTTTTATTAGTGTATTGCTTTCTTTACCCAGCTATGTATCAGTTCACAAACTGCTAACTCCTAATTTTTATCGTAAACCTTTCAAATAGCCTGCCCAAAACAAGCTACCTCCATGCATAAGACCCACACTACGGTAAAAGCACCAACTCCGTGTTGCGCCAACCGTTAGAAAGTAGTTTAAACGTGGAATCGTGCCCATACGGTTGTTATTAACAAAACTGCTTTATGATTATTATGTTTCGGACTGGTGTTCTAAAACAACGTATTGCCTGTATCGGTGGAAAAATTTAATAACACTTTAGATACGGGAAACATATCATTATTTCATCCTTAAAAAGACGCCTACGAAAAATGCATGTCATATAAATTGGGTTTTGTATCTGAAGATGAATACAAGAAACACACAACAAGAAAAAAGCAGGCTCGTGCTGAAAAAGAAGAGCATAAAAACTGAGATGGTTACGTATTTGCAGTTGTTGTTCAGGCTCTGCTACAGCACCAAAATCTAATGTATCATCACTGTATTACAAATCTAAACTTAATGTGCATAATTTTTGTGCATTGGGTTTAAAAACTAAGGAAGCATACTGCTTTCTTTGGAATGAGACAGAAGGTGGAGTTTCCGCTTAAGAATTTGCTTCTGTCATTTCATACTTTCTTATAGATAAAGTTCTACCACAAATCTTGGATACCACAGACAAAATAGTAGTTATTTACAGCGACGGATGCGCAGCTAAAAATCGAAACTATACGGCCTCAAATGCTTATCGTTATTGAACAGAAGTACCTTGAAGTAGGTCACACATAGATGGAGGTAGATTCTATGCATGCCTCCATCGAAAAAAACCTTCGAAATAAAATTATTAATGTAACTGCTGAATACATTGGTATTTGCCGAAGGGCTCGCAAAAATCCAAAACCATTATCATCATCATTTTGGCTTTACAACCCTGTGTGGGTCCTAGCTACCCCGAGAATTTTTTTCCAGTCGTCCCTATCCATCGCCTTCCTCCGTTAAGCACGTATTTCCATATTTCTCATATCTTGATCTATGTTATCTAGGAATCTTGTTCTGGATCTTCTTCTTCTTCTTTGACCAATAGGTCTATCAAGGAGCGTTTTTCTAGCTGGGTCGGTTTGCTCCAGTCACATTACATCGCCTACCCACCTCAGACGTCCTTTCTTAATGTGTTTTATGATACCTGGTTCCTGGTATATTCTATGGAGTTCAAAGTTGTATCGTCTTCTTCAGACACTATTTTCGTTTACCGCTCCATAGATTCGCCTTAGTATTTTTCATTCGAAACATTTTAACATGTTTTCATTGCTTTTTGTTATAGTCCAGGTTTCTGAACCATATATTAGGACTGGGAGTATTATTGTTTTGTAGAAATTTACTTTTGTATTTCTTGATATAACTGTAGATTTAAAAAGGAGATTAAGCCCAAAATAGCATCTATTAGCCGTGCAAATTCTGCGGTTTATCTCTGCGGTAGTGTCATTTTCAGAATTGACGAGCGTTCCCAGGTATACAAATTCGTTAACTGCTTTCATGACGTCGTTTTCTATAACATCCAAAACCATACTACGTGGAATATTTAGCACATTCATTCTTTAAGTCGTTTAATGATGTCAAATTTTTTAAATCCTAATTTTTTCCTTCATCTTTGACAGGTAAGGTATTAAACATTTTTAATTTTTCTTGAAACCAGAGCTATGAAATAAACGTATTTTATTAAGTTAATTTTGAAGAAGACTGGAAGTTACTTCCCAACAGCGTAAAAAATGACTATTCCAAAGGAGTTTGCTCAGCTGCCGAACTTCCATTCTGATAGATTGCTATTAACCATCAGAAAGTTCCAGGATCTTCAAGATCTAAAATCCTCCATCCCAACTGATTATCATTCCTACTAAAATAATCTACCTCATAAATAAACATTTTTTAAACAATCTAAGATTTTTATACTGTAATATTCTATTTTTTCTTGATACTTTTGAATGTTAGTTCTTTATATTAATTTGTTTTAAAAGATGTTCAAAAAAACAGGCTAACTCCTTTTTTCTATTTCTTACTGAATATGTAAAAAAGCTAACTCCTTTTATAGCGCGAAAAAAAGTTTTAGGTCAAACAAAGTTATTTTTGATTAATTATTATTAACACCAAGCATTAAAAGAAAGAATTAAGATTTAGTAATTAACCGTAAGTATAATTATTCATGAACTCAACGGTTTTATGTTCATACTGAAAAATTTGCCTAAATGGAGTTGGCTTTTTTGCAGATTGAGCCATCGCTTTGTGGTTCGTACTTACAAAAAATGTTTCGCAGACTGTACCGACTTGTTCACGTCACAAACGGTAGATATTAACTGGAGGCTCAGTGTGAGATCCGTCGGATGACGAATTCGCATCATGGGCGTGGTTATTTTCAGACTTTCAGCTACATTTGGTTAACTGTATTCAATATTTTTGGACTTAGGGCGCTTTTCCTTAGCTGGGCAGAATAAGTATTTACTACCTTCTATCATGCTCTTTTTTACATCTCTGAGATATAAACATCGCCCACATAAACTGTTCGATGATTCTGTTCCTCTTAGAGTGATTATTTCCAACTAAATTATTTTAGTTCTATCATTATTAGGTTTTTATTATATATTATCAATACCTTTTTTTCCTGATTCCTAACTTAGTTTGGTAACCTCGTGAATATTTTAAATCAGATTTGCTAGTGTTTTGTTGTTGTCTATTTTAAGTACGTGTTCGGATTGTTTATATCAAATATCACTGTTAAATAGTAATGATTTTCTATAAATGCGTAATCAGTCCGTTTAAGATCACTTTTTACCAAAGAATATAATTTATTTTTCACTACTAATCCCAAAATTTGAGAATAGTGTAGAAGACCAACTTCGCACAAATTATACACTTTTGTACAACTTGCCAAATCGTACAAATTGTTTTACTTATTCAAAGCTGTTGTTGTAATTAAAGATGTCAAGATAATTATGTTGTGAGGAAATGAAATGAAATGTCCATTATGTTTTGTTTTATTATTATATTTAAATTCCCATCCAGTGACATGAAGTAGCTAGCTATTTATAGTTAACTCTATAAATTAATTAATTATTTTAAGTGCTTTCATTTTACGTTTTCTCAACTCAATTTTTAACGGTCTACTTTAATTATAAAACCTAAAATATTACGATGATTGTCGTAGTGTTTAAAATCCCATTTTTCTTTAAATTTAGCGTATCTACTTTAAAATTTTGCAACACGTGCATTTTACTCGAAGCTACTAAAATAAAAACCAATAGTTTCAACGTATTCCGTATTCAATTTTCACCGAAGGACGGCAAGTGGTCATGGACAAGATGCGCTCCAAAAAATGACAGAATGAAAAATGTCTTTTCACATTCCAGGGAAACTGGTTTTTCTTTCTTGTTACTTTTCACTTCCTATAGTATTGAGGCAATACGACATTGTGGGTGTTTTGGAATAAAAGAATATCATATATGGAAATTTAAAGAAAAATTTTATTTCCCAATAGGTTCCAAAGTATCTGATATAAAATATTCCTTCAGACGAGACATAAATTTACATTTAAAATAAGTTTGTTTTTTCTGATAAAAAGTGGGATTTTCAAATTAGATCAAAATATTTTATGAAATTTTAAATATTTTGTCATTTTAAAAAAATTTAATTATACAAGAATTAAAAAGGTAGGTGATAAAATAACCGACCCAATCTAAGCCAAAACTTTGTCTTTATTATGTGATGTGTAAAACATGTACGTTGGTACCAGTAAGGATAGTTGAGCAAGTTGCTGATAAATTTTAGCTAAAGAAAATATTTTTGTAAGAATAAAACACTGAAAACTTTGTTTTCAAAACTTCCGCAAAATTTATTTTAAACTCTTATCACTACAGCTGTTTCGGCTGATTGCCTTTCTCAAATGATCTATTTTTGGCATGCGTTTACACTTTATAGTCTATAATGACAGAGGTTGAGGAGGGGAGAACTGTTTGTCTCAAGTTGGTCATTCAGAATTATATCTGTGTTTTTTAATTTGTTGATTTCCATAGATTCTAACAAAGATAGCTTAAGGCCTTTATTTTGAATGTGAAGAATTTTAAATTCGTCATTAAAAGAATGATTATGATCTAGAAGGTGAAGTGCGTATTTAGAATCTGTTTTTCTATTATTGAAAGCCCTTTTATGTTCTGCTATTCGTTTATTAAAATTTCTACCAGTTTGACCGATGTAAGTTTTTGGGCAGTCGCCACATATAAGTTTGTACACACCACTGTGTAAGTGTTTTTTATTTTGGCTCTTTTTAATTTTAATATATTTGCCTAGGTTGTTATTTGTTCTGAAAGGTGGTGTTATTCCTTTCTTTTTATGTGTTTGGCTATTTTTGTTGATATTTTGCCTGTATATGTAATCGAGCAGAAGGTACTGGGTTTTTTCTTTGGTGGTGGAAATACTAAATTCAGGGATTTCTTGTTTAGTTTTTGATTTATTTTTATTGTACAATATTCAGGAATACACACTGGACCGAATTCTAGACTTGGGCCTAAGCGTTGAATGGAAGCAAATAATTACCACTTATTAGAATCTTTAGCATTTTCAAATTTCAAAAATGTCTAAAAGATATAGAGGAAATAAACGCGTGGACCAAAAGAAACAAAGTGGAATGGAATCAACACATCGAAAGAATGATAGAAAATAGAATAGTACGAATAGCAAGAGACAAATCGCCAAATGGAAAAAGATCATTGGGACGACCGAGGAAAAGATAGTCAGACAACGTCAATTGAGGCTAAAAACCGAAGTAAAACAGGCATTTTGCCTATTTATAAAGTAGGAAGAAGAAGAAGAAGAAGAAATGTCAGAAGATTATACAGATATCGCTAATACATACAAAGAATTATAACAACATGAATTTAGCTTAAAAAAATATACAATTAACTTTGACAAGCATATCAGATGGTTTGATTGCCTGAAATCCATAAAACAAAGAAACTTCGCTAGAACAGGCATGCTACAAAATCCCTCGCACAACAGTAAAATTAGAGTAAATAATTAGAGATAAAGAAGCAAATTGGAATAAAAAGCAAGTAAGACAATTCCTTAAATGAGTTTCAGAGAACAAGGCCATGTACCTAGCCAGAACAGGAAAATGTTTTCAAATCGACAGCGGACAGTTTATGACTGATGATCAGGAACTTCTAAAAACCTGGAGGGAATACTTCCATCAACTGTCGAATAACCAATTTTGCAGAAACACTCAAATATATAAGAGCATATAGCTGAAATAGAAGACCAATACCCGTTATATGAAGAAATAACCAAGGCCATTAAAAATTTTAAAATAATAATGCACCAGGCAACGATGGTACACCCGTAGGGTGCTTAAAACACAAGGGAGAAGCGTTTTATAGATCTATTTACAAGCTAATTTGGCATTTGACCGAAAAAAACAATGTCAGATGAATAAAAAAAAAGGTTTATTGTACCAATACACAAAAAATGAAACAAAAAGGGCTGTTTTAACTAGCAAGGAACAACACTCCTGAATACCACCTACAAAGTCCTTATAAAGATCCTGCTAGAAAAAAACAAAACATACACAAGAAATCGTTGGAGATATTCAATACAGATTTAGACCAGGCCGCTCTACTATGAGCCAATGCTGAGAGTTTAATTGTTATCAGATATTTATAGATTTTAAATAGACATTTGATGGCGATGCAAAAACTTGGCTTTCCAAAAAAACTAGTCAACTGGATACGGATATATATGAAAGGGTTACGATGCAAGGTAAACGTTGGACAACAATACTCGGAGACATTTGAAGTAAACAATAACTAAAACATTGGATACACTTTCATCAGAACTCTTCAACTTGGTCAAACTTGAACAAAGACAATAAAAGAATAACTTAGCTGTGACACTGACTTATTTGTCAAACACTGACAAATCTGACAAAAAAAGTTGTCTACTAGATTCTTAGTCTACAGCCAATGCAATACCAGGGAGGTTAATATCGCATTATTTTTTTATACTGTAGGCTTTCAAATATTATGTTAAATAACAAACTCTTTTAGATCTTCTAGGAGCTTCTGGTGAAGGCGATGACCTTCGCTGAGAACACGGATGAGAAATCATTCAGGCTTGAATGTAACTCATGTGGGTAATCTACTAACACTTATTCTGGACCTGGTATATCTAGTATTTCTCCTTTACTTCTCTCCTACATCTCCACTTCTTTTACGATAGGCTAATACTTGTTTTCTTGATCGGGCTTTTTCATAAAGAAATATCCTGATTTTGCTAGTCATAACGGTATTGTATTTATATAATTTGAAGATCAATGTGTGTTCCCGAACATTCTTTCATGCGACATACAGTTAGTTGCGGTACATAAAAATGAATGTATTCTATTTATACAGCTCAACTGGTATGCATTGTTCTTAGCTTTACCTGATTCACACGCTAGTGATATAGCTTTCCAGATAGTAGGGTTTAATTTCTCTTTTTGACGATTTCCTTAAGGATTATCGATTCCTTTGGAGTTAAGAAACTCTTTGACTTCAGCTGATAGAAATTAAGTATTTCTATCCAGTGGATATATGTAGTTATTCCAAATATCATAAATAAGTTATTTAATTTATTCACTACCGTATTATCACTAATGTAACCGCATGGTAATCTGGAGTACTTATCTATTACCGTAAGAATATATTGGATATTAGTATTTAAAGGCACTGGTCCTTTAAAGTCGATACTAAGGCGTTCAAAGGGAGATATGGCTTATATAAGCTTTGTAAACGGCCCCTCGTTCTAAAAGTAACTCGGCTTTATTAGAACATACTTGAAAGTCACGAGTCATATTCTTCACTTCATCGAAAGAGAAAGATAAATTCTTTGATTTTATCCAACATACGTGTTACCCCTGGAGTTGTGTAAAGTGACTTAAGTTTTGATGCACCTATCATCGTGGTGTCAGCGCACAGAAGATGCGCGATAAATAGGCTCATGGTACGCGTCGACAGAACTGGGGTATAGGGGACAGGCTTCATAGTAGTAGGGGGCGGAACACTGGAGAGCAAAAGGTAAGTGAGATAAGGCTTTTCGAGATATTAGTTTTTATGGGCCAGCAGCGTAAGAGTGTGAAGCAACACGTGATGTGACGGAGTGGACGAAGTTTCCCGATCCTTCGATGCTGGGTGGAGTGTGAGCATAGGCAGCTAGATTATTATTTGATGCAAATGCCTGCAGTAGCTACGGTACACAATGCTACAGTAGTAAAATTTCAGTCTATTGCTAACTGTTTTAACTATTGCATGTAAGCATCGACAGTCTTGGCTGTCTATTGTTGTGTAGTAGGTAGCATGTGATGAGCGTAATGAGCGTAATGAGGATATCATTTGGTTTGATGTGCATTTTATTAAGTGGTTTAATGTATTTATTTAAGTTTCACAATCGCTTATATAGGTATATCAACATTAACAATAGCTATTAAATTCATCATCTGATTTAAGCCTTACTTAGATGTGTCCATTTATTTCTGTGTGATATTTTTTGCATCCATTCGTGACCAGCTACTTGCTTGATATCATTAGGCCATCTGGTTTGAGTTCTGCCTTAACTCTTCTTGTTTCTTTTGATCGCCATTTAGTAATTCGCTTCGGCCATCGGATGTCTTCCATTCTTCTTATATGTTCTGCACAGTACCATTTTAACGAGCCAATCTTTTGGATCACATCTATAACTTTTGTTATTCTTCCTATTTCTTGATTGGACTTGATGTTGAGCATTCTCCATTCCATAGCTCTCTGATTTACTTGGAGTTTGTGGACTATGTTGTTGTTAAAAGCCCATGTTTCAGTTTCATAAAATATATTAATACATGCATCATATACTGATCTAAAGTTTTTGCATTTAAAGAATTTGGTAAGTTTGATTTAAATAATGTTTTTAATCTTCCAAATTCTGCCCATGCTAAGAAACATCTTTTATTTAAGTCAGTCTATAAGTTAAGCCTTGTTAGTTTGATTTTTGGTCCTAAGTATATATATGACTCAATATTTTCTATAATATTATTGTTTAGAACTATATTCTCAGTTATATCTAGAGATTTGTTTTTTAGATATTTAGTTTAGACAGATTTATTATTAGTTTTATATTTTTTATTGTATTTATGTCTAGTAGTATTTCCTGCAATTCTTCTTTGTCTTTTGCTATTAACGCAACTTCATCGGTAAATCTCAGGTGATTCAGGTTTTCGCCCTTTATCGTCACTTCTTTATTTCCCCATTCTAAAGTTCGGAACATATCTTATAGTTGTCGTGATGGTCATATATATACTTAATGATTTTTGTATATCAGTCTTCAATTCTATTGTTGCTTCAGACGTTAAGGATGGCCCAAATTTGTAGGGAGTCAAATGCCTTCTTGTAATTTACCGTAGCTATCCAGAGTGTTATATTGTATTCTTTTTTCCTGATTTTTTAATTAGTGTTCTCATTTCTTATATATGATCTATGGTGCTATAACCTTTTCTTAATCCTGCCTGCTTCCGAGACTGATAACTATCCAGTTTGTTTGTTCGTCGCAATTCAAATATCTTCATAAATAGCTTATACAAGACTGATAACAGGCTAATGGGTCTATAGTTTTCTAATTAATATTTATTTCCCTTTTTAAATACCACTAATATAAAAGCATTTAACCAATCTGTAGGTACTTCGCTTATTTATGTACATTTATTAAAAATAATTTTTAGCATTTTTATAATGTGTTGCCCGTCATACCTCCGCCTATCATTTCTAATACGCCTATTATTTATAATTCGCCTATCATTTCTAATATTATTTCGTCTTCATAATATTATAAGTTTACAAACAATGCACATAAAACTACAAAAATAATTGTAAATTTTTTCTATAAAGTCCAAAGACACCATATTATGTCAAACCATAAAAATGTCACTTCCTTGCAAAATTACTATTTTTTTTTTGACGGCTTTTTATAAAAGCTACATATTGAAAAAAATTTAATATATTTCTTAGTAGTTCTTAGACCATTTTTTTTTGGCTTTATATAGAAGCAACATATTGTAAGAAATTTAATATATTTCTTAGAAGTTCTTAAAAGTTGCACGCGGAGAATTTTTTAATCTATCACCTACCGTCTTGTTTATTTACAATTGGCAAGTCTCATTTTTCTAAACTAAATTGAGTTTAAATTATACCTTAATTGTAAAAACAAGTCTTTTTACTGAAAACAATTTAGAAAATTGTTTTGAAGATATTTTAAATTCCACCCAAGTAGCGTCTTCGGGCTGAATTCCTTTAAAATCCAAGGAAAATATGAGAAAGTGTATGATATATTTTATAATTGAAGTAGAACAACATTGCAGTAAGTAAGACTAAACTTTCAGATATATATATATATATATATATATATATATATATATATATATATATATATATATGTATATATATATATATATATATATATATATATATATATATATATATATATATATATGTATATGTATATATATAAGTACTGTTTAAAAGTTTTTAAAAAATTTGCTTTAAAGTTTAAGCCAAATTGCTTTAATAAAATGTTGATATTAAGAAAGATACAGGGTGTTAAAGTGCAAATTTAAAATTTTATTTTTCGCTATAACTTTCATGTTTGTAAACATTTGTATATTAAAATTTACAACTGGGTACTTTTAAATATGAGAAATTATAATTTGATGCACACTTTGAGATAACTGAAAGAGGGCTCCACATATGCCACATATGTGGTATAAATTTGCACTTAATTTTTTGCTCAAGTTACATATATTTGAGACCAAAAATATTAAAATATAAAATCCCTTTAAAATACACCAAACGACACAATCTTGAACAGTCAAAAATTTCCAGCTCCATCAAATTAAATTTTTTCTGTCTCCAACCAGTCAACAAGAAGTATCCACAGTTATAAAAACATTAAAAATTTTAAATTGTTTGGATACTAATGAGCTAAACGCATCTTTTATCAAAAGCACTACTGAAATAATTACTAAACCTTTAACACATCTCATTAATAGTAATTTTTCAATCGCGATATTCCCAACTTCATTTAAATACTCCAAGATTGTTCCTATTTTTAAAAAGAGCGATCGTGACCTTGTAGAAAATTATAGACCAATTTCCATTGTTTCAATATTCAGTAAAATAATCGAAAAAATTCTGAACAAATAACTTTTTTACTAATTCACAATATGGGTTTAGAAAGAATCGTTTCACAACGCATGCACTTTTAGATGTGATGAGTGCCATATTTGATGGCCTTGAGAAGCAAAATCACTCTGCCATAACGCTGTGTGATCTTTTAAACGCCTTCGACTGTGTTTCTCATGATATTTTGCTACAAAAACTGTATTTTTTTGGTATAAGAGGTACTCCTTTGGAACTAATTTCATCGTATCTAAAGAATAGATACCAAGCAGTCAAGTATGGAAATTGTCTCTCTGAATTTAAGCAGATAAAGCATGGAGTTCCACAAGGATCAGTTCTGGGCCACCTATTATTTATAATATATGTTAACGACTTGCCCAATTTTACGGCTCCATTTAAAACAGTTTTATTTGCAGATGACACTACTTTTGTTTTTTCTGATAAAAATCGTTTAGTCTTAGAAACCACGTCTGAGTATGTAAATTCCAATGCTCAATCATGGTTCTTAGCAAATAAACTTAAACTAAATGATAACAAAACTCAAAATTAAATTTTTTCGTCTACCTGCGATGCGAGTGTTGAAAAAAATAATGTCAAATTGTTGGGCATAACAGTTGACAACACATTGACTTGGTATAACCATATTGACCATCTCAAAGGTAAACTTTCTATTACCTTATTTTTACTCAAAAAATTAAAACTTGTTACAAGTGTTGATACCTTGAAAATAACGTACTTTTCTCTTTTCCAACCATTTTTAAGCTATGGTGTTATTCTGTAGGGAAACTCTTGCAATGCCCTAACAATATTTAAATTGCAAAAAAAGCAATAAGAATAATTGCAAACGGTACTAGGTATCTTGAAAACCGTTATTTATTAAATATAAGATAGCCCTTGCCAACATTATGGCTATATAGCGTGAATGTAAAAATATATGAAATCGCTGATACTTTAATTAAACACTCTGACTTACATAACTTTAGCACAAGAGGTGCAAATAACATCAGAACAGTTAAGTATCATTTGAGTAAATCACAAAAAAACTCAATTGACTATAATATATACAATGTCCTACCTACGGATTTGAAACAACTTTTGATAAATAAATTTAAAGTAAGTCTGAAAAGATACCTTTTGAGATTTGCTTTTTACTCTGTTAGTCAATACTTTGATCACTTTAAGGCAGTAACATAAACATCGATGTACTTACTATGTTGGTATATACCTTATTTTGTATAATTTATGTTTTATTTTATTTTATGCGCATTTATGTATTTTCATCACCTATTTTTTTTTGTGTATGTTATATATCACCTTTTTTACTTATACATATAATTGACTTGCTACAAACAAATGTAAAATTTGTAAACGTAGTTAAATAAATCTTGAATCTTGAATCTTGAATCCCAGTTTAAATTTAAATGCAAAATTTACAAAAAACATTGTCCCTGGAGTTAAATACTGTTGAAAAATGTAGAACGAAATTTACAAGTCTAGAATAAGATGATGTGTTATGTTAAAATTAACAAGACAGTTGGAAAAGTTTTAAATTTTTCTTTGCAGTACGTGCCTATAAAGAACGAAGTTTAAAGAATACTTTTATATTAATTAGAAATTTCTGTTTCAATACCTTCGGATTTTACTAATAAGAAAACTTTTCCACACCTTCGTGACTTGGTTTAAAAACTCTGAATATCTGCTAATTAGCAGTGAAGTTGAACAAGAAACAAGCTTAAATATCGTGAAACTTATAAAACTGATATAATTGCAAGGCTGTCTTAAGTTTCGGTTTTTGTCGTAGTACTTTGAAAATATGTTTTTAACATATTTCTCGTCAATGAATGAGAAAACTTTTACTGTAGGAAATTATTTAAGCATAAAAAAAGCAATTGTGAATATATCATCTTTTGTAATATTTTTACAAATATATTAGTTATTTCCCGCCTCTTTATATATATTTATATATATATATATATATATATATATATATATATATATATATATATATATATATATATATATATATATGTACATATAGGTCATTATATAAATATATAATATAGGAATATCAGGTAGTGGTCTCTAATAAAAATCTTTGTTATTTCTAACAACTCAATATTTCGCTATTTATTTAATAGCTTCTTCAGGAGTACACTTTAAAACAATTTTACAAACAAATGACGTACAAAGAGATTAAAACCAATCATATAAATTATAAAATTTCACAAATAAAAACTGATTTTAAAGTGTGTAAGATATTGCATGTTAAGATTAAACTGTCTTAAGCACGTTTGTTACAGTAATAAGATAAAACAAGTAAAATTGCTCCAAATGTAAAAATATCAATAAAAGAAACGTTAAAAACATAATATTGCTTTGATTATATATTAAGGTTAGTATTATAGTTAGTTGGTGAGTGTTAGCTATATTAATATTTATCAATTTTGTTCAATATATTACAATATGTTAACTGTCCAGTGTCCGTTTTATAATTTAAAGTGTTTTTATTTTTGTTAATGTGATATATCTCCAGTATGTAGTTACCTGTCTTTGCCAATATACGAGCCTTGTTTAGCATTTAACCAGTGTTTTCATAGTGCGAAGCTTCTGCACAAGTATTATTTCCCAAGCGGCAATCACTTTTATATTGTGTTATGCGTTGTTTTAGCCACTGTGATGTTTGGCCAATGTAACTGTTTTGACATCCTAGACACAGTATTTCATAAACAACATTAGTTCTATATAAGGTTGGTACTGGGTCTTTGATTTTTCAAAATAGTTGTTTGCTGATCATGGTATTATATTTAGCTATTAGTAAATATTAAATTAATATTATAATAATATTGGGAACATTTTTTATTGTGAATATGATAGAATGGACAGACAAGTTTTATTAGAGGTAAGATTTGTTTAAATAAAGACATAACTGTATCTTTTGTCAAAAGAAAGCTTTCAAAGAAACATAAATGACCATGTTCATCTAACAAATAAATTATTTCTTTGTAAACTTTTGAGTGAAGTAGATATATAAATTCATTTTCGGAAGAATTCAAACATGGAAAACTTATCAGAATTATTTTGAATTAATAAAAATATAATTTTAAACAAACTTAGTGCAAGTCAAAGACAATTGTTAGAATTTTGAGCTTAAATGCTTTATAAGTTAATTGACAGATTTCTATCATTTAAGTTAAAGTTTAGTTAAAGTAATATTGTAACCGTTTCAAAAGATTTAAAAGAAAATCATTATAAATTTCGATTATTTTTTTTAAATAAAACTACTAACCCCATCTATCTGTCAAGTACTGGTAGCCGACTCAAAGATTCTTCTGTAATTCCCAAATATATCCGGTAGATGAGCCCATTCATCAACTTGTCACTTACGCCCAAATTCAGAGAGCGCAAGAATAGCGTCTCCCTCTTTTCTCTTAAGAACGTCCAACCGTTAAGACGTTTTTCCGCCGTGGGTCTCATTTAGAGGTGAGCTAAGAAATCCTTTTCTTGTCCATATTTCAGATAGATGTTTATTTTTAGACCCTTATTGGAGAGGCTATAATGCTGATATATTTCTAATACATGTCTCAAATTAATACTGGTATGGAGTTATTCCAGATCCTGGCCCAGTAGCGCTATCTTTTTATGGAATGCCTAACCCCTCTTATCTAGGATGGTGGTGGATTGATATAGGATGGAGCCGAATCAATGGTTTCATTTGGTTGACTGATTAAATAAGAAAAGAAACAGAGCAGATTCAGGTTGTACCAATTTTTATTATATCTTCTATCAAGAAAACAAGAAATAATTATGAACTCAAAGAATGAAAATATAGTGAAGTGTTTTAATTTTATTTAAAGGTTTAATTTCTCTATTATTCCTAGTTGATAAATAACTATATTATTTTCAATGTAAACAAATTTCGAAATTTGGGGTTAATATATGTATATATTCGTTTTCTTTATAACTAATTCTTAATTTAATACGATACAAAGCTTTTTTGTTTATGATAATGTAAACATAAAATGGTATTTTGGTATCCTTTTGGGATGACATAACTTTTAATGTTTTCTTTTTGTTCATTACTAAGAAATAATAAAGTATAGTTTTCTTGTAAACCTTCGATAAATCTTAATTTTTTCTTTGCTCTTCCCCTTCGAGGATAAACCAGGGGTGGCGTCCAATAATAAATTATAATTTCATATTATCTAATTGTGCTTGGATTTAAGATACGATATAGTTTCTATATGTTTAAAAAAAAAACCCGCCCAACACTCTTCGACAACGAGCGATTCTGGCCTTGCATATATCATTGTAGTACGCAGTGCTACAATATTTAACTAAAATTTAAAAAAACAGTTAACTTGCCTTTTAATTTAATGTTCACTTTAAATAGATTATAAAATCGGGCGTTATAAACAGACGATTCAATATTGTTATCTTTAAATGTTGAGGTTCGAGAATCGTTACGAATCGAATTCTATTCTTTTATTTTCTTTTTAATTTTCTTTTCATTTTTTACTTTTTTAATGTCTGTATTTTGATAATTATTTTTTATCTGATTTTTAATTTAAACCTGGTTAGAATAAGTATAATATTATGATTGGAAACCAACTGATTGAAAGTAGTTAATGTATGTGAAGATCGCTATTTCGTGATGCTACCTGTGACGCATCCTCGTGGCGCTAGTTTCGTGACGCTAGTTTCGTGACGCTAGTTTCGTGATGCTCGCCTCAGCATTTTACTATAGAGAAAAAGTAATGCAACGACAGTATTCCAACACCGGCGTATTCTGAAAAACCGTCGTATTCGCAAAACAAACACACAAGTTTTCGAACAACTAGGAAAACAATGCTTGTAAAACAAACAAACAAAAATCAGGAATGTGAAATACTTGGGGCGCGT
The DNA here is from genome assembly GCF_040954645.1 of Diabrotica undecimpunctata. Classification (NCBI taxonomy): domain Eukaryota; kingdom Metazoa; phylum Arthropoda; class Insecta; order Coleoptera; family Chrysomelidae; genus Diabrotica; species Diabrotica undecimpunctata. The sequence continues at coordinate 127,095,047 of NC_092804.1, read as the reverse complement.
CATAAGGGGTAAAAAATACATAATATTAGGAATATATTACAAGGCAAAATCAAAGGCAGAAGCATCGCAGGAAGACGTAAAATCTCGTGGCTACGCAATATCCGTGAATGGTTTGAATACAGTTTAATTGAACTATTTAGGCGTGTAACCAATGAAATTATAATTACCAGAATGAGAGACTTCCAATCTCCGACGGAACCGAAACTTAAAGAAGACAGAAGCTTCGCATCAATAAGATTTTTATTTAAAAGAAAATAACAAAAATTTGTCGTTTATAACGTTACATTTTTATATTAGTATCACAAGCGTAATATATATTAGTATTAATCCTATTATACGTCCCTTTTTGTACCGTTAAAAATAACAGGAATAAATGAAGTTTACTCACAGAAAACTTTTTAACCTAATATTTTGTCCCCGTTATTACTTAAGTTGAATTTTTAACGTCACAAAAAAAATAGTAGTATGCGGGATTTCGAGGGTGTGAACATTTCTTTGCCTTTATATTCTTGATTTTATTAACCAACAGCTCGTTTTGAGCTAATGCAATATGGCGTTCACTCAGCGGGGACCCTTATATATAAGTAGTTAGTGGAAGTTTGGAAGGCAGCAAAGAACTTCGCGAGATGATGTTGCAAAGTTTTAGATTTAATTTTGTTGAGTAGATCATCTATGAACTCACTAGTAGTTAAGGTTGCTAGCAATTTTGTCTCTTATCTAATGCATTTATAGTTAGATTGCAAATTAACGTTTGTAATTAATTGTGTAACATGACGAAACAAAAACTTAAGGCACTTAGGGGTTAAATTAATTAGGTATTTATATATTATGGTGAATTTTTGAAGTTTTCTTGGCTACTAGACGCCAGCGGTCTAGTTGTGGTAGGGGTGTAAAAATCTATACAGTATGATACTCGTTTTTACTCTCTGTTTTTGTTCATATTAACTAAATAATTATTTCCTAACAATAAAAAAAATTATGACACAAAAACAATATGATGAAACAAAAACTATTTATTCGTAGTTAGAAAATAAATTACACACAATCTATTTATTCTAGCTTAACAAAAAGAGAAAACAAAAAAAATATATGCGTGCAAGAACTTTCTTTTTAGCGGCGTTATTTAACTGCCCCACGAACCAGCTGGGCCCATTAATCTCAAGTACCTGCTGGCTTATCGCCGAGAAAGTTGAGGATTAAGTCTTAATGACTGGAAATTCCAAATTTGATTATAGTTGAAAGTAAGAATATTTTCAGTTATTCACTCCAATTGCAAGTATTACGGTATAGTTTTGTCCGTTAGTTTTTAACTTTTAAATGACGAAACCAACAAGTATGTTTAGTCAAAGGAGAGAACTTTTATTAAAATTAATGAATATAAATATTCAAATGCCTATGTCTTCAAAGATGGAAAAGTTAGATGGCGATGCATCAAAAAAAGGGTAACAACAAAAAGTGTACACAAAGAAAGGTGATGAAAATTACGTTATTCTTGAAAAATCGGTGGAGCATAATCATGTTCCAGATATCCACATTGATCAGCAAATTTTTAGTAATTCTACACAGAGGAAAGCTGTAAAAGATATATGGATATATGTGAAAAACCTTTAAAGATTGTCCACAAGGAATTAAGGAAGGAAAATTTCAGCAATTTACCGCTGACAACGAAAGACATTTTCTTGCGTTCAAAGAAATATCTATGCTGCAAGACGAAAATCCACACCATCATTGCCCAAGTCACAGGAAGAAGTTCTACAAGTGTTAGTGAACTTATATTTAAAAACAAATACAGGTGAAAACTTTTTATTATCTACGAAAAATAATTCCGCAATTTTTAGTTGTTTCACAAATCTTTACTTTTGGTGTAATGTAGATTCTTTGTATGTAGATGGAACTTTTCACTACTGTTCTAAATATTTGTCAAATGTTTACTATGTATGGCTACAAAAATGGTTTTTATGTTCCTTTAGTATTTTGATTGTTAACAAATAAATCACAGCAATCGTACAAAACTACTTTTGATACATTAATAATCATATGTACAGATTTGAATTTAAATTTAAACCGAATCAAATAATTTCTGATTTTGAAATAGCAATTCAAAATGTGTTGCCCGACATTATTATTTATTGTTGCAAATTTCATTTCACACAAAATTGGTACCGAAAAATTCAAAATTTAGGTTTGTCCTCGGAATATAAAAATCAAACTGTTATTGGAAAATATTTAAAATTGTTTTTCGGCATTCCTTATTTAGATCTAAATGATACTGGTGAGTTTTTTTCTGATGACCTTTTTAATATTATGCCAGAAGATGACAGAGTTTTGCAATTTTGTGATTACCTAGTTGATAATTATTTAAAGGAAGATTCAACATTTCCACCTTACATTTGGGCTTCAAATTCGTCATCTCTTATATTTACTACAAACGCATGTGAATCGTTTCACTCGAAATTTAACGAATGTTTTTATAAATCACATCCTGACATATTTAAATTTACAGACATGTTTTTAAATTTTCAAGCAGAAGTATATGTGAAAATTAAATTAGAACTGCACATATATTTGAAAAAAAACTTGATAAAACGGCAAAACGAAAAGTTGATTTTATTGATAATTTTTCAACTGTTCTAACAACCATTCAAATTTTGTGTCATGTGGAACAATTTCACCCAATTCCTATGACAACACGATCGAGTTTGACAACTTCATCTAAATAAATTTCAAAATGTCACGTTTCGGCAATGAGAATGTTCAAAGTATAAATGCGCTAATCAAAGAAAAAATTCCCAGACAAAAATTACTGGTGATGGCAATCAGAATTCTATAAAACCATACTTGAATCTCGATCAAGAACACCACAACAAGATTATAAATATTATGCGTGGTAATAGATCTTCTATAGTAGAGAACAGCAACGAATCTAATGTTAACTTAAATTTTAATAATTGTACTTTCACTAACTGTACTTTTAATAAATAAATGTTTCGTTATGATTTTTTTTTTTCGAAAAATTATCCGCCGAATATCCCTCGGACATTGATGAATGCCTCATAATTTCATGACAAATTTCTCAAGCTCGTTGCTTGGTAACAGCACTCAGCCTTCGGCTTCGTGCTGTTACCAAGGAACAAGCTTTCGATTGTTATGAAATTATCTCATCTGTTATCAATGTCCTAGGGATATTACTACTGAAAATAGGCTAAATGAATATTACGTTAATTAAAATATTACTAAATTAGACTTCATTAAGTCAGTTTGCGTCACAAAATCGATGAAGCTAAGACTCCATGGATGACAGATGAGATCCGGCAACTAATGGACAAAAGAAGATCATACAAAAACAAAAATGTAAACGAATACAAAGCCACACACAAGATGATCAGGATAAAAATACGGGCAGCTAAAAAGAAGTGGTCCAACGAGAAATGTTTAGAGATAGAGGAACTCCAGAGAAATCATGACAGTTTTGAATTGCACAAAAAAATTAAAGAATTAGCAGGTAAAAAAAGGTCCAACAATAGAAACACCCTGGTTGATACGAATGGTAAAATAATATCTGATATCAAAGGCAAACTAAATTAATGGAGAGAATACGTACAAGCATTGTTTGAGCGTGACAGGACACAACAAGATAGCATAAAGGATTGCGAGGAACATGATATAGGTCCAAATATAACTAAGGATAAAATAATACATGCAATAAATCTGGCAAAATCTAATAAAACTGCGGGGTCTGACACAATTCCAACTGAAATAATTAAATTAATATCAGAAGATTAGATCAATGTATTAGTAGACTTATATAATACTATATATCATACGGGTATTATTCCGAGAGATTGGCTCAAATCAACATATATTACATTATCAAAAAAACTTAATGCCAAGGAATGTAATGACCACCGTATAATTAGTCTAATCAGTCACAAACTAAAAATATTCTTAAAAATTATCCATTTAAGAATTCAGGAAAGTGGAACAAGACATCACTGAAACCCAATTTGGATTTAGGAATGCTATGGGTACACGAGAGGCATTATTTTGATTTAATGTCCTCATGGAAAGATGTATGGATATAAACCAACCACTCTATGTTTGTTTTATTGATTACAATAAGGCGTTCGATAAGGTCCGACACAACCGTCTTATGCAATTACTTAAAGATAAACACATTGACAAAAAAGACTTAAGAATAATAACTCATCTCTACTTTGTCCAAACAGAAAAATTTAGAGTAGGCAAAGAACTTTCGAAGGAAGTAGAGATAAAAAGAGGCGTAAGACAAGGTTGCATATAATCTACCTAAAAAATCACTCAAAAATGTAACAATTGGAATAAAAGTCAACGGCAGACTCATCAACAATATCAGATATGCCGATGATACTATACTAATTGCAGAGAATATACAAGATATACAGACACTTTTAGATAATGTAGTAAATACTAGTGAGGAAAGCGGACTAACGCTTAATGCTAATAAAACAAAATTTATGACAATTTCCAAAACACAACAAGACATTTTAAACATAAGAGGGATTCCAATAGAAAAATTAAAAAAATACATATATCTTGGTACAATTATTAATGAAAATAACGAGTTTACAGAAGAAAAAAAATGAGAATTAGACAAGCTAGAGCAACGTATAAAGAAAGAGGTGAGCGATCGACTTGAAGCATTCGAGATGCTACCTAAGAATATTAAAAATAAGTTGGGTAGACCGAATAACAAATGTTGAGGTCCTCAGAAAGATGACAAAGGAAATGAAAATCATGAATACGATTAAGATAAGAAAGTTAAAATATCTCGGCCACGTTATAAGAGGGGATAAATATGTGTTGCTACAAACTATAATGCAGGGAAAAATACAGGGAAAACGAAGTATTGGAAGAAGACGCATCTCCTGGCTCAGCAATCTGAGAAAGTGTTATAATTGCAGTTCCGTCGACTTGTTCAGAGCTGCAATCTCAAAAGTGAAAATAGCGGTGATGATTACCAACCTCCTTAGAGAAGACGGTACCTAAAGAAGAAGAAGAAGTCAGTTTGCAATTATTATGCAGCTAACTTTTAAAATCTAAAATATAGTGTTTTACTTAGTAATATATATAGTTGTTATGTATAATAGTTGTCTTTTGCTCATGCTTTGGGAATTGGGTTCATTTTTGAATACAATAAAGTAAAATAAAAACTATATGTGTTCACAAAAATATTATCTAAGTACCTAGGTAGCGTGGGGGAGTTCGTAGTCGCCCCTTTTTAGCACACACCAGACTATTTATAAAAAAAAGATTATATTACAGATTATTAAAAGTACTAGAACTAACACTAATTTCTTTGTGTGATGCTTTCACCGGTTTTTTTTTTAAATTCCGCTAAATGGATCATATCTTATACTTTTTGCTTTCGTAGGTAACGTTTACAATCTTTTCCGGAAAAGCAACTCTTTGTTCGCTTAGAGTGTCTCAAAAGAAACAGGGTTTCTAAACAACATAAATAAAAGGCCTGAAACAACTTGACGTCAAAATGCAAGAAGTATACGAAGTATAAATTTTATTTAAAAGCAAACCATTAAAGGTTTTACTTTATACACCGGATAGGATGTTATATTAAAATGCAAAGCTTACCTGAACGATGGCATGTGACCAAGAAGAGATGGTCGAGAAGATCCAAATACACAGAAATTACAAATCCTTGTCAACCAAGATAACAAACAACTTTACCAAATTGATTTGATTCTCTGGATGATTTTTGATTTTATAATTGTCAAAGACATTTATACGGCATAGCACAGTCCTCGTGAAGTTTAAATCAAAAGTTACCAAAAATTGACAATCGATAGGTAGCAATTTATACCTAAAGCCTACTTCATGACTGATTTCCTTTTATCTTCTTCTTCTTTCTCTTTATAAGCAATTCTGCTTGTTCATGGGCGGAATAATATCTCTATGGAAGGTTGTCACTCTTTTGCGCGGTCGACCGATACTTCTTCTGCCGATTGGTGACTTATCTCTTGCTATTGTGATGACACAGGTCTCCTCCATCAAAAACAAGTTTTAATGTTTCATTAAAAAACTTTTGCTGGTATACAGCTCCTTACTTCAAAATATGGCATGGAGCGGAAGGAGTTAAATAAAGTTTACTTAAAATGGATTTAACATTTAATTCTAATTATGGTATAAATAGAAAGGTTAGTATTTTTGTTTAATTTTAATAGCTTTTAAGTAGGGGAGGGGGGGGGGCAAGTTGTTACACGGGCAAGTTGTTACACAATTATTTTAAAACGCAGCAAGTATCATGAGTTGCCGATATTTTATGGAAAGTTGGGTCAACCGACCCGTCATCTGTGAACGGATATTGATACTCAAGTCAGACATCCATCATAGTGTTGTTGCTTAGAATGTGGTTCGGATCTAAAACTGTACCGTTGTCAGGTGGCTTTTGTGTTTATTTGTGAGAAATTGGTAAGTAGTATAAATATGTGTATTATATAGTTTTGAAGCGTATATATTTCTCGTTATTGGCATGCTATTGTTGGTAATTGATTCTCAATATTTACCAAAAAACGTTGACTTAACCTCATTTCGTACACGTGGGGCCAGTTGTTACAATAATCTGGGGCCATGTTGTTACTATAACAACTTGCCCCGAACACGTTAATGTAAGAATATATCGAAATACCTACAATGGTTACAATATGGTGACCATAATTTATGATTTCACTAAAAATCCAATATTATGATCAGACATATTTTGTAGATAGTAATTTGTTTGTAATGAATAGCATACCTACCTACATTTTTATTTTCGCAAAGCATGTTAGAAACACAGATTAGGTTTTATTAAATTTTTCTATCATGAAATTGTTTTGGTTGTTTTCAGATAGCTTAACATGGTGCGAACGTATACCAAGAAAACCACAAGGGGTATTATTCCAACCGAACAATTTGAAAGGGCGGCGCAATCGGTTTTACAAGAACACTTGTCAATTAGGGATGCTGCTACTCGCTATGGAGTTAATTTTATGACATTGCACCGCTATATGAAAAGAAAATCAAACTTAGGTGCTGAAAACAGTATTAAGAACTTAGTCGGCTACGCTACGGCCAGAAAAATATTTAACAATGCTGAAGAAGAGGAACTTGCCGAATATACTGAGCATTCTGCTAAAATTTATTACGGTCTTACAACTTCTGATTTGCGAAAATTTGCATTTCAATATGCAACAGCCAACCAAATATCTGTTCCGGAAAATTGGAAGGTGAATGAAATAGCTTCCAGAGACTGGCTATATAGATTTTTGAAGAGGCATCGAACTTTATCAGTCCGGACACCTGAAGCTACTAGTATGGGTCGAGCTACCGCGTTTAATCGTCATAATGTGTCACAGTTTTTTAACAATCTCGGCGAAGTTTATGATAAATATAAATTTGAGCTCCAAGAAGTGTACAATATGGACAAAACTGGACTTACAACTGTCCAAAGGCCTACAAAAATCATTGCAAAAAGGGGAACTAAGCAGGTAGGTGCTATCATATCTGGAGAAAGAGGTCAACTTGTTACCTTGGCATTAGCTGTCAACGCAACTGGAAATTTTGTACCTCCATTTTTAATATTTCCGAGAAAGAAATTCAAAGATGTTATGGTAGCCAATGGACCTCCTGGTTGTGTAGGTGCGTCTCATTCCTCTGAATGGATGACATGTGATAACTTTTTGTTGTTTATGAAACATTTCGTCCAGTTTGTACGATGTAGCAAAGAGAAACCCGTTTTAATGGTATTAGATAATCACGAGTCTCATTTGTCTATTCCGGTGTTGAATTTTTGCAAAGAAAATGGAGTGGTTCTTTTAAGTTTCCCGCCACATAGATCACACAAGTTGCAGCCGCTTGATAGGACGGTATTTGGCCCACTTAAAAGATATTTTAATAGTGCTGCAGATGCATGGTTAAGATCTAATCCTGGTAAAGTAATGAACATTTACGATATACCTATCGTTCTTAAAGATTCATTTCCTCTTGCTGTTACACCTCTCAACATACAAAAAGGATTTAGTGTGACAGGAATTTGGCCATACAACAGAGAAATTTTTTAAGATGATGAATTCTTGCCTGCAGAGGTAACAAATAGGCCAATAACAGATAATATAAACGCAACAGTAGTCATAGATCCGGCACCTATTGGCACCGAAACACATAGAACTCCATCCCAACAGCAACCTTCTACAAGCACAGATTTTAACTTGGCGATAAATGAACCTGTCGATTCACCTACTTATATAACGCCCCAGGAGTTGAAGCCTTATCCAAAAGCAATGCCAAGGAAATCCAAAGGGGGTCGGAAGAAAAGAACTTCCGCTGTTTTGACTGATACTCCCATTAAATCAGCTTTGGAGGAGGAAGAAAAGGCAAGACAAAGAAAAAAAAATGTGGGGGCAACCAAAAGAAACATATCAGGTGAATCAAGAAACAAGGTAAAAACTACTGTTAAAAAATGTAAGAAACGGGCCGTCATTACCAAAAACACCTTCAAAAAATCAGATTCTGAAAGCTCGGAAGAGGATGAGGAATCGACGTGTCTGGTATGTTTAGCTCCATTTTCGAAGTTCAAAAACGAAAAATGGATTCGGTGCATTGTGTGTCAAAAGTGGGCACATATTGCTTGTGAAAAAGACGATCATTTTTATATTTGTATTCACTGCTCGTCCGATAGTGACTAGTTTAACATTCTTGTAAACAGGTTTGTTCAGATTTTCATTTTTTATTTTATTTCATTTTGTGGTATGTTTATAATATTTTTTGTAGCTAAGCAAGGGTTCTTTCTGTGACCACTAAATAATGTTGTGGGAAGTTTTTAGAATTTTTTTTCTATTGTAACATCTTACCCCATGGACTGTAACAATTTGCCTCATAGTGGGGTATGTTGTTACAATTTACAAGTTGAGTTAAATTGATAATAACAAAATGTTAAACATGATTTTTTAAATAAATTAAAATTAACATTATTTGTGTAAATGTATCAACTACCTTAATCCGATTTTAGTTTTCATATAAAAGATCTACTATTGTCCAAATAAATAATAAAATCAATTATGTAACAACTTGCCCCCCTCACCCCTACTTTAAATTTTTTTTTATATTATGTGATGTTGAGTTTTTAAAATTTTCATACAAAATACAAAATTTTCATCATCAGTAAAATTTGTTGATGCATAATTCTTTCTTACGATGAAGTGCTACTGAGAAATAAAAAAAGAAATTAAGTTCAAAAACCTAACCTTTGGAGAAAAACTCCTAGAGAAAAATGTTAAACATTTAGATAGAACAAAAACAGAAAATCTAGAATATTCATTTACAGCGGAAGTTACTATTCCAAATACGATGATAACGGTGAATAGTAAAATTATTTTAAAAAGTAATAGTTTTAGACATTCTTGGTTGGTAATAAACAATAGTGAATTCATTATTCGGCCATGTATAGTTTGTAACATGATCCAGCTCAATAGTAAACATGGCTGCTACCAATTTGTTTATTTCTGGTTCATTCTTGTCCTAACAGAAAGGCAGATAGGCTAGGAAGTATAAATAATCCTTCCCTGAAGAGGAAGGCATGTCTGGAGAACACTAACCAAACTTTGGCATCACCAGATATCCAAAGATAAACCGTTCCTAGCTTCTGCAAAAACGTTATACTACAAAAAGGTTAAACAAGAATTGTTGGATGAAATAAATATAAAAAAGGAGTGGATAAGGCTGTATATTATCGCCTTTAACTTGTATTCAGAAGAAATGTTTAAGAAAGCCCTAATGGAGACAACAGAAGGTATTATTCTTAATGGTGTAACCGTAAACAATACTATATATGCCGATAATACCTTAGTGCTGGCTAATTGCGGAGAATACCTTCAAAATCTAATAAACAAACAATCACAAACCTCTGATCAGTATGGATTAATATTCAACGTTAAAAAACTAAAAAATTATAGTTAGCAAACAAAACTATATACAGGATGACGGTATAAAAGTCGAAATAACCATACAGGACAGAGTGCACAAACTCGTGTATCTCAGCAGCAATATAAATGTCAGCTGGGATCCAACCGTAGAAATTAAAAGCTGCATACAACAACCCAGAGCCATTTTTGTAAAAATAAGGAAAGTACTTTGCAGCCACGATCTTAACATTGACCTGGTCGTTCGAATGACATATTGCTTTATTTTTCCAGTGCCACTATATGGATTGGAAGCGTAGATCCTAAGGCGATGCTTAAATGCTTGAAAGCCTTTGAGATATAATTGTACAAATGACTACTACGAATAAGTTGGGTCGACAGTGTTAGAAATGAGAAGATCCTTAGAAGCCTTAACCAAATAACAGAACTGGTCAATAAAATAAAGAGACGGAATCTGGAATACTTCGGTCACATTTTGAGTCACCCTGAAAATTATAAACTTTTACATCGGATTATGCAAAAAAAATCCAAGGTAAACGTGGTCCTGGTAGAAGAAGAACTTCATGACTGAAACATCTAAGACAATGATATGGAAGAGAGGCTATATTATTATTTGGAGCCACTGTTAATACAGTCACGATAGCAAATATGGTAGCCAAATTTATATCCAAGGATCGATACTGTCATGAAACTAGAAGAAGAAGAAGCTTCTACAAAGTTATGCTTACCTTGTAAAATAGACAAGCACGATTAAGTATGAAGAGAATGTTTACCACGATAAGAAAATATTTGGCTAATTTATTTCTTTTGTAATCAGAAAATTTTGTGATTTAATTCTTTAAGAAAACTTAAAAAAAACAGATACATGATTATAATTATCATGTATTTTCAAATATGTTGCAAGTTGCATAATATATTTGTCTTCAGTTTTATATAAAACTAAAAAACTAGTAATAGACAAGTATATAAACATCATAAAAATTCATAAGCACACGTAAAATCTAAAAAATTTCTCTTTAAAACATCTCTTTCGTACCCCATTTACCCCATATTCCACTTATGCGAGTTATACTACTTCTGATTTGATTCGAATAAGGGCATTCCATGGCTACCTTTGATCCTGATCATGCGGCGCATAATTCTCGACAGCTTTCTCGTCATCATGGCGAACGTTCCGATCATACAAATGGTCTTGATGAGATGGCCGGATAAAAACTATAGAAAAGCCCGGATATTGAGAAGAAATATGGGCGTTAAAGCTATGTAAGAGGTTGAAAATGCAATTCTTTGTTCGTATTGGAATGGAGAATATAGACTGAATGTTCTGTAAATAAATCCAATAAAATTGTTTGTGAATAAGAAAGTTTATGTATCTGGATTAATTTTTTTTGGGGTTTTATATATTTTATATTAAATTTATATCGTAAAAATTAGCATTTTTCTGAGTTTAACTGTCATATAAATATTTATATTGTTATGGTTTAAATTTATTAAAATCTAATAAAAAAATTGAATGAGCAATGGTTTTTCTAATTTATTAAAAAGTAGCAGATACGAGAATAGATATTTGTACGTTTATAATATATAAAAACCATGGAGAAATTATCATTAACAATTAATGTTAATAACCCAAAAATAGCAATTTTAGAACATAAGGTTTAAGTCTTTTGTTTACATATAAATTGGACAAAGAATTAGAAAGTTTGGTGGTATATGTGGCAATAACCGAAGTAGTATTAGCTGTATTGTCTCTAGAAACTGAGAAACAAAGAAAAGATCTTATTTATGTAAAATTTGGAAATACCAAGGTTATGTGATATCATAATAGCATTGAGCTTGTGTTTGACAAGTCACAGAATTTGATTAATCGAAGGGGTGGTGTAGTATGTAAGATTTGTGTGTTTGATTGGTGAAAAGGAGGGTTTGAAGTGAAGAAAGTCAGTTTTTGGCCAGGAAAAAAAGATTACTGTGCTGGAACGTCGAAAGAAGCAAGTTGTATTTGTTTCATATCCTGCAGTGAATGTTAGCAGAGTTCTCGTCAAATAGTAATTGTGAAAGGTGTTTTGTGTCTGTGGAACGAGACCCAAGGATTGGTAGCAGTGGACAATTAAAGTACATCCTGTAATTAACAAACAGGTATATAGTATATTTGGTACTAGTCGACTAAGTGTTAATTCTTTCGACTAGGAACAAATTGGGTTCCTGTGAGATAGGAGTTTGGTGCAGGAGGTTTTGGAGAGACTGTTGCGGCGATAGTGCGTGCGACAGACGATGACAAAAAGAGGAGATAGCAGACGTGAGTAGAGCAACTGAGAGTACGAGCAAAACGTGGGCACATCACAGTCGTAAAAAGAAAACGAGTCCAAGCAAGCCATCTCCCATTTTATTAATAGGTCCCAGAGAGTATGCCTTAAAATGACAACTTCAAGCTATATTGGGTCCGCACTTTTGCTTATATACGAAACAGTAGCACACAATAAACTAGGTCTCGTACTAGTTAATAAACTAACGAGACAAACAATACTAATTGATGTGGCTATACCTAACAACAATAATCTGCGTGGTAAATACAACGAAAGGATCGCCAACTACAGAGATCTGGAAATACAAATAATGAGACAATGGAGAATGAAAAGTACCCAGATGATACTAATTATTCTTTCTACAACTGGAGTCATTCCAAAGAACCTAGGAAATATAAAAAAGTGAGTCTAACTAAACATTTTTATCAGACCATGCAGAAATCTGTACTACTCTCGACGTTCAGAAGTGTAAGACAATTTTTGGGAGAAACTTCAGCATATCAAGTCACCTAGGGTTCGATAATACGGAAAGAGCCCCACCAAAACTCAATCCTTTTGATACCTTAGGTATCTGTGATGAGTGAACTTTTCTTTAGAGGGAGTGGGAGCCGTATGGCTAAATCTGGAGAAAGGGGTTACCATTTAAGATTTATTTCAAATTTTACCCACTCATTGGTAGAGGGGGTGTGGTTGGGGGTTGTATTTGGTGTCATTAGATATGTTGTTTAAAAATATTCAACACATATTTTCATTTTTTCGATCCGATGTTTAATTCACGAAGAATTCGACCATCCTGCTTTTTTTTATAAGAATCAGCCCTGTATAAGAATCTGCTTTTATACTACAACGTAAGTACAATTACAATTAAATACACATTTAGGGTGTTTGTCAAGGGGTTGCCACGATGATAAGTATCTGGCAATGAATGATGTAATTTTTAACAACATTCTGAATGAAATAACAAATTTTTATAAAATGACGAAGGTCTGGAATTCAGGGGCTCTTGCTTTATTGTCATGTTTATAACATATAAAATAATAAAAATGCTCAGTATCTGTAATTTGGGAAAAAGCTTTTAAAAATAAAAACTTAATTAAAATAATGAAAATGCATATTAAAACATAGTTTTTAATTTTAAGCAACTTTTTATCATAACAATTTTCAAATGTGTGAAATATAAAGGAACTTAACCGTTGATAAAAATTCATATTTTTGAACATACCTCGTATAATACTGACATAAAACTGATATCTAATGGTGCCTCTTTAGCTTTTAGACCACGCAGAACTTTTGTAAAATTAATGATAAAAAAATTTCCAATATTCACTTAAGTAGACATGTACTTATTTGTTATTGTATGAATTATATATATTTACATTAAAGGCTTTTATGTAATATATAATTTTTTTATGACTATTTAAGTTTTCCCACATAAAAGCTTTAAAACCTATTTAAATAATGCTATTCTCTGTTATTTGCGCTAAAAAGCGATTTTTTACCCATTACAAAGCTTTGCCCGTTATCTATATTTTTGCAAGTACATATGATAAAGTTACGTTTTCCATAAAACTACAAAACAATGTTTGTGGAAAACAAATTTTGCAATCTAGTTTTGTGTATTTATTTACGCAAAACTAGTTTACCAAAATTTTAATATAGAAGGTAAACGGTTAGGAAGGGATTTTGGGTTTTGGTAAATATGAGGGCATATTCCTTTAAAGTAAAAGAGAAATTAGTTGTATATTACCAGCTAATTGCCAAGCGAACACTTCAATAGTTCTAACGATTAAGAGACCTGAAAAAAGTTATTATTTTTAACATGCGTACATAGCAACATCCGAATATACCCGAATCAAGAACGATATTTGATTGGTCCATAAAGGCATAGCAGTCATTTCAAAAAATGATGTGAGGGTGATACTACAGTTGTTACTGTGAGATGACATATATTATCAATAAAGTAAGCAAGGTTTCAAACACATCTATCATTGATTTCAGCAAGAGAATAATCAATGAGGACACAATTTGGTGCTATCGTGATGCAAGACAGATTAAAAAAAATAAACGATAGTAATTACTCTAAGATTCACTACACCAATTAAATCAAGGACTATATACCGCACTATGAGTGCAATACTATCGCAACTCAAAAAAATATAATGTGAAGATAATGAATGTTTTAGTTTGGCTCAAATATTTATTTTTTTTTACATCAAATATGATTGTAAACAGAAAGCTTTCTACGATAATACAACTGAGTATAATCAGATTGGATTAGATACAACATCTAAATGGGGCGTTTGAAGAACTTTTTGCATATTAAAAACTGCTGCAATATAGGTATTATCATTTTCACATCTCTTCTTTGATTTTTCTTTAGCTACTCTTGCGAGCACATCATTCTTTAAATGGTCTTAAATTAAGTCTTCCATTTCATTTCTCTCATCTTTATTGCTGTTTTTATGTTTTTCACACAAAGCCTTTTTTGGTTTGAAGAATCCAAGGTTAAAATTTGTGTTGAACAAAGATCTATACATTGACAACATCGCGAATTGTTGAATATTTTTACTCATGCAGTCTTCTTTATATAAATCATACATGTTTGTAATATTTAGATTTGAATCTAAATATTGCCTCTGTGTATTTTTTTGGCAATAATGGTTTCTACCCTCGGAAAAATATTGATATGATCCATCACTGACTGTTTTTTTCTGTCAAATAATTTTATAGCACAGACATTTTTTTCTCTTTCATCTTCGCCAACTATGTTCAGTATTTTATCTCTTTTGGAAAAGCAGTTTTTACCATTTGATGTGAAATATACAATGTATTCAGGAAAAACATTTAACAAACTCTTTCCTTCTTTTCAGAAGTACAAAGATAATAGAAATAAGACATAGGCCTGCGTGTTTGTTTTCTACTACTACCTGTCGACGTTTCTTTCTTTATCACCCTTATTGTCAACATCATTAGTGCAGTCATCAGTTTTATAATTCCTTACTCTCGAGCGCATAATAGGCTTCTCCTCCACATTATTTGTAATAAAATCCTAAGGTATAGGCCAATAACAAAAAATTACTATTTGCTAAAATGTAATTGTAAAAGTAATCTACATAACCTAAGACGTAAGTTTATGAAATTAAACTATTTAATTGTACAAACAGGAACTATATAAATTATATTAATGTTACTAATACTTACATTGTTGTGACAGTGCCACCATATACTTCTCCGACTCAACATAACTATTTGAATTCTCAAACAGGAAAAAGTTTGTTTTTAGAGTACCAATTTTTACTGTTGATTTTGAGATACAAATAACACAAACTAATCTATGTTTACAAAAACTAGAGTGTTTGTTGCCACGATTTGGCGAGCACAGAACTAGTCTATATCCAGATAGGCTAGTCCTTTACTTAGTATATCTGATTTAAATCGACGCAGATGAGAAGAGAACTAATAAATGTTGACATACACTACTTCCGCACCAACAAAATTAAGACAATGGACATAGACTACTTTAGTATTAGTTGAAATACTTAAATAATTTTAAACCTGGACTTTTAATTTTTCTGCTGTAAGTACCCACTGTAACAAGGAAAGTTTTGGCCAGAAAAACAGAAAACAGCCAATTTTGGACATAGAATAGTTCTGTTTTAAGGCACCGAAATTACTTAAGCGAAAATAAAAAGTGTATGTTAAAAAAACACATGTAAATATATCAAAAGGAGTACGAATGTCAATTTTAAAATACAAACTAAAGTTCACTGTGATACTGAAGGGTTATCAGTCAAAAAATGGAGCATGAGATAAACGATACTGCTTCTTCATATTGATTTAAAGACAGTTTGTGTATTAGTCCCTAAACATGATCAGTGATCAGTTCATCTAAAATTAACCAAAAATATACACATGTCTAAGATAAAATAGCAAAAGATTTACCTTAAAGGATTTTTTGCTCAAAAAGATGGAAATAAAGTAAAAGCTTCGACCTACGAGCCATATATAATTTAAAACGTTCAGTTTCTTGTCTGAAACAATGGAAACAGAACTAAGTCAGTTTTGATAAATGAAAGTTAAAATAAAAGGATATTAACAAAGTGCAAAATCTTTATTGGAACCAAAAGGCTGTGGTAAGATAAGATGAAAATAGTACGGATGCGCAACAAATAAGTAGATGTGTGAGACAAGGTTGTACACTTTCACCATTACTGTCTATAATTTACTTCGAAGAGTTATTTTGTAGCGTTGTAAATTTTTCTTTTAACTACGAAATATTGATATGTTAAAAATTTCTAAAGACGCCCCTGTTTTGTCTGTTTGCAACGACGTTAAAATAATCGATAAAAGGCCTATTTTGTTTATCTCGTATTAAAGAGGTGTTAGCACTTTTTTTATTTACATTTAAAATTCCCCATTTCGTACATGTTATTTCTAACTATATTATTTCAACATCATTTTGTCGTCGAACAACGATCTGTTTACATTAAGGCCCCAAATATCTCTATTGAGAAGAGGTTCTTAGAAAAAATATTGCAAGTATTGTGCTTTTCCTCTCTAAGACGCATTAACTCCGGAAGAGATTCAAGGTTAATTTTAACAATTTGAAGTCGTAAGGAATTTATGTGAGAAGCGTGGAGGGAGGTATTTTGTGTCTAGTTTGGAAAGACCGGCCGGCGAGGAGACAGTTGAGTTAAGGGAGTTGGTGAAGCGAGAGATGTCAGAGTAGAGGGATGTTTCGGTGATTGGGAATCGCGAGTCGATTCAATTTTTTTGTGTTATGTCCTAAGACCGGTTGAGGTGATGGTACTCTTTGCAATATGCAGTTTAAAACAGAGTAATCACCGTGGGATTTGTGCAATACACCGGCACTGATGAAATTTGGAAAATTGTTGTATAGGATGTCCCCGTCGTCAGCTTGCTTCCTCCACCGAACCTAGTTCTGCATATTTTTGTTCGTCGTTCCTGAGCGAAGAAATGGTTGTTTTGTCCCTGTTGGAGAATATGTCCAGATAGATGTTCCATAGATGTTAACCAGTTTTTTTGAAAGTTAAGTGCTAAACAGTGAAATCAAGGTAACATTTAACATATTAATTTTAAAGTAAAGACAGACATTTTTTTGCTAAAAGTAATAATTGCTTTCATTTAAATTTAAGAATTGGCAATAATTGGAATTATTTTGTAAACTAAGTGTGGTTGCTGCCAATCTTTTGTTTATTTTGTCATCAAAATTAAATGTGACATCTACAGCTAACTCTAATTTGTTTTTGTTGTGACAATTTTTAATTTGCTTGTATAGGAAGATGTTTTATAGAAAAAGTTAAATCCTATATATTTTCATGAACAAGGATATCCTTCAATTTTAATTTAGCCATATTAATAAGATAACCTAGGAACCATTTCGAAGAATTTTGTAGCAATCTCCTTTGTTAACAGGCAACACATGTAAGTTTTTTTTTGTAATTTTGTATTTTGCAACTTTTAATAATTTTTGGTACAATCTGTATTTTTGTAACTGTTTGTTAGAGACACAAATAAATGTTTAATTTATTGCCCCAACCATTTTCTTTATTTTAATTTAGAAAAATCTCCTAACCTTTTTTTGTGTGTTTACTTTTTAGGAAGGAAGAGCCCTTTTCTTCTTTCCTCCAGCAAGTTTAGGATCCTTCAAAGCGGCGCCCTTGTTTCTAAATTGCTAGAAGCCCTTCCTTGCTGTTTATTTGTCCAGTTGCCCAGGAGATTTGTGTAAGTACCCCTTTGTTTCATTTTTTTATAGCTGCTCCAATAGTAACCCTTGTCGTTCACTTATCCACGACCCCAGCTCTCCAACAACCAACTGAGTGTCGTTCGCATAGTAGCCTTTATTTTGCTTGCCCTATTTTGCCCCCATTCTTTCTGTCCCCAATATTCTTACCCTGAGGTAGGCAAAATAATATCGTTACAATTTATACAAGCATCTAAAAATTGTACAGAAGGTATCCAGATAAATTGTAAAAATATAAATAAAATTCGTTATGCCGACGATACAGTTATTATTGTTGAAAGTAAGAAAGACCTGCAAACCCTACTAAACACAATTTGGATATTGGGAAATAGTTTGGCTTAATAAACATAAAGAAAACAAATTATTACTGAGATGTATCTCAGTTGTATTATCGTAGAAAGCGTTCTGTTTACAATCTGAGTATTTATGATCTTCCTAAAAAAATTTCGTTGCTATATGTGGGACGAGACAAAATGCCCGAGGGGAGGCTCTGGAAGGAAAACAAGAAATGGTTTTTTTTTTCTGACAACTGTGGGGGACAAAATCTCAACAGAAATGGGAACATCTCTGACATATCGTCACCCTAATTAGCAAAACTCGTAACTCCATAACGACAAATTGTTCAAGAGACGCAAAAATTTGAATTTGGAATAAATTTTGCAATTTTGTCAAAATTAATCGAACATTGTAAAATAAAATAATATACCTGATGTGGAGAATCATTTTTAAAATTTTTGAGTTTATACTAAAAGCTTATGGAGTCCTTTTTTTTTCTAAATTAAACCAATATTAATTTGGAGTTACGAGATTAAAAGCACACAAGCATTATAAAACAAATTTATTGCAAAATGACGTTTTAAACTGCTTAATTGAAAATTACAAAAATATTACTTATTTTCAATACAACTCTAATATAATTAGTAGGTACATAATAACATTTTTCAAACGTGTTTGGGATTATCATAAAATGAGTGATAATCACTCAGCATAGCATTTTTTAAAATTTGTAAATGTTTAAACTTTTCTTTTTTAATTTTCAACGGTTCCAGATAAAGCAGTGGTATTTCGACATATAGTATAGTAATAGTTTGGCTTAATAAACATAAAGAAAACAAATTATTACTGAGATGTATCTCAGTTGTATTATCGTAGAAAGCGTTCTGTTTACAATCTGAGTATTTATGATCTTCCTAAAAAATTTTTGTTGCTATATGTGGGACGAGACAAAATGACCGAGGGGAGGCTCTGGAAGGAAAACAAGAAATGGTTTTTTTTTCTGACAACTGTGGGGGACAAAATCTCAACAGAAATGGGGCTTTAAAAAATGTTGCTATATACAAGCAAAGTCAGTGGTACCTTATTGTATGAACAGCATGTAGAAAGATTCCATGCAATGTTACTGAAATGGATGAATTTTACGATTTTGTTGAATTCAAAAAACATACTTGTAACGAAATGGACAAAAATCAAAATGGAGAAAAGTCAAGTCGCAGAAGGTACGTGTCATAATGGTTTTTATTTTATAAAAAGCCCAATGCTGTTTTTACAAAAGTCAATTATGATGATGAGAATTTTATCGTAATTAATACTGAGCGTAGGACAAGAAGAAAAACTTTGTCAGTACATAATGACCTGCAAATATTGATGAATGCTGAAAGTTATCCATTAAGTACCTGTACCTATTAGTACAAAGAAATTAGAGGACATGAAATATCTACGTAAATGATTGGTCACTCCAACCGTGTACCATGACTTCTACTTGAATTTAAAGTCATAAGGGAACTTAATTTAAGAAATCACTCTTTTTATAATTTATTTTGTAATCAGTGACATATTAATAAAATATTTGTATTTTTATGAACAGTACTAATTTATTTAATAATTCCTTCATTCGGCTTTACTTTACTAGCAACTGCGTGTTTTTGTAAAAATGAGGAATAATATTAGTGTAGAACTAGCATAAGTCCAGATAAGCTACTTCTCCACCAATAATTCTGATGCCGCACTAGTCTATGTCCACCTAATTTTTCATTAGAATAATGAAACAAAAGAACTAGTTTTAAAGAAATGTAAAAGTTTCTCAATGAATTTAAAAGTATGCACAATGTAAACGTTAATGTTTAAAAACAAAATAATGGAAAACCATACTTCTGAACCCCATATCCATCATCAACAGATATCTTTTTTCTAAAAGCTACGGTCACTCTATCGCGGAAACAGCTAACAGTGCAATACTAGCCTCCATATCCAATAGCATACAGACGACCAATTTCCCGTTAACCTCAAAACCAGCCACAAAATATGCTTCTCTTCCCCATTTCCCACACATTACAAACAAGCTTACTAAGCTATTCAAAAACTTATTCGTCAAAATATCCCTAAAAAATACCAAAACCGTTGGAAAGTTATTTTCTAAGTCTAAAACTCCACTAAGCTTGTTACAGCACACGAATGTTCTCTATTAGATACCCTGTTCTGAATGCAACTCCTGCTACATTGGCCAGACCAGCTGGTCCCTTCTAGCGCGTATAACTTCACACAAAAGTGACATTAGACTTTCCAAACCCTCTTGTGCCTTTGCACAGCATGTCATTCCCACCAAACATCACATTGACTTCACAAATACCAAAACAAAATAACCATCAGAAACGCTCCTTTACTGAAATATGTGAGATCCTCAAGAACCCATCTGCAATAAACAAAAGAACCGACATCGACAATTTGAGCCAGGTTTACCACTCTTTCATCCTAGAGAATAAATAATACCAATTATCTCTTTAGTTAAATGTGGCTTATTTTCCATTTAAAAAAATAACATAGTCACCTCATATTTCCAAGTTGAAAAAAATCAATTATTTCCGCCATACAAATCTACCCGTCCAACGAATTCTTCAACGACCCCCGTAGAAATTAATAATTGTGTCTCAAACTTCACAGAAATAGGAATTTGGTGACATATGGTCCTTAAATTTTCGGTATCGCGTCGCGTCGTTTATATAGATTGCAATAAATCAGTATCTTGTTTGTCTTCATTGGAGAAACATCTTTAAATGAAGCCAAACGTCCGTTATAAATATCTAAATCTTCGTATCTCCGTATATGAACAGTAATAACTGCAAAGTTTGTGTGGATTTTGTTTTTTTTTTGTTAAGTTACTTTTAAATATTGAGTAAATTGTACATTTGTACAGTATATATACAACATCGAGAATATACTACATATTAGGATGTAAGTAATGAACTATTAACACCTGTATATCTTATTAACTGTTTTTCATCTGTTGTTATTTTAGAGAACTGATGAAGCCTTAGAAATAATATAAGGCGAAACGTCTTTACTTAAACTAATGACGTAGTCGACTTCTTTTTTTATTTTTTTATTTACCAACCTGAATGACCGATTAAACCTCTGAATTCACTAGTTGAATACCTTTGATATATATATATATATATATATATATATATATATATATATATATATATATATATATATATATATATATATATATATATATATATATATATATATATATATATACGAGTATATATATATATAATTCATTTTATCCGCCAAAGATAAAATTAAAATTACTAAATAGACCATCTAAATAGATTTTCAAGATATCCTAGAGAGTTGTTATGCTATGTAAAAGTACAAAATAATATTGGTTTGCTCTTAATATTTCAAAGTATAAAATATTAAACAAATAATTCACCTAATAAACTATAAAAGATATTTCAAATAAATGAAAGTCTTTGGATTACCTGTAGCAAACAAAATTTAAGATATGCATAAATTATTTTCTTTGTAAAATATATTTGAGTGAACGTAGTGAATTGAACAATACGACCGGGTTTTCCTAATGGACTTGTACAGTGAATAAAGACAATAGGGTAGAATTTAGAAATTATATTTCTCCTATAGTTCTTAAGAATTTGTAGAAACCGATTAGCATGTTAATAGTTTGTAGGAAATTTATAATTGTAGGTAAAATTGTTGTTTGTCATCTAAATGGTAGATGGTGGGAAGATGAGGAACTCTGATTGGAGGACATTGAAAAAGAGGTAGATAGCTATGTAGGAATGAGAGTTTAGCTGGATTTTTGAGGGAGAAAATAGAATCAGTGGTTTTCCAAGGGTGCAAGGCGAACGATACGTGCATCTGAAGAAGATCATTGAAGACGAGAGGCTCGCAATAATTTGTTGTAAGATTGCTGATTACCTAGGGAACTGCTAAGAATAGATAGTGTAGGCTACAAGGAACAAGGATTTGGACAACTCATCATCAGAGAGATAGTTTTTTTTTACCATTCGTCAGTTTTTCCTTTATCAACAAAGTTTTTTTAATTGCTTCAGAAAAGATAGAAATATTTATCAGGAGATATAGAACAACAATTTTGATTTGAAATTTTAAATTATATAGTATGTAACATTAATTTTTGAAGATTCACGTACGTAAAACAAAATTTTGATAATCATTGTATAAGATATTTTTTGTTTAAGATATTTGAGTGTGAATTTTATTTCAATATATAATTTTGTATCATATATGTTTATTATTCCGGTATTCCTCAGACCTTACCTATCATATGTAAAGCATAGATATTGAAACACGAATATAACCCTGAGATAAGAGAATTAAATAGTGTGATAAAATCATAATTGAATCATTTAAATAAGTTTAATTAATTAATTAATTAACTAATTAATTGCTTGGCGCATCTCTGACTTTTAATATCTCATCAATATATATATATATATATATATATATATATATATATATATATATATATATATATAATATGTATATATAAATAAAAATGTTATGTTGTCATTTATGACATTGAGGCTATTTGTAATTGGTTGCTATTTGAACTTATTTATAAATTCAATTATTTTTGTATTAAAAAAAATGTTTTCAATATTATAAAAATTTTCGGAGAAACATTTATTGGATTAAAGCATTTTTATATTAAATATTTTGAAGATGTATTAGCAGTAATTTTTACTTACTAAACTAATTTTTATTTGGTAAGTTAACAAAAATTGTTTTTTCTTTTTAGTTCAACCTTGTAAGTATTTTGTCTTTTTTAGCTCTTGATAATAATTGCAAACACAATTGAAAGCTCGAGAATAAAAAAATAGTTAACCAATACCCCTTTTATTGACTTTAACCCATCCAACCCATATATATATATATATATATATATATATATATATATATATATATATATATATATATACATAAATAAATGAAAAGTTCTACGACGTTTTTGGATACCCATCCACAATAATCTCTATCGCTTCATTCACCTTAATACAATTGTAACTGTATCTTTTTTCCGCATACACGCATTCTCTTCAACTTGTCTTTGGTCTTCATAGTTGCTTTGGTTAGGTAGTCTATCTGCTATCATTATCTGTACATGACGATATAAGTTGTTATGTTCTGATATCGTCTATAATTGTGTTATCTATTCGCATTGTTTCTTTTATATAGTCATTTGTTATTGGTTCTCTGCTGGACTTTCCTGTAAATCTTCGCCAAAACTCCATTTCTGTGGCTTTTAGCATTTGTTCTGTTGTAGTTTTAACTTGCAGAACTTCACTGCTAAAAGTTACAATGCTCTAGACTATGATGTTATATATTTTTTATTTATTGCCTTATCTTTTAACATCGTCTGATCCCAGGGGACCGTATTACGTGGTCCATTGTGCCACCATTCCTTATTAGTAAGTCAAGATATTTATAGGTTTTGGGCTGATGTGTTCCCGACTTTGTAATATAAGGTCGTATTTTACTACTCCTACACACAAAGTTTCTATTTTGTTTACGTTAGGACCTCTGGTTTCCATTTTTGTATTCATCTAAGAGTTTCTTTGTTATGTAGTGCAGAACGTCGTAGTGTCACCACTATCTCATTGTCTACGAAGTATAGTGTATATGGGGTTTAATTTTAGTTTAGTAAAATGTTCATCCCTTCCGTTTCCGTTTCGATATCTTTACTGTGTGTTTAAGGTATGTTTTAAAAAGTGTTGACGAGTTTCAACAACCCTGTTTTAGTTTTTTGGGTACGTTGATGTTTTCTAAGATTTTATTCTCTTTAATTCTGTATGCCGGAAGCATACTGTCCTAAGTCCAATTTTTACGTATTGGACTTATTTATGTAGGTTTGTTTACATTTTTACAATCTATTTAGTGGTATATATTACTAAGTCCATTTTAAATATAAAAAGAAAATAGTTAAAATAACATCGTCTTAAGTACGTACCTCCTTAGGCATATATTCCTAAGTTGGACTTAGGACAGTATTCCTCTATCTATGTAAACCGACAGTAATAGTTTAAGGCCGTGTAAAACGAACAGCCCCGAACATTAACGTCGCTCTCATAATCAAACATTAAATTCTGTTCATTGTTTCGTTGCGCTTTGAGTGAAAAACACGTGGTTATTGTTTTTGGTTATATCGTAAAAACTCTGAAAATTTGTAGTTATTGAGGAGAATAGTTTTTATAATTTCGTGAATAGTTTTTATAATTTGTAAATATGAGTGGCCGAGGACATCGTTTATTATCTTTAGCGCTTGACTCCATAATGAATGGTAAGTAATTCGTTTACTAATATTATAGTTCTTAGGATAAAATAAGGAATTAAAAAAAATTTTCTTCATATAAAATTGATTTAGAAATATATTTTTATGGTTAATATATTTTTTTTCAGATACGTCAAAAGAAAACCAACCTAGTACCTCGCAAGTAACTGAGATCGGTCAAGATGTAGATACTATGTCATCCAAAATGAAGACGTATGAAAAACAGTTTTCTCTCTTAGAAAATGACCTTTTTTTGAGCGACTCTGATGATTCTATAGCAGATAAAGATTATAATCCTATTAATGATGTTGATTATGACTTAGAAGATAACGTTGAACAACCAGACGTTCTTGTAGAAAATAAGAACTGAAGAAAACAGAGATGAGATTTTTAATTATTATTGGAATGAAGAAAAAGATTATAATGTAAAAAGGAAGTTCATTTTATCCTGTATAAAAACAAAGCCTACAGCTAGACAAAGATTGCGATTAGGACACGAATCAAAAGCAAGAAAAAACACTTTGGTATATACTTTAACAGTAGATGGTGTAAAAATTGTAGTGTGTAAGTGCATGTTTGTGAATAAATTGGGCATATCGCAGTCAGTAGTCAAGACCGCTTTAGCAAAGCGCCAAGAAGGAGGCATAGTTATGGCTGACAAGAGAGGTAAGCATACACCTAGTAATACAACTCAGCAGCATGTAATCGATTCCGTTGTATCACATATTTCCTCATTTCCTAAATATGAATGCCATCACAATCGAGAAAGATCAAAGACAGCATATTTAGGTCCTTCCTCAGTTGTCAGTGCAGTAAATGTATATGCTCTATAAAGAATATTGCTTTGAACAACACGTTCATTTAGACAATGTAGCAAAACTATGGTTGTATAGGGATATTTTTAATAAAAAATTTAATCTCACTTTGAAACCACCAGAAGTGGACACTTGTGATACGTGTGATTTATTTTTAGCACAGTTAAAGACAGCAGTACACGACACTGATGCAGAACGTATAAACAATGAAAGAAATTTACATCCAAAATATGCAGAACGTAGGTATAATCCCAAATCCTCAGACACAAATGAAACTAAAGAAAATTGCAAACATAAGGTACTCACAGCAGATCTTCAAAAATGTTTACCTACACCGTTGTTGACCAATTCGCTTACTTTTTATAAAAGAAAGCTTTGGACCTTAAATTATACAATTTTTGATTCCTCAAATAATTCAGCCTGGTGTATGATGTGGGACGAATCAAAAGGTAAGAGAGGTGGAAATGAGTTGGCATCAGCTTTGGTAAAATGGGCAGATCTAAACTTACCTGGATCTAATATAGAGCACGTAACGCTTTGGTCTGATAATTGCTTTGGCCAAAATAAAAATAGCAGCATCGTAATGGGCTTTTATTTCATTCTAAATAAATATCCACAGCTTAAAACCATTGATCAAAAATTTCTTTTAAAAGGACATAGTCACATGGAAGCTGACAGCGAGAAAAAACCCCTACAATGACAGTTGTAACTCCGTGGGATTGGCAGCAACTTGTTCGTCACTGTTCCTGAAAATTTAAAGTAATAAACTTAGAATTGGCCGACTTTAAATCTTTTGATCCAATGTATACCGTTGCAAGGGGTTCTTCAAATGCTGCACCTTTCGTTGCTCGAAAAATTAATCGTAATAAACAGCCGTTCCTATTCTCTAAAGTAGTTCACTTGCAGTATAGAAAAGACCAGTTAGGAATACTCTACTACAAAACATCATTTCAAGCAACGAATTTTAAGGAAGTAGATTTGAGGAGAAACACAAGAACCGAACTTACCTTACCGATGGATCTGGACCAAATAAATCAAAAGCTAGTGCCTATTTCAACAGCAAAATATAATGACCTCATGGATTTATTGCCTTTTGTACCATCGGAGTTTAACGAATACTATCGAAGCTTACCACATGCTCTAAATCGGAACGATTATCCAGAAGAAGATGCTGATCAATAAAATTTATTTAATCTAATACGTACTTTAAAATTTTTAGTTCATGTTTATTTTACTTTCTGTTTTAACTTTGTTTAATCTTAATAAATTGAAATTAGTATATCTATATTTGTTTTACTTATTGTCAATAAGGACAGGTGACTTATTATAAACATGTTTTCGGGAAAAAAAATACAACTTAGAAGCATGCTGTCCTAAGTCCATTTTTTTGTAAAATTAGAATATTGCAAAAATTTTAAATTGGTGGATTATAATACTCTACCTGTACTATTAATTGCTTAGAAAAAACTGGTTATTCATTATTTATTTATATCTGTAATAATTCCAAACATTCACCGAAAACCGTTAACTCGTTCTCCTGTAAAATC
Source organism: Diabrotica undecimpunctata (assembly GCF_040954645.1). Taxonomy (NCBI): domain Eukaryota; kingdom Metazoa; phylum Arthropoda; class Insecta; order Coleoptera; family Chrysomelidae; genus Diabrotica; species Diabrotica undecimpunctata. The sequence continues at coordinate 127,068,076 of NC_092804.1, read as the reverse complement.
GATAAATGGGACTTAGGACAGTTTGCTTTCGATATACAGAATTGAGAGCCCGTATATGATTATGTAGCTCTTTAACTAACTATAATATTTATGTTAATTTTGCTTTATTTTAAGGCATCTCAGAGACGTTCAAAGAACCCATATATTATATTGTATGCTTTTTTAAGGTTCACGTATAGTAAGTATATTACCGTCTTCTTTTCTATTAGTTACTTAACGCAAAATAAGTTGTAGAACGTCGATATTCCGGCTCTAAAACCTGCTTGCTCTTGTGCTCTATATTTTTCGTACTCGGTTTCGATTGTATTTTCCAATATTTTTTATAAACCCGACTTAATAAGCTTATGTTTACTATCCCCAGTAGTTTTTGTAGTTGTTTGTGTTGCTCTTCTTATGTATTGGTAAAATGTCAAATTCTTTTCACTTTAACGGCAGGAATAATTCCGTCAGTTGGCAGACTAGAGTATTACTTCCATATTTTATTACCTCCAAAGAAGATATTTCATTGGAGCAAGGAGATTTTAATTTCTTCAATTAATTGTATTTTTATCAGGTATGCTGCTATCCGTACATTTTTGTTAGGTTTTAATATTTATAAATATGTTTCTGGTTATAGTAAGCAGATTTTCAATTTTTTTTTCGATTTTTCTATTGTGATTCGTGATTGGTGTTTCTCTCTCTTTTTTTTTTCATAAATATGTCTTTATCATTTTCCAGCCTTTAATGCGCTTCGTGTACAACCTATGTGCGTATTCATCTTGTTGCAATTATTTTCCCAATTTTAGTCCTTTTTCTTAATTATTATTTTTCGGGTCTTTCCTAGGGCTGCCCTGTATGCACAGAATATGTAACTCTTATTTTATTGTTAATTTAACACTGCGATTTGTCATTAAAAAGATATTTTACACACAGTAAATTCCCTATTTTACACAACACATACATTTTATTAAAATTGAACCCAAACCTATTTTTGACAACTTATATCAACTACTCCTAGATATCGTTCAGCCATAAAACTATTTCGGAATTTTAAGTTTCAGAAGTTTCTCTAAAAGCATCTAACTAAACTTTGTCACGTTATACGATCGTATTATAAAGACATACGATACCGTTCTGAAATGGGATACATTCTTTGATAATCAAATAAACTTCAAGGATAAAACACTTTTGTGACGAAGTAATAAAACAATACTAAAAAACTTTTTAAAATATAGAATACAGTAATTTTTTATGATGGTTTATTAAGGTACCTATACGATTAAGTCAAACAAGTATATTTACAATGTGCTGTACTTGCAATGTATGTATTGCAATCTTCTATTAGCCCTATTTATTATCGGTAAATCTACATTGGCTAAATTTGTCATAGATAAAACCTTAACTACCTTAACAGTTTTTTTTTTTGGAGTCCGGCCCCGATATCTAGCAGATCATACAGCTTTATATCGGTTCTGACAAATTTGTTAATTACTGGTAGTTAAAATTAAAAATATAATTTAATTTTTATACTGTTTGCAACTTAAAGTTAAATGCGACAGTGTTCTGAAAATCGTAGAATTCTGTGAGTACAAAACTGCATTATTAATAACCTTAAAATCAGAAGTTTTAAAGGCAAAATATTTTATCGATTTCAATTCAACTTATCGATTATGACAACAACTTTTTGCTGGTTCTGCTTCTAACAAGTAATTAGGCTAGGCTGCTGTTCAATTTTATTAAGTGGCCAGGTCCGGCTTCAGATCCTCTGTGCCAATGTACGTAAATTCTCAGCAGGAAGATGGATGAACCGGAATCAGCTACTACTTCACAAAATATACCCACTACGTCACATATATCTTACTCCAATGCATTAAACAGTTTCAAATATCCTTCAAAAGACCAAGATATTATACTTTCAATCATACAAGGAATAAAAGTTTTCGAATATATAAAAGCTGTTGGATCAATAGTACAAGCCAAAAATGTTGTTTGGGCATCCAAAATAGCAAACAACCGCATCTGCATCTACCTCTCCTCTAAATATGTAGTTGATCAATTTCTTAGCTCTTACAAATATATAAATATTGATGGTAACCAGATTGAAGTAAGAAGACTTATAACCCCTGCCCAGAGACTCATCCTATCTAATGTATGTCCTACTATATCTAATAGCATAATTAAAGAGCACTTAAAAACTATGGGTATAAAATCCGCCTCCAACATGACGTTTCTAGGAGTAGGCATGCAAGACTCAGAATACAGCCACATACTCAGCTTTAGGAGGCAAATGTTCATAAGTCCTTTAGAAAATGCATCAATTCCTGACTCATTACTAATCTCATTCGACAATACATCATATCGACTATACATTTCCATAGATGGTTTAAACTGCTCCAGATGCAAGATTGTTGGACATCATGATTCTGACTGTCCTTCTTTATCATCATCAAGCGACTCAATTAATCAAATAGAAACTGACCACCACGTGAATATACATAACTCTACCAATGAAAAATATAATCAGCTACAAGATCAACCACAAAACCAATACCAAGAAGATATCGAAACAATAATGGAACCAGAACCCAATACCATACAAAATCACGCATCAGCTACAAAGGAACAAACCACTTCCTCACAAACAAACAATGAATTACAAATCTTGAATCAACCAAAAATATTCCAAGATAATTCCTTAGTAATTGAAAGCAAAAACCACTGAAATTACTCCTGCAACTAAAAGACAAATATCCTCTCCTGAAATTCTTGAAAAAGACCTACCTCCTCCCGATACTCAAAAACCTAAGAAAAAGCCTAAAACCCAAGAAGATATTCCAATTATTCTAAATCAAATTAAAGAAAAAATTAAAAATAGAAACCCTTCCTTTACACTTACTTTTCATGAAATATGTGATGTTCTGGCAAATTCCCTTCACTCAAAACATCCTGAACGCATTGTTAAAAATTATTTAAATAAAAGCCAAGAAATAAAAGAAATTTTAAACTTTATATATTCTCAAATACAAAATAAAACTTTAAAAAACAATATCACTAGATTGAAGAAGAAACTGCTTCTCAACAGTCCTTCTTCTACTGACGAAACTGACTAAGAATCAAGTTCTCAACAATAAATAGTTAACACATAAAGAGTTAATGGCCAGCACATTCATATTACAGTGGAACCCCAACGGTTATTTTACACATATAGAATCCATTAAGCTTCTTATACACGAATATCTTTCTTTAGTCATATGCCTAGAAGAGACCCATTTCAAGCACCAAAATGTGACATTAAAAATTATGTTCCTTTTCTAAGAAACCGAGTTGCAGATCACTCAAGCGGCGGAACAGCAATTTTTGTAAGGGATGGGAATAGGACATACTTTCCTTACACACAAGCATATCTTCAACCAGGAGGCTGCTCCGATTTGTACCAAGTGCAACACTCAGTTGTCAGTGAAACATATAATTGTTGAGTGTCCAGTGTACCAGTACGAAAGAATCGCGTGTGCCCTAAGTGATAATTTAAAAAGTATACTAACGTCAAATTTACAGTCTTTATTAATTTATCTTAAAATGACTAAACTATATACCAGATTGTAAAAAATATTTTTTTTATGTAACAATATGTATCTTACTGTTTGTGTATATCCCCTCGCTAATAACCCTTAATGGTTGATGCGGGTATATTTATTTAAATAAAAAAAAAGAGATTTTTTTAAGGAAAACACGTATGAGTAAAACGTTTAAATGTTCTATACTAATATAATATCTGACATTTTTACAGTGTATAACGACGAATATATCGAAAACATACATATCGTTTAAAAAGTGCTGTAGTGTGACCGATGTATTTTTTATACGATAAGAACAATAAACACCTATTAGAAAGTGATTTAAAACTTTATTGTAGAAAAACAGTTAATACAGGCCTTATAGGAGAGGCATTAAGTTCATCTAAAATAAAATTGTCAGTTTATATCGACAATTGACGTAAAGGTTATACATAAGCAGCACGGGAAATACCAACATATCAATCTAAATGGTCAAATTATTACTCAATTAATTCAATCCCATCTAAAATGGCATAATACAAATTGAAATCATTCACGAAGTTCATAAAAAACTCCACAAATATTAAAATCCCAGCTTAGCTTTACCAGCAGGAAACATAGTTGCTTTTCTTGAAAAATGTTACGGCAGTTGTTGTAGTGATCAATACGGAGAAGCATTAAAATTCACACCAGACATTAAACTAGTTATTTTCTACATTATACCAAATCTATCCCAATCTTAATAAGAAATTAACCAAAAATAGACTAACTCGTCGTATAAAAAAATTTAAAACAAAACAAACTTTGAATGGATGATTTTACAAAATTACCCAATCTTGGCACCTCACACAAAACAACGGATGATAAGAACATCTCTGACATATCGTCACCCTAATTAGCAAAACTCGTAACTCCATAACGACAAATTGTTCAGGAGACGCAAAAATTTGAATTTGGAATAAATTTTGCAATTCTGTTAAAATTAATCGAACATTGTAAAATAAAATAATATACCTGATGTGGAGAATCATTTTTAAAATTTTAGAGTTTATACTAAAAGCTTATGGAGTCCTTTTTTTTTTCAATTAAACCAATATTAATTTGAAGTTACGAGATTAAAAGCACACAAGCATTATAAAACAAATTTATTGCAAAATGACGTTTTGAACTGCTTAATTGAAAATTACAAAAATATTACTTATTTTCAATACAACTCTAATATAATTAGTAGGTGCATAATAACATTTTTCAAATGTGTTTAAGATTATCATAAAATGAGTGATAATCACTCAGCATAGTATTTTTTAAAATTTGTAAATGTTTAAACTTTTCTTTTTTAATTTTTAACGGTTCCAGATAAAGCAGAGGTATTTCTTCAAGAGGTACTCCTAAAACTACTTTTTTGTTTCCTCTGACTGGAAGAACCTGCCATTGCTCGGAATGTCTGAGTTTAAACTAAGTGGTTCCACCTTTTTTTTGGGAGGTGTGTATCTTCAAAAGACCTCTGTTAAGGTGTCCCAGGTGTGTTGAATTCGGACGACTACGCCTTACCTTAGTTGACCGCCTACCAACGAAACTCACCCCCTCTTTTTCCAACCGACGGGTTGTAATGTAGTGCACGCAAATCTGTTTCAGTAGGATGGCCTGCCTTTTTTCCAGGCCTAATAGTTGATAAGTATTGACTGCTAAAATTTCTAAATAATGTATGGGTTAAGAATTTGTTTCATAAGGCTCTGGTTTTTTTCGAGCTTTTTGGATGACTTCTATTTATTGCGCAGACATATTTATAATTTTGTATTTAAATGTCTTTCAATGCATGAGTGCATAGCATTAGCTTCCATTTGTGTGTGACTACTTTCGAGATATTTTTTAGCCACATGTACTTTGTTATATACAGTAAAGTTTAACAAAGCACTCGACAATATTGCATTGCGATTTTGCCCAGTGCACCCATCACTGTAAAAAATTAACTTCTTTTCAGGCTGAATGGACGACAATTGAGTAGCTGCAAAATGACAAATTATAGTTGCAAATTCATTTGCCTAAAACACCCCCTTTAACTTCGCTCCACACAAAGCAGTATCCTTTACCGGTCTTAATATCATAAAGAGTAAAATTATGGACGGCTAATTTGGTTTGGACTTTGGACTAAAAAGTATAGCTTGTAGATCCATAGTAAACACTTTATTGTTGGCACTAATTTTGTCATTTTTTTCTTTTAAATAAACTTAAATTCATATTCTAAAAATAATTGATAAAATATGCAATTGAAACTGTCTCCACATCATTACAGCAGTCCTTAGAGTAAAGTTCATAAACTTTTTGTTTTGCCATTTTACCTTTTTAAGCAACACCTAGCTCTCTGTTTTTCCTGTTTTGCTCTCTTTTTCAAGCTTCAACTTTAACGTGTCTTCTCTTTTTTCTGTTCCTTCTTAAAGTTTTTTCTTTTTCAAAAATTTCGTTCTTATGGGTTTTAGACGAGGTGCACTCTGAATCTCCATTTTTGTTAATTTTAACACCATTCTTCTCAAAATTTGTTTCTGGTTTTTCCTCAGATATATTTTCTACATGGGGGTTTTCGATCACATCTTCAATAATTAAAACATCCACACATCCACATATATACAAATATCTTCAGTTTCACTTTCATGTGGTACAAAAGGATCGACTAAGATAGGAGGCTTTGACAATGCTAATTCTAACATTTTCTTTGCTCGGGACATCTAAAAAGACAAAAAATCTCACTTAAAATTTGGTGGCGGTTTTCTTACAAAAATTAATATTACCAAAGTAAAAAATAAATACACAAGAAGTATAAACTGGTTGAATGTGTTTCTACTTACCCTATGCAGAATAGAAATGGTTTTTAGATTAAAATGTACGTTATAATTATAATTAATTATAATATTTTATAATGCACGTTCATACGTAAAAAGACAAACATACAACGGATCTTACGTGTTACTGTCAGATGTACCTAACCACACTTATATTCGAGTTACGTGGTTTGCTGAAGTCAAAAGGTGATACGGAGTTACAAGGTTTTATTTTTCGCTTATATTTAATTTCTACATTTAGATGGAGTTACAGGAATTGGTCAAAAGACAGATAAATTAATTTACATAAAGATGGCGCATGTATTCACAAATTAAGTAAAAATGGAGATAAGAGTTTTGCTGATTAGGGCGATGATATCTCAAAACTCACAGAAATCTTAAAAATCCTCCTATTTACAAGTTTACAATTATTCAGTGGAACTGCCATGAATTCTATCCTCGCCTGGCACGCACATATCAACTTATTTCCGAAACCAATCCTGACGTTGTTTGTCTTCAAGAAACAAACTCTACAGAACCTTCATCTTTGATAGTTATCACCATATCAGAACTACACACCGATGTGCTAGCGGAGGAACATGAATTTTCGTATCCACTGAAGTCTTTTACCGTAAGCTCCACCTAAACACTGCATTAGAAGCTGTTGCTATAACAGCATGGTGTCCAGAACAAATCACAATATGTAGCTTATACATTCTTCCTTATTATACAGTGTAGCGCACCGAAAACGAAACAGAGGCATCTACTGGCAGATGATTCCTTTTTTGAAAAAACGCTCGGATCCGTCGAGTTTTTTTTTCGAGGGGGACACAAAATTGGCATAAAATCACTTTAACATTTGCAGCCCCTTAAGCGGGGGTGGCATCATCCCTAAAATCTTAAATGAAAAGGGGGGTCGAATGATCCATTATTTGAAAGGTCTTTTAACTCCCTTTATAATGATGTAAAATTCATGTATTCAATTCAGTAGTTTTGGAGATTTATTGATTTAAAGTTTAAAGTAGACTTTAATAGGTACATCAAATTAGTTTGTACTTCTTTCAATAGAAATTTAAGTAAAATCATTTTCTTGATAAGTAAATGCTTTTATTTACTACGCCCATGGTTTATTATTAATAAAAATAGCAATTGAAGTGTCCTTTGTGACAAAAAAAGTTGTTTCTTGAAGAAAGATAAGTAGAGAATGCCACGTACTTATTTTAAATAGGAAATAGTACATTAGTTTGCGATTGATTTGACCAATCTTTGTTGTTAAAATATCATTTATTGCTTTATACATAAATTAATCATGGTATATTCCGCGGCAGAAAGGGTTGAAATTATTGAAATATTTTTCGGAAATAATCAGTGCGCTAATAAAACAGCACAAATTTTTAATGAGCGACATGAGAACAATAATGTGCACCGAAAATATGTTCTAGAACTTGTAGCTAAATTTCGGGAAACTGAATCAGTCGCCAATAAAAAACGTAATATTGAAAATCCTATAAGGAACAAAACAACAGAAGTGGGGGTTTTAGGGCAAGTTATTGTAGATCCTACATTAAGTACCCGCAAATTGCAAACTTCGTGTGGTGTTAGTCGACGTACTATCCAACGGATTCTAAAGGCCCATAATTTTCATCCGTATAAAATTCACCTTGTACAAGAACTTAATGAAGACGATTTTAATAAGCGATTAGAATTTTGTGAAGTTATGAGTGAACGAATTACAAACGATGAACAATTTTTATTTAACATTTGCTTTTCCGACGAATGTTCCTTTTTTTTAAATGGCGAAGTAAATCGTCATAATTGTGGATATTGGTCGGACTCTAATCCCAGAATTTACTATGAGGTACACACACAGCAACCACAAAAATTAAATGTTTGGGCTGGCATTTTTGGCGATCATTTGGTTGGTCCTTTTTTCTTACCTGGAAATTTGACTGGTGAAATGTATTTGGAATTATTGCAAAATGCCATAGATCCTGCGCTAACAGATATACTTGAAAATCAGAATGATGGTCGATACGTTGAGAATATGTTGATGTTCCAACAGGATGGTGCCCCACCACATTACGCATTAAGAGTTCGGCATTATTTAGATCAGACCTTTTCAGGTCAATAGATTGGTATAAGAGGTGCCGTTGAATGGCCGTATCACCTTTGGATTTCTTTTTGTGGGGTTACTTAAAAAGCAAAATCTATGCTACTCAGCCAACATCCTTAGAAGATTTACGACAAAGAATTGTGAATGATTGCCATCAAATTACTCCTCAAATATTGCAAAATGTCCGGCAACGTTTTCAGCCAAATCTTTATTATTGCATGGAAAGTAATGGTGGTCATTTTCAACATTTACTCGGCTGACAGGTCAGTTCATTCTTTATTTTTTAACAACTTTGCTGCTATGTATTGATCTCCTCTTACGATGATGTATTTAAACTTTAAATCAATAAGTCTCCAAAACTACTGAATTGAAGTACATGAATTTTACATTGTAAAGGGAGTTGAAAGACCTTTTAAATGATGGATCATTCGACCCCCTTTCTATTTAAGATTTTAGGGATGGTGCCACCCCCGCTTGGGGGGCTGCAAATGTTATTGTGATTTTATGCCAATTTTGTTTCCCCCTCGATAACAAAATCGACGGGTCCAAGCGTTTTTTTTTTAAAAAAGGAATCATCTGCCAGTAAATGCATCTGTTTCGTTTTCGGTGCGCCACCCTGTATATTGAAATGCGCTGAGTTATGATTGGAGATTTTAATACACAGAACCTTTTTATTTGCTATCCGCCCACTTTAGACCTTGTCTCAAAACCTAATAGATCTCTGATACCGAAACAAATTTCTTTACCGTTTGGATACTAAATTCTCCTAATACAAATATAAATGCTGTAATTTCAGATGCTGTTGCTATAAAACCTGCTACCTTTGTCTTAGTCAGCGTACAAAAAACCAAAACTGCTTTCACTTTTCTTTTAAATTAAACACTGTCTCAATACAAGCTTAACACTTCGATATATTAACTCTCTTGTCTTTGATCTGATTAGTTTTACGGCACAAGAACAGTTCTTTTCTCTGCTTTTAAACAGGTTTCTAACAACAAATTCCCTTTCCAACTTTCTCTCTTTTAACCAGTCACAGTCTACCATATTCAAATAACCAAAAATTGAATTTTTTTTTCTTTCTCGAAAATATCCCAATCATATATTTTGGTTCTTATCTGAGCAATCAACAAAAACCGCTTTGCATAAATTAAAACTTTAATAGCATACATATTATATATATATATATATATATATATATATATATATATATATATATATATATATATATATATATATATATATATATATACATCCCGCTATCCTTTTGAACTCTTTTCACGTTACAGTAATTTAGCATCATCAAGAATTGCTATCATTTTCTATTTATAAATTGTGTATGTTCGTTTAGGGCACCTTTGTAGGCTTGGCACCGCTGTCGGTTTTTTATATATTTAATTTTTTACATCAAAACTACGTTTTAACATCGAGCGGTAAAATCACTGTATTTGGCATCATTTTAGAGCCAATAGATGTTGCCGGTATTAATCCTTAAAATAATATTTTAGATACCTAAATATCGATCGGTTTGGGTCAAGTTCGAATAACGACATTGAAACTACCTGCTCACAAGTTGCAGTCTCAACAGGTTTTTTTCTTCGTTTAGATGTTATATTTATTCAACCTACCTAGATATTTTTGCCCAGAGAATTGTGTAGTGGAATATTTTACATAAATTTCAATTTACAACCTGTTTAGTCGAAGCTATCGATGAATAGTTTGAGATAAATATTATGGTTTTATATGGTATACACATGTTTACATAATTAGTACAATAAACAAAGTTATTGTAAAATAATAGTGGAAATCAAAACGTTAAATATTAGTTAATTAAAAATGTAATTTTCATCTCAATAACGACCAATAATTGTGGCTTAATCACATAAAAAACGACGTACAGTTGATTTTGCTTTGTTTTTTTAAACAATCTTAAAAGACAAAAAAAATAATTTTTTGCTTATAAAACGTTTTGTATGCATTCTAAAGAAAAGTAATTCAAAGAAAAGTTGTAGACCATAAAAAGTTTTTTATGTAGAGAAATACCAAATTTAAATACATAAATAATTGATATAATTCCAAAAAACCGTAAACTCTAAGATATTATGTTTGTAGTAATTTATAAATGTTAATAACTTTGTTTTTTGCCTAACGACAGGTAATATAGCTACTTAAAATTATGGCAATTAATGAGTTATTAAAGTGTGTTAAATATCAAGCAGATCAAAAAATATTTTACGATTTATTTAATTTGTTTATGACAGAAAGCGATTATTTAAACAACTGTACTTGTCCAAACAGTATGACTCTACAAGTATTTTGTAACTTGCAATCGATTCTTTGCGGTTTCAGTTTTAGGGTATATTAAAAAAACTTTAACATATTATCAAATTTTTTATTAAAAATCAGTTTGAATAGGGGACTTTTTAGTTTTTAGACCACTTCACGTTTTTTCAGTTTTTTTGACAAGTGAGGATTGTCTATTCGCTTATTTCTTAATATGGGCTATGAGCAATTATCTAGTCAAGTCAACACTATTATAGAAGTTACCCATACTTTTCCAGTAATCATTCAGACGGTTCATCTTAATTGTCCCCATATGGAACGTAAGTCCGAGAAAAGTCTTAAATTCTGTTTGTGTTGTCTCTTTCCAAAACGCAATCCTCGATTTTTCTGAACAACTTTGTGCAAATATTTCGTCAGAGTCAATCGGAGTCACTTCCACCATTCATTTAATCTACATCGTCCTCACCAGATGCTTCTAACAATGATTGTAATTCAGCAGTGTCAATCTACGTTTATGTTCACATCTAGCTTTTTTAGATGTCGAAGGCATATTATTTACATCCATCTTTTTATAAATACTATAACTCACTTTTACGGAGGTAATTCTTCAGGTCTTCAAAACATCTTCAGGTCACGATACAAAGTTAAATAAATGCTGAAAATAATAAACCCATATTAGGGTGTTGTCTAATAAAGATAAAATAAAGATAGATGATATAAATTATATAAATTACAGTAATTATGCCAATATTACATGTCTGTGGTTTTTCAAAATGAATAAGATGTTTAAGGTAAGACCCACAAATTGGTAAAATAGTCTATTAAACTGTAATGAATTAATAAATAAACAAATAAATAAAACATTACTTACATGCCCGGTACTCTAGTAATTGATGGTTGAAAGAACATGGTTCAAACTATCATGTATTATTGATTGGAGAACTCAAGTCAACTATTGTAATTGTTTAACAGTAAACAGGGAAGTTCTTGAGGAGACAGATTTTATCCAATGAAGTAGAGATAGGTGAAATGTAATTGTTTGTTTGATGAAAGTAATGTTCTATACCATTAAGTTCTTTAAAGTTATTTATATTTATTCTGGAGATATATTTATGAAATGTGTGTTATTTATTGAGATTTTTATTTTTGTTTTGGGAGGTGACAGTTGTAAGACAATGAATAAGAATAGATGTACAAATTGTGTGGGTGTGCAATTAGATTAGCTTGTAATTATCAAATTTCTTTGATAGAGTTATCTTGTAATATGTGGCAAATGGATGTAAAGTTCACTATATAAAGTTAAAAATTAAAATTGAGACACTTTAAAACACACAGAAAACACACAAAAAACACTTAAAAAACGGGGGGACGAAACAGACATTAAATTTAAAAAAAGGGGGAGGATTTGGAAGAACTACATCTTTTACTTTGAGACAATGAGTTTTTTATGTTATGTATATCAGATTTTAGAGGTAAACTTGACAAATTTACGGGGGGTTAAATGGGGTTAAGTTTCATCGTGAGTAACTGGTTGCAACTTTTTTAATCGAGATTTTGGTTTTACATGTTTTTATAGTAAAACATCTGCACATGAATAATTCGTTTCTTAAACAATGATTTCAATTCATCGACCAATATTCCAAAATAAGGTTTTATTACGTCGTCCGGAATATTATAAACTGGTTCTCTTTCACAAAGCATTGGAAATATGGTTTACATTCTATATTTAGAAAAATCTTTTACTGCAACTTTTGTTCGACCTAAACTAAATTAATACACAAAACAAATTAATCTATTTTTTCTATAGAAATGCAGATTCCTGTCGGATTTTTATCAGTGCACGATGTATATCAGGCATGTATAAAGGCGGTGACCCGCAAAAATTTTAAGGACTTCTTTAATAGCCTCCAGTCAACCCAAGTCGTCAACATACTTGTTGTTGCAGTTATGTATTACGATCAACTTAAAGGTTATGCACGAATCCCCTTGTATAGGACACAGGCATGCACATGCCGGAGAAAAAAGATTTGTCATACCGTTACATTATATCACATTTTAACGTTGAATATGTTATGGTCCCCTTTGGGTTATAAAACGAATGATCGACTTTTTCTCGCACAGATCCCTGCTATGTAATTTTACAAAGCGAGTCGTTTGCTGGGTATTAAAGAACCGTCTATGGCCATCATATAATTTCATTCCACGTTTGACACACTGTCTTGTTTAGTTTTCTGCCATTCTATTTGTTAAATCCTATCTCATTCTCGTCACAGCATCAAGGAGCAGTAAATGTGTGCACTGAACGGGAGGCATATGTCTAATAGTGAACGTTGGAGATTTTTCGAGTTTATCGTATCTTCTTCTTTGAGTGCCTCTCCTATCGGAGTTTGGATATCATTAGGGCGATTCTAATTTTATTTACTGCTGTTTTGAATAATTCGTTAGTGGTACAGCCAAACCACTCTCTTTAATTTTTCATCCAGGACATTCTTCTACGGCCTGGATTTCTGCGTCCTTGGATTTTTCCTTGCATTATATTTTGTAGGAATGTGTACTTTTGTCCTCTCATCAGGTGGCCAAACTATTCAAGTTTTCTCTTTTTTATATTCAGTATAACTTATAAGTGGACGTATGCAAAGAGATGTATGACGTAATCGTATGGTATTCGCTAATAATCCTGTCACGTAATATGCCACACACTTCTGTGCGTTAATTCGTTTTATTGCTGCCAGTTTAAGGTGTTATTAGATGCCGCCATGTTTAATTTCTCTCCACCATCGTATTATCTCCGTTAAATCCTATCATTTTAAGCTCCATATGTCATGATTAGACCTTTAAGATATATACCCAAGGTCCTTTTGGTGTTGCTGTATTTGATTTCTACGTCGTAGTATTCTATTGGTTAAATGGTACCATTTGAATTACTGTACGTCACGATTGGACTAATAGGATCGAAGATACATAACTAAGGCTCGTTTGCCAGGCTAATCTATTTAATTTTTATATCTCATTGTATTAGATTAGTTAAATTCTATCATTTGAGGTACGAAACGTCACGATTGGACTAATAGGACCGCAGATACATAACTAAGGCCCTTTTGACAAGCTGATGTATTTTATTTTTCTATCTTATTGTATTCGATTGGTTAAATCCTATCATTTGAGGTACTGTACGTCACGATTGGGCCACTAAAAACGAAGATACGTAACTAAGGCCCTTTGACGTGATGCTGTATTTGATTTCTATGTCATTGTATTCTATTGGTTAGGTGCTATCATTTGAGGTATCGTACGTCACGATTGGACTAATAGGATCGAAGATACATAACTAAGGCCATTTTGACATGCTACTCCATTAAATTTTTATACTTTATTGTATTTTATTTGTAAAATCCTTTCATTTGAGGTACTGCACGTCATGATTGGACTAATAGAACTAAAGATACACAACTAAGGCCCTTTTGACATTGTTCTGCATTTGATTTTTCTATCCCATTGTATTATTTATGTTAAATCCTATCATTAGAGGTACTATACGTCACTATTGGACTAATAGGACCGAAGATAAGCGACTACGGCCCTTTGGACATGTTGCTGTATTTAATTTTTTTATTTCATTGTTTTCAATTGGTTAAATCCTGTCATTTGAAATACTGTACGTCACGATTGGACTTATAGAAACGAAGATATATAATTAAGGCCTTTTTGACATGCTGCTATATTTGATTTTTCTGTCTTATTGTATTTTATTGGTTAAATCCTATCATTTGAGGAGCTGTACGTCGCGACTGGACGAATTGGAGCGAAGATACAATAGGTAGTTGCAATATATCATAACCCGTTACTTTTAACCAAACATGATGCCAGAATGATTTGTGAATGAAAATATATATATATATATATATATATATATATATATATATATATATATATATATATATATATATATATATATATATATATATATATATATATATTCTTGAATTTATTATTTCGTTGTAAGTAATATTATATTCAACAACGATGCCAAATTTCTGATGCTAAAATGATTGATAATGAAAGTGGCATATACATTTTCATGTATATAATGGCAGCGAGTAAACGGTAAAACCCTGAACTAAATATATATAATATTTTCACTGTACCATCATTTTAGACTCAAACATTTTCTGGAATAAACTTATATAACTCAGTAAGGGATAAAAAGAGAAAGCGGATATTTTAAAATACCAACACGGTATTTTAAGACACGGTTTACACGGTTAGATCAAAACTCTAATCAATGAGATGGTTAAAATTCTTAATTCTTATAACAAGTACGGGAAAACAGTTATTAAGGTCTTGTAAAGTAGCGTCGACATACAGATGCTACTTTGCAACACGATGCTAAATAATTGATGGTAAAAGCATAATGTATCGATGCGAAAATGATAGTTGGATGTATAATATATATATATATATATATATATATATATATATATATATATATATATATATATATTTATATATATATATATATATATATATATATATATATATATATATAGTTATATATATATATATATATATATATATATATATATATATATATATATATATATATATATATATATATATATATATATATATGAAAATTACTTAGTTCTCGGAAAGAACCGCATTGAGAATTTATTACTTGACGTTTCGGCACCCATTTTGGAGCCATTATCAAGAGTGATACGGTTCCGTTCGAGTTCGGGGTCTCAATCTGCCTACTCCCCTCACTCGAGACGTATCAGTATCGTGTTCTGTATAAATACAAGAACTGTTTTAAAAAGTGTATTTATTTACAGTTACCTAAATCGTAAATCTTAAAATATGTTGACGTATACCTACGTCATCACCGGACACCGATAATAATAATGGTGCGAGATACATGATTAATATCAAATTTATACACATTATTTGCATTTTATTAAAACTTATTCACGAGTGACACGATTTCGGCGGCATTGAGTTTTAAATTATTTAAGGCACCGGTTGTGAAACTGAATGTGTTATATATAAAAATTATTTTTGTAACAAAAAAACTTCATGTAAAACTTCATCTAAAAATTCAACTTTGTATTTAAACTTTATTATTCCTGAGGAGATACGTAAGTGCCCCTACAATTTTAATATAACAAGATTCAATAAAAAAATTTCAGTGTAAATAAATAATTCATGTGCCGCCTATTTAAGAAGACATTTACATGTGTTGATATATGTATATGAGGATAGATTGATATTAAACTAGGCTTTGATAGATGGCGCGACTTGATACAGAATTGGTTTCGGTGTTGACATTTGCCATTCATGACATGACGTCTGTCAAAATTTTAAGTTTTAAAAACAATTAGTTTGGTTTTTACAGCCGTCAAAAGCAAGCAAATTTTGTGTTTTCGGAGAAATGGAAAAAGTCAAGTATCGTTCGGTGATTCAGTTCCTCCACAAAAAGGGTAAAACGAATGTGCAAATCAAAGCCGACCTGGACGAAGTTTATGGTGGGGTTGCACATTCTTCAGCAACAGTAAAATTTTGGAAAGCTGAATTTGTTCGTGGTCGTTCGAGTGTTTTTGATGATGAGCGTCCCGGGAAGCCAAATGAAGTCACCACGCCGGAAATGATCAACAAAGTCCATGACATGATTATGGTAGATCGTCGAATTAAACTCCGCAAGTTAACAGAGATCCTAAACATTTCCTACGAACGCGTACACAGCATCATTCACCATCATTTGGACATGAAAAGCTATCCGCGCGATGGTTGCCGCGTTTGCTGACAATCGATCAAATGCAAAAACGTGTGAGCACTTCAGAGACGCTTTTGTCGATGGTACGGCGCGATACGTAGGATTGTTTTCACCGATTTATCACCTTTGATGAAACCTGGGTGCATTATTACGCACCGGAAACCAACCAACAGTCGAAACAGTGGCGCAAACGCGGCGAAGGGCCGCCGAAGAAGGCAAAGAGTGCACATTCGGCCGGCAAAGTTATGGCGACTGTTTTCTGGGATGCGAGGGACATCATTTACATTAACTACTTGGAAAAAATAAAAACAATCAATGGTTAGTACTACCCAGTATTATTGGATCGACTCAATGCCGAATTGCGTCGAAAACGCCCCGGTTTGGAACGCAAAAAAGTGCTCTTTCACCAAGACAATGCACCGGCTCACCGATCGGCCGTCTCAATGGCAAAATTACACGAATTGGGCTGTGATTTTTCATCAACGGGATGACGCCATTTCGCAACAAAGGATGAAGTCGTTGCTGAAACTTCGGCCTATTTTGAAGAGCTCGAGCAAAAGTACTATTCGGATGGGATAAAAAAGCTTAGTAAAACATCGTCTTACTAAGTGTATCGAGCTAAAAGGGGACTGTGTTAAAAAATAAATCGATTTAATTTCAAAAAACTTGTTTTTTCTATCAAAGGATAGTGTAATGTTTGATACAAAAACACTTGGATGAACCCAAAACAAATCTTTATTTGACTACATATCAAACAAAATTATCGTTCTTTTACCGGTAATCTAACTGAAATATAATGCGATAATTAGCAATACATGAGCGTCGCGAGTATTGTTTATAATTACATGGCCAATACATTACAGCTAGTATATCAATCCACCCTCGTATGTATAATTTCCATTTGGTTGCGTTGGGTCATAAAATTTAGAACTTTTTAAAACATATTACTCCATTTTTCACTATATTACAATAAAACAAAATAAATTTCGTTTTTAAAAATTGTTGTTATTGCCTGTTTCACTGTTTCATTTAACCCGTTAAAGTTTGAAAACCACATGAATACCACTTACCAAATCGAGGCGATTATGTGATCAAATACATGGATGAATATTTAAATAAACACGGAATTGACATACGTTAGGAAATCACGTTTTCCAGTACAGTTACCACATAACAGACATAAATGAACGATTAGTTAATACTAGAATAAATACAAATCGAAATCCTTTGCATGTGATGGGAAATTAAAACTTTATGGATTTTTAGGAATCAAATTTCGAATTTTCCGAGTGAGGATACGTTTAAAGATGTTCTAAAGTAAGCAGAAATAAACTATTTAAATTTTAGTTTTCCAATGGTTAACCATTAAGTGGGATGATTGGATCCATATTATCATATATTCAGGATTGCGGATACTAAAAAACCGCCTGATAAGTCCTCTTGTGAATTCACATCCTAAAAACAGATTGAAAAATGTTAACGTTCAAGTGATAGTTATCTAATTTATTAAGCGAGTGTGAATGCACAAGAACTACTACAGTTTTCGATAAACCCATTAATCGCTGGCAACTCCCAAATTTACTTTTACCAAAACCTTTACGATTTTTCTAAACCATCTATCTTACAAAAAGAATAATCTATAATACATTTAAGATTAAAAATAATTAAATGATGATTAGAAAACGTGAATTCTGAAGACTTAACCAATATTTGAACATATATAACGTATGCGTCTTATATATATACATATATATATATATATATATATACATATATATATATATATATGTTTGTTTTGAGGTTTCCGCGGGAGCTATATGTGCTGTCACTATTTTTCCGGGTTTGACTCCGCGTTGTAAAATGCTGGTTTTCTTGAAAACCATTGTTTTGGCGACGTTTCGGCAAGGTCTCACTTGCCATTCTCAAGCCTGGTGGAACTACTTCTCGTCGTTACTCGATTAGTACTTGACTCCGCGTTGTAAAATGCTGGTTTTCTTGAAAACCATTGTTTTGGCGACGTTTCGGCAAGGTCTCACTTGCCATTCTCAAGCCTGGTTCTCAAGTACTAATCGAGTAACGACGAGAAGTAGTTCCACCAGGCTTGAGAATGGCAAGTGAGACCTTGCCGAAACGTCGCCAAAACAATGGTTTTCAAGAAAACCAGCATTTTACAACGCGGAGTCAAACCCGGAAAAATAGTGACAGCATATATATATATATATATATATATATATATATATATATATATATATATATATATATGTATATATATATATAAGAGATTTGCTTTAAAACTTAATAAAACATCTTCGAATATCAAAGATAGAATACCAAGGACCAGTGTCTCTGGTGTGGTGTACAGCATATTGTGTGTAGATTGCAAATAGTTATGTATTGGAAAAACTTCCCGTACAACAACAGATGAAATTGTCTCGTATAATAATGACTATTGTCCACACCCAGAACGATGTACCTTGAATGATCATATAAGAAAGAATAACCACTGAATAAATTTTGATACTTTCAACATTTTATAGAAAGAAACTAATTAAAAAAAGGAACCTTTTTAGAAATGGCTTTTATATACCAGGCGTTTGAAATATATATATATATATATATATATATATATATATATATATATATATATATATATATATATTCTCCGTTCACAAATTGTTGAGAGCACTAAATGTGCCTCAAAGTCAAAAAACGGTCGTAAATCATAGGCGTTCCTGAGGTGTTATATTTAGCAAAAAAACAATTAAAACTTTCACGGCTAATGTTAGTTATTATATTATATTAATAAAAATAAGAATTTAACCATTAACAATTTTGTAAATAAGAATACCTTATATCTTTGGATATTTCAATACTAATCTTCGCATTTAATCACTTTACTAGAAAATCTGGAATTCATATCCGAAGGTACTATTCGTTGAAAGATAATTAGGATGGAATTCCCTAGATTTTTAATAATATAATGGGTATAAAGATGCCGGCTTTGGCCACGTGCCTCGTCTGTTAAGTTTACATTCGAACCTTAACTTGAAAGGGTAAAGTTATTACGAACGAAAACAATTTTTTTGTTTAGTACGTTTTTGATAGCAGTAATTAGAATTAGCAGTAATTAAAATATATTTATTTAGTTCAAATAAACGTTTCAATCATATACTCTACGACACTGGTCGGTCATCTGTAACACTTCAAAATACCTCGTAATCGCATTATTAGGTATTGTATTTCTTCAGATATAAGGTGGGTTAGTCGAAAACATCTTAAACCCTCAGTTTCAGGTTAGTTTTTACTATTATATTGTATTACTTATCCTCTCTGTATTTCAGTTCTCTAATTATGGTTAAACTTGTAGTGAGCTATTGACAAATTGTGAACCGATTTATAAATCTTGAACATATATACATTATCTATTTCAAATTAGTTTGGACTGTACTGTGTTAAATATTGTTTTATAGTATGAGCAATCGGTCTGTAGGAAATAAAACTCTATTTGTTTTATGTCTCAATATTTCGTCACGATTTTGTGACTTTTTCAGGAGAGTTCTCTAAATTTATTAGAATAATGATTGGACGTAATCAAAGTGAATATTTCAATACTTACTTACGACTAAAAGAATAAAAATTTAAATTTTGCTAATACATCTAAATGGCATTTAATTAAAATAAGTTCATCTATTATTAAATCAAAATGGTGTATGTCGAAAAGACCACAGTTAACCAGAAAATGACTTGATTTAAAGGACTATTACCTAAATCAAGAAGCACTTACATCGATTCATGATTTAATCAAACCAAACTCTGGCTTCGAGCTATATCCGAAACTTCTACTTTGATTCATTCAAAATGCTTTATATTTAAAGTCTCCCACGCAATATGGTACATGTAATTTCATAATCCAATTCTTCCTTTGAACTGCTTTTATCCTGTTATTTTATTATATTTACTTTACGCGTTTAATTAACAAAGTAAATATTTTTCCTCTTATTGTTATTTTTGCTTAATGGTCAAAATTAATGAGTTAAATTTAATACCAGTTGATTATTTCCTGTTAATAATTTAAAATATATTAAGTACAGTAAGGGTTAAATTAACTTCCGGCGGACGCGCTATCGGTACTTTAAGCCGCCTTTTTACTAATTTCAAGATTCCGTACAGCATTTTAAGTAACATTCAATTATTGTCCGTCTAGCTATTCTCAAATAACTATATTACGCAACTTACGACGCACATACTGCGTCGGTTTATAAATTTTGCAATGTACTTAAGTAAAATTAGCTTTAAATTTTGTCTTATTCTACATATTACTTTTTATTTAATAAACATATTGTTAAATAGTACCGTTTTTTGATTTTAGGAAAAAAAAACAAAAACATATTTGACGACAAAAGAGTTACAAGAGTTAGCTGATAATTTGTCATATATTAATGATATGGTGGACAAATCAATGAATAGGAGGTGAGTTTGAAAAAATTAATCTATAAGACCACAACAGCGACTCAGAGCAAGCCGGAGATAAAGATTTTCAAAATTCGGATTCTATTGAAAGGAAGAAAACATGGCAAAATATCCAAACATTTTATATACAAGCGGCATAGCACTAAGACTAGCATCTGCCAAAATTGTGTGCTTACGTAAGTGGAATAGGAGGAAGATTAATAAAAAAAGATTACTTTCTTTTAGGAATAAGATTTATTATAATTGTAAAACAATATTTTATTTTTGTACTCTTTTGAAATAAATAATTTGATTTAACTATCTTAAATTTACAAATATTTAGAGTTTGAAATTACCGTTTATCTTTTTCTTTTAGTACCCTGTCTGATTATCAAACGTTGGCGATTATATTGGCAATAAAAACTTGGTTTACGACAACTCGAAACAGGTTAGCGGTCTTTTGATACCACTCGCAGAGATTTGGGGCCAGGATGTATTTCTTTAGCCTGGGCCTCTTTTTTCAGCAATCTTGACCTATATTATGGGGTGTAAAAATTTATACCGCTCTGGATGTCTTACTGCATGACCGAAATATTGTCACTTTCGAATTTTTATTGTTTTTGTTATTTCTGTTATTTCGTTCGGTGTAAAACTATTTCATTGGTTATTCGATCAACTTATTGTTAGCATTGGCGCCCAAATAGGTGATATTGTGAATTTTTTCTCACTCTATTTCACACGCTCTGATTTTCATTCACTCGTTATCGTTCATTTGAAAAAAATGGGTAGTACACTGAAGAAAACGCTTATCAGTCTAAGTCTATAAGAACTAGAGCACATAACAATATAAATATTTTTCCTTCTCTAAAATAAATTACCAGGTCTTTGAAGGGAATTAGAGAAATTTAGCAATACTTTATTACTCACGGTATAATTTATTTGATTGTGCAATTTACAAATAAATATATCTAGTCTATTCTTCACAATTTTTTTCGACCTATATGCTGCACCTTTAAATGCAATTGAGATTCGTGCAGTACTATCACGATGTCCTGCAATCCTAGAGCAAATAGCATTACAAACATTTTTTCTTCCCCAAAACCAATTTCTAGGTCTCTACCATATTAGAGAAATATGGAAATACTTTATCGATGATTGTGTGATTAATTTGATTGTTCAATTTGCAAATCAATATATCTAGTCAATTCGTCATAATTTTTCCCGACCTCGAGATGTTGCACCTTTAAATCAGATTTAGATTCGGGCTCTACTGGGGCTACTGTACTTAGCCGAAGTTAATCACGCAAACCAACTAGAAGTGTTGAAGATATGTGAAAAACCGATGTGATTTACATTTTTCCTAAGATGTTTGAGTTTCGACGACATAAATTCTCGTAAAGAAAAAAGAGCACAAGGTAAGCTGGCAGCTCTATGAACTCTTTTTGATAATTTTATAACTCATTGTTAAAATGGTTCCAGTCATCATAAATATGTAATTAATGCTACCAGGATTTACAGTTAGATATGGCTTACGTCAATATATCCCAACAAAACTTAATAAACACGGGATAAAAATGTGTACTTTATCTGATGAATCTTCATATTATACAAGCCAAATGGTAATGCGTGTTGGGCAGCAGGCAGAAGGACCGTTCAAGATTTCAACTAGTACCAAAGATGTTGTATGATGATTTAACAATTGAAAATTGGTTTATGTCAATCCCTTTGGTTGAATAATTAATACAGACATATAACATTATGATTATAAGTAGCTCGACAATGTGTTGTGGATCTTGGCCTGCTCACAAAGAAATCGCCACTACTGTCGATTCCTGGCAACTTCCCTCCGTCTACTAACCCTTAGAATCTGTAGAACTTCTTTTACTGGGGACTTAATTGGGTACCATAACCCAATTTCATTTACGGCCCCAAAAATTTTTCTTCTGGAGATGGTTGACAGTTCTGTTTGGTATTGCTATTTTTTTTTTATTTTGTCGCTTGTCGTATTTGTTGCGTTTACTAGCGATCGTAAAACACTGCATCACGTCTCTCATACTTCTACCCACTATAACGATTTCGAGAATTTACGTCGATCTCTTAAAACTAGTTTTCCTTTTTAATTCTAACGCATGAGATTACGTTTTGCATTGTTAATTAGGTCAACTTAACTACCTTAGGTGGGATTCCAAAGTTTATCATCGCATTATATAATGCAGTTCTTTTCACACTGTCATAGGCTGCTTTGAAGTCTACGAAGAGATGATATGTATCTATGTTATATTGTAGTACTTTTCTAGAATCTGCCTGTGTACTTAAATTTGATGTGTACCTGACTTTACAGCAGTAAATCTGCATTGATGTTGACTAACAATATCCTTTGTAAAATTAAGTCTTTTAAGTAGGAGGGATTATTTTGCAAGTAATACATTGTTTTAACAATCCAAAAGAAAATATTTTTAAAAGACAATATTTCAAAGAACTGGCAAATGTATTATTGCATTCTTATTTGCAGGAATGTGCTGTAATGACAAATATACCAAGAAATATTTAGGTTTGATTTAGAAGCATTTAAACATACAGACGATGTATATTTTTACTGGAAAAGGGAACTGAAAAACAAAATACGCATTTTTCATACAATAAATACATGTATTTGGAAGATATTACAGTTATTTGTCGATCTTTTTATGAAAAAATCCAACAGAAGAAATGTCAGTTTTATCACTTGTTTTACTATTGTCTTATATAGTTCAATATAAAAATTAAGTTTCAATTTTCATAAAATTGAAATTTTTTTAGGAATGAAAATTTTAATTTCTGCATTCTGCGTTATATTTTATACGATTATAATTAAAATAATATATGTTTCTTACACCCAAGCACAAGTTGTTATTTACTAATGAAAATGTATCATATTTATCCAAAAACAATGTTCAATAAATATCGGTCTCTTGGACCGATACGAGACTACTGGAATGGTAAATAAGTAAAATAGCGAAGAGTACAAAAAAATATCCACGACACTTATCTCATAATATGTAACACGTCAACTATTCGTTTCAAATTTGTGCACAATGTTAATTATCAGTCCGCGCACAGTAAAAGAAAGACGGAAGAAAGTATCACCGGTAAAATACTCTTACATTTGCGGGTCATTTGAGACTCGAGAGAATATTTGGCGAATAGGAAAACTCTCTTAATTGTTTCTAGTATTTTCTTTTAACCTCTTTCTTTCAACCAACAGTACACCGTAAAAATATTATATCTGTTTTATAAATAATACAAAGATCTTTTATTTTAAAGCGTTTGTATGATGTCAAATATAAACTTCTCTAATACGTATGAAAACAATTATATCGTTTATTATTAAAGTAATATTAAAAATATAAAACAAAAATAAAATATAACAATGTGAAGACTAGTCCAACGAAGACTTCAGTAACTTAAATTTTTCCAATTTTTGAGTTACGAGCGCAAAACAATAAAACATAATGATCTTTTCCCCAGGAAAGAATCGTATCTTAGTCAATATAGTTATGCAACCAATAGTTTTATAGTATCTCCGATTTATGAAAAACAATCGTAGAAAATCATCCTATCTTGAGTTACAATAGTCTTCCTTGTTTTCCGAGGCGATAGCATTAGGTTATGTTAAAAAGTTTAATTTTGTTACAACTGTCATGATGCGGTCCTTCAGAAGTGAGTCAATATTGGGATTAGCTAAGAAAACAAATAAAAACACTGAAACGGATATTTTTGTCTTTCTTTTGAAGGTAAATTCATAATTAATTTTATACAAAATAATAACAATAAAGTAAAAAAACTACTTATTTTTTTAAGGTACATATTGCTGTTAGTATTGTAGAAGAAAGCAAATACAAAAAGACAAATAAGGATTACCAGTTACCACGAGACTGATACCTAATAATCCTAAATGTTCTACAGGTTGGTTTAAATTCTGCATGAAAAAATATTATGTATTTACAAATTTTCAGCGGCAACGGTGTACTAAGCAGATAAAAGTAAATTTATTTTTTTCCTATTAAAATCCCAAATATCGCGATTAGTAGCGAAAAATAATTTACGGTTTGTTTACATGTGAATTTAAAAAGGCTTCGTAATACCGCAGTGAGAAATTTCTGAAAAAACTCACTTTCGGTAAAAACTAGTGTTTGAAGTGATAAGAGTAAGTAAGGTTATTTTTACAGTAATTCGAAACAGTCGTACTGGTGGAACGCTGGCCGTTAATTTGGCGACGTTGCCAAAGTTAAAAATAGTTCTGCAAACTGAGAACTGATAGGAACTGGATTTTTTAGCGGTTGAAGCAAATCTAGTTCCGTTAGGTACTAAGTAAAAGATAGAGGGTCAACTTCACCTTTTCTGCAGAGCAAAAACACTGCCAGAACCTCAAGCAAAAGAAAACCAAAAGAAGAAGATTAAGAGGATGTGGACGACGTTATGAGCATGTTCAAGAAGATGATGGGGGAACTGAAAGAAATCATAAATGAAAATAAGGAATATAGAGAAGGGATGATAGCACTGAAAAAAAAATATAAAGATAAATCAAAAATTGGAAGAAACAAAAAACAAATTAACCCAGGTTGAAAAGAAAGTAGAAAGAATCGATGAAACATTCTTAAAAAATAACGTAAAAGATTTTATACAAAAGCACCTAAAAGAGAATGTCGAAATAGAATCTGCAATGAAGCTAAAAAACAATATATGACTGGTACAAATAAAGTATTATGGCGAAAAAATTAAGGTAATGAAAGAAAAAAGGGTGTGGCAGTCCAGTAGGACTGCCGGTAGAAGTTATACTTCTATACACGCGTTCGCCGTTAAAAATTTATATAGGAGTCAATCTGCACAATCATTACATATGTAATGCTATAGATAAGAGAGAACAGAAAGAGAAAAAGACTTAGTTATATAGGTATATGGTGCATCGTTTGCTGTATATAAACATTTGACCTGTAATAGGAGTATAGTAAATGAAGGATTGTATCAATATTTTAATGAAAATATATATTTTTATTTTTATATATGTATAAAAGGAGTTGAACGCAAAAAAAAATTTTACACATACTCTGCAGTAAAATTAATTGTTTATTTTGTTATTATTATAAAAATTACAATACAATAAATACACTGCAACATAATTCACGATCGATAGCCACCTACACCGTCTATCGAACTCGGACGATGCCTGGCCGTTAGTGGGGGCAAATGATAACAGAATTTTAGTGCAATACACTAGTTCTGAAGTCAATTGCAAACGCAAAAACGGCTGCAGGAACAGTGGTTACTAGAGAACACGGTTTCGGTTTTTGTCGATTCGGACTCTTACACATTCACACTACATACAACCCACACACACACACACACACACACACACACACACACACACACACACACACACAAATCCAACAGTGAAAGGGGTCCGCTTTCTGCTACCGAATTATCCTCATCGCCGGGACCTCCGACCATCTGCAGCCCCCGTTACTTCATACGGGAACTGTGGGCAAGCGGAGATAATCTAAGTGATTCGACGGATTCTGTAACAACGAAATTGTAGTGTCCGTCACTGCTGGATTTACACACACACACACATTCACACTGAGCGAAATGCGACAGGTCGACTCTCGAAAACCGAGGCGCCTCCACTCACGAGCACACTCGGCCACAAAATTACAGTGCAATACACTGGTCTTGGGGCCGAGTTAAGCTCGAGACTGCACAGGACCAATGGTCACTAGAGACCCGGCCTCGTCGTATCTAGCTCTAAAAACACACATAAACACACATCAAACTGGAAAGAACACCAATCCAGACAAACTTTCGCCCCTGGCTCCCTGGCTTGATAGTGGCTCAACACAACCTTCAAGAGAAGAAAGAAGAAGAACACTTCACACACTGGTAGTTTTTGGGTATGTTTGCCATTGTACTCCAACTAACAATATCCAAATCAAGCCTGAAGAGGGTCATCCGACCCTAAACGGGTACAAATATTTATCTCATCCCATAAAATAAAGCTCCCTTACCTATCCCTAGAGAAAGAACATTGACTACTACTACTACTAAAGTGAAACCAGTTTCGATGTGACCGCCAAGTTTGTGACTGTACGTTGCCCATTACTACCCCTCGCAGGGTTACCAGGTCTACTGATTTTTCAGTAGATCTACTGATTTCAACTTCAGTTTACTGATTTACTGAAACATTATATCGATCAACTAAAAAATATGTAATGACAAAATCATGTTCAAAAAGTGATCATTATGTCAGTGTTTAATTATAAATTTATAAAAAATCTACTTATTGATATATATTCATTATTCTCAATCTACTGAACAAATAAAATATGACCTGGCAACTTTTTTGGTGCCGGTTGGTGCCAATTTAGGCTTCAGTCAATTCTATATGATTACGCGTCCCCTCTCTTTCCTTGTATAAGTGTTCACCTAATATAAAAAAAATTTCTAGGCGTGTGTCATCGAAAATATATTTTTTACTTTGATTTTATGATTTTAACCCCCTTTATCTTTTACCGAACCCTTTTAAGAATTGATTTTTCTATACCAAAAAAATTTTTTATACAAATATTCATAATAAATAAATAAAATACTCATTACTTACGTGTTTTTTTTTCTGACGTCTTGTATGGCGTGTACGTATGTTGTCCTATTGACTCATTACTGATAAGTCGTTTATTATGTATTAAAATGGTATTAAGTAAGTACTAATATAAACCTAAAATTTTAAAGAAAGCCAAAATAACTAAGATGTGTGTTACAGTGTATGATTCGGTTTTCCCCTCTTCCGCTTTTTGTGTCGTAAAAGCAGCGGTATGTTTTACGAATGATTTGGCTTTTGGCTTTGAGAAAAGTTTCAATGGTTTCCATTTAGGTGTAACAAAATCGTTTGAATTTCTCAAAATCCTCAAAGTTTAAGTATACACATGAAGGGAGCTTACGAGATTTAGAAATAAATATTTACTCAGGCAAGACTGCCATCAAAGAAATATATAAGTATACTTCTGTGTTTGTGTAAGATATTTGTTGCTGTTTAGTAAATTAAAATACATCATATTTTGTATACATTGTATAATTTGTCTATATATATATATATATATATATATATATATATATATATATATCTATATTATCAGGAGAAAACTGTAAATTTATTAGAATAATTATTAAAAATAAACAAAGTGAATATTTCTATACTTACAACTATAAGAGTAAAAATTTAAATTTATTTAACATATCTAAATAAATGACATTTTTGTTTGATTTTTATTTAGGAGTTATGTTAACTGCAATATTTTATAGAGTGGAGTCCCATTGTACAATTCTTAGTGAATAAGTTAAAATAAACAATTATCATGAGAGTATTATCCATATTATAAAATGGAAAGATGGAATTAATAGTAGAGAATTGATCTATAAAATGCAATTGATGGTACGTAGTCAGTTATTGTAATACTGATATTTAGAAATGAAATAAAATTAGATGTAGAATTACTAGAGAATATAATGTAGTGATGACATAATATGCAGTGTACCATTCAATCATATTCAGAGAGTACAAACGATCGTGAATTCACTTCATCAAAATATTCAATTCACTGTCGAATATGAAAATGAAAATAGTATACATTTTTTAGATAATAAAGTCATAAGAACTAATGACAACAAAATCATATTAGATTGGTAACAAAAAGATACTGCATCTGGCAGATTTATAAATTATTATTCTAATCATCCTATAAATCAAAAATTCAATGCAATTGTATATGAAAAAGCGTGTAACGACAATCTGTGATCGGAGTTTCCTAGATGTCAATTTATAGAAACTTTTTGAAATCTTTTTTAACAATGCCTACCCAAAACATATATTAAAAAAACTTATTTATAACACTCACGTTTACAACAGAGCTTTAATAAATCATCTACAACCATTTGCATACAAAAAAATACCTTACATAAAAAACTTAACAAGCCAAATTGTCCCACTTTTTAACACATTCCCGAACATTAAATTAATAAAATACAATCCACTTCTAAATTCAAGGTTATTCTCAAAAATAAAAGTTAAAACTCCAAATTCACTAATGAGTAATATAATTTACAGAATAAATTGCAGTCAATCTCAAACTTGTTATATTGGTCAAAGTCAACAGTGGCTTAAACAACGTGTCACTCAACACAAAAGTGACTGTAACATACGAAAAAACTCTTGTGTCTTAGTGGACCACCACTTGAAGACAGGACATAACTCTGATTTTAATAATGGAAAAATCTTGGAACAAGTTGGTTATTATTAAAATCGACTATTCCTTGAAATGGTACACATTAATAAAATTCCTTAATCTATCAATTATAAGACAGACACCAACCTTTCAAGTAATATCTACTGCAACATACTAAAAGAATATATTATGATATGATAGATCTTAACTTTTAAAAACAAACTCAGTAGTCCTCTAGTAACTCTACCTATAATTTTATTTCATTTTTAAATATCAGTATACCAATTAATAACTGACTACGTACCATCAATTACATTTTATAGATCAATTTATCATGTTCCTGATTCTTTCTCAATTCTCTATTATTAATTCCATCTTTCCATTTTATAATATGGATAATACTGTCATACTAATTGTTTATTTTAACTTATTCACTAAGAATTGTACAATGGTAATTCACTCTATAAAATATTGCGGTTACCATAACTCCTAAATAAAAATCAAACAAAAATGTCATTTATTTAGATATTTATGTTAAAAAAATTACTGAAAAAAGTAATGAAATATTCACTTTGTTAATATCTAATAATTATTTTAATAAAATCAAAGTTTTCTCCTGAAGAAGTCACAAAATTGTGACGAAATATGGAGACATAAAACAAATAGAGTTTTATTTCCTACAGACCGATTGCTGATAATATAAATCAATATTTAAAACAGTACGGTCGAAAATAATTTGAAATATATATATATATATATATATATATATATATATATATATATAGTGTTATACATAATTATTACTGTGATCAATAATCATACATTTAAACAGAAGCACATGAAGAGAACTGTTCAGTGTTAGCATGTGTTAGTTTAAATAGATATGATTAGATAGATAAGAAACTTAAAACGTTTAATATGTTTGTAAATTAAAAGCAGATATATATTTAAAAACACCAATTATTTTAAACATTTTATATTCATAAAAAGTTGTTAGGAAAATAATAATATAGTGAGGTACAAATGGATAATTATAAACTGTCAATTTCATATAATTAGCTTTTGATCATTAATTATGCAATTAAGGATTTAATATACAATGTTCTATATATATGGAGTTCAAACATTATACCATTAAAAAACTATAAATAAATATTTGCCGCAGGCCTAGCGCGTTTTACACTGACTGGCCTATGATGTCTCAGCCTTCGGCATATCTAGGGATTGAGATAATTCTAATGTCTACTGGGATTAATCAGAGTCCAGAGTCTGAGTCTATCCTACTAAAGGGGGCATCTAGTTCCTTAAGAGACTTAGTGCCTCACAGAAATCCACGAGCTTCCCTAAGTTTATCTCATTATCCCCTTAGTTCGACTGAAATAAGGTGGAACAAAGGTTTTTCTATTTCTGGTACGCTAGTGTAATTATAAACAATATGAGGACACATTCCTTTCTCATCACATGGACTGCATTTTCTTTAAAAAAAAAAAAAAAAAAAAAAAAAAAAATTCCCAGTTTTCTGAAACCTACCCGGTAGAAGTTTTTATAAGACTTTTCCGATCAGTCGAATCACAGGTTCAGTTCTTAAAGGCAGATTTGGCGAGCCTCGTTTTGCAATGATATCAGTCCGCTTATTCCACTCTATACCAAACTTGATCTTGACCTTGTTGGCAGCACCTAGGGCCCTCTTGAATTCCAGAGTTAGTTTGCAAAATTTGAATTATGTTTTTAGTGCATTTAGGGCTCTTTGGTTGTCGGAACGGATAAATATGGTCCCGCCAAAGCCAAAGTTCTATCAGATATCTCTTGAGCAAACTCAATCAGATCACATCGATGGAGCAATGCTCGTTTTCGTTACACCTACTCATCAAGATCAGGAAAGAAAACCGAAGTGAAGGGTGTGAACTTAAGTGACGGCTATACTGTTCTGTACGTTGGAAAGCACAAAATAGCAATCCGCAGCCTGCCTACAACTTTCAGAATGACAGTCCGGCCAATCACTCCGAACCTCTGCTCACACCATTTAAGCTGGTACGCGACCATCATGGTATAACTAATCAACTAGATATAAAGGAGGTCTCAATATCGTATCAAGAAGTACGGTGGGAGCGTTTTACCTAGTATTATCGGCTGCAGACTTAATTTACTTCCAAAAGGCATTTTATACAGTTTTTTTCTTCCACGACAGCTTGGAACCTAAAATCACGCCTAAATTCGTCACTGACTTAAAGGTATGTAGAGCTTTTAGACAAGACACAAGTTCTCTGGAGAATGCGAATTACACTACTCTTCTCAGAATTAATTTTAAAAAACTGCTGGCGGTCCTACACTTCAGGTAAAAGAAAGATTGTTAAATTAGATTTGTTTGTCATTGTTTATTAAAACTCTACTCCAAGTTTTGCTTATTTGGTATAGCCACTCTTTTTTATTTAAAAGATTTATTTGGCGATTGACGTCTGACTCCTCGGTCTTTTATCATCCTTATCATCTTATCTTATACTACACCAGTACAACTTTGACAGGGCTCTGAAGAAAAAACTGTTATTAGAAAATTAAAATAAAAACATCAAAAATATGCCTAATAAACAAAACGCTTTTTTTCTCATGTAAACATCAATGCCAATTGGGCTTAAAATATTTCTATAATAATATTGTAAGGGTATGACAGACACCAAAAGCATGGACGTTTATAAGTATAGCTTTAACTCCAAAATTTGATATTTTGTAACATAATATATTTTTCTATACCCTAACTTTAAAACTGATCTTTCTATAGGTAGAAATACTGCTTAACCAAAGTTACTATATTTAGTCATAGTCCAGTCAGGATAGCGTTTAAGGCGAGCTGCCAGAAATTTTATTTTTTTAACTTTTAGGAGGGGTCAACAATTAGTGAAATTTAAAATTCACTGAAGAGTGACTGAATTCCACTATTAATTTAGCCGCCATCTTAATTTTAAAGGGAACCGTTTTTGCTCCATAACCCAGCCATTTTCAACTTTTTTTTTCGTGCGTCGACATATTTCACGGTAAGAGGAAAATATGGAAAAGGAAAGCATAATTATTGAATTATCCCATTTATTATTACTTAATACATGAATGTAGTACCAAGTGGTCCAATAAGTCGATCTCTCGGATAGATATGAGAAACTATTCATGTTATAACTTTAGGAGAAAAAATTCCTTAGTAAAAGTGGCCAAGAGAAATCGCTGTTTCTGGGTTAACCGCTAGGGGGCGTAACGTGTGAAGAAAAATTTGATAACCTGTTTTTTGTGAAATATGCCCAATTATACCAAGTGTTAAATAAGTAAACTAGAAAGAGGCCTAAATTCCGCACAAAGTTGCTAATGTACTTTTTTTTTATTTTTTCAAATAAAGGGTGGGGGAGAGTGGAAAAGTATTTGTGGATAAATACCTTCTTCTTCTTCTTAACATGCCATACACCAAAGTGCGTAGGCGACTATCTCATTACTAGAATTCTGTTCTTGGCGGCGTGACACAGCTCGCCTGTATTGTGTATTTCTGTCCATTCTTTAATATTCCTTAACCAGGATAATTGTTTGCGGCCGGCTCCTCTCCTACCTTCGATCTTCCCTTGTAGGATTAACTGTGGTATTTCATATTTTGCTCCTCTCAATATGTGCCCAAGATAACCAATCTTGCGTTTTTTAATTAATTCAAAGAGTTCTCTTTCCACGCCGGCTCTCTTAAGGACGTCATCGTTTCGAACTCTATCCACCCAAGGTATGCGCATCATTCTTCTCAATGACCACATTTCAAATGCTTCAAGTTTGTTGATAGATGTTTTTTTCAAAGTCCACGTTTCCATGCCATAAAGCAAGATGGACCATATGTAGCACTTGACCATTCTGTAGCGTATTTCGAAATTTAGGTTTTGATTACATAGGAGCGGTCTGAATTTCACAAAAGCTTGTCTTGCCATTTGTATTCGGGTTTTTATCTCTTGTTGTGGATCCGATTGGTCATTGATTGTGGTGCCAAGGTATTTAAAAGTTTTCACGCGTTTTATGCGATCGTCACCTATGCATATTATCGGGTTTTCTGGAGGGTTTCTGCTAATGACCATATATTTCGTTTTCAAAATGTTGATTTTGAGGCCATATTTTTTACCTATGCTATGGATAAATACCTATAAATTCGTAAAATAGTTTCGAAACACAATTCAGATTTCTGCTTTAATCTGAACCTTCTATAAATGCAAGGTATAACAGACGTTGATAAAGATGTTAATAGAGACATGGGGAATCTAAAATTTGCATTCCACGACATGTCTCCTCAACTAAGCAGAAATCGTTAGCGAATTGGTTTCTTGTACTCATACAGAGTAGATCCGAATAAAATGAAAAAAAATGAAAAAGACAGTAAAGATTCCATTCCACGTACAAATCGTCTATGTATCTGTTCCCCATGTCTCTATTAACATCTTTATCAACGTCTGTTATACCTTGCATTTATAGAAGGTTCAGATTAAAGCAGAAATCTGAATTGTGTTTCGAAACTATTTTACGGATTTAATATCAGATGTCGCTATTGCGTCCGTTTCGAAGCCATTTTATCGTTGCTTCCCAAAGACAGAAAAGATCTATTTTTCACGTTGAGAACGCCTCTGAATAACTGTTCTGACGAGCTTTATTAAAGCGAAATACGTATAAACAGATACATAGACGATTTGTACGTGAAATGGAATCTTTACTGTCTTTTTCATTTTTTTCATTTTTTTCAAATACCTATAACTTTGGTTTGGATCCACCGATTTTAACGAAATTAGTGTCATTAGAAAAAGTGTGAATGATTTAATTTACATCTACTATGAAACAGTTGCATTTACTTTTAATTGTCATGAGTAGAGAATACTTTCGAATAGAAAAAATTAAAATTTCTTTTTCTTCAAAATGTTTAATGGAAAAACCTATTTATTGTAAATTATAATGGAACTGGATTAAATTCGTAACAAAATGGAGCAAACCGCATGATTGATTTCAATCGGTGCTATTTTATCACAGGAATGTTTGCTTTGATGCCTTGCAATTGCTAGTAAATTTTTTTATCTCGCAGTCAACTCTTAAAAGATTCTATAGAACGAAGCGTTATTTATAATAAACAAACATTCCAATTCCATAGTGTTTATAATAAATAATAATAAATGCATAAATAAATCTTAGCTAATTAAGCACTTTCTTTGGAATGTATAGAATAGCAATTATGACAAAATGCCTTTCCAATATAAGGCGCAATAAAAATTTTTATACAGGACGGGACCTCTAATATGTATAGTAAAAAAAAATTTGAATTCTTAAAGTTTTTACTTCACATTTTAAAAAAATAATCTTTTCACATTTAGCCGATTACAATCCTGCAACTGTCAGATTTAACTAAAATGTCATGCAATAATTCTCGACATTCTTAAAATCCTATATGACGTCAAAATTAGTGACGCACTGAAAGAAGGGTTTGGGACAGACTGTAAGTAAGGAATTTTTAAAATGTCAACTATTTGTCAAACTGTTATAAACAGTAAATACACTTAGTTTTAAGACTACCACAACACACTAAAATAGATAAAAAAAAAGACATTTTAATACAAAATTAAATATTCTAAATTTTAAACTAACTTTTTTTAGAACATTAATAGTACAAACGTTCCGCTATTATTTCTTGTTCAAAATAATCTATCTTATATGAAAGCTTATTAGCTTTCTACAGACTATTTAGTTGTTTTGCATAGCACAATCATCACTCTTTCTCTCTCGAGAATAAAAATATTTCTTTTGTAAATATATTTAATATTTATTAATATTATTATTATGTTTCCATTCTGTTCAGATTTGGAAGTCGATGAGGATGCCAGGAACTGCCTGGGAACGCGTTCATGGAAAAGAACAGCGGTAAATAGAGATGGTTGGAGAAGCCTGTTGAGGGAGGCCAAGGCCCGATTTGGGCTGTAGCGCCATTGGATGGGATGGATGGAATATTATTATCATGCAAAATTAAACACATGCGTATGTAAGTTATGTACATTGTCATTTTTAAATACTTATGAATATTGCATTTTAATTTGTATTGTATTATTACATTAAATTATGTTGTAGTGTATTGTATTGTATTTTTATATTAATAACAAAATAAACAATAAATTTTACTGCAGAGTATGTGTAAAAAAATTTTTGCATTAAACTCTTTTTGTACATGAAAATAAAAATATACATTGTCATCAAAATATTGCCTATAGCATTACATGTGGAATATTAAACTTAAAGAGTTATTTCATAAAATTTATATTATTAATAATAATAAATGTTTTTGGTTATTTAATCAATATAATTCTAAAATTCCCAATATAATGATGATTAAATTTTTCTAATTATTATACCATGTTGACGCCTATGATAGATCGAGCACTTCCGTATGGGTTTCGTATTATTAGCTGTGTTAGGAAAATTTGAACTCTAAGGTTGACGTTCTGGAAATTTTAAGTATAAGTGAAGTCACTTTATATAAATTGTGACGTGCAACGTTTTTACTTTGAAAAATGTTATACCTGTTACCGAATTTTCATCCTTTATATATATTTTTTTTTGGGTTTTGGCAAAATTTTGTTGATCGGGCGATAATACGATAGAATTCGCCAAATTCCACCTACTCGGTTGACGTTGCCAAGTCAGAAGAGAATTAATAGATACAAATCTATTTATCTCAAGTAGATACAAATAATTAATTTATATAATGTCTCAAAAATTGGACAATAAACCTATACTTACGATACACATCGTATCCAAATTGCGCTCGACTTAAAGTTACCTGGCTTATCTCTCAGTTTAATTGGTTATCGGTATGGTACGGTATATTTTAGATTGAAAGTTTAGTGTATATTAATCATGGAATAATAGATATTTCGGATAATACAAGTTTATATTTTTTTTTCTGATTATCTACAATGTCGTGATTAATAGGTCATTAAATGAACGTGAAATAAGGCGATACCATGCAGTTTTCCGTGTCACCACCGAATTGCATGAAAATTAATATTCAGGTTGTACTTATCCTCTACTTCACTTTTGGACTTGTGCTGTTTGTTGCTATTTATTTTTTAGGGGTGGCGTATTTTGTTTAGAGACAACAAGTTAAGAAATGGAATGTTATAATTTATAATTTTACCTAATTAATTAAAGTATTCAAGTTTTTTATTAAATAAAAAAAATAATAGTCGTTTTACCTAGACTTTTTTTAAATTCTATATAAGCAAATACTACAAAAAATTATAGCAAATAAACTAAAGAAATTTTTCAAATAACTGCAAAAGTGTACATTTTATCAAAATTATCCACATTTTCTCTCATCAGCTGAAAAGTAGGTGAGTGTAACAGCCAACCCTTAAAACTGACTAATTGTTAAAATCTCTGAAACATGAAATTGGGTTGTAGAAGCTCTGTTTTAATTGCTACTTAGGAGAAAGTGAATAACTTATCTCCAACAATTAATTACGGATATGGGGGTTTGACAAATATTTCGGAGATTGTCAGTCAAAAAGATTAAACGTTTACTTGTATGGTTTTACATAGCGTTAATAATATATACATAATATATATATATATATATATATATATATATATATATATATATATATATATATATATATATAAATATATATATATATATGTATATATATATATATATTGTATATATATATATATATATATATATATATAAATATATATATATATATATATATATATATATATATATATATATATATATATATATATTGTATATATATATATTGTTATGATGTGTTTTTTGTTTGAATGATGAGCAATGAGTATTTTTAATAATATAATATATAGGGTTTTATCGCGGTTCTCAAAGAATTAGCTTGTAAGTACTTTTTTAAATTATCTTTATTATAACTATTATGAAACACACATATATATCTAACCTAGCCAATGTAAATTTAAAATAAACTATCTTTAAATTGATGTTCTTATAAAACTAATTAAATTCTATAGACAATGTTAAATTTAAACAAACTATCCTCAAAATTGAAATTGTTATGACACTAACTAAATTATATTAACAAAATTTTGTACCTTTCTTTCACTGAATGCCTAAATGAACTGTTTTCCACTATATAGATTCTAATCACCACTGAATGTCTTCGTACTTCAGTTATCCTTGTTTTTGTGAAATTACTTTTTCCAATTATCAGCTTCTACCAATTTAAGATATAGTTTTCTTCACCAGCATTTATACACCACCAACCAAACCAGCAAACAGCATTTATATTTATTCTTCTTTTCAATATACCAATATCCAATTATTATAAGTTGATTTATACTAATCTCCAACCATAATATAATTTAATTTCTTCCAATATACTTTTTTTAATCTTCAATAATTATTTGTGTATAATTATAAATGTGCATTAAATGATATGCATAATTTTTAATCTTCATTTAACTCACTATATTAAACAATTGGACTATCTCCAACTAACTTTCATATTTCTTATTAAATTGCTTGACTGACTTACTAAAACTGTGAACAATTGACTTCACTAACTAATCTACTAACTTTCATAATAAACTGCTTGACTTCTGACTAAAAACTGCCATCTTGAATCCAAATCACGGGTATTTATATCTTTTTGGATGCTCCAGAACCATCTGGTAAGAAATCATGTTCCAATTTGTTCTATTTCTTCGATATCGATGTTCTCGAAAAAAATATCTGTTCTATCCACCGACATAATCATTATTCCAGAATGTTCGACCGTAAACAATGGTCACACTCTGCACTCTGGAGAATTCGTTAATGTTCCATTGATAATTTTGTTGACATTTAGGCTTTTCAGATCAGAATAAACATTCAAATTAGTAACTAACACTCTAATTTAATAAAATACACAATTCAAACAATATATTATTATAACCCCACTTATATTCGTAAAAATTCTTAATATGACACTTGGAGTATGTATAGTTGGTTGCCTAGTCACATGGCTCACTTAAATCTATTTACAACATTAAAATACAACTTTTTACACTTATTATATGATAATTTCTTAAAAATACCCTCACATAAATAATTTTTATTAAATTCTCTAGTATATAACTTATTTAAAACAACCAAATATCTAATATTATGTAGTATATAACTTATAAATTATTTTCTAGAAACCCTAATCGTATCATACCCCAAAATAATATTTAAAATAAATAATTTACTTATTATTTTTTTAAATATTAATTTTCTAATACCTTATTAAATTTAATAAATTAATAATTCAATTTTTTTTTTATTATTTAAAATGTGTTAAATACATCCCTGTTCGCTGTCTATGTCAAAATAGAGAACAACGGAGCACAGTTCGGCTATTCTATGGTCAAACTGTCATGTCAAATGGAGCAATGGATATTATACCAGAGAATAAAATATAACCTTAATTAAAAATATAATCGATATGGTGTTCTGTTTGTTTATAGACAAAATCTAGGAATTATTTCCATTCAAAATAACTTTCATCAATATAAATTGGTAAGTTTTTTTTTCACTTTATTATATTAGAAAGACATTTTTATAGCAATTATAGTATCAATTTTGTGTCTAACCCCAAATTATGATTTTTAGGGTACAAATTAATTTCCATATATACAAAATTCAACAAGTATAATGTCAAATTGATTCAAAATAATGAAATCTACCATCTATCATTTAACAAATCAAGTCTATTGAATAAAATGGATATATCAGTAAGTTATTAGTGTTATTATATTTGTGTTAAAGGTGTAGAAATCATTATTCAATCTCTTCATGATATTGAAAAACGTCGTTGATATGAAATATGCCTCTTAGTCTGTTCTCTGCATCTATTAACACATAACTATTTAGTCCATTCTGATTTTCAATTGTATATGGACCTTCAAACATTGGTTGTAATTTCTTACAACGGTTTTCTTTAACATTACTTTTTCTAAGTGAACGAATTAACACTAGGTCTCCTTTTTGAAATGTGATTGGTTTTTTTATATTTCGATTTTGTCTTCTGATATATTTTTCAGCTTTCCTCCTAATTCGGTTATTCACTTTCTGCATTACTTGTTCTAACATATCCTGATTATATTCACTAATCCACTTTCTGTTTCCTATATGGCCAAACATTAAATATTCTGGTACTTCCTCTGTATTCAAATTATGTGTATTATTTAAAAAATACTCTACTTGTGGTATATGTTGCTGCCAAGTTTCGTGTTGATTTTGGCACAGTATCCTTAAATATTTTATAACTTCTTTAATATATCTTTCTGCAGGATTTGCCTGAGGATGTCTGATACTTGTAAAATGAATGTTGATTCCCTTTTTCTCACAAAATGTCCGAAATTTTTGGTTGTTAAAATATGTAGCATTATCTATTATGCAATTTCTAAATGGTCCTATTTCTTCGAAAAATTGATTAATATATAATTTTAATGTTTTAACATTTGTTCTAGAGCAGGGATATAGTTTAATAAATTTTGTATATAAATCAACTATCACTAGTATATGCTTTTTTCCTGTTGGACTGAGAACTAAATTTGAAATAAAATCCATGGAAACTGTATTTAGTTTTTCATATACAACATTAGATTTATATGTGTTCTGGTTTTTGAAATTCTTTTCTTTGTTTAGTTGACATATTGGGCATTGGGTAGTAATTTCTTTTGCTATACTTATGTCATTTTTTGCAAAATAATTGTCCCTAAATAGCATCCATAGCTTTCTTGAACCAATATGCATATAATTGTTATGTAAATTTTTCAATATTTTCTTTGCTAAAGTTCTAGTTATTACATATACTTCTATGCCATTTATTATTTTATAATATACTCCATCTTTCCTAAGGACTTTTTGTTTTTCACTCAAATTGATCTGATCTCTTATAATTTCTTCTTTAGAATATAATCCAGTACTTTCTACTAATTGATTTAATCCAATTTTTATTGCTCGCTGCCCTTTTTGTGGTGTATTTTCTAACCTTGATAAAGCATCTGCCACTATATTGGATTTTCCAGAAATGTATTTGATTTCAAAGCAGTATTCACTAAGTATTAGACTCCACCGATGTATTCTACTGTTTCCATATTTGTTATTTAATATAGACGTTAAAGCTTGGTGATCTGTTTCTATTGTAAATTCATTACCCAACAAATAAAATCTTAATTTTGTGACACAGTGTATTATACTTGCTAGTTCTAATTCTGAAACTGAGTAACCCTTTTCATGTGGCTTTGTAATTCTTGAAATGAATTGTATTGGGTATTCGACCCCATCATGTATTTGTAATAATACCCCTGATAATCTCTCTATTGATGCATCTGTTCTTAATATGAATGGCTGTGTGTAGTCAGGATAGTATATTTTCAAATTTGACAGAAAAATGTTTTTAATTTCTTGGAATGCTAGTTGTCTTCTCTGATCCCATCTCCATTTTACACTTTTTCTCAGTAGTTCAAGTAATGGAATTTCTTTTATACTTAGATCTGGTATCATCCTTTTATAATAATTAATTATTCCAATAAATCCTCTTAAAGTTTTTAAATTGTGTGGTGTTTTATATTCCTGAATGACTTGTGTTCGTTCTGGATCCATTTCGATTCCCTTAGTGTTAAGTTTATAACCTAGATATATGACTTCTTTTTGAAAAAATGTACATTTTTCTTGATTTATTTTTAGTCCAACTTTGTCTAATCTATTTATTATAATTTTTAGGTGTTTCTCATGATCTTCAGCCGTTTTAGAAAAATTAATATATCATCAATGTAGTGAATTACAAAATGTTCATATTGATCCAAAATATCATGAAGACATCTACATAGAGCACTGCAAGATGATTGAAGTCCAAATGGTACTACTTTGAATTGATATACTACTCCATCTATCTGAAATCCTGTATACTGTCTACTTTTTCTTTCTAGAGGTATTAACCAGAAACTATGCTGTAAATCGATTTTAGTGAAAAATGACATTCCTGTAATTCTTCCTAATATTCCATCTATACTCATTGGTGCTTCAAATTGCTTTTCAGTAATCTTGTTAATATTCCTTGCATCCAAACATAACCTGATTTCACCTGATCTTTTTCGTACTACTACTATGGGGTTAATAAAACGTGTGTCTGCCTTCTCAATGATCCCATCTTCTAACATATTATTAATTGTTTTGTTTACTTCTTCTCTGTATTTATATGGTATTGGGTATGATTTTGTTTTAAAATTTTTTTCTTCTTTAACTTTTATACTATGGATATAATTTTGTGCAATTCTATTTTCTTTATTGACAAGTCCCTTGTGTTGCTGCAATATGGAAATGACTATTGATTTATATTCTTCAGTGCAATTTAAAACTTTT
Organism: Diabrotica undecimpunctata; assembly: GCF_040954645.1. Classification (NCBI taxonomy): domain Eukaryota; kingdom Metazoa; phylum Arthropoda; class Insecta; order Coleoptera; family Chrysomelidae; genus Diabrotica; species Diabrotica undecimpunctata. The sequence continues at coordinate 127,026,460 of NC_092804.1, read as the reverse complement.
ATCACATCTTCTTCTTTACAAATAAAATTATTCTTCATTATGTACTCATTATTCCTTGCTTCCAATTTTACGCACTCCGCCTCGTAGGCATCCATCTGCTTAAAATTTCCATTCCTTAAATATTCACTACAATAATTATTCTTTACATTCTTTTGGGACATTTCCCTATCATCAAAATACATTTCTTCTTCATAAACATCATTATTTTCTTTTAATAATATCCTATCAACTCTTATTCCTTCTTCTACCTCATCTTTCTGCATAAATTTAATTATTTGCCCTTCCAAAGTTACCATTCTTTCTTCAAAATCTATCTTTACTTTCTTCTTTTCCAATTCATCATTTCCCATTAATATATCAACACATAAATCCTTGACAATAAATCCTTGCATATTAATTTCTTTATTAAGAATATTAATTTTAAAATTGGCTAGTTTATCAATTTCACCCAACTTCTTATTATTTGCACCAATAATTTTAATTTTTGGAATCTTTATTATATCTGATAGTTTTAATGTATTAAAAATAAAATTCTCCGAGACTAAAGTACTTTCTGAACCAGTATCTATCATAATTTTAATTATTTTATTTTTGGCCAAAGCATTTATATATCTTCATCTAAAGAAATAAATTCAGAAGGTTTTTCATAATAGCAATGGCCTAACTTGTAATTCAGAAAGTTTACTGCACAAAATTTTGATTATTAGAATTGTCAGATTGTATCTGACCACTTGGATCTGATGTACTATGTCTTTCCCTACTATGACTTCTACTCACATTTTCTTGCCTTGTACGATTTCGTTTCCTGTCTTCGCAGCTCCTATTCCTTCGAACACAATTTACCTGTCTGTTATAGTTAGGTCGCTCTGTATTTCTTCTATTGTTAAAATCTTGTCTATTATTATTAGTACTGTTATTAAAATGTTGTCTATTATAATTATTATTAAAATTTTGTCTATTTGGATTACTGTTATTATTATTAAAATTTTGTAAACTATCACCATATCTATTATATGATTGTCTATATTGTTGATTATCATTTTTATTATATTGAAAGTTATTATTGTTTTTTCTGTTGTTATTATTACTTGTCATATTGCCTCTTTGTATTCTTTGAATAAAATTAATAAAACTATCTATTGTTTGAATATTTTGTACAGTTACGGTTTGCACAACATCAGCATCAAAATGTCTAGATACATTTAAGACTGTTTCATCCTCTCTAAGTGGTGGTTCTAAATATTTTGCAACTGTTATCAATTTCAATGCATAATCTACCATATTTGATTTTAAATTTTGATTATACTTTCCAAAATATAGAATTTCTCTAAACTTGGCTTGCTCTAATTCACCCCAATAATAATTTAAAAATTTATTTTCAAATGTTTGAAAATTATCTAAATCATTCTCAATACTAGCAAACCAAGTTGCTGCATTGTCATTTAATGTCATTCTAATATAATCTTTAATATCATTAATATTATTCACCAATCTTAATTTATGTTTTAAACTATTTATGTATACTCTAGGATGCAAATTTTTTATATTACCAGAGAATTTAATCCCAGTCTCATTTGTTAAATTTAAGTAAGGTCTCCCTATGTCTCTCATTTGTGAAATATCATCTATTCTCTGTTCCACATTTCTTATTTGATTACAATTTATTTGGATATTTTGTTGTATATCGTCTAATTTTTCTTCTGTGTTTCTCCTGTCTTCGTTAATTTTTACTTCTAAGTTACATTTCTGTAACTCTATTTTCTGTTCTATATCTATCTTATTATCTTGAATAATCCTCTTTACTTCTGTCCTCTCATTTTCTCTCCTTTTCTTGTAGTCATTCCGTATACTTTTTATTTCATTTGCTACTTTTTTCTCTGCAGCTTCAAGTTTTTTATCCATTTGTTTTACAATTTTATTATTATTATCTTCTATTTTCTTCTCTAATTTTCTATGATTCTCTTCCAATTCTGTTCCATTTTTTTCATGTCTTCTTTGACTTGTTTTGAATTCTGTTCCATTTTTTGTTCTATTTTTTTTATGTCTTCTTTGACTTCTTTTGAATTCTCTTCCATTTTTTGTTCTATTTTTTTCATGTCTTCTTTGACTTCTTTTGAATTCTCTTCCATTTTTTTCGTATTCTCTTCTATTGTCTTGTTCATCTGCATCATTAATGACATCAAAGCTGCCATATTGACATTTTCCTCTCTTTCTGGATTCATTTCTGCAGTATCTTGTGGAGCTTGTACTAAACTCTCCTCTTGTATAGGTTGTGTTTCTACTTCCACATCTTCTTCATTCTTTTTGGTTCTTGTACCTTTCTTTCCTTGAGACATTTTGAGACTTTACTTGTTCAAATATAATTAAAAAAAATCTATAATTTTTTCTTTCTACTAATAATTAATTTAATTATATGAGAGCACTTATCTTCCCAAACTAATTCTTTTAAATAGAGAGCCACCGCGTTGGGTGCCAAATTGTTATGATGTGTTTTTTGTTTGAATGATGAGCAATGAGTATTTTTAATGATATTGATGATAAATATAATGATAACAATATAATGATGATTAAATTTTTCTAATTATTATACCATGTTGACGCCTATGATAGATCGAGCACTTCCGTATGGGTTTCGTATTATTAGCTGTGTTAGGAAAATTTGAACTCTAAGGTTGACGTTCTGGAAATTTTAAGTATAAGTGAAGTCACTTTATATAAATTGTGACGTGCAACGTTTTTACTTTGAAAAATGTTATACCTGTTACCGAATTTTCATCCTTTATATATATTTTTTTTTGGGTTTTGGCAAAATTTTGTTGATCGGGCGATAATACGATAGAATTCGCCAAATTCCACCTACTCGGTTGACGTTGCCAAGTCAGAAGAGAATTAATAGATACAAATCTATTTATCTCAAGTAGATACAAATAATTAATTTATATAATGTCTCAAAAATTGGACAATAAACCTATACTTACGATACACATCGTATCCAAATTGCGCTCGACTTAAAGTTACCTGGCTTATCTCTCAGTTTAATTGGTTATCGGTATGGTACGGTATATTTTAGATTGAAAGTTTAGTGTATATTAATCATGGAATAATAGATATTTCGGATAATACAAGTTTATATTTTTTTTTCTGATTATCTACAATGTCGTGATTAATAGGTCATTAAATGAACGTGAAATAAGGCGATACCATGCAGTTTTCCGTGTCACCACCGAATTGCATGAAAATTAATATTCAGGTTGTACTTATCCTCTACTTCACTTTTGGACTTGTGCTGTTTGTTGCTATTTATTTTTTAGGGGTGGCGTATTTTGTTTAGAGACAACAAGTTAAGAAATGGAATGTTATAATTTATAATTTTACCTAATTAATTAAAGTATTCAAGTTTTTTATTAAATAAAAAAAATAATAGTCGTTTTACCTAGACTTTTTTTAAATTCTATATAAGCAAATACTACAAAAAATTATAGCAAATAAACTAAAGAAATTTTTCAAATAACTGCAAAAGTGTACATTTTATCAAAATTATCCACATTTTCTCTCATCAGCTGAAAAGTAGGTGAGTGTAACAGCCAACCCTTAAAACTGACTAATTGTTAAAATCTCTGAAACATGAAATTGGGTTGTAGAAGCTCTGTTTTAATTGCTACTTAGGAGAAAGTGAATAACTTATCTCCAACAATTAATTACGGATATGGGGGTTTGACAAATATTTCGGAGATTGTCAGTCAAAAAGATTAAACGTTTACTTGTATGGTTTTACATAGCGTTAATAATATATACATAATATATATATATATATATATATATATATATATATATATATATATATATATATAAATATATATATATATGTATATATATATATATATATTGTATATATATATATATATAAATATATATATATATATATATATATATATATATATATATATATATATATATTGTATATATATATATTGTTATGATGTGTTTTTTGTTTGAATGATGAGCAATGAGTATTTTTAATAATATAATATATAGGGTTTTTATCGCGGTTCTCAAAGAATTAGCTTGTAAGTACTTTTTTAAATTATCTTTATTATAACTATTATGAAACACACATATATATCTAACCTAGCCAATGTAAATTTAAAATAAACTATCTTTAAATTGATGTTCTTATAAAACTAATTAAATTCTATAGACAATGTTAAATTTAAACAAACTATCCTCAAAATTGAAATTGTTATGACACTAACTAAATTATATTAACAAAATTTTGTACCTTTCTTTCACTGAATGCCTAAATGAACTGTTTTCCACTATATAGATTCTAATCACCACTGAATGTCTTCGTACTTCAGTTATCCTTGTTTTTTGTGAAATTACTTTTTCCAATTATCAGCTTCTACCAATTTAAGATATAGTTTTCTTCACCAGCATTTATACACCACCAACCAAACCAGCAAACAGCATTTATATTTATTCTTCTTTTCAATATACCAATATCCAATTATTATAAGTTGATTTAAACTAATCTCCAACCATAATATAATTTAATTTCTTCCAATATACTTTTTTTAATCTTCAATAATTATTTGTGTATAATTATAAATGTGCATTAAATGATATGCATAATTTTTAATCTTCATTTAACTCACTATATTAAACAATTGGACTATCTCCAACTAACTTTCATATTTCTTATTAAACTGCTTGACTGACTTACTAAAACTGTGAACAATTGACTTCACTAACTAATCTACTAACTTTCATAATAAACTGCTTGACTTCTGACTAAAAACTGCCATCTTGAATCCAAATCACGGGTATTTATATCTTTTTGGATGCTCCAGAACCATCTGGTAAGAAATCATGTTCCAATTTGTTCTATTTCTTCGATATCGATGTTCTCGAAAAAAATATCTGTTCTATCCACCGACATAATCATTATTCCAGAATGTTCGACCGTAAACAATGGTCACACTCTGCACTCTGGAGAATTCGTTAATGTTCCATTGATAATTTTGTTGACATTTAGGCTTTTCAGATCAGAATAAACATTCAAATTAGTAACTAACACTCTAATTTAATAAAATACACAATTCAAACAATATATTATTATAACCCCACTTATATTCGTAAAAATTCTTAATATGACACTTGGAGTATGTATAGTTGGTTGCCTAGTCACATGGCTCACTTAAATCTATTTACAACATTAAAATACAACTTTTTACACTTATTATATGATAATTTCTTAAAAATACCCTCACATAAATAATTTTTATTAAATTCTCTAGTATATAACTTATTTAAAACAACCAAATATCTAATATTATGTAGTATATAACTTATAAATTATTTTCTATAAACCCTAATCGTATCAATATATATATATATACATATATATATATATATATATATATATATATATATATATATATATATATATATATATATATATATAAATTTAGGGACATAATCTCTTTCCTTAGCTTTTAAGCAATCAATCAATATTTGATCCCATCTATGACTTGGACTGATGTTATTGCATTAATTAATATTGTCTAGACTAAGAGGACGTGATAAGAGACTTCAGAAGCAACCCGCCACTCTGATTGATTTATCTGTTAATCTCCCAAGAGAGACAAGTGTTCTTACACTTCCTGTCGACTTTCCTAAAGGGAGATCAGTTTAGACTTTGATATAAAATTGAATTAAAATTAAAACCGATAGTTTATTGTTTGTTTAGTTTCAGTAATTACAATTATAAAAATTGGATAATAAAACCTTATAAATACCTATTAAAAACTTATCCATAACAAATTAGAAGCACATAAAGACAGGAAAGATCGAGGAAAGTTATATACTCTTCTTCTTTGAGTGCCTCTCCTATTGGAGATTGGATATTATTAGGGCGATTCTAATTTTATTTACTGCCGTTTTGAATAATTTGTTAGTGGTACAGCCAAACCACTCTCTAAAATTATATACGGTATGTTTAAAATTTTTGTCTATATAGGTTATTATACCAGTTGTGAACTAGTAGTTTCTAATGCTATAAGAGTCATATGAACCTTCTCCATGTACATAAAAGTAAGGACAATTTAATTGTTTAAACAACCCTTAGTTAAACTTATTTTTAATGCCAAATAGAACTAATTGGTAGATGGGTTACTTTGGTTCAAAAGAGTTTTATTTAAATAAACCTATATTAGATTTTTCAATGCATCTTTTTATTCAGAAACGTTATAAACCAAGAAAGGAACTAGACAGGCTGGATCACCATCATTATACAACATGTACTCTGATGAGAAAAGTACTAGACGAATGGAATGGAGGAATCGCTAGAGGAGGCAGAAAAATCAGGAACCTGCGATATGCAGAATACACACTTATACTAGCAGCGAATGAAGTTATACCTTCAGCATTACTGAATAGTTAAGCCGGATAAGCGAAGAATTGGGACTTTACAAAAATAATTGGGACAAATAAAAATAATGATCGTAGACAGAGCAAATAATAATCTACTACATATACAACAAGTGGCAAATTTTAAAGTGGTAGTCAGATTTGCATACTTGGGCTGCCTGATAACCAACAACGGCAATTGCAAGAATTGCAACAGCTAAATTGAATAAAATATGGAAAATCTGAACTATAACAAGCAATACTAAACTCAGATTAGTCATTGTCATTGCCCTTATTTTTGCCATTGCTATATACGTAGATAAAACATGGACTTCTATAGAAATGGAAAGGAGTAAGATCGAAGACTTTGAAATGTGGTTCTATAGAAGAATTCTACGCGTGTCCTGGACAGAACATAGAACCAACCTGTTAAACTGGAACAGCTTCATATCAAAAATAGTCTATTAAAAAAGTAAACCAAGCATACCTAATTGACTTCGGCCACATAGCCAGAAGAACGGTGACCATGAAACTGTTGGTAGTGGAGGAAAAGGTATAAGGCCGAGGACCAAAAAGAAGATCTCCCACACGACCAAATGCTCTGGTGGGAAAATACCTACATGAAGCCGTTCATATGGCACAGAATTGTAGACAATGGAGGCAGCAAGCTAATCATCTTTAGAGTATCACTACGCCCTCACAAGGGCTCAAGGAATGAGGAGAAGTTAGGTTTCTATGGTTATTACTTTACTTAGGTACGGCACTGTTTACGTTGTGTGCCTAGACATATAATACAAATAGATTAATTGTTGAAATACTGGCCCGTTCCTCCTGTGTGAGAGAAAACTGACGCAAAGCAGTTCCTGCATTTTTTTACTGGGCAGGATGTATCGACCATGTGAACTTTGCATTAGTCATTTAGGTTACGTGGTCAAATAATCTGACCTTTTAGAAAGAGATGCAGCGACTGCTTTTCGTCAGTTTTATTTGTTGCACTGGTAAAACGACGCTATACTGCAACGCTTAGTCTATTTGTATTATATGTCTACAGTTGTGCGAACTTAAATCCTCACCTAAAAATGTTTCAATTAAAAAAATAGTAGAACTGTTATTAGCAAACGAGTTTATGTGTTTATTTGTTGGTCTTCTTCTTCTTCCTATGCCGTCCCTATTAACGGAGGTTGGCGACCACATTTCTAAAAGTTTCTCTGTCTTTTGCAACGCAGAATAATTCGTCTACAGTCATGTTTGTCCAGTCTCGAATATTTCGCAGCCATGACTTTCTCTTTCTACCTATTCCCTTTTTGCCATCGACTTTACCCTGCATGATGACCTGTAGAAGACTATATTTATCATTCCTCAGTATGTGTCCAAGGTATGCAGTCTTGCGTACTTTTACTGTTCTCAACAATTTTTTTTCTCGACTCATCCTTTTTCAACATTCTCCGGTATATCCAAAGTTCAAAGGCTTCAAGCTTCCTAACTATTTGTGCTTTTAACGTCCATGTTTCTACCCCGTACAATAGTTGGGACCAGACGTAATATTCAACAAACCTCAGTCTCAGCACAGTAATCAGATTTTTGTCACAGAACAATTGCTTAAATTTTAAGAACGGTGCTATTGCCATTTCTATTCGTAGCCTGATCTCTTGGTCTGGATCTAATTTTGTGTTGATGTAAGCTTACAGATATTTATATTTTACACTCTCTTTATTTGCTGTCCACCAATGGTTAGTTGTTCATTATTTATTGGACTCCTTGATACTATCATAAACTTGGTCTTATCTGTGTTGATGTCAAGTCCCATTTGAATGCATTCACTATTAATTGCATCTAGTAAAGTTTGTAGTTCTTCTATACTCTCAGCCATAATTACCGTGTCATCTGCAAATCTCATGGTGTTTTCGATTTCTCCACCAATTCTTATTCCCTCTTTTCTTACCCATAAGTCTTTTCTGTATATGACCTGTGAGTTCACGTTGAAAAGCGTCGGAGACAAGACGCATCCTTGCCTGACCCCTCTCGCAATGGGTATATTATTTGTTTCTATAACGTTCACCTTTACTACTGCTTTCTGTTTCCAGTATATAGTCTTAAAAAACTCAATGTCTTTTGTATCTAAATTGATGTTTTTTAATTCATCTATTAACTTCATATGTTGCACTCGGTCAAAGGCCTTCCTAAAGTTCATGAAGCTTACATATGCACTCTTGTTATATTCCCGACATTTCTGCAAGAGTGCTGTCAACACAAATAATGCCTCTATGCCTAATGTCAAATTGCGTTTGACCTATCTGCTCCTCATATTTCTTATAAATTCGGTTTTGAAGAATTTTCAAGAGAATCTTTAAAGGGTGGCACATTAGGCTTATCAATCTATAGTCATTACATGATTTGGGATTGTTGTTTTTTAGTAGAGGTAAAAATATCGATTTAAACCATTCCTCCGGGATGTTGCGCTCTACATATATGTGGTTGAGAATTCGGGTGAGTCTCTTCATATTACCGCCATATGAGGCTTTTAACAGTTCAACTGGAATTTGATCAGGACCCGATGCTTCTTCTTGTTTTGCATTCTGTAGGGCTTTCTTTACTTCTGTTTGTTGGTGCAAAACTCTTTTCATCGATTTATCGTAATATGGAAAAAGTCAAAATTAATGGGTTTAAAAACAGAACAAAAGACTAATAAAATGCTTAGAGGAAAATAAAAATTTTTGGCATGCTAATATAGTAGATAAGTTGTAAACTGTATAAATTTTTGTTGATGCAGATAAGAAGTTAATTTTAGTACACCTAAGTATCAAACGAATGTTATAATCATTTATCTTTATTTTATTAAGCTAATTAACAATAGGTAAATAATAACAATCATAAATTGTCTTTGATTTTTTTTTCAGGTGATGGCAATCGACTTTTGTCTGCTGCTGGAAACCATATATTTTCTTTACAGTCTGTGGAGATGGAAGATATTACAAAAAATAGTGATCGTAGATGTAACGGAAATATTTTTCACAATAGAGCTGATAATTTGTTTCAGTAAAACAAATGAACCCTAATGAGTAAATGCTCCGTAAAATTGAATGAAGCTCAGAGACAATATATTTATTTTTAATGCCTTTTGTAATGAAAAAACGACTGCAAAAGATAATAGCCAAACTAACCAAAACATTACGCACGTTTTGAGAAAAACTCATCAAAACTTTTTGAAAGTTTTTAAAAAGAGAAGAGATTCTAGAATTAAAACTGAGCAAGGTACGCTCAAAATAAAGTTGGCCCTTTATTTTTGGTAAAAACATGGAAAAACTCGTGAAAATCATTCCCTAATTAGTGCTCTAAATAAAATTAATCATTACCACTGTAAAATTTACTTTATGTATGTATTGTTTCTGCCGTGTGTAAGTTTGAATGGTTAAAAGGGCTGATTTAAAAAAATTGGATTTAAAGTAAATTTATTTAATTTTGAAAAATGCATCTTCTCAAAATAACTTAACAATAAGGGTAATATATGACCATTTATGGTTTACGTACACTCGTGAGTAGTGACTCGTTCAAAACATTTCAACTACAACTCTTCTAAAAGTGAGGTTTTGAAAAAAATTGAATTTAAATGGTCTTATTGTCCTTAAAAAACATACAAAATGGTTTATGTAAGTTTATAATGGCTTAAAAGCTAACCGAATTATGAGTAAAACACCAGTCATATATTTAGGGAGATATTAGAATGAGTTTACTGGAGCATTGTGAGATACATCAAATACTGCTATTAAGGTAAAGACATACTTTTATCCATCCTTACACTAATAGGGATTATTGTTTCAGTTAAAATAAAGTAAATTCATAACATTCTTATTAAAAAACTTATTGCATTTATAGTTTTAATAAAAAAAAAATACTACAACTATTCAAATTTTTTCAAAAGGAGTGGTTTTATAACGGTAGAAATCATGTGATAAAAAATTTAAACAGCGAAGAAGTGTAAATTTAATGTCACTGTATAATAAAATATTTCCAAATTATTTTCACCCCTAAAAATAAAAGCCACCATCAGCACAAGTCAGTGGAGACAAGTTATTCAGTGATATTGTTTTAATTATCTATAACAACTAATCTAAGGGTGAAATTTAAATGTTAAATGTTAATTGACATTCATTCGCTTCATTTGAACATGATTTGAATGAATAACCCAATTTAATTTACAACTATACGATTTTTTTAAACTGGTTTTTTTCACCGCTAAAAAAAAGAACCCAAGGTACAAATTCAAAAGAAGCGAGTGTAAGCAGAACCTTAATCCAAATTCACATATAATTTGGTGATAATATGGAAAATTACACGGTATCGCCGTATTTTACGTTCATCTTTGTATAAATAGTTGTATTTATATAAATCTTTAAAAACTGCAAATAGTTTGGATTAAAATAAACAGTTTTACTGAGAATATAAGCGTAATATTTGTAATTTCGCGCTCTCCCAAAAATTTCAATAAAGGACTTGGGTTAGTCTGGCTCGTTAAATTTAAAAGAAAATTTTTAAATACACCAATTCTTAATCTAAACCTCCTATCCTTAAATATCCTAAACCAAATTAATACGATTAATAAACTCAATTATTTATCAAATCGTATGAAGTATTTTACATAATACACGTTTTTCAAGAGTAAAAAAATTGTTTTGAATTGTAATTGATTGCTTAAAAATAATTATTTAATTATCCAGCATTTTTTTAATTTTTTTATATATGAACTTTATTTCGTATTAACAGGTTCATTGCGTAAGGCTCGGACTGTTTTAGAATGTATATTAAAAATAAGCGCCATAAATTTGGTATAAAATTGTATGTACCTACTGAACCTAACGGATTATTTCAAAATATGAAAGTTTATGCCGGTAAATTTGATACTACCACCGGAACAGACCATTCAAAAAAGTTGTCATGGAATTGATGCACAAACATCTAAATGCAGGCCACTTGTTGTTTATGAACAATTTTTACATGAGTATGGACCTTGCCGAAACACTTATGAAGAACAAAACATATTGTACAGGAACTCTTCTGGGACGAAGACAGGGAAATCCAGTAGAAGTGTCTAAAGCCAAGTTAAATAAAGGCGAGTCAGTAGCAAAATACAAAAACGGTGCTTTTGTTGGCAAATGAGTTGATAAACGGGAAGTAATGTATATATCCACTTTCAGCAATGTTATGGTAGAATGTGAGAACAAACGAAAACAAAAAAAACTAAAACCTCTTCCAATCGCCGAATATAATAAAAATATGAGTGGTGTTGTTTTCAAAGATTAAATGTTACCATACTTTCTATCCTAGCGAAAGAAAAACCCTTCGCTGGTATAAAAATTGGGTATACATAATATATATACTACAAGTGATTTTGGTAAACTATTATTTTCTATTCAACAAATATTCTGGAACAAAACTGTCTCTTTATGACTTTTAACTAGAAATTATAAGAAATTTACTAATTTCCTTAGAAAAATCTTCCTAAAACATTTAATAACTTGTCTGAACTGCATATTTTGAGCAAAATAGCTGAGAAAAATACAAAAGAAGAAACGAAACGTAAAAAGTCAAGGGTGTGTACAGTGAATAAAAAAAGAAAAGATACGATTTATAAATGTCTTATTTGTACTGACAAACCTGGTCTTTGTCTAGGCGCATGCTTCGTAACATATCATGAAAACCGAAAATTACTCTAGTTGGTGTATTTTTTGTACTATTGTTACCTATAACGTTCAAGTTGCTCTTAGTATATTATTTTTAGTGTATGTTTTGTTACTTTTCAAATAAAACATAATTTTTTTGTACCCCTTTATTTCAAAAATAAGAAGAGGATCCGCCTCCGTTAACATTTGGTGTGAAAATTTAAAGTGTGTTGCTAACGGCGCGGATTCGCCTCCTTTTGACATTTGCTCCCAAATGTGTCATATAATGTCTAAAACATCTAAAACATCAAATAAAATACCAACAACCAACTCTTATCACTGTTTGTTGAAACAAAGTTCCTAGCACCTGGCATGTTCCTATTAGATTACGTACGCAGTGAACCTGTTAAAATTACTAAGTTCAAATTAAACTTATTTTTTTATTCTTCCTGTGTCTTATTCTAGCAAAGGTTAGTATAAATAATGCTAGTTTACAAAATTTCCTAGTCTAAACAGAAGTGGATGTGTTGCATGGTAAGTTGACATTGTGGCGTTCCAAATTATTTACTTAAATTTAAAGTAATTAATGCAAATCGGTACTTATTATCTTTTCAGCATATCTTTTTGGAGTATCGTAGAATTCATCTCGCCTTACTTGTTTAGAGCAAACATACAAAATAACCCAACATCCATTTATATGCTGTTTAAAAACTCAAAGATATTACTTACAGTCGAAAAGATTATAGCGTATACGATTAGGTACACAATATTGTACCTAAATCCGTAAAATAGTTTCGAAACACAATTCAGATAACTGCCTTAATCTGAACCTTCTATAAATGCAAGGTATAACAGACGCTGATAAAGATGTTAATAGAGACATGGGGAATCTAAAATTTGCATTCCACGACATGTCTCCTCAGCTAAGCAGAAATCGTTAGCGAATTGTGTTTCTTGTACTCATACAGAGTAGATCCGAATAAAAATAAAATTAAAGACAGTCAAGATTTCCTTTCACGCAAAAATAGTCTATGTATCTGTTGATACGTATTTCGCTTTAATAAAGCTCATCAGAACAGTTATTCATAGGCTTTCTCAACGTGAAAATTAATCTTTTCCTGTCTTTGGGAAGCAACGATAAAATGGCTTCGAAACGGACGCAATAGCGACATCTGATATTAAATCGCTAACGATTTCTGCTTAGCTGAGGAGACATGTCGTGGAATGCAAATTTTAGATTCCCCATGTCTCTATTAACATCTTTATCAGCGTCTGTTATACCTTGCATTTATAGAAGGTTCAGATTAAGGCAGTTATCTGAAATGTGTTTCGAAACTATTTTACGGATTTAATATCAGATGTCGCTATTGCGTCCGTTTCGAAGCCATTTTATCGTTGCTTCGCAAAGACAGGAAAAGATTAATTTTCACGTTGAGAAAGCCTATGAATAACTGTTCTGATGAGCTTTATTAAAGCGAAATACGTATCAACAGATACATAGACTATTTTTGCGTGAAAGGAAATCTTGACTGTCTTTAATTTTATTTTTATTCGGATCTACTCTGTATGAGTACAAGAAACACAATTCGCTAACGATTTCTGCTTAGCTGAGGAGACATGTCGTGGAATGCAAATTTTAGATTCCCCATGTCTCTATTAACATCTTTATCAGCGTCTGTTATACCTTGCATTTATAGAAGGTTCAGATTAAGGCAGTTATCTGAATTGTGTTTCGAAACTATTTTACGGATTTAATATCAGATGTCGCTATTGCGTCCGTTTCGAAGCCATTTTATCGTTGCTTCCCAAAGACAGGAAAAGATTAATTTTCACGTTGAGAAAGCCTATGAATAACTGTTCTGATGAGCTTTATTAAAGCGAAATACGTATCAACAGATACATAGACTATTTTTGCGTGAAAGGAAATCTTGACTGTGTTTAATTTTATTAATATTTTACCTATTTTAGGCTTCTATAGAAAAACCTGGTTTACAAAATTCCCTAGTCTGGAGAGCGCTGAAGATACATAAATATGTCGCATCAGAAGTGTACATTGTGTATATTGCAAACTAAAAGACATTGCTTGCATTGAAAACAGTTTTAGCGTCTATGTATAAATACAGTTGCCCAAATTCTCTACAAGATCATCTTTGCTCGCATGGTATATAATGTGCTTAGTTCGGTAGTAGTAAACTTTAAACAACCGGACTTATGTGAAATAACTATAGGCAACATTCTTTTTAACGTATTGTTACATATTTATTTTCATATGTATAGAATTTTTTTCATCAGACAATAAAAAATTCTACTTTTTTTCAGTTTTGATTCAAATTTTTAGTTGTTCGACTAGTATACATGTGCAATCTGTTAATGAATATCATCAGTTTTAATACATGAATGCTCCCTGTTATGACAAACTGTAAAACAGCCCACAGAATTTTCATTTACTGCCAAGAGATGGCAATAAAGTAGGCATCCAATCGATATATAACATATAATGTTAAAAACGCACTTGTTGAAAATTTATTTAAAGAAGTGTTTTAGAAGCTTAAAAAATATTTTGTTTATTGTGCTTTACAATCAAAAATATCAATTCATTACAATCAATTATCAAAAATTAGTTTTTTTTTTAAATAGATTTATTCATTTTTTATATTTAATAAAAATATATTCTATTAACATTTGCCTAATTCGATGATTTTGTAGTAAACGTTTAAAAAGTTTATATCAAGTGATTTTATATCAACGTAAAAAACTCTCTACGACGTAAAAAATATCTACTATCAAAAGTAATCCCAAAAATTGGCGCAGTTCTTTCTCAGAAACAGTAAAGTTCTGAATATTTCTATCTCCCTCTCTGCGTGTAGGGTTCGTTCCGTCGAAACAATATCCACTGGTTCTGCAGATGTTGAAGCTTCCACATTTTTGTTTTCCTAGTTTTCTATCAAATATTCTCTCTTCCTATTTTTAAATAATTTATGTTGACATAACGACGCTATATTTTTGTTAATTGTTTTTTTTTTTTTATTATAAATATTAAAATAGTTGGCGCTCAAATTCTACTTTTTAATTTTTGTCTTGTCTCCTTTTCGATGCTTCTGGTATCTTAATAGTACTATCAATTAATTATCTTGTCAATATTCCTACTTCTTCCAACTTCAAATGTTTAAATATGTCATTTCGAAGAAAACAGGTTTTTCTCGTTTTCAACCATCTAGCTAACCAGCAACAAGATCATATTTTCGATCTTAATGTTTTTCGTTATACTGTAACTTGGGTCTCTTATACTGGGACAACTAAAATTAGCTTTGCCATTTATTCAGGCTCAATCCCAAAACATTGTACATCACTCGTCCATCACAGGTCCAGTTCACCTAATATAACACGAAACCAACGGTACAATGCATTCCACCATGTACTAAATAATCTGGTATCATACTTACTATTCCCAATTTATTAGTTATTCATCCAGTAGCCATTCAAGAAAGATAGCAGGCAAATTAAGTGTAGATGCAGGTCTATTTACTTAAATAAAATGTTTGTTTTAATTTTTGTGTCATGCCTTGATCTCCCTTGCTACCATTGTTTTTCTTAGAGATTAGCCGAACTAGCCGAGATACTTTAACTAAAGTTGACCTCCTCACTATCATAAGTCAATCGTGGATTTCAAAATCGTATAACTCACATCGTTCAAATCTTACAAGATGATCTAAGTTTATAAATGTATATCTAAGTATTATGCTTTTTTTTACTGCCGCCAACTTATATTACTATAAAAACTTTTTGAATCCAAAAGAATATCTATTTCCCCACTGAAACGTAGCTAAAACTCAAAATTATTTTTAATACTAAGTGTTTTCTTCTAACAACCTCGTGGCGATTAATCCAAGCCATTACAATTATGCGCGGCCATTCTGTAGGGAACTTTGAATAACAAGTTAGCTGCTTTTAACATTTCTATTTTGGAAATAGTAGGCGCGATGCACACTTGCGTCGTCAGTCTCATTACGCCTCCCACGCAGCATGGATGATCACAGACAACGTGTTGCATTTGCGTTTACCGCGTATGAGTATTTTAATAATACAAAAAAAAAATAAGTATTTAGGTGCGTTGCTTAGTTAGTGCTCGTTTGTTACCACTTTCCAAGATCTACGTGGGGATGAGACGATTTTTTTCAATTATTTGCCATAATCTCTTCTTAATTCTCCCATGGCAATATTCTGATGTAGTATCTCATATGGCAGCCTAATTGTTAACAGCAGCAATAAACAGTTCTGTATCCACGTTAAAATCCAACGCTTGGTCAATGTGTACTCGCTTACCGAATACCGAATTGTTGTGGAAGCCGCGTTCATGTGGCGGCGTAGCAGAAACTGGTGTCCTCTCGGCCTCGCCGCTTGTTAGTAGCTTGCACGCCGCGGCTTTAGTCGTGTGTGCACTGCCTAATTACAACTCATGTACTGCTTAATTGCCATCGATCTCACGCAGCTTAACCGCAGCGTAAACCTGTTGTATCATTAATTTACTTTATTTCTATTAAAAAAACCACAGTTAGGTACATATCGACTCATTGCAAGTGTAGTGATAGCGATATAAATTTGAATGTTACTTTACGGGGTTTTAAGGTAAATCTTGGGGGTAAAAAACATCTCAGCTACTAGAAAGTGAGAATTAGACGTATAGAAAGCATATATATTACAATATTTGTAAATATTTTAATACTTTTTAAGCAGTTTAAAAGGAACCAGCATGTATCAAAAATGAATAAATGAACCAAATCCTAATCCTAACAATCTGCATACTACTTCGTTTTTGCAATATACCTTGTACTGTTTATTCTTCATTTCGAATTTCTAGAATTCCTTAGATTGGCTTAGTTTATACAACATATAATATATAAACTGCGAGCCATAAGTTAGGGATATAGTTAAATAATAAATAAACAATAAAACAATAAGTATACAATTGTAGAAATAATTAAATTAAATTAAATATATAAATTGGGTGTAGTTGATTACACCATGGAACGAAGGCGAAAAATCACTTGAAAAATCGAAAGTTTACTCGGAGCTATTTTTTAACTGGAATATCTGGAGGAAGTCAATAGAATAGTTGTATTACCTTGTGGTTATCAAAATTATTACTGCGTCATGACATGTACGCACAAATACGACTTTTTTTATTTATTTCCATATTTTGAAAAAAAACTACGCATTCTAGATAAAGACTTTAGACAGAAGACTTTCTTGAAAATACATTGTCTTTAAAATGAGATTTTTTAAATTAAAAAATGCTTTTAAACAAAAAAGTTATAGCAAATTAAACCCGAAAGTAAGCATGTTATTCATTTGTTTATAATAATTAAAATAAACAAGAAAAACATTTAAATCACATTTCATAATGTGAACTTTTATAAAGTTATTACAGATGCGAAACATGGTCACAATCGGTCGAGTCGTTTTTAAACAAATATATTTTTTTATCCCGTTTGAGAGAACAAACATGATTTTCAAATGGTTCTAAAAGTGCTTTGCCAATACTTGACAAAGTCTTAAATAATCATGTTTTTTAAAATCTATAATAATTTTTAATTGTTTACTTACAAATAATTGATGCAGAATGTAGTACGTTTACCATTACGTTGGCAATATCCCTAACTTATCACGCGCAGTATATTATATTAAAATAAACAGGATAGGAATCGGTAAATCAAAATAGGAATATTAGGAATAATTTATTTGAATTTTATTAACAAACTCTCATATAAATTTTATAATTAAAATAGAGATAAATATTTACAATATCTACATTTAGGCACAAAATATCACTCAAATATATAAAACTAATAAAATAATTGACTAGAAAATTGATCAAAAACGTACGCAATTATACGTTAACATAAATAACATTCATACTTTTAACTGGGTATTTAATTTTACGGTCATACGAACATATTCTCTGTACAAATTTTGATAACATTTTTTATAAATGGACTGTTTTTTTATAATGTACCATAAGAACTCTTTGGCATAAATATACTCTGAATTTACTACATATAATATTATTGAACGCAACGGAGGCCTTTTCCGGAATTCTAAGGTAACGTTAGACATAAAAATTGGTTAGGATAATTCTCATTTGGTCATAATTTTGAGCATTATAAAAAATAAAATTCACTGTATCTTTTGTATCTGTCTTGTATTTTGTATGTATTTATATCCTTACCCATTAATCGTGCGTGTACGAAATATTTTAATAAATTTGTTATATCTGTTATCTGTATAATTGTATTTTGATTTGCTTCAGTAAAACATTTTAACACTTTGACTCCTATGTGTATCATATATAATACACAACAGGTACTCTCCCTGAGCCTATGTGTATGAATTTGATACACAAGAGCATTCAAGCGACTGTGTATGTGATCCGAACGCAGTTGTAATGTATTTATACGTATATTATCCTTCCTTTAGGCTGTGGTAACCAATTTTCAATGTTAGTTCGGTAATCCTAGCATACTAAAATCGGCAACATTGTAGATAAAATTTGGAGACACAAAATCGTCGAGTAGCATACCAATTACTGTTAGACCTTTATTGTAGTCAGGTTTGTTTATGTACAATGTCTAAAAATAACAAGAGATACCTTCCTTTACACGAACTTGAGCATTTGGCTGAAAATCTTAGCGAAATAAGTGATTGTGAATTTGATGACTCAGATGTCGATCCATTATACACTGATATTTCCGATAGCAGTGAATACTCTTCAGAATGTGAACCACAAACAAAACGGCAGAAAGTAAAAACACTTAAGGTAAGTTTATAGTTACGTATAAATTTCAAATGTTATATCTAATTTTGAAATATTTTAGGATGATAATGTTACAAGTCAACCTAGAATTCAAGATGAACAGTTAAATTTGCAAATAAGCGAAAGTGAATCTGAAATTGAAGATCTAAATAATATAGATATGGTAAATCCTCATATAGGGAATTTACAGGCAAATGTTATATGGAACAATGTTGATGAAAATTTAAATACATTCGACGTTATACATGAAAACACTTCTTTTGGTACAGTTGTAGAAAGTAGGGAAAATGATACACCTTTAACATTTTATAGACCACTCCTAACAGACGAGATACTCGATATTTTAGTGCAGGAAACAAATCGATATGCCGAACAAAAAATTATTGATGCTATAAATCGTGAAAACGTTAAGACAAATTCATATCTCACTAACTGGAATGATACTAACAGAGAATAAATATTAACATTTTTGGGAATTTTGATATGGATGGGTTTGAATACAAAACCACGAATACGAGATTACTGGAGCACTAATTTTATCCATCATTGCTCAATATACAAGACGACAAACATGTTAAGGTGTAGATTTGAGGCTCTTCTTGATTGCTTCAATTTTTCAGATAATGAAGCTTGTCCTGAAGGAAGCAGATTTTTCAAAGTTGAATCATTGTTGCAGGCGTTCAATAGAAGTTGTCAATCTGCTTTGGTACCAGACAAATACGTTTGCATTGATTAATTGATGATTCTCTTTAGAGGACGTTTGTCATTTTTACAGTACATACCTGGCAAACGTAATAAATATGGAGTAAAAGTTTTCAAACTTTGCGGAAAAGGCGGCCACACATATCACGCAAAAATTTATGGCGGAAAGCAAAAAAGACTAAAGGAACAATCACTAGCATCCCTAGTGGTCATGGAATTAATGCAACCTTTTCTACACTCAGAAAGAACTTTGGTTACAGACAATTTTTACACTAGTGTCAATTTGGCACACGAACTAAATGATAACAATATTCATCTAATTGGAACACTTCGTAAAAATAGGAAATACAATCCAAAGTCAGTGTTTGAAGCAAAGCTAAATGAGATATGATGGCGCTACAGAGCAACACAAAAGTTATTGTAGCAAAATGGATCGACAAAAGAGAGGTAACATTTTTGACTACAAAATCTTGTCCAGAAATGGTCGACGTTCGTACAAAATCAGGAATAAAAAGAAAACCGTCTACAATAGTAGAATATAATTCTGTTAAATCTTACATTGACGTCTCTGATCAAAAAGCTTCCTACAGTAATCCCATCAGACGTTCTATCCGTTCTATTCGTATCGTACCGGAAAGTGAGAGTAGAGTTATTGACAAATACAGCCATAGTGAATGCTTTAATTCTGTACAACAAAGCTTTGAACAAAAAAATGGATGTAACACAATTTCGCGAAGAATTAGTGACTGCCATTTGCAAAGTTAATAATGTTACAAACCCTCAACAAACACACCATAGACTGGAAGAATATGACAAAAGAGGACGATGTGTTATATGTTACACCACACTGGCAAAATCCTTTGGTCGCGCACATGCATCTAAGAATTCCAAACAGTGCAACACTAGGTGTACTGGCACTGAATGTAGAGAAAAAAAATTTATTTGTAACATTTGTTTTTTTAAAACACATAATGTATATTTAAAATAATTTGTTTAGATGTTTGCTTATGTTTTTTCGTAATAAAGTTTCTTACATAATGTGTATCAATTTCAATAAATATAGGCTATGGGTAATGACATTATTAAAAGTCGTCTAGGTGAACTGCGTGTATCAAAAATAAACACACCCTACAAAGCCCTTTTCAAATAAAAAAAATGTCATTATATGAATTAACTCATACATATAGAGCATTTTATTAAAGAACATGAAAAAAAAGTGGTCAGGCTGTGACAACTTATGCGGATAAATAGGCCCAGGAGTTAAAGTGTTAAATACTGTTGCACATTTGAAACGTTGGGACTACACGCTTACAATACATGCAAATATTGTTAACAGTGGCCGGTACAGCTGATGTAATTATTTGGTAAACAAAATATAGGTTTCATTTATAGTATAAGTACTTTTAATTAAGGCTATGAGAGCAAAAGTGGTCTAACCAATATGTTGTTCTAATTGAGTTATAGACCACAATCAGTTCTAACGACCTAAAGTCTTAAATCAAGAGCGGCCCAACCAACGTTTCCGTATATTACAGCATATATCGATCTAGCAGGTTCATTGTGCATCATAGTGAAAAAAAGTGAATCATAATGTAAGAGTCGGCTAACCATTCTCTTTGTGAGATTGACCTGTAAAAAATAAGAAATGTAAACCCTTTTTTTATGAAAACCCTGAAAACCTGGAGTTGCATCCCAGGATAAAAGGGGACAAAGTAGTTCCGCTAATAATACAGGTGACGACACAACTACTGAAGTAAAAAAATCATTAGTAAATATCCCACCCACAGATGTTAATTTGCACCAGATTTAAGTTTAGGAATTCATTCTAACAAAAGATGGCAAATAGGAAACTACTTCAACTAGATCATTTTTATTCCGGTATACGTCCAATAACCGAAGCATAAAACAAGATCTTTTGGAATTCCCTTTATTTATACCTCCAATACATCATAGATTTTACACAAGCACCAGAACAATAAGATTCGCTGTACATCCAGAAAAAGAATGTACGAGGAAGATTAAGTACTTTTGTTAGTTTGTGTTTTATTAAGGGTTGTTTTCAATATTTATATTGTTTAATTGCATTGTACTTTAGGTGTAATCCACATTCCTATCATTCTAATCTAATCCATATTCAGCTTGATATTATACTGTAATGTAAATCAAGTTTTTATGATAATAAAAGGTTAGGGTTATATATTATGTCAGCTATAAGATCATGCTTAGTGAAGGTTGTAATACAAGATCGCGAATAGATGTTGGAAGTGTTGGAGACATTAACGGATTGCCAAGTGTCCTTTAGAAGAAAAGCGTATAAAATCATTCATTTATATTTTTATTTTTAGGTTTTATGTTAACGTAAAATGCAAGCATTTGAAACATGAACAGAAACTGAAGTTATTTGATGACTTTTACAAAATAGAAAATCCTAATGTACAAAATACTTATCTTATGGGATTGATAAATAACCTACACATAAACCAAATGTAGTTCCAAATGGATCAGGGAATATTGTAAAAGTGTGCAAAAGGACCTTTCAAGACGTGGTTGCAGTAAATTAAACCCGGATTGAAACTCTTATAAATATTTAAAATCGGGAGAAACTGCTTACATGGAAAAAGGAGCAAAAGGGAAGAAACACAAAGTACTCCACTGCATACAAATAACGGATTATGGACCACGTAAATTCGTTTCCCAGATAAGAAAATGACTACTCGAGGGCTAAGAGTAAACAGGAGTACTTGGTACTGATTTAAATAAAAGTAGACTACACAACAAAAATAGGCAAGAAAATAATATTAAACAACACTTAGAAATGCACCATTGTAAGGCAAAAAAGCTAGGCAGAGGCAACAAGTGTTTTCTTTGTCAGCTCCTAGTCACATAAATATGTATTACTTAAGACAGCTCATACTCAGCTCAACATAGAATCCTTCGAAATAAAACAAGCTATAGCACAACTAAAGAACAATAAGGCTCCGGGTCCAGATGGAATACTTGTAGAAATGTTGAAGGAGGGGAATGAAATTATTTTCGATGAATTGAAAAACTTTTCAACGAATGTCTTCACAGAGGAGAAGTCCCAGATGATTGGAATGAAAGTTTGACAATACTTCTCTTCAAAAAGGGAGACAGGGGAGATCTCAAGAAATATAAGCCAATCTCCCTGCTCTCCCAAATGTACAAACTGTTTATGAGAGTAATAACTAACAGGTTAACGTCGAAGCTCGATAGCTATCAACCGGTAGTGCTGGCAGGATTCCGAAAAGGTTACAGTACAGCGGATCATCTTCTTACGGTTAGAACTCTAATAGAGAAAACCAATGAATATCACTTGAACTTATATATTGGCTTCGTTGATTATGAAAAGGCATTCGACTCCATAGAACTTTAAGCACTAGAGAGAGCTATGAACAACTGCAGGATAGACTCCCGATACAGAATGCTCATACACAATATTTACAAGAAAGCTACAATCAAAATACAAATTAATGCGAAAACCAAAGCTATACCAATCAACAGAGGAGTTCGCCAGGGAGATGTTATCTCACGAAAGCTATTCACACTTGGACTTGAAGACGTGTTCAAAGACATTAACTGGGCAGATAAGGGAATAAATGTTAATGGAAGAAAACTGAATCATTTAAGATACGCTGATGACATTGTAATATTCGCTACAAGTTTCGAAGAAATACAGACCATGATGACGCAACTATTTTAAGCTTCGGAAAAAGTAGGTCTTAAGAAGAACTTGGAAAAAAACAAAAATAATGACAAATACACCGTCCATTCCAAAAATCACATTGAATGACATAAATTTAGAAACAGTAAGTGAATACATCTACCTGGGACAGATAATGAAAATTAACAAAGAAAATCAAACTGCCGAAATTACCAGAAAAATAAGATTAGCGTTGGCAGGATTTGGAAAACTGAGTGGGATCTTGAAAAGCACTTAAGTAGAACAGAATTTGAAAACCAGAATTTACGATCAATGTATCCTCCCTATACTCACGTATGGTTCACAGACTTGGACACTCACCAAGTCCAATATGGATAAAATAGTAAAAACACAAAGAGCGATGGAAAGATCAATGCTCGGGGTGAGACTTATAGACAAAAAAACAAACAAATAGATTAGAAGCAAAACGAAAGTAAAAGACGCAGAAGATCATGCTGCCAAATTAAAATGGAGCTTCGCAGGGCACAATGCCCGACTGAAGGATAAGAGATGGAGCCACGAAATACAACAATGGAGACCATGGTTAGGAAAGAGAAGCAGAGGAAGACCACAAATAAGATGGGCTGATGATATTAAGAAGATCAGAGGACACAACTGGAAGCAAGTGGCGCAAAATAGAAGACACTGAATTGGATCGATTTGGGGGAGGCCTGTGTCCAAAGTTGGATTACTGAAGGCTGAAGAAGAAGGAAAAGACAGCTCAATGTTTACAATTTTACATTGTTTACAACAATGTAGCATGAAGGGCAAACAGGTGGGGGCGGCAACGAAATTGCCTTGGCTATTTTAAAAGTTATAAAATGTAAAGTTGCGCCAAAAGGGAAACTTATATTTTGGAGCAATAACTGCGCTGCACAAAATAAGAACAAGATACTGTTGTACTTATGTTTTTTTATAATTAATGAAGGGATTATTGATGATGTTAAGCAAAATTGCCTTATTTAATGTTACTCTTTGTTGAGTTGTATAGACATCTCACATATAGAAAAAAAAATAGATTTTTTTTTATTTTAAATAATCAGCTGAAAACACGATTACTACCAACAATGTAAAATGTGTAAAAAGTGCAATGGATTAAAATTGAAAATTCTTAATTAGGGAGGTTATGACCAAAACAGCTCTAAATGACATAGAGAAAAGGAAGGAAATTACAGTGTTCAAGAAAAACATTACAATGGAAAACTTGACATCGTATTTGACTTCACTCGAATGTAAAAGCAGATTGACTGCAGACAATATAAAAGGATTTGAGGGGTGTTTTAAATTACTTAAAAGATGAAAATAGAGAATTTTATGAGAACTTGGTAGAATAAGATATTTTAATGTTTTAACATACTTTTATGAATAATACTTTTTTATTTTAGTTAAAGCAAATGTTAAATATGTTAAGTTTACACATAGTAAGGATATTTCCATTAATGAAATTTTTACATGTACACATGTCCCATTTTATAAGAATATTTTTTTGTGCATGGGCCATTATATAAGGAAACATTATTTGACATATGTGGAAAATGTTTTAAAATTTATAGACTTTTTTGTCATAGTTAACTATAAAAAAAAATATGAAACGAAATTGTTGACTTACGTAAACCATATTAAATTATGTACTAAACATGTTTTTCTCATGTTTATTAACACGAGAAATCATAAAATTATCTCTACTCTTCATATGTCACGGTCAGTGGATGATCTTAACCCTTAACTGGTCCGGCGTCGTCTGACAGGCGATTCCATATTTTTAATTATATTTTATTGGAAATTGGCACCGCCCACAGGCAAGTCCTTCTATCTAATCCTTAAACTATTGGAGCTTGACAAGTGGGTGTGTTTGCGACAAGTTTCTCTCAGTTCCTTAAAAGTTATCGCAACAATTAGGTCGAGAGTAGTTCCTCAGACGACGCCGGACTGTTGGTGTGACTTTTTTGTGTGTCGTGCATTTTTAGAAATTATGGGCAGGCCATCAAAACGAGTGCGTTTCGGCAATGACGATTATGAGACAACTCTTTTAAAGTGGTACAATGAGGAATGTGATAGTAACAGTGATGTAGACGATATTTCGGAAGACCATAACATTGAATCTGAACACGATACATGTTCGGAATTTTCTGATTCTGACGAGCCTGCAGATTGTGATGAATTAGCAGTAAGTGATAGTGACAAAACCTATGTTTATGGTAAAAATCGACACAGGTAGTGTACGTCAGAAGTTATCCCCTCATCTAGAACACGTAAACACAACATTGTCATAAAAGTGAAAATTCTAAAAACAAAGGCAAAAATTCTCGGCGAGGCTGCGATACCCTTGTGTGTTTGGAATATGTTGTTTAGTGATAACATTCTACAACATATTGAGCATAATACAAACACAAAATTACGATCAAGATGCGTGAGAAATATTCTGCTAGTTCTATCCATCATCTTAGAGAAATGTATGTTATTGAGTTAAGAGCATTTTTGGGACTCCTTGTTTACACTGCCATTTTCAACTCCAGTCACGAAAATATATATACCGTTTATTTGCAACACATAGAACTGGAAAAGAAATTTTTAAAGCAGTCATGAGCAAAAAAAGATTTGCTGTTATTTTATTGCTATCCGATTCGACAATCCTGAAGACACGGAGGAACGCAAAAAAGATAATCCAACTGCAGCTATTTCATTTATATTCAATACTTTCTTAGAAAATTGTCAAAGAGTATACGGACTTGGTCAATCTGCCACAATTGATGAAATGCTTGTAAGTTTTCGAGGTAAATGCCGGTTTAAAATGTACATGCTTCACAAACCGGCTAAATACGGACTCAAAATACACTGTCCTACGGATGCACGCAATGGTTATTTGTATAATGCTTATATCTACAGCGGAAAAGACTCAGCTGAATTTGGTATCAGTGACTAGTACAAAAAATTCCTAAAGCCTACACAAGCTGTGTTGCGCCTAGCTGAACCGCTCTTTGGTAGCAACCGAAATGTCACAGCTGATAATTGGTACTCTTCTATTCAATTAGTGGATATTTGACGAACTAAAAACTTAACTTATGTGGGCACACTGAAAAAAAAAAAATAAGGCTGAAATACCTTCATCTTTTCTGCCCAACAGAAACGGACCTAAAGGGTCAACAATTTATGGATTCAGGGAAGAATTTACCTTAATTTCTCATGTAGAAAAAGTGGGAAAGGCTACAGTACTTATATCTTAAATGCATACTAGACGTTATAGTGATCCCTCTACTGAAAAACCAGAAATTATTTCTTATTATAATGAGAATAAGGGAGGTGTAGATTCCCTAGATGAGAAATGAGAAATTTTTTTTCGCATATTGGACATTTCTATAGCAAATTCTACATCATATTCTACATCAGTGTTACAAAAACAATCCAGTAATAAAAGAAAAAAGTGTTTTTGCTTTGGAGTTGGCTATGCAGTTAGTGCAAGCTCACATGAAAAGACAAATGACAATGATGAACATTCCACGTCAATTACATCTTACAATTAGTCAGATACTTGGAGTTCAAGAAGAACAAGAGGACAATCAGACGAATGTTCATATTTTAGAAAAACGCAATAATTGCAGTTTGTGTCCCAGTAGAAATCGCAGGATGACAAAATACCTGTGCTTGCGTTGCAAAAAGCATATTTGTTTGTTTGGGATGTACAAAACCAATATGTGAAAATTGCATATAAAATTGGTAAAATTTGACTGATGCTGGAAACAAACATTTTTAATCGATTTTTATTTTACCTAGTTTTTTGTTTAGTGTGCAGTTTGAACATTTATCCTTGGAATACATTTTTTTTTTCATAGTGTTTTTTATATATTTTTTAATTACTTTACAAAACTATGTACTTTTTCACAAATATTTGTATGGATGTCAGTTTTGATTTAATATTTTGTTTATAACCCAAATAATGCCCAAATCTAATACGTTCGCTTTTATTTAAATATATCAGGGTATGTTTTCTTAATAAAAAAATTATTTTTGAGTGTTGTTTTGTTTTCTTGAAAAGAGTAGTTTCGCAGACTACGCCGGACCAGTTACGCTACTGCTACAGTACCGGACCAGTTAAGGGTTAAGGATAAGGAAGATATTGATAATGAGATATGGGAGAATAAACTAAATGTACCAGATGTGTCTGGTACCTATGAAGTACGTGTAAAATTAACAGAAAAAGAAACAAAGCAACACTATGATTGTCGAGAAAAGCTACAATTCTCGTAAAAACAAAGAATGATATTCTGAAGCGGATAAAATAGTACCTCAACTAAGATATTTCACCATACGATGTATAACACATTATGTTAGTAAAAAGTAAACAAATTGGCAGGAAAATCAGCTAACGATTTTTTTTTGTATTTCAGCGACGTGGGAAAAATTGTTGACTACTCAAAAATACAAAAACGCTCATAAGCGAGATTAATTTAAACACAAGAAACCAGAGCCACACTTTGTGTGGAATACTGATTTT
This sequence comes from Diabrotica undecimpunctata, assembly GCF_040954645.1. Classification (NCBI taxonomy): domain Eukaryota; kingdom Metazoa; phylum Arthropoda; class Insecta; order Coleoptera; family Chrysomelidae; genus Diabrotica; species Diabrotica undecimpunctata. The sequence goes on along the minus strand of NC_092804.1, from coordinate 126,998,669 downwards.
TTTCTGGATACCATACTTTGCCAGCTACTTAAACGTATTGGTCGCAAGGTGAGGACAAACGTATTTCGCTTGTCCGAAACGGCATGAGTAGAAACAGATTTGACTCCATCAAGCAAAATAAAATATACCTATTAGATAATGATAAACTTAAACCTACCGATTTTAACACATATGTGAAAAATAACCAGTTTGGAATATTTTCTCAAAATCTGTTGATCAATGAAGAAATGGTTACATATTTTGGTCGACATAGTTGTAAGGTATTTATGAGAGGCAAACTAATAAGATTTGGCTTTAAGCTATCGTGTTTTTGTAGCTCAAATGAATATTTATTTAAATTCATTTCATGTGGTGGGAAGTCTAGTAATAATTAAGCAGGTAACTTAAGACTAGAAAAAACAGTATTTCTTTCTTTTGTTCGTTATCCAGTAGTCACCATAACATCGATGGTTTTTACCAACTGTTTTTCTTTGTACAATCTCTTTAGGTTTTACGCTACAGAGATGATTTGTAAAATCCGATCACATAACAGCTCAATACAAGCTACACAAAGTAATATAAAAAGAAATGAAGAGATTACTATGATTTTCTTTTAGATCCCGAGCATCAGGTAATTTGATACGATGAAATTATAACGTTGCTGTTACTCTTGCGACAAATATACGACAGGAAAGAAAAGGTTTCTATTTTTTAGCCGAAAGTCATCGCATAATACAAACAACATATGGACAGAGTTGATCTTCACGATAACGAAATTGCCAATTACAGAATTTATATAAAAGGAAAAAATAGTGGCGGCTAATTTTCAGAAAGTTGGATGATAGATAGCGTAGTTGTAAGTTTCACAAACCCTCATAAAATCAGAGGAAACTTACGGTTAAAGAACGGTGAGGCATTACCTAGTAAATTGGAAATGGGAAGACCTCAATAAAGGTGGGTGAATGACATAATAGCATTGGCAGATAAACAGTGGATTACATTGGCGCACGAAAGATGGAAGCAATTGGTAGAGACATTTAGGAGTAAACAGAAAATGGATGACGAAGAAGAAGAGATATAAAATATAAAAACTGCCACTCTAATAGAATTATTACAGAATTATGAAGCATGTAGTGATAATCAAACCACCAAATCACTTTTTTTGTAAAATAATATTAACAAAGACAAAAATACTGTAGTAGGTTCGGAAAAATATGAAAACGCAATCCAAGTAAACGATGACTGAGCATTGTGTTTATATTATGTAATGTATAGATAATCACGTACCTTAGTGGGCAAGGATTAAAGTAAGTCTTGAAATATCAAAACTATTACTAATAATTAATAGACCCAGTAAAAATCAATAAACACCCAGTTTACAAAGTTTATACTGTTTTTATTTATATTAAATCAAAAATTCGAACATTTGTTCTATGTTCGATAACGACACAAGAGATTATGAAATAAAATATTTTGTTAACTTTAAAAGTATATACAAGGTAACTTTTTACGTAACAGCCATATTCATATATAAATAGTTCGAATGTCCAATAAGAATTGTTGTAGTTTACCTTCACGTATTTGCTAGAAGAAAGTAGAATATTTGACTTCTTCCTAAAAAAATAATTTAGAAATAAATAAAACAAATATGCATATATTATATTTTGTTATTTTCTTCTGCAGCGAGTTTAAAACGTTTATAGAATATATCCAAAAAATCTAAGAAAAATATTATTTTATTTTTATTATAAGGACCATATTTTTTTATAGGGTAGTTAAGAGTAAAACATTATTGTGATATCAAAATTAAGCTTATGTATATAGTCCAGTCTGGTTAAAAAAAAGTCGAAAAATATTTCGCAGATATCTGAAGCTTTTAAGACATAGGTGGGGGTTACTAGATGAAAATAGAATAGATGAAAAGGTACTGGTATTTTTACCTTGCGCTTTTTTTAAACAATAATAATTTATGGTCACCATTTGATTTTTTGTCTATAGTTTTTTCTCTTATATTTTAAATAAACAATATTGATATAATTTTTTTATATTAAGAATATGTTTATTTTTCCGTTTTTTCAATTAAAATTGATAAATAATTTACGGAGATATTTGCAAAAAAGCAGTTTTTTTTTAACTAATTTATAAATTTAGTTTTTTTTTAAATTATTTATTATAAATAATTATTCATTCAATAGTTTTAAATATTAATTACAATTTTCAATCAAAACGTAATTAAATACGTTTAGTTAAAACAGACAATTAAATATTAGAATGAATGGAACTATTTTTAATAGATCGACCCATATTCTCGCATTCGCTGACAATATAGTTATGGTGGGCAGAAGTATGAGAGATATGGTGCAGTGTTTTTACAAGGCTTGCGGATGCGGCAAGTGAATTAGGACTTATGGTAAACGAGGAAAAACCAAATATATGTTGGTTTCTAAAAATTCCCGAAATATCCAACAGAGAATTCAAATTAACAACCATACCTTTAAGCAAGTCAAAGAATTCACATATCTTGGATCGCCAGAAAACGCAACAAACACGACCAGCGACGAAATAAAAAGGCGCATATCAATAGCAAACAGAATTGTTTACGGTCTCCAGAAACATTTAAAAAATAAAAATATAAAACGTTTAGTAAAGCTCAATGTATACAAGACCTTAATAGGATCGGTTTTAATGTATGGATCTGAAACGTGGACCTTATCTCAAAATGATGATAAAAGATTTTTGGGACCGTAAATCAAAATTGCCTATGGCGTCGAAGATACAACTTTGAACTATTTCAATTATACACAGATCCAGGTATTGTCAAATTCGATAAAGTGCAGCGACTTAAATGGGCTGGACACATTGTTAGGATGTCAGATCACGAATACACGAAGAGATTAACATTTTCAAAACCAGAGGGCACAAGAAGCAGAGGACGACCACGAAGGAGATGGATTAATGATGTAGAAGAAGACCTACAGATTCTAAGGGTCAGAAGATGAATGAAAGTTGCCAGGAATCGACAGGAGTAGCGACTTCTTTGTGAGCAGGCTAAGATCCACAACGGATTGTCGAGCCACTTATAAGGATGACTTTACAAGTGTCATAAAAATAAAAATTGTTTATAAAGGATCCGAATAAAAAATGCTAGACATTGGCTTTATACAAAAAGATCTATATTGATTATATTATAAATCATATATTCCATATATGAGTGGCTTCAGATCAAAGACGGACATGTGTCAAAAAAATAAAAATTTAGTTTGTAGTGATTTTTTATAGAATTGTTCCTGTTCTTATCAATAAGAATATATAATATGTATAATATGTAATAATAGTTTCATTCCTACACGGACGCAAATACGTTATTTTAAACTTTGCTATGAAGGTTTATTCTAAAAACGGACATGTTTGTAACAGCCACTGAGAATGCTGTATTGTGAATACATGACTGAGAAATCAACAATGGCCGCCATTGCTTTCAACTTGTCTGATGTTAATCGTTTTATTTGTGTTTATCACTAGTTTAAACTGATATTTTTTTTTCTTGTTATTAATTTACAAAGTAAATTCATGAAGTCAAATATATCTGTCAATCCAGGGACGACGCGTAAAAGGAAGAGCGATCCCGAAAAATGAAAAAAAAAAACATCCAGAAACGACAAAGGTAAGTTTAATCATTGAACTCAATCATGTACTTAACATTTGATTGCTGTAACAAATTGTCAATAGGTAGGTGGAAGATTGATATGTTAGTCGTTACTGTATATGTTCGTCCGAGTTATGAACAGTTTTTAAATGATATGATAATGTCTGATTTTAAAATATAAAGCTTGAAAGTTGGCTGTAAAAACATGACCAGCTTAGTACCACTTGCTAAAGTTTTTCATAAAATGAAGAGAGATACTAATGAAAATTCTGACTATTAACTTGAACGAATAGACTATTCATTGAATTAACTAAAGTTTAATGAATTCCTTCTTTTGTATGTTCATGCAGATACTCAGCCAAAGTTTTTCCTCTGTACCCCAACTGTCATCACTGAGTTGGATACCAGTGCCAACTTTTAACAATTCATGATGTCATTGAGTTTCACAAAGCCTTATAATCCATTCCAGAAAAAAGCAAGCAAGATGCGTTCATTTTAAAATACTTTCCTGCTGGCCCACCCAACCCCAAAAGGAAGAAGCTTAAGCCTATAAAGGGGAAAACCACAATCTTTTAATATTCGGTTTTAACCACGCTGGTAATAATCTCAACGTTGCAGGGATGCTTTTCTCAAGGTGTTGTAGCCTATTACTAAGCATAGAATTATAGAGTGTCAAAATTCATGAACGGTGTATCTCATGTCTCAGTGTAAACCCGAGACGGAAACCACAAGGAAGTTAAGTTTGCTCGCTATTGAATCGCAATATTCACGACATCACTCATCACGAGTCTACCTACCATCAGACCTGAATATCGCCAAACTGTGGAAAATGTTCAATTATAACAAAGAAAAATCTGAGAAGGTTACTCAAGGATTTTTCAGGAAAATATTTTGATCAGATTTCAACATTGGATTTTCTTACCCCTTGCATGGATAAATGTAGTAGTTGCCTAGAATTACAAAACCTTATCCAAGTGAAAAAAACGGAGGAAGAAAAAGGTGTCTAAAAATGCAAAGGAGTTACACAAGAAACAGGCCCAAGCCTTCTTTCAACACTTGCGAGAAAAACCACAACGATGTTTTATTTTGAGTTTCGTTTGTCAGAAGAACCTTGTTTTGCCAAAAGTAACTGATCAAAGTGCATACTATTCATATGTCAAATGAATACCTGAATTCCAGTACTGCCTCAATTTATACCTGGACGGAAGATGAAACAAAAAAATCATCCACCGAGGTTGCTTCCATTATATTTAATGAGTTGAGATCAGCTGATCTCTCAGGATATGACTCCATTCGTTTGGTGTCTGATGGTTGAGCTGAACAAAATAAGAATATAAATATTTTAACTATGTGCTGCAAGTTTCTGGATAGTTGTGCTCCAACAAGCATACGGAAATTTGAAACAGTCTTTTCTGTAACAGGGCACTCCTTCCTTCCTGCCGACAGAGTATTTGAGATAATAGAGAAAACATTAAAAAAAATCAACAAAAAACGAAATTTTTAAAAAATATGGTACTATTAAGTTGATTGGAAGTGATTGGGTGCCGTTGGACTGGAAACAAGAAGCGAAAAGTTTTATGAAGTTATGAAGTTTTTTTACGAATATTTCTTTGGAAAACTAAATTGGGAAACCTCGTTATGAAAGGAGAGATGGCTTACAACCTTGACACAGGTGCAGAGAGGAAAAGTTGTAAGAACAACTGCACTATTGGACAGACCAACCCAAAAGAAATTCTTATTGGTGTGACCCTAAAAGCAGAAAAGGTTAAGGACGTAGTAAAATAGCTTGAAAAACATTTTGGAGTAAATTGGAGAAAGAAAGAAACTTTGCAGTGGTACAAAAACATATTACAAGCAGAGCCTGAAATATCGGCTAAATGTGACGATTCATGTGAGTGTGAAAATAATAATACTGATTTTGATGGTGATCTTGTGTTAATTCCAATTTGAATGTTACTAAAGTTTAAATATTTTATAGGTTCGAATATTTTACTTTATATATTTTTAGTTAATTTGCTTTGTAGGTAGGTACTAATGCAACAATAAAAGATTTTAAAATTGGAATTTTCATTTAAAATACCTGAATTCCCTATATGAATGTTATAAGCATTAAATTTTAAGTTAGGTCCAAACCCAGCGTTCACTCTTTCAAATAAAATTATTTTTCTCATCAAAAACGGACACCTACCATCACATTTGGATCAAACATGGACATTTACCCATTTTTGTTCCAAAAGCGGACATCTCTATTTTCTAATAATCATTTTGTAATAATTTCATATATTTCTGATATAAGAATGTTCACAAGATTACTTTTGAAGCCTTCACTAAAATTATAAGAAGTGAGATTTTTATAAAAAGAATAATAGCAGCTGTGTACAAAAAAAAACAATTTATTTCAATTTTTCTTGCATGAAACATGTCCGTCTTTGATATGAGGTCACTCATATATAAAAAAACTCATTACCTTTTATTGCGATTTTTCAGGTGCAGGTTCAACACCGGTAGCTGAGTTATTATTTTCGACTTCTATTTTCTCGCTCTTAGTCTCGTCCTCATTTTTTTCGATATCTTTATGTATTTGGACAAGATCGGATTCATTCTCATTTAGAGTCAGGGCACTATCTGGCATTTCAAAACCCATGGTACTGGATAACTTAATGGAAGCTTGTTGGAAAGTATCACTGAGTTTGACTTGAACGACATTAATGCACATTGACATTAAAGCTAATCCAAAAACTAGATAAACTATTGATACAATTAGAACAACGGGTTGAGCTGGGATAAAATCGCCAAATCCTATTGTAGAAAGTGAAATAAATACAAAGTAAAACGAGGTGAAAAATTCCCATTTCTCCCAGGCACAATACACTAAGGACCCTATAAACATATACGCTGCAAGTATAAACAAAGCAACGGATATTGGTAAATTAAACTCATCATCTATTTCAAAAGTTGATAAATCTGGTGTAGTTGGTGTGTCGTCGGACATTGCTGATATTACAGTATCGTGCGATGACATAGGTTTTATACTAGTAATATCTGTTGAAAACGGTCCTGTACTTTCAGCCGAGGGGTCCTTTGAAGGCCTACGGAAAGTCGCTATGCCATACATCATTTGGGCTCCTTTAAATATTTCCTACAACATAATCACATATAAATATCTTCTTACGTGAGTGCAAATTTTTAAGTAATTTTTAAAAGACTGACTTATTTGTGTAATCTTACTTTTTTTACCAAACATAAAATAAAAGGAGGTCATAATACAGTGAACGGCTAAATTATGGAATATTATCATTATTTCGATAACCGTCGAATTTTAAGGGAAATCCCGAAACAGATTGATTTTTGTTATAAAATACCCTCTTATTTTATAACGTACATATAGTAGGGATGATGTCACCGGTGTCGGTGAAGTGACGTAATTGTTAATTTTTTTTAAATAGAAATTGGTATAATGCGACACCCTATTTGAAGGAGAATCTAATTCTCTATTTAACGACATTATATTTTTAACTAAAATATTTTTTTAAGGGTACAAAAACAATTTTTATTAATTTAAATTTAACTAAATTACAACTAATGATTATGAATTAAATAATGTACTTTAAAGTAACCAAATTATGCAAACAATTATTTTAAATTAAATGTTCGAAATGCCATTCATCGGTTCCTGCCATGACTTTCTGAAGTAAATACTTAAAAAAGCAAAAATAAGTAAAAATAATAATAGAAACAAAAAGTTATCTCATAAACACTGAAACTTTTTGTCAAATATTAATTCAAGCAAGTGATAGTGGCATATTTACTGTAATATTTATTGACGTAAATGTTTTGATTTTCTGAATTGTCATCAGTTGTCAATTGTAATTTTTACTTTTGAATACTAAATTATGGCTCACCTAAATGAAACACAACGCATAGAAATATTAATTATTAGTACAGAACATGGTATGCAATTTATTCAACGCAAAATATTCAGACAGCCCATCAGCCAATCAACAGTAAGTAAAATAGTCCGAAAATTTGAAGAAACTGGGCACGTTAAACATATTCCAAACGCTGGGCGTTCTAAAATTGAAGACAATGTGAAACTTGATATATTATTAAATGTACGTGACAATCCTCACAGTAATTCAACACAAATGGGTGAATATGCTGGAGTTTCCCAACGATCGGTATTACGTATTTAAAAAAAAGAAAAATACCGTCCCTACAAAATTCAACTACATCAGGAATTAAACGACTACGATCACGCCGGCTTCATTTTTCTAAAATTATGCAGTATTTATGTATCCGCAATCCACATTTCATCAATCAAATTCTTTTTTTCGATGAAGCCACATTTTTTATACATGTACCGTGAATCGTCAGAATTGCAGATATTGGAGTCAAGAAAACCCACATTGGATGACTGAGTCACACACGCAATATCCTCAGAAAGTAAATGTATGGGCAGGGATCATTAATAACAGAATCATTGGTCCTTTTTTCTTTGAAGAAAATCTAACAGGAGAACGTTATTTAACTTTTTTGAGAACTTATACCTGTCCTTGCTCACATGTATCCAAATGCCAATAATCCAAATTTACCTAGTGGAAATATCTGGCTTTAACAAGATGGAGCTCCTGCGCATTACGCACGTGAAGTACGTCAATTTTTGAATATCATTTCTTTCCCAGGAGGTGGATCGGAAGACGAGGTTTTATGGAGTGGCCAGCAAGGTTACCAGATCTAACACCTATAGACTTTTTTCTGTGAGGTTACATAAAATCAAAAGTTTATGTCAATAGACCCCAAAATTTACAGGACTTGAAAGATAGAATTAGGTATAAAATGAGTCTAATTACTCCAGAAGTCATCCGCAATGTACTATATGAATGTGTCCGTAGATTCGCATATTGTCAAGAAACCGATGGATGGCATATTGAACATTTAATTTAAAATAATTATTATGCATAATTTGGTTACTTTAAAGTACATTATTAATTAAATCATTAGTTGTAATTTAGTTAAATTTAAATTTAAAAAAAATTGTTTTTGTATCCTTAAAAAAAATATTTTAGGTAAAAATGTAATAATGACGTTAAATAGAGAATTAAATTCTCCTTCAAATGAGGTGTCGCATTATACCAATTTCTATTTAAAAAATTTAACCATTACGTCACTACGCCTACACCGGTGCCATCATCCCTACTCCATGTTCGTTATAAGATGGGTATTTTGTAACAAAAATCGACCTATTTCGGGATTTCTCTCAAAACTCGACGGTTCTCGAAATAATGATAATATTCCATAATTTAGCCGTTCACTGTATATAAATCTTAAAAATAATCTATTACAATTATTAAACACATTTTTTGAACTAACAAATAGATATTTAGCAAATATCAAAACTTTTGCGTAATGTCATATACTCGTATTTCCCGTGGATACACCTTCCAACAAGAAGAAATAGCGAGCCAAATTTAGAATTTTAACAAACAACAACATAATAAAACCTTTACAATAGACGTACAATATGTTTATTTTGTATTGATTTGTATTTTGTATGGGTAGCGGATGGATATTTCTCTGCGATCCCGGCATGGGATAGATCTACTTCACGAATAGCACACCTGGCCATGCAAGCTCATGAATGTCCCCAGCCTCCTATCCATGGGAAGACTTTCAAAGCATTCCCATTTCCACCTTTTCTCCCTTTACTTTGAAACCAGCTCTTCAACATGCATTAGCCAAGCATGGCTTTAATGGCTTATAACCTCAAAAGTTATTTTTTATAAAAGACAAAACTACTGAACGACCCTCAGTCTCCGGCTGCTCCAAAACCCCCAACCAAGGTAGCGGTTGGTAAAGGTTTGGAGCAGGGGGGGCTAAGAATTCCCGAAAAAAATCAGGCTGCTACAAAAATCAACAAATACATATTACTTCATACAATGTTAAAACTCTTATATCAGACCAGAAGATGATGGAACTGGAGGAAATAAGACAAATACGAGAAATAAAAATTACTCTTAAATCAGGACACGTTTTTTATTTTAAAGGTGAAGAAGACACTTAAAATGGTTGAGTAGAATTTATTATACATAGAAAGCACATACATAATATAGTTGAAATTATCAGCATATGACCGAGGATTGTATATCTCATATTTAAACTAAATGCAATATATAACCTTAAGGTAATCCAGACATATGCTTCAACGACTACCTAATCGGATATAGCAATTAAAAAAATTTATGAGGACCTAGAAACAGCGTTACGTGCCCCACCAGCATAATACACAATAATCATGGGCGACTTTAATGCGAAAATGGGATTTTTACAAGATGATCCAGAAGTAGTAATTATGGATATAGCGAAAGAAATGTACGAGGGGAAATCTTGCTAAACTTCTTACGCCAGGAAAATTTATCCATGATGAACTCTTTTTTTGATAAAAAACCTTAGTGTTAGTGGACATGGATCAGCCCAGATGTTAGTGTCAAAAATAAAATAGAATGTATCATAACAAACCGAAAAGAAATAATTAAAGACATCGAGTACTCAATAAATTATCTATAGGAAGCGACCACAGATTAATATAAGCCAAGATACTATTAAATGTTAAATTGAAAAGAACAAAGATGCTCCTAAAAACAAGAAAAAAATATGGATTCCCCCAGCGACAGCGTCAACGACATGTATGAAGATACACTAACCAGGCATATACAAGACTTGCAAGATAAAATAGAAGATGTAGATCAAGCCAATGATGGCATAGAGAAGGCTCTTAAAGAAACGGAAAGGGAGTGCTGCTAGATCTTTCTGACCCATGAGGAAAAACTAAACCAAACTACCAAAGAGCTAATAGGTAAAAGAAGACAGCTGACGGAAAAATACAGCTCCAACTACACAACAATGACAAAATTAAATAAAGATATCCACCATTAAATCCGAAAAGACATAAGAGAAAACAATACAAGAGAAATAACTAAAATAATTCAAGAAAACCAAAGTTTAAAAGTTTTGAGTCGAAATATGAACAACATAGGCAAAAAAAATATGCACAGTTTTAAACATGTTTTAAAACTGTCTTTGTTTTAGAAATATGGTGTATGACGAAAACTTTTTCATTAACTAAGCATTAAGTAATAATAGCATAAAAACAAAAAAGTGTTTTTTGTACTTCGTTGACTTTATATTTATATAAAATATTAAAAACTTATTTATATATTTTAAAACATATTTTCTTGAAGTTAGAAAGATATATGAGTATTAATACATTTGTAACAACTTACCGAAGCAGTTGCACTTTTTCTAACTTTCCTACAGCTTCCTGTATAATAAAGTCGTCTAACAAACGACCATAAAAATTTAATAGCTCTAGTGAATAATTTACCAAAATCTGTAAGAGCTATAAGAAAAAGGGGAATTCCAACTATAGCATATACAATGGTTAAAGCTCGACCAGTGGTAGTAGAGGGGTAGAGGTGACCATATCCTAAAAAGAAGAAGAATATTTTAGTACATTCACAAAGTACTTTAAAAATACTGGTCGAGTTGATGGCTATATATAAATATAATAACTGCAAAAGACTGATGTGTTTTGTTCACACTTATCACAAATGCATGTATTGAGGAGAAAAGTAGGTACTTTAAAAATGTGTTAAGCGTTTAATGCCTAACTGAGCGGTTTCGACTTACAAAGTCATCTTCAGAGCTATGGTCAAAATTTAAAAAGCACCACTGTCGAAGAGGGATACCTTTTTTTTTTAAATACAAAATTTTTTCTTCAAAATTTAAAAAACTTTCCAAAGACGAACTTGTTACTTAAAAAAAAGTTTCCAAAAAAGAGACAACACACTAAATACTTCATAAAAAACACATTAAAATTTTTGGTTATGGTACAGGTGCATCCATCCATTTGGATATAGTTGAGCCGAGACTGGCGACGAAAATGTTCAAAAATGATGATGAGTCATATAGGTAAATTTTCTATATACTAAATATTCCTAACATCAACCTATAAGCTTTATTTACTTGAGTTTACAATTTATTTCCATTGCAATACAATTTATTGCTATTAACACTGACATTGCTATTTTATCTCGATAGAGGTCGCTATTAGCATTATTGTTGCATGATTTTCTTAGTAATGGTTACCTCGATGGTACGCGTTGGTTCAATTCACCATGTGAGCACAAAAAAAAAATGAGGCAGAACTGCTGCAACCAATCAAGAGATGGCTGGTTAGCTGAGTCTGGATACTTGCAGCAATTCGGTCACATTCTGGCGAGAATAAAACCATAGTATATAAGACCAATATACACCAGGGTGTGTGAGGGCAATATACACTTAAGAATGCACACCCCAACACACGCACACAAAGTAGTAGTTTAGCATGTAGTAAAAAATATAAAAAACCAAAAAAAAAAACATATACACGGGGTGTGTGAGAGCCGTATACACTTGGGAATACACACTGCATAGTTAAGTTAGCATAGTAGTCGTAGTTAGAAAAAAAAAAACAAAAAAACCGCTCACTGTCTAAACCAAACCACGTCTTCAACCGAACATCGAATGTCATGTGAATGCTATTTCGTCACAAAAAAAAACCAAAATCAAAATATATAAAAGGCCCGTCAGGCCTTCTATACCAGCCGTTAGGCATAGGCCCCTCGGGCAGATCGTATGCAGATATCGCGAATCCGAGTACCGAGGGCATGTGCGGCATACATGGGCTCGGTGGCCGGACCCACTCGGATGCTCAGCCGGCGAAGAGAATAAAATTTATTTAGAGAGTTATCAGTCCAGGCTGATAGCTTTCTGTTCGAAATACACGCGTTTTTCTTTTTTTATGGACACCAGTCCCAATGTCAAGTTAAAGTAACTTCAATAGAGTCAGTGAAGTAAATAGGGAGAAAAGATGATATGTGTGCTACCCCTACAGTTAGGTGGCTTAATCACAGTCGATACAAACAGAGGGTGTTCCATTACCCAAGACATTCAAAGTTACTTTTAGATCATAAGCTTCCTCACGTAAGTCACACGATGAGGAGGGGTGGAGGAAAAGCCTGGGGGTCAGGAAGGTACCACTTCAATAGAGAAGTGTGACCAGTTTGATCTTCGGACATATGTGTGTGTGTGTGTGTGTGTGTGTGTGTGTGTGTTCAATTTACCGTTATCAAGTATTCTAAAAAAGTTAATAAGAAGCGCTCCTAAGAAGAAAATAATTCTTCCACTAGATATTTAAGGAGATATTGGACATTATACTACATTTATAGAATAAATTAACCTTCCAGCGGGCGCGGTATTGATCCTACTACTCAACTACTTTCAAGATTTCGTAAAGTATTCTTAGTTACATCTGTTTGTTCGTCCCGCTTTTCTCAAATGACTTATTTGAGGATAATTAAGACGCAAATACCGCGTCGTTATACGATTTATTTGTTTTATTAGTGTCAAATTTATGGTTTTCCGTGCAGCAGCGCGCCCGACGAGGTAAGCTAAATTTTTTTATTTTAATTTTTAACTGTTTTTATTACTTTTTATTTAGTAAACATGTTTTTTGTGATAAAAGGTGGTCTAAAATCTTAAAGGTAATTGTAGTAAATTATTAATTGTAAAAAAATTCTAAAAAATATTTGACGGTCACAAAGTTTCAAGAGTTGGCTGATAATTTGTCAGATGTCGAGAATATAGTAGACTTTAGCAATTAATAGTAATGCGAGATTAAAGAAATTATATAACAGTGACTTCGAACTATCCGAAAAAAAAGATTTTCAAAATCCAGATTCTATGGAAATCCAGGAGTTTTAATATTTATGCTATAATCTGTAAAAATTGTGTACTTACTTAACTAAAGAAAGAGGAATATTAGGAAAAATATATTTTTTTACGAATACGATTTTTTGGGTACTTTTTTGAAAAAAATTATTTGATTTAACCCTTTAAGTATCTCTTGTATAACCTTGGTATAATACCACACATTTTCGCCAGAGTAAATGAGTAGTTTAAATCCGATTTCTACCTATTTACATGTATACCTGTATTTTAATAAGTCATGCATAGATGGCTCTGATATCGGATCGTTTACTTAACTTGTAAACATTGTATAAATATGATATCTTTGTAAAATTACCTAACCTTACTTCAAACTTTCCTCCAAAATATAAATATTTATAACCATCACAATCAGAAGATCAGAAAATATTTTCCACATTACCCCAACATGCATGTTTTTTCAGATGTCCGAAAACTATTCTGATATACAGTATTGGAAGGGGTGCCTAAAACTAAACAGTTAGCCAACATATTACATGAAATAACGGATAATCAAGCTGAACATTCCGAGATTGAAGGGGACTCAGATGCTGAGGATGTAGTAGAACCTGACACACCATCAGAAAGATCTTCTAGTAGAAGTTCTTCTACAATATTGTCGTCTACTTCGTTTGGAAGTGGTACAGCCAAACAAGACATAGTAACTTACTACAAGCCTCTACGTAGAAAACGTAAAAATTCTATAATTAACGATCGTTTAGAACATGGGGATTCCGATTATTCTGTAGCAGACAGAGATTACTAGCCCAAAAAACCCTCTTAAACCAAAATAAGAATGTTTTATCATCAAGTGAAGATAAAGCAACTTTAGATATTACCAATGATTGTAAGGGGTGGTCTAAAGAACAAAGAATACCGATTGAATTTAAAAATTGTAATTATGCAGAATTCAAGGGTTCGAAAGTGATACCATCTTCTGAATACCCAGTAAGTTTCTTTAATGTTTTTTTCAATGATACCTTACTATAATACATTGTAGAACAGTCAAATGTATGCTGTCTAAGCCAACAAAAATTTAAATTTTTGTCCTTCAAAGAATTGAAAGTTTTCTTGGAAATTTTAATTCTAATGGGATTTAATAGTTTACCTTCTATCAAAAAATACTGGTCTTCAGATTAAAAGTTTATAATGAAAGGGTTACTTTAAAGAGATTTCTCAAAAATATTAAGATTTGAATGATAACCAACAAATGCCAGCCAGATTAACTCGGGAATTTGACAAGTTATACAAAGTAAAACCTCTTATTAAACAATTTAAAAAAACCTTTATGGAATCTTTTTCTCCAAGCAGAAGCATTTCAGTTGATGAAAGCATGCGTGCCTTTAAAGGAATGACTACTTTGGGAAAGAGGGGTATAAAAATATGGGCAATGGCATGTGCTGAAACAGGCTACCTCATCAATTTTAAGGTATATCAAGGTAGAAAACATGAACGGAATAACGAATATACTCTAGGGCCAAGGGAAAGAGTTATACTGAATTAAATAAAGTGCTGGAAAAAAGGGGACACTGCTTGTACTTTGACAATTTTTTTTACCACACTTCCTCTTATATATATGGGCGATGTTGCTCGGTTTGACCAACAAATGCAGGCATACTCAGTAGCTTGCAAATGTCGTTGATGGTGGATGAAGTTATTTTATTACCTTTTTAATGTACCCATAGTAAATTCTTACATTCTTTATAAAGAATCTCTTTGGCAAAGTAATAGTAAAAAAGCAATACCTTGAATATAGATCGCGAAGAAAATGCCAGCAGAGCTCAAACCCGGGATTACAGAAAAGCAGTGATATAGAGTACGTAGATTGTACACTAACTTTGTGCTTGGATTGTCTTAAACCATATCTTTGAAATTCCTGAACTATAATTTCAATTATTATATTTTTGTTTGTGTATTAGTATTTTTGTATTCTTTAAAGTCCTATACCTATTATTGATCCACATTTTATCATTTGGTACACCCTATGTAACAGAAAAACTAGCATGAAAATTATTTGTTGATTGAACTCCGGTACAACGGTTGACCAGCATTTTTTTTTATAGAAAAAACAAAAATCTTTGAAAAAAGTTCATCATAATAAACTTGCGGCTTAAAGGGTTAACTATTTAAAGTTTATAATTATTTACAACATTTTACTAAGGATAAATCTGTATATTTTTATCCACTCTTGTGATTTTTAAAAGCGCGCCCGCCCGAGGGTTAAAGACCTTCTAAAACAATCTAATTGTCAGATTGCTTTAGCGGTCGTACCGGTACCACCCGGTACTAAAGGTAAAGCAGTTGTACCAAATAATATTTCTAGGAAATGTTTGGACAACCGATGATAATACAGATAATTCAGGTATCCTGCCTTGTTTTTATATTCATAATAATGACACATAAGTGAAAGTCTGAAGTTTACTTTTTAAAAAATATATTTATTCAAAATATATAATTATTATTTATTACATATACAGGGTGGTGAATCGTCAAAAGGACCATAGGAAACTAAATAGGAAATTCTAAATTGTTGAATTCCTGCTTCCCTATTTATTTTATACCAAAAGTCAAGAAAAACTATTTGTAGAGGACTGAAATATGTATCGAAAACAAATGTTAAAATTGTTCTACGAATTAAACGTATTCCAAAATTTTGCAAGAATATAATACATTTTTCAGGCCACCCCTTAAAGTCAGGCCACATGCGGTGCAAGAATGTGTATGACATGTTGCGTTTGGTCATATGGATGTTTCTGATATTTGATAATATTTTAATTGCCAAAATTTTTATTACGTGATTTATTGTTTAAAAAACAATAAAGTTGATTAAAAAGTGTACTCAGTCGAGAAGAAAGTAGCAATAATAAAAGCTTTTTATTCAGGCAATAGTGCGCAAATTGTCAGTTTTTTATTTAGCGTGATATATCCCAATAGACCAATTCGAAGTCATTCAATAATTACAAATTGCAATTACTTTCAAGGATTTTACATAACTTTGAAAATACTGGGACCGTGATTTCTAATTGTAATTGTACAAACAATATTGCTGATGTACCAAGAAATTTAGAAAATCAAAATGAAACAAATCTATTAACAGCAGTTGTAGAAAATCCTAGAATAAGTTCCCGGACCATTGCAGACCAGTTTAATATTCATAATTCCACGGCTTTAAAAATTTTGAAAAGGAATAAATTCCGGTCATATAAATCTCAATGTCATCAAGAACTAAGAGAAGGAGCTGCTGAGCGGCGAGCGGAATTTTGTTATGAAATTTTAGAGAGGGCTAATGCAGACAGACAATTTTTAAAAAACTCTGACTAATGTTAAGACGAGAATTTTACAATCGAATGAGATTCTGCTTAGTACAAAATGGCTTATTGTTTGAACATTTGTTATATTATAATAATACAAAGTATTATTTATTGTTTACTAGTAGTAGTAGTATTTGTGAAAATTTGCTGTTTATAATTTAATCATAAAATAAAAATATTGACAACTCAAATATTGTCAAATATCAGAAACATAAATATGACCAAACGCAACATGTCATACACAATATTGCACCGCGTGTGCCCTGACTTTAAGGTGTGGCCTGAAAAATGTATTATATTTTTGCAAAATTTTGAAGTAGGCTTAATTCATAGAACAATTTTAACATTTGTTAATACAGATTTCAGTCCTTTACAAATAGTTTCTTATGACTGTTGATGCAAAATAATTAGGGAAGCAGGAATTCAATAATTTAAAATTTCCCATTGAGTTTACTATGGCCCGTTTGGCGATTCACCACCTGGTACACATAGTGAATCTAAATTAATTTATGAAGTTTATTACTGGTGTGCAACATTACCAAATTGTTTTTAGTGTAAAATTAAAAATTGTTTTTGGCTATCCATATGAGCAAAAAATAATCTTTAAGTATTACTTACTATTTTTTTCGTCTTTAAATTATATTTATTTCATTATGTTTATCTAAATTTCTCTAAGAATATCTGAATATGAATTTATATACGAAAAAAAAACCAATTTTCAAAAAGGTCAATAACCAACCTTATTTATGGAACAATTAGTTAATTAACATCTTAACAACTGTGCTTTAGTCACGGGATGTGTCAAATTGATTTGTGATAAGGCACAAAGCGAGAATTGTAGGAAGGTGGTCACCTCGGCGTAACATATAAAAAATTGAATAAAGCAACTAAAAAAAAAGATCTATTGCAAACTCCAATATTAATACAGTGTGAAAACCACTTATGGAATAAAATTATTTCTGTCCTTGTTTTAAAACATTATAATAACGCCGAGACCTGTCGACATTAATATAAAAATGTGAGCTTTTTAAACATAAATTTAAATGTATAGAGTGATTGACGCAAGCCTAGCATAGCCCATAAGCTTTATGTTTATGGAACACACTGTATATTTGTATATTTTTAAAAACTATTAATAAACTGATCTCAACGAACTATATAATATAGAGTATATTATGAGTAATATAGGATGCATTTCACTTCTTAAGTAATTATAAACTGTGGAAACCACTCACAGAATTAAATTGTTTGTGTTCTTTAAATTCACTTTGTATTATTTATAATAGACTCTACATAATATTGTTTGACAGTGACAGTTGTTATGTAAGCTAATAATAGTCTTGTTTTAAAAATAATTTAAACTTCGTTTTAGACTAAAAGTGAGTTTTTTCAGAAAACGTGCCGATTAAAGCAAAGTGCTTGTGAAAAACAAGCTTTTTATTGTGATATTTTTCATCACATGCATGTTTGGAAGTTCATTTGCATAAAAATCAAATAAAAAAATGAGCCGCTAAAGAAATTTGTCAATGGAGGAGGCAGTGCGAGCATCGACTCTCTTAGATGAAGGATAGTCAATGTGATACGTTGCAGGTGTGTTAGGAAGACATCATTCCAGCATCAGTCACAAGGTTAGGCGATATATTGAAACGGTCGTACAATCGAAGACCAGGGCAAGGGCGAAAACGTTGTAAAAATCAAATTGATGATCGTTTTTTGAGACAACGTGCTATCAGAGACAGAAGAGTCACCAGCAATTTGCTAAAAAATGAACTAGGAGATGTTCAAAATGTCGCGATATCATCTCGAACAGTTAAAAGACGTTTACATAAAGCAGAACTGAGCAACCGGAAACCGGCCAAAAAACCCTTGCTTACCAGAGAACACAGGGTTTAGAAATTGAATTTTGCAAGATTGCATCAAAATTGGACCATCGATGAATGGAAACGAGTTCTTTTCTCCGATGAGACTAGAGTAAGCCTAAAAACTCCAGATGGCCGTAAGCGTGTCTGGCGAAGGCGAGGAGAAAGGTTTGCTAGCTGCAATATCTCTCCTAAAGTACCTTTTGGTGGTGGCTCTAAAATGTTTTGGGGAGGAATTTGTTTTGAAGCTCGTACGGAGTTGGTCCCCATACGTACTAGGTCTATGAATGCTCATTATTACTTAGACAACATTATTGTCGAACATGTAATGCCTTTTGCTCCGTTTCTTGGACCTAATTTTTTATTTATGCAAGACAACGCTCGTCCTTATGTGACTCGACAGGTTATTGGCTACCTAAACGATGTTGATATTCCATTAATAGAGTGGCCACCTACAGTCCGGACATGAAGCCTATAGGGCATCTATGAGACTATCTCAAAAAAAAGATTCGCAGTCGTAGACCCCCTATTGCCAATCACAAACAACTCATTGAGGCCGTCATTGAAGAATGGGAGAATATTCCGCAGTCTTTTGTTGAACATTTGATGTCGAGCATGCTTCAACGCATAAATGCAGTCATAAGAAGTAGAGGAGGGCCTACACAGTATTAGTGTTGATCCAGATGCATTTTATTGTGTTACTTTACTGATTTTTTTCTTTTTGCAATTTGGAGTTATGCTAGCTTATTTACGTATTTCCAGCAAAAACAAATTTTTAAAGAAACAATAAGACAAATTAAGATCATGATAAACTCATGTTGGACTTATTTGTAGGTGTTTATTATTATTTCCATGTAACTTAGTTTTATTGAAATTATACTTCTATACTAACGGTCGGCGTTGGAAATTTGCATGGGAGTAAATCTGTACAACCATTACATATGTAAGATAATGAGTAAGAGAGAGACATAAGATATATTTTCTCTCTCTTCCTCTCTCGAGAATAAAAATGTTCCTTTTGTATATATATATTTAATATTATAAATATATTATATTATATATAATATTATATATATAATATAATATATATTAATATTCTTATTTATGTGATATGTTTTGTATTATTTATTAAATGTTCATAATTATTTTAGGCTTTTGTATTTCAAAATAATCACTGTATGACAGACAACAACTGTCAATTTTAAAATCCGTTAGTATCATGTCTAATTGTCAAATCTTTTACATGTTTGGTTCATACGCTGGTGTACGTGAGTTCGAATCCCAATATGAATTTCCTTTTTTATTTTTGAAATATTTAAAAACCTCGTGTTAATGTTATTAAATATATGTAATATACGCAAAAATGTTCAATTTCAAAATAAAATGAAAATTTACAACATAATCCCAGTTGTTGGTTTTTTATTTTTATCTTCGTAAAGTAAGTTATGTATATTGGCAGTTTTAAATACTTATGAATATTGCATTTTAATTTGTATTGTATTATTATATTGAATTATGTTGCAGTGTATTGTATTGTAATTTTTATATTAATAACAAAATAAACAATGAATTTTACTGCAGAGTATGTGTAAAAAAATTTTTTTGCATTCAACTCCTTTTGTACATATATGAAAATAAAAATATATACTTATTTTCATTAAAATATTGATACAACCCTTCATTTACTATACTCCTATTACAAATCAAATGTTTATATACAGCAAACGATGCACCATATACCTATATACCTAATTATTTTTCTCTTTCTGCTCTCTCTTACCTATAGCATTAAATATGTAATGATTGTGCAGATTGACTCCCATATAAATTTGTAACGGCGAACGCGTGTATAGAAGTATAACTTCTACCGGCAGTCCCACTGGACTGCCACACCCGTTTTTTTGTGTTCATATTGTAAATATTTAGATTAATTAAAGTGGTGCGTTAATTTTATCCAGGAGTTTAGTTTGTTCTCAAGATACAAACATTATTATATTAAACAAATTTAGTTTTTTGTTACTTGGTGAAAACTTCATGTAATTAAGAAGAAGAATTAAGAAGAAGAAGATTGACAGAATCGTAAACAAAGAAACAAACTGTAAAAACCCTTACTGAAAATGTACAACATGCCCAAAAACTAAATAAACGTAGTTAACATTGATCCACATTATTGGGCGAATATATAAAACAAGCAGTAACTAAAGCAGTTAGCAAAAACTTACAACCAAAGGAAAAAACATAAAGATTAGATGACTGAATAAATACTTTTTTTATTGAGTACAATAAATTCAATAAAAACAAAAAAATTGGAACAGTAGGTGGTACTGTAGACTACTGTTGTCTTTATTTTTAAAATTTAAATAATATTTTTAAAAATTTTTGATCAACATCAACTACACAGAAAGGGATAAGACTTAGGCCAAATAGATCTATAAGAAAGATATACCAAAATAAACAGTTGAGTCCATGGTTCTTTATCCTTGCGTCAATAATATCTGGCGAGATAAAACACATACGTTTTATCTCGCCGTTTATTTCATGTCTTCCATGCATGAAACTTAAGACAAATCAGCTAATAGGCGGTAGCCTATTATTAAATGAAGACACATGCTATTTTTATGCACGCTTTAGATTCAATATATCAAAAGGAGATAGGTTCAAATAAGACGCTTTGGGAAGTTTTCAGATTTTAAGTACAATTTGTGGCATTTCTGGTTTGTTTATTTGTGGCTGTCAATTTGTTTGATTTTTTGCTGTTTTTTTTTTATCCTGTTTTTGCATTTAGAAGTTATTTATATTACACACACAGATGTTTTCACAATTAATTTTATATTAGAGTTCGAAATTTTATGCGAAGTGTATGTTACTATTTTGTCACTAATTTACATAAGAAAATAACCTCATTCACACAGTTAAGAAATGGTTTTGTTTAACTTTCCGCAAAAGTGAAAAAAATGACAAAAAGAAAAATTTTTTTTAGATTTTTTGTAGAGAAACTCTTACACCACAAGCAGATGAACCCGTTTTAAATTTAATCGAGTACTTTGAATTAGAAAAAATGAATAGAGGACCGTTGGAACCGTTGCCATCTATTTAAGAGCTATAATAAGTACAATTTATAAATGCATACATAATATTACATACATAAAACATATTATTGATATTATTTATTTGCCAACTTAAACAGAAGACATAGTATTATAAACAGAGTACAATAGAGAAAGATGAGAACAAAATAACATTGAAGAAGAATGGAATGTCATCCAAACGACAATTACAAATATGGCAAAGGAAACATCAGGTGAAAACTCAAGCAAAAGAAACGAGGAATGGTTTCATGGCAAGGAAAAATATAGCTAGATAGAAATGTCTACAAAGGGATTCCCGATTGAATAGAAGGGCATATGAAGAACTCAGAAAAGATGCAAACAAATATGCAGAAGGAAAAAGAGAGAAATGTTGAATAGAAAAATACAGATTATAGATTATAATAACAGAAGAGAGACTAGAAATTTTACAAGGAAACCAAGCAATACACCCAAGGATATAATATTACAAGATAAACAGTTTGCAAGGACAAAAATGGGGCAAATATCAGCGAGAAAGAGGAAATAATATAAATGTGGAAGGAGCATTTTCAAGAGCTGTTAAACCCAGAAAAAGAACAAAACGAATATGGAGAAATAATTCACCACACAACAGAACAACTAGTTGAGCAACCAACATTGGAAGAAACGATTAACGTCATAAAACATCTAAAAATAACAAAGCACCTGGCACAGATGGAATAACTGCAGAACTGATGAAGAATGGTGGACTTGTGCTATGTTATAAACTAATCGACCGCATATGGACACTAGAAGCCATCCCAGAAGACTGGAAAGTATGAATCATACTTCCTATGTACAAAGGGGAATACAAACGACTCTGCAAAAATTATAGGGGCATAACAGTTTTAAATGTCGTCTACAAGATATTATCAGAACTTATATACAGCCGCGTGGAATTGTTTTCGGAGGAAATGATTGGTGAATACCAATGTGGCTTCAGACCAAAGAGGTCAACTATAAACCAAATACATATGTTAAGAGGTATACATGAAAAATGTATTGAATACAACATACCTATTTACAACTTGTATATCGATTTCAAACAGGTGTTTGATGGAGAAGATCGACAAAAGATGTTAAACCAACTGTCTATGTTAGGGGTTGGTTAGGTTGGTTGGTTATAAGTTTAACCCAATAAGTTGGTTAAACTTATACGAGTGACTCTGGAGGGTTCCAAATCTATAATGAGAATAGATGGAGATTTAACGCAGGCCTTTGGTATTAAAAATGGAGTTAGACTAGGTGATGCTTTATCAACAACACTTTTTAATCTAACTTTAGAAGCTGTTGTTAGAAAATTGAATATAAACGGCTGTATTAATACAAGATCAATGCAAATATGTGCATATGCGAATGATGTTGCCATAATAAGCCGCAACAAAAAGGTTATAGATTAAGCGAAAAAGTTATAGAACTGAAACCAGAAGCTGCTACGTTTGGGCTACACAAAACAAAATATATGAAGTGCACAAAATCAAATCAACATGAGAATCTGAAGGTAGACAACCATATCTACAAATATGCCTCCACTTTTCCCTACCTAGGCTCAATAATAAATGACAACAACAACATCAATTAAGAAATATAAGTACGGATTCTTAGCGGTAATAAGTGCTTTTATGCATACAAAGACTTAATGAAAAGTAAGTTACTGAATCGTGAGTCTAAGCTTAGAATCAACAAAACAGTAATTAGACCAGTCGTTACATATGGATGTAAAACGTGGACACTCTCAACCACTGATGAAAATCAACTGAGAATTTTTGAGTGCAAAATACTAAGGAAGATATTTGGATCAACCCAATGCAGCGATGGTTCGTGGAGAATTAAAATGAACCACGAGCTGGATGAACTAATGCAGAGCGCAGATATTGTTAGATTTGTAAAGTCACCAAGACTAAACTGGCTTGGTCACCTAGAAAGAATGCCAAATAATCGAGCCGTAAAAGTAGTCCAGAGATGGAAGCCCCAAGGAAACAGAACAAGAGGAAGGTCCCGTAAAAGATGGATAGGCGTCGTAGAGAGGGATCGTCAAACCATGAACATCAGGCAGTGGCGAAGGAAAGTATACGACAGGGCAGAATGTAAGAACATTGTTAAGCAGGATAAGACACACAAAGGGTTGTAGCGCCATTAGAAGAAGAAAAAACAGAGTATTTATAATTAGGAACTTTATATATATTTTTTTAAATATTAATTAAAAATGTTGATATTTTAACTTTGTTTTAGAGGATAGCAGCTGCACTTATATTGGGAAGCAGACCTCGTTTAAAAACGAAAACTGATTCACTTGAATGCAATATAATGGCAATTCGAAATATAATATATAATATGTACGAAAAAAATAAGTAAGCCAACTTTCTGTAAATAATTACGAGGCAACTTAACATGTTAGTAATAAATATTAAAATAGATAACTTTTTATAGAATCATATAATCGATAAAGCGTTGATCAATGAGCTGCAGGCTAAAGAAATTGTTTCTACAAGTAAAACATCTTTGAGTAGAATATTCAAAGATTTTGGCTTAATATTCCAAAAAGATGATAATCAAAGAGCTTTAATTGAAATAACTCATAAGCGTGTTCATTACGTGCAATGAGAAGAGTGCTATGTACAAGGGATTTAAAATTGGAACTAAGAGTAAGGTTGGAGAGGTGCTATGTTTTTTCGACTTTGTTTTATGGAATGGAATCTTGGACTTTAAATGCGACATCAATGAAAAGTAAAGTAAAGTTCGTGTAACCTTCTGGCTAAGGTCTAGTGTTAGGGTTTTCAGGTCGCGCAAGCGCCCCTAACATGACTTAACGACTACTTTCGTAGCCGGGACCGACGGCTTTACGTGCCCTCCGAAGCACGGTGGCAGCTCAGATAAATTAGATATTGAAAATTTTGTCGGTGCCGGGATTTGAACCCGGGCCCTCTAGCTTGTTAAGCCAGTAACATAGCCGCTGAGCTACGGCTGCCACGACATCAATGAAAAATTTGGAATCATTCGAGCTATGAGTGTATAGAAGAATTCTGAAAATATCGTGGACAGAACCATCGCAAACAAAGAGGTTTTGAGAAGGATGAATAAAGAAATAGAAATTTTAAATACAATTAAAACAAGAAAGTTGGAATATCTCAGACATATTACACGTCGAGAGAAACACTTTTCACAGCAGCCGTCTAAAAAATCCGAATAGCTATGATGATTGCCGACCTCCGCCGCGGAGATGGCACTTGAAGAAGAAGACATTAGTGCATATCCACGAAAAGTTGTATTTTTACATTAAACGTGAATTTTTTATATGGAAAATAAAATGATGTCGTGGCAGCAGACGTGTACATAAACCAGGTGGTTATAATGGAGGAAAACTTATTGTGGTCCATGCCGATTCAGCAAAAGTTTTTATTTCAGACGCCAATTTGTTATTTTGTTCCAAATCCTTAATTGCAAATTATCACGGCGAAATGAATGGTACAATATTTACTAAATAAATAAGTACACAATTATTAATGTCTAATTAAGAAAACCCATTTTAATTGTTATTGAAAACGAACCCACCGATACTGAAATCATGAATAAACAATCTTCCGCTAAATAGGTAAAATCAGACATTACAGATTGGTTAAAGAAATACAATGTTACTTTTGCTGAATATCAGTAAAAACCAGAACTGTTATAATTGGTCAAGACGAATCGACAAGAAAATATAAGTAAAAGGTTATATATATTGTAGACGAATTAATACGTGAATATGAACAGGATGTGCTTAGATTGCCACTGTATCACCTAGATTTTATATCCAATTAGTATGGGCAGATTGCAAGACTTACTGTAATACAATATTTTGGCAGAGATGGATATAGAGACAGAAATGTTTTAAGTATGTGGAAGGAAGCAATTCATTCAAAAAGTGTAACGATGTCACCTGGGCAAAGTGTGCAGAATATACTAAAAAATGAATTAAACAATAGTTTATTAGAGAAGAAAGATGTGTAATATTAATATCGAACCTGTAATAATTAACAATAAAGGTAACAGTCCAGATTCTGGAGGTAATGGAGATATGAGAAACGAAAAACATACGTTTAAAATCTTGCAAGAATATTATTTGAGCTAAATGTTTCATTCTTTAAATAATTTTACTGTTACCTATAACATTAACACACTGTAAATATTATTGTTCATTTAATTATATTTTTTTTATAATTTTTTTATTTATAAGTATATTAATCACTAATGATATTAAAAGAATTTATTAAGCTATTTCAAATGTAGCTGTAATTCTGCACCAAAATTTTAAGGTAAAGATAACATTTTACATTCTATTTATTTGATAAGGTTAAATTTTATAATAGAATCCGTGATCGGAGCAGTAGCCACTTTCTGTCTCTTGCTGTTGTGTGGAGTAGATTTCCGACTTATTTCGTATGCTTTTAATGATGACGCACGAGTAAAGAACCATGGACCAAACTGTATAAATCAAACTAAACAATAATACGGAAATATAAATTTAACTTGACTGAAAAAGTATTATTTTATAAACGAATTATGTGGCTTACCAATAGTTGTGACAATAGTCAAAGCATACACAACGCTGTTTAAAAAACTCCAGGATCGTTGCCCACTGTAAGAGGTCATTCCGGCTTCATGAGCTGCGTGCAGTTCTTCTTCAAATGTTTTCAGCTTATTTCGAAACAACGATTTCCAATCATCCTCTCTTAAGTTATGGCTTTTGGACCAAAGTAAATCAATAAAGTCTCGTTTAACTCTTTTAACTCCACATTTGTAAAAATTTTCAAATCTCCCTTCAGTATATTTAAAGATAAAGCCAGCTGCACCACAAAACATCATTATTAAAAACAGTTCGAACATGCATTTATTCCACAAGGTTTTTATCTTTTTGTATTCAGTTTTCATTTCAACTTTGTATAATCTGTAGGCTCTGAAGATTTCAAATATTGAATAGAACCTTAGTATTTTGTATAAGTCTCTTAATTTTACTTCTGGAAGGCGTACAACTGTTTTTCTTGAAACTACGCTTAGTGTTCTAGGATCAAGTATTTCCACTACCTTTGAAGAGTATACAGGTTTTTTTCTATGACGAAGTCCTGATGGCGACTCTCGTCTTAACGCTTTAGCTTTTTTAATTATAGGACCTGAGAATTCAATATCTTGTATGGTTGTATGTAAGCTAGAATCTGAATATTTTCGTAGTCTCTCCATAATCATATCAGACTCAGAATATTTCCTAGGTTTTTCTTGTGACAGTTGTTCAATTTGCTCTCCATTTTGAACATGTTTATTAAACTCTTGATCTACTATTTTATTTGGTGCAGATTGGCTTCTTTTCGCTACTTCCTTATCTTTTCTAAATCTCTCCCTACCTTTTATTGCGGCATTTGTTATGCTTTTCTTAGTTTTGTTAAATATTGCAACCATTTCATCCTGTGCCAAATCCGATAAACTTTTCTTTCTAGCAGCATTTGTTTCTATGGCCTTAAGTTGCGCCTCAAACTTTTTAAGTTTAGTTCTAAAACTGTTATTTCTACTAACATTGTTGCTTTTGTTGCTATCTTCGACAGAAGGTGTATCTGTTTCACTCAAATTGTGTTTTATTAAACTTTTGTTTCTTTTCGGCCTACGTGGTCGTTCGGGTGTTTTCGGTTTCGGCTCGACTGGCTCTTCGTCTGAAGTGAATTTTTCATCCAAGTGTCTTACCGGTGTAGGATCTCGTCTTGTCAAGCTAGTACTTCGCTTCTTTGTAAATCTTCGTCGTCTTCTGGCAATTGTATCACTATGCACTTGTTCTTCTGTGAGTAGGTTTTTAATTTTGTCGATATCGATCTTTTCGGATTCATTATTAACACCATTCACTTCACTTTTCTCGCGAGATGTTGGCATGGAATCCATGCTTGCCGACCGACTAAATTTATATAAATAGAATCAAGAGCGAGGAGATGTGTGTCGACTGGAAGTTATTTCGGGTAAATATCGCAATGCGGTGGCATCAGGTGGTCCGTTTCATTGCGTGCATTGTAGAGGGAACTACTGTGTAGATATTTTAAAATAGTGTAGAAATAAGTTCGCGTTAAATATACAGGGCGCTGCAATTGTGATAAAAAATCTACTTCTAAATAAAAATAAATATAATTGCAGAATTTTAAAGACAAATTAAAGCCCAAGATAAGATAAAATAACGAAAAGATATAATAGCGTATTAACTTAAATAATATTGATAAAAATATACACTGAAATAATCCATAATTTGTAATAATAACAAACATTAATATACTGTTAAGTATTGATAGATTAAAATGCTTATTTATAATTAAATAATATCTACCACATGAGATTATTAAATCCATATAAGGCAGCTGCTACATTGTTTATTCTATATCTGCACTGAATATTAATATACATTCATTGAATAAAATGACATGAAAAAATATTCTTCTTCCTCTTTATAAGCAATTCTACTTATTCATTAGCGGATTAATACCTCTATGGAAGGTTGTTACTTCATCTTTTGCTCGGTCGTTCGATACTTTTTCTGCCGATTGGTGATATATCTCTTGGTATTTTTACGACATCGGTCTCCCCTATTCCGCTTATGTGGTTATTCCATTATTTTTTTTTCTATTTAGTGTTCATTCGTTTATACACTATATATTACATTTTTTCTAATGTCCTCACTTATCATTCGATCTCTTAACGTGTTTCCTGTAATTATTCTCAGCACTTATCCCCGCCGTTTCCTGTAGCCTTTGTGTTATGGCTGTGTCGGGTCTTGTTTCTGAGGCATGTGTCATTATTGTTTTTACGCTAGCTTTACAAATTCTTGACTTCATCTCAGTGTCAATGTCGTGTTATTAAGGCAGCCTCCCAATTTATATGCTTTTTGTACTTGCTCTCTTACTTTTTTGTCCAGGTTTCCATAGCTGGATATTTTAATTTCAATCTGTTTTATTTCCAATACTCCATAGCTGGACAGTGTAATTTCCAGGTATTTTATTTCCCATTACTTGTTCAATACTGATGCCATCAATTTCTATTTTACATCTGGTTGGTTCTTTGCTGACTACTATTGTTTTAGTTTTCTGAGAGGAGATTGTCATATTAAACTCTTTTGCTCTTATATTAAATCTGTGTAACAGTCTTTGCAGACTATCTTCATCTTGGTCTGTGTAATAGAGTATTTTGACTTCTTTGTTCCCCATTCTGTATTCTCTTCCTTTGTTAACGATTTTGATAATTTCATTTATAATTAAATTAAAGAGCATAGTGCCCAATGAGTGCCCTGTCTTGTTCCGCTGCATATTTCTATAGGTTCTGTAAGTTGTCCATCTATCTGACTTCCATTTTGTTGTTCTGGTATATGCTTTCAATAGTTTTTTAATATTTAGGAGAATTTCTCTATTAGATTTGATTGTCATCCGATCTTCCCGAGACTGTTTGCTGAATTAACCTTAATGCGACATTGGTAACACCAATCGATCTTCAGCAGTTAGGTCGTAGATTTGTTGCGATACTTTGATAAAAGTCTTCGACTAGGTTTCTTATTTCATCTTTATTATATTTTACTTCATTATTTTTATCTTTTATTTGAGTTATTTATGTTTTTAGATGTGTTAAAGGATTTCATTACTTCAGTATTTTTGTTGTCCTTTATAATTGTTTTTACGAGTGACGTGTTATAATTTAAATGACTTTTACTTTTTTCTGACTTGTGTATTTAGTTTTGTATGTTCTGATGTTCCTTTTTTTCGTGCATCACCTTTATTTCATAAAGTTGTTTGTAAATTGTGATAATTTGCTGTTTTTTGGTTTCTTTGGGATACATATTTCATTTATACTGGTTGTAATGTCAGTTCGAATTTAGTTCATTCAGTTCCATTTCTTTCAGTTTACATATCAACTTAAGTCTTTTCTTCAGGTATTCCACATATTTGTCCTTCTTCTTCTTTAAGTACAATCTCCGCGACGGAGGTTGGCAATCATCATGGCTATTCTGATCTTAGATGCTGCCGCTCTGAATAGTTCAATTGATGTGCCTCCGTACCATTCCCTCAAGTTACGCAACCATGAGATTCTTCTCCTTTCTACACTTCTCTTGCCCTGGATTTTCCCTTGTATAATTATTTAAAGTATGTTGTATCTTTCATTACGCATAATATGCTCCGGTATTGCAGCTTTCGTGTCTTGATGGTTTCCAATATTTCCATTCTTTTGTTGGCTTTTCTCATGACTTTGTTGTTTGTTACATGCTCGGTCTATGATATTTTCAGGATTCTTCTATACACCCATAGTTTAAATGCTTCCAACTTTTTGGTAGTTAACGCGTTAAATGTCTATGCTTCTATCCTACAAAACCGAGAGAAAATATAACACCTTGCCAGCCTCACTCTCAAGTCGTATTTCACTTCTCTTGCACAAAGTACCTTTCTTATTTTATTGGAGATTGTTCGTGCTTTCTCCATTCAAACTTTGAATTCTTTGGAGTAATCGTTTGAGTGATTAATTATTGTATCAAGATAATGCTAATTTTCAACTTGTTCTAAAGTTTTACCGTTAATTGTCAGGCTTTCATCATTATTTTGGGTTTTGGATATCCTCATAAATTTAGTTTTCTTCATGTTTATTGATAATACTTCTCCATACTCAACTATATTCTTCATTAGCTTTTGGAGGTCTTGTAGGTTGTCTGCTATTATGATAGTATCGTCTGCATATCTAATGTTGTTAATTGGTGTTCCATTGACCTTTATTCCTGCTGTTTCTTCCTCAAGAGCTCTTTTCATAATTTCTGCATTGCATGAGTATGCATTAAATAGTAGTGGTGACAATACACACCTCTGTCGCACACCTCTTTTAATTTCGAACCATTCTGATGTGTGTTCATTAATGCGTATGTGTGCCTGCTGTTTATTAAATAGATTTTTTATAATTCGAAAGTCATTGTATTGTAATTGTTTTGCTTTAAGGACGTCCATTAGCTCTTTGTCTTTGTCGAAACTTTATCGAAAACGAACTTTATCAAAAACTATCGGACTTTATCGAAAGTCTTGTTGTAATCTATAAAACAGACGTACATATCTTGGTTTACATCTAAGCATCTCTGGATTAGTTCGTTGAATGCAAATAGAGTTTCACGGGTACCTACGCCTCTACTAAATCCAAATTGGGTTGCTTTAATATCCATATCAAGTATTTCGTAAATGCGTTTATGGATGATCTTTAAAAACATTTTAAATGTATAAGACATCAGGCTTCTGGTGCGGTGGTTGGTGTATTATCTAGCATTTTTGTTTTTTGGGAGACAACTAAATGTTGAGGTCAACCATTCATTGGGTATGTCACCCGACTGACAAATAAAAGGACATCCATGTACTTATTTTCTATTATTTTAAGGATATAAGTAGGCAGTTGATCTGGCCCTGGTCTTTTTCCGTTTCTGGTGTTCTTTAGTGCGTACAATATTTCTTCCTTTGTAATTTCTATACTTGTTTCTCTGTCCTTAAAAGGCATGTCTTATAGGTTTCCTCTTTCGTCGTCGAAGAGCTCTTTCATATATTCTTTCCATCGTTTTAGCTTTTCGTCTGTCGTTATCATAGTATTTTCATTATTGTCTAAAAGTGTGGTGTTGTGGTGTCTTTTTTGCAGCCCTGTCATTTTTTAATCTTTTTATGTAGGTTGAATAGGTCGAATTTGTTCTGAAGATCTTCTATCTCTTTACATTTTTTCTCATAGTAAGTACGTTCTGCCTTTTTTATCATTTTTCTGATTTTATTTGTAATTCTTTGGTCCATCCTGCCGAGTATTTCGTCGTTCATCCGGTTGTCTCTTTTTCTTATCGGTTCTTTTAATATTTCTTTGCATGGAACGAGGCGGCAGTTTTTTAACGTTTCCCATTGTTTGCTTATCTCGTACGTGTTAGTATCTAATTTATTAAGTTTCGTTTTCGTATATTTTCTGTTAGAGTTTGTTTTTTACATCAGCTTCTTTCAGTTTTTTAACTTCTAATTTTGGAGTTCTTTGGGGTTTTCTAATACGTTTAATCTTTACCGTGACATTAGCGATTAGTGGGTTATGGTCTGATCTGACATCTGCTCCTAGATATGTTTTAACTGATTTGCTGCTGTTACGATATCTGTCTTTAATCATTATATAATCGATTTGGTTTCTTACCACTTTTTCCGGTTTATCTGCTGGAGAGCGCCATGTATATAATCAACTCATAGGTAATTTAAGGAACGTGTTTGTGATTATTAGATTTTGTTCTTGGTAGAATTGTATTAGACAATCTCCTCTATCGTTACGTTCCCCTAGTGCTTCATCTCTCTTCATTATTGCTCCAGCTCTTCCCTTGCCAACTTTTGCATTAAAATCACCCATAACTACCATGATTTTCCTGTTCTTTGCCATTTTAAGTGCATATTTAATTTGTTGGTAGAATGTTTCTACTTCATCTTCTTTTGCATTTGTACTTAGTTGTTTTAATTTTAAGAGTTTGGGAAAGCAGTCTAGGCATATTATTTTTTATCTCTTCTCTGGTCCTAAGAAGTCGATGGTCACTCTCCAATTCGAATTGAGGCGTTCTTTGAAAAAACCCCATTTGTCGCTAATTACAATATTAAAGAAAATTAAAAAATAATTATTGGATTTAACAATATCAAGTTTGCGGAAATTCTCAAATTAGTGATTTATTATTTTGGTGATTACACACATTTAGTGTGTATACAAAATATTTCGTCTTTATGACTCACACCACTGCTGTTATCGTTTTCATCTAAATGGATAGTCTCTTTAGACTGATGACCAGATGGCCATATTCTGTGACCAGTTGGTTATAAAAGTTTTGAGCCTCTTTGTTTCAAATATTGGGTTAAATCTCGAAAGTTTTCTTTTTTCGCCGGAGGAATATCCAAACGCGTACTATATAACGGTTTAAATTGAAACTCTTTCGGTATACCATGTTTGTTACTTATAAGGGATTTTTCCGAGCTACCTGTATAAATCTTACTCAAAACAATTCCAGGTTCATTAACTGAATATTTCCACATACGGGCGGTTTTGATATTCACTGGAGAACGAGCTTTTTAAGAATACATGGAGTTACTGCTTCTTAAATGCTAAAAACCGTATACTGATTAACATCAGTTAAGGTAAACGGTGATGTTTTACTCCTCGCATTCTTGATAACGTGTTTTTATTCTTAAGGCATTTCGACAGTTTCAGATTTTTTATGTTTTTTAATCAATGAAGAATCTTGGTCGAAACTTAAAAATGGATGACTTCGAATAGAAAATACGTGTCATAGTTTCAAACATGTGTAAACTATTGACAAGCAGGTACAAAGATTTCATAAGAATATAGTTTTCATTTTTTGTCCGGCACATCCGTCGCTTATTAGAATAAAACTCTTTGCCGTCACTTCATTAGTTCGTAAATATTGAAACAATAATGTAGCTACTTCTTTTGTCCTTTTCTTCTAATGGTTTTATTGTGAGAGAATATAGTTGCAATATTGTTTTCATCATTTTGTACACCAAATTCGTATATCCATATAATGTCTAACATACAAAATTGCATTATTACGTATACTTGTTTGGCATTGGAAGGTTTTGCTAGTCTCTTGTTCTCCAAAATGTTTTTAATAAATAATTTACAATAATGTCTTGCATTATCTAAGCTTGCTCGAATTTTTTTTATTGGCCTAGACTAGATGTCAATCAGCCAGATTCCTCGAAATTAAAAGAAATTGTCTTCTTTTTTTTTCTTTTTATGGCCGTAATTAAATGGTCTTCTTGTTGATCTAGATCTAGATTATGATCTACAGGAAATAAGATTCCATTTTTACGGTGATGGTATGAAGTACTGCTGTTGCTACTATTACATTCATAGTAACTTTTAATTTAATCACTTTTAATTTTTTAAATTGGATATTATCATTTCCATATCCTGTATTGCCTTTCCACAACATACCTACCTAGTTTGTACGGGAGACTCATATAAAGATTCTCTGCTTCTGTTCTAGTATTTTGTCTAGCCCTGTTTTTTTTTTTTTATCGTCATACAGCCAGACACAAAAGGACTAAGACAGTCATCATTATAATTTTTACCTAACTGCCCTATCAAAATAAAAGATTATTACATCGATATTAGGAGAACAGGGACACACTCTTCTCGCCTAGGGACCTATCAAGGCATTTATTTATAAAAGACACAACAACACTAGGTCACGGGGAGGAGGAAGTTATACAAATGGTTTGAGACAAAGGTAACAAGATTAACTAAATAATTTTTAGAGAATTATAATGATAATTTGTTGTCTTTTAAAAATTTAATTAAGGAGTTGTAAATATCTACAGTCTAGCCCTGTTAATAAATATGATTTCAAACTGTAACCACACTCACCAATTATAAAAAATAGTACAAACCTAACGAAGTCCCCAGCTTTAAATCTTTCTTTTTCTTGACTGGCTTTACAACTCGGGGTGAGTCTTTGCCGCATATACTTTAGCCTTCCATCTTCTACGATCTTGCGCTTTGAATCTTTGTATGCAGCTTTAATTAAATATTGTTTGATCGTGTACAGAATCTAGCGATTTTGCAATAATATTTCAAATTTTTGAACTAGTAACTGAGTGTTCGGACATTTATTGCAAAAATTTATTTTCTTAACAATTCCTTGAACTTCTTCAAATCAATTCCCATTAAAGTACAAATAGCTGCTGCTATGCATCTTGGAAATCATAGAATAACTTAACTTTTTCTTAACTTGGACCATTTCATTATTTGTTTGATACTTTTCATAACTGTTAATATTAATATAAAAAATAACTGCTGGATAGCAGAGGCACGTTTGACAAGTTGTTCCCGAGGAGCCTACTCCTCTCCCTCTCATCTTTAGCTACAGGCACGTTTTACACGTGCACGTTTAAATTGGAACTGATGGTATAAAACCTGGAAAACCTCCTGCAGAAGTTCTGTGGAAAGAAAGCAGAATGGCCCCAGATGAGCTCGTCTCGGATAATAGGAACGCAACCCGTTGACCAGTGCGACTTATGGACCCTTGTATTGCTTCTAGTAGCCGCCATACTAACTACCGACACCTTAAACGATGGCAACGTTACTGTTCCTACGTCGGATCGTAAGAAGTAGATCGCGCCCTATACTCGTTGCTGCGATCCCTATACCTCAAGCGAGGGCTCACCATCTCTCGTTTTATTCCATTGCTTGACTTTACGACCAGTAGGGACCAGCACCGTAGCAGTATTCGGTTCGTCTGCCAGACAGAAAAACATGTCATACGAGTTTATTCCTGTTTTTTTATTCTGTAGCTGTAGCTAGTATGATTTATGCTCGTGCGCTGCACCTAATGACCCGCATAGGCATAAAAACAAAAAAAAATTGATAACGTTAATATTCTGTATTATTACTATTTTCACTACATAACATAATTTAGTAGAATTCACATATAACTGGTAATTCTGAGAAGATTCAGTGATAGATACTTTTTGACATTTTCACTTTTTAAGTTTGACAGCAGCAGATGTTTATTTATGATCATATATAACCTCATTTCTCTAACGACGGTATTGCTCACTTTTTTTTGAATTTTTAAAAATATTTAGATTATGAACAAAATAGTATGACATACAATTTTGTATCCACAGTGGGCATTACTAGATGTGTATAAACCTCTACTTAACGCCCTTGGTACATAAATAACTAAATTCTTTACTTTAAATTAATTATGCAATCGAGACGACTCTTGTTATTAATTTGATGACATTTATGACGACTTTTAAATTTTGACGTTCGAGAGTCGTTACGAATCGTATTTAAGTATGAATCTTTTATTTTTTTGTTAGTTTTACTATCTTTTATTAAAAGATATACTTTAAATTTTTTTCTTTTTATTTAATGTCTATATTTTGTTAAGCTTAGCGTAAATATATGATGACTAGAAACGAATTGATCAAGAGCATTGAATCGATGTGAGGAACTGCTATTTTGTGACGCTACCCTTGACGATGCCATCTTGTAGCACTAGTTCCGTGACGCCTGCCTCAGCATTTTAGTATAGAGAAAAAAGTAAAATACAACGCCAGTATAGAAGCTTCGCTTCAAAAAACACATTCCCATAAAATATAACACAGAAAAATATTGAAGGACGAAGGAATCCGGGCCGCAGAAGAATGCCCTGGGTAAAAATTTTAAGACAGTGGTTTAGGACCACAAACTAACTGTTCAGAACGGTTGTCAACAAAGTTTGAATAGCGTTAATAATATCCAGTGTCCGATAAAAGAGGAACAGAAATACGAAGAAAAAGATGAAACTCATATTTAATATTTTTGCTAGGTCAGTTAGTAATATATAATAGCCGTGGTATAGCAAGGGTCAAAAGCTACCATAACTCACAGAAGATTTGTAGTGCGTGAAGCTACAGATAACCCAGTTAATTATATGATTTTGTACACTAGACTCTTTAGTGTTCTTGGAGATGTGTATACAGATTCAAAAGAAGAAAAATGAATAGTTAAAAAAATTATGATTTCCTCGTTAGTTTGTAAAAAGATTGTAGCTTTTAGCTATTTAAAAAACTTTTTCAAACCACAAAGTTCTATTCAAATTACATAATTCCACCATATGTTATGATGATGATCCCTTTTAGACCATTATCAAAATTATGCCGCTACCTACTCTGTTGATATTTCAAGTTCTAACTGAAATTCACAAAAACCTTGGCCATTTAATAAAGCAGTCTGATGTCCATGTTCACAATACGCGAAACTGTCATTACCTACGAACAAATTGCTGTAAATGAAGTCTTTCAGAAAAAAATAGTCTTAATTATAACTATTACAATATTGTACCAAAAAGTATAAAACATCTAAGCTGTTCGATAGTTTCGATAAAGTTATAAAAAAATATCTTCTAATACATTGTTTTCACTGCTCAGAAGAATATATGACGCATTGCAGAACATCCACTGAACTGCTTACCGTAACTTTGCCATAAATGTTTTTCTGTTTAAGATGTGTTCTTGTTTATATATATTTAAGTTACGTTTTATTATCCTTTTTTAAAACAATGTATTTTTTTTTCACTTGCTACAAACAATATTTGTATCTGTTATGTAGTTAAATAAATACTCTACTCTACTAAAGAAATACTCTACTATCTCAATTGTTATTTATACTGTGTAAAACTTATTTTACTTTTACTTATGACCTAAACTTTTGGCGTTGTTAAACGTTTTCCGTACAATACTTTTTTAGAAAAAACTATTTAGTGTTAAAAAGAAGAGATTTGTACCTCAGTTTTTAAAAGTGTATGAAAGTTTACTGGTTAATAGGATTTGAATAATATATAGCTAAAAATGTGTGTTTTTTTTTGTAAGAGAAAGCTAAACTAACTCTCGTTTCGGTCCAATCTCGAAATTAGACTGTACTACTAATTAGTTCTGATTACTCTAATTTACTAGCATTAATTATCTAAGCTTATCTTATTATTTTTTTTGTGTTTGTAGAAAAAAAATATCATCACATTTAAACTATAATAACATTCCTAGAACAATCTTAACATATTTAGGGTCACGCTGTAATATATTATTCACTCCCTCGGACCAAATATTTAAATTTTTTTTTTCTTAAAACCTGCTTTTTAAACGTTTATTATTATAGTCTAAACCACACTTTCTTTCAGCTTTTTTATTTGTTTTTTTTTTTAGTGCCCACCGGTGGTTACGCGGTCTCAGGTTGTAATTTTACATTATGGGACCAAATATCAACCAGTAGTTAAGCATTTCATCATTTCTTTTGTTGCAGATTTTAAACATTATTGGCAAGAAGACGTCTTGCAAAAGAAAAATTGATTTGAGAGTTGAAAAATTTGTCCGATGTTGAAGCAGCAGACTATTCCGAGAACGACTCCATTGCAGATCGAGATTACTCATATGATTAAGGAAGCTCTTATTTAAGTGAGGATGAATTAGCTGTATCTAATCTTTAGAACGAAAGCAGTCCCTTTAACCGATAATATACCATAGACCAAGTGGGAGCCTGTGACAGGAAACAAATTGAAATTTAATTTTCTTTATGCCTACACCGGTGTACCCGACCATATAACCAAGAAACTTTATGGAGCCTCTCCTATAAGTTACTCTTAACACTTATACACTTAAAGACTGAATAAATGGATTGACACTGATCGTACAGAGCGGCGCAAGTTTTTAGGCATCGTCTTGTCATTGGAACTTATGCATTTGACAAAATTTAGGGATTAATAAAGCAAAAAATGAATTTATGAAAATGGAATTCCAAAAATAATGAGCGGCAATAGATTTAAGATGTAACTTTCGATGATTTATCTAACAAACAATGACCAACTAATTGATTCGGAAGAGAGACTCCACAAATTCTTTAAATTTTTAAACGTACTAGAAAAAAAGTTCAAAGAATCTTATATTCCCAAAGAAGAAGTTTGTATTTTGTTTGCCACAAAAGCAACGTACCATTTTGATGAATAATAAAAGACATAAGTATAGAAGAAGGGTTTTTAAACTCTGTATTGCTGAAGGCTGTACATGGTCGTTTAAAGTCTATCCAGGCAAAGGATAAGCGGACGATATATCAGTTGACGAAAACATTATCATAACACTGATAAAGGGACTTTTCGATGCAGGTAGAACTTTATACACCAATAACTGGTACACTAGTGTTTCACTGTCTAATAGTCTAATTCAACGGAAAACACATTTAGTAGGACCCCTAAGGACAAACAGAAAATATAATCCACCAGATGTGGTCAAATCTAAATTGAGAAAAGGCGAAGTTGTGACCCAACAAAACGAAAATAAAACAATTGTCTGCAAATGAAAAGATAAAAAAAATGTTCTTATGCTTAATGCCAAACATGACGACTTTATGGTGATAGTAAATCGCAAAGGACAAAAAGTTTATAAACGAGCGACGGTTATAGATTACAACAAAGGAAAAACTTTTGTCTATACTTCTGACCAGATGGCATCTTATGCGCCAAACGTGAGAAGAACCGTTAAGGGATATAAGCAACTCATTTTTCATTGTTATGGATAATGCTCTGCATCTGTATAACAAAATCAATGACAAGAGATTGAGTATAATAGAATTAAAAAAAGTTTAAGATTTAAATCCACTATTATCGAGGCCCTCCACTTCCAAGATAAAACACTTCTAGAAAGAATACGGTGGACAAAATAGGGCTACCATAAAAAGGTGCAGCCTATGCTACAAGACTATGTCTCAGCGACAAAATCCAGTTTATGCTCGTATAAATACGAAAACAACTAATACATATTAAGATAAGTGTTATCTGCCAATGTGCCTCGAATATTTTCAAAAGCATCTAGCAACTATCTCATTTCCAGAAATTTAATTTTTATTATTTTTGTTGTAGTATTACAAATACGTTAAGATTGCTTGTTTTTAATATTTTTCTCAGATTATTCGTTTATTTGTATTAATATTAGGGAAGAGTTAAATTTAATTTTGTAATAAACGATGTAAAAACCCACAATTATATCAGTTTTTTTGTACTGCCAAAAACCACAATTGATAAATTCATTCTGCCTAGTCCACGTAAAGTTTTG
This sequence comes from Diabrotica undecimpunctata, assembly GCF_040954645.1. Taxonomy (NCBI): domain Eukaryota; kingdom Metazoa; phylum Arthropoda; class Insecta; order Coleoptera; family Chrysomelidae; genus Diabrotica; species Diabrotica undecimpunctata. The sequence goes on along the minus strand of NC_092804.1, from coordinate 126,959,333 downwards.
TTATTTCCTGCGACCACTGAATACGTCACCATACGTTAAACTAATATTAACCTACATATGGCCACGGTGACTTGAATCAAGCAACGTCCAATGTCCACGGGTGGACACGATGTCTTAAAGAAAACATTGAAAATGTCTAATGGTGGACGCATGGCGCTAAATGTGTTAAATGTAAGTGTTATACAGGTAATATTCATATTAAATTCAAAAGTAGTAAGATACTTACCCAATGTGGTATATACAGTTGCACAGTAGACAATAGCATTCCAGAGTGTCCATATTTTGTGGCCTCGGTTTATAAGAATTAGTTGTGATCTTTGATAAGCTAGAATAATATTATCCTCATAATTGAAGATCAATCGAGCTGCGGCCCCCTCCCATTCCCCTTCTGAAGTTTTATCAGGCATACTTATTGATAGGTTTCGTAGCTGCCGAATTAGATTGTATCTATCTGTCCTAAGATCGTGTTCTACTATTTTGGTTTCATGTTGACCTAAAAAAAATTAAGGATTTCGTTAGCAAGATGATAAGAGGGTGAATATTTTAAAATATGGAATAAGGTATTCTTAATATTGTTCTGAAGCTATTTTTTTGTGGCATTTTAAATTAATTTATATTTAAATGGGAATAAGCCACAATTAAAGGTTAAAATACGTTTATTGACGTTTCAATTTCCACTTCGTTCTCAAAATACAAACATTAGTAAATTAAACAAATTTTGTTTTTTGTTACTTAGTGAAAAATTCTTCTAATAATTTAATTTTATCTGACTCATCTATATTGACAATTCAGACATACCTTATACATTTTAAAGTAGCGACTTTAAAATGATATTGCCAATATTAAATCGTAGGCTTCCACGGCCAGAGTCAGAATTATAGTTTATTCGTCTTCCGGGTTTGGACCGTGTCATTTGTGAGTGACCCAAAAGTGGGTTCATCTCGACGTTTCGCTACAATTGTATGTAGCTTCTTCAGGAGAACAAAAAAGAAACAGAAAAAGAAAACAAAAGACAGGAAGATGGGTAGTTAGCAACGGTAACTCAGTTACTCAACGCAACCAGAGGCGAATACTAACTACCAAGATGGGCAATTGGTCACAGTAACTCAACTACTCAACGCAGCCAGAGGTGAAAACCAAATGCCAGGACAGGGATTCACGTCCAACAGCTCAGAACACTAACGCGTCGAGAGGCGGGGAGTGAATCCGACGATTACTCCGCTACCGCTCTATTTATAGTCGCGGTGACCTGTCGTGTCGGGACGTATCGGCACACTCCGTGGCGCGAACGTCAAGAAGCGCGCGCTGGCCAATCATGTGGCTGTATCGTGGTAGCGGGACCGGACGGCGGCTCTAGACTGAGATTCCAGATGGGAGACAAGTAGTATCCTTCCTCTCGATTGATATTATGTGGATTTTTTCGGATCTCTAGAGATTCGCGGATTTTCCTGGAATAAAAGAAGGGGCTCTTAGAAATAATATGGGTTTTTTCGAATAATATGGAATGGCCGGTTTCTTGGCAGTGTTCTGCAACTGCAGAATGGGAGAAAAGACCTGATCGAATGCATCTTTGATGCTCTTGAATCCGAGTTTTGACGGAACGACCAGTTTCGCCAATATACACTTGTCCACATGAACAAGGAATAGAATAGACACCACAGGAAGATAGGGGCGGTAATGGGTCCTTAGGAGAGGGTAGATATTGTGAGATTTTCTTGGGTGGTCGAAAAGTAGTCCTGATACCTTCTTTGCGAAGAATTTTGCCAATCCTATCAGTGACACTTCGAATATACGGAAGAAAAGCCACAGGAGTATTACCCGAAGATTTGTCGTCCTAGGGTGTAAAGGGGGATGTAGATGTCGGTGTGTAATATTTTGAATTGTGGACTTGGAGTAACCGTTGGCGACAAGGGTTTTTTGCAGATGGCCAAGTTCTTCTCTAAGGTTGTCAGGTTCAGAAATCGAAATGGCCCGATGGATGAGAGAGTTGATCACTGAATTCTTTTGGGCAGGATGGTGGTGTGATGAAGCATGTAGGTAACGATTCGTGTGAGTCTTTTTCCTATAAACAGAGTGACCCAATCGGCCATTGGGCTTGGAGGTGACTAACACATCGAGAAAGGGAAGGGACCGATTATTTTCTACTTCCATTGTGAATTTTATACTCGGATGTTGTGAGTTAAGATGATCTAGGAAGGGAGAAAGGGTATGTTGACCATGGGGCCAGATGATAAATGTATCATCAACGTAGCGAAACCAGACTTTTGGTTTTAAGGGGTAAGATTCTAGGGCTAAAGACTCAAAGGCTTCCATGAAAATGTCAGCAATGACAGGGGAAAGGGGAGAACCTATTGGTGTTCCAGATATTTGTTTGTAGAAATTGCCTCTAAAAGAAAAATATGTTGAAAGGAGGCATTTTTCCGCAAGATCTGCCAAAACCAAAGACTTGTTATCACTGGTCAAGTGATCTTGCAGAACAACTAGAGAGTCATGTATGGGGATATTGGTAAATAGGGATGATACATCGAAACTGACGAGAATGTCTTGGGGATCGACCGTGAGGGAGGAGATTAAGGTGATGAAATGTGTGGAATTTTGGACATAAGAAGAGGTACGACCAGTATAGGTCTTAAACTGATTCGACAAGTACTTTGCGAGTTTGTAGGTAGGAGAGTTAATCGTAGTCACAATGGGACGAAGAGGTACGTTGTCTTTATGGATTTTGGGAAGACCGTAAATTCTGGGGCAGATGGAGTTTTTCGGAACTATGGACTTCTTAACATCATCGGAAAGATCGGATTGTTTGATGGCATGGGAAATTTCGCGTTCGACTCTAGGAGTGGGGTCTCGAGAAATTGTATTATAACAGGATGTATCCCTAAGTAAGTCGTTTACTTTCTCTATGTAGGAAGGAGTATCCAGGATGACTGTGGCATTACCTTTGTCTGCAGGAAGGATTATTATCTCAGAAAGAGAACGGAGATTTTTGAGAGCTATGAATTCCTCACGAGATATATTAGAAGTAGGGATTTTGGCTGTATCAAGACATTTAGCGACGTCAAAGCGGATACGGTCGGCTGGAATTTTGGGAATTGTGCGGAGTGCCGCTTCCACATTTGAAACTATTTCTTCGGTAGGAATTCTGGAAGGAGTGATAGCAAAATTAAGACCTTTAGATAGAAGACTGCTTTCTGCACTTGTTAATTGGTGAGAAGAAAGATTAACGACGGTGTTAGTAAGAGGTGAATGAGAAATAGAAGTGGTGGAATGTGATTTTTTCTTTGATACAAGGGACTGGAATTTCTTTTTGTGAGTTTCGTTACTTAGAAGAAGGATTTTATCGGCTTGATGATAGGAAATGCGGTCAAAAAGTGACCAATCATCGACACTAAGAATACTGGAGAGTTCAGGATGCAGCTTAAAAAGTTTTTGGGATTGAAAATTAAGGGTTTTTCGAATGTGTTGAATCCGTTCACGAAGTAGAGATAGGCTGGCTCGATGTAGAATTCGGGAAGAAGATGAAGAGGAAATGTGATGTTTTAGAACAAGAAAATTGGGAACCAAGTTATTATCACGACATCTAGAGAGGAAGGTGAGCGAAGAAAGTAGAGATGAAACTTTAGAGCGAAGATTGGAGAACTCTGAGGTTTTGCGGAATATAACCTCCCCGTAGAGGTTGGTCAAATGAAATCGTAGGCTTCCACGGCCAGAGTCAGAATTATAGTTTATTCGTCTTCCGGGTTTGGACCATGTCATTTGTGAGTGACCCAAAAGTGGGTTCATCTCGACGTTTCGCTACAATTGTATGTAGCTTCTTCAGGAGAACAAAAAAGAAACAGAAAAAGAAAACAAAAGACAGGAAGATGGGTAGTTAGCAACGGTAACTCAGTTACTCAACGCAACCAGAGGCGAATACTAACTACCAAGATGGGCAATTGGTCACAGTAACTCAACTACTCAACGCAGCCAGAGGTGAAAACCAAATGCCAGGACAGGGATTCACGTCCAACAGCTCAGAACACTAACGCGTCGAGAGGCGGGGAGTGAATCCGACGATTACTCCGCTACCGCTCTATTTATAGTCGCGGTGACCTGTCGTGTCGGGACGTATCGGCACACTCCGTGGCGCGAACGTCAAGAAGCGCGCGCTGGCCAATCATGTGGCTGTATCGTGGTAGCGGGACCGGACGGCGGCTCTAGACTGAGATTCCAGATGGGAGACAAGTAGTATCCTTCCTCTCGATTGATATTATGTGGATTTTTTCGGATCTCTAGAGATTCGCGGATTTTCCTGGAATAAAAGAAGGGGCTCTTAGAAATAATATGGGTTTTTTCGAATAATATGGAATGGCCGGTTTCTTGGCAGTGTTCTGCAACTGCAGAATGGGAGAAAAGACCTGATCGAATGCATCTTTGATGCTCTTGAATCCGAGTTTTGACGGAACGACCAGTTTCGCCAATATACACTTGTCCACATGAACAAGGAATAGAATAGACACCACAGGAAGATAGGGGCGGTAATGGGTCCTTAGGAGAGGGTAGATATTGTGAGATTTTCTTGGGTGGTCGAAAAGTAGTCCTGATACCTTCTTTGCAAAGAATTTTGCCAATCCTATCAGTGACACTTCGAATATACGGAAGAAAAGCCACAGGAGTATTACCCGAAGATTCTGAATTTGTCGTCCTAGGGTGTAAAGGGGGATGTAGATGTCGGTGTGTAATATTTTGAATTGTGGACTTGGAGTAACCGTTGGCGACAAGGGTTTTTTGCAGATGGCCAAGTTCTTCTCTAAGGTTGTCAGGTTCAGAAATCGAAATGGCCCGATGGATGAGAGAGTTGATCACTGAATTCTTTTGGGCAGGATGGTGGTGTGATGAAGCATGTAGGTAACGATTCGTGTGAGTCTTTTTCCTATAAACAGAGTGACCCAATCGGCCATTGGGCTTGGAGGTGACTAACACATCGAGAAAGGGAAGGGACCGATTATTTTCTACTTCCATTGTGAATTTTATACTCGGATGTTGTGAGTTAAGATGATCTAGGAAGGGAGAAAGGGTATGTTGACCATGGGGCCAGATGATAAATGTATCATCAACGTAGCGAAACCAGACTTTTGGTTTTAAGGGGTAAGATTCTAGGGCTAAAGACTCAAAGGCTTCCATGAAAATGTCAGCAATGACAGGGGAAAGGGGAGAACCTATTGGTGTTCCAGATATTTGTTTGTAGAAATTGCCTCTAGAAGAAAAATATGTTGAAAGGAGGCATTTTTCCGCAAGATCTGCCAAAACCAAAGATAGTTCATTCGATTACATGAAATCAACTTTAACTTGAGAATATCCGTCAGAAAAGATCATAACATATAATTCGTCTTTAAAAAGACAAATACATGCCATGATGACAGTAAAATTCTCCTGTTAGTGATTCCATAGTAAATTATGAGGGAAAAACCAGGAAAAAAACCTCATAATACTATCCCGACATGGTAAGTATTTGATCGTGCATTTAGTTTACCTTCAATAAACACCAATTCCGATTTTATATGTTTGTTATTTAAAAAACATAAATGATGTATTCTCTATATGTTACTGACTTACCAATACTGGTAGGTATTTTCCTTTTAATAACTTCCTCTTTCAATATGGGTAACCAGATCCTACTACATTCTGCCGAGGAATTCGCGACACAATTGCAATGCGTCAATAAACGTATTTTAACCTTTAATTGTGGCTTATTCCCATTTAAATATAAATTAGTTTAAGGTATTTTTCTCGCAAAAGCATATCAGTCATAATGTGGGAAACTTTATCTTCTGCTCTAGATTGTAACGTTATTTAAAAATTATTATTAATTCCGTAAAATTCGATGTATTTCGATCAGCGTGTCGTGTCGATGAAAATCAAAGTACGTTTTTACGATAAAGAGTGCTTCTTTGGTATGCAATTTTTGTATTTTGTAACGTTATAAACGTCACATCTCTATTAATTTATATTTTAATAATTATTTCATTTTAATTTATTTATTGATTTATTAATTTCTTTATCTTCAGTTTAATTTTTACTATTTTTTATTTACGAAATAGTTGGTGCCCTCTGTTTTTTCTTTTCTTTCTCTGTCTTTATTTTCTCTCTCTATCTGTCCCGTAGAATAAATATTCGCCCTCTCACTTTTTGTCCGGCAGACTATTCTGTTTCGTGTTGACAGACAAGCTAGTTTCATGATATCTATAGCAACATCCTATGACATCTGTGCTAACTTCATTTAGTCTCCCACTTTCCACTTTCTGTCAAAACAACTGTTCTGTGGTGGGATTATTTTTTGCCTCTTTTTGAAAATTAAAAACGAAGGCAAACATTATTATAAGACTCATTTTTATGGTCTACAAGTTCTCTTGGGGTAAGTACTGTCATTGTGATATTTATTCTATAATTCTGACCGCATTTCCAATATTTGTAACCTTACTTTCTTTCGAAAGCACATTTTTTCTGATATATGCATTAGGACTCTTTAACAGAATTTAACTAAGTAGTAGCAATCATATTTTATCCTTGCCATACGCTATTTGTTAAAGTGTAATTTTGTAAGATGGCAAGGAAGTTAAACCTTTCTTTTTGATGTGTTTCTAATGCAATTGTTCCTTATATTCTGATTTATTGGACATATCAAAACTTTATTACACATATCAAAACTTTATTGGCTTTATTGGCATATCAACAACTTAATTGGGTCATTTGGATTTATTAACCAGATCGAATTGATCGGCCATATCCAATTTTAACACCACAATTTAGTCAGGATATACAGCCAAGTGTGACTGCAGCTCTCCAGAAGCCACAACTTCTAATTGGAGGACCTAACAGCTAGAACACACAAGCAGCCCATCGAAGCAATAAGTAGCACTTATTAACTGTTAAGCTTTGGCAGGGTTAATTATTGTTTTTTATTCTCTTAAATAAATATATTTGGTTAAAATTTGTCTTATTTGCTATCAACTGAGAACTCAGGTTCAATCCCTAGTTTAAGACAAGACGAACTCACATTGAGGCACTGAGCTAGGCAAGGTATAGACGATAAGCTCCTATGGTTGATTGGGGTATTATTTTTACAATAGTACTTCAATTCTCTTTGGTAGTCTTATCGTTACAACTTTTTTGCAAATGAACTCAGTTTCTGTCAGCTGTTAAATATTTTTTCATAAGATCTATAAAATGTATCACTTCCGTTCACCAGTTGCTGTGAAATTTTCATTCTTACAGCCCAATCTTCAAAACTTATAATATTTAATTTTAATTTTGAGTGAAAAGTTTGAGTAAACTTTTACATTTCAAACAATCTCACGTCACGGAAAATGCTTCCACGAAGATAGCAATGAGTAGAATTTGTTTCCGAAGTTGTATAGTTTCAAAAAACGTACGTTTGCGGTCGACAATAGGCAGTTTTAAATATTTTATATCGTTTGTAATGTGAAAGTTTAAATATTTCATTTACCGTAAAATACCCTTGATTATTGTTATTGTTAATTAGAGGCAATATTCCAAGCTTTGTTGCGAGGAGAGGTTCGCAGAAGTAGCCGCAACTATTTTGGAGGTATTTACCTTAGAGGTGGCCGATAATGGAGGTTTTACTATCTTATGGGGAAACTCTAGAGCTGTCATTATTTAAAAAACGAATGTTAGACTAATATTTAATATTGCTAAAAGACAATCATATCGTAAATATTTTCATCATCGAGTTAGAATGTATGGAGAAGCTATGAGCATACCTGTGTATTAAAAACGGCGTAGGTAGGCGTGGCTAACGATGATACCAATATGGCGGTGGAATCAGAGCTGGACTCAATAATATTAAAACTACTATACAAATAGGACTAGGTATTCAGAAGATTTAATCATAATTTAAAAAAGTGCAATACATTTTTAATAAACTATGATTTATTTATCCCGCGGTAAACACTTAAAACACGACATATTATACATAAATATAAATTAATGCAGCAAATAACAAGTTGTATCTGAAAGAGATTATAATATAAATATTTTAAAGGGTAAAATAAATATACGGTATGAAATAAAAGAAATACGTTCGTTTTACAACTTATATCTTATTTGATAACTACAAATTAACTGACATTTAAAAATTTAGTTCAATTAACAAAGTTAGAAAAGTTATTAAAAAAACAAAATTGAAATTGAATATCTGCCGAATATCACAATGGAAATACTGTCTAGAAATAAAAATAATTATGTTGCAGTAGTTAATAATAAATTTTAAGATATTTAGGATGAAGATATTTGAGTATTCTCAAGAATAGCACGATCTACCTTACTTATAAGATTTTTTATGAATACTATTAATTTATTCTCTGAAGTACGGGCCATTACTTGGTTTACATATTTGTATACTAACCTGTGGAACGTTATTCCTGAAGATTTTTTATTAAAATTGCTTCTGCTACTGAAACTACGTTGAGAACAAGAAACCATTATTATTCACTATCACAATATAATATTACAGTTTTTATAAAAGCATTATAAAACTAAAAATATTCCAAAAACAATAAACGTCAACAATCATACACGATCTGTCAAAACAATCATAACAATAGGGCCGAACTGAGGTCGTTTTTAGTCACGTGATGCCCTCTCCATAAATTCTAACTCGATGATTTTCATAAATATAACCTATTAACTATTAAACTATTTATGCATTTACATTAATTTAGTGTATACTTGTATACGTAAGATGTAATTCTAAAACTTCACCCGCAATAATAACACAAGAAAATTGGATATACATATTATAAAGACATTCTACAATTCTTTTGGAGCACAAACCCGAGTTTGCAGCTCTTTGAAAAACTTTATCAGAAACAAAAATATCATTCATTTATTCAGGACTAAACTAAAAATATGGTTAGTCCAATGGTGTATTTATAACTTACTTTTCAATTATTACCTATTCAATTGACTAATTACTATAAAGCCGTATTGACATTGGTAGTGAGCCACAAAATATGATTCTTAATATAGTCAGGTTAATAATAATGTAAAGAACAAAAGTTTATTGCTTAAAAAATAAATACAATGTACAATGTATAAAATACCAAGTTACAAAAAATAATAAAATTTGAACAATGATTTAATGTTTTAAGATAAAACAGTCCAAACGCATTATATGGATTTCCTGAGCAACTGCTACAAAACGTTGTCACCTGCTTGCATTTATTCTGTGCAAACTTTCTATCATGACTAATTAACTTATTGTAATAGGTCGTATAATACTTTCTCTTCTTTCTGTTTTTCTTATCTCTTTTTCGTACTTCGAAAAGCTCATGTTTTTGGACTTTTTTAAATTTTCTCTCAGGATTAGATGCAAAACTTTGAATAATTATCAATCTAAAATTTCTATATGCAATGTTTTTACCTGTTATTGTTTTATATAAAAGATGAGCGTTAACGATCGAGGATCCCAAAAGTAACTACAAAGCTACTTTGTGGTACCATCTAATGGTTCTTCGTAACTTACTATAACAGCTGGCCATTTGGTCAGAAATATGGATACCTTGTTTGTATTTATTGTAAAAAACAATAGCTTTGGGCTTTATGACAAGGTCTCTCCTATTTTTTTTACTAATTCATACATTTTTAATGTACGTTTTGTTGATAAAAACTTTACGTTCCTCTTATCCTTCCAATCCCCAATAACATATCCTTTTTTACTTTCCTCTTCTACAAGTGCCTCACCTTTCATGTTTTTAGGTTCTAGAATAGGCTTTGGGCAATTTTTAACGTTTTTTCTTGGTGTTACCAAGACAAAAAAAAACTAAATAAGTTTTTTTTTAATTTGAGCTAATTGTGGATTGGTATAAAAATAATCGATTACTAAAGTTCTTTCACATCCAACACAATCTTCAAGCAGTTCATAAACAACTGTATTACTTGCTCTCGCTTCTCTGTTTTTCTGCTTCATTCGACCCTCGTTAATTTTAACGTGCTTGATAATCACAAATTTTAAATAATTTTACACCATATTTGAAAGATTTTCCAGGGATGTATCGCTTAAGACTCTATCTCTAAAAGGTACCATCGATTCGTTAATGACGACAATTCTTTCTGGGGTTTTTAATTGTTTGTATTTGTATATAAGAATATCGACTAGTGGTGTATTTAGGCTAGTCGATTATTGGGATTATTAGTTCTCTTATCAGAGAATTTCAGGTGTCGTACTACAGACTAATATCTATTACGCGACATAAGTTATGGTACAAAATTATCTGCAAATAAACGATTTCTTGACCAGTAATCAGATATTTTTGGATATATTACAAGGCCCGTGTAAATTATAATAGCGAACAATTTTTGCAGTTTAACATTATTTGCAATGGGTATCCATTTATCCTTCGTAATTCTTGAAGCCTGAATATTCGTCTCAATTAGGCCCAACAAGATATCATCAATGATAGCAGATAAAATGTTTATTGGAGTGATATCATAGTCTAATACATTAATAACTCCTTCCGTTCCAGAATGTACTAAATATTTTAAGTATACACCATTTACCTCTCCCCATTCTTTACCTTCCTCATTTGATAACTCTGCCCTTTTTGATTTATGTTCTGCATCTCCTATTCGCTTCTGCTGTCCTCAAATGGTTCCTCGATGTCAGAAGTATTATCCTCGTCCAATGGAATTTCGCCATACCCTGTCAGCCATTGGTTCACTTGTTTTTCAGATAAAGCAGAAACTAAAAAGAGTGATATTAATAAATAAACGTATTATTTAGTGTTTTACTTACTAAAAACCCAAAAATTGGATGCAGCTACTTGATATTACTTTACTAAACAATTGGATACAATGAACTATCAAAAATCTATTAAAACAGTTTCAATACACATAATATAACAGTTCTAAACTACAAAAATGAGTAGCAAGATCTTATGACTGATGTCGAGAGCAGTCGGCATGTATCTACGTCGAAGTAGGTAGGGACTGTGTATTTGCCGGCATCTCACACGGTCTCAATTCTAAGTTTACGGTTTTGCAAAATTTCTGTACCGTGTGACTTTGACATAATCATCATCATCATTGGTGCTACAGCCCTATAAAAGAGCCTCGACCTTCCCAAGTCTATTACGCCAGTCAGTTTTATCCATTGCCAACTGTTGCTAGTTTGCTGCGCTTATTTGTCTACCATCCTCATCTACACCATCCCTTCATCTGAGTTTTGGCCTACCCCTACTTCTACTTCCCACAGGTTGCGACATAAGGATTCTTCTAGGACGGTTGTTCTGCTGTGATCTTGCCAGAAGTCCTGCCCATCTTGGTCTTCCTATTTTTATAAAGGATACTACGTCTTTACCACCAAATATATGTTTATATCTGTGATATATCTCGTAGTTGTACCTCCTTCTCCAAACACCATTTTCATAGATGCTACCGAATATTCTTCTCAGGATTCTTCGTTCAAATATAAGCAGGAGATTTTCATCTGCCTTGGAAATGGTCCATGTCTCCGACCCATATGTCAACACTGGTTATGTAATTATATAAGGGTTTTGTATATGGTTATTTTTGTTTTTTTGGTTAAGTTTCTGCTTCTCATATGTCTACTCATTTCAAAATAGCATTTGTTTGCTAGGATTATTTTTCGCTTGATTTCTTCCGTCATGACGTTCTCCTTGGTGATCAGGGAGCCTAAGTGTGTGAATTTGTCCACCACTTCAAAGGTAGAATTATCAACCGTGAAGTGGTGGCCAATGTTTCTGGCTCTATTGTTGGGTGTTGGTGCCATTATCTTAGTTTTATCTTCATTTACTTGCAGGCCCATATTTTTTAAGGCGTTTGACAAGGTGGTATACATTTCCTCTAGCTTGCGTGTTGTGCGGGCAACTAGACATCATCTGCATATGCCAAAATTTGGGATAATTTATTAAAAATGTTTCCTGTGTTGTCTATTTGGGCATCTGTCGCAGCCCAACATGCGTTTCAAATGCCTGTGATTGTTCGCCCTGTATTTCGACTTTGTAAACAACTTTACACATTGTAGCCTTAACCAATCTTATCAATTTATTTCTTAGGGCACTATCATAGGCCGATTTGAAGTCTACGAAAAGATGCTATGGGTCGATATTGACTTCATTGGTTTTTTGCAGTATTTGCCTTAGCACAAAGATCTGGTCTGTTGTTGATCGACCAGGCCTAAAACCACTTTGATATTAGCCAAAAAGCTCCTCTGAATATGCACTCAGGCGACCATATAAAATACTCGAAAATATTTTGTATGCTGTATTAAGGAGGGTTATTCCCCTATAGTTTATGCATTCTAATTCATCACAATTTTTGTGTAGCGCGCAAACGATCCCAATACACCACTCTTCTGGGATTGGTTCCTCATTCTAGGCTCTCAGTATGATTTTATATATATATATATATATATATATATATATATATATATATATATATATATATATATATATATATATATATGATTAGTTAGAGCAGCACCTCCACATTTAATAAGTTCCGCGGGTATACCATCACTTCCTGGAGATTTATTATTTTTTAGGTATTTTATTGCATCCCGTACTTCCTGAATTAATGGAGACTTCAACGGTGTATTGTTGTTTGCTCCTGGGGGTGGTTAATTTGGATCTTCTACTTTGATAGTAAGTAGTTCTTTATAGTGTTCCACCCACTTTGACATAATAAAGAATAAAATTTAATAACAAAATATTTGGTACAAAACTACAAGTTATTAGTTTAAGTGATCGGTAGCCAAGGTGTTAAATAATGTTTTTACTAAGCTTGATAAATTCTTTTAGAACATCACGAATTGCATCCAAAACTTCTTCTATAAATTTACTTATGAGTCTTTACTAATTTAAAATAAACTCGACTAACTAATGTAGCTAAATATCAAAGTGTGATTTGTAATTTCAGTTTTACTGATCGAGCTTCTAACATATTAGTACCTTTTTGTTTAATTGTGGCTAACAAGTTCCAATAAATTTGGAAAATGGTAATTTTTCCTTAAGGTTTTCTTCTTCTAGATCGACTGTCTTTCGGGACTTTAGAGATCGATCTTCCCTTCTTGTTTTTTATTTCTGCCACTTCCGCCGACTTCGCCTTTCGATTTTGTTCTCATCAGCCTTCATCGCCGTTGTGGTCTTAGAATAGAGTATTGATTTTATACAATCCCTAAAATCCAGGGATGCCACTTCCGCCATCCACGCCGTACCGAAGATCTTCTTCTTGTGGTCTTCACCTGTATCCCTAGGCAGGAGTCCGTGTTATACCCCACCGAAATTGCATTCTGCACTGAATATACCTACCTAGGAATTGATTTCGACACCACAGGCACAGACAATAGGGAAATTAGAAAACGAATAACCCAGGCCCGTAGAACAATTGGATGCCTTAACGGAGTTTCTTTGGAGCTCAGAAATTGGTAAAAGACGAAAATACAATATATATGAATCTCTCATAAAAACCAGCTTAACCTATGGTACAGAGACATGGAGACTAACAAAAAGCAATAAAAGAAAACTCGAAGCAACAGAAATGGATATATTTAGACGATCACTTCGAATATCCAGGGCAGACAGAATTAGAAACGATGAAATAAGGAATCGGATGGGGGTAGATGAATCACTGGCAACAGACATAGAAAGGAAACAACTTATATGGTATGGCCATGTTCAAAGAATACCAGAAACAAGACTACCAAAAATCGCCATAAAATGGATACCACCAAATCGTAAGAAACGAGGAAGACCAATAAGAACATGGAAGGAGGGAATAACAAAGGTAATGAGCTCCCGAGACTTGACCGAAGAACAATGGAATGATAGAAATTCGTGGAAATTAGGCATCGGACAATGACGCAAGACGTTTTGAAACCGATATATATATATATATATATATATATATATATATATATATATATATATTTATATATATATATATATATATATATATATATATATATATATATATATATATATATATATATATATATATATATATATAAATGTATATATTCCGACATTCCAAGTAAATTTTTATAATATTCAGGGTCTTAGAGATGTCTTTAAATAAATAAGTATGACTTCTTTGTTGAACATTCTCTTATATAAACCATCATCTTTAACCGTTTTCCTATTTCTTGCCATATTTTGTGAAATCCTGTCTGCTTTCACTTCACTGATAACGTAATATGGTTCTGTCATAAGGTGTGCATATTCGCTATTAAAGCAAATATTTTTCCTGTAAAACCTCTTCACAAACGAGTCATCATCATCATAGTCGTGAAAATTTTAAGATTCGTGTCACCACGAGTTTTGTTCTTGCTCGTGAGTCACTCACTACCCATATCCACGCGGCTTAAGTATTAATTCTGTCTAATGAAACAGTCACATATTTAACTTAAACATATTACGAGCAGAAATAATTAATACCACTACCACTATTGGATTCATATGTCTAAACTGTTTATGTAAACTAAGCAAACGAACAAAAACACGCCTGTTCCGATCAGTCGTCACGTTTTTATGTAAATTTTTTATTGCTTTTCTTTAACATTTATGTGTTTATCGCTTTCATTCATTAAAAAAACAGATTTTTGTAATGTACCGATCGAATATTAAAGTCAAGGTTTATAAACATCATAAAGTTCTCTCTAGGTTATCTGTCCAAAACACATCAAACAGTAATATAATTAGTGAAAAGCCCAATCTCTTAAAATTTTATATTTCAGTGAAAGATTCAAGTGTATACATAAATTAAATGGTGGTAATTATTGTCAGTTATAAAAACATTTTTTGTTTATGTGGTAAAATCTACGTAATAATAAACTACCTTATTAATTAAGCTTAGATACAGAAAGACTAAAATATCTAATATATAATTTAATAAGTATATTTATACTGTATTTTCATTCTTTTCTTTCTTTCCTGTTTGTGTCAATTTTTGTATTCGCATTGTAGTCCAGTCAGGACTAATAAGGATCACACGGAAGTATCTTCATACCGCCCTATTAGCTTGTTGCCTATTATATCCAAAGTATTTGAACGGCTTTTTCTGAGAAGACTGGAGCTTATTTTATATGACAGTAATGTTTTACAGAATTATTAGTTTGGGTTTAGGAAACAACATGGTACTATCGAGCAAATTCATAGCGTGGTAAAGACTATCAGAAATTCGCTTGAACAAAAAAATTACTGTACTGCTGCATTTCTAGATGTCTCTCAAGCATTAGACAAAGTTTGGCATGTAGGTCTTATCTCCAAAATTAAATCTATATTTCCTCATCCCATAAGTTCACTTTTAAGATCGTACCTGACAGATCGATTCTTTTAAGTCAAAAGAGGTGGGGAAATCACTAACCTGTTTCCAAATTGTTCCGGAGTTCCACAAGGAAGCATACTAGGACCCACCCTCTACTTAATATACACATCAGATTTCCCAACGACGACCAATACAACAATCGCTACATATGCCGATGATACAGTTATCATGGCTTCAAATTCTACAGCAGCTGAAGCAGCCCAGGTATTACAAAATCACCTACTTAAACTAGAGAGCTGGCTTAAGCTGTGAGTCCAAGTTAACAGTTTAAAATCAACACAAATAACGGTTACTTTAAAAAAAGGTGTCGCGCCACCAGTTTCTATAAACAACACTCCACTACCAGTTAATACCGTCGTTAAATACTTAGGAATCCATTTGAATAGCAAACTTAATTGGGGCATCCACATCTGGAAGAAACGCCTTCAACTCAGCTTAATCTACAGGAAAATGTATTGGTACATGAGTCGAAAATCAAATATTAGCCTGGAGAACAAACTTCTGATATATAAATGTATTTTAAAACCGGTATGGCAATATGCAGCACAAATCTGGGGTACAGCAAGTAATACCAACATACAAAAACTTCAACGTTTCCAATCGAAAGTACTGCGCCAGATCTGCAATGCCCCTTAGTATATCACGAACCACAGATTACACCACGATTTATAGCTACCAACAGTTTGCGAAGCAATATCTGCTGTAAACCCTGTATACAAGAACAGACTATCCTGCCATCCAAATCCGCCATCCAAATGGCCACGGATCTGCTTAACATTTCACACGTAAGAAGATTAAAACGACCAGACCCTTTGGACCTCTAGTAAATCGGGAAAAATAGAGCACAGTGTCATGGTGCGGTGAAATAACAAGTTTCTATTCTGGTGTTTTCTAAATCTTTCCTTAATTTGTGTTTTTAGCCTTGTATTTCTCATATGTGTGTCAGTGATGTTTACCTGTATTAAACTCTGTTTATGACCTTAAATGTAGATTGTTGATGAATCAAAAAGAGTAAAATTTTATACAATATAATTCTCCGATATATTTTTAATTTCTCGTATAATTATGTTGCAAAGTTAAAAATAAATTTGGTAGGTCAATAATTATACGTAGTCACTCTTTCTTCCTTAACTTGTAAAATATAGACAGCACCAAAAAATTTCACAAAATTTCATCCACATCATTTCTAACACACCTGCACTAACTAAAATCATACCTCCTCACAATGTTTTTTTTATAGTATACTTCATTTCCCTTACCTACACATTCCTTTCTTAGGTTATGGTTTCGAGAAAGAGAGAGAAAGGGGGCTACCAAGAGAGGCGCCAGGAAAGAAAGTAAAGAGATCAGAGGTAAGAGAACGTAGCCCACAAAAAGCAAAGGCCAAAGAAGGGGAAAAACGAAAGGAAATACAGGAAAAAGGAAAAGAAAAAATGCAGAAAGATGTAAAAAAGAAGATCAAGGAGAAGAAAATATAAGATAAAAAGTAGAAGAAGGAGAAGCGAGTAACCCAGATATCAAAAGATCTGATGATGAGTGGTAAACAAAGGGGCCAAAGAGCAGAAAAAAGAAAAAGGAAAGATTAATTTCGAATACGACAAGCTCGAAGGGAGAGGCACAGTTAATGACAATAAATCAAGGTTGGAATGCCTTCAGGAAAGCTTTACGGCATTGAGAAAATTCGTGAGAGGGGTACCGATACTCAACTGAGAAATAATAAGGAAGTAGAAAATCTTAGGAACAATATTTGACTACCTTGATTATATAAAAGCAAATAATAAGAAACAAGCAAAATGTTCTGAGGAAGCCCGTGTGCACAACATCCAGATACACACAAACCAATATAAAACCGGTCTTAAAAAGTAAAGAGATAGAAGTACAAATAGACTTGGAGAATCTAGAAGGAATCAAAAAGAGAATCGAAATAATTAACGAAAAAATGAAGAACGAATGTGATATGGAAGTGCTTAAACCTTAACTGGTGATCCTATTTTTATTACATAAATGGTGACCATGAGTCTGACAGACTCCTGGCTAAAAAAAGCTGTTTTTGTCAAGCTGGCACCTAAAAAATGCAATAAAACAGTTTTTAATGATAAAACAATATTGTAATTTCATTTTTATTTAGTGAAAAAGAAAAAATCAAACTGTAGAACTTATAACAAAAACAGAAAAAATGGTAACATGTTTTATAACACAAAATGTTTAAAGTCATATTTCAAAAAGAATTTTAACAAATTATAAATAATAAATTATAAACATATACAAACAAATATAAAATATGTATGTCAAAAAATAGGTACATTTTCTATAAAAAATTGTTAAAAACAACATAACACAAAACCTGCAAATCACAAATAACGTTAAAAATCTATTCAAACCTGGTACAATTTATACACATTTTTCAAGAACATTGCAAACATATGGGTTTTTGATACGTTGTTCATAAATATGCAGCCTTTCTTCTTAATTTGGATGGACAGATATAGCAATATTTTCTTATTTCAAGCTTTTCTTCTTCGTTGGCCTTATTTTTGGGAATATCAAGGATACTTGCGATCAGTTCTTTTAGCTGCCTTTGTAATGTTGGCATTTCATATCTTCTATGCAAATGTGGAGAAACGAGTTCATCGACCAGGGCTTCTATAAATTTGAATCTAGTCCAATTATTTTCGGGAATCGAAGTAAACATAATGTATGAATTTACTCCACATACGTCTACTATTTTATAAAAAATTCGTGTCTACACCCCCTTTGGTCAAGTTGTAAAAAGAATTTATTTCTGGTAGTCCATTATCTACATCTACTTCTATGGAATGATGCACGCAAGAAATTAGTATCGCAGCTTTATTTTTCTTAGTTGTACGGGATAAAAGTGTTAGGTCTTTGGTAAATCCATACAAAGTGTCGCTTTCATTACGATTTGATCGCGGAAGAAACTGTGGAGGAATTTCTTTTTGTGCCAACGTAAGTGAGTTTATGTTGTTGTAGATGATGTACTAAATCAACTGAACTAAACCAGTTGTCGCCAGTTACATTTATACGCCAGTTATATTTCTATTAGTATGTAAAGATGTTTGACTAATCTTATAACTGTTTGAGTAGGTATGCTCATTCTTCTTTCTTTATTTGTGAGGGTAAATCCATCTAAACCTTTCCCAGCATAAATGTAAGCATTATGTAAATACCCAGTTCGTGCATCAGTCATACATAAGATTTTTATCCCTTATTTACACGGTTTGCTGGGAATATACATTTTGAAGCGACATCTGCCTCTGAAGCCTACCAGAATTTCGTCTACACACACGTTTTTCCCAACCGTATATGTATCTTTTGAATTGCTTACAAATAAGTCACAGAATTCTTGGATAGCAGCAGCTGAATTATCCCTTGCTCTTTGTTCTCGGTCCGAGGCATCGTCAAACCTTAAGGCGGCCATCAGGGTCAGGAAACGTTTCTGCGACATAAATGCTCTAAATATAGACCACCCTTTCCCGTTCGTAGCAAATAGACTTCGTGCATCCTCTTGATTTGACTTATAAATAGAAGTATAAAGAAGCAGGCCCAAGAAAGCTCTTAATTCTATTTCATTAGTATCAGCCAACTCAGATTTGTCTTTTTTATATTGTTGATATTTTGGTGAAAACAATTTATTAAAATAATAAACGGGACTCGTTGTCGTTTCTAGTTGGCTCTTTTTTACTCCACTTATACCTATTCTTTCCATAGTAATATTTGCTGGAATTGACAGACTCTTCTTCATCTTCGCTAGATATCATTTCTGAGTCTTGGTGCTGCTGTTCATTTTCACTTAGTTCCTGTTCACTGTCCATAAAATGTTCACCTCATTATACCATTTTGTGCACACTTCTTCGAAATCATCGTCTAATACTCTTACAGCTTTACGAGAAATATCCATATTAAAATAACACTAATGGTGACCTTGCGTCTAGTAGACTCCGCGATGTAAATATTTTGAAAACGGGACGAGCGAAGTACCTCTCATTAACACGAGCGAAGTACCTCTCATTAACACGTTCGAATATACTCTAAAAGCTAGGAAGGTACACCGAATTACAGGTCGTTATGTATTTGTGGCGAGAAACGCAGATGCGTTAATAAACGTGCGGAGTCTGTGAGACGCATGGTCACCAGTTAATATTCACGAACACTGTTGTCAAGGAAGGAAATTTTTCCAAAACAAGGGACGTGGCAGCGTTATTTACAAAAAACGAAGATGATAATAAGTCGATAGAAAAAGTAAAGACTATATTCCTAGATTTGCCAACTGCTCCAGCGGAAACGACTCTTGATAACCGGAGCAGGAACTACTAACAAGATTTGGACATCCGGGATATCCAGAATCGAATGCGGCGGTGGGTACGACTGAAAGACATATGAGGAACTCATTAAATTGAGAATAGTTATAATACAGGGTCAAACGCTAACTGTGGAAAATCTGAGACGAGTCATGAAAGAAGCAATAGAAGGCAGTAAAATAGATCGTCGCAAGGTAAGCAGGATGCCATACTGGTGGACTGCGGACATCGAAGAGGTCAGAGATGAATGCATAGCCATGAGGAGAAGGATAACGAGGACAACTCTACACAAAAATTCGTACAGAAAAAAGGAGGCATTGGAGAGAACTCTGTGACAAGATGGATGAGTACATCTTTTATCAGAGATATTGGATCGCAATGAAAAATGCCACTAGACAAAAAGCTTAAGATAATACAAGAGCTTTTTTCGATCGTCAGATGGTATAGAGTTAGGAGAAACGAGAGAGCTGAGCGGACCGTATCCTTTACCATAGATGAACTATTCGAAGCATTGGATACACTCAAGATACGTAGGTCCCTTAGACTAGACCAGAAGCTACCCGAAGCGGTAAAGGGTCTAGGAGGCGCGGAACCTGTGTGGCTTTTGGAGCATATGAATGCATCGCTTAAAGCACAGACATTTCCTAAGGTTTGAAGGACATCAAAGTTTGTACTGCTTTTTAAAACTGGGGAGAAATATAGCCTGATATGCCTCCTCCCTTGCATCGAAAATTATACGAGAGGATCCTGCGAGGACGGATTGACGACACGATTGAGATATCAGAAGGCTATCCCCGAAACAATTCAGATTCTGCAAAGGGAATTGACGAAACTTTGGGTGTAATCGAGGCACTGCACAACGTGTGAGATAAACAGCGCTAAGCAGCTTTGCTGCTCTTTGATGTTCGATGAAGTGATGAAGTGCATTCAACACTCTGTAGTGGAAAGAGGTGATGCAGACATTGGAAGAGAGGGTGTCCTAACTATCTGATGAATGTGATAGCGAAATATCTTTCAGATAGGAAGATCATAGTTGAAAAGGGCACGCTCGTTGACGTAACGGCTATCTTCTTCTTCTTATGGCGCCATCTCCTTTCGAAGGTTGGCGATCCAAATAACAATTGTAGTTTTGGAAACTGCTGCGTGAAAGATTTCTGCGGATGAGCGGTCGAACTACCTCCTTAGGTCTTTCAGCCTCGAGTTCTGGCGTCTCCCTACTGATCTTTTGCTCTGTACTTTTCCTTCCAGTATAACTTGAAGTAATTTATATCTTTCGCCTCTCAACATATGACCCAAGTATTGCATTTTCCTCTCTTTGATTATTTTTAGTAATTCTTTTTGTTTACACATGCGACGAAGTACCTCAACATTAGTAACCCTTTGTACCCATGGAAGTCTCAACAGTCGTCTCTATATGTACATCTCAAAGGCATCTGTTCTTTTTTCCATTTCAGAGTTCATTGTCCAACTTTCACAGCCATACAGTAAGACAGAAAAAACATAACATCTGATCATTCGGATTCTAAACTGTAGACTAAGGTCTGATCTTGTAAAAAATGTTTTTATGCTCATGAATGTTTTTCTTGCTTGTTCGATTCTTGATAGGATTTCTTTTTTTTGATGACACTGACTATTAATATTTGCTCCCAAATATTTTATGGAATTTACCTGTTCTATTATTTGACCCTTGGCATACACCTGTACGTTTATTGTTGTCTTTGAAAATACTATAGTTTTAGTTTTGGAAACGTTTAGATGTAAACCGAACATTTCGCTGTGGTGAACTACCGCATTTATTATATTTTGTAGTTCTTGTGCGTTGCTTGCTATTAAGACGGCATAATCAGCATATCTGATGTTGTCTATGCTGATTCCGTTAAGCTTAATTCTCCTTTGGACCTCGTCTAATGCTTCTCTGAATATAGACTCAGAATATAAATTAAACTCATATAGTCTCACTCCTTGTCGGATTTGTATGTCTTCGGATGTTGTGTGCTCTATTTCAATTGTTGCCGTTTGGTGCCAGTGTAGTTCTGAGATAATTCGCAAGTCTTGTTCGTCAACTCCAGTTGTTTTCAGTATTTCGATCATCTTTTGATAGTTAACGCAGTCAAAAGCTTTTCGATAGTCAATAAAACATGCATATACATCTAAATTTATGTCTCTGCATCGTTGCGTTAACACATTTAAAGCAAAAAGAGCCTCCCGTGTTCCCAATCCGTTCCGAGATTCGAATTGAGTGTCACTTATCTGGAATTCGCACTTCTTGTAAATTCGTGTATGGATAATTCTGAGAAAAGTTTTAAGGACATGAGACGTCAAGCTTAATATTTGATAATCATCGCATTGTGAGAAACTCAATATTTTTGGTAATGCTACGAATGTTGATTTTAGCCAGTCTGTTGGTAGTTTACCTGTGTCATATATCTTATTGAATAGTGCTGTTATTAAATCTAGGCTTTTACTTTCGTTATCTGCAATTAGTTTTAGTATTTCGACATTGATATTGTCTAAACCGGTGACTTTTCCATCTTTCTGAGATTTTACTGCGTGAATCACTTCTTCTTTGGGTGTTTCTGGGCCTTTTTTATTTATTCTATTATCTGTGAATGGTGGAGAACAAGGTCTATCGTCGTCAAAATATAATTTGTATATATTCTTTCCATCTCTCTAGTTTTTTGTCTTCTGTTTCCATAATTATTTCGTTATTATCATTTTTTAATATTGTTGCTTGTCTCTTTTTGTGTCTATCTGTCATTTCTTTTATTTTTTTTATGAATATTAAAGGTGTCGTATTTTTTCTAAAGTTGTTCGATTTCTAGGCGTTTTGTTGACATCCAGTTTTCTTTCGCCTCCCTGCACTTTTTTTTGTTGATTCGCTTGTATTCTATTGGGCTTGTTTTATGTTTTCGTCTTACATCTATGAGGTCCATGATCTCTTGCGTTATCCATTCTTGTTTTTTGTTGTGTTTTATGAACCCGATGTCTTCTTTTTGTATCTTTGTTATTTTTGTTTTTAGAGCAGTCCATGTTACTTTAACGTCTGTCTGTACCAAGTTTTCGATGGTGTTTATTTCTTCCTCAAGCTTGATACTTATTTCTTTTTTCTGTTCACGATTCTTCAGTTGTGAGATGTCTATTTTTCTTGTCACTGTTTTCTTTTTGACTTTGAGAAATCTTTTTAATCCAAAATCTATTATAACTGGATTGTGGTCGCTATGTATATCAGCTCCAGGGTATGTTTTCGTAGATTGTATGTATTTCTTAAAGGTGTTATTGAGCAAAATTAAGTCAATTTGATTTCTAACAATTCTCTCTTTTCTGTCTGCAGGTGATTTCCATGTGTATAGCGCTCTAGGATATTCTTTGAAGAAGGTATTGGCTATTAACAGATTGTTTTCTACGCAGAATCGTACAAGTCTATCTCCTTTATTATTTCTGGTACCTAGACCGTATGCTCCTATGTGGTCTCCTTCAGCACCACGACCAATTTTAGCGTTAATGTCACCCAAGATCATCGTTATCTAACCTCTTTTTGTCAGTCGCATTATTTCATCTATGTTGTTATAAAATTTTTCGATTTCTTCGTCTAACTTGTGACTTGTTGGAGCATAGACCTGAATAATATTTAAATAACAATATTTAGTTTTCTGTGAGTTGTTTGTACAACAATGTTGTATTTCAACATTGCTACTCTATCATTTAGACGGATGAAGTATATGACTGACTGAGCCATTTTGTTCGACACTAATATAGCAGTTCCATATTGATGTTCTGGGTCGGTTCCACCTGAATAGTATATGTATTCATGTTTTATTTTTTGTACTCCTGATCCAGGCCATTTTACTTCACTCATCCCCAAGATGTCTATTTTCAGTATTACCATCTCGGCTTCAGTGTTTGCAAGTTTCTCGGACATAAATGCGTACGTTCCAGGTGGCAATGCGTACTATTCGGTCGTATATTTGTATTCTCTGTCCACTTTCTTGGTTTGTTGACGGGGGGATTCCTTGCACCCTCTTCCCATTTAAGGGTGCCCCAACCTGAGGGCAATTATCTTTTTCTCGTCTGCCATTTAGATTAGTGGAAAATATAATGGGGTGGTTTTCCCGTTGCCTTCCCCATCGCAGTACTACAACCATTTAAACTGCTCCAGTCATGCTTGTGGTAATCCAGTTTCAAGCCGGTCCAGGATCATTTCCTCTTCGCCTTGAACTGGTACTGATGATCGCTGCTGCCCTTTACCATGGAGGAATAGGAAGTAGGAAACTAGATTTTGGAAGCATAAAGGAATTGGACATGATTTCTCAGAGTAAGGAATTGAGAGCAAAGCATGGCTCGTGTGGGCAGGGACGCTTCTCTGAAGTAGACCTATTTTCCACCAGGATCGTAGAAAAGTGTCTACCCGCTACCCCGGTAACGGCTATACCCACAGGTATCAGTCTTGGGTTCGACGCTATGGAACCTGGCATATGACGGGGTCATGAACTGCGAATATGGAGAAGGTATAACCCCCTTCGCTTTTGCGGGTGATCTCGCTATGCTGATAGTAGCGCGAGACGAGCTGTACCTCAGATTTAGCGTAACGCATAGGATAGACATTAGTGTAAAAAATAAGACTTTAAAAACTAAAAGTTTTAAGGTTACTACAAATTTGTTGAGTAAGACTCAATAGATGTATATGTTTAGTATATATTGCTTTAAATTAAAAAAAGGGGTAATTTACGCAAACTATAAAATTTCTATTTCGTGGCCTGTACGATTTATTCTTGTAACACCTGTGTATATCAAACTTTGGGTAAAATTGCACTAAATTTATTATATTATAAGATTTTGCCAACCTAGTTTCCTAAAATATATGACCCAATATTTCGTTATTTTAAGACTTCAGGTAAAGAGTTTACAGCCAACATGCTTAATTTTCTTTTAAGGCTTGTGGTTATATTTTCGTATCAATAAAAATGTCTTAATTAGCTGTTAAAAACATAAACATTCTGCAAATCCCGCAATAAGCTTAAACATTTAAATTTGTAATTTGTACTAAAGAATAAATTTTATAAAAAGTGTGCTTGAGTAATTTCAGAAGTTCTAAAGGAAAACTTAATAATAAAAATAGACCTGAATGAAATTTGTTTCATCTATTAGCTTATACTGGTCTAGTTGAGGTGTACCATATGTTTTTGGACTCATTTGGTAGTCTCCAAAAAGTTTTTGTCGCCTGCGATTCAGTCCCTTCTTATAGGTAAAAGATGATTTACTGCTTTTATGGAGTCCTCGTCACTCTCACATTAACTTAGAGATAATCTAATGGCTGTTATGATTATTTGTGCATATACAGGGACATAAGTCCTCTGAGAAATTTATAAAAGATATTTTAAAAAATAAAACACTTTACCGAAACTTTGGATTTATTTTTTTATAACACAAAAATATGTGTTTACATTTACAATAAGTGTTCAAAATATTAACCATTTATTTCAATACACTTTAAATATCTATTTTCATTAATCGAGCTAATAATCGAGCAAAATAAAGCGTTTGACAGAGTAAGACTCAAAGATGTAATCTTCTGTATAATAAAAAAATTTCGCTAAATATTATAAAATCTATCGAAAATATCTACCAAAACAACAAAATGGAAGTCAGAATAGATGGACAACTTACAGAACCTATAAAAATAGGCAATGGAATAAGACAACGAGATTTATTGAGCCCCATGCTCTTCAATTTAATCCTGGATGATATCATCAAAAGCGTTAATAAAGGAAGAGGATACAGAATGGGAAACAAAGAAATAAAAATACTCTGTTACGTAAATGATGCAATATTGATAGCCCAAGATGACGATAGTCTCCAAAGAATGGGCCACAATATTAGGTAGTCAGCAAAGAACCAACCAGATGTAAAATAGAAATTGATGGCATCAGTATTGAACAAGTAATGGAAATAAAATACCTGAGAATTACACTGTCTATCTATGGAGATCTGGAAACAAAAGGAAGAGATAAAGTACAAAAAGCAAAGAGACTGGCAGGATGACTTAAGAACACTATATGGCGAAACAGACACATTAACACTGAGATGAAGTCAAGAATTTATTAAGCCAGTGTAAGATCAATAATGACATATGCCTGAGAAACAGGAGCCGACATAGCCACAACTCAAAGGCTACTGGAAACGGCAGAGATAAGAGTACTGAGAAGAATTACAGGAAACACGCTGAGAGATTGAAAGAGAAGTAAAGACAGAAGAAACTGTAATGTACAGTGTATGAATAAATGGACACAAAATAGAAAAAAAGAATGAAATAACCACATAAGCAGAATGGAAAAGACCCGTATCGTCAAAATAGCAAGAGATAAGTCACCAATCGGCAGAAGAAGTATCAGACGATCGCGCAAAAGATGGAGTGACCACCTTCCATAGTAGTATTAATTCGCCAATAAACAAGCAGAATTGCTTACAAAGAGGAAGAAGAAGTAGAAGAAAAGTTAATAATGTGAGCGAGCATCGCGACATCTTCATTGATAGATAAAGGTTTTTACGGTTTTCACTATATACACCAAAAAACTTTGTTCTTCAGTATGCCCAGGATTAAGAAATCCATAAGAGTAATGTCTGGCTGAAGTCCACAATTCGTTTTTACCTTTACCGATCCCACCAGGAAAATGCTGGTTTATAAATGCGTGAACTTCCAGACAAAAGTTATCTTCATATTCATCAAAAGTTACAAGGAATTATTGTAAAAGCACCTAGGACTTTTTGAATTATTGGACACATAAAAACAAAAGGGGCCAACAATCCCTTGGTAAATAATTTCTGCCCAAACCATAACTACAGGATAATTTGATCCTTTTTTTATGATTTTGTGATGATAAGCACTGGCTTAATAAACGCAATTGTGCTTATTAACCATGCCATTAACATTGAATTGTAATTTATCACTCCACAAGATTTGTCCCTAGAAATAAGGGTCAGCTGCTCTCATAATTAAGTACCACTTGCAGAAAGTTATACGTGGCTGGAAGTTCTGCAGTTTCAGCTACTATAGCAAATGCGGACGATAACAGTGCAAACTGACATCTTTTATAATCCTAGAAAGCAAGATGGAATGTCAAGCTTCATTGATGTTTGTTAGGTAGAGAAGCGAGGGTGTTCAACAAAATGTTGATCTGTCAGGGTATTTTCATCTGTCGCACCAAACGTGGTTGATCGCTTAGCTTTTTTTTTAACATTACTGGTCCGGTAAAACTTTTTGTCTAAATCCATCATATAGTTGCGATTCGAAAAACGTGCGTTAGATCATCTTTCTATAAAATTTTCTGCAATAGCTTCGTAATCGCGATCCTGGCAGTAAAACTGTTAACTTAATAAAAACACAAATTGTTCTAATGGTAACTTAACGCAAACGTTATCTGACATTTCACTCGAAACGCAACGACTAAGCGCACGGAAAACATGCGCACTGATGTAGTCGTGAGAAACTCGTTGTGGCTACAAAAAATGTAGGTTTACTTATAAACATTTTGAAAACAAAAATAATGACAAATGTGGTACCCAACCAGAACGTCAGTAAAGGTAGGCAAGAAGTTAAACTCCTAGATAAATAAAAATACGTAGGACGTCAAATTATGATTGGCAGAGATGAATGAGAATGAGATAAAACAGAAGAGCGTCTGGACCGGATTAACTCCCAATGAACTTTATAAAATAAGTGGGCGAGAAATATATAGACAAAATAAAAAACTTCTTTAATAGCAATTATGGAAATGAATGATATCTTCAAACTTTCTAAAAATTACACACTACAGACTACATGCCAAACTTGAAGAAGACATCAGAGATACAAATCTGGATTAAGAAAAGGTGTGGAAATGAGGGAAGTGCTGTTCGCATACAGTATATTAACACAATTATGCCTCGATGTAAACCAAGATCCATATGTATGCTTGGTTGATTACAACAAAGCATTCGACAAAGTAAAACATGAGCAACTTATACAACTCTTAGAGACATACATAAAAACAACACATACATTCTAAAGATATTCTAATAATAACCAACCCTTACTATAACCAAAAAGGTAAAGTACAAATTAAGGAAAGATCAACGAAATAAAAACATAAGAAGGGGGTCAGGCAAGATTGTTTGTATATTATCACCAATGTTTAACGTATTATAGTATTCAATAATACATATAGTAAAGAAAAGGTCTAAATTAATAAAAAAATTTCGGATTCCGTTAATTCGTTCATAAAAAAAACTACTATCAAAATGAGGATAATTTTTGTGGTGCAAAGCTCTTGCGGTTAAGTTTTGTAACAAATGTATTTGCTCATTGATAATTATTAACTTCTACAGAAATGCTCTCAGAACCTTTGGTTGTAATTATATTATTATTGTTTAAATTTAAATTGAAAATATCTCTCGCAATTTTTATATTATTAAAAGAATTAACTTTAACAGTATTTCAATTACTATTTTTATTTGGAATAAGCTACAATTTAAGTTAAAAAATAAGTTTATTTTTAACGTTATGATTTCCGCTTTGAAAATCGTCGTCAAAATACAAATCATTTCATGTTTTGTATTTTGAGAACGATTTTCGAAGTCAAAATCAAAGCGTCAAAAATAAACTTATTTTAAATTTTAATTGTGGCTTATTTCCAATAAAAATAGTAATTGCATTAAGATGCTACAAGAGAAAGGTTCAGAACCGTTTTAGCATTATTTATATTATTTGTTGACTCTATAAACAGAAAAAAACGGTAAATATATTTTCCAGAATAAATATTAACAATTAAATTTACTTGGTTGACAGTAGACAGCTTTAGATTTTAAGAACTTATTGTTAAATTTTTATATTTGAATCGTTACCATTTTTATTAACTTTTTTAAAAATACACATCCATCAAAACTTTACATCCATCAAATATTATATCATTCAGCGTAACTCTTTATTGACTAAACTACCAACATCTCTTATTTATAAATGATTTCAGAGTTTCCTCTTCTTATAGTTTTTTTAGTCCGTTCTATAATAATTGGGAGTTATACAAAACTAATATGCGAACTAGACTATGTCGATAAAACAATATAGAACTGGTGCATGTAATACTGAATTGTCATATACATATAATAAAATAAAATACTAAATAAATGTTTCATATATACCTTCTAAAATCATTAATCCGTAAGCTGGAATAACTGTTCCTAATATTATAACAATTACGACTTTTATAAAGTATAACATATTTTGGTTTCTTTCAGCAAAATACAGCAAAAAATAATCTTCTACGTTTAAAAATGCTCTGTGGAACCTCTCCATTTTCTTAATATTCTTAACTAGTATTTTACTTATTATCTTTAATTTCAGATAAGCCATTGCTAAAAACATTACATGTTAATATTTTATATAAATTGTATGTTCGGAAATGTTTTTATATTGTACTTAATAATAATAAATCTATAATATTAAAACTTCTGAGAAAATGCTTATGGTTATAGAAGTTATTTGTCTGAAATTCCTAAATTTTTTTAATCAACGAAAACAAACTTAAATAAATAACAAAAGTTCTTAAAGGAGTCCGGCGCCGATATCGAGTAAGCATAGACGCTTTTTGATCGATTCTGACAAATTGTAAAATTTACATAGTAACAAAAATCGTAAAATTCTTACACTGCACCATCATACAGTGTTCATTGTGCATCAAAGAAATAAGATCTGTGAGTACATATTTTATTATTAATAAAGTAATCCGTGATCACAGTATCTTGGAAACACAGTACATAAAATATATCAGCCATTTATAGGCACCAATTTTTATCATCAAAGGTAATTGCCAAAACCTGAAGCCTAACAAGTCCGTATTTAGAATAATCAAATGGTGATTAAAAATGGAATTGGATGTTACTGAGAATAACGATAAACTATCTCAATCTACATCACAACCACCTTTATGTTACTCAGCTGTAGCTAGTAAATAACAAGAACCAATCTATCCATCTAAACTAAAACAATAGTTTTCTATTCTCTCAATAATATCAAATTAGAAGAATACTTGTTAGCTACAGGCACTCTATTTAGTTCAAAACATTCTTTTTTCATCAAGAGTCACCAACAATCGTATTTGTATTTATTTCTCAAGCTAACAAATTGTAGATGATTTTTTTTAAACAATGAAGGTTTCATTGTTTATTATGAAAGTTTTATTTTATTCATCTCACCTATTGTTTGTAGATTTAGAGAAGGCATACGATAGGGTACCTTTGAAAAAACTGTTTCAAACATTAACGAAAGTAGGTCTAAGTATAGGGTATGTGAATACTATCGCAAATATATACAAAAATGCAAGAAGTTTCGTTAAAGAAGGAAACTTTATATCTGAATCATTTTCAATAACAAAGGGGCTTAAACAAGGATGTTGTCTATCTCCCACCTTATTTAAAATACATATTCAATCATCGCTAGAGCAGTAGAGGAAACAAGTATCCGGAATGGGAATAGACATAGACGATGGTAAATGTCTAACAACTTTATTTTTTGTAGAAGATCAGGTAGTCGTAGTGAATGATGAGGAAGACATGGACTACATGTTTAGAAAACTAAAGAAAGAATGTAAAAAATGTGGCCTCAATATAAATATATCAAAGACAGAGTATCTTAAAATAGGAGATGATGAAGAAGATCTAGAGTTAGAAATTAGAAACACAAAAACATGTAATGAATATAAATATCTCGGATCTATAATATCTAAAGAAGGCACTACCAAAAGAGATATCGAAAACAGAACGCAGCAGGGAAAAAAAGCGGTAAACATTCTAAACTCTCTACTATGGTGTAAAGATATTAGACATTACAACTATTCAATTAATTAAAGAATAATTAGATTCCGAAAAACAAATATTATCCTTCGACGAAACAGTTGATTTATTTGAAAACATTCAAGGAGCTAAAGAGATGTTATCAGTGTTACAAATAAATATACCTCTTATCCAAAATACACAAAATTAAAATATACAAAGTTAAAAAAGAAACTGACTAAACAACTCAGAAAACTTAAATACGAGGATGAAGAACTCGACACGGATTCGTCGAGTGAGGAGCCCAGGAGCTTAGCATTTAATTAAAAACAAAATAACCACCATTCTACCAAATAGTTAGTCAAAATCTTATGGCTTTACGAATTCCGATACCAAATACCTCTTATAAGTTTATAAGAATTCCTCTTCCTTGGAAAATAAGCATTTCTCAATCGGACACATTCTTAAATAACTTTAGAAAGAATGATACTTCCTACTCCTTAATAAAAAATACCTTTACCAAAAAATTTATAAAAATTTTTAACTTCTATCACGTGTACACAGATGTCTCTAAAACTGTAGTTAGGGCAGCTGCAGTTACTTTAAATGTTACAGTTAAGTATAAACTACCATCATTAAGCTGTATACATACCGGTGAGCTATATGCCATCTACCAAGCTCTCACTCTACTATTAAATCCGGTAATATATCCAAAGCTCTTATAATAATTAATTCCCTTAGTTCCATCGATACCATTAACCAGCTTTACACGACACATTCGGTTGCTCTCCTAATTAAAAAAGAACTAGCTACCATACAAAACAGCAACCATACTGTACAATTTCTATGGGTTCATTCACACATTGGACTCCAAGGGAACGAAGAAGCGGACCGTATTGCCAACAAGCAAGAAACAGTGAATCCGCGAGTGAAGTAAGAAATGTAGTGCTAAAGTGAAGTAAAGACATATGTAAAGCCGTGGAAGTATTAAATTTCCAACAGAGCTCATCCAGTCGTTATTACTCGACTTCTCGAGTAATAACGACTCGAGATAGGATATACCAAACTAACCCTAGGGCATATAATGGGCCACACTAATCCTACTTTATGTAACAATTGTAATGTTCCACTCAATATTAAGCATGTCGTTGTAGATTGTCCAAGATATCAGTTGTAGGGACATACCAACCACATCATCAGATCAAACAGTGAAATATTAGGAGAAAAATGTAAAATTTAACAATTGGTAAAATTCCCTAAGGACATTAATTTATACTTAACAAAATTTAATATCTATAAGTAAATTATCTTATGTATACGTATATATGTCGCTAATAACCTCAGAAATTGATGTGACAGTATTTGTAAATAAAAAAGAGTTCTAAAAAACCATAAAATAGCTAGAAATATTTTCCAGGGATGGAAAAATTATTTGAGCAGATCCTCATCATCATTCTCTTTGTTTTTATCTTGTCTTTGTCTTGGGTAATATCAATATCAATCCCCTTTACTGAAATTTTTGTCTAAGCTTCTCCCCAGATCTTCTTTGGTCTTCCTTGTAACGGTATAAAATTGTCTTTAATGATTGTACCATTTACTGATCGTTTATTAATAAACCAAATCTCTTAATTCCGTTAACATAAATCTATTGTAGTTCGATCACACTTTCTTTGAGTGTAACTATTTCTACTCGGACATGTCAAATGTGTTTTATACATTAATAGAATTTGTGTAATATTCGGAATGATTTTTTCTTGTGGTGAGAAACTTGCCTTGAGTTCAACATGCGCGACTTGTACAAGAAGTCGTCGTTTGTTGACGGGAAACAGGATGGATTTAAGGCATGTTAACAAAATTGTATGGTATGACCTATTCAGCTTTTTTGAAGAATCTTACTTGGATCAATTCATTTTTTTTGCTGAAATTTTGCATTCTATTTGATACTTGAAATTTTGAAAATTTGTTGTGGTAAACAGTTTTTATTGAATTGGAAAAAGCGAATTGTTCGGATTAAAATACTTAATACTGGAAAAATAAGTGAATCCACTAATATTTAATTGATCATTAATTTTATCTTCGTATATTTTCAGCTTTCAGATATATTGCATTGCTTATTGTAGTAGAAAGGATCTGAAGGACATAATAAAACCCTGTTTGAGACGAAAAATAATTATGTTGTTAGTTCTTTTTTGACAGCATACCTATAAATGGAGTAAAATTAATTTTGCTATCAATTGATTTGCTTTATATAAAAATTTGATACATAAAAAAATCGTTTTTTGATACATTTTAAAAGAAATACAGTAAAACTTTTTTCCACAACGGAAACCTCAGTTGGACGCTGAGATGTGGGTAAATAGCAAGACACCTCCGAACGGACCCCTTATTGCAGCTCCAAAGCTAATTATATCAGAAGTTATTTATGGTCATAAAACTGGGTACTTTAGGTACATTGAGTTTGATTTGGAAAAACCCATTTTAGAATTAATTCATCGTTCGTACATATTTCTAATTTAGTTGCGATATTCCTACCTTTTTTACATTAGTATTTCGTTTGTTTTATTTGTGTATATGCTTATGCAAATATGTACGAAAATGTATAATTAAAAATCAAGCAAGTCGAAACATCTTTTTGATTTCAATTGATTAAGCGATGACTCTACACAACAAACAACTCTACACAACGGACAATTAAGAAATAGTCAAAGATGGCCATTGATTATTTTTTATGCTATTTTAAATGTAGCAGGAATTAATTCACACATAATATATTGTTTTAACATTTCAAATGAAAATATTTAAGAAAATATTTGAGAGAACTGGCAAATTTATTAGTGCACCCTCATTTACAGGCACGTGCTATAATGACAAAATGACAAATATATCAATAAATTTTCAGGTTGAATTAAGACATATGTGTGGCACCAAAAACGCTATTCAACCTGTTCCTCCAAAAAGTAATATACCTGGAAGGTGCAGTGTTTATGCCTGGAAAAACCCCAAAAAGCAAAATACTATTGTTTCATTTGCAATGGAATATTAGAACACGTTACGGTTATTTGCCGACCTTGTTATAAAAATTCCCAACATCATGCAGTCACACTATTATCCTAATACGCTGATCAGCTTAAGTCACTAACTTCCTAATGTCCTAATCAGCTTAAGATGGAATACTGGTAGTTCTGTTATGACATTGTGAAGTCACACTCAACTTCTAATACGGTGATTGGCTTGGGTCACTAATTGCCTTATATGGTCACGAGTAGTTCGGTGATGACACAAAAACACAGCGGAACGAGAGATAATAATTTGGTGTGATTTAATTATGACCATTGTGAACGAGTTTGATTTAATTTAATAAAATAGCTATATTTACGTAAATACGTGTTTTAACTATTTTAATAGACGATACTATTTTAATAGACGATAATCAGTGATGGCAGTTTTCTCAATGGTTTAACTAATGTCTTATAAACATTTCAGTATCAAAATTAGATTTCAATTTTCATAACATTGACATTTTTAGCATTGAAAGTTCTGTATTAGAACTACTACCAGTTTTAGTTTATTTGAATAAAACTGAAATCACCTTTTGTGTTTTTTATACTGTGTGTGTATCATTAATTGTTAAAGCCCAAGTAGATATTCACTAATGAAAAGGTATCATATTGTTTCAAAAAAAAAATGTACAAAAAATGCCGACCTCTTAAACTACGATGGCACGACTATGCACGTCCTGAAAATTCATGAGGGAAATCTAACTGGAAGGACAATGGATACACTTGGAATATAATGACAAATAACTTTGATGCACAAGTAGGTGCCTTGACTATTTTACGTATTACCTTATTCTGGAAACATTACAGAATCTCAATGTTGCTGTTGCTCACAGTGTCCCAGATTTGGAAAACATAGCTCAATATTGGTCGCAAAACAGCTTTATATAGTAGGATTCTATTATCAAAAGACAGTTATGATTTTGATCTAATGATGAAAATAAAGATATCATATCCTCTTAGTAAAGATACGATTTTTCTTTATAAGCCATCGACCAAGGTGCATCTTCAAATACTTGGCGTCATTAGTCTGAGAAATTAGATTTTGATTAATTTGGATGAGAGGACAGATTTCTTTACAAAAAATAAATGTCACCTACTTTGGTTAAATTTTATTTACCTTAATGCTAGATTTCTTAAGCGATAAATGAATTTTATATAGATTATTTTGTAAATTTGTGGAAGCACGAATTGAATTTTGGTACGAGGCCAATATTGCAATATCGTCTGCATAGGTTTCCACAGTTGATCATTTAGCAGAAGGTATATCTGCAGTGTACACTAAGTCTTGTTAAGGACACAATATGCTGCTCTGTACAAAAACAGATTTGATAGGATGAAGAGATCGTTAGTTTTTTTTTATGAAAGAGTAACTGTTAGTGAGATAAGATCTAAGCAATTAATAATGGGGATATGGTAGGTACCTTTTTGGTTTGTGAAATACTCTAGTAAAATAAACTTTATCAAAAGCTTGTGATGTATTTCAATAGTCACTGTTTATCTGGTTAATTAATCTATGTACTCGTATTATCATTTTATATTTGTTTCGAAACCTAAGTTCATGTTCTGAAAAATTTGGTATCCTTATAATGGTTTTTGGTATTCCCATAATTAGTTTCAATCTTTTTGCATACACTTTTTCAAAAACTTTGGATAACATTGAAAGCTGTAGTTCTGTAGGATTTAATATCTCGGTATTTTTCCTGGGTTTAAGGATTCTATCTTCATAAGCAACTATCCAGCTGCTAGGATAATAATAATTTCGAAGAATTGCGTAAAAAATGTACGTTATTATTTAATATGTTGAGGATGATTCTTGTAAAATTTTTCATATCTTTGGTTTAAATGCAGGTGCTTTTTTAATATTTATTTCAGTTAGCACTGTTCTATCAAGTTTCTTTATTTTTATAGTTGGAAGAGGTAAGTCCATTTGAAATGGAATTCAAGATAATATTGTATTTTGTGTTTCTCTTCTGTATTTTACTTTTTTTAGTTGCGAATGATTTGAATTAGTTTTTGGCAATACATCGTACTTTTCTTAATCATTTCTTGCCCAACCAATACCTGATTTGAAGCAGGAATCATTTTTTGAAGTCTATTCAGTCTTTGAGTCGCTGTTTACAAGTAATAGTCAGTAGTAATTTATTATATTATAGTAGTATATTACAAGTAATAGTTGCGTCAGTAGATATTTAATTTCATAAGTATATCTGATTTTCGGTTCTTATGTCCTAACCGAAGATATTATATAACCAAAGGTATACAATATGTCTCTAGTTCTTTCTGCGAAAGTTTGATAAGTTCTGGTTTGGTACTAAACATAATGTTAAGATTAAGTTGTGAATAAGAAAATATGTAAACTAAGAATACAAAAATTCTTTAACCTCTTAAGGGTTCTGCGAACAGCTAGAAGAAGTATATGACAGCTTACCGAGAAATGTTATTAAAATCACATTAGAAGATACAAATGCTCAAATAGACAAACATGAATTTTTCTAAATAATAAGTTAATATTAACTTCATCAAAACATCAATATAGATTATACCTGGTAAAACAAATTCCAACCAAATTGGTCATGTCTTGGTAGAAAAAAGAGAAGCAACAACCGTACAAGATGAAAGGAGCTGAAGAGAAGGATGTTGTGGATCTGATCATTTCCAAATAAAATATAGATGCACAATTCAGCGAAACAGGAGTAAAAAATAGGACCCAACCAAATAATAACTATAGGTAAAAAATTGAGACTACTATATAAGAAACCAGACTATAAGACTAAAATAACACTGACAAATTACTGACAAATACAGAAAGTCTAGGAATTGCAAACAAAATATTTACATCAGTAAAATAGATCATAGGCAAAAAAAATTCAAAAGAGAATGGTTTAATTGTAAGTGTCAAGAAGATAGTAAAAAAACAAGAAACCTATGAAAAAATTAAAGTGTTTAAACGTATATGCAATTAAAGGGAATGATACAAACCCCCAACAAATATATGCAGAAATCAAAAAGTCAGATAACTAGTGACCTGAAATAAATAAAATCAATCTGGAAAACTTATCTCAAACTCTTTTAGTTACACAAGAAAACGAAGAGTATATGGATATGTATCACATCGGGGGTGACACCGAAAATATAAAAATACTGACGATGGAAGAAGTAAAACAAGCAATAAAAGTATAAAATAATAACGCTTTCAAATATGCATATGCTCATAAATAAAATTTGGAATAATGTAAAGATTCCTATTGACTGGAAAACCGGGATTATATGCTCAATCTATAAACTAAAAATAAAATCTTTAAAAAAAGGGATACACTAAAATGACAAAAAAAAATGAACACGATAAGAACTTTTCAACAGTCAAATAATAAAAGCAAGTAAACGGGGTGGTACCGACAATATTCAGCGTGACTCTTAAAAATGTGATAACATAGGGTTAAATTTAAAAAGAGTTTCTTCTAACAAATAAATTAATACGGATTGCCCATAACATCAGCATTATCTTTCACAGAACGTAAAAGGCGGCAGAAATAGATTCACAAATATAAACAGAGGTAAAAGGGACTGGACTAGAAATAAATATGTAAAAGACAAAAAAGCTAACAAAGGCAGAAGATAGGGAAACAAACGCACAGATGAATTTAAGAACGATATTGAAACTGTAGAAAGTTTCACATATTATGTGCAAGATACATTGAGCACGGATGGAACAAAAGAACTAGAAATTAAAAAAAATAGTAAAGGGAAACACAGCTTATTGTAACTCGCCCAAACGTTCATTTCCAAAAACACAAACTGTATATCGAAAATCAAGGTATAAAACAATAATACCAGAACAATAGTATGTTATGCGTGCCATGGGTAATGAAAGGAAACAAAAAAGGAACATACATGAAAGTTTCCAAAAGAAAAGTCCTAATGAAAATATTTGGACTTATTAATCAAAATGGAGTATGGAGATCCAGTTACAAGCATAAATTCTATCAACTGTTCATAGAAACATCGATCTCAAAATTTGTTAAGCTTCAAAGACTTCGATATGCTTGCGATTTAGTAAGAATGGAGAATGAAAGATTGCCGAAAAAGCCGTAGATAATAAAATTCATGGCGCAAGACCAAAAAGAAGTCCACGAAAAAAGTGGGAAGATAAAGGAGCAGCGGATTTTCAAAATTTAAAAATGGACGTAAGAACCTGGAGAAAATCAACTCGGAACCGGCAAGGTTGGAGGCATAGTTTAGAGGAGACCAAAGCTCGATTTAGGATATATTGCCTTTCGAGAGGGATATGGTTAAGATAGTCGAACTTGCTTCATTCTGGCAGAGTGTGTAAAACAGACTGTGAGATTTTAATCAAAGATTGTGATTATTTATTTAAAAAAATCTTAAATATTAAATAAACAGAGGTTAGGTTAACCGTTATGTCAATACCCAAGTACCTGATACGGGAGTCTATACCCGTGCTACCCAGGTACCCGGCATTGTTTCGGTAAACTTCGCTTGTACATTCCGAAAATAACAGACAATTGGGATTTTTCTTTGTTTGCTATCAGTGTTTATTTAACTGTGCTTACAAGTTGTTAATATCTTTGTGACTATATGCGTGTTTTATGTTGTAATTACTTGTAATAATGACCAGAAGAGAAGTGAGTGTTAGCGAATTTAGAAGGTAAGTTATTACTGTTTATTTTTACAATCTTTTATACATAGATCATTCAATTTTAGAATGACGTATGAAAAGCAACAGAAGTACTTGCAACAATTTATAGACGATATAGATGAGGAAGTAGACAAAAATATCGAAAACCAGGAATCAGATGAGGACTATGTTTCGCAAAGCAAACCGGATGGAGATGAAGCTTCTGACGCAGAGGACGTTTTTACTGATATCAATAATAAGATTGAAATCGATACCGACGGCGACGATAGTAGTGATGAAGATTTTGACGATTTTCAAGAAAGTTCTTCCCAAAGTGATGTTCTGGTTGCAAATGATAAAACGATTTGGCAACGAAAACCGTTTACTGCAAGTCGAACACTGAAACGTAACCTTTTGCGTGAAAAAACGGGCCCAGTACGTTCTACTAAAACTCTTTCGATTAGAGATATATTCAAATGTGTTTTCAGTGACGTAATGTGTGACATAATTATACGCGAAACCAATCGAAAAGCTAATAGCGTTTGTGAAAAGTATAATGTTGAAAACCCCGACAAACCTCGAAATGTTTGGAAGTCACTCACAACAGAAGAATTTTATGCATACTTAGGTATTATTATTACAGCAGAAGTACGGCATTCAAATTCAGAGCACTCGAAAGATTTATGGAAAACAGACTCTCATCCTTTGTACCGAGCAAGTATGGGCATAAATCGCTTTTGGAGCATCAGCAGATTCTTACGGTTTGACAATGACAAAACACGTGCAGAACGTTTGCAAAATGATAAAGCTGCAGCTATTACAGATATATTCCATCTACTCAATGATAATTTACGTCGTAACTATGTACCGTCGGATTCTCTTACTGTGGATGAACAGTTATTTCCTTTTAGAGGTAGGACACGTTTCACGCAATATATGCCAGCAAAACCTGCCAAGTATGGCATCAAGGTTTGGTGGGTTTGTGACGCCAATAATTCGTATCCACTTACTGGACAAATTTATACTGGAAAAAATTCGACTGGACGTGAAACTAATCAAGGTGAACGCGTAGTAAAAGATTTGTGTTACCGATACAAAAATTCTGGACGAAACATAACACTGGATAATTTTTTCACAACTCTTCCACTAGCCCCTCTCCTGTTGTCTTGGAATTTATCATTAGTTGGTACTTTGAAAAGAAACAAACCATATATTCCACAAGAAATGCTGCCTTCGCCAGAGCGTGAGCCTGAATCGTCATTACACGGATTCAGTGCAGATCGTGTTACTATTTGTTCATATGTTCCAAAAAAGAAAAAAAGCGTTATCTTGCTGTCAACAATGCATGACAACGATAATGTAAGTGGCCCAAAAAATAAACCTGAAATAATTCAGTTCTATAATACAACTAAAGGAGGCGTAGACAACATGGACAAAATGGTTTCTCATTATTCCACTAAACGCAGAACTTTGCGTTGGCCAGTAGCCTTCTTTTACAATATCCTAGACGTAGCTTGCCTAGCAACCTATATAATTTAGACAGAGAATAATCCACAGAGTTCTACTGAAACCAGTAAGCGTAGAATTTTTCTACAAGACTTAGGGAAACAACTAGTGATGCCTGCAATTTCTGCTAGATCTAAAGTACCAAATGTATACCGAAATTTTTCATCAAGGTCAGGAATTGAGTGTATGTTAGGAAAACCTCTACCTACAGATTCAAGTAATACTGCAGAGTCATTACCACTTCGAGATTCCACAGGACGCCTCAAAATTGTTGGAAACTGTTACATCTGTAGGTCTTTAGCGAAAAAGCGGCTAAGAAAGACATGAAAATCATGTAATGTTTGTAATCGTCCACTATGTAACGAACACTCACTAAATATAAGTAAGTGACTACAATGTGTTTAAAATGTAACTTTTATTTACGTTTCCATATCAATTTTATTATAAAAAAAACTAGACAGAGCTTCATAATTTACTAAACATTAGTGTTACCCGGGTGCCACGGGTGTGGACGTAATGGTGTAAAAACTTTGACAGGTAATTTTAATATATTATATGCATTTTTTTCTTTGATTTTTATTATAAATCTCTTCGTTCTAAATAATTTTAGGAATAACTAGAAGCTCGAATAAAAATATTTATACTATCGTCAATGATTCAGATAAAACAATTACCAAGGATACCCAGGTACCTGGGTATAGACACAAAGGTTAAAGTAACCAAACTTATTTTGCATTTTCATTTTAAAATAAAGTAATTTTATTGATAAGTAAATTTAATTTGTTTTAGTGGTCGTGTAATCTACAGTCTAATAATTTATTTTGTTTAATTATTAATATTATATTTTAAGTGATTTTATCTTTCTCGGCCAAGAAAATATCAAAAATGACTTAATATTTTGATTTCTCTCCATTGCATTGACTTAATATTAATGAGTTTAGTTTCGTTTAAATACATATATAATTTCCAATTAAAACCAGAAGTATTTGGTAAGACAGAGTTATCAGTTCTACATTGTACATCATCATGTTTTGTCTTGATTCCTCTATGAGATATATTATATCCTCTATGACTATTGTTAAATCTTACATAAACCGAACCAGCCAATTTCTCGGTCAAAAGTTATATACAAAAAAATAGTTTCTAAAGTTTCGTTTCATATATGTGTCAGATGTCATTTTCTAATCCTATTATCGTCAGTATTATCTCTATATGTCTGTATATTATTATCATTATCATAATTTTATTGTTTTTAAAGTTGATTTTTTGTTTTTGGTTTCGCCTATTATGCCATAAGGTGAAAATACTTTTTGCTACTTATCGCTCATTTTTCTTCTTAATTAATTTTTTACACTAAAACCTATTGTTTTTCTTCTATATCCTATTATTGTTTACATCAGATACGTCAAAATTATTGTTACCTTTCCTGTGATTCTCTTATAAAATAATGTCAGGTGTTCCTGATAAAATAAGCCCCTGTTACATTTAGTTTTATATATTATTTTGCGTAATATCGCTACTTCGTCTCTTCAGTTTATTTATTCCGTAGTAAAGATCAATCTTAATATTTTCGTAAATACAGTTATATTTTTTCTGCCAACTGCAAGATATTTGTTTATTTCAGATATCCCTGTAAACCTTTTGGCGCCTACTAAAAATATCTTCGGTTCTCGTTAATAGTAACAATGAAACCTAAATGCGGGAGAGAAGACAATGTTGAATACACAATAGTGCACTTGGACCACACACTGAGGCAACGAAAATCCATTTAACACATAGTTAAACAAAAATAGATATCTCTTTTCCACTGAACTCTCTAAAATAAAGACAGACTAAAAATAACAATATTATTAGTTAGTAATCATATGCATCATAAAGATACTACAGAGATTTAGTAAATATATATTATATACATATATATATACATATATATATATATATATATATATATATATATACATATATATATATATATATATATATATATATATATATATATATATATATATATATATAGATATACATATATATTTATATTATATATATATATATATATATATATAAATCTGTAGGAAATATCAGGTATAGTGGTCTATAATAAAAATCTTTGTTTTTGTTAAGACTTAATATTTCGCCATTTATTTTATAGCTTCATCAGGAGTAAACTGTAAAACAATTAGAACATTACAAACAAATGATGTACAAATAGATTTAAAAATCACTCACAGAAATTAAAAGATTTCACAAATAAAACTAACATTGAAATATATAAACTTTTAAATGTCAAGATTAAACTGTCCTAAATACGTTTTTCACAGGACTACGATAAAATAATCAAAATTACTTCAAATGTACAAATAAAAACAACAATAAAATAAAAGAAACGTTAGAAGAATGATATCACAGGCCGACATGATTTTTGGTGTTTTGAGTTTGACCTAATGTGTCCTTAGCTAATACGGGTACGCTGATTCTGAATATGAATTCAGTTTAAGCCCATCAAGTCAAAATTTTTCACAAAATTAAAAAAAAAGCCTTGTGAGATATTATGTACTGGTGCAAACAAGTACCTTATTGATGCTTGTAAAGTTTGGTGATCAGGACAGACCTTGGGCTCCACACAAAGTGTGGTTTAAATGTGCCGAACTACTGAGAAAATAGACAAAAGGTACACGTAACTCTTTAACCTTCGGTATTCCTATGGCATGGAGAAAATTACAGCAATACAGAAAATTCAATATCCTGATTTACCTTCTGCTAAACTACCTGTATCTCATGAACCAGGAATCCCTATTCCTCCAACTTTTCTTTACACCATCCAACAGCAGTCATCAGATGAAAGTTCAGACGAAAAAACCGATGAAGATGAATTTAATCCTAAGATAGACCAACCTCAAAAGTTTATCCAAGCTGAACTAAACGACTTAGTGAGAGACTTGGGCCTATCGAAGAATGCTGCACAAATCTTAGGATCACGACTGAAAAATTAAAATCTATTGGTTCCAGGTACCACATTATTATGGTATAGGCATCGTGAAAAAGAGTTCGCGAAATATTTTTCTCCAGAGGGCTCACGGGTGTATTATCATAATATTTCTAAAGTAGGCATAAAACTGGGAGCTAACAATTACGATTCCACATCATGGCGGTTATTTAATCATTCTTCTAAGAGGTCTTTAAAGAGTGTCTTGTTGCCCAATGGTAATACTTGTGGCTCAGTGTCTGTTGCTAACTCCGTGCATCTGAAAGAAACATATGAGAATCTTGAGCTGTTGCTAAATAAAATAAAGTATAGCGAATATTGTTGGCAACTCTGTGGAGGTCTCAAAATAATATCCATGTTTTTGGGTCAGCAGTCTGGATTCACAAAGTATCCATGTTTCTTATGCGAGTGGGACACTCGAGGACGAAATTTACATTACGTTAAGAAAGAGTGGCCACTCAGAGAAAAACTAGTACCGGGACAAAAAAATGTGCAACGTGATACACTAGTTGACCCAAAATTAGTTCTTTTGCCTCCTCTTCAAAAAATTAGGATTGATGAAGCAGTTTGTCAAAGCTTTAGATAAACAATGTGACTGCTTTAAATATTTGCGCGTCAAATTTCCTTCTCTTTCTGAAACTAAACTTAAAAAGAAGGAATTTTTGTAGGCCCTCAAATGCGAACCTTACAATGGGAGAGATTGTTTCAGAATACAATGACTCAGGATGAATCTGAAGCATAAAGTTCTTTCGTAGAAGTCATAGACGGTTTCCTTGGAAACAACAAGTCTCCAAACTATAAAGAAATTGTAGCTAACATGGTTGAAAATTATAAAAAACCTGGATGCAATATGAGCATCACACTTCAATTTTTGGATTCCCACGTTGACTATTTTTCCGAAAATCTTGGAGCTGTCAGCGAGGAGCTGGAAGACAGGTTCCATCAAGATATAAAGGAGATGTAGAGACGGTACCAAGGAAAATGGGATATAAG
Organism: Diabrotica undecimpunctata; assembly: GCF_040954645.1. NCBI lineage: Eukaryota > Metazoa > Arthropoda > Insecta > Coleoptera > Chrysomelidae > Diabrotica > Diabrotica undecimpunctata. The sequence goes on along the minus strand of NC_092804.1, from coordinate 126,915,692 downwards.
AATGATGGCTGATTACTGCTGAAGCTTGAAGAGGGACTCGATCACAAAAATCCATAAAAAGGAGACCACAAAATGCAGTTTTCATGGAAAACGAGAACGGTTTTATTAAAAAAAAACAAATATTGTCTAATGTACGTTATACAGAATTATTTTTTTTAAGAAAAACTCAATTTTGCAGTGTAATTTTATATTAAAAATAAGGTTTCAATAAATATGTTCTCAGTATCTTTGGCAGTTTCTATGAAAAATTTCAAACACACTTTTCTTGAAAACCTGACGTGCTGGAAAAAAACTAAGTACAGATTCGTGATCAGCACATCCCATTTACTATAGGACACCTATTCAACTTAAAATTCTTTTTCATGAAAATAAAAATGTAGGCCTGTGTATTTCTTTAATGAATTATTAAGGTTAGTTGTTATTAAGATGAATGTTAGCTATTTTGAATATTTATAGATTTTGATCAATACATTACAATATATGTTACTTAATTGATTAAATAGATTTTATGTCACTATTTACTGTAACATTCTGGCCAGCATTGTTTTTAAAGAAGTTCGGCCCAATAATTCCACAAGATCATAAAGCACACACAACAGTCAGTTTTTCTGGATGTAATGGATTTTCAACATACATTTAAGGATTATCTTAACTTCAAATAGGAAAATTTTGTTTGTTGGCGTAGCCATTCAACCAAAAGTGAGGTTCATCGCTAAACAAAATTCGCTTATGAAAATCAGAATCAACGGCAATCTCGTTTTAGACCCACTTACCGAATCTACGAATCCACGCCTTGCTATGTGATGATGTGCCTTCAATTCTTGCATTAGTTGGATTTTGTAAGCAATTAAAGCAAGATCTGCTGTGCACGATCGCAGATAGACAGATTTGGGTTTTCTGTATGCTATGCTCTACAGCAGCAACAACTTCTTATGTACGCACTGAACGACGTATTTGTGATTTCTTTCATGATTTCTGTTCATGGTGTCTTTTGTCTTCTTTACTTAAACCTTTTTCATTAAAGTTCTCTGTCACACAAACCTCTCAGCCTTTCCTTGAATTTCCATCTGTTCTTCCATTAATTTCTAACAGCTCTTTCCTTCGTTCCACGTAAGATAGTTACGTACTATGTGTGGTGCATATTTTTATACGCCATGGACATGTACGTTTAAAATATCCTCGATTATTAAGTTGAAAACTTTCGAAATGTGCATTCTGCAAAGAATTTTCTGCATATTTTATAGGGATAGGGTGAAAAACAAGAAAGTCTTAAGAATGGCAAATGCTAAAAGAGAAATTATTAGCTTGACCAAGTTACGAAAAATTGCATAACTTGACCATATCCTGAGATGGAAAGGATACACAATTACACAACCCAAAGAAAGATTGAGGGCAAGAGAGGAGTCAATCGCACACAATTGTCTTGGCTTCGGAATATAAAATATTGGACATGCATAAACACTGGCGAGCTTTCTCATGCTCTGAGGGATAGACGTCTGGCCTTAAAGACTTTGTTTTTTTTCTTAAAATGTATAAGCCACAAAGATCAAGCTTTCTCATGTAACAGAAAATAACAAGTTGATGTTACCGAAATACGTAATTACTTTTGACGCTGACACTTCAGCATTTTAGAATAATTATTAAAAACTTAAAAAATATAATTGTTTTATTGACACGTTTATTATTAATTTAATACACTGTAGGGTTGCCCCTCGCTATTCTTAATATTGTAACTCTATTTAGTATATAATGGGAGAATCTTCTACAGCTGGCGCCTTTTCTCGCATCCTAGTTGTCAGCGTTTTCTGTCGAAGCAATCTGTAGTTTTTGCATCTTCGACGGACAACATGACCGTCTAGGTCTACCTTGTTTTCTTCTAGCGAGCGGAGTCCATTTTTTTTTGTTTTTTGGCCACCTTTTTTTCGGCAGGTGTCCACACCAATTTAGTATTTTGGCTTCGATAATATCTATTATGTCTAAGTCAATTTCTATTTCTCTCCTAATATCCACGTTCCTCATCCTATTAAGTCTAGTGTGCCGGCAACAACGTCTCCAATAGTCCATTTTCATTGCTTTAATTTTTGATTTATTTTTGGATTAATTACCCACAGTTCGGCGCCATACAACCCAATACTTTGTATTATTTTATAAATTCTTCTTTTATTTTCTTTTGGTATTTTATTATCCCACGATATAGTCCGTGTAGCTGTCTAGTGGCTGCTCGTGCTTAGCCAATCCTAGAATGTATTTCTTTGTTACTCCCTGCTTTTGATGATATTTGGACATCCAAGTATTTGAAGGTTTCAGTTGATTTTATAGTTTTCATTTCAATTTGTAGGATTTTTTTACTTTTAGATTTTTTTTAGAAGATTATTAGTTATGGAATATACTGTTCTCACATTGACACATAATGTCTGAGAAAGTTTTGTAACTCATTTTCTAGATCTTAATCATCTTTACTATTTAATCACATCCCTTTGAGAATAAAACTGCTTAGAAAAAAACAATATGTAAGCGCTTTTAACGTACCATTAGAAGTATCTTTTCTTTAAGAACTATGGGTTTTTACGAGGGGTAGGTTACTGGCCTAGTCAATCACCCCCACATTTTATCGGGGCTTGGGACCCGTTGTGGTTACCGCAGAGCTGCTTGATTCATTTCGCAGTTATCCCAGATAGTTATCGGAAAAGACATTAAAGGCAGAATTTACAAAACAGTCATCATACCAATACATCAACAACAATAATTAACAAAATACGCGGAAAAAAACACTACCGGATGGTGAGAGATGGTTCTTCAAAAGTGGGAAGATCATGACAACTTACTGGAGGTATATTGAAAAAGAGAGAAAGCCAGTCTACATAAAAAGCAAAAGAAGAAGAAGAAGCATTTTAAGTATTCAAACAAACAAAAAAATAAAATATAGTTTGTTTGTCATAACCAAAAATTCACCGATACCATAATCAAACGTGTATCAATTGAACAAACATAGCACTTATTAGTTAAAATAAATTTAATGTCCAATGACAACCTCTAGTTAAATAATAAATAAGTAAAATCAATCTTACCTATGCTTGTATGGATCAAAAATAATTTTCATTGTTTTATTTTCATTAAGCGATCCTTAATAATTATTATCATTATGAATTATGATGGAATCTGCTGGAAGTTCAATATAGTGTTTACAGTATCTTCGCCAATTTCTAAATCTTTCCTAAAAATAGATTTCGAATATTCCAAAATATCATCAGCGAACATATTTTTAGATGAGACGTGGATGCCCAAATGCATAAAAATATAAGGTTTATTAAAAATAATATCATAAGGTAAAATATTTTTTTAAATTATCAAAGATGTGGTTAGTTAAGTAAATACTGATTTATTTAATAAAATTTTTGCTTTATGAACTTTATTAAAAATATTAAGTACAGTGAAGTTTGGACTTTACATATTGAATAACTGTGTTTTTTTTTAATTATTATAATATGTTTGTATTTTTTACTAAACAATTTTGCAACTGCAAAAGTGAAAGTAAATCCAGAGGGATAAAACGGTTACCTGATTTTGTAAATATGTGTTAAATTATATATAAAAGTAAGAACTGTTTTGAAGAAAACTGGAAATATAGATATGTATAACCAATCTTGCACATTACAGATATGGCTCTTAATATCAGAAAACCTAGAAAACTTCAGAAATGATATTACTAGAGATTTCCTAACACTGGTATCAAGCTTTTAACAAGATCTTATACCAAGTACCTAAGAGAGCTATTCAGCTAGTGCTAAAAGAGGCAAGTGAAAAGAGGCGATCATGTAGCGGCTGCTCTCCCACTTTTTTTGTCGAATTCTAATTTTCACTAGCAGATTTGTTAATGATTACTTAAAAAGTATTTACCCCATATTCGTCTGCCAGCTGCACGGTATTATTTTTTTTTTTTTTTTTTTTTATTTACAAAGAAAATAGTCGCTTCAACCACTTGGGTCATTAGCGACATTAGTTTTTACATTAGATTAAATTATATAAAGATGTATCTTTAAGAAAATTAATTAAGTCTTTGATGTTTAAATGTTCACCTAATACTGTTTTTAAATTGTTGGAAATATTGTTATTTTGTCTGTTGACTGTATATTTTCCACATTCTGTTAGGAGGTGTTTAACAGTAATGTTGATTTGACAGTATTCACACACTGGAATGTCTTCTTTATTCATTAGGTACTTATGTGTAATGTTGGTATGACCTAATCGAAGTCGAGAGATTTTGACTTGATCAGCTCTTTTTAAGTTCACTAGGCGCCACGGACTCACTGTCGATTTAATTTCTTTTAGTTTAGATTCCGATAAATTCCACTCATTTTACCACGTACTGATCACTTTTTCTTTGACGAACTGTTTTATATCACTGGAAATAGTCTTTGACACTATTGTAGCATGATCGTTTTTGTAAGCTTCCCTTGCTTGGAGGTCGGCTTTTTCATTACCTTGTATTCCCATGTGAGATGGAACCCATATAAATTTGACTTCGGAACCAGTTTCTTGTAAGGCTGCAAGTTCTTTCTTGATAAGTAAGGCTATAGGGTTCTTAGTGAATAGTTGATCAATTGTTGTTAACGAGTTTAGAGAATCTGAGATAATGACGGAGGAAGACTGTTTTGTACTTTTGATATGAATGAGGGCTTGTAATATTGCATATAACTCTGCTGAGTATATAGAGGTGGCCGACGTTAATTTAAATTGGAAGGATGCATATGGAGTGACAAATGCTGCTCCTACGTCGTTTGCAGATTTGGAGGCATCTGTATAAATGCAAAAACTTTCCCCGCAAGTCTCGAGTTCTTTTAAAAATGACTGTCTGATTACATTTGGTGATGTCTCTGATTTGTGATATTGGAGTAGTGTCGTATTAATCTCGGGAATCATGATTAACCAGGGAGGGGGAGTTTTTAGATTTGAAGGATAGAGGTCAGGAATTTGCAGTTGCAGATCTTTTAAATTTCTTCGGACTCTTTCATAGAAAGGTGGATCGAACTTACTTTTTTTATAAGCTTCTAGATACCGGTCCGTAAATGTATTTCGAAACACTGGGTGGAATTTGTTACTGGCAACTGAAGATGCATACGAAAGGCTTAGATACTTCCTTCGTAGGGTAAGAGGTGGTTCTCCTGTAAGACATTGGAGATTCTTAACGGGTGTGGTTCTAAATGCACCTGTGGCGATCCGAAGTGCTGTGTTTTGAATGATTTCAAGTTGATTGGTAACGTGTTTTTTAGCCGAGTCATATACAATAGCCCCATAATCTATTTTTGATCTAACAAGTGACTTATAAATATTTAATAATGTGGTTTCGTCGGTTCCCCATTTTTTATTTGATAATGTTTTCATTACGTTTAATCCACTTTGGCAAGACTTTATTATTTCTGAAATATGATGTTTCCATGTTAGTTTTTGGTCGAATACCATTCCGAGAAAATTAATTTTGTCTGAGAATGCCAGCGGCTTGCCACACAGCTTTAGTGTAGTTCTTTGCATCCGGTGCCTTCTTGAGAAAATCATGCATCTTGTTTTTAGTGTGGAGAATTGTACACCTACTGATGTAGACCATATCTCTAGTTTGTAAATGGATTCTTGTAAGTGTTTTTGAACCATTTTTATATTCTTGCCCTTTGCAAATAGAACCAGATCATCGGCATATAGTCTTCCCTTAACTAGCGGGGAGCAATGATCCAGTATATCGTTGATAGCGACAAGAAAGAGAGTTGGGCTCATAACTGATCCCTGAGGTGTTCCGTTTTCCTGAATTCTTTTTGTTGAAGTGGAATTATCGGCGCGCACAGAGAAAGCTCTTGACTGAAGAAAGTTTTCTATGAATCTTAGCATATTACCCCTGATTCCCCATTTGTGTAATTTTGATATAATGTTAAACCTCCAAACTGTATCGTACGCCTTGGTAATATCGAAAAACACTGCGATGGTTTCTTGATTAGTTGCAAAACCCTCGTGTATCTCTGATTCTAAATCTAATAGATTATCTACGCATGATCTATTTTGACGGAAGCCACTTTGCTGTGGAATTAAATGTTTTTCTTGTTCTAAGTACCACAATAGTCTTTTGTTTATAATTTTTTCTAGAAATTTGCAGGATACATTAGTGAGTGATATAGGACGGTACGAGTCTACCTTTGTTCTGTCTTTGTTGGGCTTGAGCAGAGGAATTATAATGCTGTCCGACCATACAGATGGAAAGACCTGATTTATCCATATAAAATTGTATAATTTTAGTAGCCAAGACATTCCACTTTCTGGTAGGTTTAACAAAAAAATTAATGGTATGCCGTCTGGACCTGGAGCGGAGTTTTTAGTTGACATTAGGGCATCCCTTAGTTCTTGCATTGTAATTGGCACATTTAGTATATTATCATCTTGAGAGTAGTATTCCAACTTCGTTTTTTCTATGCTTTGTTTCTTGAGCTTAAATTCCGGTGAATAGTTATCGTTACTTGAATTTGACTCAAATTCACCGGCGAATAGCTCCGCAATTTCTTTTCGGTCGCTTATAATTTTGTTATCTTTTGCCAGGAAAGGTATTTTATTTGAACATTTTTTTCCAGATATTTTCCTTATATTTTGCCACACTTTACTTGCTGGGGTAGAACTATTTATACTTGCAACGAATTTTTGCCATGATGTTTTCCTGCATTTTTTTAGAATATATCTAGCTTCTGCTCGACGTTTTTTGTATTCTACCATATTTTCACTAGTTTTGTGATGATTATACCTATTGAAGGCTCTTTTATACGTTTTTACTGCTTCTTTGCATTCTGTGGTCCACCATGGTAAAGGTTTATGATATTTTAGTGTTTTTGTTTTTCCAATATGATTTTCTGCTGCTTTTTTAATTATTGATATGAAGGTATCTAGGTCTTTATCTATGTCATTAAGAGTAATATCTTTTATGTTGTTTATTTCATTTTGTATGTATTTTGTAAAGTTCTCCCAGTCTGCATTTTTTGTATTCCATTTCGATGGGGTTGTGGTAATATTGTTATTTTTTTGTTGTGGAAACGTAATTTTAATGGGATAGTGGTCACTTCCGTATAGGTACGGGATAACGTCCCATTCTAGTGTTGGGGATAACATTGGATCACATAAAGATATGTCGATGGCCGACTGACTACCCGTTTGAATGCTAAATCTGGTGGGTCTACCATCGTTTAACAAATTAAGATTTTGTGAGGTCATACAAAATTCCACAATCTTGCCTCTAGCGTTTGTTTTTGTTGAACCCCACATAGGATTGTGTGAATTAAAATCGCCTAAAATAATGCGGGGGCTGGGGATTTGTTGCAGTAGATTATCAAAATCTTCTTGGACTATAATTTGATCAGGAGGTAAATATATGTTGCAAATATTGATTGTTTGTTCCATGTTTACTGTAATCGCTACTGCTTCAAAGCTATGTGTGTTGATTTGTAATTGCTGGGCTTCATATTGTTTATCGACGTAAATAGCAACCCCTCCACTGGCTATATCAGCGTTTTGTCTGTGTTTGAAAAAGTTTGAGTATTTTTGAAACTTGAATGCATGGCTGGAATCCTTAAAGTTGGTTTCTTGTAAACAAAGTATCATTGGGTTGATTTCAGAGATAATATGCTTTAGCATTTCGTAACGGCTGAAGAAACCGTTTACGTTCCATTGTATTATGGACGCCATTGCTTCTATTTACTATGTACTTTACGCTGAATCGACAGAGGTGTCGGATTCTTCTTCTAGATATATCTTCATTGCTATCGGGTCCATTTTTAGTTGCTTCATAATCTTACGTCTTATTCTCGTGCTTCTGTTTTTCATTCTTCGGTCTTTGTAATAAGGATGAATTTTAGCTAATAGGTTCAAAAAATCATGAACATTCTCGGTATATGTTTTAACTAAGCTTAACGGATCTGTGTTTCCTTTCACATTTACAAAGAAATCGACGATTTCATCAAAACTGAGTTTAAGCGATTCTTCTTCGAATATTTTCCTAGTTGGTTCCAGTAACGGCAGTATTTCATTAGATTTTGGTTCATGTGTTTTGGGCAAGCATGATTCTTCTTCAGTATCAGTTTTGGATTTCTTCTTTCTCTGCGTAGTTGGTACTAAAAATGTAACTTCAGTTTGTGAGGACGGAGGAGGTGTTATTACGTCTGTAATACTGCGTTTGGAACCTGTTTGTTGTACATTTTCTGATTCCTTTATTTTTGGGGAAGGCGTAGATATGTCTGTGGTTGGTTGTTTATCTATATCGTTATTATTATTTTGTGTATTTGGTGCTATGTTATGGGTTAGAGGTTGGGAAGGTGAAGATTTTTCATTTACTTGTACAGTTGTCATGATAGGGATTTCATTTGGTGAGGTAGGGATGTTGGTATTGTTTGTAGGCTCTTGACTTACTGCAGTTAAGCAATTGTTTGAGAAATGACCTGTTTGATTACACTTTGAACACAGCTGGCTTTCATGAGACAAAAAAATACGATATGATATGTTATCATGAGATAATAAAATCGAGTCTGGGACCGTATTGTTGGGAGGTGATATATAGATGTAACGACGAAAACTAAGAATGTGTTTATACTCAGGGTTGGTTGTCCCAATTCTGAGAAAATTTAAAGGAGATACTAAGTTATAGCCTTGTTCTCGGAGTTCTTGTTCTATACAATCATGTGGGATAGATGGACACACATTAGATAATAATAAGCGTTGGCTTGGAGTAATGAATCTGCGAGTTTGAATTTGTTCTGAATTTACTGTAATTATTCCATTGTCAGTGTTCATGAATTCATCGACCTTTGCCACACTGGATAGATAAACACATATTCTATTGTTAGATATCCTAGACGAGAAAAGTATATTTTTCGGACTAATTTTCGTTCCGATGGATATAAGATATTCTTCTAGTTTTATTCCATTAAGGGAGTTGAAAACTATAGCTTGATTTTTTAAAGGGAATTTCGGTTGGGTAAGAGCTCTTGAGTAACTTTGTTGTTGATTGTTAGTATTGTTGACAGTAATAATTGCAGCATTATTTTGAAGTTCCATTATTTCCAAATAACTATTTGTACCCCCTCAGGCCGGACCTGCCTTGAAGCAAATCAGACTGATAAGAGGCACGAAAACTAATTAATAAGAAACCTGTCTTTGTTTTTATTTCTTACTTTAGTAGATTGTTTATTTACTTCAAAATAAAATAATAATTGTGCATCTTACTTTAGTTTTAAAGATGCAAAGAGACTGCACTCACTACTACTTATCACTACATACTTATTTGATTAGGAAAATTAACTATAAGTAGATAAAAATTATGAATAATTATTTTAAACTTGGTAAAATTAAAAATTCAATTATCACTAATTGCTATAACTGATAGCGTGTTTACACTTCCGGTATTATTTTTATGATTTGTGTTTGTGTTTTTGTATGGTAACTACTGTTGTTTATTATGTTTGTCTTAATTTTTGCTTTGCCGTTATTTTTTTAGTTATTATTCACAATCGTCATAAAACGGGTCCATGTTTTTTGTTCTTGGTTTTTGTCCCCGAATCTGTGATCATTCTTGGTTTGGATCATTGTTTTTTATTGCTTTAAGTATTATTATTTTTACTTTATGTTCAAAATATAGTTTTACCTCAGTTTGTTGCAAGACCATTGTTGCGTAAATTTTAATCATATTTCCTTTTTTACTTGGTAGCTTTGGAATCTCTTTTTTAACATCGTTATCAGTGTGAAATGGTATGAAGTACTAGCATCCCCACTGTATTTCCTACTGCTCTATAGAGTGTGAACGAGAATATTTTCGATTTAATTTGCTATGTTACCGCCGATGGACATACATGCTGTTTTTCTTCCCTATCATTAGGTGTACTTATGATTCTTAGTTTTATTTTTCTTGCAAGATTGTCTGCTAGAAGTCATGCTTTATATCCTTACCTTTTCTTGGGGCATGTATATTACTTATTGTTATTTTTATATATTTTCCTCTCAGACGTAATCAGTACATTCTTTTGATATTGACTTTAAGTCGAATATAATCTCTTTTTTTCCTAATACTATAAGCCTTGTTTTCAATAACTTATTTGCCTTTTAAGTTTATGTCTTAAAGGATCATAAGCGGCAACTCGTATCTTTTTATTATTTCTACTAGGTTTTGTTGGCCCTCACTCCTTGCATATATTTTTGACATTTCACGTGGCCACTTTGACTTGATTTTAATTTAATTTTTAATGTAGTTTTGCTTTTTTCGGTATAATATCCCTGCATTTTCCTCCCACTGCCTCTCCATTTAAACCTTAACCCCTTCCTTAAATCCTTACTCTTTCGCATGTTCATTGCCTTTGGCCTTCACGGGTGTTTGTAGTTCACCGGATTTTGTCTCCATCCATCTGGTTCATCTTAATCGGGTGACCTCTGGATTCGTTCTTTGCGTAGTGCTTTCTACAAGTTCTTTTGTTAAAAAAGGGTGCTTGTAATTACTATGATTTTGTGTCAACCTATATGGTTCCTATTAATCGGGTGACCTTTAAATTCGCTCTCTGGATGGTTCTTGTTTTTTAAAGCTGAACTAAGACACTTTTCGTTCATATATATTTTCTGAAAAATGGACAAAGGACAGAGAAACAAAGGTCAGATGGCAGATTGTATAAAAAGGCAGAAGAAACGGCCAAACATATTGTCTGGAACTACGGAACAATTATTCGCACATGGTATGAATAACTGGAACAATCATTTTGGTCTGACGATGTCCCCAGGTCTCCGAAACATAAAGTAGGCTTTCTTGGAACACTTGATCTGTTAAACAGAACAGAGATCAAATTTAATAACATAAAGCTAGGTACAAATTAAATACGCAGTTTCAGTCAGAAATCAGTAATAACAAAAGATTTATTAAACTTTTAATTTCAAACAGCCGTCAAAATACTGCCGCCGTCTCTCTGCCATTAATTTCTTTGTACACACACGTATTTTAATCTTTTTAATCATAATTTAAAACACGTTGTCTATGATTTTGGCAACAGTTGGAGATTTTTGGGTATTTAAAGTTCATTCGTAGGATAAAATATTATACAAATATTGTGAGTCATTCTTCTGAATTTTGATTATGATCGTTTTATTTTTATTGAAGTCGTAAAAATAGTACAATCCCAATAGAATTTTAATTTATGCGAAGTATTTTTAGATGATGTAAAATATTAAAAAATATAGATTTAATAGCTGAAAATGTGACAAAGTTTTAAACATAAAATTATGTTAACATTCTAGTTAAAAAGTATACGTAATCAGCTAGCACTTCTGTAAAAAATTTGTATTTTGGATAAAGGCTTTTCACTCAATTTATAGCAGATCCATTATACAATATGCGTCTAAAGACCAAAAAACAAAAATAAAGATAAATCTTTGGATAACTAAACTGAAGCACCTGTTAATTAGTTATATTGTAACGAAATAGCCCATCTCCGATACGTCATAATTCTTAGAAGGACGAATCTAGAAAATGTAAGAATCGGCATGTCAATAGCGGCCGTCTTTCGGACGGGAGACAATTAGAGGTGGGACAACGCCAGAATGTTCTCTAAAAGTAACTTTATTATATATATGTAACGTTGTTAGGAGTGAGTTTAGTTGTTAAGATACTACCGAACTGTAAAGTTATAAATAAATGTATGTATATAAATTCGAACCGCTCGTTTTATTTAATCTCGCTACAGTTGGTGTCCGGTGTGAGATTTGCAAATAAATTCAGCAGTGATTTTTGGAAAAGACTTTTGAACTTTTGAAAAGTATTGTTCGTCGGGAACATCCGCGTAGTTCGGTAGTGCCCTTTGTACGAAAGAACATTTAAAAAAGTACGTGTGTGCCTAAAGAAAGATGCTGCTAGTACAACTCTCAGTAAAACAGTTGCGATAGCAACTAGAAGAACGCGATGAAGATTGCAGCGGGTCCAAGAAGATACTCCAAGAACGACTGAAGACTGTTCTCAACAAGAATGGAGAAGACCCAGAGACATTCCAGTTCCAGTCAGCAGACGAAGCCGTTTTAACTAAAATAATTGATGGAAAATTCGAGACTGTTTCCAAAAGATTCGATGAAACGTCTCAAATGATTGAAGTAACTTCGCAAAAAATTGAAGAATCTTCTCGAAAGAATGATGAAAGATTCAATGAAACGTCTCAAATTATTAAAGAAATAGCTAGACAAAATGACGAGAAATTTGAAAATGTGTCTAGAAGATTCGACGAGACTTCTCAAATAATTAAAGAAGTATGTAATCAAAACAATGAGAAATTTGAAGAAGTCTCAAGAACATTCGATAACATACAGAAAAATGTAAACAACGTAGAAGACAAGATCAAACAGTTAGAGAGCATGATAACTAATACAAAAGTGCTACCACCAGTTAATACAATAGCCTTAGATCCGGTAGTGAAAGAAGAATCACCTAGAGACGAAACGACACATAATATGAGATTCAAATTGCCACCATTTGATGGAAAGTCTTCTTGGTCCATATACCTTGGACAATTTGAAGCTATTGCGACAGCCAATCATTGGACAGAACAAGAAAAAGCTGTTTCCTTGACTGCTGCTTTACGAGGTGATGCTGCAGATATCCTAAGATCGATTCCTAAGGGTCAAGAAAAATGTTACCAGACCTTGTTTACCCGACTAGACAAACGTTATGGAGATGCCCATCTACAACAAGTCTACAAGGCGCAACTAAGAAGTAGAATTCAACGAGCAAGTGAAAATCTGCAAGAGTTTGAAGCAGATGTTGCTCGTATAGTGCGGTTGGCTTATCCGGAGGTACCCGACAACATTTTAGAAGAAATTGCTGTAGATACCTTCGTCAATGGGTTAAAAGAAAGTGAATTACAGAAAGCTTTACGACTAGCAAGACCAAAAGTTCTAGATGAAGCGCTCGCTATTGCCTTGGAACATGAAACAGCCAGTCAAACTTCACGGAGTCATCGAGTAAGAACCATTGAAGAAGGCGACGAACCAAACGATGAACGTCTGGAAGAAATGGTACGAAAAGTAGTTCGTAACACGATGCCGAAGAGACGCGAGCCCAGATGTTGGAATTGCGGTGACGTAGGTCATATTCGCCGTAATTGCAAGAAAATGATACAACAGTCGGAAAACTAGAACGGGTCGACAACAAGGGGCAACTGCCGACCTCGAGAAACACAGTCCCCATAGTAACTGTGAACATTACGTCCTCAGGTGGAATTCATAGCTTGTACATAGAGGGTCGTATCAATAATAAATGTAGATCGTTTTTGGTAGATACAGGTGCAACGAGAACTATTGCACGGCCAGAAGTAGTACGAGGCCATCTTAAATTATTGCCTGCAACAGTAAAGCTTAGAACAGCAACTGGTGAGATAATTAATACATATGGCGAGGCTAATATGTCAGTATCCATTGGCCAGACCACAGTGAAACATACAATATTAATTGCAGAGATCTCCGATGAGTTCATATTGGGGATGGATTTACTAAGGAAAGATGGGGCTGTATTGAATGTCAAAGATGGAGTTCTCGAGATCAGTGGTGAAGAGTTGCCGTTTCATGAAGACAAAGAAGATGTTATCAGCTTAATAACTACTTGTGACGTAACAATACCCGGTAATAGTGAGAAAATTTTGATGACCAGACCTGATGGTTACTGCCGAGAGGGAAGTTTAAGGATGGTCGAAGATGTGAATAATGCCGAGTTCCTAACAGCAAAAGCTTTGGTGAGAATTCGAGATGTCGTTCCTGTAAGAGTTATGAATTTAAAGGGAACTGCTATTAAGTTAAGTAAAAGAACTTTGATCGGACAGTGTGTGCCCGTGGCTTCGATTTGTTCCATGAATACTAATGAGAAACCGTCGAAATCTAAGTATCCAAAGGAGCTTGTTGAGACGATGATTAAAACGTGCCAAGATCTTGATAATGAACGAACTAAAAAAGTGAAGTCTATGCTGATAGAATTTCAAGATGTTTTTGCCATGGATAAGAAGGATAATGGCAAAACAAGCATAGTAAAGCATAAAATTAATACCGGAGACGCTCAGCCAATCAGACAACAACCTAGACGACTTCCATTTGCGAAAAGAGATGAAGCCGAAGACATCATCAAAGATATGAACAAACAAGGGGTAATTGAACCATCAAACAGTCCATGTACATCACCAGTAGTCCTAGTAAAGAAGAAAGATGGTTCAACACGTTTTTGTATTGACTACCGACAGCTCAATGCAGTAACTAAAAAAGATAGTTATCCTTTGCCCAGAATAGACGATACTTTGGATACACTTTCTGGTTCTCGTTGGTTCTCCACACTCGATCTGAAAAGTGGATATTGGCAAGTAGACATGGAGCCAGCCGATCGTGAAAAAAACCGCATTCTCGATAGGATCAGGGCTTTGGCAGTTCACAGTTATGCCCTTTGGTTTATGTAATGCCCCGGCCACATTTGAAAGATTAATGGATGCAGTTTTAAGAGGTCTAACATGGAAAACATGCCTGGTTTATTTGGATGATGTAATTGTAGTTGGAAGATCCTTCGATGAACATTCCAATAATCTAACAGAAGTCTTTCAACGATTGCGGGCAGCGAATCTGAAGTTGAGTCCGAAGAAATGTCACTTGTTTCGACGAGAAGTGAAGTACTTGGGACATATTGTACCAAGTAATGGTGTAACGGCTGATCCTGAAAAACTTGCAGCAATTAAGGATTGGCCAGTACCAAGAGATAAACACGAAATTAGAAGTTTTCTTGGCCTATGTACATATTACCGACGTTTTGTCAAAGGATTTGCCAATATCTCCAAGCCATTAACAAAGTTGACAGAAGAAGGCAAAGAATATACATGGAGCGAAGAGTGTCAAAGAGCTTTTGAACACTTACAAATGGCTCTGATCAGCGCACCGATTTTAAGCTACCCTAGACACGCAGGAAAATTTGTGTTGGACACCGATGCAAGCAACAGTGCAATAGGAGCTGTTCTTTCCCAAATCCAAGATGGGCAGGAGAAAGTCATCGCTTACTTTAGCAAAGTCTTGTCAAAACCAGAAAGAAACTATTGTGTTACCAGAAGAGAATTGCTAGGCGTAGTGAAGGCTTGTGAGCATTTCCATAAATACTTGTATGGCAGAAAGTTTCTTCTTCGCACGGATCACGCTGCTCTAAAATGGCTCCTACAATTTCGTAATCCAGAGGGCCAGATGGCAAGATGGTTAGAACGATTACAAGAATATGATTACGAGATCGAACACAGGGCTGGCAGAGTTCATTCAAATGCTGATGCCCTTTCGAGACGGCCGTGCAGTGCAAATTGTAATCACTGTCTTAAATTAGAAGAACGACTTTGCCCCGTGAGACGAACCACCGTCATTAATGAGCAATGGCAGCCTCAACAGCTACAAGACGCTCAAGCAGATGATCCATGTATAAAAATAGTATTGGATTGGATGCGTCGAAGTGAGAGACCTTCTTGGCAAGACATTAGTGCATGTAGTCCAGAAGTCAAGTGTTACTGGAGCCAATGGAATTGCCTAGTGCTGAAAGATGATCTTCTGTATAGAACCTTTGAGAACGATGATGGTACAGAAACTAAGCTTCAGTTAATTGTACCTAAAAGTAAAGTGTCAGAAGTATTGCGTCAGTTGCATGACGGTGCATCAGGTGGACACTTTGGTATCACGAAGACTCTGCAAAAGGTTCGAGAACGGTTCTATTGGGTGAACTGTAAAGATGATGTAAGAAGATGGTGCCGGAAATGTGAACTGTGTGCAACCAGTAATGGTCCAGCTGGTAAAAAGAGGGCACCCATGAGACAGTACAATGTTGGTAGTCCTATGGAAAGAGTAGCAATCGACATTGCAGGTCCACTTCCAGAGACAAATGATGGAAATAAATATATCCTGGTAGCCATGGATTATTTTACGAAATGGACTGAGGCCTATGCGATACCAAATCCAGAAGCTGCTACCGTTGCAGAGGTACTTGTTAAAGAATTCTTTAGCCGATTTGGTGTTCCTTTGGAGATCCACTCCGACCAAGGGCGAAACTTCGAGTCAACCCTTTTCCAAAACGTTTGTAAATTGATTGGTGTCAATAAGACCAGAACGACACCCCTGCATCCTCAATCAGATGGAATGGTCGAGAGAATGAACCGAACAATGGGTAAACACCTGTCCAAAGTTGTATCAGAACATCAAAGAGATTGGGACCAGCACATTCATTTATTCCTAATGGCCTACCGCTCGGCCGTGAATGAAACTACAGGCCAGACTCCAACCTGCCTGATGTTAGGTCGTGAAGTTCGTTTACCCTGCAACCTAGAGTTTGGCTGCAGACCTTCCGAAGAACATGTTGCAAGCGAAGATTATGTCGACCGCCTGAGGTTAAGAATGAACAACATTCATGAACTTGCCCGACAACACATCCAGATAGCCAGTGACAGAATGAAAGATCAATATGATTCTCGATGCAAGAGTGAAAGCTATGAAGTAGGTGATCTTGTTTGGCTTTATAATCCACAACGTCGTCGAGGCTTATCTCCCAAACTGCAAAGACAATGGGAAGGTCCATATGAAATTAAAAAGAAAATAAATGACGTAATATACCGAATTAAGAAGTTGCCGAAAGGTAAACCAAAAGTAGTTCACATAAATCGTCTTGCACCATATGCTGGCTCAAATGAAACAGAAGAAGCACGAACCCTTCAACATGAGATCAAAGATGACCGGCGACCAAGCTTTAATGAATTTATGTCAAATTACGCAGAGAGAAAGAGTGCTAGATTCGGCGTGACCACAGAAGTTCAGCAGGATCTTTTTAGTGTTCCGCATAACGTCTCTCTAGCCCACTGTGTTGCCCAAGATCTTGAGATGACTAAAGGAATCTCATCCGTATTTTATAAGAAATTCGGTCGTTTGGACGAGTTAAAAAACCAGCAGCCTAAAGTTGGAAGAGTACTGAGATTAGAAGATGGTTCTCGATCTTTGCTGTATATGGTGACCAGGAAGTCTTATACAGACAGGGCAAGCTACGAGGATATATGGCGTGCTCTAACTAATTTGAAGAAAATTGTGTGCAATTACGACATTAAGAATTTGGCCTTACCCAAGATAGGCCATGCACTAGATAATCTGGACTGGAAGATTGTCAGAAGCATGCTTGAAGTGATCTTCCGAGAAACCGGCGTACGAATTACTGTGTGTTGCATTAACCCGATGAGATCGTATCCTTCAAAGTCAGTAGACTGTTATTTCTTTCTAAAGGGTTCATGCAGAGCTGGAGAGTCCTGTAGATTCCACCATCCTGTGCCTACATATAGAGTTGCTGATCGGGACGATCAGATTTAAGAGGGGAGCAGTGTAACGAAATAGCCCATCTCCGATACGTCATAATTCTTAGAAGGACGAATCTAGAAAATGTAAGAATCGGCATGTCAATAGCGGCCGTCTTTCGGACGGGAGACAATTAGAGGTGGGACAACGCCAGAATGTTCTTGAAAAGTAACTTTATTATATATATGTAACGTTGTTAGGAGTGAGTTTAGTTGTTAAGATACTACCGAACTGTAAAGTTATAAATAAATGTATGTATATAAATTCGAACCGCTCGTTTTATTTAATCTCGCTACAATATCATAAAGTTTAGCCACGTAATTATTAAAATGGTGGACGGGCTACACTTAACAAAATTATTTTAAATATATGTCAATAAATATTTTTGTAAGTCGTTGAGTACTGGCGGTGTTAAATAGCTTTATGAGTTCAGCATATGCATTGACAGGTCCAGTTGATCTTGCAGTTTGCTAGCTGTGTTGAATTTTTGAAGACCATGTGTTTGTTTTATCTTTTTTGCATATTAAAATAAATATATAGTGTTTTTGTTCCAACAACTCAACTCCAGATCTCTTCACACTGTGTTTTTAACCAATTTTCTTTAGGCTTTCCTATTTCGGTTTGATTTTCTTCTTTCTTTCATGAGTTGCAGTGTATTGTCATTAATCCAACTTTTCCTCTTTTCTTTATTTTCGATTAGATTTTCTTCTCTAATCTTGTTAAAGGTTTCACATATATTCTGGAGTGATTCTTCTAAATCATATGTTTGCTGTATATTACTAAGCTTTTTTTAAAGAATCCGTGTGACTGTCTTTTTTGTTTGCTTATCTTTTAGTCTTCTCCTATCACAGATTTTGTAACTGTTCGTTTTTGTAACCTGTTGAAATCTAAACCTAAATTTACCAGTAACAGAAATATGATACGTTAGCACCGGGGTAACTTTTAACTAATAAGCTTCCATTATGGAATCTCTTATTCACCATTATGTAATATAAATTTGATTCCTTATTATATTTCCTGTTTGATCTTGCGGAGAGACCCAAGTATACAAACATCTTGGTGGTAGTTTGAAGAACGTATTTAGTATTGCAAATTCTTTTTCCTCTACAAATGGTTTTATTCTTTCCCCCTTTCATTTCTCTGCCCCCGACCAAAATCAGGAATAAATTTACCGCTTTTTCCTTTACCAATTTTCGCATTCAAGATAACCATAATAATAGTTATTATATTAGTTATAGTAGTTATTAGTTATAATAATAGTTATTAATTAACTGCAAATAACAGCCTATGCCGATGATATGACCATCAAAGCAAAGACAAAAACAGTACTGATAAAATTATTAGAAAAATTATCACATCTGATCACCTTTAACTGTAAGTTTAAAACTGTAAATACTTAAGGGTGACAATTAAAAAAATTGGGAGGGATAGAGCAGAGAAATAAAAAAAAAAGATAGCTTATTCTCTTCTCATTGCGCCGTCTCCTTTCGAAGGTTGGCGATCCAAATGGCAATTGTAGTTTTGGAAACTGCTGCGCGAAAGATCTCTGCGGATGAGCTGTCGAACCATCTCCTCAGGTCTTTCAGCCACGAGTTGTGGCGTCTTCCTACTGATCTTTTGCCCTGTACTTTTCCTTCTACTATAACTTGAAGTAATTCATATCTTTCGCCTTTCAACACATGACCCAAGTATTGCATTTTCCTCTCTTTGATTATTCTTAGTAATTCTTTTTGTTTACACATGCGACGAAGTACCTCAACAGTAGTATTAGTTAAAGATAGCTTACTAAAATTTAAAAGAAAAATAATGAGGGCAATACTAGGCCCCAACATAAAATAAAAATTAAAACGAGCATGAAAATAGAAAATAAATTAAAAATAATAAACATAGTTAAAAACATCAAACGTCTTGACATAGAAGGGATTAGATACATAATAAGAAGTCCACATTAAAACATGCTTTGAAGAATAACCAAGTGCACTCAACTATAGCCTAGAAAAAAGAACAAAGACAGAAAAACATGGATAAATAACGTGGAAGACAACCGCAAAAACACGTAGCGAATTATACTAAACAGAGGAGAACAATCCACCTCTAACAAATGGTATTTTTAAAAGCTTAGGTGTGAACCATATTCACACGAGATTGCAAGGATATAATAGTGATTGTAATACAGTAAACAACATAATTTCACCAGTGAAAATCCTTCCCGTAATTTATACGATTTTAAATTTAGTCCAACTTAACAAGAATAAGACAATAAAATTAATTTTGGTTTTCTTGAGAAAGCACCTTGAAGACTCGTCATCTGTTTATAGATGGTTTAAAGAACTCAAGAGTGCATGGACCAACGTGAATGATAAATTTAGACTGATTGTAAAACAATAATGTCAACAACAAGTTTGTCAAAACTATTAGAGGCCTTGATGGTTTCAATTAGAGTCTTGTAAGCGAATCTCCAGTATAGTAAGGTAACTTCGGCAGAACTGTTGCTATTTGAGAAGGTCAGATGTAGCGTTGATAAAAGATCCCTGCATTTACAAGTGTTATATAACAGGTCTATCGGGTATTGGTGAAGAGTCTATATATGGTCCTTAAACTAATAGTCAACCGTCATCAGAAACCCAGTCGAGGGGGGAAATGTATAGTAAATAATTCTAAAACATTAAGGGAATTGCAACAGCGAGAAGTAGTTTGTAGGAAAATGGACTGCTATAATTAATAATTGATTTAGATGCAAAAATGGACCATCTGACCTGAGGTAGTACAAACACCAATGAAAGAGATGAGTCAATACTACAGTTTACTCTGGAATATAATTTAGACATAAAAAACGTAGAAAACAAACTAACTTTTGTAACTCTTTAACGAAGGAAGATCATTGATAGAACAGTGGCGATCACCTACCAAGTGACGAAAATTTAGAAAAATTACATATGTGTTAGATGTGGAATCTTGTTCAGACCATTAACACATTTGTTTTGAAATATTAGGTATTGAGCCTATCAAGTAAACTTACCATAACTCTTTTGAAATAGACTGGGAAGCATATCAAGGGGACTTGGACTAGTATTAGTAAGAGTTAAGAATCAAATCAAATGTCAGAAATCAAACACACATTCCACAATCCGGTTTGCACAAAAAAATAATCTCTCTGAACTAGAAAAGTTAGCGAGTATATTTCAAATCGGCCAAATATTTTTTTATTACAGGTAGATCACTGCAAATTTTCCAAGGACCCTTAAATTATCCACGTTTGGTTGAATCTTGTATCGTAAGTCTTATTATATCTTAATATTGGTCTTTTAGATATCCTCTTTGCTTGACGAATCCTTAAATTTTTTAAAAATCATTGAAGGTTAAATGGATTTGGAGTTTGGGGATGAAAAGGGTTTATTAGTTCGCTTGCGATTTTTCGGTTAATTTTATCGTGACAATCTTCGTAGATTGGAATTCTAAAATAGCTTTTACAGTTGATTCCTGACAATTCTCCAGTTGGTTTTTAAAAGAATGAGGATTATGATTAATACTGCCAATAAAGTTAATATGTTTGATTAACACACAATCACTCGAACATATACATGACGGATTTGTGTTAAAATCTGAAGCTTGCGATTTATAAGTAAATAAAATGTTTGAAATTTTGCCAAAGCAATAAAAAACGAGACTGCTAAATCAGTGTAATGGTGTCATTTAGAACTTAATTAATCAATTATTCCGGTTGTTAAATCTGTGAAGGTGTATCTATAAAGAGACCGTTAAAAACAACATTATTTTCAATTTCATTATGGAATTTTTTAGGTAGATTAATAGTTATTATCTCTATATATAAAATATATACAGTCAAAAAAAAACGTAAAACGTATTAAACCTCTATATTAATTATATTGCGCAATATTGCGAATTTTGCAATACAATGAATCTTCAAGGGCTAATATTGAATATAACGTAAAGATTTAACGAAAGTTTGAGCGGGCTTAATTTTTATTGTGCCACATTTCTCCATTGAATCATGTAAGGTCTGTATTAAGCAATAATTTATAGTCTGTGTTTCGTCTAACTAACAATGCATAATGCACGCCCAATTCATGCACAATGCATACAAAATGCAAATATATATATATATATATATATATATATATATATATATATATATATATATATATATTATATGTATATATATATATATATATATATATATATATGTATTATCTAGCTAGGGGACGCCTTAGACAATGTTATTGTAGGTCTAGGGGCCGCCAGAGAAATGTAAAACAATATTAATGGCAATTAAATAAATTCATATCAGGTACAACTATAAACAGTCGCATTATTGTATAAAGAAAAAACATATTAACCCATTTGGTCCCTCTATACTTCTCCGAGTACATCAATAAAAATTACCTAGTATTGACACACCAAAGAGTGGTACTCCATGTATATTTCTGATTTTATTAGGAACTTTTCTACTAGATTTTTACAAATTAATCCATAGGTAACTCTCCTCTTCCTAACTTTCGCCGCATTAATCGAAAATTAAGCTCCATATTTCTGGTAACTCATTGACTATTTTGTGATTTTTATATTATTTGTCATTTTTTTAACTTTTTTTATTGGAAGGGTAAGCAATGATAATGTTTATTTATGCAATATAATATTATTTTTTATTATTGTTGTTTTTGTGTTAAAAATTGACATGTACTCATTTGAGTACAGTGGGTTTGTTTGAGATCAAACATGTTCATTTGGTATTTTATGCTTTTAGGTTCAATATTTGTAATGGAGTGAATTTTCAAGAATTGCCGCCTATAAGACCAATTGAATTTTATTGAAAACGTTCCTCCTGGGTTTAACTATCAAACTGACAATGAGGACCTAGATGAGGATAAAAGCTTTTCGAATGATGTTCCCGGGAAATATAGGTTTACTACATGAGTGATGAATCTCACAACGACGAAGAAGACAATCTCCCCTTGCCAATGGAAAAAAATTACTAAAGGGTCAAAATAAAACCAAAGAATCTGACTGGACGGAAGAAATTAGTGATATTAGCATGACATCTACAACCGGTTAAAAGGGTCCTCTGGCTGATATGAAAGAGCAAATCACAGCGACTTAGATGGGCCGGACACGTAATACGAATACCTGACAACGTGATTGCTAAAAAGCTCACGACAGGAATCCCTATAGAACGAAGAAGCAGAGGCCGACCTCAAATTAGGTGGTTAGATGAAGTTAAGATCGACTTAGGAATACTAGAGATTAGAAGATGGCAACACGTTGCTAAAAACCGAATACAATGACAACTAATCTTAAAGCAGACCAGGATCCACAGATGATTGTCGAGCCAAAGATGATGATGATGATGAGACAAATTTATATGCCACTCACAATAATAATCGTCAATTTCATGTAAGGCAGAAAGAGATAAAGATATTTCTGATCATTTTACTTTTTACTGGATATCATAGATTGCCTTCTTCTTCTTATAGTGGGGTGCACCTTTAGTGCGTTGGCGAATTATCTTAAGACCAGACGTTTGTCTTTTGCGGCATGCAAAAGATCGCCAGTGTTATTTATGCCTGTCCAGTTCTTTATGTTTCGTAGCCATGACATTTGTTTGCGACCTACTCCTCTCTTGCCTTCAATCTTTCCCTGGATGTTTAGTTGAGGGATTGCGTATTTTTTTCCTCTCAGAATATTGCGGAGATATCCAATTTTTGATGATGTGGCTATATCGGAGAATGCTTAAGATCCCGTGGACTGACTGAGTCACAAATGAAGAGGTCCTCAGAAGAATGAATAAGAACTGAGAGGTACTGACCACCATCAAATCTCGAAAGTTTCAGTTCTTCGGACATATTATGGGAAATGAATCCAGATATGCTCTCCTTCAAGCCATCCTGCAAGAAAAAATATTTGGAAAAAAAGTATAGGAAGAAGAAGAACATCTTGGTTAAAGAACCTTAGAATCAGGTTCAATACAACATCTGTGCAGCTTTTCCGCGCTGCTGCAGATAAGATAAAGATTGCCATGATGATTGCCAACATTCGTAACGGATAGACACATCAAGAAGAAGAATCCAATTTTTCATACCTTGATCGAATTGAGTAGTTCTCTCTCAGTATTTTCCTTTCATAAGACTTCCTCGTTTCTCACCCTATCTGTCTATGGTATGCGGAACATTCTTCGGAACGTCCACATTTCGAAGCCCGTTAAATTATTAATGGAAAGTACTGTTAACGTCCATGTTTCCATACCGGATAACAATATGGACCATACACAGCATTTAACCATCCTGTAGCAAAGATTAAAGGAATGATTGGCAGTTACATAGTTGCTTGTTCGGTACGGCATTTTATTTCTTGTTGAGGATCCCGTTGGTCATTCATCATCATTCCCAAGTATTTTAATGTTTTCACTTGATCGATTGGAGCATTATCGACTTACAGTTGTATTCTTAAAAGTCCATTTTTTCTTATTGCCATGCATTTAGTTTTCCAGCATATATTTTCAAGCCATATATTTTTCCTACGGTGTTTATTTTATTTAACATCAACTGCATATCATGTTCATTGTCTGTTATTGTATATTGCCACGAGAGTGCAATTATTGGTGTTTAGATGTGGGCGTTCAGGTTTCCCTCCTGACTAATGCAATTTCAAGGAACCTTTTCCAATAAATTAAAAATACCTAAATTTAGCAGATAATGCACACATTAAAACAAGAGTAAAAATGTATAAAGCGTTGCTTTTAATGAACAAACAACAATTTTTTAACAATTTTTCATATTCCACAAAGATTTATCAATTGATGCAGCGATGATAAAGTACTTTAGACGTCACTCCTCTAAACAGTATACAAGAGAAAAGCCAGTTAAATTTGGGTACAAATCTTGTTGTTTATGCTTTGTAGTACAACTAAGTCTTGCTACAATTTTGGCACATATTGTGGATCATCAGTGGATAAGTCGAAAGTCTCAGCGTTGCCTTTAGGATCAAAAGTTGTTTTAAAAATGATTGATGTTATTGTTTTTCCTACTAAACATGCATAATTTTTTAACAATTATTTTAATGGTTACAATTTAATCGAAACTTTGAAAGGAAGGAGCAACATGCTCAGCAAATAAAAATCGTGTAAAAAATGTCCTTTACCACCTTCCACTGCAATGAAACAAAAAAAAAGTAGTGAATAATTCAAATATTGCTTTAACAAAACAAGTCTACTACTTTTTGTAAAATGGAAGGAGAACAATTTAGTCATATTGAAATCAAATTACGATAGTATTGAACCACTTTCATAAGTAAAATGTTAGTGTGCTGCTGTCGAAGCTAAAATTAATGTACCCCAACCAAAACTTTTCTCAGCATACAATGCTTCAATGGGCGGTGTTGATCACTTTGACCAATCGGTCAATAACTACCGAGCCAGTATACAAGGTAAGAAATGGTAGTGGCACATTTTTATCCAATCTTAACTCAACTTTATCCTATCTCAACTCGGCTCTTGTTAACTCGTGAAGGTTACAAATATTAGCTGGAGATAAGGAATTAAATCTTCTGACTTTTTAACGAGATGTAGTACGTCAATATTTAAGAATTTTGGGGAAATCTACTTATTCTAGAAAACACCTAGCACGATTTGTACCAATAGGTCTAGAAATGGATGGAAGCGGTCATTTTCCAAGAAAATAAACAAACATTTTCGGTGCCGCTTATGTCATTAAAGGATACGTTGGACTTGTATTAAGTGTGAAGTTGCTCTGTGTATGGAACGTAATTTTTTTGTATAATTTTATAATCGTTAAAGTATATTACAGCATATACCCAAGTATGCACCTATATAGTCTGAAAGTAAGACATTTTCATTTTTAAGCAATATTTTATATTTTTGACTCCCGGTTAGACCATTATTTTTTTTTTTTTGGTAAAAATTCAATTTTTTATGTCAACCAACAATGAATTTTTGCTATTTAACGGAGGTTCAACAGGCACGTTCAAAAAAGTGTTTTATGGAAAAAAAATGTCGAGAGATCAAATGGGTTAAACAAAATTAAATTATTATTTTAAAATACTTAGTTATAGTAAACAAGAAGCATTAGGCTTATTCAGTCAGCTGATAATTGATTGGGTCCTTTAAAAAGTCATTTTATTTGAAGAAAAGTGCTAACAAAATAAGTAGTATAATAAGTGTTTTATTATACTATTGATCAATATGAACTACTGGACAATTTTAGTATAATGCTGAACTTTTTTGTTAAAATTATATGTTTTGATACGTTAAATATAATTGTTCCTTTAACAATGTTAATAGCTTTTGCTCTTTTTTCTTTAGTCATTTAAGTATTTGTTAATATTAATGAATTAATTTGCCAAATACATCTACATATCAATTTATAGTCAAAATGTAGAGGCCAATGTGGCGTATTAGATTTAAATACATATAAAAAAGATAAAAGTATTTACAAAATAATTACTTACCTCAAATTATGATTTTTATTTATGTAAAAATTATCTACTTTGTGTATTTTTACTGCTTTTTAATATTTGGCAAAGACTTTGATACCTGTCTAATATATTTTTAACCTCCAGAATTTACTATTCAATCATGACATAATTTCTGACAGTTAGCTATGAATAATTATTTCAAAGTAATTACAAACTGGAAATTAATATATTATTTTGTAGATTTATTTTCTACAAACTAGTAGTATATATTGTATCTGGATACTTTATTATTGTTGTCACTTATTTATAAATTATACAAAATAGAAAAATGTCAGAAAGACGTAAAATAAAAACATATTAAAAAATAACATACATTGTCAATAGAATTTAGAGCTTAAAACTTAAAGGTTAAAGTAAATAAAACTTAAAATATTCTTAATATTTTTAAACCATCGTATTTTAAAAATAATTTAGAAGTATAAATTGAAATGTTAAAATAAATGTATTGAAAGGATAATTGTAGTTTTTTCTTAATAAAAATGATAAACTATCACAAAAGTTTTTCATTAGAAACATTAATGTGAAATACTTCTATCAGGCTTTTGCTTTACTAGATTTTATTTCATCTATAAGGCTATTACATAATTATTATCTATATATATTAACTAAAATTTTACACGAACTAATGAAGCAGGAGATAAGTTTAGTAGATGGACAACACATCGTGTACGGATACAATAGTCGGCATAAAGCAAATTACAGAGAAATCACTAGAGTTCAGTACAAATGAAAAAAAAAATGTTATTCTCGTTCTTCATGTATTACAATAGATGAAAAAGTTTTCGCAAAAAGTACAGCTTCAGACAATATACCCCTTCCAAGCCTTCCAAGTATGGAATTAAAATTTTCTTAATATCTGATTCAAAATTATCTTATACCAGCCACCAAGTTTATGTGGGTGAACAACCAGATGGGCCTTCCAAATAGATATCATTGCAAAAGAAGTTGTAGAAAGGCTTTGTCAGCAAATCAATGGCAGCAACAGAAATACAATCACAAATAACCAATAGTAAAGAGCTCTTGCAGACAACCTAAAATCAAATAATTTAACTTTATAAGAAACATTTGCAAAAACAAAAAAACAGCACCCTTTATAATTTACTATAAATTCAGGTCGGCTTATCGGCTCCCTGTGGTCTGGAACCAAAACAAGGACTACACCCTTTCAAGTTAAGTTTCGAATATAAACTGAACAGACAAGGCACGTGGCCAAAGCCGGCATCTTTATACCCATTATATTATTAAAAATCTGGGGAATTCCATCCTAATTATCTTGCAACGAATAGTACCTTCGGATATGAAATCCAGGTTTTCTAGTTAAGTGATTAAACGCGAAGATTAGTATTGAAATATCCAAAGAGATAAGGTATTCTTATTTACAAAATTGTTAATGGTTAAATTCTTATTTTTATTAATATAATATAATAACATTAGCCGTGAAAGTTTTAATTGTTTTTTGCTAAATATATTAGTATTAAAACATTATTAATGTTATATATAACAGTATTAAAACATTATATTATTATTTAATGAATAAACACCTCAGAAACGCCTATGATGATAAAAATTTTACGACCGTTTTATGACTTTGAGGCACATTTCGTGCTCTCAACATTTTGTGAACGGAGAATAATAGGGATAGTTTTCACCACTAACAAATAAAAAAAGCAACGAACGGCACAAGTCCAAAAGTGAAGTGGAGGGTAAGTAAAACCTAAATTCAAATTTTCATGCAATAGTAGTAGTGTGTTTTAAATAAACTGAATACAGGCGCATGTGATTCAAATATTTTTTAGTTCTTTCATTAGGAAATCTACATAAATTTAATTGTGGTCATTTGTGTTATTTCGTATTGTCTTTGCACATTACATTATATCTATAAGAAAGCAAAAAATTGTATTTTTTCAGTATTTTTTCCATTTTGGGTATTTTTGGATATTTTAATAAAAATCTCCCTGTTAGTACTGTAGTAAATAAAAATTAGTAGTATTTGCAAGCACATCAAGCATATTTTAGTCTTACCTTCTACGTACATAAACAAAAGAGCTCCTCCAACAGTGTATAACCCCAGCACTATAGACAGGAAGAAATGTGTAAACCATTTTTTGCTTAATTTCGTTACCTTGCCATAACACCAATATGAACACTTTTCACCGATTCCTAAACCAGATTTAGCAAAGTCTTTGATTCCGTCAAACTGATGCATCATAAACATCGATGCCTTTCTTCCGTATGTATAATGTGGGTATCCATGAGAATGATGGGAATGATTGCTTATTCCTCCAGGAGTATATGCACCGAACTGTGGCGGATAATATGCTTGAGGAGGAGGAATGATCAACGTAGGTCTAGCAAAGCCTACTTTCTTACCAGTGTCCACTCCTGGAGTTCTGGGTTTGCTGCTGGAGATTGATTTGAGTGATGTAGAATCTGTTGCCATTTTGATCAGTCTAGCTCTCTAGGTACTTCAGTATTGGCCCCTTGTACTGGTTACGTTTTTAGGCATATAAATCTTAAAAAGAAAAATCAGATACTTAATAAGCAGATACTTTTTATTAAACAGTTTTAAATGTAATACGATATAATCTTGAAATAGACGCTTTATAAAGTAAAAACGTGTATACGAACATCTGGTATATCTATTATATAATAAAAAGTTATTTAAATAATACCTAAATGGCAGAAATTTCTTGATAATAGATATTGAAAAGTAAAATCTAATCATACTCTTATTTTTTATTTTTACTTTTGAATTTCTACTACCTGTTAATGACAAAATTGACAACATTTTATACATATATGGTCTACTCTTTAATTTAGTTCCGGCTTCTGATTGTTTAAAATCCGAATTTCAATGAGAAAAGGTATTGAAGGCAGTTAGTATCAGAGATCAGGTAAATTTATGGATCATTTCATATGTTTCAAATCGTTGGTTTTATGTTGCGATAGATAGTAGAGGCTCTGATATTTTTACAATAACCTAGGAACTCCTCAAGAAGAAATACTGGGTTTGCTACTTTTGCTTAGTGTTTTAAGGCCCAAAATATCTATCCAAGGGATACAATTTGGTGCGATAGAAATAGATTGGTCGTAAATTTGGAAAATAGTATGATTCATAATTATTCTTATAGTGAGAGGTGATGATCCAAACTTTTTTTTAAATTCAAACAGATAGTATAGAATCGTAGACTAATTTTCGAAACCAAATTCAAGAATTCCGCTTTAATCTGTGCCTTCTAAGAATTGCAAGGCAAAAACAGACGTTGATAAAGGTGTTAAGAGAGACATGGGGAATCTAAAACTTGCATTCCACAACATATCTTTTCAACTAAGCAAAATTCTTAGCGAATTGGTTTCTAGTACTCGTACAGAGTATATCGAAATAACAAGGAAAAGACAGTTAAGATTTTATTTCACGTATAGGGACTTAACTGTCTTTTCCTTGTTATTTCGATATACTCTGTACGAGTACTAGAAACCAATTCGCTAAGAATTTTGCTCAGTTGAAAAGATATGTTGTGGAATGCAAGTTTTAGATTCCCCATGTCTTCTTAACACCTTTATCAACGTCTGTTTTTGCCTTGCAATTCTTAGAAGGCACAGATTAAAGCGGAATTCTTGAATTTGGTTTCGAAAATTAGTCTACGATTTTATTATCAGATGTCGCTACATTGCGTCTATACGAAGCCATGTTATAGTTGCTTCCTAAGACAGAGAAGAATTATTTCACGTTCAGAGCGCTTGCGAAAGCCGTTCTGATGATGCCTATTGGGCTGAAATACGTATAAACGGATGCGCAAGCTCCCTATACGTGAAATAAAATCTTAACTGTCTTTTCCTTGTTATTTCGATATACTCTGTACGAGTACTAGAAACCAATTCGCTAAGAATTTTGCTTAGTTGAAAAGATATGTTGTGGAATGCAAGTTTTAGATTCCCCATGTCTCTCTTAACACCTTTATCAACGTCTGTTTTTGCCTTGCAATTCTTAGAAGGCACAGATTAAAGCGGAATTCTTGAATTTGGTTTCGAAAATTAGTCTACGATTTTATTATCAGATGTCGCTACATTGCGTCTATACGAAGCCATGTTATAGTTGCTTCCTAAGACAGAGAAGAATTATTTCACGTTCAGAGCGCTTGCGAAAGCCGTTCTGATGATGCCTATTGGGCTGAAATACGTATAAACGGATGCGCAAGCTCCCTATACGTGAAATAAAATCTTAACTGTCTTTTCCTTGTTATTTCGATATACTCTGTACGAGTACTAGAAACCAATTCGCTAAGAATTTTGCTTAGTTGAAAAGATATGTTGTGGAATGCAAGTTTTAGATTCCCCATGTCTCTCTTAACACCTTTATCAACGTCTGTTTTTGCCTTGCAATTCTTAGAAGGCACAGATTAAAGCGGAATTCTTGAATTTGGTTTCGAAAATTAGTCTACGATTTTATTATCAGATGTCGCTACATTGCGTCTATACGAAGCCATGTTATAGTTGCTTCCTAAGACAGAGAAGAATTATTTCACGTACAGAGCGCTTGCGAAAGCCGTTCTGATGATGCCTATTGGGCTGAAATACGTATAAACGTAGCTGCATTTTAGTAAGAACTAGAACACATAACGCAGAAACGTGAGTCAACAATACAGACTAGCAATCAATGGAACAAAACAAAAGTTATAATAATTGATCGAGCTTAAAATAATCAAGCAACAGTTACAAGCATAGTAGGATATGAAGTAGTGTGAAAGTTCAAGTAACTAGGATTAATAATATTAGATCATGGCGAATTTGAAGAAAAAGTAAAGCCACGAAACTTTGCCTTGCATGTGCATTGATATTTTCTATTGCAACATATTCCTCTGAAACGTGGACTATTAAAAAACCTAATGCAAACATAGTCAACTCCTTTGAGATGTCGGTATACAGGAGGATATTACTAATTCCATGGACAGCACTCAGTGCAAATGAGTCTGTACTTCAAGAACTGGGTATTAATACCAGATTTATTTATCATTATCATCATCATTATCCAGCCTTCATGTATCACGTCCACTGCTGGACATAGGCCTCCTTTAAACTTCTCTATTCTTTTTCATTTTGTGCTCTTTGTTGCCAATTTTTGGTGATACGCCTGATGTCGTCAGACCAACGTGTAGGTGGTACTCTATTACTTTTGTCTGGCTCTTGGCCTCCAATTTGTGATTTTGCTTGTCCATCGTGAGTCGTGCATTCTTGCTATATAGCCTGCCCAGTTCCATTTTAGTTCCGCCATGCGTTCCACAACATCAGCAATACTCGTCCTTTTTCGCAGATCTTCGTTTCTTATTCGGTCCCCCAACGTCACTCCCAGCATAGACCGTTCCATTCGTCTCTGTGCCACTCTCAATTTCATAGCCGTAGTCTTGGTTAGAGTTATAGTTTCCGCCCCATAGGTCATGACCGGTAATACGCATTGGTCAAATACTTTTCTGTTGAGGCTAATTAGTATGTTGGCCTTAAGTGTGTCTCGCAGTTTTCCAAAGGCTGTCTCCACCAGTTCTACCACGTTGTCTTGACTAGTTAAATGGTTATTGGGACCATATTTGTCATAAACTTAGTTTTGGTCAAGTTCATTTTGAGACCCTCCTTCGAAAATGCAAAGTCCACTTCATTTAACATATCTGTGGCTTCTCCTAAATTATCTGTGATAAAGACAATGTCATCTAGGAAACGGAGATGGTTAAGCTTTTTGCCGTCTATTGTTACTCCTCTGTGGTGACAATTAAGCATCTAAAAGGCATACTCTAATGCCGTTATGAATAATTTCGGTATCAATGTATCTCCTTGCCTTATCCCACGTTTTATTTTTATTGGTCGGGTTTTATCGTGTATCTTAACAGTCATAGCGGCATTTTTGTAAATATTGTATATAAGTTCACTATACCTGTGGTCAATCCTGCTGTCATTCATTGCTCTTATAAGGATGTCTATTTCGATCGTGTCGAACGCTTTATGAAAATCTATGAAAGTGAGGACAAGAGGTTTGTTGTATTCAATAGATTTTTCAATGAGCTTGTATATGTAATTCAACAGGTAAATAGGTCTATAATTTTCTAGATCCGTTATATCTCCTTTTTTATGCAAAAGAATGGCTATGGCATTGTTAAATTCTTTGGGCACCCATTTTTGCTGCAAACATAGATTAAACAGTTTCCTTAATTTATTTAATAGCACATCTCCTCCATTTACAATAGTTTCTATTACAATTTCAACCTCTACTTGGGCTTTGTTATTTTTCATTTTTCTTAACGCTTGTCAAATCTCATCTCTACCTTTATTTCTGGCATTAGTTTAGAACCTTGATTCATGATCTTTAAAATGGCTGTTTGTGTTCCTGTTAGATCTTTTTATCTACTTCCATATAATACCTCGTAAAACTCTTCGACGACCTGTAATAACTCGTCTTTACGTGATATTATATCATTTTGTTTGTTTCTTAATTTATGAATTTCGCATTTTCCATTTGTTAGCTTTCTACGTACAACTTTTCTAGGTTAAAACGTTTAATATTATTGGTTTTAGATTTCCTTAAATCTCTCCTGATTGCCTTTGAAACAGTTTTATTCCTTTCTCTTAAAGTGTGGCTGTCTGAGTCACTTAGCCACAGCCACAGACAACCAGACAACCAAATTCCAGTTCGAATTCTTTAGTTAAATTGGTTAGATATTTTTGAATTTTTTGAATTAGCTAGTAATTAAGCTCTAGTAAAATATAAATATATGTATTCTGATATTTATATGACGTAAGTAAGTCAAGTAAGGCGTAAGTAATTTTACAAGCAACGGAAGGCTATAAGTCGCTCGGGAACGACTTAGAAAAACGCGTCTAATAATAGTGATAATAAGGAGAGGTGTGTAAAACTAATAGATTTCAATAATAGATGTACATCATGTGATAATGGGCCCTTTTGTGTATTTGTAAAATACAAATATAAAAATTTATGACTTTCCAATTAAAACAGGACACT
Source organism: Diabrotica undecimpunctata (assembly GCF_040954645.1). Lineage (NCBI taxonomy): Eukaryota > Metazoa > Arthropoda > Insecta > Coleoptera > Chrysomelidae > Diabrotica > Diabrotica undecimpunctata. The sequence continues at coordinate 126,882,805 of NC_092804.1, read as the reverse complement.
TTCTACTTAAAGATGAAACAGATGAAACTTAAAAAAAAAAGATGTATTAGATATCAAACCGGTAGGAGTAAATACTGTAAAGGTTATTTTTAATATCTTGAAAATAAATAACAGCTTAGTTAAATATAATGCAATATTAAAAAAGGACTTAATAGCATTTATACCAAAATTCTATACTCATAAAAAGGAGTTGTCAGAATGGTATATATTTTTAAATTGGCTATCAGATCAAACAAACAGGTAGCAAGCGTTCATCGTATAAAAATAAAAATTATAGACTGATGGAAACGTAGTTTTGTTAAACAGACAAATGATATTAGTAGAACTTTTAGGAAATGAAATTCCACAATGTATACAAATTAATTAATGCAATTTCCATGTTGAAACTTATACTCGTATACAACCTGTTATACATTGTTTCAAATGTCTGAGATACGACCACTCAGCTAAACAATGTAAATAAAAGGGAGATGATGAGAGATGTCCAAACAGTACAGATACAAGTCATACATAAGACGGTTTTAAGGAAAATAATTTGTCCTTATTGCAATAAAAGCGACCACCGCTCAATTTCAAGTAATTATTCTGTTAAGATAATTATATATATATATATATATATATATATATATATATATATATATATATATATATATTTATATATATATATATATATATATATATATATTTATATACATATACATATATATATATATATATATATATATATATATATATATATATGTATGTATATATATATATATATATATATATATATATATATATATATATATATATATATATATAATCCCTTATATGCAAAAGTGCTTACGAATAATCGATTCTCGATTTTAAATAATGATTACAATTTTTTGACTTTACGAAATACTTCTGGCGACAGTTCCTTACCTAGTCAAGAACCCAAACTCATTATTTCCAATCCACACAAAGCAGATTTCAAGGAATATAAAGAGGAAACTATTATGTTAATTACCTCCTTCATAAATAAATTTTAAAAAAATTTTGTCAATTTGCACCAAATTTCCTTATGGAATCTAATATCAGGTACTTTGTAGAAGGTGCATTGGTTCCAAGTGATCCAAATGATGTATTTTACTAATTAAACTTCAAAAATAGCTAATAAACAGTTGATATAATAATGAGTTGCAACTATCAGTTAATACAATACGTACTTGCACCAAAAAATGGCGAATAAAATTAAATAAGACTAAATCTGCACACATTATTTTTACAAATAAAAAAACAGAAAATTTCCTAGTTAGAATAAATGAAAATAAAATAAAAAAATTTCCCAAGAAAGACGAAAAAAGGGCAACCACTCTGACAAAGTGGCGGTAACAAGGATGATAAAACTAAGCTACCAAAAATGGAAAAGCTACTGGGTGCAAAAGACTAGAAGATAGCAAACCAAAATAAACTGATAATTGAACTACGATAAAAGGACTCAGGAATTACAGGATAAGACTGTGAAATCAAACCAAAATATTATCGGCCACATCCACAACACAAAATTCGACGAACTAAAAGCTCCTAGCACAAGCAAAAAACCAGAGAAAAGCTGGGGAAAACAGTTCAAGCAATCAGACACATCCAAAAGTTCTGCAGTAAAAAGCCTAAAAACCAAGAAAAGTGGCTGACAAAAAGCCCTTTCTATACTTGCCCACAAAGAAGTGCCATGTACAAAATGAGAAAATCGCTTGCGCTCTTCCACTCGCAATCGAGGTTATGGAAACTGGAAAAAACGTCACTGGTCGGGCTAAAAAACAACTGACCAAACTAAACAATATAAACCACCTGTAATTAAATTGCAATACTTGAACGAAACAGGAGCAATCCTGAAAATAGCAGAAACCCACTATATATTCACGGTCGATAGAATCCCACGAAAAGGCAGAGAGACTCTGAAACAAGCCAAAAATCCAAAAGAATATAGGAAAATATTATAGAAGATTATTCCAAACTAGTGAAAATACAATAAATTTCCTTCCCATCAAAAAAATACATCAAGACAAAACTAGTGTTAAGCGTCGTACCCTCAAAAACTAGCAAAAAGAATATCATCGAAAACTTGATAAGAGGATATGGCATAACACCATTAGCCGTATCTAATATTAAGTAAAGGGAACCAGACAGGAAAAAACTGGCCAATTTTCATATTCACCGTGGAAAACGAGAAAGTAGTAACAAAAGTGAATAACAAATCTTATGTACATGAAAATGGTCATAGAAGATTGTTCAAAACGCATGCTTTAAGAACGCAAAATACGTGAAATTCTAGGAGGCAACAACTAACAAGACAATAAACCAGGCCATTATATGCACAATGCACAGTCACAGAATAGTCTACGAGGCGATAGATTACATAAAGCTTGCGCTGGACTTTAAGCACGCTAAACGGGGATACTTGAGCTTAGGCTCCTGGAATCCAGACGAATTTTCAATCAAACCAAAATATACTTCTGATCAACTGATCAACAGATTCACAATGTACGTCGTAGTAATACAGGAAACTAAAGTAGCAAACATCATAAACTTTTTCTGGCTACGATATCTTCAGGAACAAAAATACAAGAAGGTCAAGAGGCACAGTTATCCTAGTGAAAAAAGGGATAAACCTCACCAGAATGCTAACACCACAACTTAACACTATGGAAGCAGTATTATTCAGTGCAAATGAGGTAAGGAACCTCCGCCAATGTAGGGCCACAGAATTTACTACTTGACGACGATCTAAACGCGTTTTGTAACATAGCCGAACCATCAATAATTTTATAGGAAACCTAAATGCGAGATTCCAAATTAGAATGATAAAGCTGCAAACAGACACGACTACTACTACTAAAGACACGACTACTAAATTCATCATCATCCAGTCTTCATTTATCACGTCCACTGCTAGACATAGGCCTCCTTTAAACTCCTCCATTCTTTGCGATTTTGTGCTCTTTGTTGCCAATTTTTCGTGATACGCCTGATGTCGTCAGTCCAACGTGTAGGTGGTTTTCCTCTACTACGTTTGTCTGCTCTTGGCCTCCAATGTGTAATTTTCCTCGTCCATCGTGAGTCATGCATTCTTGCTACATGGCCTGCCCAATTCCATTTAAGTTCCACTACTGAAACCGCGATGTCAGATTTAAAACTACTAAATTACTACATAGAAAACAACGTTGACATCAATTCAACACATTTTTCAGGAAATGAACTACCCATATAGACATTGTAGTTGCTAGTAACCTACCACATCAAACATAAGTCCAAACACTTAACGTGGGAACAGCAGATCATAACACATAAAGTGGATCAAATACAAAAGATTTGTGAGCATCAGAATAAACAACTTTCCAGAAATAAACAACCCACAAGAAATAAAGGAAAGAGTCCTAGAGATTGATTATCGTACAGGAGAAACTCGGAAACACAAAACAAGAATAAAAGAATATAACAAGGAAAAAACAGAGCCAAAAAGAGAGTTAGAAGGACAAACCAGACAGGGCAAATGGGCTAAATAAAGAGGTAAAAACGACATTAGAAGAACACCGTAGCCGAAACTGAAACGATCATCAAATATGCAAAATATTTTTAAGCTGTAAAAAATCATAAGAAGCCACAAAAAACTCATCTTTCCAATGCACGAGAAGAATGGAATTGTCCACTCTTTTTGGGAAAAACCTGAGGTGATAAATATGACTTTTGAGAGGCAGTGCACACCAAATTCACCCAGACGAAGACATAGACTTTATAGAAGAAGTATACGAGCAACAAGAAAGGCCCAAGGAACCAAACGAAGTCATTGCTCTAACATCTCCAGAGCAAATAAATGAATGAGGAAATAAAAATTAGTTCCCCAAGGAAAGCACTTAATACAGATTAAATAACAAACAGAGCTCTAAACTACTTACCGGCGAGAGTCATAGTATTTCTAACACACATACCAAAACGCGATATTAAGATATTGGCTCTTCCTAAACCGATGGAAGAAAGCATAATATGTCATTATAATTTTTAAGCCAGGAAAGACCACCGTGTTCCTTTAAAACTACAGGTCGATAAGCTAAATTCCAGCGATTAGCAAGATTGTAGAAATAGTCATCCTCAGCAGACTCCAGGTAACAACAAACGGGCTAGGACTACTTCCTGGAGCTCAGTTCTTCTTTTTAGCAGACCACTCCACTGAGCGACAAGTACTGAGATTAACAGAGTACATAACAGGCGGTTTCAACGATAGACAATACATAGTAGCAGCCATCCTGGACGTAAGAAAATATTTTGATAGATTATGGCATAAAGGATTAACATACCAAATGAGATCCTAGAGAAAAAGTGGGGCCAAAACGAGATTGATTTGTTCTTACTTGGGCAACTGGACCTTTAGAGTTTTGATAGGATAAATCCTTTTCAAACTCGGAACTCCGAAGGCTTAGGTACCTTAGAAAGCAGCCCTGTCACCATTATTATTTACAGTATACACCGTCGATGTTCAAGAATCACCTAGAGAATCACCTTAAATAATAAAGCGTAAAATGTAGCCATCAAATGGAAAAATGATAAATACCTGGGAGATATAATGGATCAGGAACTAACTTTCAAAAAACATGTAGACGCCACACTACAAAAACGCATGGGGACTGGTCTACAAAACAAATAAGAAGAGAATATAAGCAGCACAAGAGTCAGCCCAAAGTCAACGTAACCAGATACGTCGCTGAACATTTTCTGTTCAGGGAATTCCAACAATTCAGAGAGACCAACATGATGGTGGAAAAAGCCAGGATAAAATTCGCAAAACTGTAAAATTATTCAAATTTGATATTACGAGAAATAATGAGGTACTTATAATGCGTTCTCTCGATGGAAGCAAAAACGCTCCAAACAGCAAAAACTGGCATAAATGCAAATATGTAAAATCAGAGGAAAATTCGGAAAATATTAACGTAGATATCCACAATCACTGTGTAAGCCCATTAATTAAGTTATTTTTGTTTAGACATCCTTCAAAAAAAAAATCACAAATGACATGAAAAAACAATAACAAAAACCAAAAAATCTCTGACACGAAGTACACCAAGTCGCCGAACTGGGCGTAGACTGCATCGGGTGTAGCCTACCTAGCTGATTGGTTAGGGAGCTATGTTGGAGTTTTTGTACACAGAACTCCCTCGTGATGAGCATTTGGCTGATAGTGTGCCCCTATCTCACATCAGAGTGCTATAGGGACACAATTCAATATAAATAGTAAATAAACAGTTAATACAGTAGTTAGTTAGTACATTTATGGTCAAAAGAATATCAAATATAGAGGTCTAGAATCTTACAAACAAATATTGGAGAATTAAAACTTCTTTCCCACTTTCTGATGCTTTTACTGACAGTTATAGACATATAGAACTAATACATGGTCGAAAAAATAAAATGTTTATGAAATTATTTTAAAGTCTTAATGTTTAAACCTGTAGTTTTCCCCCTATTTTTTAGCATTTCTACAGTTTCATCAGATTTCATCTTTCCCAGGAGATTTGTTATTCTTCATTCCGTTGAGTGCCTTTTTTATTTCATTTTTAATGATTTCTGGTTGTAGGTCGGAGTTAACGTTCTTTATTTTCAGTTGTAACTGATTACGGATTTCTTGAGTTGGTTTTTGTTCTGTTTTATAGAGATTTGTATAATATTCGTGCGTTATCTGTAAAATTTCTTTTATATTGTTGGACTCCACTCCTTCTTTGTTCTTTATGCTATTAATTTGTATGTTTCCCAGGTTCTGCTTTAAGCACTTCATGTTTCTATTTTTTTTTTCAATTGTTTTCTCTATCTTTTCTTCCTGTACTCTCCGTTTACACTCCTTGATATTTTTTCTAATAGTTTTGTTTATTTCTTTGTATTCCATTTTATTTCTGTCCCCTTGTTCTAGTAATATTCACTACAGTGGAAGTCCTTTATGTACTAATGAATAAAATATTAAACACAAAACAAATACCCACCTCATGGAACGAGGCAATAACACTATTACTATTTAAGAAAGGCGATAGAAACGATCTGAAAAACTATAGGCCCATAGCGCTACTGAATGTAATGTACAAACTGTTAACTAAACTACTAACAAACAGATTAACAACTAAGTTAGATAATTACCAGTCAAGGGAGCAAGCCGGTTTTAGAAAAGGACTCAGTACAAGCTACCATCTGCTTATGATAAAAATATTAATTGAAAAGGCCAACGAATATCAAATCCCAATGTATATGGCATTTTTAGACTTTGAAAAAGCATTCGGTAAGGTGGAACATTGGGCAGTAAAGAAGTCTTTACAAAATGGGTGAATAGACTATAGATACACGGACTTAATTTTCAATATATATGATCAAACAAGAACATCCATTAAAATAGTTGAACAAACGGAGCCCATTAAGATACAGCGAGGAGTCAGACAGGATGACACTATATCACTCAAACTATTCAATCAAGCTTTGGAAGACGTTATGAGGAAAATACAATGGAAAAAACGGGGTATTAACATAAATGGCCAATACTTGAATCACTTGAGATATGCAGACGACATTGTATTAATAACAGATAAAAGGGAAGAATTACAAAATATGATGGATGAATTAAATAGCGAATCAACAAAAATAGGTCTACAAATGAATTATAATAAAACGAAAATTATGACCAACCAACCAAAAGAATTAATAATTACAATTGCACAAACAACTATAGAACAAGTAAAAGAACATGTATATTTGGGACAACTAGTTAAATTAAATAAAGAAAATCAGACCGGAGAAATAAAGAGAACGGTTGGCTTGGGTATCCTTCGCAAAACTTTCCTATATACTAAAAAATAGAAAATACCCCCAATATTTAAGAACAAGAGTATTCAACCAATGTATACTTATACCATTACTTATTAATTTTTAATGCAGAAGCTTTAGCTGTTAGGAAAGCTTTAGATTGGTGTGAAGTTAATTGGCGTATATCCGTGGTAATTGTAATAGACTCTCTTTTAGTTTTGCACGTCGTTAAAAGGCCTCCTTTGAATCATTATAAAAACCATATACTATTTATATAAACTGAAAGAGTACAGGTGCAGGAGTTATATTATTCTGGGTCAGAGGTCATTCAGGGATAACTGGAAATGAAGCAGTTAATCTTGCAGCTAAAAAACCACTTAACACAGAAATGAGCGTGAACATTTGCAACTTATTAGATTATTAATATATAAACGGCTGAAATTAGGTTTCGATGGAAACTTCAGTACAGAAAATTTTCAACTGCATCAAAAAGTCTCTATTTTAAAATTTATCTGGTTTTACCGACAAATATTCCTCACATAAATTCTTGGGATTATAATATATATAAGTCATCAATTATATCACGTTTAAAACTTAATCACGGACGCGTTCCAGTACATATGTTTCGTATTGGTATCTTAGAGTTATCGTATTATCCCCACTGTTAAGAAAAACCTTTAGCTGATATAAATAAAGTTTTCTTAGAGCTTTAAAAATATACTGCACATACAGATGTGCTGTATCAAGAACTAAAAAACTTTGCACGTCTACCAACTAAAATTCCCACTTTTTAGCATAACGAGAGAAATAAATATTCAATGTTTAAATTGTTTGTATGTATATGTATCTATATATGTAAGTATTATGTGTACCGTGTATATGGCTATATATATACTAATATAATTAAAAACATTCCGTAGCAAATAAAAATGTTCTAATGCCATCCATTCTCTTCACACACACACACACACAAAGACTCAATTCAACAATAAACAGATAAACTTTTAGAAAAACTTTTGGTTATGATATTGTGTTTCTCATTTTGGTAACTTTACAATACAGACATAATATAATTGATAGTTTTGTTCCATTTTTGTACAAATTATTTTGTATTTTAAATTTAAATTTCTAAATAAATAAAAAACTTTCGAAAAACTTGGAATATAGACACAGATAAAGTAAAATCTAATACAGAACAATATAAAAGCCAGTTAAAACCCGCGAAAGTATTAAATCTAGATAAACTTAGCTTAAATGAAATCAATGAAGTCATAACAAAAGAACTATTAAATGCAAGCTCAGAAGTGGCAACTGCTAACCGAAAACGAAAATCAAAAATAAGTGTAGAATCACAAAACATGCTGAAACAAAGAAAAGATCTTCTGAGACAAAACAAAAGATACACTGCAGAATTTAAGGAAATTAATCGAGTAATAAGAAAACAGATAAAAGAGGACATTAAAAAACATCAAGAAGACCATATAGAACAAATCGTAGAGAAAAACCGAAGTCTCAAATGCACCAAACCGAAACTAGAAAAGAACAATATAATAAGCATTAAAAATAAACAAGGCAACTAGAAAAAAGTAAATCTAATATTGCAAACTCAATTAAAAACTTCTACGCCGATCTGTACCGTTCCAGAAACGAGTCCTCTAACTCCTCAAAGCAGATTTTGAAAAGGCAGATAACAAATGTTAACTCAGAAGTGATGCCTGAAATAAGCCACGAACAAATAAAAAGAGTAGTAAACGAAATAAAAAAGAATAAAGCTCCTGGAAGCGATGGAATCCTAGCAGAAATGCTGAAGGAAGGCGGAGAAGAAGCCATCACATATCTAAAAATACTATTTAATAAATGTCTATTCCAAGACAACAAACCCGAACAATGGAATACTGCTAAAACAATACTAAGACACAAAAAGGAAGACACTACAGATCTGAAAAATTATCGACCAACTTCACTTCTTTCACAACTTTACAAAACCTTTACAAAGATTATTACACACAGGTTAACAACTAAATTTGACAGATATTAACCAGTAGAACAAGCCGGATTTAGAAAAGGGCACAGCACCTGTGACCATCTATATACTTTTCCTAATAGAAAAGGCTAACGAATACAATCTCCCATTATGTCTGGCTTTTATAGATTATGAAAAAGCTTTTGATAGTGTAGAATTGTGGGTAATACAAGAAGCATTAGTTAACAACCGGATCGACTCCCGGTACAGAATAATAATACATAATATTTAGGAACAAGCTGAAATGATAGTGACTTTGGGTAATGGAATCGAAACAAGACCAGTAAAAATCAAACGAGGAGTAAGACAAGGAGACACAATGTCTCCAAAATTATTTACAGCTGCCCTAGAAGATATCTTTAAGTCAATAGACTGGAAAAATAAGGGAATCCCTATTAACGGAAGATACTTGAACCATCTTAGATACGCAGATAATGTAGTACTAATAGCCGACACGTGAAATGCACTGAATACGATGATTGAGGAGCTCTACATAGAATCCCTAAAAAAAGGACTTAAAAGGAATTTCAGCAAAAGTAAACTAATGTCAAGCAAAGATGACAAACCTATGATAAACATCAAAGGGAGAGAGATAGAACACGTAGATGAATATACATATGTGGGTCAAAATGTTAAGGTAAGCAAAGAAAATCAGACTAGCGAAATAAGCAGACGTGTAAAAATATGATGGGCAGCATTCTAAAGACTCTCATACGTACTTAAAAATAAAAATATACCTCAAAGACTGCGAACCAAAGTATTTAATTCCTGTATCCTACCTGTAATTACATATGGAGCTTAAACCTGAACATTAACTAAAATAAACATGGAGAAGATCAGAAAAACTCAGGGAGCTATGGAACGATAGATGCTGGGTATCTCACTCAAAGCCCATAAAACCAATGAAAACATTTGTAATAGAATAAAAGTAAAAGATGCTGTCAAACTGGAAGCTAAACTGAAATGGAAATGGGCTGGACATAACGAACGTCTTACGGATGGCCGATGGAATAAAGAAATCGGGAATTGGCGGCCATATGAAGCCAAAAGACCACGAGGAAGACCGCAAATGCGATGAAGCGACGATATTAAAAGAACTGCAGGGCCAATGTGGAAACGTCTTACAAACAACAGAGATTAATGGCGATAATTAGGAGAAGCCTATATTCGGCAATCCTAATAGAGAAGAGAACAAACTTACAGAATGTTAATACTTAGGATAATTTACTATTTTTTTTTTTTTTAGAATAGTCGATTTAGTTTTATACTTTCATGTTTTATCCAAAACAGGCGATATTGAACTAACCATATAACACAAATCATTGCATATTATCTAAATTGTCAAAAATACCAAAATAAGTCAATGTACACAAACAAAAAAAAAGTAAACGACTTACAAATGACTTAATGATAGGTAATAAAACGTTGAGTTCTTAGCGAAATATTAAGACAACATAAAGCAGCAATAAAATTAATTCACTAAAGAAATCGGTAAACAAGAATTTATAAAACAAACACAAAGTATTGAAATAGACAGCACGTTTTTCTTAGGCGAATACATTAGTTGATTATATCAACCATTGTGAACTAAATGAGGAAGTAAGAGAATAATGTATGAGTGAATAAATCCGTAAGTGAAATTTAACGTGAAAATGGCAATGAATAGAAAAAAAAAATAAAAATAAATGGTTCTCGGAAAACAGAATAGCAAGAAGAAACCTGGAACAAGTATTAATCTTAAATAAATGGTTATAATAATTAAAATTATCTAATTATAAATACAAATAATGAGGGAAGAATATTTCTTTGGACACAAAAATAAACAAGGCAGTTTTTGAAAATTAAGAAATACAAAAAAAATTGAAATAAAATCAATTAATATGGAATAAATAAAATAAACCAATTTCAGTAAATATAGTAAAATGAATTAAAACTAAGTGGGTATAACTCAAAATTTAACAATATTTAAACTCAAATAAGCTACATACTCAATAATGAATATTTCACTTACCAAAAAATAAAAAAAAAACAAAAATACACAATATAGTCACTAAACAGCACTTAATTACATAAAACCGACTTCACTTTTCTAGCGCGTATTTTTCTACATTCAATAGATAATATTTTGGACTGTTTTTATGATGCGTCTCTCTAAATTGAAACCGTCCCGACGACTAGTATTTTGGTTTTCGAGTTGCTGAAGGCTCTCTCTCCGAACGGTGGCATCATGTGGGGATATTTTTGGAAAAATCGGTTTTGTATTTTTCTAAAAACAATTTGAATGACAATATTTATGTGAGACTAAGAGCTTTTAAGAGAAATAGACTAAAAATATATATAACATAAAAAGATATTAGAAGTCTTTAATGCCACATATTGCTACTATATTATCAATGTTAAATATAAAGTATTGCTACAGTTATACCATTTCTATGTTATGAGTAGACTTTGGCAAATGTGCAAAAAAAGTGACAATTATGAGCAAAAATATGCACTAATTTACCTAAAAATATGCAGTTCTTTTCGAAAATATGCATGCTATCAATGAATAAATACATTTTATAATGGTATATTAATTAAAGTTTATTTTAATAATTTGAAAACAATATAAATAAATTTAAAATTTAAGTAGGTAATTGTAATGAAATTAGTAAAAAAGTAAAATACTGTTCCTTAGAATAATGGAAAAAACATATTTTCAAAATTTTCTATCTGTGTACATTTGTAAATTGAGAAACTTCTTTCTTTCCACATAAACAAATATATTGCCAGTATATTTTAAATTTACAAAAACATTTGGTTCTAAATCAATTTCTTTACAAAAATTACCATCATGAACATCAGTGACCTTAGAAAGTTTCTGAGACCATTGATTGTTTTAATTATTGTTTTAAATTTTGGAAAAATATCTTTTTCAGTGTCACATTTGGCTTCTTCTTCTTCTTAAGGTGCCGTGCATTTCTGCGTAGGAGTCCACCGTACATCGTCTTATCAGTTGAGATATTAAATAGTCAGGATTTCAGTTCAGTTCATAGCTGTGGATTCCTGTCCATTGTCGAATATTGCGCAGCCATGATATTTTTTTACGTCCCAGACCTCTCCTACCCTCTATCTTCCCTTCGAGTATCAGTTGCTGAAAAGTATATCTTTCTCCTCGTAAAATGTGTCCCAAGTATGCAGTCTTCTTACTTTTTACATAACTAAAAAGTTCCCTATCCTGTAAGCCCGCTCTTCTGAGTACTTCCTCATTTCTGACCCTGTCCGTCCATGATATTCTAAGCATTCGACGCAGGCACCACATTTCAAACACTTCAAGTTTGTTAATGGAACTGGCCTTTAACGTTCATGCTTCCATTCCTTACAAGGGAACAGACCACATGTAACACTTAAGCATCTTGTATCAGAGGTTGAAGTCCAATTTGCTATCAGTCAGAAACTTACGAAGCCTTAAAAAAGCATTTCTGGCTTGTTCAACTCTGCTCTTTATTTCATTCTCGGGGTGCCAACTCTCGTTCAGCAAACAATCCAAGTATTTAAATTGCCTGACCTGTTCGATTTCTTCTTCAGAGACATATATCTTTGCGTTGGGGTAATCATTTCTACTTATATTCAATGTTTTTGTCTTTTTGATATTTATTTTCAAACCCCGAGCTTCACTTGCAAAAAATATATCATTTAAAAGGCATTGAAGATCTTCAATGTTATCTGCCACTATGGCTGTATCATCGGTATACCTGATGTTATTAATAAATATTCCGTTAACTTTAATACCCTTATTAGAGTCTGCCACTGCTTCTGCGAAGGCTTTTTCTACGTATAAATTAAACATCGTTGGAGACAGTATACAACCTTGCCTTACCCCTTTTTTAATGGAAAAATCTTCTGTTTCGTTGAAATTTTGAAGACGTACTGTTGCTGTCTGGTTCCAATACAGGTTGGCGATAATTCTTATATCCTTTTCGTCCAATCCCAACTCTTGTAGGTATTTTATCATCAATTCGTGTTTTATATTATCGAATGCTTTTTCATAATCGATAAAACAGGCAACAATATCCGTTCTTTGATATAAACAATTCTGTATTAATGTTTGCATACTAAAGATCACTTCTCTCGTGCCAAGTCCATTTTTGAAACCAAACTGACTCCATCCACTGACCTCTTCACATTTCTTAAACAATCTAGTGTGCAGTATTCTCAGGAAAAGTTTTAAAAAGTGACTTATTAGGCTTATTAGTCGGTGGTCCTTGCAGAAGTTCGCACGTGGTGTTTTCGGTAGGGCGATAAATGTAGAGCGAAGCCAATCTTTTGGAATCTGTCCCGTATCGTAAATGTCGTTAAAGAGCTTGACAATAATGTCTAGGTTTTCTTCATTAAGTAACTTGATTGTTTCTGCGTAAATATCATCTGTTCCTGGGGTTGTGATACTTTTTAATAGTTTAATAGCGTGTAAAATTTCAGCTTTCAAAATACTTGGGCCATACAAATAGTCTCCCAGTTGTGGTGGTTTTTGTGTTCTGTCATCATTGAACAAATTGGCTGTGTACAATTTCCAAGTATTAAGTATATCTCTAGGGTCCATTATTAGTTCATTTTGGTCATTATGTTTTTTCTTGAAGATACCAGATCTCCTTCGCCGCTATAATTTCTTTACGAAATTAACTGTGTATATTTTGGTACCCTACGTGGTTCTAACTAATCTTACACTGTCTGCGTTGTTCCATCATCTCTAATATTTCTTCCGTCATCCACTCATTCTAGGTAGTTGTTTTACTCTCGAGTAGAAAAGTGTTGTTCACCTCGCCAAATGATTCTTTTATGGTGGTCCATGACTTTTCAACATCATCCTTAGTTGCCATATTAGAGAACCTATTGTTTATTTCCTCTATGTACGCTTCACTTGTTTCATTGTTTTTGAGTTTTCTAATGTTTACTGATGCCTTCTGGTGTTTTCTTTTAGCTGTAGCGAGCCTCAGTTTAATATTTGCTAATAAATGATTGTGGTCGGATCCTATGTCTGCTCCAGGTAATGCAGATACATTAATAATAACATTCCTGTACTTTCTATTTATTGTCACATAATCTATTTGGTTCCTTATAATGCCCTGATGTCCGTCTAAAGGCGACTTCCATGTGTAAAGCCTCTTGGGTGGTAACTTATACCAAGTATTCGTTATGACTAGATCTTTGTCTTGGCAGTACTGTATCAATCTGCCCCCCCTGTCGTTTCTCTGACCAAGACTATATTTTCCAACTACGTGATCTACGGCTCCTTCCCCAATTTTAGCGTTAAAGTCTCCTAATACGATGTTAATTATACATTTGGCAATCTGATTTAATTTCATTTATTAAGACTATGCCTTCTACTAAGGACAACGTTGATGATTCTAATTAAGGAAAAGTTTTTTCTTTGCAGCTTCTTTGCTTCAGCAGCAACTTTTATTAATCCATTTTGGATAATTTTTACAAATTTTAATAATAAACCACTGAGAATTTCCCTTTTAAATTTTAAATAGTATAATAAAACATTTTATTAAAATTTCCTGTACATTTAATCAGACTTAAACATCGTTTTATTTATGTGTGTTAGTGTTTCCTTTGGTACATTTTTAGTCTTGATATCCCGATTCAGTGCCAAATAAATTTATTCTTTGCCTGCTATTTTTTGGATATATTCTTTATCATTATTTTAGCTTTACAACCCTGTGTGGGTCCTAGCCTTCTTAATATTTTCCCTTCAGTCATCCCTATCCATCACTTTCCTTCGCCAAGCACGTATTCCCATATTTCTCATGTCTTCATCGATGTTATCAAGGAACCTTGTTCTGGGTCTTCCTATTCTTCTCTGACCAATGGGTCTATCAAGTAGCGTTTTTCTAGTTGGTTTATTTTGGTTTATCCAAATTACATTCCCTATCCACCTTAGACGTAATATCTTAATATGTTTTACGATATCTGGTTTCTGGTATATCCTGTTAACTTCGAAGTTGTATCGTCTTCTCCATACTCTATTGTCATTTACCGCTCCACAGATTCACCTTAGTACTTTTCCCTCGAAATATCCTAACATGTTTTAATTAATTTTTGTTATAGTCCAGGCCTCTGAACCATATGTTAGGACTAAGCGCATTATTGTTCTGTAGAGTTTTATTTTTGTATTTCTCGATATAATTATTGTGGATTTAAGGAGAAAATTAAGCCCAAAATAGCATCTATTGCCCGTTCAAAGTCTGCAATTTATCTCTGCGGTAGTATCATTTTTAGTACTAAGGAGCGCTCCCAGGTATACAAATTAGATCACTACTTCGATGCCGTCATTTTTTATAACAAGTGGTTGTAAGCTTTGTGGTGGCGTGCTTATTTTCATATGCTTCATTTTGTTGGTGTTTACTATTAAACCCATTTTTGTAGCTGATTATTTTAATGCTACATACGCCTCTCGTACAGCGTTTTTCGTTCTCCCAACAATATTGATATCATCAGCATGGGCAAGGATTTGCAGTAATTTATTATATATTGAAAAAATGGTTGTGATTTTTGACATACGTATTACTTTTTCCAGAGCCAGATTGAACAGTATATAGGAGAGAGGGTCTCCCTGGATTCGTACCTTGAATTCGTACCCTACATTCAACTTTTTCGAGAGTTATCAACAAGAATAGCAAACAAAATACCAGAGCTACATAATATCGTTGGTTTCGTAGTTCGATGTAGTGAAATAAACACACATCTGTAGGCCAAGATACAAACAATTAAAGAATATATTTAAATATTGAATTCACAAGAATACATGTGGGAGGATAGTCCGTCAAAAAATTCTACAACAGAACAATGGATCTTTCTACTGTATACTTTAATTATAACATTTCGTATATAAATCCATATACATCATCAGTTCAATCTAAAACAAAAAAAATGTAGGTAATGTTTACAGCTCAAAGTGGAATCATAGACTTCTAAAATTTTAAATATTTTTTTATAGAAAAAACAGAACTACGTTACTTTTTACAGTCAAAAGAGTAGTTGTGTGAGAAAAATTAAAGTATAGTAAATACGTGAAAAACGAACCGTATTTTCATTACTGATATAGGTATTAACAAATGTTAATAAATAAATTAATTAATAATTTAATAAACTTTTAGTATGCTTTTTTCCATTTATAGTTATTCTGTAGTCCTCATAGTTCAACTTGTTTTAAAAAAGATTAACAAATGTGGTGACATGGTATCTCCTTGTCGATTATCTTTTCTTATTTTAAATGGTTTCGTCTTCTCGTGCATGTGTACCTGTAAGGTTGCTTTATCATAGACATGTCATATATTGTTAATGAGTCTATGTCGGTAATATAGCGTGCACTGTCTAACTCTTCTCATTCTTTGACCCATGTATTTGGTATGGTCTGATATTTTGGACATTTACTGAATATCACTTTTAGTAAAGGATTATTTTTTCTTTCGTTTCCTTGATAACTTCTATGATAATCCTATCTTGTCTAATGCTTCGTTTATCGCTAGTGCAAGGGTGCAAGTGTTATTTTTCTTTCAGACGCTGTTATTGAGGTTGAGCCTGCAATAAATATATATTATTTGTTTTGACTTCCTTTGGTTTATTCAGTTTTTTCGTTCTTCCTATTCTTTTTGTTGTAGAACATAGTTCTGTTTATTGTATCATACCAGCTCTTGGGATGTTGATGCAATGCGGTTTTTGTATTGGGTTTATGTGTTTTTGCCCATTTTCTTATTCTTCCTGGATTCATTTTAGTCATTTCTCTACAATATGGATTTCTCTTTTAATATATCCTTATTCCTTATTATCTTTCTGAGAGAAATTTTTCGTATAATTTTTAACACTTTAATTTCTCTTGTTCTCATTGATCTCTAAGTAAGCGACTTTTCAGCTCTTCCGCTGAGTATGTTATTACTGGACTTACACATGATTTATATATAAGGATTTTGTCGTTGACTTTTTTCCACTTCCTCTGCAGTATATCTATTAAACAATACACGTATACCAAGGTAGGTGAAATTCATGGCTTTTTCTGTTATGTGATCGTTAATCATTAGTTTACATCTCATTGAGCTCTTGTCTTTACCACTGATTGGGTTTTTTTGTAGGATACAAACATGTTTAACTCCTGTGCTTTTATGTTAAATCTGGAGATGTTAGCTCTGGTGGTCATCTTCAAGTTTTGCCATGATTACTGCATCATCGGCATACCAGAAGATACTTAAAGGCTCGGTTCACCATTTTATAGCCAAGGTTAGTTTAATGTTTGCTTTATATTATCTTTTTCATAATCACGTTAAAAATATTCGGAATGTAGCTATGATTCTTATTGACAGGATTATTTTTTTCGGTTAGTCTATGTTTCGTTTTTATTTTTGTTTTATCGCTACTATTACCTTCTTTGATTATTGATATGTATTTCTTACTGGTCACTTCTAGTCGTATAATTTCTTATAATAATTTTCTGTGATTAATAATATCGCTTCTTTATTTATTATTAGTTTAGGATTTTTTCTTTATTTTTTTCCCAAATATTTTATATTTTTGTTCTATTCTATGGTTTCCTTCACTAGTAGTTAGTAGAAATTTGCATAAATCTACGAATGCTTTGCCTAGTTTTATTTTTACTGCCTTATATTTTTGGTTTTGGTTTTCCTGTCTGTTTAGTGATTTTCCAAATTCATTTCTTGTGTTTTTATTTTAACTTATTTTTTTTGTATTCTTTTTCCCAGGGGATGCTTCGGTTTATCTTGTTTTTTATTTATCTCACATTCCAACATTCTAAAAGTACCAATTTAAAAGTGTCCGGCTCTCCTTAAGTAGCTTGCTTTAGGTTTAACAAACTTTGGCTGTTTATAGCAAAACAACAAATGTTAAGAAGATGTAGAACTAGTACTAAGCCTTATGTAAATTTTGTACGTTCAATGCAAAGCTTAGAACTATATCAAGAATTTTAAATAAAAATTTAAAAACTTATAATTTATGACAATTCTTAATAAATAAAATACTTAAAATTGTAAGATTATTTAATAATTCACTATTGGGTATCTATAATTGCAGTGATAAATTTCTGTGTTAATCTAAGATTATTCAGAATATTAATGAAAGATGGGAAAGTAATAAAATGCGATGAAATATCAGTCGAATTTTTAATAGTTTTTAACGAGAACAACCTGAATGTAGTATTAGAACTATTTAATAAGGTATACGATACTGGTCAAATTCCATCGGACTGGTTGAAATCTACATTTGTGCCCATTCCCAAGAAATTGAATTCTAAGACGTGTAGTGAATATCGCCTTATAAGTTTAATGAGTCACACCCTTAAAGTATTCTTGCGTATTATCCATTCCAGAATACGAGCAAAATTAGAATACTTTGCAATACAAGTCTTGATTCAAAAATGTCTGGATCAACAGACAGATCTTTATGCCTGTTTTATCGACTATGAGAAAGCATTCGATACTATCAAACATAGAACAAACATAGGACAAACTCATAGAACTATTACATCTTACAGGATTTAACCCTAAGGATATCCAGATTATAAAAAATCTATATTGGAATCAAACAGCCCACATAAAGAATGGACCTATGGTGAGTGAAAACGTAACCATTTCGAGAAGGGTCAGACAGGGCTGTATTCTTTCGCCACTGCTTTTCAACCTGTACACGGAACAAATATTTCTAGAGGCACTAGAAGAGTACAACCAGGGCATCAAGATTAATGGCGTATCAATAAGTAATTTTCGATATGCAGATGATACTGTTAAACTGGCCGATAACATCCAAGATTTACAGATGATGCTAAATAGAGTAAATACAACTGACAACCAATTCGACAAAAGAACATTCAACATATCGACCTGAATATTGAAGCCGAACGTATTGAAAGACTACACCGATATAAATATCTAAGATATACAGTAAATGATAAGTGGGACTCAGATGTAGAGATTAAGATCCTAATTAAAATAGCAAGATCCAAATTCATCAAAATGAGAAAGCTCTTAAGTAACCGCCACCTAAGCGTTAACCTCCGATGGCGCTCCACGAAATACTGTTTTATAAAAAGAGAGGTAATATGAAAAAAATCATGAATGCCTGAATTCTAAGCGAAATATCGATCTAATTATATGCCACACATGGTATATTATTTGTTAAATTAAAGGTGTGTAGTACGGGAAGAAAATGGCTGACCAATGGCGGATATCTATTGTGTTATAGAAGTCCCCGTTTAAATAAATTTGCCCTGTTTTAACAGTTGCCTAAGACCAATTAATATTGCCAAATATCAGCTTGGACTCTTTCGAGTGGCCTACCCTGTATGCAAAATAGCTAGGATTTACATTACATTGTAGTATAGGATAATGGATAACGTTGTAGAAGCATATAGCAAATACGGCCTAAAACTAAATTGCAAAAAGACAAAAATAATGATCATTATTAAGAATACCAACATAAACGTCCAAATTACAATAGACGATACACCGTTAGAAAGAGTGGAAGAAATATGCTATTTGGGCTGCAATATTAAGGATACTTGTATGGGATCACAACTATTAAATAAAAACTCGTATTGAAAAAGCCAGAAACACTTTCAACAGCTTTACGAAGATTCTCTGCAACTTCTCTTTAAGTATCAATATACGCATAAGAATTCTTAGATTTTACATCTTTCGTGTCCGCCTCTATGAAGTAGAAAGCTGGAACCTTACAGAAGATGCCATAAAACGATTAGAGGCATTTGAAATGTGGTGCTACCGACTTACTAGAAATTATTTAAATTAAAAAGAAAGAAAGAAATTATTACAACGTAAAGAACAGAAAATTGGCTTACTTTGGCCACATCATGCATGATAATAAATACCGACTGGTCTAACGTCAACTGAATTATTTCGAGGTGTTGTGAATAGAATACGTTGAGTCAATGTGGTCGCCAACATCTCCAGAAGATAGGTACCTTTAGAAGAAAAAGTAGTATATTTTTGGTAATTGCTTTGTTACTAAGTAAAGTCAGCTTTATTGTCTTTACAAATTATCGCTTATATCCGAATAAGTGCGGTACCTCAGATGATCAACGATTCGATAAAAAATACATATTTTTTAATAAATATTTCTATCTCACCGAACTCACAACCACTGAAATTTTAGGCTCAGCATGCTGACGCTCTTACGACTGCACCAGCAAGTCGTCAGCTGGATATAGTCAATGATATAACAGAAGAAACACTAAGGGGTGGAGAGACTAATATAGATCTCAGAAAAAACTGTAAAATAGAAAACATAAATGTTTATATGTGTAGACAGAGAACAAAACTTGACCAGGCACATAAATAGAACAAATGAGCATGTGTTAATAAAATATTAAGACATATATCAACATACGTCTGGAGACGTATCTTTTTACTTGCTGTACATACATAATATTACTATATCAGATTATCAAAATATAACTCACTTTATCAATGACATAGTTTTAGTGGAGATTAGAACGGTAAATTAGTACAAAGTAAGCTGCAGACAAAAGTTAAAATATTAAAAAAAGAACTATTAAATCGAAGATTAAACTTAACGGAATTAAGTTATTTGATAAGTACACTAATAAATCTAAACAATACCAAACAATCAGTAAGTATGGTTCTATTACTTATTTTTTTTTAATTGCCGTATTGCCAGATTTCAGTAAGAGCCTTGAATTCTGACAGGCAATGGTGGGGGAAATCTTTTTTGGACATCTAAGTCACGGAACAAGAAACGCTGGCATCTTTCGGGCGAGTAGGATACTAGGCCAGAAGACTCTAGGGTAGTGCCGAATTAACCGTGTTCGGTTAAAACCTTAACCACCGTTTTAGAGAGGTGGTCTTGCCACCCAATGAACAACTAAAATAAAAAACTGAAAATTTATAAATAACCATACCTATTACCGTAAATCAGAAAATGTTTCAGACATTAGGTCATAAACTAATAAATAATATTAACCATAAATAACAGATCCCTGGCTTAATTTCCTCCTCTATCCTCCTGCTCTTTTTTTCTTCATCACTCCAGAAATCAGACAGTGTACTTCTCTCCATTCTTTCTCTTCCCTCAACATTATGTTTGCAATGTTTCTTTCATAGAGCCCGAGAGCCATTTGCCCCTCGAAATCTCCCCTTTCATTAGCCTATCTCTGCCAGTTCAGACTGTGGGCGGGAGCGTCCGGTACCCCACAAACAGTGCAGTTTGCCAAGGCAGATTGGCCTATTCTATTTGCGAAGGTGCCAAAACTACCATGTCCGGTCAGAAACTGCATTAGGAAGTAGTGTAGTTTCCTGAACTTACATTGTCACCACGCCCTCAGATTGGGAAAAAGCTCCTTCGTTCACCTTGCCTTTCCGCTAAGATTCGCCCATTCTCTCTGCCACTCTACTATCGTTCTTTCTCTCTCATTCTCATCTATATTTACATCCATCCTCCTCGCATACCCTCGCTCGCTCTTTGCACAACAAAACGATCGGTATCGCTGCTCCAATGACATATAGAGCCTAATTTTATACTGTCCTATATGCGAGTATCCATCAGCTTAGCGTATTTCGCAGGGTTTAGTACGCTACACCACACGGGGGCAGAGTAGGTTACCACCGATTGGAAAACTCCATTTAGCACCTGTGTTTTGGTGCTACCTGGGCCTCCAATGTTTCGCATCAGCCGTATCAACGACTCCAAACTTCGCTTCGCCTTATCTACCATCTTTTGGATGTGTACTCCGAACCTCAGTCCTTCCGACCACCAGACTCCCAAATATTTATGTCACTTATTTTAAGTTGCGAAAATATTACATGTTAAAATATAATTAGTATTAAAGTAAAACAGTTTATTTTTAAGCAAAGTTAATCAATGATCTGATTTTGCCATTATACACAAACCCAGTACGGACTAGTGAAGTGGCGTTCAAGAAGATCGAAATAGCAGTTACCTAAATCCATAAATGGACACAAAAATGGAGAATCAGGCTGAATGAAGTAAATCTCTTCATGTCAATTGTATCAACAAAAAAGTACAATATGTACCCGTTTAACAATATTTCAAGTACCATATGCACATACTGCAAATTATTTACGTATAACATTAAATGCGAAACTACAGTGGAAGGCTCACGCCAAGAAAAAACATGAAAAACTAAATATAAGGTATAAAGAAATGTATTGGGTAGGTTTAAAGAAACTCCACTCTGTCGATATATAATAAGTTACTACTATACAGACAAATATTGAGACCTAAATGGCGTTATAAATAAACACTGGAGGGGTGTGCTAGATCAAGCAATATAACAATATTACAAAAATTCCAGAACAAAATACTGAAAAACATTGCAGATACTACTTGGTATGTGGCAAACAGTAACTTTCATTAGGACATAGGAATGAAAACTATGAATGTAACATCAAGAAGATGGCAGAAAGTCACCAGCAAAAATTTCATGAGAATATTGAGGCAATTTAGCTCCTCGATATTCCTGACCAACCTAGAAGATAAAAGCAGGCAAAGCCTTTTGAACTAATTTTAGTAAAAGTGAAAAACAGAGCACAGTCCTAGTGCGCGTGGACATCTTAAAATAGTGCACAGTATTGTTAATTTAGTTAAGAACGCTATAGGCTAAGGTTTTAATTTTAATAAGCAGTAGAAATTTAGGTTAAATTTAAATTGCTCATTGGTCATTTATGACTAGATTGTAATTAAGAAAATTTAAAAATAAACTAACAATTAAAAATGTGTACATTAAAAATATTAAAGCGACGTGCACGAAAAATGAGCAAATAAGTTACAAGTTTTAAGACTACAAAACTACTTTGACCCTGGGTAAGTCCGGTACTTAATTCTAGCGACTTAGGTCTGGTGGGGTCTGGTGTAGACCCAACTATCTGAAATGCCGTAGATCCAAAATTATTTTGAAAGTTTTATGTTTGAGTTCTCTAATACATAAAACAACACATAATTAAACACGTTTTATGTTTTAAATAAACAAACGAATAATAGGATTCAATTAATCTGTAGCATTTTTTGCGACTTGTCTGTTTTTGCAATCTTTACATGTAATAAAGGAATGCGGAATACATTTTGGTTTTTACATTCAACACAAAAATATTGCTATTTTTTATCCGATCTTCATAGGCACATTTCGCATCGTAGTTTCTTTGGGTTTTCTTCACTGTCTATACGCGCACTCCTACTGGTGGTAAGTTTACGTAGTGAACGAGGTAGTCTTTCATGTTGTGGTCTTATTTATTGTTGCTCGTCTAATAACTCGTTCCCAAGTAATTTAATAAGAGCACCCCTTGTCATTTTATAATCGTTTGTGTTATTTTGGTAAATCATGAAAGCGTTTAGTGGCAGTATGTAAGACGAAGAAAAAAATTTTAAGTGGCCATCTGCAACAATTTCTGGATACATCATATGTTGCTTACAGCTGATCGACAATGTCGATTAGCTCCCAATATTAGATTATACAAAATACCTATATGTGGCTTTTTTTGTTCTCCTGTATTCGTATCGATGGGATCATCATGATGGAAAGTGAAAAAAAAAAGAATGAAAGAAGAATGAACAGAAGAACAGTTTTCACCGAAGTCAATCGATGTTCAGATAAGAGGCGTATTATAAGGTTGTAGTTGGTAAACTAGTTAACAAAGCTTATATTATGAGCAGTTTTACTTACTGGCCCAATTAGACGAATAACGATGTAAAAAATTTTTGATTTAAAATCCTTTATAAAAGGTATATAATCAAATACCCAAACGAGCTATATCACAATTACAAAACGTATAGCCCGTTTGGATATTTTATTATATACCTTTTATAAAAGATTTTAAATAAAAAATTTTTGTGATACATGGTAGACAGCCAGCTACAGGAACTTAGTTTCCTAGTGAATAACAATGTCTTCACCTATGTTGCTGAAAAGGTCCCTCTGGCTGCTTACCGACATAAACGTCCATATTTAACGTGTAGAAACATTTAGCATCTACCAATGCAAAAATTTTGAGGCTATATTTGGCCGGATTATTTGAAATATATTGACGAAAAGAGCATTACTCCAAAAAGATTTAAATTTGTCATCGATCGTCAAATATTCATCGATCGTCATGCTATGGTAAAAGCAGCTTTCGAATTTTATACAAACTGGCCAAATATCTCTCTAATTGGATAAAGCTTATCTAATTTTTTTTCGCTCGGCTAGAGTTTTGATGTCATTAAAACGTAGGCAGGCTAAGAGAAATCTGTATAGTGCCATTGCCTTTTTAAAATTCCTAACTCCTGTGTTATTAGCTGCCAAAGATCGTCCAAATTTTGTCCACCAGAACGATAAAAATTAAGTAAATATAGAAGGCCAAATAAAGAGCATAATTCTTGACGATTTATTTCTTTTACTTTATATTTATTGTTTTCCGAGTATGCTAAGGACTTTTCCTGGATCTTCTTGTTGGTGTAAATCACAAGTTCACTTATCACACTTATCACTTACAAAATTTTCCAGCACTCTATTGGTGACTTTTCATTTCTATTTTGTGGTCAAACGCATGGTAAATGTCTTACAATATTTTGTTCACATGTCTTGATGTTAGGTCGAGTTTTTATTGGAGTTTTGCACTATTGTGCGCTTTCTAGTTCATCTAATCACGTCATTTTTTCTAGCTTCTAATAGGTCGTTTTCAAATTCAGAATCATTAGCTTCAGATTCTGAGCTTATTATTTCAGCATCAGAGTCACATTTTTTATAGAGAGCTAAAAGCCTAGCTTATTTTTTTTCCCAATCTTTCATTTTATACCTATCTGTAATATAATTTTTGTTATATCAGTTTTAATTATTAAATAAAAAATGAAAAAAAGGGCCATATTCACCAACAACAAATACATCTACAAATAATTATTCGAAGAATAAAAGACAAACAAGGCTATTTTGTAGTTGGTGAAACGTAATTAATAGAATTTATTCTACACATAAAGTTAATCTTCGAATAGCGGTTTATTCTTTTTTGGTGAATAAGGGCCTAAGTAGTATTAATTTGTTTTATTTATTCATACATATTAGACCAAACAGGTTAATAAATTACTCAAAAATTAAAAATCATAAACGTACCAAAAGTCACAAAAATATATCTCTTATTTGGTCTGCTGGGGTCTAAGAACCTAGGCGTAGCTCGACGGTTAAAATTGCACTTACTACGGATGTCTCGACCCAACGCACACAAATACTTACCGCGATACCGTAGTTGGAGTAGGTACAAATAAATGACGCATATATATTTGAACCAATGGGTCTATTAGACCCCACCAGACTAGCGCAAGCTTAAAAATAAAATCAGTTTTTTTAATAGACCAATAGCTCAAATAGCCTATTTTCAGTTTGTACTTTAGAACTACTATAACTTTTTTATAATTCTTTACAATATATTTGTTAAATATATTCAAAAATATAAAGTAAAAATAATAAACCTGCATTAGTATCATTGCGTCGTCATTATTAAAATATATTCTTCAAAAGTATGAAGCGTTGTTTCGTATTAAGTATTACGTATTAAAATATAAATAGTTCATTCGTAGTGTTGTTAGGTCATCACTGTTGACTCGTCCCAATTTAAATTTAGACAAACTCACTTAAAAAATAAATTCCAGCTCGTTACCTTTGGTGACACCCTCGACATAAATATAGACACATTTTATGGGCAGACGAGGTATTAGTCACTGATACGTACATTTTATGGTTTAAGAATGGTTTAAGTTTACGCGTATTTTAGTTTTAACGCCGTGTCAAACACTATACTATCTTATGTTTTCTTCAAGCCGCCATTCTAATAACTGAGCATGTTATAAGAATACCAAGAGACTAAGAATAATTATTGTTTTAGGTACTCATCGCGTCTTAAAATATGATAACTTAAAGGATAATAATTAGTTTGGATATATTTGTCACTGATTTAGTATGGATTATTAGATGATCTGTTTATGGTAAAAGTAGTAGTGAACCAAAAACTTTTTCTTCTTTTTTTTATATCTGAAATATATAGCAGTTATTATAAGTAATTTATTAATTATAACTTACTTCAAAGGCATTTTATTAATATACCATTTTACTACAAGCCTCTTATCAGTTTCGTAACTGATAAGATAATTGGAGTGTATGAAGATTTATATATTCATAATAAAGGTTTTATCAAAGTATGTCTCAGACATTTATCGCCTTTACTAGTAATTAAGTTTCTTCTTCTACTTTTTCTTCTGTTTATATAGATATGACTCTGTCTGTTTTTCAATGTGCCTCCAGTAAGTTATCGTTCCATCGTTTTCGTGGTCTTTCTAATGATCGTCTTCCTATTGTGGAACCGTCTCTTGCCCAGTGGCGGCTGGTGTGGTAAAATTTTGGGTAGGCCAAGCCAGCAAATTACATATAACTATGTGTAATCAATGACGGATCCAGAGGGAGGGGTCACGGGGTCATGATCCCCCCCCTAACTAATTTTTTAATGATTTCTCTGTTCATTTTAACTTTTGCGTTGTATCTAATTTTTGCGATTTTTGATTTTTCATCTAGCAAATCCCGAACAGAAAACGCCCTCTTCTGTACATCCTTAAAAGACAGGAAATTACTTAAATGTTTCTTGCAACTGGAATGTTTTTTTAAGGATGCAGACATATTTTTTAAATCAAAGTATCCTTCACAATTCCATACACATTTCTTATTAGAAAATAATAAACACGGCCAACAATATAGTCTGTTTTTCGTAATACTTCCAGACAACCATTTGTAGACATCATACCAAGAGAAATTAAAAGTACCCTTTTTCCCATTTTTTTGGTCAATGCGGAATGTTGGAGTAGGCCTTTCATTCACAATAATTTTTTTTTCTATCAATTTCAGTCATTTTTATGTATCAGTTATAAAACAATCTCACAATATATAAGTTGCATACAATCAGGCGATATAGAAATCACGCAAACGTGATTTTTTTTCTTCGAATTTTACGAATTTTTTTAAATTTATTTGGGCAACCGTGCACTTATTTGCAATTGTGTTGTTTGTTTAAAAATATGTTACAATTATATATTATGTTGCATATTTTTTTATCATAATTTAAAAAAAAAATTATATTACAATTTGATAATTACGTTACAAGTGACAACGATGGTCGCCGTAGGCCCGATCGTCTGGTGCCTAAACAGCAAGCATAAACACGACAACAATAATCGCTGTTCGGCAAGCTGCATAACTTCAAACGCTTTTTGTACGGGGATCTTACGTGAGCTTGGTTGGCCAGTTCCGATCGGGCCTATTAATGATATTTAAAATGCCTTAATACGATTCGATGCTTTCTGTGGTAATATAATAACATAGTTGTTTTAACTGAAGCTAATGTATTGAGTGATTTAGTACATTTAAAAGTTATTTACATGCATTAACATAATTTTTGAATATATGTTTTTCAATTTTGAAGCTCTTAAAATTATTGGGTAGGCCCGGCCTATCCTGCCTACCCACAAAAGCCGCCACTGCTCTTGCCGTCTTTACTACTCTATTGGTTGTCATTCGGCTTACATGATCCTTCCATTCTACTCTTCTATTTCATACCCAGTTCTTGATTTCTTCGCCTTGCATTTACGTCGTATATCTGTACTTATAGCTCTGTCCCATAGTGTCTTAACATCAATTTTTCTAAGGGTTTTCATCTCTGCTGTTTATAACATCCTTTTTGTCCTCTCTGTGTCAGGTTTTGTGCCGCGTATGTCAATATTGGTTTGATAACTGTTTTATAAATTCTGCCTTTCGTTTCTTTCCCGATATTTTCATTTGTTCATATTGTTTTATTCAGGCAGCCTGCGGGTCTGTTTGCTCTATTCACTTGATCTTCCACTTTAGTATCGAGCTTTCCGTAATAATGTGATGCCTAGATATTTAAACTCGATCACTTGTCCTAGTATCTGACCTTTCAGCTCTAATTTACATCTTAGTAAATTTGCTATTGTAACCATACATTTTGTCTAAGTAATTAAGCTGTAGTTACAAATAATGCATGCAGCCGTTTCCTCTGCATTTTCATAGAATATGCATATAGATAATTGAGTAAATAATGTCCAGTCAGCAGTGGTAACACCTGTGATTACTCTACCCCGTATTGCATACTGTGTCAAATTCGAAACACGTCATGTACACGTTATTTTTAAACAGATATAGCCACAGAGTTTTATTAAATAACCTAGTGGTCCAGCTCTCTATGATAAGGGGGTTATTTTTCGTCGAGAAAATAAGGGACAAGAATTTGAAAATTACACTGGACTGCATATAAGAAAATTATAAAGGAAATCGTTTATGTTAGCTTTATTTATGATTATTTTTATCATGGAATAATGACATTTGGTACTTTCATTATCAACTTGCAAATTCTAAGCAAGCAAAACAATTGTTTTATGCCAAAAAATTTCAAAAAACAATACCTATATTGCGAGTTTATTGTTACACTTTTTAGTAAATACATTTTAAGATAAAGGACAAAAAAATGTGTTTGAATTTGAATATTTATTATATGTACCTATTATGTATTACAAGAATTTAGGTATATTAACAAAACAGTTTACGTTTTTTATACATAATTAAAAAATTGTTGAATAGGATATTATTTGGTTCGTTCACGCCCTTTCAGTCATTTTTTTTCCAGTGCATAGAGTCTAACTCTAAGGTATTCTTGGATAACGATTTTAATAAACTCGGTACGGTTACAACTGAAGTCTAATACATCAACATATAAAGAGAAAACATTGCCTGAAGAAAGGTTATTTACTACAGACAGAAAAATGCCATTGACTATCTTAATATTCACACATGAAATATTTTTAAAGTCACCAGTTGCCAGGAACTCGGCTTTTTCTGTATTTTACACAACCTGAAATGTATCTTTTGTGGTAATAACTAACTCATCATATTTTCTTTTAAATTTACTTATACAATAATAATAACAATAAACTTAACCGCACTCACAAAACATAAAAACGAAAAATAAATATAAATTTGATTTTGACAAAACTAAGATTTTAAAAACTAAATATAACAGGAAAAATGGGGAGCCCGTAGAGTCTATATAAATAAAAAAATAAGGCAATAAAAATAATCAAAAAGATGTCAAAAATTTAAACAAGATACATTTTAACTTTATTTAAAATACATTAATGGATAATTAACTTATTGTTTAAATGAAAAACCAACATCAACAAACAACATATTACATTTTAATAGACATTTTAAATGTTGTGAGTTAGTGGCTCTCTCCTATGATTTTATTAGTTTTTAATTCTAATGTTTAATTGTATACTTGTTAGCAACTAACTTTTACACGGTTGGTCAAAAGTCAAAAGTTTCTCTTTTGAACGTTATTATTTATGTCTTTTGATAAAATGTTTGTTAGTCAATAATATTTTTTGAAAAAAGCATGGATATCCTGCTGAAAGGTCGAAAAAGTCAATAAAAATGTCTTAGTATCATAGACAATCTTTGTTATGAATACATTAATCTTAATCTTAATTAATGTTAATTAAACATTAATTACTATTTTAGTAATAACTATTTGCTTCAAAAACTAGTTAAATTTAGTTACAATACTAAGAAATAGAAGACGAACTGTCACACTTTAACCTACATTAGCTTGTCAAATTTACCTCTTAAAAGTCTAGTAGACAACAAAAAAACTCAATTTTTACCAGTTCCTCTCCTACAAAGTGATGTAGTGCCAACAAGTGCCCCCTTTTAAATGTATGTGTGTTTTGTCCTTTTAATTTGTGTCCTAAGTATCCTTAATTGTTTTAGTTTTAATAATTTTAACATATCTGACATCACAACATTCTGAAAAAACAGAAATCAAATTAACTTTATCAAAAAAATTTAATAAATATACAAGTTAAAGAAATTGCACACCCACAAAATTGTACATCTAATTTCATTCATTGTCATACAACTGTCATTTTATTATAAAAAAATTTCAACAAATTAACACACATTTCTAAAATATATCTTTTGAATAAATATAAATATCTTTTAATAATTTAAATAATATAAAACATCACATTCATTTAACCCTGAACTGGTGAGGTGGTGCCATACACGACCCCACCTCTATAGTACATCCACTAATAATTTTCCAACATAAACATGTCTGATTCTGGTATCAAAGAGACCGCCTTTCAAATCAAGGTTGTCAGACATATTTCCTAAAATTCCTAAGGTTATATTTAAAAAATATTCTCTATCCGCTATTATTCAATTGCTAGTCAAAGAACGACACTCTTAAAAAATGATATGAACATATTCCCAAAAAATATATCTATAAATTAATTAACTAGGTACTAATATTTCCATGGACTCTTCACTAATGAATTAAAGCAACCGTGAACGTTTATATATTACTTATGCTCTAAGTAATTTTCGAATATCGGCAACATTGTAGTCTGGAGAGAATTTGAACATTCGATCTATCTTGACGTTGCCATGTTGGTGAATTTAGCGGTAATACTCTTATAGATATAATGATCGACTTTTAAGAAATCAGACATCTTTTAAGAATCCAAGTTCTCAAAAACGGTTACAAGAATTGTATTATTTTTTTCCAAATTTCATTGATTTTATACCTTACCTGGAAACATGAAAAATTGCAGATATATTAATATGTTATATTAAAGTTACATTCAGTAATTTTAAAGTCATGCATTATGACAACAGCGCATCGCAAAGCGATAAATCGTAATCAACACCTGTGTGTCTGGCTCGGTGACACCATAAAATATTCCTATTTGGAAGCAGATATCACAGGCGGAGTATGTATGGAGTTTATAAGGTAAGTAATATTATATTTTTCTAGAATGGCATTTTGGAGACCGTTTGAAACGAATGATCAAGATGCATCAACTTCTGTGTTATCAATAAATAATGAAAATGATTTTAATGACAGCCCGGAATTAAAAAATAAAGATTTGCACGTACAATCCCAAAGAATAGTTTTAAATATGTATGAGTGTTTAAAAAAAGAAAATATTGGGATGGCTGATAATGCAATTGTTTCGAGAATTCATATATTAACAAAAATCGGGTATAAGACGATATATACAATTATTAAATTAGGCACTGTTACAGATCATTCCTTAAAACGAAAGCGACCAAATAAAAAATTGGGTAGGATTGACACTGCTGCAAAAGACGTTATTCAGCGAACAGTTTACAATTTTACAGGCACACTGACGATTCTTTTCAGTCCTTCTAATTAATTTCTTTACAGCTATCGCGATGCATCTTGAACACTAGTATTCATTATTATACAAGTGTGTCGCATTTAAGATGAAGACAACTCTATATATCAGCTACTAAAATACATACAGATTTGACATTTTGCACAGTCATACATGTTGTTAGTGCACATTTTTTTAAGATAGTCATCTGAAATTTAAATTTTAAACGCGGCTTACTGCGAATCCACAAACAGGGTAAATTTTCGATATTTTGCTTCGCGTTAGAGAAATCGGAAAAACTTATTTGGAAAAGTTGTTCCACTTATTGTAAACGCACATACCAAATTTCATGACAAAATTCGCAATTTTAGTTTTTCAGTATTATTTGTAATCTCGATCCTAAATCTACAATTGGCTGTCTAAAGATGCATCTCGGGACAGCCAACTGTCCGTTTTAGAATCCTGACTACAATTGAAGAGCTTATTTCCAAAGTGTCTTACATCCATATAATGAAATCCATGAAATTACAGATTTTCATACAAATTTAACATACAAATTATACAATTTTACAATTTTCATATGCACTTTTAAATGGTAAATAAGAAGTTGTTTTGGTACATATAACTTTATTCTAGACTTGAAGAAATCTATAAAGTTTAAAAAAAGAAAATTTAAAAAATCGAAATTTTGGATTTAAGACACTGGAAATAAGCTCTTCAATTAATGAAAAAAGTAAAAGTGCGAATTTTGACATAAAACTTTGTTATGTGGGGTTAAAATAATATTTGGAACATCTTTTCCAAATAACTTTTTCAGATATCTCTAACTCGAAGCAAAATATTGAAGATTCACCCTGTTTGTGCATTAACAGTAGGCCGTGTTTAAAAATTAAATTTCAGTTGACTATCTTAATTGCTGGATAGACAATGTTTTAAAATTTTCTGACAGAATGAGCCATTATTTACAGATAATTGTAAAAAAATATTATGGTTTATGTAAAAACTAAATAATAAGTCCAATATTCTTATAAATCACTAAAATTAACAAGCTTTAATTTGAAAGAATTAATTTGTTATTTATTCGGTGTTGTGAGCCCGCTCCCATTTGAAAAAAAAACTGATTCTGTCCTTTGAAGAGTCCTATTCAAAAATGCCCCGTTTAAACAAATCGAAGGTTGAAGGGTGCCGGACATTTTTGCCGGAAACAATTCAAATTCAAAAGATCACCTTTTTCTGCTACGGAAAATATTGCTCCGATTTCTCACCAAAATCAATGTTGATACTTTAGTTTAGATACTCTTGAATCTCAAAAATACTCATTTACATATTTTTCAAGCCTCGAAAATGCATATTAGGTATCGCATTTTTCGGATTTTAAATCGCTTATATCTCCAAAACTATTAACTTTTGAGAAAAATGACATAGATCTTATTTAGAGTCACCCAAAAACCTAAAAAATATTTTTTGGAGCACAAAAGGTGATATTTTGAATTTGTTTAAAAAATTGTTTAAACAATTTCTGCCCAAAAATTGAGAAATTTTCCTGAATATAATTATGTAAAAATTAATAAAAATTATATGATTTTTCTTGAAATATGCGTTTGATAACTGATCCCTTTTCTTAATTTCCACGCCAATGGTCGGCACCGACATCAAAGAACCTCAAAAGCCGACGCTTGGCAAATTGACAATGGAAAAAGTATACCAAATATTGGTGATATCTCAAGGTTACGGTTATCTATCGCCAGACTCGTTTAGGAATGCCTCGTTCGAGCAGTTTTATGAGAGCTGTTGCGCGAAGAGTGTCGTGTGAATTATTATTTTACTTTTATTTCGTGTTAAATATTTGCTGGGGTACGTGAACGCACCACATCACCGTAAGTGTATTTTTTTTATTTTGTAGATAATTATGTACTTACTGTTTTTTGTAGAAAAATGGCTAGTGAGTCTGCAAATGCTTATATATGCCCAATAAGCCTAATAAATATGGCATCAAAATTATGACCTTTTGTGACGCACGTACATCATATCTATTCAACGCGTATATTTATTCGGGAAGAGGTAATGATTATCAAGAACTAACAACAGATGAAAAGCAAATCAGTTCCAACTCAAGCTGTTTTGCAGTTATGTAAACCGATTTATGGTTCTAATCGAAATATAACTGCAGATAACTGGTTCAGCTCCATTCAAGTTGTTGATAAATTATTAGAGAAAAAGTTAACTTACGTTGGAACGCTAAAAAAGAATAAAAGGGAGATAACTATTGAATTCCTGCCGTCAAAAACTAGAGCTGAAAACTCATCCTTATATGGATTTACATTTAATAAAACACTTTTGTCTTATGTTCCAAAAAAGGATAAGGCAGTTATAATAATTTCTTCTATGCATAAAAACAAGGCTACTGATGCTGACACTGGAAAAGAAGCAATAATTTCCTTTTATAACTCCACTAAAGGTGGGCTTGATAGTCTAGACCAAAAATGTGCTACTTTTTCGACAAGCAGACGAACTCGAAGGTGGCCGATGGCGATTTTTTTGCAGCTCCTGAACATTTCTTCGGTGAATTCATATGTTTTATATAGATGCACAAAAAGTAGTGAAAACAAATCTAGATTTCAGTTTATCAAAGATCTTGCATTTTCCTTCGTAAAACCTCAACTTCTTAAAAGAATCGAGAACACACGGGTGTCACGAGAACTCCGAATTTCCATAGGAAAAGTCTTGCACATTCCGTTGCCCATTGCTATGGATGAAAATATTTTAAACAAAAGAAAACGCTGTGAAAAGTGTCCCAGGTCCAAAGACAAGAAAACTATATTCTCTTGTAAATTTTGTAATACGCCAATATGTGCGGAACGTACAGAAAAAATATGCAAGGATTGTTGTGAACAATAAATTTGGTCCAATAGATCAAGTGTCATTTCTTAATAAATATTATCTTTTAGAATTGTTTTTAACTTTTTTTATAAGAATATACTTTCATTTTTTAAGTTAAACTGTTAAAATTTTCAACAAATTTGTTTTAGTTACTAATAAAGTATATGTTTGTCAAAATAAAGGGTTTTATTCAGAATGTGTTAAATGATCATCTAATAATCAAGTTAGTTCTTTAAAATGTAATATTGTTGTATTTGTAGTTTAAAGTAATATGTAAATACACAATATGTAATCAATTATTCAATTTATAAAAAAATAATCCGATAAACATTATTTCAAAAATGGGGTCCGCTAAGGCACCACGTCACCAAGTACGCAACATATTATGCACCTCACCAGTTAAGGGTTAACAAACAATCACATAATACCTTATTCCTATTTCATTTGTTAACATCTCTCCCCTAAGAAACTTCCCCCCTAAATTATCAAACAGTTACAATAAAAACCGAAGATCACCCATCATCAGCAATACAGGATAGTTTGAACTATGTTTCCCGAATCATTAACTAATAATTCTTGTATCGGCATGTAAGTAGTAAGTCAATAGATTATCTCGTACCAATTTGTGGGTTTTTACTTTGTCTGCTTAATCAATTTTATTGATATTAATAAACATAGACATGTAATATTGGCATAATTACTGTAATTTTTTATCCGGAGGTATTATACGGAGGTATATAAAGATGATAGAAAATTTGAGCGCTATTTTTAGAGTCAACATAGTTAAACAAAATATATATATATAATAATATATATATATATATATATATATATATATATATATATATATATATATATATATATATATATGTATATATATATATATATATACATATATCGATATTTAGGCGCCACGCTTTTCCGGTAGGGATCTATGGAGGAGTATCACCGAGCCGTAAGCCCTTATCTCTTGCTGTACTGCTCCACCATAGGCCGATCAAACACTAGCATATTCTAGTCTAAGTCGCAGGTTCATCTAGAATTTTAAACCGTTGCGTTAGCCTTTTTTATTTTTCTGTACACCGAGCTGGGGCTCGAAACCACATCCACTGAACCATTCGACAGTGAAGCTAATGAGAATCGGCCGCCTAGCCCGCTTGGCGATCTGACCGTTATTTGTTAACAGAATGTTAACAAATAGATAAAATTAAAATATAATATAATAAAATATTCATTTGAAGATTAATACCAAACATGTGACGATTATAACGTTACGTAATTTTTATTACTTAAGAAGAGTAGAGGTTTTTTAGTGAAACATTTTTATTCAAATATTTCAACAAGAAAAATACAGTATAAGTAAGAGAAAAATAGATAATAAATAGACATTCGTAAAGATATTTTTAATTTATTAATCATAAAATCGATTAGGTAATATTATTTTTAAAACATGGAGTTTATTATTAGAAATAATTGATTAATTAGTTTAGTTTCCATTAGAATTATGAGCTTTTTATTTTTTAAAAATGTTAAATTAAATAGGTGATGAGACCAAACATATATCTTAAAATGTTGAAATAACCATAGCACATGAATGTAACTATTTATTTGTGTGAAATAGTTATAAAAAAAATTAAAATCGTTATTTTATATCTATATATGTGATCAATTCGACCGTTACTTGATGAAAGTTCATTTAATCTAACAGTAAAACATTAACATAAACATAACATAACAAATGTTTTGTTTTCCACACTTCCATAAAATTAATTTTAATTTACTATAAGGGAGTTCGGCCCTGATAGCGGTCAAATCTACCACCATACCACGTTACCACGTTATCAGCTGTCCCGAAATCATTGTTTAGTCATTTTAAATGGTAAAAACAAATCATAATTTAATATTTTTTCCTCTACTACACATTTAAGTGCATTAGTTAGTGCTGACAATATTATCTCAACTGAGTAGCACTTCTTTTCGTATTATTTTTACAATTTTAACAAAATAACCTAATAATACCTACGTAAAGAGATAACAAAAAATTCAGTTGAACCCTGAATTAACTTCTAAAGATTACTCCAATGAACCAGAGGAACTAATTCAGATCCTTAATTTTGTTTATTGTTACACACAAAATTCTAGGTTAAGAAATAATATCACCCGACTAAAGAAAAAAATAAACCCTAACCCATCTTCAGCTGACGAAACTGACGAATCATCACTAGTTGAAGGATAATCAAAGGATGACTAATTAATTTATAGTGTAATGGAACATAATTGGGTTTTATACCCATTATGAACAGTTAAAACTACTAATCGGCGAGCTTTCCCCTTTAATTCTTTGTCTTCAAGAAACCCACTTCAAACAAAATAACATAAATTTTCAATGTTTTCAAAAAAATCGAATAGCTCAACAAGCTGGTGGTGGAGTAGCTATTTTCACCAGAGCTGATTTGGAAGTTAAACCGATCGCGCTAAGTACTTATCTTGAAGCTGTAGCAGTCTCTATTACCTATCATAAAAAGATTAACATATGTAACATTTATTTACCACACCCTACTAATCTAGATATGCACGAATTAAATAATCTTATAGACCAAATTCCACATCCTAAATTAATTTTAGGAGATATGAACTGCCACCACCCGGCATGGGGAAGTCACAAAACTGATAAATACGGTAACTTCTTGAAAAACCTAATTGATTGTTCTGATTTATTGTTACTTAATACAGGGAATCCAACTAGATTTAATTCTTATAACAGCTTATTCTCAGCCATTGATATATCCTTATGCAGTCAATCACTCTCAACTACATTGTCATGGAACCTTTGAACTCATTATATAATAGTGACCACTTTCCAATTTCTATAACATCAGATCACATCCATCCCCTTGATTTCCCAATATATCAGTCCTGGAAATAAAAAAATGCAAATTGGGCATCTTATCAATCCTATATCAATAATAAACTTGAAAACTTCCATTTAAGCAAGGATAGAAACTATGATATCACCTCTTTAAAAAATAATATTATAGAAGCAGCTTTAGAAAATATAGGAAAGACAAAACTCTGTAAATGGCAACCCGTACCTTGGTGGAATAGTGATATTGCAAAAGCCCTCTCATCTTGTAAACATGCCTTTAATAAACTTAAAAAACATAATACAGACGAAAACTTACTTAATTTTAAAAAACTCAGAGCCGAATCAAGAAAGCAAAAAAGATACCTGGAAAAACTACGTATCATCCATAAATTCATCAACACCTTCACAGGTTATTTAGTTTAAAATTCGGAAACTTAAAGCTACCAACTCCTTTAGGCATATCAATGCACTAACATATAATAATGAGATCATCACCTGTAAAAAAGCTATTGCTGAAACTTTAGCCGAAGTTTACCAAGAAAATTCTAGCGACCAAAATATAACGCCGCAATTATTATTACATAAGCAAAATATAGAATCATTCGAAATCGTTGATAAAGAATATGGTGATCCATTAAATGCTTCCATAACTCTTCAAGAACTAGAATTGAAGAACTATTGTTAACTCCAAAAATACATCCCCAGGACAAGATGATATTCCACCAATATTCATAAAACACCTACCTTTCAGAGCAAAAATAATATTGTTAGATTTATTCAATACCTGCTTTTTAAATCATAAATTTTCAAAACTCTGGTCTCAGGCAATAACTATTCCCATTATTAAATCCAATAAGCCCAAAGATATACCCTTATCATACCGTCCTATTTATCTCACATGCAGCATGTGCAAAATACTGGAAAAAATTCTAAATCTCCGTCTAACATGGTATTTAGAAACAAAAGTCCTTACCCCATTTCAGAGTGGTTTTCGCAAGGGACGGTCTACATTAGATAATCATATTTCACTGCAAACCTCGATCAATGAAGCCTTTGCAAACAATCAGAAGTTGATTGCAATATTTTTTGACATAACCCAGGATTTTCATAGGACATGGAAACACTCTATATTAGCAACACTTAATAATTATGGAATTCAAGGTAACATGCTTGCTTTTATAAAAAAATTTTTAAGTAATCGTTCTATACAAGTTAGAATAAATGGAATCACAAGTTCTCCAAAAATGCTAGATAATGGAATCCCTCAATGACCCATTTTAAGTCCAACCCTATTTTTAGTGGCTTTTAATAGCATCATAAATGTAATCAGAGCTCCTATTAAAGCTAGCATTTACGCGGATGATATTGTTATTTACACCAAATCTAATAACCTAGTTTCAGCAACAAATATATTACTTATGTTAAATCGACTTCAAAATTGGGCATTACAGACCGGATTCAATTTTTCTGCAGAAAAAACTCAATCCGTAATTTTTAGTAAAAGTAACACTCACCATACAATTAATTTAACATTAAATGATTTACCTATAAAGCAGTCAATAGAAGTAAGTTTTTTAGGCCTATATTTCGATAAAAACTTAAATTGGAATGTGCATATTAATAAATTACAACAAACATGTCAAAACCAGTTAAAAAATATACTTAAAATATTATCTGATAAATTTTGGGGTGCCGACTGTAAAACAATAATTAACCTTTACAAATCACTTATTAGAAGTAAATTAGATTACGGTTGCATATCTTACGGTGCTGCAAGCAAAACTGCTTTAAAAAAACTAAATAGCATACAATCTACAGCTTTGAGATTAGCACTGGTTGCCTTCACAACTAGTCTTATTAGTAGCTTACAAGTTTTAGCGAGAGAACCACCTCTATATATTAGACGCCAACAACTATCCCTAAACTATATATGGAAAATATCAGCACAGAAACAACACCCAGTATTCTCCCAAATTTGCCATCCCAGTATTGGTTCTACAAAACCAACTAAAAATAGTACTCCCCTTATAGAACGAATAAAATCTTCTAACTTTGATATGGATAAACTAAATCGATCTCTACAAGTCAGTGTAAATTGTTCCTCCATTGACAATTCAACCACTTACCATTAACTTAACCCTCACAAAATACCCCAAATCAACTACAAATCCGATTTTCATTAAACACTTGTACTCCGAAGTAATATCTCATTATCCTAATCATCTCCAAATTTTCAGTGATGCCTCTAAAGCTCATGACGGACACGCTGCTGCATACTATTTTAAATACACTACTCACAATATATCCATACCTACAAACTGTTGCATCCTCACAGGCGAGACCACAGCCATTTTGGAAGCCTTAATTTTCTTCAAAACGCGTAGTGAGAATAAATGTGTCATCATCACAGACTCATTAAATGCTCTATTATGTGTAAAACAAATATACACTACAAATCCAACATTTAACGCTATAAAAAATGAGATAAATATAAGTCAATCAACTCGAAAAAAGTAGCATTTATCTGGGTACCGTCGCATGTAGGAATAGCTGGAAATAAGAAAGTAGACAATCTAGCAAACACAAGTCGAATAAACTCACAATACACAACCAAATTAATAAATTACTCATACTCCGATCTCAAAAACCTAATTAAAGACCACTGTATGAACATATGGCAAGACTACTGGAGAGTTCAGGAACCAAACTATATGAGATTTATCCCCTTGTGAAAAACATCTTGAATAATCCATCCAATAGAAGGGATCAAGTAATAACTAACCG
Source organism: Diabrotica undecimpunctata (assembly GCF_040954645.1). Lineage (NCBI taxonomy): Eukaryota > Metazoa > Arthropoda > Insecta > Coleoptera > Chrysomelidae > Diabrotica > Diabrotica undecimpunctata. Next base: position 126,843,203 of record NC_092804.1, on the reverse strand, counting down.
ACTTGGACACATTGCACTGACCCATAAATTCTTAATCAACAAAGAATCTTCTCCAACCTGCAGAAACTGTGCTCTCCCATTGGCGGTGAAGCATATTCTGATTGACTGAGATATTCTGAGAAACAAGAAGAAAATATGGAATCTCAGATGACATCAAAACCACTTTAACCATAAACACTGACCATGTAATAAATTATTTAAAAGATTTACGTTTATATACATCTATTTAATGTAAATAAAATAAACCCTTGTGTACGTTACTCCACTAATAACCCTGCGTGGTTGATGTGGATTGTATGTTTTTCTAAATAAAAAAAAATTAATATTAGTACAGCTGTTTTTACCGAAATAACTGTAAAGGAAAGTATGTAAAAGTTTTAACTGGTTCTATTTTTGTTCCTTTAATTGCTATATTAAGTTTTTCTCTTGTTCCTACTATCTAAATAACTTTTCTTTTGTTAATATTACTTCGTATTGTTTTGAGTGGGTACTTCTTTCCACATTTTTAAATTATTACAAAAATTTTTTACTGTTATAAAACTTTTTTGACCAACCCTTTTTGAGTGTTTGCAATGTGCACCAAATTCTCAGCAAATACTTCTTCCAAGATTTCTACTTTTTTACGATTTCTATTCAATGCGTTTAGTTTTATATTGCTTGTGCATTTTTTATTATTTGGTCCATAAATATTATAAATATTGTTGGGCAAAGTTTTCCTCCCTGTCTTAAACCTTTGCTTATTGTAAACGTATCTAATGTTGATTTTTTACTAACTACAATATTGTTGTTCTCATTGTATATTTTCTGTATCAAAATACACAACATATCATTACTTACAATGAAGTGAAAACTTCTTTTCGTAAAATGGTATAAAATTATATTATTAAAATTTTTAAAAATGATCTAAAATGGATTTATAAAGTGTCAGTACGTTTTCGACTCTATTCAATTATGATCAGTGAAAAACGGCTACGTTTTTAAGAAAATGTACAATTTCCCAGCTCAAAAAAGGGTAATTAAAAATGTAATCTTTTATCATCTTTAAAATTTTAATAATAAAATTTTATAACATTATTACTGTATATATTATAATATATATCTAACTTATTATTGTTAAGTATCTTTAGTTTTGTTTTTATCGATACATATTTGGACTTATTTGGACCTATTTATCAGTGGTCTTAGGCTTCACATCTTTTTATTTTTGTTTGCCAAGCTGTCCTTTAGTTCCCATTCTTCCTGACCTTTTTTTTCTATAGTAACCACAATAACCATCAAATATTTTGTCAAATAGATGATTTAAATTTTTTTTACTGTAAATTTTTGTCCAAAATATATAATTTTTACTAGAAATCGAACTACCTTTAAAATGATGTGTTGAAATTGCAAATTTTTCTTCAAAGTTAGGGACTGAATCCCTCAGTTGAAAGTCATTATAAAAAGGATGTAATTTCTTCTTCTTCCTATGCCGTCCCCATTAACGGAGGTTGGCGACCACATTTTTAAAAGCTTCTCTGTCTTTTGCAACGTGGAATAATTCGTCTACAGTCATGTTTGTCCAGTCTCGAATATTTCGCAGCCATGACTTCCTCTTTCTACCTATTCCCTTTTTGCTATCGACTCTACCCTGCATGATGACCTGCAGAAGACTATATTTATTATTTCTTAGTATGTGTCCAAGGTATGCAGTCTTGCGTACTTTTATCGTTTTCAACAATTTTTTGTCTCGACCCATCCTTCTCAGCACTTCCTCATTGGTGACCCTGGCAGTCCATGGAATTCTTAACATTCTCCGGTATATCCAAAGTTCAAAGGCTTCAATCTTTTTAACTATTTGCGCTTTTAGTGTCCATGTTTCTACCCCGTACAATAGTTGCGACCAGATGTAACATTCAACAAACCTCAGTCTCAGCGCAGTATTCAGATTTTTGTCACAGAACAATTGTTTGAATTTTAATAACGCTGCCCTTGCCATTTCTATTCGTACCCGGATCTCTTGGTCTGGATCTAATTCTGTGTTGATGTAAGCTCCCAGATATTTATATTTTGTCACTCTCTCTATTTGCTGTCCACCAAGAGTTAGTTGTTCATTATTTATTGGACTCCTTGATACTATCATAAATTTGGTCTTATCTGTGTTGATGTCAAGTCCCATTTGAATGCATTCACTATTTATTGCATCTAGTAAAGTTTGTAGTTCTTCTATACTCTCAGCCATAATTACCGTGTCATCTGCAAATCTCATGGTGTTTATTATTTCTCCACCAATTCTTATTCCCTCTTTTCTTTCCCATAAGGCTTTTCTGAATATGACCTGTGAGTACACGTTGAAAAGCGTCGGAGACAAGACGCATCCTTGCCTAACCCCTCTCGCAATCGGTATATTATTTGTTTCTATATCGTTTACCTTTACTACTGCTTTCTGGTTCCAGTATATAGCCTTAATAAACTCAATGTCTTTTTTGTCTAAATTGATGTTTTTTAATTCATCTATTAACTTCATATGCTGCACTCGGTCAAAGGCCTTCCTAAAGTCTATGAAGCATACATATGCACTCTTGTTATATTCCCGACATTTCTGCAAGAGTACCGTCAATGCAAATAATGCTTCTCTTGTACCCATGCCTCCTCTGAAGCCAAACTGAGTTTCATCTATCTGCTCCTCACATTTCTTATAAATTCGGTTTTGAACAATTTTCAAGAGAATCTTTAAAGGGTGGCACATTAGGCTTATCAATCTATAGTCATTACATGATTTGAGATTGTTGTTTTTTGGTAGAGGTAAAAATATCGATTTAAGCCATTCTTCCGGGATGTTGCCCTCTACATAATATATGTGGTTGAGAATTCGGGTGAGTCTCTTTATATTACCGTCATCTAAGGCTTTTAACAGTTCAACTGGAATTTGATCAGGACCCGGTGCTCTTCCTTGTTTTGCATTCTGTAGGGCATTCTTTACTTCTGAGGGTAAAATTTGTAGGTATTGTTTTTCTTCACCTATATCTTGTTCATTTTCTCTCTCGTCATGGAACAGATGGATTATATATTGTTCCCATACTTCCTTTATTTTGCACTCTTCAGTAAGTATTTCTCCATTATTATCTCTTGTAACGAGTGTTCTTCTTTGTCTGGTGTTGCCTGTAAGTTCTTTCATTTTTTTATGTAAGTTTGAGGTGTCATGTTTGTTGCTGAGTTCTTCCAATTCCTGGCATTCTTTGTTCATCCATTCCTCCTTAGCCTTTCTGATTTCATATTTGATTTTATTCTTGATGGTTTTATACTTATTTTCATCTTTATTTTTGTATTTTCTTTTTTCATTTATTAGCTCAACTATTTCCGGTGTCATCCAGTCTTTTTTAGTGGTTTTCTCTTCTTCGCCTAGGACCTCCTTTCCCGCTTTTAGTATGGCTTTTTTCATATCTGCCCATTCAACGCTTCCTTCAGTTAATTTATTTATCTCTGCGTTTAGTTGCTGTTGGCAGTTGTCGTCTTTTAGGTTTTTGATGTTAATTTTGGTGGTTTTAACTTTTTTCTCCGGTTTCCTGAGTTTAATGTTGACGTTTGCTAGTAATAGATTATGATCCGTATCTGCATCTGCGCTTGGATAGGTTTTTACACTTTGTACTCCATTACGAAACCTTTTGTTAATCGTTATAAAATCTATTTGGTTTCTGATTATATTGTTGGTGTTATCTTTTGGAGAAGTCCACGTGTATAATCTTCGTAAGGGTAGGTCGTAGTATGTATTTGTTATGACTAATTCTTTCTCCTGGCAGTACTGGACTAGTCTGTCTCCTCTTTCGTTTCTTTTACCTAACCCAAAATTTCCTACTATATTTCCAGTTTTTCCTCGACCGACTTTAGCATTAAAGTCGCCCATAATTATTTTTACCTCCTGCTTCTTTATGTTTTTTGTTAACAGTTCTAAGTCCGCGTAGAATTTTTCGACCTCAGCATCATTGCTATCAGATGTTGGAGCATACACTTGGATTAGATTTATGTTTAGAGGTTTGGCTTTCAGCTGAAGTAGCATCATACGTTCGTTAAAGGGAATGAAATTTGTCACAAACTCTTTTAAGTTATTGTTGATAATAATACCAACACCACGGCTGTGTTCTCCAGTGCTTTTGCCTGAGTAGAAAATAGTATTATTATCCTTGGTGTAGTTTCCAGACTTTGGCCATCGGACTTCTGAAAGGCCCAATACTTGTATGTCTAATCTCTCCATTTCTAGCATGACTGTTGTTAATTTTCCTGCTTCATAAAGTGTTCTTATATTCCACGTTGCTATGCGTTTTAAATCGCTTACACTAAATTTGTTTCTCCACCCGGGGATTCTTCGCACCCCTGTCCCATGAAAGGGACGCCGGGCACTCGGGGCCACTGTTTGATTTACGTCCATTTGTGCATCTTTAATGCAGTGGTTTCTCCTTGCCTTCTGCATCCTTATGCCGTTGATCTTGGTTCATCCGCCTTTGAGATCGATTTCTCAATCTCAGGACAAAAGAGTGCCCTTCCACTTACCAACTAATCCGCCCGAAGCCGTTGGTCAGTAAGTGGGGGTTTGCTTATACCGGCAAACATTCGGTGATTTCGCAGTGTCACAACCGGTTAAATCATAATTACCGCCTGTGATTATTCAGTATCAGACCGGTAAAGAGATTTTCTCTACCGCTCCGATCCTGTAATGACATAGCAGCTGCCCTATGCCATGCTCTCAGTTGATCCGCGGGTGTTTATTTGGCAGAGCCTTATTCACACCTGCCCCACATATCTGTAGGACGTTCCCTATCAGCCATTGGGACGCGCCGTGTTGAGGTTGAGGATGTAATTTGAAAATATTAAATTCACTTTTTTTAATTTTCTTTAAATAAACATGATTTGGAATTTCCAGATAAAGTTAAATTAAATTTAAACTTTTATATTAGACCTGGAGTCTGTTAGAAAACAAGTCAGTCATTTCCGTCCAATATTATATATATTTATCAGTGATTTGCTGACTGTAAGTTTTCCCCCATTTTATATAGAGATCATACAAATTTAAATTAGGAATTCCCCGAGCTTCGATAAATTTAGATTACGAATTATAAATATTTCGAGTTAACCAGATAGTGAAATCCTTGTCGTAAAGTATGAATAGTGCATAAAGATGAGTCAGTTTTTATTTAGATATAAATGAAAGGGGTTGAGTAAAAGCCAATCTTTACGTTTACTTAGTTTATTAGTTATCAAAAGCTTGATAGTCTTCTCAATAAGTAATTTATAGCGGATGATTTATAAGATTAAGTTACTTTATAACAGTTAAGAAAGGGAATGGATTTATATAAGTAGTTTTTGATCAAATTATACGTAAGTCGTGAATAATAACAAATGCTTTTCAGTGTATGTATATAAAGATATAAACTTCCATCACAATCATAAAAAAAGATTTTTCCAGTATTTGCATTAAGAGAACATAGAACTTTAACCTCTGATATCTAAAAACTACAAACTACCGACATCTTTTTTTATGTAATCATTTTGACATAAGGCTGGTCGAAAACAGTACTATAAACCTAAAACTATTCTTGATTTGATAAAAATTAAAATAACTGTCAATATTACAAACAAAGTCAAATAATATAACACAAATCAATTTTTAGCAATCTTATAGATGGCACAAATTATTCTTCTAAATTGTGGTTACCAAAATAGTCCAATCGTAATAAAATCATTTGGACGAAGAGTCAAATCTTAATTTTCAAACTAGGTCAGTAAAGGAAAATGATTATCACCAAATATTCTGCAAAGTATTTTTTCCCAAAATTCTAACCTGTCTTAAACGGTTTCATTCATAAATGATGTCTCGGCACCACATAACATTGTTGGTCTAATAATCGTTTTGAATACCCTTCATCTTCTTTAAGTGCCATTTTCGCGACGAAGGTTGGCAATCATCATGGCTATTCTGACCTTCGAGGCAGCTGCTCTGAACAATTGCCTTGAGCTGCAACCAAACCACTCTCTCAGGTTCTTCAACCAGGAAACTCTTCTACCCTCTACTTTGATGTGAACGATATAACGAGTGCACTTTTAGCTCTAGAGTAAGTTTTCAAGATGGTTCAATTAGGGTGTGCGCTGATGTATCTTCGAAGAATATCTACAGAATTGTACGTTGTATCTCTAACGGCTAAATGAGACGCTGCAAAACTATGTTGTCCAATATGCACCATTTATTGGAGAAAACTTCACACTGATGCATTACAATACACGCCCTCATGACGCCTGAATTGTCAGAGAATATTTAAATCAAGGTAACATTACCCATATTGCGTGGTCAGCGCATAATCCCGATATAACTCTTATCGAGCATGTTTGGTACAAGCTTGTTAGTAGTATTCGAAGCCGGGTATCTGCTTGTCTTACCTTAGATAAACTTAAAGTGGCTATTTTAGAGGAATTAGAAACAACTCCACAGAATGAAGTTTTAAACTTAATTACCCTAGATTACCGGACATTCGTAAATTTTACGCTCCGCATACTTCTTTAGGTATTTTCGGCTACTTCCGGTCACCGATCGGCCTAGGGCCGCTCGTTACCTTCCAATTTAGTCGTTAACTAGATACGAAGCTCCGGTATCTACGATAGTTTTATTAGTAGGTGTACATTTTTTTTTGGCTATTTCCATCGTCTTCGAATAAATTTCATAGAGGTAAGTTGTTAGCTCATTATTTTATTTTGTATTCTTGTATTAAATATAAATTTTGGAACTTACTATTTTAGTTGGGAATACAGCCAAAATTTTAGTTTGAAATTATTTTTTGACGTTTCGTCTTCCACCTTGGAAATCATTTTTTGTAATCGGTAGTTTAATAACAATTTCCGAAGTGGAAGTCGAAACGTCAAATAAATTAATTTTAAACTAACTAACTAACTAACTAACTAACTTTATTCCCAAATAAAATAGTAAATTACTTAAGATGCCCCAATCAAATAGCTTCAGAACAATATATTTTGGATTTCAGTAAAATGGATTCCAAAAGGCCACTGACAGAAAAAGAACTGGAAGAAGAGGCTACGCGTATTATGAATGGTGAAGACTTTGACTCAGATTCCTTACAGTGGCAGCGACTGGGAAGAAGTTAATCTGGAGATAGAATCTTCACACTCGAATAATGAAGCTGTCGAAGATTTGTTTGTATCTCCTTGTTCTAATGAACCGACAGAGCAAGATGCCATTTCTAATATTGAAAAAGTTTCTACGTCGATATCTGAAAAATCAAAGTATGTAGTGGTACCAACAAAAGAAAGTTTTAATGGTAAGAATGGTCATAAGTGTTCGACCGAAGTTCCCCATAAATCAAGAAGGACAGCTGCAAGGAATCTTGTTCACTTCGTATCAGGTACCAGAGGTACCGCTAAAAACTATAATACTTTTAATGAACACTTCTTACATTTCTTTCCAAACACGCAACTTGAAATTATTTTGCAACATACAAATGCAGAAATTGTAAGACAAGCTGAGAAACAAAATAATCATGAAAATGTGTCTCAAAAATCAATTGAAGAATTTAGAGCCTTTGAGTTGTAATCGCTTTACATTTCTACTAAATTGTATAAGATTTGACGAAAAGCAAACAAGGTAAGAGGAGCAAGTAAATGATCCTTTCACTCATATCCGCGAAATATGGGATATTTTCATTGAAATATGCCCCACTTCATATACTTCATCATCATATCTTACAATTGATAACCAACTGCTAGGATTCCGGGGAAGATGCCCTTTCAGGATGTACATCCCCAAAAAATCTTCAAAGTAAGGGATTAACATTGTTATGTTATGTGATTCCTCTAGTAAATATATGTTGGATGCAAGTCCCTATTTCGAAAATAAAACTAATACCAATGGTTTGCCACTAGCAGAGCATTATGTCAAAGAACTAACAAAATCTGTCCATGGATCAAATCGGAACGTAACCATGGATAACTGGTTTACGTCAGTGAAACTAGTTGATGAACTGTTACAAGAGCCATATAAATTAACAGCATTTGGTACTCTTAGCAAAAACAAAAAAGAAATTCCCACCGAGATGTTGGCACTAAAAGATCGAAATGCAAACTCTTCGATGTTTTGTTTTGATCAGAAGAAAACTTGTTTATCTTACGTCCTTCAAAAACAGAAATTAGTTTTACTGCTTTCAACTTTGCAAGACACGGCACAAATATCAAAAGAAATAGGAAGTCCGTAATTACAAAAAATTACAATAACACAAAATCACGCGTAGATACTTTTGACCAAATATATTCCAACATGAGCTGTAACAGGAAAACCAGAAGATGGCCGTTGTGTGTATTTTATGCTATGCTTAATATAGTTAGTATTAATTCCTATGTCATTTACACATACAATACATTAAAGCCCGTCTCTCGGTACCAGTATATGGTAGATTTGAGCCAGTCTCTTGCCGAACCATTGATGAGACAAAAATTCGCAACCTCTACTTTGCGTCGAAATATTCGTCACTATATAGCTCACATTTTAAAGATGCCTGTTGCAGAAGAAGTTCCCACATATTAAGAAAGAAAAAGTCTAAATAATCTAATCAAATGCAAGCATACGATATGCGGTGAGCATCGTGGAAAAATGTGCACCGAGTGTTTAAAACATTAACCAATTCTATTTTTTATTCGTTTAGAATATGTTATTATAGTGATAAAAACTATCCTGTTCAGATTTTGAATATACGTTTTGTAGTTTTTTTATAGGTAGCATTTTTTATAGGTACTAAAATTTACAATAGTCGGGTAATCACGATAAAGTACTCCTAGCTTCTAGTCAAGAAGATCTGCAAACACTACTTGATAGTGTCGTTGAGAGTTGTAGGGAGGCAGGTCTGGATCTGAACATACGGAAAACCAAAATACTCGTAATAAGTAAACAACAGCATATAAAACTGTCTATATATGTAAATAATACCAAACTTGAGCAAGTTGATAAAATCGTTCACCTTGGACGGCAATTAAATTGTAACACAGAAAGTCACGGCAAAATTAGATCTAGGATAGAGCAGGCTAGAGCAGCTTTTAGAAGGATGTCCAAGGTGTTATGCAACAGAGACCCAAAATTGACATTGGGGATCTGCCTACTTCGCTGCTACATGTTCTCAGTCTTACTTTATGGTGTCGAGTCCTGGACTATGAATAAAATCGATCTAAATCGCCTTGAGGCTTTTGAAATGTGGTGTTATAGAAGAATTTTAAAAGTTTCCTGAGTGAAGAAGATTCGAAATTATACAATACTAGAACGTCTCAGCAAGACTACTAAGATTATAAAAAGCATCAAGCAGAGAAGGCTGGAGTATTTCGGACGTGTAATGAGAGGTCCCAAATATAGGTTGCTACAAAATATCATGCAAGGAAAAAATAGCAGGCAAACGCAGTCCAGGACGAAGAAGAACCTCATGGTTCTATAACTTGCGAGATTGGTATGGTGTTGATACAAGCATGCTATTTAGGGTGGCAGTGAATAAAATTAAGATAGCTATGATGGTAACCAACGTTCTGAAAGGACATCGTACATGAAGAAGAAGAAGGGTAATCACGTGCGGCTAAAAAAGTCCGGTAATCTAGGGTTAACAGTGTCTCAGAAGAACGAAGGCCGTTATACAGGCTCGTGAAGGTAATAAGAAGTATTAATTAAATCAAGAAATAATTTGTATACGTCTCCTTGTTATTTTTGTTTTGTTTCTGAAGATAATTAAATAGGTACCATTTTGTGTTCTTTAATTTTTATTTTGTATTAATTTGTAATTTTGCACATTTCTCTTTCAATAACAGGTTTCGTACGAATTTTGTGTCTAAACATACCTTAAAACCCTGCATCAGAGTATGTCAATCGTCGATAAAAGTTACCATAAAAAATAAAGTGTGCTTCGACAATTTTATTAAAATTTCAAGGGATGCCCGCTTTTCGTGCAGGTGGTAAGTTTATTGAGCAACCAACATTGGAAGAAACGATAAACGTCATAAAACATCTAAAAAATAACAAAGCACCTGGCACAGATAGAATAACTGCAGAACTGATAAAGAATTGTGGACATGCGCTATGGAGGCGTATCCATAAACTAATCGACCGCATATGGACACTAGAAGTCATCCCAGAAGATTGGAAAGTAGGAATCATACTTCCTATGTACAAAGGGGGGAACGACTCAGCAAAAATTATAGGGGCATAACAGTTTTAAATGTCGTCTACAAGATATTATCAGGAATTATATACAACCGCCTGGAATCGTTATCGGAGGAGATTATTGGTGAATACCAATATGGCTTCAGACCAAAGAGGTCAACTATAGACCAAATACATATGTTAAGAGGTATACATGAAAAATGTGTTTGATATAACATACCTATTTACAACTTGTATATCGATTTCAAACAGGCGTTTGATGGAGTAGATCGACAAAAGATGTTAAAGCAACTATCTATGTTAGGGAAACCCAATAAGTTGGTTAAACTTATACGAATGACTCTGGAGGGTTTCAAAGCTATGGTGAGAATAGATAGAGATATGACGCAGGCCTTTGATATTGAAAATGGTGTTAGACAAGGTGATGCCTTATCAACAACACTTTTTAATCTAACTTTAGAAGCTCTTGTTAGAAAACTGGATATAAACGGCTGTATTAATACAAGATCAATGCAAATATGCGTATATGCGGATGACGTTGCCATAATAAGCCGCAACAAAAGAAGCGAAAAAGTTATAGAACGGAAACGAAAAGCTGCTACGTTTGGTCTATATATAAATGAAAGCAAAACAAAAAATATGGAATGAACATGAGAATCTGAAGGTAGACCATACATACAAATATGCCTCCACTTTTCCCTACCTAGGCTCAATAATAAATGACAACAACAATATCAGTCAAGAAATACAAGCACGGATTCTTAGCGGTAATAAGTGCTTTTATGCATACAAAGACTTAATGAAAAGTAAGTTACTGAATCGTGAGTCTACGCTGAGCATCTACAAAACAGTAATTAGACCAGTGGTCACATATGGATGTGAAACGTAGACCTTCTCAACCACTGATGAAAATCAACTGAGAATATTTGAGCGCAAAATACTAAGGAAGATATTTGGACCAACCCAATGCAGCGATGGTTCGTGGAGAATTAAAATGAACCACGAGCTGGATGAACTAATGCAGCGCAGATATTGCCAGATTTGTAAAGTCTCAAAGACTAAACTGGCTTGGTCACCTAGAAAGAATGCCAGATAATCGAGCTGTAAAAGTAGTCCAGAGATGGAAGCCCCAAGAAAACAGAACAAGAGGAAGGCCCCGTAAAAGATGGATAGACGACGTAGAGAGGGATCTTAAAACCATGAACATCAGGCAGTGGCGAAGGAAAGTATCCGACAGGGCAGAATGGAAGAACATTGTTAAGCAGGCCAAGACTCACAAAGGGTTATAGCGGCATTGGCAGAAGAAGAAGAATGTAAGTGTATTTCCAAATTATAAATATTTTAATAGTAATTTAATTAAATGTTTTAATAAAGTTTAAAGGTTTTATCTATTATCTAATAACCACAGCCATAAAATTATTATGTATTACTTTAACCGCATCCCACTCAAACGATAGTGATAGAAAGCAATTACGCCTGTTAACTAAATTTATAGACTTTTAAAATCTTTTATATTATTCCTTCTTGCTATTTTTGAAAATCTAAAAATAAAAATTTACTATTACGACTTATTGGTTACTCACATTAAACTACATTTTTATTGGTAATAGCTTAAAAGTTCTCTTCAGAAGTTATAGCATATATTTTTATACTTTTGATGATTTTGGAAAAACCTACTGTTACTAACGTGTACCGTGTTTTTAATAGGTAATAAAAAAAGATTTCATTGTTAAAAATGAAGAGCGAAAAGGAGAATAGAAATAATAAGATCAAAATATTGGGGATGGAAAACTTAAAAAGGAATATTAATAAACTCCACTTATCCTTGATGTAAATAGATTTATTTTAAAATAAATCAAACCCAACAGTGCTCGCTACAAAATACATCCATACATTTGATCACTTCTTCAGTTAACACTACAATCGCAACACCTACATCGTCTGAGTCATCCTCTAATACCCAAAAACATAAATCAACCTTACCCGAAACAAGTCAACACTTACCTCCAAATAAAAATACACATTTGAATTCTTACGAACCCCAAGTAACTTCGAACAAAGCAACCGGAAAAAGAACCCTAGAAGATGCAATCACGCCACCCTCCGAAGAAAACTTTGAAAAACCTAAGCTTCAATTAAAGAAAAAAACCAAAACTGATGACAAAAACTTAAGAAATGATATACCAAATCTCCAAACATTATTGGAACCAGTTAGAGAGTATGTAGAAAGGGAAAAGCAATTGTTAAGCTTCGATCAAGTAGTGGATCTATTCGAAAATATACAAGGATCAAAAGACATAATCAGCGTAACAAAATTGTATTCAGAAGACTCTTATGTACTTATAAAGTTTCTAACGGAATTACATTCATACTACATCGACAAAAGAATGAAAACCATAAGCACCAAATTAATACGAAAACTTGGCAAACACATAGGTTTACTCTCTACAGTGAAAACTTCATTATCGGAAGAAGATCCCGACTCATCGGTAAATAATTCCTCTAAAGAATAATAATATCACTGTTGACTTCATGTCTGTTCCATCACAAGTCTTAGGAAAAAACATGAATATTAAAAAACACAATAAGTTATCTTAAAGACTCAGAACTGTAACAATTATTGTAATTTTTTCTACCTTTACCTGTATTATATTTTTTAGGTCGCTAATAACCCTTGTTGTTGCAGCGTAAATAAATAAAAAAAAACAATTAACGAAATTTACTATGTTTATTGGGAATAAGCATCGTTTTTATTTTCAAATAAGTTTATTTAACGTTTCGATTTCGATAATGTTTCGATAAACAAAAATTACAAAATATTCTATTATTCATTTTGTATGAAACGCTGCAAAACAATTATTAAACTCTTTTTGTCCTATGAAGGCCGATATGTAATTAAGATATGATCAGTAGGCCTCAAAGAGTGGGACGTTAATATTTAATTCCGATCGCTTGAAAAGTAAAAATATTTAATTTCCTGTATTTTATGTTCAGTAATAATATTGGATTTTACAATATGTATAATATTGTAATATTATATACACAATATGTATATACAGGGCGGTTAAAAGAAGTGGGACGGAATATTTCGAATAATCGAAATTATTTGTCGACATCAAATGTTCATCAAGGTCTCTATAAGTCTCCATTTTGCGTAGAGTGAAAATTATATGAATGGTTTTGCATCCAGTTAAATTGGAAAATACTTGTCTAGTTGCTGGCATGTCCAAATTTGAATAAAATACATCCAAGACTTTACTTTCTGCAGACACTGTATTAAATATAACCTTGAAACAAATTGGCACTAAATCACTTTCGAGTTTTTAGCAAAACAAAAGGTTTAAACATGTGTAGTCCAGTAATTAATACTAAAGCTATTGAGAGTATGCTGTCCAGTAATTAGACCGAAGGTACTTTATCGCTTAACTTAAACACACCACAAAGTCCGAACTGAATTCACTGAAGAAACACTTTTTTGTTTCATCTTTTTAGCAAACGATTTGTCCTATTCTGTCTGATATTTCACTAGCAGAGTCGTCACTATCTGAATTGTCTATCCGAATAATAAGAGGCCGGACCTCATCTATAACTCGTTCGGTTTGAAAAGACTGCACGATTATGTCTTTCGTATGTCTAATACAATTTTAAACCAAGAACGCTAGCGTCATCTTTTGTTTTGAACGCGTGTTTACCATAAAAATTTTTGGCTATACCCCAAACTCAATTGCATTATAGTGGCAATGGTAGGGCGGAAGTTGAAGAACTTCATGGCCATATTTAAGAGCCATTTGGTCAGTAACAAAATTTTTTTGAATTTTGTGCTCTCCACACCTTTGAAGTGAATTGACTTTTAAAAATATGTCACTGTGATAAATTTTCTTTTCTGTCAACCACAACTTTATTTCTTCTTTTGTCCAGCTGCTTCAAGAAAATCTCTTATTTTATAGAGATTTATAGAGATAGAGAAGGAGTTATACATAATTTCCCCTTCGTTGGCGTTAGTTGAATCGTCATCTGATTCTGCACTTCTTACTTTTGGTGGAGTTAAAAATATTTCATTAACTTGCTGACCCCTATCGTCATCACCATATATCATATTTAGTGCCTCGGATAGTGAAGTACTTTACTAAAACAAAAACCATATATATTGTAACTATTATATATAAATATGTCACTATTTTGTCATAAACGCCTACGGATACCAAATGGTATCACGCTAATTTAAGGCTTCATATCAACAATAAATTAAAACTGATTCAAAATATTTATGCTCAAAACAAATCATTAATCTATGTTTGTGAAAGTACTGAGTCTTTATTTTTATATTTTACATTTAATATTTTTCTTTTACTGTATTACAATATAATCTTATTTAATGGTGTGTGTTAACTAGTTGTTTGCTTTAAAGGTATTATTTTCTGTTATTCAGTAAAATCTCATTGTTAAACTGGCTTAAATACACTGAGTCTGTTTTTAAGTTCAAAGAATCAGATATTCTTGTGTTATTTTCAAAATTATGTCGCCAGCACACAAACCGCTGTAAAATATCATATTTCAGTGACCACTATGTTAGATTATTGCTATTCAAAATCGCAATACAATAGAGTAATTTATGGGTGTGCAGTTGACTCTCTTTCTGACGAGACAGCGAACAAAACGCACCCAGTTAATAGGTTACGGCCTATCGTGCCTCTTGTGTGGGCTAATACAACTCTACTTTATTGGCTGCGATTAATACACCAATATTTAAAAGTAAGTTTTTTTTCTTTGTACAGAAAACAGCAATGAGTTAAGCTAGCTAATTTTCGTAATTTTAATTAATATTGATTATTATTATAATTTCATTTAATCAGCGACCTCTAAGTTTTACACAAAACATTTGGTTCTTCGAGCTGAACATTATTTCGACGGAAAATAAAAACTGTTTAAGAAAAAAGTTGCACAACAATAAAACACACAGCAGTCAGCTTACAAATAAGATAAAATAAAAGTCTGTCATATCTGCTCTCCTTAAGACTAAATATATTTGAACTCCTATTAAAAATTTAGGCGCTAAGGGGTTGAATTATCTTCATAAGTGCCTATTATTTAGCAAAATGGTATACCTTACTATTAACCTTCCGAGTACGAAGACTGGGTCAAGCGTAGCCAGAAATTCACTGATTTCTTAATATTTCATGAAATAATTTTTTTACAAATCCGCTTGATCCTTATTTGTTTCAATCTATTTTTTCGTGTATCATTCGTGAACATACAAATTACAGTTTTTCCTCTACGTAACATCTATGACGCCGGGTCAGTTCTGACCCGGTCTTCGAATTTCGAAGAATATTTTTAATTATGTTTTTAGGTACACGTAAAATGCGGCCATCTCTGTTTACCAGTGAAGGCTATTCAAAGATAAAAATAATTATGTTTGTAGAAATATTAGTAGATAGAAGTTATTCTTAGGAGTAAATGTAGTGTCAATAGGCATATTCTATGAGAACATCCGAGACGAGAGGTCTAACTTTGATGTAAAGCTGTATGACACGTTTGTTTATAAATTTAATGCAAGCATCGATAGTGAAGAAGATGACGTTGCAGAGCTGGATGAAGGCAATAGTTAAGCAAGTGGTAATGACGGTTGTGATCAAGAAGCACATTAAGGTAATTTATCAATTACTGAACTCAAAAATGAGGAAGTTTTAGCGACAACTTATGAAAATACAGATAGTGAACGATCTAACATGGCGTTATTTAGTGATTCTCGAGTATACCAATAAGAGAGCTATTGAGTTCATAGCTGCGTATAACAGTAAGAACGAGAATCGTTGATCTAGTCGAACTGCGTGCTTTCTTTGGTATACTTATATTATGTGGAAGGTTCAGAGAGTCTCATGAGAAGGTGCATAATTTATGGTCCAATACAAATATTGCATTTACGCGTCCCATTTATAAAGCATCTCTAAACCGGGATAGATTTATAAGTATTCTGAAGTATTTCGCTTTGATAATTTGAATACTTGAGCAGAAAGAAGAGAACGAGATAAATTAGCTCCTATTTGAGAAAACGCTAATCTATTTGTACAAAATTGTAGGGAATCATATGAATTATCTGCTTTTGGTACTATCGACAAGCAGCTTATAGATTTTTATTGGACGTTGTCCATTTCTGATTTATGTACTTAGTAAACCGAAAAAGTACGGTATAAAGGCTTGGACCATATGTGACGCTGAAAATTTTTATTGCTGTAACTTTGAGATAAATACTGAAAAGATTGGTGATTAATCTGAACATAACCAAGGCCCAGGAGTTGTCAAAACACTTGCAGAACATTGGTATAGGTCTGGTTGAAACATTACAACTGATAATTTTTTTACCGACATTGCTTTATCTGATGAACTCTTATCCAAAAATTTAACTCTTTTGGGTACTATCAGAAAAAATAGGAAGACATTACTTTAGTTTCATATGTAACCAAGCCTAACAAGTTTGTTGTATTATTGTGAACACCAAAAGTTTAAACCAAAGATTATTTTGGATTACAACAAAACCAAAAGTGAAGTTGATATTTTAAATAAATTGATCCAAGAGTACACATGTAAAAGAGCAACAAGAAGATGACTCTTACGTATATTTTTTAACTTTTTGGATATTGCATGCTACAATATTTACTTTCTATGGAATATGAAAAATCCGAAATGGAACACCCAAGTAAAAACATCGCAGAAAACTATTTCTGGAGGAGCTTGGAAAACAATTAATCTCACCCAATATAAAACAAAGAGCTGAAGCAATACAAGAAGAACCCACCGGGTACCATAAATCAGTAATCGCTGCAATAGAGACCACCGGTATTAGTGTAAAAAAGCAAATAGAAGAGCCGCAATCTGCAACAATACGTGGTCGTTTTTCTTCTTGTAGGGGTAGTGACAATAAATATTCAAAAAGGTGTGACATGTGTAAAAAAATTGTTTGTAATGCTCATTCAAAACGCGAAAGAAGTCCATATTTTCAAAATTAAATGCAACTACTGCCAAAAAGACCAGGATGGTGAACCATCCTAAAAAATTTAAATACAATAATTTAGGATTATAATTTTTAGGTTTCTTTGTTTTTTGTTGAATTAAAGATACTGTTTAATAATACTGACTATTTAAAACATCCTTATAAATAAAATGAGAATGGGTCACGCTTGACCCATCATCGTAATCTAAGTAAGTAAAAAATTCTCCGTACTCCGAAGATTAACAACGGTTAAGAGAACTATAATATTCTTGTTGAAAAATCATAACATACGTTTACAAAACAAATCTCCTACAAAAGTTATTTAATATCAAACATCAAAAGCGTTTTCCCGACGCCTACTGTGCTGTGCTGTAACATTTAAAATTTTATCAAGCTTTTAAATAGTTTTGATAAAGGAGCCAACTTTACTAATTTGTTTCTCATTACATACGTAGAGCATAAAACACAAATGATTTTCTAAACAATTGCTAGTTTTATATAAGCAAATTATAAGTATGTAATCTAAGGAACAAACATTTTGATCAAATTTTAATACATTGTATATTTGAAACAATCACAAACATACTTTGTTAAAGAAGATAATTTTTGGTGTAAATTTATTAAAGTAGATAATTTCGGGTGACTTTGACTCACTTTCGAAGTTTGAACGTAGATTTCAGTATTCTAAATACATAAAACTATGTTCCTTAATTTATTTGTATTTGAGTCTTTAACTACTTTTTTACAAAAATTACACTAAAACACAACGAAGCGCTTACTTTATTACAAAAAAAATAAAAATGTGGTGTGCAAAGTCACCCGCTGGTGTCAGGTGACTTTGTCTCAAGCTACATTTTACATTAATTCTCTGTGATTATTAGTGTTTGGGCTTAAGTCACCCTACAAGATAAATAACAAATAAACATTTTATTAGTTAAAAAATATTTATTAAAATTTCAAACAAAATAAAACTAAAACTAAAATGAAACTATACATAGGACCCTAGGTTTACAAAGAACATCATTTTTAAACAAAAAATGAACAATAAAACAATTTACAATCTGGTTTTTAAATCTGGAAAGAAATATCGGTTATGTCCAAGTTCCAATGGCTCTGTGAAATCAATATTACCCAGGTGGTAGGATTTTCTTACGGGGACTTCGGGCCATTGCCACAAACTTCTTTCACCAAGTACCATTACTTGCACACAACCGTAACAGTTATTACTGCCTCTTACAAATTCATCGAATTTTCCTGGAAAGCTGTCGACGTAGTCGGATACAATTACGAAGTCTCCAACTCCAATGGAAAGCTTTTCTAGATCAGCATTATTCCTGTAGCTCTTATTAGATGCAGAATTAGAAGTAGTATCTGTAATGTGTCCAAAATCTTGTATTTTATTTAAACGTTGTGTTTTTTTACCGTCTTATATTTAGTCACTTTACTACAGCCAGGGCTGCTGGCGGCTAGGCTACTGTCAAGTACAACTTCGTTATTAACGTCTCCGAGGACCTCATTTTGTTGTAGATTTTCTTTCTCTGTTTCGCAAATCTGATTATTGGCTTGATTATTCGCCTGTTCAGTTTTCTTTCCAATCTTACTTTTTGCTGTCATTCTAGTTTTTGTTTTTGATTTTCTTTTAGCGCCATTTTCTTTTACTGGCTTCTTCTTAGCAGCTTTTATTGCAACTGCAGCCTATTGTTGGCTTTTAACATCTTCAGCACTTTTTCCTGCAGCAATTTCCATTTTTCTTTTTCTTTTAACAACTCCATCAGCTGTGGACTGTACTCCCCTTTTTTCTGCAAGAAAAATTAAAACAGCATCACTTACTCTCAAAGGTACTTGCGTAGCATCAGTTTTATAATTTGGAATTATTCTAGTTAGTACTTCTTCTGCGTTTAGGGGAAAATGCCACACTTTCTAAATCCACTTTCCAAATTTTTTTAACCATTTACACTAATTATGTCAACCAGTTTTTTTAATAGGGTGGGAAATGTACTTTTTGGGATTAGGTTGGTGTTAACATTCAGTGTTTTGTATTCTACCAAAATATTTCGCCAGGCTATTTTCATCGGTCGAAAGTAGGCGACATCTAATGGCTGTGTTAGGTGCGTAGAATTGGCAGGAAGGCACACGAATTTAATATTTTCTGTTGCACAAAGCTGTAAAACTTTTATTGATATATGGGACGATAAATTGTCACCAATTAACACTTTAATACCAGGAATGGGTTTCAATGTTGTCAATAAAAGAAAAGCGAACCAGTTTTCGAAACAAGCTATGTCGAACCATCCGCTTTTCGATCTGTTATACCGTGCTTCATTTGGACCATTTTCTACCCAAGTCGATCACAGTTTATTTGATTTATATACGACATATAGAGGTAGCATTTTTCCAGCCGCATTTCCACAAAACATTATTGATGTTGCCGATTTACTAAAATTCATCATTCTCTCAGGATATTTAGTTCCACGTTTTGTTAAAATTTTCTTTTTGCCGGGGTCGTCACTTAAATTTGTTTCATCATAGTGCCAAATATTGTTAACTGGGACATCGGCGAGTTCATTCTGCAATTGGTTAAAGTAGTCTTTTATAGTGATTTCACTGATTTCTGCTCGCGATCGTTTGATGTTGCTTGCAAAACGTTGCGTTAACAACGGATTTCGGTTAAGGAAAGCATTTAACCAGTCTTTTCCTGGCAAGTTATCTTTAAATTGCTTAATAGTTCGACACTCACGATCTTAATAATTTTTCACTAAATTTCGTAAATCTGTCTGATCCAATGTAAATCCGTATAAAGATAAGCTACAAATATGAGACGTGAAGGCGTTCTCTTCAGCATTTGTAAAAATTGTTTGACCACCATATTGTTTTGTATGTCTATTTTTTAATCTATTTTCTTATTATAACCAGTATTACCGTGATTTATTGAAATGTTCCTAAAGTTAATATGGTACTGATGGTGCGGTATAATGAAATTTACGATAATTATGATAATATATTGTACATATGCACTAGTTACTAAAATATCTTTTTCCCAAAATGAGCCAAAGTCACCCTGGCGGGCCAAATTCACCCGAAATTACGGTATTGGTTCTTATAAGATTGTTTTGGGTGGCATGTATCATTCACCTTCTAGTTCTGATGCAGTATTTTTAGATAACTTAGGACATATTGTTGATGAATTATATAGAAGTAATGTCAGTTGTATTTTACTTGGTGATTTTAATTTATATTTTTTAAGTACTAGCTTCTACACCCAAAAAATTAAAGCAATGTTTTTACAATGTGGCATTTAGCAATTAGTAACGGAACCTACTAGAATTAGGAAGTTTAGGGAAACCTCAATTGATTATGTTCTTGTTAATAATGATCTGGCTAGGTGTTTTGATCATTCAACTCCCAAGTTGAGTGATCATTCAATAATATCGGTCAGTTTTAGTAATAGTTTTCAAAATTTTATTGTCTCTAGTAAGCGTTACAGATGTCTTAATGAGGAAAAATATATCAAATCCAAATGAATTTACTTTCTTGTGATTAAGATTTAGATTGTACTGATGTCAATACTATTTACAATAAAATTTTATCAAACAGTCAGTCTGTCATAAATAAAATAGCACCTATTCAAACATGTCAGATCAAAAGTAATTTACCATGGTTTAACAACGTAGTTAATAGTAGAATTAAAATTAGGGAGAAATTCTACAAAGATTTTAAAACTGCTAACATAAGTGATAGAAATTCCAAATGGGAGGATTTTAAAAGAGCAAAAAATGTGGTAGTTAACATTTTAAAAGCAAAAAAAGAACAATATTATTTTGATAAAATCGATAGGTATAAAAATAACTCTAGACATGTGGAAAACGCTAAAAACACTAATTAACAATAATTGTCAAACATTCCCTTATCGCAATGAATTTAAGGTTCAGAATCAGTTATGCATTCTGAGTGACAAAGTTGAAATGGTTCCTCAGTTTGGTGTGTATTTCGTCTCTAGTATTCAGCAAATTGTTAAAACTATCGACTCTGAAGAATTATGGATTTATGATAATTAGAATGTGTATCCTAGTGTATATGAATTTCGGTTACAGTCACTGAGTGACTTGGCAGTCATGGTTAAGTCGTTAGATAATAAGAGTAACATTAATGAAAAATTAAACTCCAAAATATTAAAAGAGTTTTTTGTAACTTGTGATCACATTATCTTAAATATTATAAATCTTTTCTTAGATCATCAAAAATTCCAGATTTATTAAAAATCAGTACAGTTGTTTCAATACCATAAGTTAATAATACTATTAAGGCGGATGAATTTAGACCTATAAATATACTTCCGCCCATTGAGAAATTATTAGAATTGGTAGTATATGATCATGTCATGGATCACATTGCTAAAAATAAACAATCAGGTTTTCGTAAAAAGTATGCATGCGAAACTGCACTGCAACTTTCACTTTGTAAATTCAGGTCTGAATTGGATAATGATAATTATTTAGTAGTAGTATTCCTTGATTTAAAAAAAACTTTTGAAACTATTGATCGTAATATATTTCTCACTAAATTAGAAGGCTACGGTATTGGAGAAAATGTTCTTAAATGGTTAAAAGATTACTTATTAGATAGAAAGCAACAAGTGAGGATTGATGATATTACTTCTTCTGCAATTAGTGTTAATATTGGGGTACCTCAAGGTAGTGTCTCAGGACCCCTTTTGTTCATATTGTATTAAATGATATAAACTTGTTTGTTAAATGTGATTTCTTTAATTTGTATACAGACGACACCCTACTTGCATGTTTTGATTCAAACTTAGAAAATGCTGTATCTAAAATGAATTCAGCATTGCAGTATGTTAATAAATATTTAAAGATCAACAAATTAAAGTTAAATGTGTTAAAGACAAAGACCATGAGAATAACAACTACATACAAATACTCAAATATTGATATAAATACTATTGATCTTCAAATTGACAATGACAAAATAGAATTCATCACAACAATTATGTACCTTGGTTTTCAATTGGATAATTTATTGTCTTTTAATGACCATTTTAATTACATATTAAAAAAGATTTCTAAAAGATTATAATTTTTTTCAAGAATATCTAAAAATTTGTCAACTTTAACTAAAATTACAGTTTTTAATGCAATTATTCAACCTCACTTCGATTTTTGCTCGTCAGTTATTTTTCTCTTCAATTTAAATCAATCGATTGTGTGTGACATAAAGTGTCGTTGCTTCAAAAAATTTTTTTTGGTAAATAATAATTAACATTCTTATTAAAATCTAATTATCGCTTAATAAGTATTTAAGGTGATTTAGGAAATTTGATATTTTGATAAAATTACCTAGCTTTATAAAACATAAAAAATATTAAGTTCAATAAATAAATTAATAAGTGTGGTGATAAGCTGTGAAAATGGATGATGAACCATCCTTGTCCAGGAACAGTGGATAATGGAGAAACAAGCATAGATATGGTTAGGTTCAGCAACACGTCAACCAACAATCAAGATGGTAAAAACACAACTGATAAAGATAAGGACACACATTCAGATATCAAGCAAAAAAGTAAGGTTTTCTATTTACAAAAACCCAACGTGTATTCAGATTTTGTCTATGTATTTAGTGAAAATACCAGTTATGAAAATATAGGTAAATTAAATCATATCGATGGCTTGGTTCCAAATGTGGGTAACTACAATGTTTACATTTTTGAGTTATTTACATAGTAAACCGCATAATTATTTTAAGTTTTGTTCAAAATGTAGCGCATTACATTAATTTGAAAATTGGCGCCAGAATATATAGAAAAATTAGTATCTATGTACACAATGAACGTAGTTCGCAATTCCATATGTAGCTAGTAACACATAGCCAGCTTTATACAATAACACATTTAGTGACATACAATATACAATCTCACATTCAAAACTTAAAAGTTCTTATAATATAAAATCAATATTAAAAACCTTAAAAATGAGACTAAAAATCTTACATAGTAAAAAAACAAACAAGATATAACAAGAACAAAATTAACAATCTCACTATAGATATCACAAAGCAAGAGATCTTTTTAACTGAGTTAAAGTTATATTGAAAATATCAGAATTGAGAACAATTAAAAGCCCCATGTTTCTATCCAATGGGTTGTGAATACCATAGGTTGTTCTGTGGAAAGGAATATTCAAAACATTGTGGTAACGTAGAGCTTGACGGGGAACATTTAAGTTAATCTGGCTTAACAGGTTTTTTTTTCTTCTTTAAAAGCCGTCTTCCGATCGGAGGTTGGATATCATCATCAATATCTTTACTCTATCTACTGCTGCTCTGAAGAGTTCTATAGAACTGCATTTAAACCAGTCTCTTTAAATTCTTCAACCATGACACTCTCCTTCTTCCTATACTCCTTCCTCCTCTTATCTTTCCCTGTATTATCATCCTTAGCAGTTCATATCGCTGTCCCCTCATTACGTGTCCCAGATATTGTAACTTTCTTATTTTTATTGTGTTTATAATTTCGCATTCTTTGCCAATTTCTCGCAATACTTCCGTGTTAGTTTTCTTCTGTGTCCATGCTATTCTAAGCATCCTCCTGTAACACATCATTTCAAAGGACTGTAACTTATTTACGTGTTCTTACTTTAATGTCCAGCTTTCAAGCCCATATTGTAGTATCGAAAACACGTAGCATCTCAGTGCTCTTACTCTCAGTTCTAATCTAAGGTCTTTCTTGCAGAGAATTGTTTTAATTTTTACAATACGCATTTCTTGCTATTTTTATCCTTGCTCCTATTTCGGTTGTTTGATCATTATTCTCTGAAATCCAGGTACCTAAGTATTTGTATTTATCAACCCTTTCTATCGGTACATTTCTCAAATGTATGTTTGTTGGTATATTTGTTTTCTTTATTATTATCATGTATTTGGTCATTTTTATATTCATTTTTAGTCCATATTTTTCACAGAAACTGTTTGTTTTGTTTATCAGTATTTGTAGTTGTTCAGCAGAGCTTGCCATAATTATGGTGTCATCTACATATCTTATGTTGTTAATAGATCTTACGTTGATTATTTTTTCTTCACTTTGAGATAGTAATGCTTCTTTAAAAATGGCTTCACTATATACATTAAATAGAAATGGGAACATAATACATCCTTGCCTAACTCCTCTCCTGATTTCAATTTCTGGACTGGGTTCGTTATCTATTACGATTTGTACTCTTTGATTCCAGTAAAGGTTTGTTATTATTTGTAAGACCCTATGGTCTATGTTTTTTGTCTTTAGAATTTGGACTAATTTTTCATGTCTTACTTTGACAAATGCTTTTTTATAATCAATGCAACAAACATGCACATCAACATTCATATCCATGCATCTTTGAGCTAACACATTAAAAGCAAATAACGCTTTTCTGGTTCCTAGTCCGTTTCTAAACAAAAACTGACTATCATCTATTCCTTCTTCCAGTGTTTTATTTATACGACCATGTATTATTTTTAGGAATAATTTGAGAATGTGATTTATTAGTGATATTGTTCTGTATTCACTGCAATTTTTAGCGTTTGTATTTTTAGTACAAAAAGTGGAGAGTAACCATTGTTTCGGTATGTGTCCTGTTTTGTATACTGAGTTAAATAAGTCTATTATAATGTCTAAGGTTTCATCATTTATGCATTTTAAGGTTTCTATAGGAATTTGGTCTGGACCTAGTGCTTTACCATTTTTGCTGTTTTTTATTGCCGTTTTAATTTCTTCTTTTAATATCTTTAAAACCATATCCTCTTCTACTTCTATCTCCATCTGTTCTGTTCTATTGTCTTTGAACAGTTCATTAATGTATTCTATCCATCTTTTTAATTTGGCGTTAGTGTTCAACACAAGTTTCCCATTTGCATCTTTCAGTATTCCAGGTTTTCTTGATCTATTATTGTGAGTTAGTTCTTTAATTTTTTTATGTGTGTTAAAACTATCATGTCTTTTCTAGTATTCTTCAATTTCTGCGCATTGTTCTTTTAATCATTGTTCTTCCGCTTTCTTAATTCTGTATTTTATTTGTTTATCCCCTTTTTTATACATCTGATTATCTGTGTTTTTATACTGACGTCTTTCTTTCAATAAATTTATAATTTCTTCCGTCATCCATTGCTTCTTTTTATATCTGGTTGGTATTAGAATTTCTTTTTGTCTTTTATCTATTTCTGTCTTTATTAACAACCATTTTTTATCCCGTTCAGTATTTTGTAGAATTTGTTCTTTAACATTCATTAATCCATTGTTGATTTCATCTGCCAGGCGTTGCTTTATGTGTGGGTTCCTTAATTTACTTGTATCGATTTTTTCGTTTGTTGTTCTTCGTTTTATTATTTTCATTTTGAGCCTAATTTTGGTCACTACTGGGTTGTGATCTGATCCTATGTCGGCACTTGGATAGGTTTTTGCGGATATAATCAAATACAGGATTAGTCAAGATTAACAATCAGGATTTGCGGATATAGTCAAGATTAACAGGTTTGGACAATCAATAAATCCATGTATGATCTTATTATATAAATATAGCTCCTGACATATCACGACAGTTCTTGAGTGAGGGTAAAGATAATTGTTGTTCGCTACCGAAATAATCATGATGGTAAATAGTAGTGTAGACATGGTAAACACAATATCTTAAAAATTTATGCTGGACTCTTTCTATGCTATGGTATCAATATTATTCTAAAACTAGGGTGGTAATAACTGAACAGCATTCCAAAATAGATTTAACTAAGCAACAATAAACTAATCTTGTTTAATCAATGGAGAAATTGCAATTATTCCTAGTAACGAAACCAAAAAGTTTAAATGCAGAAAGTAAGCTATATATATATATATATATATATATATATATATATATATATATATATATATATATATATATATATATATATATATATATATATAATATGTATATATATATATATATACATACATATTATATATATATACATATATGTATATATAAGCTTATTAAGCTTATTACATTAAGGACCCCAAAAAAGATGCAATAAAGTTTATCACTTTTATCCCCGGGCTTCCCCCTAAAACGCCCCTCGCAGGGGAGTAAAACCGCAAAAAAATTGATTTACCAAGTATCTGTACACCGTAGAAGAAAATGTTTCAAATAAAAAATGTTGCTGAGATAATTTTAAACAAAAATGTTTATAGGCATGTTTTATGTAGAATAAACCGTTCTCTTAGAAACAACGGTTGAAGCGACCGTCGATTTTGCATGTCAGTTACGCGCTCAAATTCAATGTTCACTAATATTTGCATTAGCTTCACTAATATTTGCATTAGCTTCACTAATATTTGCATCAGCTCGACGGTAAAAATTCGGTAACTTTTGATTCAAGTCACCTATCTACAAAAATCAAAATGCGTTTTAAAGGTAAAGAGTTCGGCTTTCGTATGCAGTTTTTGTATTTTGCCGAAAAAAAACTTAGAATTTTATAAAGGTAGTAAATAAAAAATGTGGCACGATTTTTGCCATTTTTTCTGATTCTCACGAGATCAATACAATCTATCCCTTTTATTGACTATCCACTATGAAGTTTTGATTACTAAAGCCTATCCTTAAGAACCTATGTCAGAAAATTTTAGTTTTAATTTTTGGCAACAAATGTGAGGCATTTGAAATGTGCTTAAAAAATGCTGGATTTAAACTTGCACACAACAAACGATCTAAAACATTTAAAACTTTTTTTTAAATAGACTAGTACGTTTTTCAAAAGTAAAAAACATCTGGAATAAACTACACCCAAAACCGTTTTCTTAAATGCATTTCCCGTGACGTGTGATCGTTTGTAATGTAAAACATTAAACTCTGCGTTTTTTATTCATATTCCAAAACCTTATATTTGTTACCACAACTATAAATAATAATTTCATGTCATTGATTTTAAAGATTGATATCTAAAAATGGAAATTTTACTGTAACTGGTTAATGAAAGTGATCAATTTTATTGATCTCACGAGAATCATAAAAAATGGCAAGAATCGCGCCACGTTTATTTATTTAACATCTGTATAAAACCTGAGGTTATTTGCGACAAAATATTAAAACTGCATACGAAAGCTACTCTTTACCTTTAAAATGCATCTTGATTTTTGTCGATAGGTCACTTGAATCCCAAGTTATCCCAAGATAAAAATTGTATTGAACATTGAATTCGCGCGCGTAACTGACATGGAAAATCGACGGTCGCTTCAACCGTTGTTTCTAAGATAACGGTTTAATCTACATAAAAAATGCTTATAAACATTTTTGTTTGAAATTATCTCAGCTACATTTTTGATATAAAACATTTTTTTTCTATGATGTACAGATTCTTGGTAAATCAAATTTTTTACGTTTTGACCCCCCTGCGAGGGCGGTTTTAGGGCGAAGCTGGGGGGTAAAAGTGGTAAACTTTTTTGAATCTTTTTTGGGGTATCAATATAATAATCTCTGCAAAATTCAGCTTGTTTCTATGATTTTTAGGGGTCAACTCTCTGACGACTGGACTACCTACTTGTATTTATTAATGTAAAAATCTGAAGAAACCAATAAAAGCAATCTTATACTTTATTTCAAATATGAAAAATATATACATGCAGCAAATTCCGTATAAAATAAAATTTCAGATTTTTATTTTGCCAATGACTGAAAGCTGTTTTTCGAGGAAATATATACAGAAATATTTTTTGGAAACAAGGCATCTAATTGTCAAATATCAAAAATAAACATCCCAGAAGTGAGCTTAAAATTATCTATGTCGGGTTTGGCACAAAGAAAACTTTTGTGGCGTCGTAAAAAAATTGTGTGGTTGAATGATCTTTAAATGTTTTGGTCACGTCTATTTTTTTAGTTACTTAAAAAGCTGTAAATATAATTTATATTACATTTTTATTGTATGTTTAAAATAAATACATGAAGTACTTAATAGATCATAAATATTAACAGATTAGCAAATAACAAAAACAAATATAACTTTATTAGAATTTAAATAAAATGCACGGTTATTTAAAATGGTAATCTATAATAGTATCTATTATAGTATCTAGTAGTAAGCTATTATAATAGTTCAAGATAATAGTTATTAGATTAACGATGCGATGTTAATTTATGTTCAGGCTTTGTGCTTAAGAAGTTTCCAAAATATTGTTACGTAAAAATATGAGTCATAGTTTTAACCTTTAAAACATGTTTTTAATCTAATATGTTGTAGAGTTTACGAGAGGCCTCGATTTACCTGAGCGACCTTCCAGAAGCGATGCGAGGGAAATCCAGTTTGCTTTTACCGTTTCGCCATCGAAGGTTTTAGACGATTCGAGATAACGGCACTGGTATATAATAACGGAACTTTATTTGGAAGGGACAGTTAATAAAGAAGATTCGCGCTCGTGATATTATTGTTACGCTCGCCTACTAATAAATTATTGTATATGTAGTGATAAATAAACTTATATAAATTATCGTGCCTTTTAATAAATTAAAGTAGGAACAAGATAATAAATTAGTAAAGACATTATAAATTAAAGACATAACAATTAATAAATTCACAACAAATGGTGTCAGAGTGAGATCGAACATAAATTAGACTTATAATAATAATACAAGTGAATATAAAATAAATTGTGAAAATGGCTACGATTTATGAGCTGACAGTGACTAATTTAAGAAGACATCTTGAAGACAGAGAATTAGCTTCTACCGGAAAAAAGGCTGAGTTAGTCCAACGACTAAAGAACGCTTTGCTAGAAGAAGGACTAGATCCAGAGACTTATATATTTGAAGACAAACATGATGCTGTCCTCTCGTCGATTTCGAAAGTTTCCGGCGACATCGCATCATTAGAGAACAAAGTTTCCGACGATATTTCGAAAGTGTCTTCTGATGTAGCCAAAGTTTCCGGCGACATCGCATCATTGGAGAACAAAGTATCCGGCGACATCGCTTCTTTAGAAAGCAAAGTTTCTAACGAGATTTCTTCTCTGGAAAGCAAAGTTTCTGCTAACATCTCTAAAGTCACTTCTGAAATATCTGCTCTTGACGATAGAGTGTCTTCGCTAAAAAACCAAGTTGCTGCCGATAAGTTGGCCTTCGAAGAAAAGATTAAAGAGATGGAAAGGAAGATGGAAGAAACAGGGACAGCAGAGAGAGGTAACAATCCGATTACAGTGGAGATAAAAGAAGACGAGACGAAATTTAAGTTGGAGACACGGCCGAAATTTGAAGGAAGTGGAGGTTCTATTCATGTTAAAGTCCCAACTTTCGACGGAAAATCATCATGGAACAACTACATGAAACAGTTCGAATCAGCCGCAAGAGCAAATGGATGGTCTGAAAAAGAAAAGGCTGTAAACCTGACTATCGCTCTTCGAGGAGATGCCTTAGATGTGCTTCAGACCATAGCCGTAGAGGAGACCGATGATTTCGAACAACTGAAGAAGAGGTTAAATATGCGATATGGCCACGAACATTTGGAGCATGTATATCAGTCACAGCTTAAAAATCGTAGACAGAAGAAAGATGAGGCTCTTCAAGAATATGAGGTAGATATTGCCAGATTAGTACGATATGCTTATCCAACAGCTCCCGAAGACATGATGGAAAAATTGGCCGTTCAAACGTTTATTGATGGTCTTCGTGATCATGAAATGCAGAGAACACTGCGATTAGCTCGTCACAAGACGCTGGTTGATGTCCTATCCGCCGCCCTCGAATACGAGTCAGCTACGCAGGCCTCTGGCGGGTACAGTAAAGTTAGGACTGTAAAAGAGGAAGGAGATGAAGATAAACTTGACCAGCTCGTTAATATGATGAAAAGCATGACATACAAGAAAACGAAGACCATCAGATGCTGGAATTGTGGCGAAATAGGACACGTACGAAGCTCCTGTAAGCACCCTAGGTACGACGCAAATCAAGAAACTCACCATCAGGAAAACTAGAACGGGTCAGCCTTAGGGGGGCAGCTTCGACCCAGAACTTTTCCAAAGACCCTCTCATACTAATAGCTTCTTTGAAATGTCGTGAAGATAGTGTATATGTCGATGGAGACATAAATGGTAAAAAGCATACGTTGTTGGTGGATACCGGAGCGACCAGAACCATTATACGCCCGACAGTTATAAACAGCCGAAAGAAACTGTTACCAACGAGGTTGCGACTTCGGACCGCTACAGGTGAAAATGCTAACATTCATGGAGAAATCCAGGTACAATTGGGAATTGGAGCAGAAAAGTTCGTCCATACTGTTATAGTTGCTGACATCGAAGAGGATGTTATATTAGGAATGGACGTAATGAATATGCATGGATTCCAATTGGATTTTAAGAATAAGGTAATCAAAGTTGGCAACGAGGAGGTATTTCTCCATCCACATAATGACAACACTGTGCAAGCAGCCATTACAGAAGATACAGTCGTGCCTGCGAGAAGCGAAACGATCATAGTAGCGCGACTACAGGGAATTGTAGACGAAGGGAGACCTGTTATGATGGAGCCTTGGAACCACGACGATGAGGTTGGCCGTGGAATCATAATTGGAAAGGAATTGGTGACTTCGGCTAAAGAAATTCCTGTGAGACTTATCAATGTCAACGACTACCCAGTGACCATAAAGAAAGAGACAAAAGTAGGAACTTGTGTACCTGTGACATCCATAATTCGTCAGGCGACAACATCTGATAATTCCAACGACAAATTCGACCAAATGGTTGCAGTTGCAGGACAGTCTCTAAATCAGATGGAGAAAAGGAAATTAAGGGAATTTCTTCGGCAGTATCGTGATATTTTCGTACCGAAAGGAGGAAAGACGGGAAGAACTACCGTTGTTAAGCATAAAATTGATACTGGTAATGCTAAGCCAATTCGTCAAACAGCTCGACGATTACCACAGGCGAAAAGAGAGGAAGCTGAAACGATTGTTCAGGAAATGAAGAAAGACGGGGTGATAGAACCTTCTACGAGCCCATGGGTCTCTCCGGTGGTCCTGGTTAAGAAGAAAGACGAAACGACGAGGTTCTGTGTGGATTACCGTTTGCTGAACAACGTTACCAAGAAAGATAGTTATCCTCTGCCTCGGATCGATGACACATTGGACACATTGGCTGGAAGTAAATTGTTTTCCACTTTGGATTTGAAGTCTGGATACTGGCAGGTAGAAATGGACCCAGTAGATAAAGAAAAGACAGCCTTCACCACAGGATCTGGATTGTGGCAATTCAACGTTATGCCATTTGGACTCTGTAATGCTCCTGCGACATTTGAGAGGCTTATGGAAAATGTGTTGAGAGGGTTATCTTGGAAAACATGCCTGGTTTATTTAGATAACATAATCGTCTTGGGGGAGACATTCGAACATCATTTGAGGAATTTAGAAAACGTTTTTAATCGACTTAAAGCTGCCCAATTGATGCTAAACCCCAAGAAGTGCCAGCTATTTCAAGGTAAAGTCAATTATCTGGGTCATATAGTCAGTAAAGAAGGAGTGGCCGTGGATAAGGGAAAAATCGATTCCATTAAGGAATGGCCAAAACCAACTGACAAACATCAAGTGAGAAGTTTTCTTGGACTATGTACTTACTACCGGAGGTTTATTAAGAAGTTTGCAGATATCGCTAAGCCATTAACGCGACTTACAGAGGAAGCAAGAGAATACCGCTGGGATATAGACTGCCAAAATGCCTTTGAAACGTTGAAAAAGCATTTAATAACAGCACCAATTTTGGGGTATCCACTGCCAGAAGGAGAGTTCATCTTAGATACAGATGCAAGTAATGTGGGAATTGGAGGAGTGCTGTCTCAGATTCAAGGAGGACAGGAACGAGTCCTCGGATATTTTAGTAAAGTTCTTTCAAAACCTGAGCGGAATTATTGCGTCACGAGAAGAGAACTTCTGGCAGTAGTGAAATCAGTAGAGCACTTCTATCAATACCTCTATGGAAGGAAGTTTTTAATCCGAACCGACCATGCCGCCCTTAAGTGGTTGATGCAGTTTAAGAATCCAGAGGGTCAGATAGCCAGGTGGATCGAACGACTCCAAGAATACGATTTTAAGATTGAGCACCGAGCCGGAGTTAGCCACAGAAACGCTGATTCTCTTTCCAGACGGCCATGCCCAGCAGAGTGTCCCCACTGCAACAAAACGGAATCCAAGGAAGCAGCAGTGCTAAGAACGACGATTGTCAACGACGACTGGACGCCTACTAAGATAAGGGAAGAACAAGAGAGAGATCCAGTTATACAGAAAATCCGAAAATGGAAAGAGGAAAACCGTCGACCACCTTGGCAGGAAATATCAAACCTATGCTCAGTAGTTAAGACGTATTGGGCCCAGTGGGACTCATTTATCATCGAAGATGGCTTGCTTAAACGAGTCCTGGAAAATGATGACGGTTCAGAGAAGAGAAGACAGTTGGTGATCCCAAAGAGCAGAATAGCCGAAGTACTTCGTCAGTTACACGACAGTCCATCGGGAGGGCATTTTGGTGTAAGGAAAACCCTTCAGCGAATTCGGGAACGGTTTTATTGGATGAACAGTTCCGACGACGTAAAAGACTGGTGTAAGAAATGTACTATTTGTGCTACGAGTAACGGGCCTCACCGGAAAAGGAGAGCTCCTATGAGACAATATAATGTTGGAAGCCCGTTTGAAAGAATAGCTTTGGACATTGCAGGGCCATTTCCAGAAAGTGAAAATGGGGGCAAGTACATGTTGGTAGTAATGGATTACTTCACTAAGTGGGTCGAGATTTACGCACTTCCAGACCAGAAGGCCGCCACCGTTGCAGATAAGTTGATCCAAGAATATATCAGCCGATTTGGAGTGCCTTTGGAGATCCATAGTGACCAAGGCAGGAACTTCGAAAGTGATCTATTCCAAGGAATATGTGATAGACTAGGCATGAAGAAAACAAGAACTACCGCGTATCATCCGCAATCGGATGGTATGGTAGAACGAATGAATAGGACAGTTGGCAAGTATTTGACAAAGATGGTGTCCGATCATCAGCGAGACTGGGACCAATACCTTCCGTTCTTCACAATGGCCTACAGATCTGCTGTTAACGAATCAACGGGCCAGACACCAGCCAGAGTCCTATTCGGACGCGAAATGCGACTACCTTGTGATCTAGAATTTGGGTGTCGACCTGGAGAAGATGTAGCAGGTGAAGATTATGTGATCGAATTACGAAGAAGAATGGACGATGTACATGAGTTGGTCCGTTCCCACCTTCAGATCGCTAGCGACCGAATGAAGAAACGGTACGATACACAAGCCGAAAAGGGTTGCTTTAAGAAGAACGACAAAGTATGGCTGTATAATCCCAAGAAGCGAAAAGGTTGTTCTCCCAAATTGCAGCAGTTTTGGGAAGGTCCATACCTCATCATGGAGAAGATCAACGATGTCATCTACCGAATAAGCAAGATTCCGAGGGGAAAGCCGATGATAGTACACCATAACCGGTTGGCATCTTTCGAAGGTGACCACGACGTAGATGAAGAAGTGGAAGTAAACCAAGTCCAAGATGTGTTTGACCTCACGTTTGAGGAATTCATGGGTGCCTATGGAGGTACCGGTAAAGCGAGACATGGTGTTACCACTGAAGAAAAGCAAGATCTACTCGAGCTCCCCGATGACTACTCGCTGGCCCTTACCATCCCGGCCAGTATCAAAGACGCACCAGGGTTGGCATCCGTCTTTCGAAGGAAGTTTGGTCGAGTTGCAGAACTTCAATGCCAAGTGCCAGCTCCCGGTAAAACCTTGAAACTCCAAGATGCATCACGTTACCTTTTCTACCTGGTAACAAAAGACACTGCCCGTGACCAACCTACCTACCGAGATGTATGGGAAGCCTTACTTCAATTGAGAGGGCACGTACTAGAGTCCGACGTGCAAAAGTTAGCCATGCCAAAGTTGGAGTGCCGCCAATTAGATTGGAGGGTTATCCGAAATATGGTGGAGGAGATCTTTAAAGACACCGAAGTCCAGGTGTTAGTCTGTTGCAATCCGCATAGTTACTGGAGCGGAGAGAAAACCGTCCCTTGTCATTTTTATACAACTGGAAGTTGTAAAAGAGGGTCCAGTTGCCGATACCAGCATACCGTTCCAGTTCTAGTCCCAACAAGGTTCCAGGAGGAACCATCTTTTGAGAGGGGGGCAATGTTACGTAAAAATATGAGTCATAGTTTTAACCTTTAAAACATGTTTTTAATCTAATATGTTGTAGAGTTTACGAGAGGCCTCGATTTACCTGAGCGACCTTCCAGAAGCGATGCGAGGGAAATCCAGTTTGCTTTTACCGTTTCGCCATCGAAGGTTTTAGACGATTCGAGATAACGGCACTGGTATATAATAACGGAACTTTATTTGGAAGGGACAGTTAATAAAGAAGATTCGCGCTCGTGATATTATTGTTACGCTCGCCTACTAATAAATTATTGTATATGTAGTGATAAATAAACTTATATAAATTATCGTGCCTTTTAATAAATTAAAGTAGGAACAAGATAATAAATTAGTAAAGACATTATAAATTAAAGACATAACAATTAATAAATTCACAACAATATACTCAGTGTGTACTATGCATCTATTCTGCTCATTCACTGTACAGGTATTTCCACTTCGTAACAAATGTATTAAAATAGTATATTCATTATTTTACTATGAACTGGAGTACAGACTAACTTATTGGTACATTTGGTAATAAACGGATATAATTTATATTACTAAAAATAAATTCCCGAAATGTTGGTACGGGTATCACTTTACGGTAGGCTTACCATACGTCCCGGTTTAACCGGTATTGTCCCGGTTTTAGACATCGGTCCCGGAGTCCCGGCCGGTTTGTCATTTTGTCCCGGTTTGACAAAACTGTCGTAATTTTGAATTTTTGTTAAGTGATTTCACACGAATGATTTTTTCCTCCTGGATTCATATTTACTGATAATAAATAAGATTATTTACGTTTGTATTATATAAACAATTCTAATAATGATGACTGCACATCTGATTGATAAGATATTTTAATAGGGTGCCCAAAGAAGACGTGCTTAATTCTCGAAATCATCAAAATGGAAAAATTCAGCAATTCACATCACTTTTCTTAAACACATTATTTGAGTGAGTCGTTAACGAATATAAACATAAAAAAATCAAGAATTGATGAATTAAAGAAAAAACAGATCTCAGTTTACCCTAATCATTTGCAGTGCGATTACATTTCGTTTTTTTTTTGTGAACGATGGTAAAATACGAAAACACTTTGTGTTTTATTTAATTGCTGGGTTTGATTTAAAATGCCGAAAAGAAATTGCAAATTCACGAGCGAACTTTAAAAAGATTATCCTTTTATAAAAAAGCTTTGTAGTGACAATCTTCTTCTTTAAGTGCCATCTTCGTTCCGAAGGTTGGCGATCATCAGGGCTATACGTATTTTCGAAACTGCTGACCGAAACAATTCGTTGCTGCTACAGCTATACCATTCCCGTAGATTCTTTAGCCAGGAGTTTCGTCTTCTTCCTATGGACCTTTTTCCTGCTATTTTCCCTTGCATAATTATTCGAAGCAGTTCATATCTTTCGCCTCTTGTAATGTGTCCCAAGTATTGCAGTTTTGGTTTTTTGATCGTAAATATGACTTCTTTTTCTTTATTCATTCTTCTCAAGACCTCGACATTTGTGACTCTCTCGGTCCATAATATTCTCAGGATTCTGCGATACATCCACAGTTCAAATGCCTCTAATTTTTTGGTATCAATCTTTTTCAACGTCCATGACTCCATTCCGTAGAACAGCACAGAAAGTACGTAACATATCATCAAGCGAAGTTTCATTTCAAGGCTCAAATCTCTTCCGCAGAAGACTCTCTTCATTTTAGTGAATATGGATCTGGCTTTTTCTATTCTTATTTTGATTTCTGCTGAGCTAGTAGTGACAATAGCAGGGTAAAATGCCAGCAATGTTTTTCAGAATTTTCAATTGCACACGGTGGGCGAGCAGAATATTAAAGATCAATTAAAGTGTGCAAAACACAAGGCTTGTGTAACGGCGATTGCAAGTACTTTTTCTATCAATTTTTTTTTATAAATGAGGATCCCATTAAAAACGATTTAATTATTGCAGCTAAAGAGACCACATTCGCTTATCACACGGCAATGCATGATATAAGCTTCAAAACATCTGATTGTACGTCGAAATTTATTTCAAAATTTTTTGAATCAAAAGTTGGGGTTGCGAGAACCAAATGTGAAGCGATCATTTTAAATGTGTAACTTACACGAAGGCTTACAGAAGGCTTTTTTTGTAAGTGATTTTAACGACACCTCAAATAAAAAGCACATAGCACAAGCAAAACTGGCACCGATTATTGTTAGATACTTTTTTCCATTAGAAGGTGTACATGTGAAACTATTGAATTTTAAGTCCATTCAGGGTGAGACATCGGAAATATTGACTCAAAATATAATTTCAACATTACGTCGTCATGACATTACAAATAAAGTAGCTGCATTTTGTGGCGACAATTGTAATACAAATTTTGGAGTTGTGCATAGAAGAGGACAAAATAATGTTTACAAAAAACTTAAACAAAAACTCGGTGTAGATATTGTAGGAATTGGATGTGGCGCACATATTGTACACAATGCATTTTAAAATGCTGTGGATCGTTTACCAATCGAAATTGAAGCACTAGCTATCAAAATATATAAACATTTTCATATCTACACAGTTCGAGTATCTCAGTTGAAGGAATTCTGTGAATGTGTAGTTGTGAAATACAAAAACCTAATCCAATCCAAACATTTCTGCCCTAACAGAGACCAAATGAATTTATCTTAGTTTGATAGTTACAAGTTGGAGTTATTGCACACCCACAAATTATACAATTAGAATGATTTATTATCGTACAGCTATCAGTTTCTGATAAATAATTCAATAAATTAACACACATTTCCAAAATATACCTATTGAATAAATGTAAATACCTTTTAAATAATATAACGCATCACATTATTTTCAACAAACAATTACACAATACCTACTTCCTAGTTTATTTGTTAGTATCTCTCCCCTCAAGAACTTCCCATTTAATTGTCAAATAGTTACTATATGATGACCACCCATCCCAAACCGATGATCATCCATCACCAGATAATCCAGGATAGTTTGAACTATGTTTTTTAAATCACTAAATAATACTTCTTATACCGGCATGTAAGTAGTATTTATTGGTTATTTACTAATTTAATTTCAATTTATTAGATTATTTTGTGTCACTTGTTTTACTTTGTCTGATTGAATCAATTTAATTCATATTAATAATCACAGACGTATAATATTGGCATGATTGCTGTATTTCTTTACTAGACAGCACCCTAATGTGGGTTTTTGTAATTTCAGCATTTAATTTACTATGTACCGTAAGACCTGAAGATGCATATTAAATTGTAGTATGGGAAACCGGTCGTTGGTGGTTAAATTAAATAGATTGTGAGTAAGTCTTATTCTTATTTCTTTTACCTATTTGAAATGGACTCACACAGGCAACACATTCAAGATTTCCTGTAAACTTAAGAGCTTCAGCGTTAGGGTCACTACAGCTGAAAGTGTTTTCGATTAATGCTATAAAGTTTTCTGGAGAAATAACAGGTGATTCTGAGGTTTGCTGTTAGGCTTTTTTGATAGCGTCTTTTGTTAAATCAGAAAGGTAACGTTCTGACGGTGAACTTGTTCTGAGTTTCTTTTTTGGTTTCTAAATATCTCTACTAGGGGGAGGCATGATGTTATCCTCAGACGGATTTGCGACAGAAATGATATCAAGAACATCAGGCTGCTTCTGCATACTTGTACTTTTGATTTTAGGGTGGCAACGTTTATGTGTGGGTGTTTTAGTCGGTATACTCCATTCGCTTAGCTCGGAAATATTTTGACAGATTCATTGTCGGAAACCTACAACACAACAATTCCTACTTCTCAGTATTAATAGCTCAAGTATACTACTATTGAAGACTTTTTTCTTTAAAAAAAGAAGAATTATTCTAAATAGTGGAAGTGTATACTAAACGCATAACATTTTGGGTAGTATATATTTAAAAGATATATTTTAGTTGTTATAATTTAACATGACTATTTATTATATATGGTGCAAATAAATAAATATTGATTGTCGGTAATTTGTAAAGTTCTATTTTATATACTATTTAGTTTGTTTACTATTAATATTGGCTATAAGTACGTGTGCTTGGTTGTATAGTAATTTCCAGCTACTTCGAGTCTGTCAAAAAGTAACTAACCTCGCAAAAAATAATTACTAAATTCACTAGACAGTTCGGACTGGAGATAACGAACCGAGTATATGGAATTGTTTAGATCTGAAGCAGACATCTTTGGTTGTGTTGCGGGTAGTATAAAAGACTGTGGGAGTATGGGATCTGATACGTTTGTGGATATTAACAGCCAAGGCTGGGATGTTTTATATTTGGGTGGAAGATTGGGACAATTTGAGGTAATATGCCCTGACATAACTGATGAAGTTTGCAGATTTAAATAGTCATTAGAGGTAAAAACATGCACTTGCCTTCTAAAACTCGTGATGTGCGAATATTCATAGCCGGGAATAACTGCTCCTAAAAATGAGACTTTGTGGGCCAGTTGGGGCACAAGTTAATTTATAGCATTTTCTGCAAAATCGTGTAGTTGATGTCGTGTAGATGAAGATTATATTGGATATTATTATCCTTTTTGTGGGAGAGACTAGCCTGTACACATTCATCACAGAATTTTCTACTGTTAACATAGGATGAGATTTTAAAAGTTCGTCAACGAGTTCTAAATTAGTTAAATAGATACAGATAATTTGTTATTAGATATTCTGGATGCAAATAAGATTTGTTTGAAACTAACTGCGTCACCTACCTCCTTAACGTAATTGAACAATTTTAGATTTCCATCTGCATGCAATACTATCGCTTGATCCGTCTTTGGAAAAGTTAATCTAGGAGTTGATTTGATTGCAGTTGCATATGAGGAAGTTAATGTAGAATTATGCTAAATATTTTGTGACATTTGACATGTGACAAGTTGTGAACTGTAAGGATCTAATATAAGAACTATATTTGTTATCGGTACTCTTTTAGTCAAAGGTAGACGAAAAGTTTTTTTCTTTGTTGAAATTAGTTTCGTTTTAGGTATATTCTTCTAAAAATACATTTAAGGTAGATCTACGCTACTAGGCCCAGTTTTTGAAGGATTGACCAATTTGCTAATTAACTAATCGGTCCAAGAAAAAAACATGCAATTAGGCTTTATCAATACAAAAAAAATATGCAATTATCAATACATACGATAAAGTTTGGTCTTACTAGTAGTTCAAAGTATTTGTTTAATTTCAGAAAAAGCACTAAAACTCGAAACAAAACACTGATATGATATTACCTCGTTTAATTACATACTCAGAATTCTTTGTTCGTATTTGGTTAGTCTAAGAATGATCGATGTTTTACGTTTTACATTCTGAAAAGTTAGGCTACGAGAGATTTTACAACTTTAATTTGTTTTTAGTGGACCTTATTACTTTTTTTAAATATATAATTATATTGTACTGTCTTAATCATTATTGTACATTGATTCACATGTACAAGCGACTATTTGTTTTTGTAAAAAATAAAAAAAAATATTGAAAAAGTCTATTTTTGGATTAAGGGATGTAAAATTATTACTCAGATATCAATTTTGACATGTGTCACAAATCCGTGCTATGCACACTGATCAAATAACTATCTATGCAGTGCTCGTCGGCACGGATCCGTGACAAATACATTGTTATGAGTGGTTTAGGCCAAAATTTATGTAGAAGAAACTTTAAAAGATGCTAAGAAAATCTTTTGTTAATAATCAGTAAATAAAATATTTGAATTCTAAGATTAAAATAAAAAAAAGAACAAGAATAATGCACTTTTCCCAATAAAATAACAAAAACAGGAAAATATGTTGTGTTGCAACAAAGTACAAAATAAAATAAACTAATACAATAAAAAGATAATTATTTTTCCAATAAACTTAAAACAAAAAAGAACAATCTAAAACAAAAATAGTAAAAACGTTATTTATGGGTAACATCGAAGCAATCTCCCATACAATATCCACGTTGTTCAGGGCATCCTTTACAATGGTACAATGTCATTTTCCGAATTTTCTTTTGTGAACAAAATTTACAACGTTTTCTGTTTGTTTCACCTTTTTGTTCACGGATGTAATTTTTGTCAGTTTATGTAATGTTGGGTTATTGGTCCAAGCAGCTTTAGTATTGGGTACTTCAATTTTTAATAGTTTTGATATGACAGCTAGTCGGAAATCATAAAGACTCATGGTTTTACCTGAATATTTTTTGAAGAGGAAAAAGGCATTGAGGAGCATACATTGTATAAAATTGATACCTAATATTTTGTACCACCTTAATGTTTTTCTGTCACATTGATAATATGCATTCATTTGGTCCTGGTGGTCTACTCCGCCCATCTGCTTATTGTAATGAAAAATTGGTTTGGGTTTTGTTTTGGTACAATGTCTTCTATCTGCAAACTTGACCATTTCGTTTTCATCTTCATTAGATAAATATAGAACATCTCTTTTGTTTCTCCATTTGCCGACCAACAGGTTGTGAGAATACACTGCACATATTTCACCCTTTTTAAGCTTTTTAGAAATAAGTTTCGTGGGATTATTAATTCTTTTTGAATTCAGCGTTCCAGTGAAATAAGTCTTGTGCTTAGTTAGCTGGTTGGCTAGGTCAAAAGATTTATAGAAATTGTCTAAGTATATAGAATGACCAGCATCTAAATAGTTTTTCAAAAGTTCCAAAACCACCTTTGTAGTATGACCTTTTCTTCCAATATGGTTCTAAGCCCAGGTATATACCAAAATTTTCAGAATTGTGCCACCCGGTTCTCTTAACATATATAATTTAATTCCGTACATATGGCGTTTGTCCTTTACATACTGCCTAAACACCAAACGACCTCACCATAGCACCATGGATTCTTTAAGTGATAGATTTTTTCCAGCTTAGTATTATATAATCGATCCTGGGATGCTTTGTATGGCTGCGGGTATGTTTCTAATAAAATGTAAACACCTCACTATCAGCAAAAATCGATCACGACTCATGTTCTGTGAAAAACAATTTAAATTAAATAATGGGTGTCTTTTCCAATAATCTTGGAGGCGATTCACGTATTGTACCTGTGTGTAACACTAGTCCAATAAATGTCAACATTTCTTGTAAAGTTACATTCTTCCACCTAATCATTCGAGATTTTTCCAAAGCACCGTGAGACAGGAAAACATCATCTGCTTAAGTATTAGTTTCTTCTACTATGTGGCCTACAATTTGGTCATCAAGTATTGCTCTGAAGTAGTCTTATTGCTTGTAATAGCTCGTTAGTTTTAGAAAATGGAATATCTAACATACGCATAGGAACTTCCGACCACTTTGGAATGGTACTTACTGTGGTTTCAGCAAGAGTTGTGCCTACTGCAGGATTCTCAGCTGCAGCCAAATCTGTAACAACGGGAACTTGATGTTGTCCTTGTGTAGTCGACAAAACTGCTTCTGTAACAAATTTTATATTAAGTTTTTGAAAAACGAATTAAAACTATTTTTGAACACTAGATATATAATACTACAGTGGCCACTTTTAGAACTAAACAACATTATAAATTTGACTACCTAAATAAATATGAAATATTATCCTACCTGATTCATTGTCGCCATCATCTACTCAATCACTGTCTAACTCGTGATTACTTAACTCATCGTCGAGTTCAAAATTGTCATCGTCATCACTAAAATAGGTTTCATCATCACTCGATTCTTCCAATAGTTGTAACAGTTATAATAACAAAATTTTATTTTTTT
This sequence comes from Diabrotica undecimpunctata, assembly GCF_040954645.1. NCBI lineage: Eukaryota > Metazoa > Arthropoda > Insecta > Coleoptera > Chrysomelidae > Diabrotica > Diabrotica undecimpunctata. Next base: position 126,801,093 of record NC_092804.1, on the reverse strand, counting down.
ACTATTTATTTATTTTTTATTTTAGTCTATTTATTTTTTTATTTTTTTTTTCAGGTTGCAGAATGTCGAGAGAAAGAAAGCGGAAATTCGACAAGAAGCAGTTTTCTATTGAAAGCATGAAGCAGGCAGTGACTGCAGTTCTAGTTGGAATTAGGGGTACACATCTGTCTTTGCGTCAAGCTGCAAAAGAATTTGGTCTAAAATTTCAAACTTTGCAAAGGTATGTTGCTAAACAGAAAGCCAATCCTGATCAAGATATTCGTATGGCTCCTAACTACAGCTTCAGAAAAATTGTCAATAATGAAGAAGAACTATTGTTATTGGACTATATCACTATTTGTTCCAAGATGTTCTATGGCAAATCAACCAAAGATTTTTGTGAGCTGGCCTTTGAAATGGCCCAAGCCAATAATATACCACTCCTTGAGAGCTGGACTACAAATAAAAAAGCAGGCATTGACTGGATGCAGGGTTTTTTAAAGCGCCATCCACAGTTGCAGATACGTCAACCAGAAGCATGTAGTTTGTCAAGGGCTACATCGTCCAACAAACATAACGTTGGTATTTTCTTCCACAACTTAAAGTCTGTGTATGACCCTTTAGACTGTTTTCTGATGAAATACGCATCTACAATTTAGATGAGACTGTAACAACAACTGTTCATAAACCAAAGAAAGTACTGGCAACTTAGGGTAGTAAACAGGTAAGCAAATGTACCAGTGGAGAAAAAAGAGTGCTCGTTACGACATGCTGCATAGTAAGCGTTTCTTCAAATAGTTTACCTCCGGCAATGATTTTCCCAAGAAAAAATTTCAAAGAGCACATGATCAGTGGTGCTCCTCCAGGGACTCTGGGATTGGTCACTAACAATGGCTGAATGAATGGAGAGGCGTTTGTTAAAGTTATGAAACACTTTATAAAACACAGTGGGTCCACAAAGGAGAACCCTACGATTTGACAACCATGAAAATCATTTTACTGTTCCAACATTAAACCTTGCCAAAGAAAATGGAGTAACTATTGTTACATTACCTCCTCACTGCAGTAACAAAATGCAACCACTTGATATGGCTGTTTATCAGCCATTTAAGGCACATTACAATACTGTTGTTGATTCGTGGCTTTTACACCACCCAGGCACACCATTATCAATTTACCAGGTTGCAAAGTGTGTTGGAATTGCTCATGAAAAGGCGCTAACACCGGCTAATATCTAATCTAGTTTTAAAAAATGTGGAATTTTTCCATATGATAGTGACATTTTCACAGAAGATGACTTCCTTATCAGCTACGTAAGTGACAGAGATCTTAACAAGACCCCACTCAGAATTATTCATGAAAAAGAAGGAGAACCATCAACGCCCACAGGTCTTGTTGTTAGCTGCACACATTTGTCTGGCGCTATTTAAGATAAAGCTGATTAATCGCAAATCAACACTCACTCTATTCCAAGCCCTATAAGCTGCCAATCAACTCGAAAATTTGTCAGTCCCCACATTTTGAAAGGTTTTCCAAAGGCAGGCGAAAGAAAAGGTGCGAGGAAGGCACGTTGTAAGCTTTCAAGCAGTATCGTCACTGACACCCCTGAAAAGGATAGAATCGAGGAGAAACTAGAAAAAACGGAGTTTTTATAAAAATCGTGAGATCACGAGAATCACTACGTTTTAAGTGAGAGCAGCGAGGAATTTGAAATTTCTGCTTCCAGCAATAGTAAGGAGTTTTCAGACACTGACAATGACCAGCAAGAAAAAGTGTATCCTTCAAAATTTAAGCCCCTTGATGAATACCCAAATGTTGAAGCTTTTGTCCTTGTTAAATTTGAGACTAAAGACTTGAGAGATGTTTATTACATACGCAAAGTAATCTCAACAAAGGACACAAATGGTGATGTAAAAGTAAGTTTTTTAAGAAAAAGTTTAAAAAATTTAGGCTATTTTTGTTTTCCTATCATCTCAGATATCTCAATGGTGAAATTTTCTGATATCAAAATAATTTTGCCAAAGCCTTCACCTTTGGATAACACAGTCAGGCTTCGTTTATTCCACAAATTCTCTGTTCACTAAGATTTAATCACAGTAAAGTAAAATATTTTTCTTAGAAAGCTTACTTCTACATTATCTTCACCGTTGTATTTTCTGTTAGATAAGTATTTATGTAGATAACTGTGTTTTTTTTTGTAAACATATAATACATTGCTTATAAAAGGCTGTATTTGTGTTTTTGTTACCATGTCTCAGTGTGGCCCATAACAATGGGCAACACTGAGACATGGGCCACAACAATGGCCCAAGCATGGGCCACAATGAGACACTTGTAATGATTTTTAAAAAGCTGTATGAAACTGATTGAAATCAATCACAGATAATCAATTTCAATGTAAAACGTACAGAAAACGTCAACGTTTCTAGAATACTATATTTGAAAGGAATCTGTCCACTAACAAAAAATTAAAAAATTAAAAATTGAATTTCGTCTCATAGTGGCCTACCCTCTCTTATGTAATATGTACGGATTGAACTGACTTTTTAGGTTCAAATTTCTCTAGACAATAATTCAATATATTGGGATGAATATTAATAATATAATCTAGCACCATTGTTTTAAAAGAAAAAAGAAATCTTTTTTAAACAATACTTACAGTGTTATACCCTTTATTTCAGTTAATAGAACGATACTCATTTTCATTGGATTTAAGTTGAATGTATTTGATACGACGAATTAGTGGAAAATAATAAAAGAATAATATAAAGTTTTACTACAGTAAGATTAATAAAAGAAAATTGGTAATGTTAAGATAAGATAAAACAGCTACTTAACATAAAAAAATAAGAATATAATCTAATCATGGTTGAGCCATTGCTCGCGCCATCTGGAAAGAGAAATGCTAAGCTGTGTGGAAATTTCTGTATTCCAACCGCAACAGGAATCTATACTTATAAGAAAATTCAATACTACTAATAATAATTGTTGAAGGAAAATTTAATGTATTGAAAATGTTCCTTAATATTTTTGAATAGTGTGAATATGAACAATTCAATGTGTGGATATAAAAAGGGGCATTATTAAAATAGAACATAAGTACATAATAGTCAAATATCAAATTTATGAAAATAAACATCGCCGTAAAAGAAAATCAAGAAAAAAATATTTAAGCTCACATTTTTTAGGCAAGTTTTGTTTTACAGCTTTCAGCCATTTCTCCTTTGGAAGTCCTCTTCTTGTTGTCAACATTTCTCCCATATTCAGTATTGTTTTAACATTTCTGATACCTGGCATTCGAATAACGTGACAAAACCATCTAGCTCGTTGGGCTAGTATTTTGTCGGAAATTATTATTCTTCCCTATATCCTAATTATTTCTTTAATTGTTCGTGTTCTCCAAATATTCTCTGCCATCTTTATTCATTCGAAAATTTTTCGGAGCACTTTTCTTTCTTTCTTTGGCATAGGTCATTATGGGTCTAATTACTGTCTCGTAGATTAGCAGATTTGCTGTTCTTGACATATTTTCTGCTTTCAGTATTGAATTTAGTGACCCTATCACTCTCCTTCCCTACATTAATCTTTTGTCTATCTCTGTTCCTTCTCTTTTCGTATTCGTTATGGTTACTCTGAAGTATTCAAATTCTGACACTTTTTCAAAAACAATAAACAGCCTCTGCTTCAATTATTTTGATATTTTTGCTATTACTTATTATGTCTACTCTTATTTTCATATGTTGCCTTTTTGTTTGTTTTATTGCTAGTCCGTATCTTCTCGCTTTTTTTCAAATTTTTGGAAAACTTTTTCTAGATGTTTTTTTGTTTCCGTTAGTATCAACACATCATTTACTTTTCCTAATAATTTTTGCCATTATTTTATAGACTTATTCTAACCGTGCTATAACTCTATAGTTTGCACATTCCGTTTAGTCCTCTTTTTTAAAGATAGGGCAAATAAGAGCACGCTTTTCCATTGTTTAGGAATTTATTTCTTTTGACAATCTGCTAATGCCAAGCTAAATATTCTTTCATTTAATCTTTCGCTACATTTTAAAAATCTTAGCTGGGATATCACTTTCTCCTGCACTTTTGTTACTTTTTAGGTTTTTTATTTTTTTGATTTCATTCAAGTTGCTTTCTCGCACGTCTTCTCTTTATCTTCTTGCCAGTGTTTGCCAATTTCTTCTTGTTGGTCTGTATTCAATAGATCTTTATTTTTGCAATACTGTAAAATATTTATGTAGGCCTCTTCTATATTTTTTACTGCTTTTCAAGCTGTTTTCTTTTTTTCTTTCTGCAAATTCTTTTAACTTCTCTTCTTTTAACATAGTAATCGATCGTATTTTGGATATTTTCTCTTTAGAGTTTTGCCCTGTTTCTTTTTGCCGAGAAATTCCTACATTTTTCATTAAACTATTCTTGCCATCTCTTTACATACACTCTTCCTACACATTTTTCCGCTGTTTCCAACATAGCTGACTGTATGCCCTGCAATTTTTCTTCTATTTACTTTGTGACTTGATTTCCTAGAATTTATTTGTCTCTTCCTCTAGTCTGTTTACCACCTGCTTCTTTTGAAGGCACTTTAATTGGTAATTGGTAATTTAATTTATCTTTTAGTAGGTAGCCTATTTTAATGAAAAAACAGTTTATTTAGAAAAAAAATATTTTGACAAAACTATAAAGGTAAACTTACATCATTTAGTAGGAAATATGTCCCCTTTGGCTGCAATTATTACTTTTACCCGTTTTGGCATAGATTCTATGAGCGTCTGAGAGTACCCAGATATCCTTTCATCTTGAAACCAAACCTGAATGACGGATTTTATCATTTTTATTTTTGTAGTACAGTCGATTTTGCGCAGTCTAGTTTTGCAAATGGCCCATAAATTTTTAATGGGGTTGAAGTCTGGCGAATTACCGGGCCAAACTAAAACATTAATCTTCTTATTTTTGAAAAATTTCATTTTTGCTTTGACTACTTGTGACAGGGAGCAGGGAGTTCTGTTAAAGAGTCGCTCCTCCTTGAAGCTGACATTCTTGGAGTTCTGTGTTTAAACACTGTTTCAACATGGATTTATATTTTTGGCTATTCATCACGTCTTTGATTGGTACCAAAGATTTAACCCCCATGTATGAAAAACATCTAAAGATTTTTTTGACGGGTTGTTTTACGGTTTGATCAATACGAGATGGTGTAAGGTTTTCATGGTCAGACTTCCTGACGAATTTCGACCGTTGTCCCTGAACTAAAAGTGTGTTTCATCTGTAAATAGGACTTTTCACCAGTCGTCTACAGTCCAATTAGAATCCACTAGGAAACTAAGTTCCTGTAGCTGGCTGTATACCATGTATCACAAAAAAAATTTTATTTCAAAATTTTTAGTAAAAGGTATAAATGAAATACCTAAACGGGCTATAACACAAATACAGAACGTTTTCGGGATGTAAATTCCATCATCAGTGTAACCTGAAAGTAATTAACCACTTTAATTAAAAAGAACGTAAGGTTTAAAATGTTGACTAAGGTTATGCAAAATGTGGTTAATACTTACAAAGTGCACATGCTGTGAGCCACTAAAATATATGGGTAAAAACCCTTTAAATGATGTAAATTTACAAATATGTTACATTATATACTATTAAAAATTAGGATGTTTAAGTTACCGTTGGAATTGGTAACATGGCAACGTATGGCTCTACATCGGTTACTTGGTCCTGAGACAAAGTGTCTTCGAGGACCTGTTGATAACAACTGATAAAAATGACAATATTGAAATGTTATCAAATCAGTCAGTGCAACTTACGGTAGTTGTCTAAATTGACAGAAGCCAGCATTATTTAAAATTGAATAAATTATAATTGTAATAATATAACAGTATCAACCATCAATGTTGTAGTCTGTAATGTGAATTTGTCCTATGTTTATGTTGAAAAACATTGAGAAATTTGTTTTATAAATTAATTTAGATAAACTGGAATAAGTACATGAAATTTTGTAGGTATCAATAGGCAACCAACTATACATGTGTCTAAATTTGATTGTTCTTAAGTAAAGATTTTAACAACAGGTCCTGTATATTATAAAACATTTGGGACCTAGGAAATAGTGAAAAAGACATATGTAGGAAGATGGTTCTATAAAATTTATTGTTGAGGAGTGATATAGTAAATGATATGTTTGAATTTACTGTTAAGATAAAATTTGAATATGAAAAGAATGTTTTCGTAATGTAATGTTCATGTATTGCTTAACTTACAACTTAAGCATGGAAGGCCCTCTATGTCAAAAAACAACATTTGGTACCTGGTAAATGTAATAGATTTTTTAAGTTATAAGTTCATGAACATAAATTACTGGTTCGGTTTGAAGGGTAAAGATGGTAAGTTGTTTTGTCTGTTGACCAGTATGCAATATAAACAGAAAATTGATGGCTGATAGGTGGTTTGGTATTGTATTGTTCAAACATTGCTCAAGTTGTAATTTAAGAAAAAGAAAAAGGCCCTACATGTTAAAAGGAACATTTGGTACCTGAGAAATATAAAAAGGATGAGTTATAAGTTTTAGTTTAAGGTAGGTAGATGAAGTTAATAGGCTTTTGGTGTGGATTGTAACGATATGTAAAAACTGCAAGAGTAGTTAGGTTTTAAGGTGGCTCTGTTAAATTTACTAAAGTTAGGTGATGTATTAATATTATTAAGAAAGGAGAAAAGACTCTACAAGAGGCTGAAGTCTCCAGAGATCCGGAACCAAACCTTGAGGGAAAGTGGATAAGTAAAATAAAGTGTAGTGAAAACAGTATGAAAATGTGATGATATGTGGTTAAGCAGATAAAGATGTATGGTAATGATAAAATTTTGAAGGGGAAGTGGAATAATCAGCTCTGAATTTAGTTTGTAGAAAAGGAGCATGGAGAATATTGGGTGTGGGGTCAGACTTGGCGCTTAGATTCCTAGAAAGAAGTGAGGAAAGGGGGGGAATTGGATATATTGAAAAAGTTTGATAGGACTAAGGAGGATTAATAGGTGATAGAAGAAGAACGAAAAATCTAATACTAATGAAGAAATAAAGTAAGACTGTGGGTTATGAGAATAGTTGACGATGGAGCGGAAGGAAGTCTCGATTGAATGAGACATGGCGATTAACACAATTAGGATTTCCTTGAACCTCCTGAGACCCAGAGTATATTTTTAAATATTTTCAAACTATTTTGGGTTTTTACCCTTTTATTTGATTGCTACTTAGAGCAAAAAATAACAAAAAAAATATGCAACGGAAAATCTGGCTTTTGTCAATGTCATATTATATATATGACATTGGGTCTATTGGTCAAAATAAACTTAAACATAAGAAAGAAACAGTACAATAAATACTCATATTTTAGCAATCTTTTATTATTCATTATTTTTATACACAGAACAATGTATTGGAACTTAGTCTTTGGTATGAAACTGTAAAAAACAATTTCGTTTCCGTGTACTACATAAAAATATCTTACATTTTATACAAAATGCAATTGTAGTATTTTTACAATTGACTTTTCTGCATCCATTTTGTTTATCAGCATAGTCCACTAAATGTTCAGCCTTATGAAGACCTTTAATTTCCGCAGGTATGGGTTTAATTTCGACTCTTCGTTTTTTATGTTTTGGCTTCAGGTTTTCGTAGTCGCTACAGGTGTCAGAATCGGAAGATTGAGTGTTGTCCAAAATCATTTGTTCTCCCATTTCTAATTTGAATAATCTCAGTTGAAGAATGTTTTTGGCTGGTACATGTTTTTCCTTTTGTACTGCTCTATATTGACACCAAGAGTTGCAAACTGATAAATCTAGCATGTGGCTGATGAAACGAATTGTCCACTTTTTTGTACGTGCTCGTGCCGGACAGACTGCCAACATTCTGTCAACAAGGTCAACTCCACCCATGAACTGATTGTAGTTCTTGATCACCTTAGGTCTATTAACCATTTCGTATTTCTTTTTACGGTTTGACCATCTTCTCTATTGATATAGGTTGTTAGCTGCATGGTATGTTGACAGAATCTTAACAGGTTTGTTGTCTAACCCGCGAGTTATGGCAATGCTTCCATCACCTCGAACCTTCGTTTCAGATGTACCTCGTGGATTTTTCATAAATTTTTCTATAGAAAAGACACAATTCCGAGGGACTCTCTTGTTTACAATCGTGCCTGTTGCGTGGAAACCTCTTTGTAGTAACATATCAGCAAGTTTTATTATCGTAAAATAGCAATCGAAGTAAATGTGATGACCAGGAACAAGACTTTCACACAAACTAAGAATTGCTGATTTACCCAAGCCATATTTCTGTGCTTTAAGCTCTGAGAATGTTGAATCACCCTGATATGCTATCATATTGCATACTAACCCATTGGGATTGGCAGGTATAAGAATACTAATACCACCAAGAATTGGGTTTCCTGGGTAATATTGACGAATTCCGCAATGACCGGTGACAGGTATTATCATTTCATCTATACTTATATCATCAGATCATCGATTTCATCATCAAAAACAACCTTTAGAGATGTTATGATTATAAAAAATCGGGTTCGTGTCATAGCATTTTTGACTATTGGGACACCATACTTTCTCGACCAATACATTCTAATTTTTGGGAGCTCTGTAGCACTCATAAAGAATATGTCACCAATAAATGTTTTTAACTTTTTACTTGTCAATTTCAGCTCTGTTTCTTTTCTTTCAAGGTTGTATTTGTTGCTACAGTCATGGTTTCCAATATGCGGTAATCAATATATTGCTTAAACAAATTTTAAGTCTTTATAACTTCGATGATAAAGGGGTCTTTCTAGGGGAGAGAAATTACCGGTCCATGCATCAGTTAAAACTGGTAGTGGTACTGGAGTACCATTACGGCGACCTCCACTACGTCTTACTCTTGTTTTGGCACCACGACTACAACCTACTCTTATAGATCTACGAGACGTACATGTTTCTTGTGTTAATGATGACGAGAGTGATAATACTGACTCCGAGAGAATCTCTGAGGTTTCTTCTGAGGTATCCGAGTTATCTGAAGAATTTATGTAGTCAGAATTGTGGTTATCCGATTTTGGCGGTACAAATAAGCGGTCTTCTTCATAGGAAAGGTTTAGATCCGATTCGTAAAGAAGCTCTTCAAGTTCCTGTTGAGTTAGTGCTGTAACAAATGAAACATTTGTTACGTTGTTGAAAATCGTACAAAATTGTTAATATACAGACCCTATGTAATACCTATATGACATAAAATAAAATTAACAATAAAGGTTGAGGCCCCACGTATTCAATAAACCTATATCACATAAAACTATTACCTGCTACATTCAAAATAGGTCCTCATAAATGTACAAAATAAAGATCGGGTAGTAAAAACTGATCATCTAGGTACACAATACATATAAAATTATATATACAAAGTATATGATGACATTAATATTTTATGAATAATTAAGTCGTGAACGAGGACGGTAGGCCATCTTTCATGATGTATTTATTTTACACTGTTTTAACCTAACATATTTCACAGTTAGTTATACAGGTCCCAAATACTAAGAAAGTAAAGTAGTTTTCTTTGGTATTAGTTAATAAGTTTAGAATAAATTACGTAAGATAGCGTCACCAGAAATGTTTGATTTTTATGTTGTATATATATGACACTAGGCCACAGGAGGTTAAGGATCATATATTCAATAAAGACGTGATTTACTTTAATACCACAAATATTTATAAATAATAATTTGCATTTAAAGGAAATAAATAAAAGAAAATGAATAATGTAATGATCAAAACTAATATACACATTAATAAAACCAAACAATGGATGCTAGAGCTTTTTGAAGCGCCCTCTGTAACTAGAAATGCTAAGCAGTCTAGAAAATTTATTCCTGCGTGCTAGGTAGGAATCTTTGTTAACAAGAAATTATTGAATACTTTTTGTAAACAAGTTTTAATAAAAGTTTCCCTTAAAATGTTCGGTTCTATATTTCAGCATTTGTGTATAGATGACAGAGCTTATCAGATTTTAGTTTAAAAAGGGAAAATTTAAATGAACTACTTACAAATTGGAGTTCTGGAGTATAAAGGACAATCAAAACTATAAAAAGAACAAAGAAAAAGTATAGAGAACCGAGGAATCGAAAAAAATTATTGAATTACTTGAAATTACTATTGAAATTATTATCTTGAAAGTTACATTTTAGCAAAACAATACAAACTACGTAATTTGAAAAAACAAAACGCAATCTCACAAGTTACAAGTCAAAAAATAATCAGCTAAACCGTACATAAAATTTCATGCAACGACTGGCTTGTACATTTCATAAATGATGGGAACCCGCTTGATGATTGTGAAATTACTGTTAGAAAAAAATTGTTATCGTTATTCTCTGAAGAGTTAAAAAGGTTTTAATAGTAATCATCATCATCACATAGTGCTACAACACTTTAAGCCTTTCTACGCCACGAAACAGATTTACATCCGTTGACTCAGTAAATCAACACGATCTTTAACAGCTGAGTATGACGATAGGACGAATCTGATAAAACTGTTTTTCAGAATCAACATAACATACTAACATTTAGTTTCATATAAGAAATAAAACCAAGTATAAAGTGACAAGACATACATTTTTATACTATAGTTAGGCTGTTTATAAAATGAAATTATTTTGCTTTTTTTTATGTGTTGATTATATGAAATTATGTTTAAGTGTTAAAACGAGAAATTTCCAGTTTCAATTTTCCGGGTTAAACTAAAAAAGAACATAATATAACCAGAATATGAATAGACATGGAAATAATACTGTGCGCACTAGCAATTTCAAATTAGGTACCTCTGAGCTGTTTACTTGAATAGTTTCACTGAAGAAACGATTCGCGGCATTGACAAGTTATGTGTAAAAGCTCAATGTTTGAAATAGTTTTTAATAATAGTGGTTTTAAATCTTATAATAATTGTTCATTCGGTCACTGATAAAATTCACTCAACGAGAAGCAGCTGCTAATAAACGTATTATTGACTAAAAAAGTGCAAGAGCATGTGGTAAGCATGACAGGTAATTTTTTGTCAGGTTTTGTCGGTGTATCTTATGTAAGATGAAAATCGCAAACAAAAGAGGGTGATTTAACTTTTTTGTTGAAAAGACAAAAATCATTAAGTTTTCTCGCAGGACAGCCAGTACTATAATTCCTAAAATTACCATAAATGGTACTTGTCTACCTGCAGTAAAGAGTATGCGGATTTAAGGACTCACATTTGACAGTAAACTTACTTGGAAATGCCATTTAAAAGATCTCAAAACTAAGTACATGACAAATCTTAACTTATTAAAAACTCTGTCTAATCATCATTGGGGTGCAGACGAAGATTCCTTGCTTCAGATTTATAGATGTCTTATTCGTTCTAAAATAGACTACTGCAGTTTCATTTATATGTCAGCTAGCCCATCAGATTTAAAACTTCTTAATTTTGTACACAACACTGCACTACGAATATGCCTTGAAGCCTTCAGGTCGAGCCCCGCAGAGAGTTTATACAGAGAAGCTAATGAACTTCCCCTCTGGCTACGTCGCCGTCAACTCATTTTAAAATATTCGCCTCGAATCTCAGCCAATACCGAAAACCCAGCTTATAAATTATTAAGTAACGAACTTTTTAACTCTCCTTCTAGTATTAAACTTCAGTCTATGCCACAGTATCTCTCGTCACATCTGAATAATATCGATCTTTCAGTCACAACTCCAATATTAATATCACCTAAACCTCCCTGGAATAAATTGATAGCAGATTTTAATCTCTCGTTAGCTAATTATAATAAGCATCAGACAAATCCACAATTTCTTAGGCAAACCTTTAGAGAATTAATTGCTAACAACAGATTTGACCAAATTTTATACACGGATGCTTCTAAGAGCCCTATAGCTGTTGGATGTGCTGTAACTTCAAACACAGATTTAATCACATCTTATAATCTTCCGCTCTTCTGCTGCATACATGCTGCTGAATTATTCTCTATTCTCCAAGCTACAAACTTACTATCTCAAAAAAAAAGTAGCAATATGTACAGACTCTTTAGCGTCTACCTATTCTCTCAAAAATATGTACACGGTACGTCCTTTGGTTCAAGCTATTCAAAACTGTTTTGATAGTTTAATCTCAATGGGAGTATCCATAACCATGATATGGATTCCGTCTAATGCAGGAATCCCAGGTTACGAACTAACCGACCTCTTTGCAAAACAAGCCTCGTCTTCCAATATGAAAAACATACAACTTCATACTAATTTACAGTCGCATTTTAAAAATATCATCCAAATGTCTTGGCAAGATCACTGGAATAAAATCCCTCCCAAGCTTCGTGACATTCATCACAGCGTTAAAAAAGCTTGAGTTTCCTTCCATGACACGAAAAAACAAAATCTTAATTCGTCGACTTAGAATCGGCCATACAAGACTAACTCATAAACATTTAATGACTTCCCAAGATCCACCTACCTGCACACACTGTGGTAATATTCTATCTGTTAAACATATTCTCGTAGACTGTCCCCATTTTAGCAAAGAAAGAAAAAATAATCTTTTAAGTCGAAACCTACAAAATATTCTCAGTTCGCCAGATCAATTCCAGAACCTTACTAATTTTCTCTATGAAACCAAGCTTTACCAGGAAATTTAGAAGAGAAACGTAGTTTAGAATTTGATACTTAATAATTGTTCCAATATTTACTGTATTTCTTTATTGATTGTAATGTTACTGTATATTCTTGTATTTTAACGTAATAAAATTGTACCTGTGTCAGTGGCCTACGCTGTCGAGACACGTAAGGCAAGGCGCTCACCAACGTGGCAACCAAATGGCGTGGCAATGGCGAACAAGTGTTGTGGTGTCCCAGTGGCAGGTAAAATGTATAAACATATGTAGTCGCACGTGCGACCTTTCGATACGTGCGACTACATTATGTTTATAAAGGTTTAACAATTCTATCTGCTACTGGGACACCACAGCACTCGCTCGCCATTGCCACGCCATTTGGTTGCCACGTTGGTGAGCGCCTTGCCTAAAGCTGAATAAAAAAAAAGTGGGTGATTTCCATGACTGTATGCATTTGTTTCAACTACAAAAAGTGGTTAGAAAACAATTTGTTAACAATCTAACTTCTAAAACCAAGATGATAAAGCAACCACATCTACATTAACAAAGAGTAAAATGATAGATTGTCTAAAAGCTAGATAATGAGGGTCCGAGTAACAAAGTCGGCAATCCCCATTACTTTAACTCTTGAGTAAAATGCAAAACAATGATATGCCTTTATTTTACGTAATATCGAAACAAATACAGTTTAATTTATAAGACAATGGCAAATGACAGCAAATAGTGGAGAAACTTTACCTAAATTATTAACAGTTATTTTTTAATTGAAAAAAATAATGAAGAATGCCGGTTTTAATTCTAAAAAGGTGTATATTGCCGGTTTTGATACTAAAATTTGGCAAGAGAATAATTCTTCGTATCTAGTTTTCATCTAGATTATGCCTTTTCAGCTTCTTCTAAGTGCACATTTTTTCTTCCTTTAATTTGCTTAATTTTTGTTATCTGCACAATTTTTAATTTCTAATTCGAAACAATCATATCTACTATAAGTATCTTTTTATAACTTTTTTCTTTGAAGATTAAATCGTGTTAAAACTATTTTTTTTTGTAAAACGAAAATTTAACAGGATCATTGTCTGCTTCTTCAATACAATATACAATAATTTATAGATTTTACTTAATGTTGTGTCTTCTGTTAGGTATTCTCTTTTCTGTGTTAGCTCTTCTGTAATGTGACTTGTACTTAGGGAATTTTGTTATGTGCTCAATTACTTTTTGTACACGATTATCATTAATTTTGTTCTGACCTCCACTTTGACCACGACAATTTCGAACACCCATTGGACGTTTCATAGCTTTCAATGCTGCATTGACTTTGCAATTTGTAATTCTCAAGATCTGTAAAAAGATAGGTTTACACACTGTCATAACGGATATTGTGTATATCCTTGTAGTATTTCTTTTGTTACTGGTTTTTGTTCTTTTACGCTTTATTGGGACTTCGAAAATATTTGAACAAATTAAAGCTCTCGGAGCATCATGAGATTCAACACTGTAAAACTTATCAAATTCTTTTTTAGCATTATCCACACCAATCTTGTCCAAACACTTACACTTACAAAGATACATACGGAACTGTTTTGATTATTTTCATACATTTCCCTGTGTGAAGTAACTCTTATTTTGAATACAACTTTTTTTTCTTGATTCGCGACTTTGATTTAGGTATTTACGTATTCTTCCTTTTTTTAATCTTCCCATGGGTGAATAGTTTTTTATCAGTTCACTGTTTAATGCTATTTCCTCTGTTTTTTCTTTCTGCTAAGGAATAATGGTACTTCTTGTTTATCCTTTAGAAGTTGAAGGCATCTGCAGTGATTCTTCTTGTGCATCTTCTGGTAATACAACGTCCAGAACTTAGATCAGTATTTTCAACAGAAATTTCATTGTCAGGATTGTTTTCATTATTTAATGAGGTTTCTAAAGCAACTGCACTTAATAACGGTTTATAACGCGACACGTTAAGACGACAATCTAGCATGTAACACTACTGATTAATTAATCTTAGAGGATTAAGGTTTACTTTTATAAATGAAAATCACGATATTTTAAGAAAGCGGTGTATTTTACATAGTTCTTTTACAAAATCTGAAAAATAACTAAATATAATGGGTTTGTTAAAGGTTATTTTATAGAAAAATTTAAGCAATAACTGCCACTACTTCTTAACCTAAACGCCTCAACAAGTTACTGTCAACAAAGTTCATGTACGTATGTTGCCAAATATTCGATTTACAATCATTAAAACGCTCGCAAGAGGCGCTTGGTCTACTGATGCAAAACTAATACACAAAATTAGTCGCTTGGTCTAGTTATGCAAAATTCAAAATCCTGAATAAGAAGACAGGAACTTGGTCTTTTTAAATATATCTAGTTAACCGTTACTAACAGACTAATGGGATTTATTCTGTAGATAGTTTATGCTATTTCCCACCAGAAAGCGCCATAATCCACAATTTGAGAAAATAGCGCTTGGTCTAGTGATCACGATGATAATTCTAGAGTTAGAATTGTAGTCGATGAATTGTAGCCAAGAAGTGTAATTTTTTTATAGCCGGTTTTTGTTAATGATTCACTGTTTTTTATGTTCATAATAAATAGTCTGGAATTTTATTTTCCCAGAATAAATGAAAATTTCTATAGCAGTATTGTCAAATTTTTATAATAATATAGATATTAATTACTAAAGTAAAAATTACCACTTGTTTTTTTGTTGTATTGCTCTCATACATGAACAATTATATAAATACCAAATAACCCTCGTTTTATTTTCCCTTTTTTACTGTACGTTACCTAAAGAATTATTAACTTGACTGTGTGTCTTAGGAACGATGTAATCCTTCAAAATTAAAAGGGCTTTAGTGCAGAGCTTCAACAGAGTATCTTTTCTAGATGAGTTTAGGTGCTGAGCTGCGGGATAGAAAGTCATTATAACTTGTTTACTTTTCAAGTTTGACGAGGGAAGTTTCGTGAAAGTTTTTGACTTTATTACCGGCTCCTTCCATGTTGAGAGGAGAATGGGGAAAATGTTTGGAGAGTGTGAAACGTTGATTTAATTATCGAGGTTTTTTTGCATTTCGCAAAAAGAGATTTGGGATTATCTTAGTTCAAAAGGATCTTGTTACGCTAGAGTATGAAAATGATTAATAGTTTAACAAAGTTTTTTGGGTTTGAACGTCTTTTTGAATATTTACGATAAGGCTAACTCGAAGTATAAGTCGATTTTTTCTTATATGGTAAGGAGGAGAAAAACTAAAAATCGTGTACATTAAAGGATTTTAAACTTATTTGGTGTTATTTGGTATATCCGTAATAATAATACACGCATTTTAATGCATATAAAAAAGGTTTTAACTAAAATTAAATATTCTCAAGAGTTGCATATTTATATCGGTTTTGATTTACAAAAATTAAATGGTAAAAATAGTAATAGTGATCCAAAATACACTTCCTGGGATAAGAAGGTTATAACTTTTTTAACAAAAATATCAAAATATAGCAAATTGTCGTATACGTATTTTTTTAATTTGAATTTTTGTGAAAAAAACTTTCCGCAGATAACGTAAAAAATTTTTTAAATTTTGATAACGTCGGTCTAACAAACCGACTTTTCTAAAATAAAAAAAAAACAAATTTAGCTGTAGGTGACAAATATTTGTAATAATAAAATTATGTACCTTATTCTCTTTACACAAATTATGAAATTTTTAATGTTTCTGTTATTTTAACAATTTTAAGGGGGTATTAAAAAAAGTGTAATTTTTATGAACAGGCTTTTATTAAAATCAAAATCATTCTAACAAAGAAATTCTGGTTCCACTACAGCTTAAAACAGTTACTTGAATGTTAATAAACAGGAAAAATTTTTTACAGTTTGTGCAAGAATATCTTTTTCTTCGACTTTTTTAGTGCTGCAGTAAGTACATCGTCCATGAGTTTGATTCTGGGAGCAAAATTCTTAGTTTCTATATGCAAACAGATTATCCTGGAAATATTTTGCTGTTGTGCTGGTCGACGATTATGTGGGTCAATTAATTGAAATCCTAAATTTTCTAAGAATTTCCTTCTATCGAATTTTGTTTGGGTATTATAGGTGTAAATGACATAACTATTTATTCCAGCAACTGTAGGCTTCGCACATTTTGTCAACATCGTCGAAACCTCCTTTCGTTTTGTTGTAGTCCATGTTGATTTCCGGTTTGCCAGGTTTTTCGTCAACAGCATCATCGTTAATATTAGTTGATACTAACAGGACATTTCTTTTTCGTTTGAAACGAGCGTACACTTATCTCTAAATGAAACATAATGGATTTTTCTGGTCTTGCTAATAACATTTGAGGAGCTATATCACGTTTATTTTGACGTAATGTCCCAACTGTACTAAAACGGTGTTGCTTTAGTATCTCCGTCATAGGCAGGCTTGTAAAAAATTGTTAAGCGTGACATTTCTTATTCGATCCCAAGATAGGTGAACAAAGAGGAGGAACTAATGCCAAATTTAACTTATCCCGTTGAAATGGTCCGGCATGCTGTTTTCCTATGTAAACTTCCAAATTCGCAGTATAAAACATTGTGGAATTAACTAAGACATATATTTTTATTCCATAGCGATTAGGTTTTTTAGGCATATAAATTTTGAAAGGACAATTACCTCGAAATACTTCGAGTTTTTCGTCAATCGTGATATATGCTGGCATAGTGTAATGTTGGGACAAATTAAATATAAACTTATTGTAAATTTCTCCAATTAGAGCTAATTTTTCGACTCTTGTCTGGTAGCTTTATCGTCAAAACGAATATATTTCAACAAAAACTGAAATCGTTTCCGGGACATAGTAAGTCTGAATATATCCATAGCCATTCCGTCTGTCCTAAATAAATCTTCAGCGTTTCTCACGGTTATTTTTACTAGCACCAGAAATATATAAAAGTCCCAATAAAGCTTTTATTTCTAATAAATCAGTTGGTCTAAAAGAACGACTTTGCGAAATGTCATAGGCTTGCATTTCTATAAATTTATTGGTGTAAGTAACAATTTTTTCCAATATGTTTGGAGAGAAAAAGTATTCTCAAATTTCTGAAGCTTTATTTTTATGCCTTATGCCTTATACCTTAGGTCCAGGTAAATGGGTGTAATTATTTTCAGCGCGTGTTCGAATATGATGCAGGATATTTTCGCCATCTGGTAGTTCCATCTTTACCGATAAGACAGAGTATTATTGCAGCTTGTTCGAATCACATTTCTTCAAAAATTCGTAAGTTTTGTCCATTTTTAAACTCCTATTACAAGTCTATATCCACAATAATTTCTATAATATGGTCGTCTATCAAACTCATATCATCATCATCTGGTTCTGCTTCTGGTAACTCATTTTAAACGTATGCCCTAAAATATAATATAAATCAGTACTGTAAACAAAAATCAAACAAATCAGTCTTATCTCAAAATGTAACGGAAACTATAACGTCGGTTTGTGGGATACCAAATCGTATATAATATTCAAAATTCCTAGTAAACAATACACACTGACCACTTGCTAGACTACGACTAGACACAGGCACGTTCGAAAGGTACTGTGAAGTGCAGATTGAAATAAAAATTAGCGGGGCTTAAACTGCAAAAATTTGAATAAGTCGGTACGAGAGACATAACGTTATCAGCGAAAGGTTAATGGTGAATATTTTTGCAACTAGTTTACTTATATTTTCTTAGAAGAATAAGCCAATAAAGCTTAATAAGTCTTTAGGGAGGTTAAAAATTTCAATTTTTATATTTACACTATACTGTGTCAAACGATTAGTTATTTGTCTATGTTTATTTAAATAATGGTTGATTTATCATAATAAAAATATTAAATTTTAAAATTTGTCTATAGCTAAAGTCACACTTTAGTGCGGTACGATTAAGACAGAAATGCGAATTTGCCGAATTTCACGCCATTTGCTTAGCAGCAAACAAGTCAAAGTAGTCACACAAAAAGTAGTGGTCACGTACAGAATTGTCCAAAGATCTTGACGATGGGGTTCTATTACAAGTAAAACTTCCTTTTTTTAATTTTATTTATAATGCAAATTAGAACAAAACAAAGAGACATTAGATATTTATTACAAAGCTCATATATTTAAAAATAACTGTCTTCAAATAGGTTAATAAGAGACATGCATTTTAATAAAAAAACTTAAAGTTTTTAGGAAAAATTTTATTTTAAAATGGTACACTTTATCAAACTAACAAATATATTTAAAATTTGACAATTGACAATTATTGACGTTTGAAAAAGGGCCATTTTTTACATTATGGACAGTTGTGACATCCAAACAGTTTGACTTAGGTTGAAATAGTTTGCACATTTCTATTTTAACTGCTCATTAGTTATCGACAAGCTTTTTAATCAAAAAATACCCAAAATACTCAATTTCTGTGTACCTAGCTCAATACTTAAAGAGCTCGTTCTCTTATTGGATTGCTATATGAATTTTATTGGTTACAGAATAATCAAGGTTCCTCACAGACATTTTTTTTATTGATTTATTTAATGTCGTCTGAACCAATGAGGTTATAGACGAAAACAATGAAAAATACATATTAGAACAAAGAAAGGTAAATATTAATTACATACTAACATAGAAGAAGATTAATATATGTAATTTGCGATACAGACTAGATTTTAATTTAAATATCTTTTATGCCTATAGCCGTTAAAAACTTTATAATATTGTTTAGATGATTGTTGTCTTTAAGAAGCTCGCCTATGTCGCTGGGAAGGTTGAGTTTACTTCTCGTTTCCTGGAAAATTTGACATTCGGTTAAAATATGTTTTACTGTACTGTTGGTTTGACACTGGTTGCAGTACGGAGGATTGTCTCTTGTAATTCGGCAAAGATGTGTGTGGCGGGTGTGACCAAGTCGAAGTCGAGAAAAGATGACTTGTTTTTTTCTAGGTAACGCAAAGGCTTGTTTTTGTAAAGCATTGTCTTTAATTTGCCTTAGTTTTTTGGAACACTGAGACCATTTGTTTAGCCACGTACAACTAACTACGTTTTTTAAGCACAATTTAAGATCACTTGGCACTATCTTATTTAATTGAACTTGACCATCACTTGTCGCTGCTTCGTGAGCTAGAAGGTCCACAACCTCGTTACCGTATATTCCAGTATGAGATGGAACCCAGATTAACACCACGTGTTTGTTTTCCTTTGCAGCATTTTGAAGTTCTTTGTAAATGTCTTTATAAATAGGGTTGCTGGAGTATATGTTTTGGATGTCACAAAGAGCATTTATTGAGTCAGTTATGATTGTGTAATTTCTCTGGCTCGTTTTGTTAATAAATTTTAGAGCTTCAATGATTGCGTATAGTTCTGCATTGGAGATAGTCCAGTTGTTATGCAACTTAAATTTAGCATTATGAGTATTACAGAAAATGGCTGCGCTGTGTATATCTGTCGGTAGTAGCTAAATCTATCCATAATATCTTTAAAGTGGTTTATTAATAAGGCTGGTGGGGATTCATGTTTATTAAATTTTGATAGATCAGTGATTACTGGTGGTTTATTTACAGTCCATAGAGGAGGAGGGTTTTCGGAAGGGTGGTATATTGTCGGGAATATTATGCTATATTTATGAAGTAATCGGTTAATTCGTTTATAGAAAGGTGGATTATATTGAGGATGAGATGCGAAGTAGTGGCTAAAACGATTGCTATGAATGTTGTCGTAGACTGGGTTATCTAGAGAGGATAGAACTTTACAAGCAAACGACAAACTTAAAAAATCTCTCTAAATTCTAAAGGGGTTTGCCCTGACTCACTGTATATCCTTAGTAAGGGGCTTGTTTTGAATTACATCTAGTTCTTCAAGAACAGATTTCTTGTCTGAGTTACATACCACTGAGCCGTAGTCAATTTTTGATCGAACTAAGGATGAAAAGATTCGTAAAAGAGTTGCCGTATCGCTGCCCCAGGTGATGTTTGACAGTGTCTTCAAAATATTAATGCTTTGCTGGCAAGTACCTTTTAGATTTTTAATGTGACTTTTCCAATTCAATGTTTTGTCAAATGTAAGACCGAGGAACTTTATTTCTTTTACAAAGATCAGTTTCTTACCATTCAATGTTAAAATTGGATTATCCTCTTTTCGCTTTTTTGAGAAGAGCAAGCATTTTGTTTTTTCGTTAGAGAAACTGAGTCCTGTTTTGTCAGACCATTTCTGAAGATTATTTAATGCGCTTTGTAGGATTCTTTGGGTGGATTCTAGATTTGTTCCTCTTAGTAGGATAACCAGATCGTCTGCGTATAGTCTTGCTTTTACTGTATGTTGACATTGTTTCAAGATGTCGTTAATTGCAACAAGAAATAAAGTTACACTTAACACCGATCCTTGGGGGACTCCATTTTCCTGGATTCGAGTTGATGATAGTGTTCCATTTGCTCGTCTATCTAAATCTAAATCTTGATTAGACTGTAATGTAAAGTGCTTTTATTTTTTCATTAAGAAAAATTTTAACTGTCATTGTTATTCGTTTATCAGTAAATACTTATAATTATAATAATTGTAAATTTCTCTAAGTTAATATAAAATTCATTTTTAGTTAAACCATATTTTTGCTTGTCTTTGACAAAGCCTCAAATATTGCGAGACTTTGCTATTAACTTTTCCAGCACAGCGGATCGATTAAGTATATGTAATTTTAAGAGACGAAGCTGCTGTGAACAAGTGCTGTCCCTAACTACATTTACTGAAGCTGCCATAACATTTATAGACCTAACAGCTACCTATGACACTTTGTAGATAAAGAACTTTATTTATAAGTTGACGAAAATCATACCCTGCCTCAAAACTTGCCAGTAAATAAACAATTTACTACCTAACAGACTGTTTTAGGTACATATGAATGATTCACGAAGTAACGGTAGAAAACTAAACGACTTACATCAAGGCTCAGTGCTAGCTCCATTATTATTTAACCTTTATATACATACTATACTATATTTGACTAACAGTCAGCTCGTTACGACATTTAGAGAGCTTTGAGATGTGGGTATTTCGTCGTATGCTAAAAATTCCATGGACCGACCGCGTTAGAAATGAAGAAGTTTTAAGGCGTATGAATAGGGAACGTGAACTCACAGAAATGGTCAAGAAGCGTAAAACGTCTTATCTTGGACACAAATTTAGACACGACAGGTATAACTTCCTTCAGCTTATTATAGAAGGGAAAATAGAAGGCAGACGCGACCCGGGTAGACGACAAATGACCTGGCTGCGCAACATCAAAGATTGGACAGGATTGGACTTTCAAAGTTTAAAAAGGAAAGCCCAAAATAGGGAAAACTTTGCAGAGGTCATCGCCAACCTTCGCTAAGAAGACGGCACCTAAAGAAGAAGATACATACTATAAACTTTATAGACATACTTAAAACAAAATTAAGAAAATTCGCTTATATAGATGACCTAGCCATTGGCTTCCAAGATAAAAGTAAAGAAGCAGGAGAACGAGCTTTAAACAAAAATTACTACACTAAGTACTGTTGTGGATTTATTAAAAGGTTCAATATTTATAACACTTACGGATTTAATTTATTTCTTTATTTATATTAACTTATCTGACAAATTTATATATATCCGTACGTTACAAATTCGCGAGCGCGAGTTCAGAATTAACTGTTCCTTCCAAATCAAATGTCCTTTATATATGCCATTGCCTTTACGCTAGAATCATCGAACAGCCTTCTCGATTTGCGGCGAAATTATAACGGTAAGGCAAACGGGTATTTTTTACATCGGCTCGACCGTTTCTGGAAGGTCCATTCAGGTAAATTTCTGCCGGCTAATAGAATACTCTCGTAAAATCTAAAAACAGAACACATTAGTCATAATATTTACGGTTATTTTAGGCCAGGATAATTATCGTAACATTGCCCCCCTCTTAAAAGATGGTTCCTCCTGGAACCTTGTCGGGACTGAAACCGGAACTGTATGCTGGTATCGGCAACTGGACCCTCTTTTACAACTTCCAGTTGTATAAAAATGACAAGGGACGGTTTTCTCTCCGCACCAGTAACTATGCGGATTGCAACAGACTAACACCTGGACTTCGGTGTCTTTAAAGATCTCCTCCACCATATTTCGGATAACCCTCCAATCTAATTGGCGGCACTCCAACTTTGGCATGGCTAACTTTTGCACGTCGGACTCTAGTACGTGCTCTCTCAATTGAAGTAAGGCTTCCCACACATCTCGGTAGGTAGGTTGGTCACGGGCAGTGTCTTTTGTTACCAGGTAAAAAAGGTAACGTGATGCATCTTGGAGTTTCAAGGTTTTACCGGGAGCTGGCACCTGGCATTGAAGTTCTGCAACTCGACCAAACTTCCTTCGAAAGACGGATGCCAACCCTGGTGCGTCTTTGATACTGGCCGGGATGGTAAGGGCCAGCGAGTAGTCATCGGGGAGCGCGAGTAGATCTTGCTTTTCTTCAGTGGTAACACCATGTCTTGCTTTACCGGTACCTCCATAGGCACCCATGAATTCCTCAAACGTGAGGTTAAACACATCTTGGACTTGGTTTACTTCCACTTCTTCATCTACGTCGTGGTCACCTTCGAAAGATGCCAACCGGTTATGGTGTACTATCATCGGCTTTCCCCTCGGAATCTTGCTTATTCGGTAGATGACATCGTTGATCTTCTCCATGATGAGGTATGGACCTTCCCAAAACTGCTGCAGTTTGGGAGAACAACCTATTCGCTTCTTGGGATTATACAGCCATACTTTGTCGTTCTTCTTAAAGCAACCCTTTTCGGCTTGTGTATCGTACCGTTTCTTCATTCGGTCGCTAGCGATCTGAAGGTGGGAACGGACCAACTCATGTACATCGTCCATTCTTCTTCGTAATTCGATCACATAATCTTCACCTGCTACATCTTCTCCAGGTCGACACCCAAATTCTAGATCACAAGGTAGTCGCATTTCGCGTCCGAATAGGACTTTGGCTGGTGTCTGGCCTGTTGATTCGTTAACAGCAGATCTGTAGGCCATTGTGAAGAACGGAAGGTATTGGTCCCAGTCTCGCTGATGATCGGACACCATCTTTGTCAAATACTTGCCAACTGTCCTATTCATTCGTTCTACCATACCATCCGATTGCGGATGATACGCGGTAGTTCTTGTTTTCTTCATGCCTAGTCTATCACATATTCCTTGGAATAGATCACTTTCGAAGTTCCTGCCTTGATCACTATGGATCTCCAAAGGCACTCCAAATCGGCTGATATATTCTTGGATCAACTTATCTGCAACGGTGGCGGCCTTCTGGTCTGGAAGTGCGTAAATCTCGACCCACTTAGTGAAGTAATCCATTACTACCAACATGTACTTGCCCCCATTTTCACTTTCTGGAAATGGCCCTGCAATGTCCAAAGCTATTCTTTCAAACGGGCTTCCAACATTATATTGTCTCATAGGAGCTCTCCTTTTCCGGTGAGGCCCGTTACTCGTAGCACAAATAGTACATTTCTTACACCAGTCTTTTACGTCGTCGGAACTGTTCATCCAATAAAACCGTTCCCGAATTCGCTGAAGGGTTTTCCTTACACCAAAATGCCCTCCCGATGGACTGTCGTGTAACTGACGAAGTACTTCGGCTATTCTGCTCTTTGGGATCACCAACTGTCTTCTTTTCTCTGCACCGTCATCATTTTCCAGGACTCGTTTAAGCAAGCCATCTTCGATGATAAATGAGTCCCACTGGGCCCAATACGTCTTAACTACTGAGCATAGGTTTGATATTTCCTGCCAAGGTGGTCGACGGTTTTCCTCTTTCCATTTTCGGATTTTCTGTATAACTGGATCTCTCTCTTGTTCTTCCCTTATCTTAGTAGGCGTCCAGTCGTCGTTGACAATCGTCGTTCTTAGCACTGCTGCTTCCTTGGATTCCGTTTTGTTGCAGTGGGGACACTCTGCTGGGCATGGCCGTCTGGAAAGAGAATCAGCGTTTCTGTGGCTAACTCCGGCTCGGTGCTCAATCTTAAAATCGTATTCTTGGAGTCGTTCGATCCACCTGGCTATCTGACCCTCTGGATTCTTAAACTGCATCAACCACTTAAGGGCGGCATGGTCGGTTCGGATTAAAAACTTCCTTCCATAGAGGTATTGATAGAAGTGCTCTACTGATTTCACTACTGCCAGAAGTTCTCTTCTCGTGACGCAATAATTCCGCTCAGGTTTTGAAAGGACTTTACTAAAATATCCGAGGACTCGTTCCTGTCCTCCTTGAATCTGAGACAGCACTCCTCCAATTCCCACATTACTTGCATCTGTATCTAAGATGAACTCTCCTTCTGGCAGTGGATACCCTAAAATTGGTGCTGTTATTAAATGCTTTTTCAACGTTTCAAAGGCATTTTGGCAGTCTATATCCCAGCGGTATTCTCTTGCTTCCTCTGTAAGTCGCGTTAATGGCTTAGCGATATCTGCAAACTTCTTAATAAACCTCCGGTAGTAAGTACATAGTCCAAGAAAACTTCTCACTTGATGTTTGTCAGTTGGTTTTGGCCATTCCTTAATGGAATCGATTTTTCCCTTATCCACGGCCACTCCTTCTTTACTGACTATATGACCCAGATAATTGACTTTACCTTGAAATAGCTGGCACTTCTTGGGGTTTAGCATCAATTGGGCAGCTTTAAGTCGATTAAAAACGTTTTCTAAATTCCTCAAATGATCTTCGAATGTCTCCCCCAAGACGATTATGTCATCTAAATAAACCAGGCATGTTTTCCAAGATAACCCTCTCAACACATTTTCCATAAGCCTCTCAAATGTCGCAGGAGCATTACAAAGTCCAAATGGCATAACGTTGAATTGCCACAATCCAGATCCTGTGGTGAAGGCTGTCTTTTCTTTATCGACTGGGTCCATTTCTACCTGCCAGTATCCAGACTTCAAATCTAAAGTAGAAAACAATTTACTTCCAGCCAATGTGTCCAATGTGTCATCGATCCGAGGCAGAGGATAACTATCTTTCTTGGTAACGTTGTTCAGCAAACGGTAATCCACACAGAACCTCGTCGTTCCGTCTTTCTTCTTAACCAGGACCACCGGAGAGACCCATGGGCTCGTAGAAGGTTCTATCACCCCGTCTTTCTTCATTTCCTGAACAATCGTTTCAGCTTCCTCTCTTTTCGCCTGTGGTAATCGTCGAGCTGTTTGACGAATTGGCTTAACATTACCAGTATCAATTTTATGCTTAACAACGGTAGTTCTTCCCGTCTTCCCTCCTTTCGGTACGAAAATATCACGATACTGCCGAAGAAATTCCCTTAATTTCCTTTTCTCCATCTGATTTAGAGACTGTCCTGCAACTGCAACCATTTGGTCGAATTTGTCGTTGGAATTATCAGATGTTGTCGCCTGACGGATTATGGATGTCACAGGTACACAAGTTCCTACTTTTGTCTCTTTCTTTATGGTCACTGGGTAGTCGTTGACATTGATAAGTCTCACAGGAATTTCTTTAGCCGAAGTCACCAATTCCTTTCCAATTATGATTCCACGGCCAACCTCATCGTCGTGGTTCCAAGGCTCCATCATAACAGGTCTCCCTTCGTCTACAATTCCCTGTAGTCGCGCTACTATGATCGTTTCGCTTCTCGCAGGCACGACTGTATCTTCTGTAATGGCTGCTTGCACAGTGTTGTCATTATGTGGATGGAGAAATACCTCCTCGTTGCCAACTTTGATTACCTTATTCTTAAAATCCAATTGGAATCCATGCATATTCATTACGTCCATTCCTAATATAACATCCTCTTCGATGTCAGCAACTATAACAGTATGGACGAACTTTTCTGCTCCAATTCCCAATTGTACCTGGATTTCTCCATGAATGTTAGCATTTTCACCTGTAGCGGTCCGAAGTCGCAACCTCGTTGGTAACAGTTTCTTTCGGCTGTTTATAACTGTCGGGCGTATAATGGTTCTGGTCGCTCCGGTATCCACCAACAACGTATGCTTTTTACCATTTATGTCTCCATCGACATATACACTATCTTCACGACATTTCAAAGAAGCTATTAGTATGAGAGGGTCTTTGGAAAAGTTCTGGGTCGAAGCTGCCCCCCTAAGGCTGACCCGTTCTAGTTTTCCTGATGGTGAGTTTCTTGATTTGCGTCGTACCTAGGGTGCTTACAGGAGCTTCGTACGTGTCCTATTTCGCCACAATTCCAGCATCTGATGGTCTTCGTTTTCTTGTATGTCATGCTTTTCATCATATTAACGAGCTGGTCAAGTTTATCTTCATCTCCTTCCTCTTTTACAGTCCTAACTTTACTGTACCCGCCAGAGGCCTGCGTAGCTGACTCGTATTCGAGGGCGGCGGATAGGACATCAACCAGCGTCTTGTGACGAGCTAATCGCAGTGTTCTCTGCATTTCATGATCACGAAGACCATCAATAAACGTTTGAACGGCCAATTTTTCCATCATGTCTTCGGGAGCTGTTGGATAAGCATATCGTACTAATCTGGCAATATCTACCTCATATTCTTGAAGAGCCTCATCTTTCTTCTGTCTACGATTTTTAAGCTGTGACTGATATACATGCTCCAAATGTTCGTGGCCATATCGCATATTTAACCTCTTCTTCAGTTGTTCGAAATCATCGGTCTCCTCTACGGCTATGGTCTGAAGCACATCTAAGGCATCTCCTCGAAGAGCGATAGTCAGGTTTACAGCCTTTTCTTTTTCAGACCATCCATTTGCTCTTGCGGCTGATTCGAACTGTTTCATGTAGTTGTTCCATGATGATTTTCCGTCGAAAGTTGGGACTTTAACATGAATAGAACCTCCACTTCCTTCAAATTTCGGCCGTGTCTCCAACTTAAATTTCGTCTCGTCTTCTTTTATCTCCACTGTAATCGGATTGTTACCTCTCTCTGCTGTCCCTGTTTCTTCCATCTTCCTTTCCATCTCTTTAATCTTTTCTTCGAAGGCCAACATATCGGCAGCAACTTGATTTTTTAACGAAGATATTCTATCGTCGAGGGCAGACATCTCAGAAGTGACTTTAGAGATTTCCGAAGAGATGTTAGCAGAGACTTTGCTTTCCAGCGAAGAAATCTCGTTAGAAACTTTGTCTTCCAACGAAGCGATATCGCCGGAAACTTTGGCTACATCACCAGAAACTTGGGCTACATCAGAAGAAACTTTCGAAATCGACGAGAGGACAGCATCTTCAAATATATAGGTCTCTGGATCTAGTCCCTCTTCTAGCAAAGCGTTCTTTAGTCGTTGGACTAACTCAGCCTTTTTTCCGGTAGAAGCTAATTCTCTGTCTTCAAGATGTCTTCTTAAATTAGTCACTGTCAGCTCATAAATCGTAGCCATTTTCACAATTTATTTTATATTCACTTGTAATTTATTTTCGCAATTTATCTTAAGTATTCCACTGTTCTGACACCATTTGTTGTGGATTTATTAAAAGGTTCAATATTTATAACACTTACGGATTTAATTTATTTCTTTATTTATATTAACTTATCTGACAAATTTATATATATCCGTACGTTACAAATTCGCGAGCGCGAGTTCAGAATTAACTGTTCCTTCCAAATCAAATGTCCTTTATATATGCCATTGCCTTTACGCTAGAATCATCGAACAGCCTTCTCGATTTGCGGCGAAATTATAACGGTAAGGCAAACGGGTATTTTTTACATCGGCTCGACCGTTTCTGGAAGGTCCATTCAGGTAAATTTCTGCCGGCTAATAGAATACTCTCGTAAAATCTAAAAACAGAACACATTAGTCATAATATTTACGGTTATTTTAGGCCAGGATAATTATCGTAACAGTACCTATCTTAAAAGCTGACGCTTACGCCCTCACACAAGCAAAACTGAAACCTGTCTCTTTGACCTGTCGAGTCAACTTGCAGGAGATTCTCTTAATGTAACTCTAAATGGGATAGCTATCAAACATAACATCAAGCCCAAATATCTAGGGGACACACTTAATAAAACACTAACATTTAAAAGACATCTTATAAACGCAGTCGGTAACCTAAGAACAAGAATAAATATAATATCAAAACTGGCTGAAATAACTTAAGCTGCTTCTTCAGATATACTTCGGACCTCTTTGATAGCTTTAGTTTTTCAGTGGCAGAATATTGTGCACCAGTATAGCTAAATAGTGCATGTACTAACAAAATTAATGTCCAACTTAACAAAACCCAGAGAATAATCACTGGAACTATAAAATCAACCACAGTAAGATGGTTCCCTATTTTGAGTAATATTTCTCTACCAGATCTATGCCGTACAGCAGTATTAGCAAAGGAGTACCAGAAAATTGTAAATAATGTACAATTACCAATCTATTAAGATATACCACACATCACAAAAGAGTACCAGCGACTGAGATCTAGAAATCATCCAATTAGAACATTAGAACATGATATACATTGGAAATGGTCAACAAGATGGATGCCAACAATAGAATCAGACTATATCCAGATATGAGCTTAACTCGAGGCTTTTCCGGATCAAATCTGCCCCAGGCCAAATGGGAGAGGCTAAATCGCAAACTTACGGGACATGATAATTACGCCGACTCGCTGTTCAAATGGGGCCGTACGGAGGGTTCACAGTGCGATCGCGGATCATCTAGACAGACCATAAACATTTTAGGGCCTACCTCTATAGGATCGGAAAGGCTGATACATATGAATGCCTATACTGTGGATACTCGGACACTGTGACACATACGATGTTAGATTGCAGCAGATGGATAGTGGAAAGGAACAGAATGGAGAGAGAGACAGGTGTGAATTTTGTTACAGTGAGAGAAATGATTGAGAGAATGATTGAAAATAAATTAGTTTGGACTAACATACACAGCTATATCCGTGCAGTGATCAAGAAAAAGGAAGAGGAAGAAAGACTGCTGGACCAACGCTAAAGGTAAGAGTGAATGATTCTGAAAGGTGAAGCTAGAAAAATGGGTCACACTGTATGAGTTAGAATGCTTGAGTCAGACTGTGGGGAAGGAGGAGATGCCCATCTGGGAATAATGCCGAACTAGGAGCGATGAGTGCCTTCTTTGCGCTACCTGGAACGAGACAGGGAGCCTCCTTGCTGATGAATAGAGTGTGGATGTGTATGAATGGAGAATGAATGAATAAAAATAGTGATTCGGAAGTGATGCCGGCCTTACAGCGGCCATTCCGCTTCCGGATCGCTGGATGACAGAGGAGGGTCTGGTTTAGCAGGTAGGCGTTCGGCGTAGACTCGGCGACGAGAGGGCATTTTAAAGTACCTCGGGAACTATCGCCGGGAGTACGAAGAACGAATCCTGCACTAAAGTTAGTCAGGCGGCGTCCTGGACTGAGATGTCTTTTGAAGATTCCAGACCCCCCCTCTATAAAGACGAAAAAAAAAAGACAGACCATAAACTATGATGTTTCAGACTGCCCAAATCATGCCTACCGTGAAAAGCTCCAGGACTTTGTGGAATGTTCTCCAGAAGCAATTAAATGGCTGTGTAAATTAGACAATAATATTTAGTTTTATTCTATTTTATTATTTGTATATGTGTATTTATCGTACTGTTAAAATCCATACGCTAAATAAAATAAAAGTAAAATATTTTACCCCTTATCCAAAATAGTCGAAAATTCGTGAAATATATAAATAAATATTACACTAAACTTTCTTTATTTCACCCAAAAATTGTACGTTAATTACTCACAAAAAAAGTTATCTCAAATTTTCTCTGTTCAATATAGAATAAGTGGCTCCATATACAATATAACTCATGGCTAATAATGCATTCTTATCGATCGATACGAAAAAGAGCAATAGTTTAATTTTAATACAGATGCAAAAAATAAAGGTCCAGGTTCTGAAATTTGACCCCTAAAAATCATACGAACAAGCTAAATTTTCCCAAAAATATCAATGTTTGGGACCCCAAAAAGAAGCGAAAAAGTTTATCACATTTACCCACGAGCTTTGAACAAAAATAATAATTAGCACTTTTTATGTAAAATAAACTGTTCGCTCAAAAACAACGCTTGAAGTAACCGGCGATTTTGAATACCAGTTGGGCGCACAAAATTATTGTTAAATAAAATTTGTATCAACTCGATGGTAAAAATTTGATATCTTTTAACCAGAATATCTTATTGACAAAAGTCGAAATGCATTTTAAAGCTAAAGAGTGCAGCTTTCGTATCCAATTTTTATATTTAGCTGCAATTTAATGTCAGTTTCTATAAATCTGTTTAATAAATATACGTTGCGCGACTTTTGCCATTTTTTACGATTCTCATGAGATCAATAAAATCTATCACTTTTAATTATCGGTCGTAGTGAAATTTTTATTTTTACAGACCAGTCTTCAAAACCTATAACATAAAATTTTAAAAAAGAGATAAAAAAAACTAAATTAGACTTACTCACAATCAGTTTAATTTTACTACCCAAAACGACCGGTTTCGCTTTCTAAAATTTGCAAAGCATCATCAGGTCAGTGGTACAAAGTAAATTAAATGCTGAAATTATAAAAAGCCCATATTAGGGTGCTGTCTTATAAAGATGTTGATCAAAAAAGTTATAGTAATTATGCCAATATTACATGTATGTGTTTATTAATATGCATAAAATTGCTTTAGCAGACAAAGTAACACCCCACAAATTGGTAAAAAGATAATCTGTTGAATTGTAATAAATTAGAAATAAACAAAATACTACTTACACTCCGGTATAAGAGTTTTTATATAATGATTGGTGATACATAGTTCAAACTATCCCATATTGCTGATAATGGGTGATCTTTGGTCAATGTTGTAACTGTCTGACAATTAAGGAGGAAGTTTCTTGAGGGGAGGGATGTTAACACATGATATAGGAGTAAGGTATATGTTATTGTTTGTTGAATGAAAAAGTGATGTTTTATATTATTTAAATTATTAAAGGTATTTATATTTATTAAAGAGATATATTTTTGAACTGTGTGTTAAATTATTGAAATTTTTATACAGAAAGAGGACAGTTATATGACAATGAATGAAAGTAGTTGTACTATTTTGTGGGTGTGCAATTTCTTTTGACTTGTAATTATCAACTTTTGGATAAAAGCATTTAATTTCTGTTAGGTAAAGAATTGTGATGTCAAAAATGTTAAAATTATAAAACTAAAACACAATTAGGGACAAACAGAACACAATTAAAAGGACAAAACAGACACAAAACTTTAAACAAGGGGGCTTATTGGCACTTCATTGCTTGGTAGGAGAGAAATTGAGTTGTTTTTTGTTGTCTACTGGTATTTTAAGAGGTAAATTTGACAAGCGAATGTAGGTTACCTGATGATGCTTTGCAAATTTTAGAAAGCGAAACCGGTCGTTTTGGGTAGTAAAATTAACTGATTGTGAGTAAGTCTAATTTATTTCTTTTACCTCTTTTGTAAAATGGACTCACACAAGCAACACATTCATGATCATGATAAAATTTTAACTTTGAGTTATGGCAACAAATATGGGCCATTTGAAATATAACTGGCGATTTAAAAACGCAGAATTTAAACTTTTACATTACAAACGACCGCACGTCCAGCGAAATAGCTTTAAGAAGACCATTTTGGATCTAGTTTGTAGCAGAAGTTAGGTAATTATGAAAAACGTACTAGTGTGAATAAAAAAGAGCAGTTTTAAACATTTTAGATCTTTGGAATGCAAAAATTTAAATTCAGCGTTTTTAAGCCCATTTCAAATACCTCACATTTGTTGCCAAAACCTAAAACTAAAATTTCATGGTATAGCTATTAAAGATTAGGTTCTATTAATTGAAACTTCATAGTGGTCGGTCACTGAAAGGAAGAAATTGTATACGTCTTATGAGAATCATAAAAATGGCTAAAATTGCGCCACGTTTATTTATTTAACACCTTTATTAAAACTAAATTTATTAGCGGCATAATACAAAAAGTGCATACGAAAGCTGCACTCTATACCTTTAAAGCTCATTTTGACTTTTGTAGATGCGTCTGTTGATACAAAAGATATTGAACTTTTACCGTCGAGCTGATACAAATTTTATTAAACATTGATTTCGCGCGCGTAACTGACATTCAAATTCGCTGATCGCTTAAAGCGTTGTTTTGGAGAGAAAGGTTCATTCTATACAAAAAGTGCTAATAAACATTTTTGTTTAAAATTACCTCAGCTACCTCATCTTGGTAAATCGATTTTTTTGCGATTTTACCCTCTACGAGCTGGGTTTTAGGGGAAAGTCCGGGAGTAAAAGTAGTAAACTTTTTTGCATCTTTTTGTGGTCTCAAAATTCATATTCTTGGCAAAATTCAGCTTTTTTATATGATTTTTAGAGGTCGAGTGGCATTTTCATCTTTGACGACTGGAGTTACGAGCAAGTAGATATATTGTAGCGTTTTTAAATAAAACGAGCGGTTCGAATTTATATAAATATATTTATTTATAAGTTTCTTCTTCTTCTTCTTTGTCAACCATTTTCCATCCACTCCTGAATGTAGGTCTCTCCCAATTGCTTCCATTTTTCTCTATCTTGCGCCAATCTAATCCACTGTTTGCCTGCCACTGTTCTTATGTCATCTACCCATCTTTTTTGAGGTCTTCCCATGCTTCTTGTTGTCGTCCTTGGTCTCCATTCTAGAATTCTCCGTGTCCACATGTTGTCATTATATCGGGCTACGTGACCTGCCCAGTGCTATTTCATTTTTGAAATTTCTTCCACAATATCCATAATCTTCGTTCTACGTCTTATCTCGGTGTTTCTAATCTTGTCTCTTAAAGTTTATTCGTTTACCAAATTCCCATCAGTAAACACGAGCACGTGTTGATATTCGGCGTCTCATTCGTCAAGAGGCTATTAAATATAATTTATTACCTTAAGCGAGACAGATTCTCATGTTACAGATCCCAACTTGCCATCATTTTAAATTCAAATTGTATCGTGTTGATTTTTAAGTTAATATATTGTGTTATATTTATGTTATAGTTATTGTTAAGTTATTTACTGGTCGTGTTATTTTTTAGAGTTTAGTTTAATTGTGATATAATGATTAAATTTCAAGAAATTCTTACACTAACAGTTTCAAAAGTAAATATTTTTAAAAATCATATGATACATAGGTCGTACATCAGTACGACCCTGTTTGGCTAACACGTGGTTCTATTGACGATTGGGAATTTGTAGAATGAATAGGGTTTAGTGATATTCCAAGCATGATTCGTTCCATTGCTCTTTGCGTTGTTTCTATTTTTTTAGCAGATATTTTGGCAAGGGCTACTGTCTCCAATCCGTAAGTACAAACTGGTAGTATGCATGTGTTATACACCTTTTTCTTTCAGTTTACAGGAATGAAGGTGTTTTTCAAGATATATGCTAATTTGCCGAAAGCGCCCCATGCAAGTTGTGTTCTTCTTTTAATTTCAGCATCTTGATTTGGTTTTCCTAGTTTGATAACATGACCTAGATATACATAATGTTCAACATTTTCTATGATATGATTTTGTATTGTTATATTTGTCTGGTCTCGGCTCAGTATTTTTGTTTTGCTGTAGTTCATTTTTAAGACTACCGCTCCTGAAACTGCATTTAATTGTTGTAACATATCATTTAGTTCTTGGATATTATCGGCTATTAAAACTATGTCATCTGCGAATCGCAAGTGGTTTAAGTATGATCCGTCGACGTTGATACCCTTATTGTTCCATTCTAGTTTCTTAAAAATGTCTTCTAGAGCAAGGGTAAATAGTTTGAGAGAGATGGTGTCTCCTTGTCTTACTCCCCGTTGTAGTCTTATGGGATTAGTTTTTGTGCTTTCGTCCAGCTTTATCTGCATGGTGGCATTTTCATATATGTTTTTAATTATGTTAGGATCTATACATGCATTTTCCAGAGATTCAAGCACTGCCCATAATTCGATGGAATCGAATGCTTTATGGAAATCGACGAACGCCATATGAATTGGAACATTATACTCGGTGCATTTTTCTATCAGTGTTCTTACGGTGTGCAAGTGGTCTATGGTACTAAAATGTTTTCTGAATCCAGCCTGCTCGATAGGTTGATAGAAATCGAGCTTATGTGGTAGGCGGTTGGTTATGATTTTAGTTAGTAATTTATACAGATGTGAGAGCAAGGATATTGGTCGGTAATTCTCGATGTTTGCTTTGTCTCCTTTCTTGAATAGTAAAATGATTTCGGAGTTGTACCATTCTTGAGGAATCTTTCCTTTATCAATTACTTTATTAAATAAAATATTTAATACTTGTTCTATTTTTCTTCCACCGATTTTCAACATTTCGACTGTAATTTTATCCTCTCCCGGACATGTATTCGTTTTTAGTTGATTTAGGGCCATTCTTATTTCATAGTCGGTTATGTCCGGTATTTCTTCTGAGCCGGTGTTAATTATTGTTTGTTCAGTACGTCGTTGTTGTGGTTGTGTATTTGCAGAGTATAATTTAGTGTAGAATTTTTCAATGGCCTCGCTTATTTCCTTTCTGTCTCGGACGGTGACGTTTTTCTTATTTTTTATTTCTATGATTTTTCTTGTGCCGTTTGAGTTTTTTGCTTTGAGTACTTTCATATTGCAGTTATCTTGTATAATATTTTTTTATTAGATTGTTAGTATAGTTTCTATAATCGTTCCTAATTTCTTTCTTCACGTTTTTGTTTAAACTTTTGAAGCTGTCCGAAGTTTGATCTGTTCTGTTTCGTCTTTATTTTAGTAATTTAATTATTGTATTAGGTTGAAGTATAGATATTTTGGCTGTTTTCGTGTTTGAGCATATTTTCTTAACCGATGTTGTTACAGTTACTTTTATTTTATTGGCTAGTCCGTTTTAAGTTTACAGTAAGTACATAAGTTTACAGCACAAAAATATCTTAGCAACTGACTTAACTCATAGAAGGTATGTTTAAATATAAAAGTAATTATGTACTAGAACATTCTGGAGTATCCCACCTCTAATTCACGTATTTGACGGGTCGCTGGAAATTTCTAGTCGCTTTCGAGATGCAACCGTTACACGGGCTACGCCGAATGTATGTTGTTAACAATACATTTTAATTTTACAAAATTTAAGACTCACTCAAATTGTTGTAATTTCAACAATTATAGTTTGGATTATTCTTTATGACTTAATTAGTATAATTTATATTTAGTTACATTAGCAATAGTTTGATGTTTTTTGGAATATTACATTTTACTAACTTAGACATACATGTAGTTTTCATTATCCTTATAATACCTAAGTTCATGGGCTAAAATTTATAATGGGTTACGATAGTCAAACCTGAAAGTTAAAAGGCGAATAGAATTATCATGTTTGGCTTTGGGTAGACTATGTTGTATGGTATATACAATTAAAGTATATAGAAGAAGAAAGGTTTCTGCATAACAGGTGTGCTCCCACTATTGATTAATCGTGCAGAAACTTTAACCCTTAAGAAGTTCTCAGACACGATTAACCAATGATAAAGAGAGGGTTACAATAAACTGAATTTACCTGATTGGGAGTACTGGAAACCACTAAGGGAGGCCTTTGTTCAGCGATATACTTTGTGTGATAATACTTACATATATTGAGATTGATTTTTATGATCTACTGTTCGTCTATGTTATTTCTTTCGTCTCAGCATACTTTAAGTCTCAGTATGGTTTTTATATTTTTTAGGTAGGTATTTTTTAATATTGAATCGTAAAAATACAATTTCACTTGAAAAATATATAAATATTTTATGTACTTTAAGAGGGTAATATTTTCAGAATGTAAAAGTATATTTTAATAAAATAAAGTCAAATCTTCTTTTTGTTGTCGTAGATATGTAAAACACGTTTCTCAGTACATTAGCCGGGGATATATTGATGATAATGTTCTCTCCAACGCACCATTTCAATAATGTGGAGCATTCTCTATCAAAGTGTATGTTCTATTAGTAAATTTAATGCTTTGCTTTCAGACATCAAACTCTAGAAACCTTTGTCTGCAATGTCACTTTAGATAAAGGCTCGTACAATACGTACAATATGACTATGTAGTACATAGTTTTGTTGCTGAGTTCAGATCCGGTTTTATTTGATTTAACATGTATGTTTACAGTAATGGAATCCGCTTTACGGAAATAATATTTAATACAATTTGGATTTTTAATATAATTTTTAATAGTTGGTAGAAGTTAAGGCTTATCTAATCAAATAATAAAAACTATCCTAACTATAAAAGATATTTTATTTTATAGTTATCTGAAATCGTTACAAGCTCCTACAAAATAGAAGTAAATAGTCGTGAGACGTACGGTAGATGTGAAACATCTTCTTTTTTTGTAAATAACATATGCATGAAGAAAAAAAAGTATTTAAAAAAGGTAAAACAGATATTTTAATTAGTATAGATAGGGCTTAGAATGTTAATTGGGGTTAAAAACTTTTTAGTTTGTACAACATGCGATTTGGAGTTATTGCTGAACATTTCTTTAATATAAGTTTGACTGTTACCTTTTCTTCACAGTTTTCACATCTTGGTTCTTGTTTGTCGGAAATCACATGGATATTAGTTAATCGTGTATGATCCAGTCGTAGTCACATTAATATTACCTGGTCTCTTTGGTTTGTTGGTAATGTTGGCCAGAGTTTTATCGATTTTTAATATCGCGAAGCTTGGCTGATGGCACTTTCCACTTGTCTTCCCATATATATCACATTTTACATTTGACCGCCGCTTTCATGTCCGCACAATCACTAGTTGCAGCTTCTGTTGCAGCGTTGTTTGCCTCTTCATTTCCTTGAATTCCAGAAGAATATAATATTTTTCCCATTCAGCTGAGCGGACGAACTTCTTGTTTTATATTGATGACCAAAGGATTGACTATACGGAACTTCAGAGAGTCTAAGTATAATATATATATATATATATATATATATATATATATATATATATATATATATATATATATATATATATATATATATATATATATTTAGGGATTCTACAGTATTCACTGCCTTCCCTCGCTCAACCGTTTCCATCTCTTTCTGTTGTTTCATTCTCCATCGTTTAGTCCTCACTTACTCATGGCGTCGTCTACTTCGTTCCTCCAGGATTTTCGGGGTCGTCCTCTTTTCCTCCTTCCTATGGGGCTCCATTCGGTTATTCTCTTTATCCATCTGCTGTCGCTAGCTCTTCTTACATATCCATACCACTTTAGTCTTTTTTGTTCTATATATGTTAGTATGTCTGTTTCTATTGATGTTCTTTGCTTTATTTCGTCATTACTTCTCCTATCCATTCTTGTTACTCTGCAGCATCTTCGCAGGCATTCCATCTCTGTTGCTATTATCTTACTGCTGTTTTTCTTGTTTATGATCCAATTTTCGGCCCCATATGTCATAATACTTCGCACTAATGTTTTATAAATCTGCGTTTTTGTCTTCATATTTAGGTGTCTATCCCACCATACTGAGTTAAGTTGTCGGATTGCTGTTCTTGTTTGTCCTAATCTTTGTGTAATTTCTTCCTCTGTTGTTGCCTTTTTCGTGATTATAAACCCCAGGTATTTGAATTTATCCTTTCCTTTGATTGTTACGTTGTCATCAATCTGTAGATCTTCTATGTCTTCTTCACTTGTAGATAGGTACTCTGTTTTCGCGAGGTTAATATCTAGGCCAGCCTTGGTATATTCTTCTTGTAGTTTCTTCATCATGTAGCTGAGGTCGTCTTGGTCTTGGGCAATCACTACTTGATCGCTAAGTATAATATAATTGGTATTATTGGATGCTTTGACATCAAAGGTGGCCTGGTATAGAGCATATATGTAGTTCAGCAGAGTAAACGGAGCACACTAAAGGGAGTTTGTATTTATTTGTCGATGTTGGGGTTATAACTGCAGCGCTAGTATCTTCATTTTATTTAGATGATAGATCTAAATATATATGTGTATAATCCTTGTAGTTGTGGCGGATTTGATTAACTGTGGCCTTTTTGACATGTTTGTCGGAAGAAATGGGGCTGCCTGAGCACTAAGAGTTCTTTATTTGCCATGAAGGAATTGACGGCGACTGGGAGGGAAATCATTCTGTATACGTGTAGTTTAATTATTTAAGTTACTAAGCTCAGCTCTACGCAAGGACTACTTCTAGTCCTTGCGTAGAGAGTTTGGCCGTTCTTGGCTTATTTATGAAGAGATTTGGGAACTGTTCTGTAAAACAATTTTGAATAGTAGGATTTTTTGAGTTAGATCTGATTTTTGTGGCTGAATTAAATAAAGTCTTCTGTCTTCTAGGGACAGTTCAACCAACTTCACAATAAATACTTTTGATTGGTGTTGTGCAAAAAGCTCCAGATGTTATACATAAAGAGAGAGATTGTTAAGACTGTTTAAGACTGTTAAGTTTTTTTTAGCAGTGTCTTTGTGGCTTCAGAAAACAAAGTAAATCCATAATCTAATTAGTTTTTAGAAGATTTAATCGCTTATGATAAGATAAGATTAAATTTGTTGTATGATGTTTACAAGTTAGAGTTTCTTCGAATGTCATGTCCAAGAACTTTATTGACGTTACACGTTTTAAGTTTTCATCACATAGTCTTAGGTTGGGGGTGTTTGTGACATTCAAACAGGATGAAATGAGTTTTTTAAATAAAAAATCAGAAAGCTGTTTTTTTACCAGCGTTCCAAGTGTTGTATACAGTTCTAAGTGAGACAAAATATATTTTGTATATTTTTGACTTTTTGTAAAACCTACAAGATCATTTTCGTAGACTCCTGGCTTTATTGACGATTTAAAGTTTTTGAGAATATCATTGATTGCCACTATGAAAAGGGTAGAACATAACCAAGCCTTAAGAAATGCTATTTTCTGGAAACATTATATATGATGTAGTGTTGTTTGTCCTATCTCTGAAAGTTCTATTTTGAAGGAAATTTTTAATACAGAAGAGACAGTAACCTTAGATATTACGAGTATGTAATTTTTAAAGTTATACTTCTGTACGCGCGCTCGACGTTGAAAATTTGCACGGGAGTGAATCGGTAGATATCGTGAACCGAGAGATAGAAGATATATTTTCTCTCTTTCTCTCTCGAGAATAAAAATGTTCCTTTTGTATATATATTTAATATTATATATATTATATATAATATAATATATATTAATATTATTATTTATGTGATATGTTTAGTATTATTTATTAAATGTTCATAATTATTTTATTATTAGATTTCAAAATAATAATTACAATAAATCACTGTTCGACCGAGAACTGTCAATTTTTAAA
This sequence comes from Diabrotica undecimpunctata, assembly GCF_040954645.1. NCBI lineage: Eukaryota > Metazoa > Arthropoda > Insecta > Coleoptera > Chrysomelidae > Diabrotica > Diabrotica undecimpunctata. The sequence continues at coordinate 126,761,128 of NC_092804.1, read as the reverse complement.
TACGTTAGTGTCATGTCTAATTGGCAAATTTTTTACGTGTTTGGTTCATACGCTGGTATACGTGAATTCGAATCCCATTATGAATTTCCTTTTTTATTTTTGAAATATTTAAAACCCTCACGTTAATCTTATTGAATATATGTAATATACGCAAAATTTCTAAATTTTAAAATAAAATGAAAATTTACAACACAATCCGAGTTGTTGGTTTTTTATTTTTATCTTCCACAAACATTTTTTGAAGTTATACTTCTATACGCGCGTTCGACGTTGGATATATATATATATATATATATATATATATATATATATATATATATATATATATATATATATATATATATATATATATATATATATATATATATATATGTATGTATATATATATATATATATCAGACGTTATGCGTTATATATATATATATATATATATATATATATATATAAGATATAGGTAAGAGAGAGACAGAAGATATATTTTCTCTCTCTTTCTCTCTCGAGAATAAAAATATTCCTTTTGTATATATATTTAATATTAATTAATATTACTATTTTTTTATTAATATTATTATCATGGTAAATTAAAAATATGCGTAAGTAAGTATATTGTCATTTGTAAATGCTTATGAATATTGCATTTTAATTTGTATTGTATTATTATATTCAATTATGTTGCAGTGTATTGTCTTGTATTTTTATATTAATAACAAAATAAACAATGAATTTTACTGCAGAGTATGTGTAAAAATTTTTTTTGCATTCAACTTCTTTTATACATATATGAAAATAAAAATATATATTTTCATTAAAATATTGATTCAATCCTTCATTTACTATACTTCTATTACAGGTCAAATGTTTATATACAGAAAACGATGTACCATATACCTATATACCTATTTTTTTCTCTTTCTGCTCTTTCTTACCTATAGCATTACATATGTAATAATTACTAGTTAAATGGGAATAAGCCACAATTAAAGGTTAAACTACGTTTATTGACGTTTTAATTTCCACTTCGGAAATCGTTCTCAAAATACAAACATTAGTAAATTAAACAAATTTTGTTTTTTCTATTTATTATTTTTTTTTTTCTATAATTTTGCTAACTGAGACCAATTGTGTCGCGAATTCCTCGGCAGAATGTAGTAGGATCTGGTTACCCTTATTGAAAGAGGAAGTTATTAAGAGGAAAATACCAGTATTGGTAAGTCAGTAACATATAGAGGATACATCATTTATGTTTTTTAAATAACAAACATATAAAATCAGAATCAGAACGTTCTTCGGCACTGTCTCTGTCAGCCTACTGACACCATTTCCTTCTTCTTCTTATGGTGCCCTATCCAATTAGTGGATATTGGCGACAATTCTGGCATACTTCTCTAGGTCTTGTGTGGATCTAAAGAGTGCATAGGCATCGAGGGATAGAAGAAAAACGATGCCCCGTTTTTCTTCTATCTTCCTTTCCATTATAAGCTTTTGGAACTAATACTTGAAATTTTGAAATATATGACTCAGATAGGCAGTTTTTCTTCTTTTTATTATTGGCAGCAATTCTCGTTCTCTATCCATTCGATTTAATACTTCGACATTTATTGTGTGATCTGTCCAGGGAATTTTAAGTATTCTTCTTAATACCCATATTTTAAAGGCGTCCAATCGGTTCATTACATTGGCCTTTATGGTCCAGGTTTCTACACCATATAGCAGTATGGAGTAAATGTAACATTTTACAAAGCGATATCGAAGCGTTAAATTAAGGCTGCTGTTGCTTACAAGGTTTTTATACAAGTAAATGCTGTTCTGGCTTGCTCAATCCTGCTACGTATCCTGTAGTTATCCAACTATCGAGATATCTGAACTTGGGGATCTTTTGGATGTTCTTTTGTTTACTCTTATATTTAATTGCATATTTCGTGTTCTGCTAACCACCATTACCTTCGTCTTGTCGTCTATATTAATCTTTAAGCCAAGTCGTTCTCCTTCACTGTTTATTCTATCTATTAGTCGTTGTAGCGCTTTTTGGCTATCATCTATTATTACTGTATCAGCAGCATAGCGAAGATTACTAATAGTCTGTCCGTTTGTTTTGATTCCATCTTCAGTGTCACTTAAGGCTCTATCGAAAATCATTTCAAAGTAAACATTAAAAAGGAGGGATGTCAGAACACAAACCTGTCGTAAACTATTTTCCATTGAGAAATATGATGTTGATTCCAGTCCTACTCTCACAGATGCCACTTGATTCATATAAAGGATCTTTACGATTATAAGGTCATTCTCATCTATCGAACGTTACTGGAGGAATCTTACTAATTCTGAATAATTAACACAATCAAACGCTTTCTAGTAATCTATAAAGCATAGGAAGACATATTTGTGGTGATCTCTGCATTTCTGAAGTAGGACAGTTAAGCTATAAAGTCCTTCTATTGTGCCAAATCCTTGTCTGAAACCGAACTGTGTGGGGTTAATGTCTCTTTCACATCTGTTGTATATTCTTGTGTGAATTATTTTTAAGAAGAGACAAAATTTCTACTGACTCCTAAATCAGGCGATTCGTTTGGAAAAGTATTGCTTTCTTCACCAGTAAAATATGGTTATAACTAAAACTAAAACCTCATACATCACTAAGTACTTGATTGTTGTGTCCCCACTTGTGAGGTTTTGCCGGATTATATTGTTTGAGGTAGTGTCAGCATTTCGTAGGGGTAATTTGTTTGTCAACAGCTAGATGTTCCTCCTTGGGAATCAGTAAAAGGCGTTTAATCTTGTCTAATAGAGGTCGTTTAAACAGTTTATCGTGGCCTAAATTACCAACATGAACTATTACCACTAAGATGAAAATGCTTCTTTATAATTTCCCATCTATTGCAGGTCATAGATTCAAATACTTTATTTCATCAACGTCTAGATGATAGTAATTTCACCATGGTATAAATATTAAAGTTCCTATAAATTGCTCCATTTCGTTTTCCGTAATACTGTCAGGTTTGTTCATGTTATCCTGCAGAGCTTTTATATTTGATTGTTCAACAATCATGAATATTAATTCTTTCGAAAAAAAACAAGAAAAAATCTGCAGGAGTTTCTAACTCAGGGATACATTCTGGCAGCTATACAACGCCTTTAAATGTATAATTACTAATATTAAAATGCTTCAAGTGGCTTGATTCCCATACATTTATTTCAGGTTTCTATTTTTTGTTGACAATTCTATTTGAACCAATTTTCATCCAAATTCCTTTGTTCATTGCTATCACTAATTATCAGACTGGGATTGACGACATCGAGGAATATACTCATTTATCGGAATCTGAACCCAATTCGTCTTCACTTAGTTCTCCATCACCAGGAATACAGTTAACGTATTAAGATGAGCCATAAAACTTCCCAGGATCCATTCTGAAAACAAAAACCAAATGGTATATTTTTTTAAGACGGTATAACTATAATAAGATTAAATGCATTCGAAGCCGTTTATGGAGTTTACGGATTTATACCAATTTAGACAGAATACATACAAAACCATATTATATGTTTTGATAATAAATGACATCAGAAATCTAGATAATAATGTTTATTTCGAGGTAATAAAATATTTATATCATATAAAAGGAAACGTACTTTCTCCAACAAATAAATTTTTCTGTTTCAATAAAAAATATTACTTCAAATTGGAGTCATACTACTTAAGGTACCATTAATTAACTATACGTGTTACTGGGTAAATTGTCTAGAACATAGCCCAAAAAAAGAATAAGAAGAAGAAGAACTATACGTGTTACAAACGAATGAGTTTATAACGATCTTTCTCTTGACTGGTAGGCAACCAAACATACAGATGCGTAGTATAATGAGTACTAGCCATAATTTAGTCAGAAATTTCAATGGGTGGTGGATATTATGCACAGTACACCACTTTGAAATTTTAAAACGATAAAAGGTTTCGTATGCGGTAGAGGATTTTAATTTTTTCCAAAATTTCACGAAAAGCTGCTTGGCTCGTTTAGTGAGGCTTCTATGTCATCAAATCGCAAAAAACGGAGTATAAATAAAAATATTTTATAATTCATAGTTGTATAAAAAAAATTGTGGCATAGATCATCTGTTGGAAATAAATCTTTATAATTTAAATTCGAAGATCTCAGTACTTCAGAAACTATAGGGATTCTCAAAAATGCTTTTAACTCCATGACTGTTAGGAGTTTAGATTCGCAAAGCAATTCAACTTTATATTTCACTTCTTTAGTTTTATAGATTTTTTTTGTATTTTCGGCAATGAGTTGCATGACTTCATTTAAAAAAAAAAAAAAGTAAACGAAGCGGCAACATCCGCTACATTTTAATTATCTGATTTGCAACTAGGTAAATTCGAAATAACATTGTGAGCCAAAGGTTTTGCTTGTTGTGGAGGCTTTTTGGACCACTGCACACCCTTATTTTTACCTAAAAAAAAAGATCCCCACAAGGTTAGCTTTGGTCGCTGTTAATACTATTATTATAACTATGTTCTTCAATAACAGATTCACTATCAGGCCTACTAAAACTATCGTGGTGATTCTCTTGCTCATTGTCTATGTCTGAGTAATCAGAATCACTTTCATGAAAAAGTCTTTCTAATTCGCTCTTTGTTAGAGGACGTTTTCTATCCCAGACACTACTTCAACTTGGTTTAAAACTCATATTTCTTTAGTAAAACTGAAATAAATGCTTAGCCTTCTAAACAGAGACTAAACAAAACCAGCAATAAATTTTGAAACCACGACATAGGTGGTAAGAAACGACATAGGTAGAAGCAGACTAACAGAAAAGCTAAACAGCCATAACCTAGAGACTAAAAAGAATAGAGAAGAAACCTGAAAAATTATAAAAAATGTATTATACAAGCAGCGAAAGAAGCTTTAGGTAAAAGAAAAGTTAACAGAAATAAACGGGAATACAAAACTCCATGGTACGATGAAATGGCGAAAGCACTAGCAAATGAAAAGAAACAAACTTTTCTAACATACAAAGGAGTGAAGACACCGGAGGCACGAAAAGACTACGTGAGAATCAGGAATATAGTAAACTAAGAAATAGATAACATCAAAAAACGACCTCTATGGATCCCAGAAAAAGGTGTGGAAGATGATAAGGAGACAAAATACAGAAATGAATGAATTTGTACGCATAGATAACATTACGTAAAAACAATGGACTGAGCATTTCACGGAAATATATGAAGAAGGAGAAGAAGAGAACAGAGAAACAATCATTAACGAAACTTACGATAGAGTACTAATATCAGAAGAAGAGCTACAAGAACGAATAAAAAAATTAAAAAACTAGTCCTGATAAGATAAACAATGAACTGCTAAAATATGGAGGAACAACACTACGCAAATGGCTTCTAAAATTATTCGTCGATATAATAAATACCGGAGTAGTACCGTTCGCGTCAAAAAAAACTGGTACAACTCTTATTACCGAAAATCATGTTTTTCAAGTTGTGTAAGTTGATCTTGTCACATGTGTCATTCTAATTTCTAGGGCACTGTTGCCAGTTCAACGAAAATATTATATGAAATCAGCTAAAAGCAGGGCTGTGTGACAGACCGCCAGTTTTGAGTATTCTAAAAACTAAAACATCGAGCATTCTCGATCAGTCAGTCACATTAAATTTGTTTAAACATGCATCCTAAAAAATTCTCATATTAATTGTATAATTTTTCATTATCTCAATTAAGTACTCATACCTTGATTTGCGTTTTATTATAATTTATGAAAATATTGCAATTCAAATATAGTGATAGATAAAATCAATCTAGACATAACTTTAAATTATTATAATAAAACATTAGAGTGAGGTATGGGATTGTAACTGTCACTTTATAATCTACGTAGGATAAAGTATAATGTTAGTTTTTGTTAATGTTATCGTTCATATAATAAATAATAAATTAATCTTGGTAGTTGGCCTGTGACTAAACTTATTGATACAAAATACAGTTCGTGTTCGGTAGGTAATTGAAGTAAAAAATTAGGTACAGTAGATGCATTCCAATGTTCCCTGTGCCAATAATCTAGGTTTAAAGATCCTTCAAATATTTTGGATATTAGCTGAACCCTATCTCTGGTTATTAAATTTATTAAATACGGTTTTTTGTTGTTAATGATAAAAATAATACCTATCTAATAATAACTTTTTTTTTTTTTTTTTAATTAGATTTAGTGCAATTCCGTTATCTGTGATGGCAACAGCGAATTAATGCACGAACCACTGTATCCAGTCTGAACCCAGGTTTACATTGGGAAAAAAAAGTGTACCAGTTTTATATGACGGGAAGTGTACCAGCGGAATGGAAGGAAAGGCTCCAGCTACCGATTCTTAAAAAGTGAGACTCGAGAAATCCTGAAAATTATAGATGCATTAGTCTAATGAATAGTACATTAAAATTGTTAACGGCAGTCATAAAAGATAAAATCGAGGAAAAAGCAAACATGGCAAATGAACAACAAGGCTTCCGGAAGAACTGCAGCACAATAGACGCAATTTTTATTATTAGACAAATAATAGAGAAGTCTATTGAATACAAAAAACCAGCATACATGTACATTGTAGATTTAAAAAGCGAAATTTTGACAGGGTGAAGCGAAATGACATCTTAAATTTATTACAAGCTGAACAAATATACCATCAGATAATAAGGACAATTAATGAAATTAACAAGAACAACAAAACCAGAGTTATAATGCCAACAGGGGAAACAGAACGCATAGAACTTAAAGGAGGAATCCGCCAAGGAGACTCGCTCAGCTCATTGTTATTCAATATGGTAATGAATCAAATAATTCACGAAGTAAGAAACCGACACAGATACCACATAGGAGCGCATAAAATTACGATACTATGCTATACCGATGATGCAGTACTTATTGCTAATAACGAAGATGACCTACAAAGGCAGCTCCACACCTTCAATATCACAGCATACAAACGCAATATGAGAATATTAGTAAGAAAAACTTAATATATAGTGATCAGTAAAGAGCCGCGTAGATGCAATCTAGAAATAGACGGCAAAATTGTAGAACAAGTAATGAAATTCAATTACCTAGGAGTAGAGATTACTAGGGACAGGGATATAAGAACAGAGACCACAAGGCAAGTATTAAAAGCGGCAAGATTAAGTGGTTCTCTCCGAGAAACCATATGGAGAAACAAATAACTGACCAAGGAAAGCAGAATGAACGTATACAAGACAACAGTAAGACCAATCCTAACCTATACAGCGGAGACAAGGACAGATACAAGAAAGACAAAACAACTAATCAACAATATTAAAATGAAAGTATTAAGATCAATAGCGGGTATATCATTAAGAGACAGACAAACCAACAGAAGTAAACGCGAACAATGCAAAATTCAAAATATTAGCAGGTGGATAAAAAAAACTGGAACCAACATGTCAACCGAATGGGACCAGATAGATTAGCAAACATCTGTAAAAAGAACAAGCTGTATAGCAGAAGACCCGTTATAAGGCCACCAAAAAGGTGGAAAGATAATGTACAGTCAACAACGACTGAAACAAAATAAGAGGCAGATAAACAGGAGTAATCCTAGTCGCAAGAGGAAGAAGAAGAAGAATTTATACATCTTGACGCAACAGTTGGAGACAAAATAAATAATATAAATAAAAAATAATAATAAGATGCTATTCAGTTTAAAGTGAAGATTACCTTGAAATTCAGAAGTGCGAGCGAATGTATTCCTTAAGGGAGTAGGTGATTCTCAGAAGTACCTTAATTTATAGAGCTTTCCTGTATCTTACATCTTTTAGTTTTTGTTACAAATAGAAAAGGGCCTGCGTAGCGCAAGCGTTAGGATGCTTGCCTCGCACGCCAGTGGTCCGGAGTTCGAATCCTACCGCCGGCAAAGAACAACTAGACATTTTTAAAATTGTCTATAGGTCCCAGGTCGACTAAGCCTGAATAAAGTGAGTACTTTGGGTTAAACCAGGGGTAATAATAGGCGGTTGAAGCGTAGCACTGGCCATGTTACCTTCTTTGTATACCGTAGGCCCTAGAGATAGCAGACTACCCTGCTATACTCCCAAAGCCGCGAAGCGGTATAAAACGGGAGACTATTATTATTACAAATAGAAATAACGTACTGGAACCTGATCATGGGGCAAAGATTGTAAGCCTTGAAACCGGTAGCCCAAAATTTACAAACTTTATTAAATAAAAACTACTTAAGATTTTGAGCACTGACTCATTTTTCATATAGGTACTAGTGCGAAAGAAAAATTTAACAAACACACAAATGAAAATGGCATGGGACAAAGAAGATATAAGTTTAAACTATATAAAATATACCAGGATCAGCAAATTGTGATATTCAATAAAATAGGACAACTATGTTGGGTGGGTCATGTGGAAAGAATAAAAGCAATGGCAGTACCAAACAAAATTAACAAACAAGTGTCAGTAGGGAAAAGAACAAAAGGAACGCCGAAAAAAAGATTCATCAAATAGATAGAAAATTATATAAAAACAATAAAAATAAAAAAATTGAGAAAAGAAACACAAAAAGAAATCAGAATGTAGGAGTGTAGACAAATCCTGGAACAGGAAAAACTTAAAAAGGATTGTCGAGCCAGCTATATTGATGATAAATGTAAATAGAATGTAAATGTAAATAAGGTCAGCCATATTACCAAACCATTACAAACCAAAATGTTCATATCGGGCAAGTCGTTTTCAAAATAATTATGACGTTCTATATTTTAAACTCACTCTGTATAATGTGTTTCACATCGCAACACATAGGGTTACTGATACTAAAACATAATACAACATTTATAGTGATAAACGTTAGAAAACTAATTACCAATATGAAATGCTTTAAAGATTTTAAATAAATAATAGGAATGACGGCGAAAAGTCGCTCTAATGTAAAGTGTTATTGTAAATAACAGGCGTAATTTGAAAGTTTTATTTAACTACTCGTATTCCACCTCTGTCAAGGGGGAAACTAGTCTAGACTCTGACATAGCGCTAAATAGATTCTAACTCACTCAAGAGAATATTTACTTTTGCCTATATCCACACATACACACACGCTTGTCTGCACTTCTTTTGTTAAAAACCAATGGAAATTCTCTTTTAAACGCTTTTGGGATGTTTAAACGAATCTAAGGAACAGTTTGTTAACAAAGGACAGTTAAATCGTTTGAAGAAGTTTATGCAGGTACTCTAAAAGTAGGGCGTCACCGAATAATGTAATATAAGGACTAGTCACATTATTTATATTAATTTTTTAACTAGATAAACTGGATACACTAATTTTAAACTATGTTAGCACAATATCTGTAAAAGTAATATGTAATAACTCTTTTGTCCATCGTTAAACATAGGCCTCCCCAGATGTTTGTGTTTATTTATGTTCTGTGCTACTGCTGTCCAATTAGCCACAATTATTTTGTAGTCGTCGGTTCATCGCGTTAGGGTTCTTCATCGACTTTATTTGTCTGCTTGTGGTCTCCACCCAAGCAATTTTTTGATCCACCTGTCATCTTTCATCCATTTTTTTTCTTCCTCTTGTCTTAGTTTTTTTCTCAACCTTATTCTAAGCACTGATCTCTCTATTTTATAATGTTATTCTTAATTTTTCGGCAGATGTTTATGTAAGAGTTAATATTTCTACTCCGTAGGTGGGGATTAGTATAACGCACTGGTTGAAAGCTTTCCTTTTTAAATGAATTGGGACATATGTTTTACACACGAGTTACAGTACAATGACCGCTACCATCCAGTAAGTTCCACCACGTGGATTCCAACACGGGGCTACCGCTTGAACATTCTGGACTAAATTGCGACGTATTGAACAGCAAGATCAGCAATTAATAAATTATAAAAACACCATGTTAAAATCAATATTTTTCAGTCTGATTAATTAAAAGTCTGATTAATTAAAAGTCTGATTTAAAATTATAGTCTGATTTAAATTATTATTGTTGTTACTAAAATCTTTGTAAGTCGAAATAAAAGTTTTAATTGTGAAATTCAGTTTTTAAAAAAGTGTTTTTCCCAAGAACATTCATAATTGGCGCAGAGTCAGTACGGAAGTGGAAGAGTCTTTATAGATCCTCGTCACTTTTAAGTGTTTGTCCACTGTTCCAAGAACCAGCCCCAGGGAAACCGTCTGCAGAGTTCACCCGAGGGAATTAGAGAATTAGAATTTAGAAGAAGCCTTCAGGAGCAAAGGAATGCACATCGGCATCGTCTTTATCCTGTAAGCGATTTTATTATTACTTAGAATTAAGAAGATTAGATTTTGAAAGAATTTTTAATAAATCAGACTCCTCTGAGTCCTTAGATTGAATCAGAGCTAAATTAGAAGATAAATAAAACAAAGATTTGAATAGATTAACAAAGATTAAAGTAATTTAAAAATATCTCCTCTAAGTCCTTAGATTGACTTAAGAGTCAGATTTACACAAAATTGAATAGCTTAATAAATACTATATATTAATAAACATAGAGATTAATAGATAGAAAATAAGTAGATTAAGATTTATATATTTATATATTGATTATTGAAAATTATTATACCGATTTGACTATTGACTATATATTATATTGAAAATTTTTAAAATATGGCAGTTCCACAATTTGACGTTAAAAATTTATGCATTCTTCCAAATTTTGACGGAAATCCAAATGAATTACATGAATTTATTAAAGTTTCTACAATACTTCTAAACCATTATTATGACAGACTTAATGCAGCTAGTATACAAAACAAATTTTTGCTTCATGGTATTATCAGTAAATTAACAGGTAGAGCCAAAGAAGTTATATCTGTATATGGATGCGAAAGTTGGGACGAAATAAAAAACGCATTAATTCAAAATTTTGGAGACCAGAGAGACGAAAATTCGCTTACAAGGGATCTAGTAAATTTAAGACAAGGCTCTACAGAATCTATTATGCATTTTTACGAAAAAATCATGGGACTTTTAAGCTGTATTAATAATTACCTAGAATTACATACCATAAATGCCGATATTAAAAGGAGCAAACAAGAATTTTTCCGTCAACAAGCTCTTACAACATTCTTAGCAGGCCTACGAGAACCAATGGGCTCTATTATCAGAGCAATGAGACCAGGAAGTTTAGCTACGGCAATACAGTACGTACAGGAAGAAAATAATGTTCGATATCTTCAAAAAAATCAAATAAGTCAACCTTCAACATCAGGAAGAAGCGAAAATTATCAAGAACGCCGACCTCAGAGACAGCAGATGCCTGCACAAATCCAGAAACCATTGTACCAACAGACAAATTTTGCACCTCCACGATGGCAGCAACCAATGAGACAATTCTATCCGCAGAATCAGTTTCAGCAACCACATCGGCAACAAAACTTCGATCAATTTAGACAAAATTCAAACATTCCAGCATTCAGGACCCAAAACCAGTCAAATGTATGGGCACCCAAACCCGGACAGCCAAAACAGTCTAGACCAACACCTATGAGTGGAATATCAGAAACCACAACCAGAGGCCGTCAAAATTTTACACCAAATTACCGAGCACAGCCAAAATTCACCGTAGAAGAACTTTACAATATACAATGCCACGGAGATGAGCAAGAAGAGAATGCCAACTACAACGATTACTACGAACCTGAATACGACAATTTTCTACAAGATACATACGAAAATCAACCAACCGAATACGAAGAAAACGTAAATTTTCCAGAGGACCCACCAGAAGCAATCGGAACGTAATTGAACTTCATTCATTTCCCGACAAGAAGGAGCTACCCTACATCGAAATTTCTAAGCCTTCTTTACGACTTTTAATCGATACAGGATCTACAAAGTCATTTCTTAATCCAGAAATAGCTTCTTCATATTTTCCAAGTTACATAAAACACGAACCCTTTGTCGTCACATCAATTTTTCAAAACTATTCCCAAAAATATTGTGCCGAAATTCCTTCATTTTCAGAATTTAATTCTGACAGCAAAATGAAATTCTACCTCTTTAAGTTTCACAAAACTTTCGATGGTCTTATTGGCCTCGACAATCTAAAACTCTTCGAAGCCCAATTAAACTTACCTAAATCGCTTCTAGTTACAAAAGATTCTACAATCCCCATTAAATATTACGAAACAAATAAAACACAATTTTATTCCATTCATTTGGAAGCAAATTCTATTAGCCAAGTGAAAATTCCTGTCAAAGAAGAAAAAGGAACCATCATTATTCCTACCCAAAAAGTACAAGGCGTCGTAGTACGAGAAGCCCTTACTAACGCCGAGAACCACCTCGCCTGGACCGAAATTGCCAACTTCACGTCAGAACCCATTCATCTTTCTCTTATGGAACCACTCGAAAGCAATAAAATAGACATTCAAGATTTCCATATATATTCCATGGAAACAACCTCCGGACCAGACTACAGACAAGATATCGACGACTTAATTAAAACCGAACATCTTAACGAAGAAGAAGAGAAACAAGTTCGCCACCTATGTCGAAAATTCTCCGATATATTTCACCAACCAGACACTCCTCTCAGCTTTACTAACGAAGTTAAACACCACATCGGAACCAAGGATGAAGAGCCTGTATATACGAAATCATACCGGTATCCGTATGTGCACAAGGAAGAAGTAAAGAAACAAATCTCTTCAATGTTAGAGCAAGGGGTCATTCGACCAAGTCAATCGCCATGGTCCTCGCCTATTTGGGTCGTGGCCAAGAAACCAGATTCATCCGGTAAAATAAAGTGGAGAATAGTGGTAGATTATAGAAAGGTCAACGAGAAGACAATTGACGACCGATACAGAATTCCTCACATTAGCGATATTTTGGACAAATTGGGAAGATGTCAATATTTTACGACCCTCGACTTAGCAAGCGGATTTCACCAAATCGAGATGGCTGAAGAAGACATTCCCAAAACAGCATTTAATGTGGAAAATGGACACTATGAATATTTAAGAATGCCTTTTGGACTTAAGAACGCTCCGTCCACGTTCCAACGTATGATGGACAACGTATTGAAGGGACTTCAAGGAGAAATATGCCTCGTCTATATGGACGACGTAATAGTATATTCAACATCACTACAGGAACACATAGTAAATCTCACAAAAGTATTTCAACGATTAAGAGAAGCCCGACTAAAAATCCAAGTTGACAAATGCGAATTCTTAAAGAAGCAAGTTAATTTTTTAGGACACGTAGTCACACAAGAAGGCATAAAACCGAATCCAGCGAAAATTGAAGCAATAGAAAAATATCCAATACCGAAAACAGCAAAAGAAATAAGAGGATTTCTTGGACTACTGGGATATTACAGAAAGTTTATTCGAGACTTCGCAAAAATCACGAAACCTCTAACAAGATGCCTGAAAAAAGATGCAAAGATCGAACATACACCCGAATTCGTAGAATGCTTTGAAACGTGCAGGAAATTATTAATGAATGAGCCGTTATTGCAATATCCAGATTTTTCCAAACCGTTTAACCTCACAACAGATGCCAGCAACTGCGCTATCGGTGCAGTACTTTCCCAAGGACCAGTTGGCAGTGATAAACCAATTGCCTTTGCTTCCAGGACACTAAATGAAACCGAAACCAAGTATTCCACAATAGAAAAGGAAATGTTAGCAATGGTGTGGGCAACTAAGTATTTTCGACCTTACCTATTTGGAAGAAAATTTAAAATACTTTCAGACCACTGTCCTTTGCAATATCTATTCTCCCTAAAGGAACCCAACTCCAAACTAGTACGTTGGAGATTAAAATTAGAAGAATTTGACTACGAAGTAATTTACAAAAAAGGCAAAGCTAATACAAATGCGGACGCACTCTCTTGAATCGAAATACACACAAAGGAAACTAAGGACATCGATTCACAAATTAAGGAAGTCTTTGATGATTTAGTAGACATGGAAGACGATGCATGGTCAACGACTAATAATCCAGATGCAGATCGAATAATCGACGAGATTGTAGAAGAAAAAGCAACAGAATTAATTCCAGAAAACATCCCAGAAGATACTGTTGAAAACGAAGATTAAAACATGGACGAAGACGGAAATGAAACAATACATACAGCAGTAGAAAACCCAATTCTTGGTATACCTATTTCGGAAAAACCACTTAACTTCTACAATAACCAAATTATAGTCAAAATCGTCTACTACAATCCACGACCTCCAGCAATTATACAAACCTTTCCGAATAAAAGACGTTATCATATCCAGCTGTCGAAAGATCAGTTAAAAGCTGATACCATAAAAATTTTTAAGGAACACCTCAACCCGAAAAAGAAGTATGCAATTTTATTTGAAGCAGAAGAAGAAATTTTTGCAGAAATTTGCGAAATTATCAGAAAAACTTTTAAACACAACGCATATGACTTAGTAAAGTGCAATCTTTTATTGGAAGATGTTAACCTAGAAGAACAACAAAAAGAGATTATAAAAAACTATCATGAAGGAAAAACGAACCATAGAGGAATAGCTGAAACAGAAAGTCAAATAAGGAAACGATATTACTGGCCTAATATAAAGAAGGACATAGAAGATATCATAAACTTTTGCGATATATGTCAAGAAAATAAATACGACAGACTTCCTCCCAACCCAAAATTTATGGTTACACCAACTCCCAATAAACCACTGAAAATAGTTCACATTGATTTATTCCAGGCTGATGGACAGAAGTTTCTAACCATAATAGACGCATTTTCGAAGTATGGGCAAGCCTACCCAATAAATGGAGGAAATGCAATCAATGTACTCAACGCCCTATTGATTTTTATAACACATCATGGACTCCCAACAATGATAGTAGCCGATAATGGTACGGAATTTAAAAATGGAGTAATACAAGAATTTGTAGACTCTCATAAAATCTCAATCCACTATACAACACCAGGGAATCCGCAATCCAACGGGATGATTGAGAGATTTCATTCTACGTTAATCGAACATCTTCGAATCCTAAGGAACACCAAAGCAAAGCTCTCGATTAAAGAACAAATGCTATACGCTATAATTGGGTACAATAATTCCACACATTCAGCAACGAAGTTAAGACCCATCGACATATTAAACGGACATATGGACGCAAAAGACCCCTTTGACGTTGACATACAGAAAGTAATACTGAACAATTATATCCAAAATCATAGAGAGATAACAAAGGAATTATACAAGGAAGTAAACCAGCAAATACAAGAGAATAAAAATAAAGTCATTGAAAATAGAAATAAATCGAGACAAGACCCTATTACGTATAAACCAAGCACAAAAATCTATACACGAAAAACAGTTACCAGAAATAAATTACTTCCGCGATATTCCGCAAAACATATAAAAAGAAATAACGAAGTGACTGTAAAAACATCAAAAACTACAGTTCACAAGAAAAACATAAAACATCAACCTAAATCAAAAACTAATTCTAAACCGTCCGCACAGGATCACCCTGACGATGAGAGAAGAAGAGAAGATCAAGGACCTAAAAGACAACCCAGGATTAATTCCCCTCAACCTGGGACAAGCAAAGATTCATACTAGTACACACGATTTCATATACTTTTTCAAACTACTACCAATAAAAGAAGAATTTGACAGAATTGAAACCAGTACGACGCAAAGACCACAGCAGTTCAAAATGGACTTAGCCATTACCTTTTTCGTGTAAATTGATTGAAAATGAAAATTTATCCTTCATTTTCTTGTCCTATCTTATTAATCTTAACTTATCCGTCCAAACTTATCTCATCAATCTTCCGCCCAGATACAAATTCAAAACCCCAATTCAGAGTTACATAAATTCAAGGACAACCATCCCAGAGCAACCGCTAATGCTTCCCAAAATAAGGACCATAGATATTCAAACAGCGATTAAATTCAAATCATTAAGGATTTGAATCATCAATTCTCTAAGGAAGATGAACATCTAGAGACAATTAATCCGAAATTATGGAACCATAGCCATAACCATTTTTGGATGACTCCTTTATATATCTTTATTACAATAATCTGCCTCTATATATGTTACAGGTATAAAACAAATAACAAAAAAAACCCAACTCTAGCGACGAAACTCCAGAAGAGGCCAAATTAACAGTTCTGTTCGTCCCTCACAAAACTTCTTCAGGGGATGGAGTAGTTACAGTACAATGACCGCTACCATCCAGTAAGTTCCACCACGTGGATTCCAACACGGGGCTACCGCTTGAACATTCTGGACTAAATTGCGACGTATTGAACAGCAAGATCAGCAATTAATAAATTATAAAAACACCATGTTAAAATCAATATTTTTCAGTCTGATTAATTAAAAGTCTGATTAATTAAAAGTCTGATTTAAAATTATAGTCTGATTTAAATTATTATTGTTGTTACTAAAATCTTTGTAAGTCGAAATAAAAGTTTTAATTGTGAAATTCAGTTTTTAAAAAAGTGTTTTTCCCAAGAACATTCATAATTCACGTCTCTCATTTTTTCAAACGCAGCCCAGACTAAACTTACTCTTCTGAGTAGCTCACACGTTTGGTTTTCTCGCGTTAATCTTTTTTGGCCCAAGTACACTTATCTTTCACAACTTCTATAGACGTTTTCTCAATTTTTATTAACTTATTGGAGACGAGATTTGTCATTCTTTTTATTTTCTTGTAGTTTATCTTTAAATTGGCTCTCTGTGTAACTTGCTGTAGTTTTTGTAACATAACTCCTGGTTTTTCCTAAGCCGCCTGTTACGAGAACAACATCATCGGCA
This sequence comes from Diabrotica undecimpunctata, assembly GCF_040954645.1. NCBI lineage: Eukaryota > Metazoa > Arthropoda > Insecta > Coleoptera > Chrysomelidae > Diabrotica > Diabrotica undecimpunctata. The sequence goes on along the minus strand of NC_092804.1, from coordinate 126,744,323 downwards.
TATCGGAGATAAGTTCGTTTCTGTCCATCGGTGTGTGTGTGTCTTGTGAGTCCCACTCTAATTATTTAAATGCGTACTCTATGATTGTTAAAATTAGTTTTGATTTCCTGCCGCCCCCTCTGCCAATTTTTACCTTTTTAATCAATAAATGAAGGTTTTTAGTAATTGTTGCATTTGTGTATATATTTCGAATAATATTCGCATACTCGTGATCTGTTGTGTATTTTGATAGTGCTTCTAAATTAGCGACTATTTCCACTGTGTGAAGCGTTTTATGAAAGTCAACAAAATTAACACTCAGAACTTGATTATATTCAATAGACTTTTCGACTAGTTCTATTACATTACAGATGAACATTTGTTTCGTGGCCTGATCGAAATCAACATATTTTATCTTATTAAGATAAAAAATGCAGCAGCATGACAGCTATCAGGCAAAGTCAATAGCTGCCTGAAACTGCAACGGGTTCGATCCTTGGTATCTCCATCAAAAAGGGTTTTTTATAAAATTTATTAGTCTTTTATAATGGAACCATTCATTTGAATGGTTCCCAAAAACTCTCTTACACATTCTTACAATACTTCAAAATTTTCTGCCAACAAGGTTCCATCCAGAATCTTTTTCTTCAGGCGCAATATGTATCTGTGAACTAAATTCACCTTTTAGAAAACAATTGACTGGTTTCGGTTGCACTTTCTTCCATGCACTTAAGATCCAAATTAAGGAGTTGTAGACTCCTGGTAGTTAACATCCTGATACTTAGTTATCCTGATAGACTTTAAAATCTCATTTGTAGAATCATATTCGTGCATCGACGATAGTAACCTTTGAATTAAAAACTGTCTGTATTATATTTTAAAATAATATTCTATAATCCTTTAATCTAGGGGTTGGGTCTCTGATGTAATATTTGGCGGTAGAAGTATTAGATAAACATTACATAATACAATTTGTGGATGAGACGCTGCATTGTCTAGGAACAAAAATGAATTATTAAAGTACTTCTGCACAAAACATTATTAAAAACCAGTTAACAAGAAATTGAAAAATGTGTCGACTAAGGACGATGTAAACAGACTGAGTCAGCACATCCAGTCATTGAGAGTAGAGAACCGTCAATTAACATTGAGAGTTCAGATGTTAGAGGCTACAGTATCTGAGATATGTGATAAGTTACGAGAGTTAAAAAGGAGGGACACAGTTAAGGAAGAATGCAAAAGGATCCAGAATAAAGACAAAGGAGAAATAACCTAATGTTTAAAGGTTTTCATTATTTAGGTAGAGAGCCTTGCGCTCCAGTGATGTTAGATCTTGGTAAAAACTTTTTAGGGATTGAAGATTAAGTTATGAATGCACACAAACACACACATAAAGCACATCCACTTGTAAAGCCAAATGGACCTATAATAGCTCATGTGCCATGGGATACCAATATTTTTAAGATTCTGGGGCAAACCAAGAAATTTAGAGGTACTGAAATTTACATAGACAGGAACTATACCAAAGAACTCAAGGAGAAAAAATTAAGACTGAGAGCAAATTATGAAGAAAATAAAAGAAAAGAACAAGGCGCTGAAAATGAAATTGGTCTTTGATTCGTTATCGGTGAAGTCAGTTAAGTACAGCTGGGACTGAAGGGATGGATTAAAGTGTGGAAAGGATAATAGTATTAACCGTTTGAAGATGGACTGAAAAATTGATTTAAATTTTTTGTTTAATTTTCCAAGTAATAATAGTAATCAAATAGAAGTGATGAATCATTCAGAGAACATAAATCAGGAAAACTCTAATATCCGGTCGGGGGAATCAGAGAAAGGGCGAAAGAACCAGATTTAATAAAGAGTGAAGATGATGATATTGTGGATTTGGAATATGGAATGGCTATTGGTAATGGGACTTACAGTAGATATAAAAATAGGCGATAAAAAAGTAAGCACCCTTACGGTATATCTAAGGCCTGGAGAGTTCTGAGAGGAGTGTTTTGAAAACGTTGAAAGAGTTTTAGTAGAAAATTTAGATCAAAATGTTGAAAATAGTTTAGTTGTAGGTGATTTTAATGCACGCTTGGGGAAGAAAAGGATTTTCGGTGATAAGCTTGATGAAGATGAGGTAAACAGAAGGACAAGCCTGACTGACAGGAGAGTTTCTAAATACACGTTGATTAATCGTAATGGGAAAAAGGTAATTGGGCTATGTGATAACTTTGTTATTTTGAATAGCAGACCAAAAGGAGATATAGAGGGAGTATACATTCTTGAGGCCGTTACAAGTTCTGTTATAGATTTTGCATGTGTGTCAAGACCGATGTTAAATTTAGTAGCTAATTTTGTTATAGATTGTAAATATTATTCTGACGATATTATGCCAGTAATAATTTTAACTCCAAATTAGAAACAAATATTTATTTGAAGAGAATAATGTAGCATAAACTGGATAAATCCAGAACACAACAAAATATTCACCAATATGTAGCTTTATCCACTATGCTTGGATAGTTCTAATTTTATCCTTGTAATTCTAGTATTATCACGTTTTAACCGTAAAAAATTTTAATGGACAATCACGGGAAGTACATCTAACATTTATTGTAATGTTCTGCCAACTGTACTGGGTAGAGGTAGGGCACGATGTATTTAAAGAAAATAAGGCAGTATTGTTCTGAAGCTATTTTCTTGTAATTTTTGTTTGTTTGAATAAGCCTCAATTTCATTGCAAAAAAAAGCATATTTTTGACCTTTCGATTTTCACTTCGGAAATCGTTTTAAAAATAAAAAAATATAAATAAATTAAACAAATTTTGTTTTTTGTTACTTGGTGCAGAATTCTTCACATAATTAACAATACATACATATTTTATACATTTTAAGTAGACGACTTTAAAATGATATTATTGTAAGATAGATAATTCGATTATATGAAATCAACTTTAACTTGAAATAAAATTGATTCGTCTTTAAAATGTTAGTGGTTTTATACAGGAATACAACAATAGAACAGTCTTGATTTTCTTAGGCACGTAAGAAACTAATGTGTTGTTTTCAACAAAAACGAACAAATAATATTCATTATGTTTTTTGTTTGTTTCCAGTAAGTGCTTTGAAATATAAAGTTTATTTTTTTTATTGTTTCTACTAACATTTAATTGTATTCATGTAATTATTTTCGGCTTCATACGAGGTAAACAAATTATTGTCCATAGTGCAATTTCTATTTGTTCCATTAATATTTATTAAAAGGCCAAGCAAGTATTGTTTAGAAAATGAACGTTGTCTTTTCCTTTCCTCCTTTCCAATATATGGTTTAGCAGAGCACATAGTACTTTGAACTTTATTAACTGTCTTCCAAATGCTGTATCTCGTTCCTCATTTGCTAAGGGATCCTTACTAACCAACATGTACTTGGGTTTATCTTCGTTGATAACTAGTCCGTCCTGTTTCGCCACCGTTTCCAATTCTAGGAAATATTGTTTAACATCTCGTTTGCTACGCCTTATTATGTCAATGTTTTTAGCGTATGCTAAGATTTATATCGATCTATTTTAAATAGTACCGCCGTCTCTAATTCGTGTATCTGGGGCTGCCTTTTCCAAGGCAATGCTAAATAGGAGGCAAGTCGGGGCATCCCCCTGTGTGAGTCCATCCGTTATCTTAAAAGATCGAGAATTTTCTCCCTGTATACCAACGCTGGCTTTTAAGTTAGACATTGTCATTCTCGTCATTCGGATGAGTTTTTCTGGTATACAAACTTACTCATTGATTGGTATACTACTGTTCTCCTAACACTGTCGTATGCGCCTTGAAGTCGACGATTAGGTGTAGAGTTTCAATGTTAAATTCTAATGTTTTCTCAAGCATCTGTCTGATTGAATGAATTTGGTCAATTGTTGATTTTTTTGGAGTTTATCTGGCCTGGTTTTTTCTAACTGTGCCAACTGTGTGAACTTGTAGCGTTTCGTAGTGAATATTTGCTAGTATTTTGTAAGCAGTTGTTAACAGGGTTATACCTGTGTAGTCATACTCGAGCTGATCGCCTTTTTATGTAACGGGTATATCACGCCTTAAGACCATTCACAGGGCATGGTCTCATTTACACAGACAAGAAGTAAAAGTCTATGAAGTGCTTGTAGCAGGGCGTCACTATTATACTTGTAGAGATACTGTATCAGATCCTGGTGCTTTATTATTTTTAAGCTTTTTAATGGCTTAGGCACCGTCTTTAGTAGTAGGTGGTCTTTTGTTTGGATTTAATAAATTCCAATCATTTTGATCTGCTACGGTGTTATCTGCTTTTTCAATATAATGGCCGTTACATTTTATGTCGAAAAATTCAACCCATCGGTTCAAGATTGCGGCCGTATCACTTAGGATATTTCGTTTTCCTTAGGATATTCCTTAACAGCTCGTATTTTTCGCCTCTCATGATTAGCCCCAAGTATTCCAACTTCCTGATTTTTATGGAATTATAAACTTCGCGTTGTTTTTGTAATTGTTCGGGAACTTGTGCGTTTGTTATTTCTGGAATAACTACAGTTGGCCAAAAATAATGAAAACCCAAAAATATTTATAGTAGACGGGATTATGCATAAGTTTATAAGTTCATAAGCCTATCATGGTATGTTACATAGATTAACAGGAATTTCGATGTCAAAATACAATTTTGAGACAGAATTAAATATCATTAAGCAAATAGTAATAAACAATGGATACAACGAACAAACAATTAATAAAATTTTAAATCAAAAACTACATAAGAAAGCCCTGAACTTAGTATTTCCACCACCAGAGAAAAAACCCAGTACCTTCTACTCGATTACATATACAGGCAAAATATCAACAAAAATAGTCAAACACATAAAAAAGAAAGAAATAACACCAGCTTTCAGAACAAATAACAACCTAGGCAAATATATTAAAAACAAAAAGAGCCAAAACAAAAAACACTTACACAGTGGTGTGTACAAACTTAAATGTGGCGACTGCCCAAAAACTTACATCGGTCAAACTGGTAGAAATTTTAATAAACGAATTGAAGAACATAAAAGGGCTTTCAATAATAGAAAAAGAGATTCTACATACGCACTTCACCTTCTAGACCATAAATATTCTTTTAATTTAGAATTTAAAATTCTTCACATTCAAAATAAAGGTCTTAAGCTATCTTTGTTAGAATCTATGGAAATCAACAAATTAAAAACAACGATATAATTCTGAATGACCAACTTGAGACAAACAGTTCTCCCCTCCTCAACCTATTTCATTAGAGACTATAAAGTGTAAATGCATGCCAAAAATAGATCACTTGATAAAGACAATCAGCCGAAACAGCTGTAGTGATAAGAATTTAAAATAAATTTTGTGGAAGTTTTGAAAACAAAGTTTTCAGTGTTGTATTGTTACATAAAATGAATTTTCATCAAGTAACGGTCGAATCCATCAATTATTATGTATGTATTTATCAAACGCTAAGAAATACATTATAATACAATTCAGTATATTGTTAACTAAGATGGGATGTAATTTCTTAAGATACCAGCAAAGACGTTAATTTACAATAAAAATTGTGTGTTTATTAGAAAAACTTAATTAAAAAACCTTGTTCAAAAACTAAGCAAAACAGCGTGTTATTTACACATGATAATATGCTAGAAGAGTAACGAATTTTTTCGCAGTTATAGCAAAAACACGCTTGTTTTGCATTGTATAAACAAAAATTTTAATGCTTTTGTATACACAACATGGAAAACTGAACGAAGCTTGCTATTCAAGCTGGTTCAAACCAACAGTCAGAATAATTTTTTATTTGGCAACTAAAGTATTAAAATTTTATACGGTTTCATTTTATTTGTTGCGTAGTCGAACTATATTGTGTTAAGAAAATGCCACTGTCATTGTTTTTTATGTGTTTATTTATAGATAATACATATCCTTTTGTTTGATTATTTCATTAAATATTCGTTGTATGATTTCTATTCAGTCCGTACTTCGTATTTACTTATTTATTTAGTTTCGGGATGTATTTGTAGGGAATTTTTTTAATATTACCTAACAACAAAGATATAAAACAGTAGGCACATAGATATACACAGTTTCGATATTCACACTTGAAAACATTTTTTCATTAATGGGCGAAGGCGGTATTTCGTTAGAGGTGTAGATGAACGAGAAAACTAGTGATGAGCAATAGATCGCAACCGGCAATTTTATAGCTGCTATTTGAAAATCGCAGGTAGCAACTGTTATGGAAATATAAAAATAGTCGCGATTCTAAATATAGCTATTTATAAGAACATGCGACATCTGTTGGACCATTAGCTATATTGGTGTAACTGCTCATTTTTTAGATAGTTTAGATAGTAATTTTAATTTTTACTCTGCTCTGTTAGAATGTAGTGCTATTGATGTAGCTCATACTTCGGAGAGTACTTTCTAAATTAAAGTGGAATCATTTTGGTTGCATGGCACATACACTAAATTGAATTATTAAACACGGTTTGAAAAACAAATTAATTGAGGAAATTCTTTGTAAAGTCAACACGATTGTGACTCATTTCCGAAAGAGTTATACGGCTAATGAGAGGTTATTCTCTTATCAGCGTAACCTGGGAAAAATCCTTTTAAAATTGCTTAATGATGTTCCAGCTCGTTGGAACTCTACTTTTTACATGTTGGAAGAACTTCAGTCGCGCTCATTGATAAGGAACCTCTTGTTATAAATGTAGCTGATTGGAAAAATATTAAACATTTATGTAGTATTCTAAAACCATTCGAAAATGCTACAAAAATTATTAGTGGAGAATTATACTACACTGCATCATTAGTAATTCCCATGTCTAATGGTTTGATAAATGTTTACAGAAATTTATTAAAAAAGATTTTTCCAACCGATTAAGATTTAAGAACTTTTCTGAGCGGCTATGACATGTAGAGAAAAGTAAGACTTTCATTATCTTAACATTTTTAGGTCCAAGATTTAAAACGTTTGGATTTTCTGGAATGTCAAACAATGTATTATAGCAGCAGTTTCAGCAACATATTTATGTCCTGAAACAACATCCACTATTTTCACTGATAGTGATGAACTCTCAATCTGGAGCTCTTTAGGCAAGTCTGTGACAGTAGGTCAACCTCGGGGAACCAGCAAATCTCGTGCCATTATTGAGTTACAAAAATTTTTGAAGGATGAAATTTTACCAAGAAATGAAAATCCCTTAAACTGATCGCGCGATCACAAATACCACTATCCCACTTTATCAATAATAGCAAAAGAAAAATTATGTGCTCTGGCTTCCTCAGTACCTTGTGAAAGACTGTTTTCGAAAGCTGGATAAGTACTAAATGAAAGAAGAACTAGACTCAGTGATAAGAAGACAAAAATTTTATTATTTCTAAATATGAATTGCCAATATTGTGATAATATTGAATAATACCCTTACTTTGTTTATTGTACAGAATAATGGTACTGAAAAAGCAAATTTTTCTCAAAATTCAAAATGCTGGTTAGATATTTTTTAGTATTGTACCTTAAAACAGTAAATTAAGTGATATAATCGAGGTATAATCTGATATAGATGGTAAAATTAGATAAATTATAACTAATTTGCCCATGCAACTTTCAAATTAAAAAATTAAAAATGATAAATACTAACGAATAATTGTGCGATCATAAATAAGATGCCTACAATAAGACTGTGATCATTTTTTCTATTCCAATAATGTTTAGCTTCGCTGCTAATATATATCGCTACCTGCTATTAACCGTTATGTGATATATGGGATCGCAACAAAACTGCGATCGCAATATTAAGTAAAAATAGCAGCGATTTAAAAATAGGAATCTCAAATAGCAGTGCTATTGAAAAATAGCGACTTAACTCATGACTAGAGAAAACATCGAAGTTACCAGAGACAGATTGTGTAGAGTTTCGTGCATGATTGATGGGGATGGTTGAGGAATTATTATAGACAGTTGAGGCATCATATATAGAGTTTTACTCCTAGAATGTGTCGAAGACATCATTTCGTTAGTGGTTGTGATTATGTTCATAGCAGGCGAAGTAAACATCGTTGTATTTAAACAGGTAGGTGCCGAAAGCATTTCATTCCTCCAGTATGGATTCATTTGTTCTTCGGGCCACCCATGGTATTCTCAGCATTCGTCTCCAGCAGTACATCTCAAATAAATCTATGTTCTTTTTGTCTTTCTCAGTAAGGGTCCAGCATTCCGATGCATAAGTAAAAACTGGAAAAACTAGACTTCTTAGTAGTCTCATTTTTGTATCGGTAGTTATTTCATGGCTTTTCCAGATTTTAGTTAATTTTGCCATAGCGCTTTTTGCGATTGCTGACCGCCGCTTTATTTCTTCAGTACAGCCTCCTTTGTTGGTTATTAATGAGCCCAGGTACACAAATTTATCTACAACAGCGATATTGTTTATCATGACCAGATGATTTTGATTGTTGTTAGCTCTGTCAATTATCATGATTCTCGTTTTATCTCTGTTTATTTTAAGGCCCATCGTTAAGCTTACGTCTTCTATCCGTTGTAGCAGGTGAATCAATTCAGCTTCAGAACTAGCGAGGATAGTAGTATCATCTGCATATCTCAAGTTGCAAATCTTCTTCCCGCTAATGGTGATGCCACCGTTCCAGTCCTTAGTAGCTTTCCGCATTATCCATTCACCATAGATGTTAAATAGAATTGGGCTTAGTATGCAGCCTTGTCTCACGCCCTTTGCGACCCTGAAACTATCGGTTAGTAGTTCCCCATTTATTCTAACTCTGGCATAATTGTTATTGTACAGGCTTTTAATTAGCAGTATCAGATGATTGGGGACTCTCATTTCAGACAAAACCTGCCACATTTTACTCCAGTTGACCAAATCAAAAGCTTTACTATAATCTATAAAGCACAAATAATTATGTTGTGATGTTAAATTTTCTGGATTTTTCTACAATCTGCCGTACGTTTAAAATTTTTTCTCTAGTACCACGTCCGGGGACGAAACCTGCTTGTTCCTCCGCAATGTTAGGTAGTAAAAAAGGCTTTATCCTCTCGAGAATTATGTGTAAGAGTATCTTACTGCAATGCGCAATTAGAGCAATTGTGCTATAGTTGCTACATAAATCTTTCGCTCCCTTTTTATGTATGGGAATATATAGTGATTGTCTCCAGTCCTCAGGCCATTTACCTGTCTCCCACACTTTTTGACAAATTTGATGTAATATATCCACTCCAACGTCATCTAGGGCCCAAATCATTTCAATAGGTATGTTATCTGGACCGGCAGCTTTCTGACTTTTTTGCCTCATAATTGCTGCTTCAACTTCACTTTTGAGTACGTCAGGTTCCGTCGCCAAACTGGCATCTTCTTGTTGTGATGGGGCGTCTGTGCTTTCCTCCATCATCAGTCGTCCACAGTATTTTTTCCATCTGTGTAAAATATCTTTTTTAGAAGTGAGTAGAGTTCCGTTATCATCTTTGATAGCAAGGTAGTTTGGTGTAAAGGAACGTGTTATCTGCTTTATTTTTTTAAACATGTCTCTGATCTCAGTTTTGGTTTTATGCCCTTGTATTTCCATGCAGATTTTGTTCAAGTGCGTGTTCTTGTCCTTTTTGCAGAGTCGTTTTATTTGACCGTTCAGCGCTTTATAGATAGTACATAATACTTGAAATTTGAAATACAAAAATAGTATGTAAATTAATTCATATTAAAAATACCCAATTATTACTGGCCGTGCCGGCTAGCGTTCAAACTATGACGTCATCACGGGGCGTGACCGGAGCGCGGATGGGGCTTGTGACGTCAGGGGTCAAAGGTCAAAGTCGAGTGAAACGCATACCTTTCTACTACTCTATATCATTTTTTCTTACATACTCGTTCATCATTGGCATAACTTTTAAGCTCTTTACACATAAGGAGTTCTTTTATTTTTATCCCGAATGGAAAGCTCACAAACACAAGCCAAACAGCAAGTCCAGTGACGTCGGTACTTTTATCAAGCTTTAAACTAAAGAATTCACTATAGTTTTTAATCTATTTATAAGCTGTTTCTCTACAAAGTCTGAAATAGTATGAATTCTTTTGCTTATAATGGTATTTGATATCTGCACATTATCAATATTCCTGGTTATGTCTGGACCTAACGTGCATTGTACGACATCCTTCACGCAAGGTTTAATTAGTTCCTCGGCAATGATATGGGGTTTTCCAGCTTTTGTAATGTGTAAACCAACAATAAATGATGCTTCAGTGGCGCTTTCGTTTTCATTTTTGCATACTCTTTTCATCTTGCATGACCCTGCCAAAAGAGATGATTTAAGATGAGTTTAAAGGTTTCTTCGGCCTTATCGGTTAAACCAGGATAATTACTTTCTAAGTACATGTCTTTTTAATTTAGATGGAACCAAGCACCCATTAGCAACAATTTTGTGACAATTATCGCATTGGCCTTCTGATGCCTGTTCGTTGCCAACTTAAATATTGCCATATAACGTGAGATAGCTAGGATCATACCTTTTTATTTTTCCCTGAATTTCTTTTTCTCAACTTAAATGGATCTCGTAGACATTTGCATATTCTCCATCTTTGCTAGTTGCCTCTGCATCAGTGGATTCAGATACGTCAGTGACTTTAATACATTTCCTTTTCGAGTACCCAGATTGTAGCCAATTTTCGATTATTCTGGAATAAAAAAATATCCCAAATAAAAAAAAGCAAAACATTGCCAACAATGAAAGGTATTTTCCAACCGTAGTGCAAAAAATATTTCATGGCAAAAATATCAACAAAAGTACATAATATTATACATATTAATTCCAATGAATATAATTACTTACGTCGTCACTTTTCTTCTGCAGTTATATCTAAAACTTTCGCTTTGAAATCTAACTCTAATTTTTACAAAACTCACTTATCCGCTGCAATAATTAAACTGTGGAATGAATGCAGGTAGCAGTTGCATCGGTCGAATGCGGCTGTTTGTTTCTCGGTCGCCATCGGAAATACATAAGTACAAATAATAGTCAATATGTTTCGGTTGGACAGTGGTGCAGCCACCGGTTGTTCGACCTTTCTTAAATGTTCCACGTCCCTTTGGCAAATGCGTGAGGCACCCCAGGGTGCCGCGTCACCCATTTTAAAAACCTTTGATCTAGATGACTTGAATCAGATAGTGCTTGCTTTATTTCGTCGTTATTGTTGACCTCCTTGTGGCGATAGGCTTCACCGTCATTGTGCGTCATCATTTATGTATTGTACTAGGAAAGAAAGTTCTTGAGAAAATCTGTGAGGTTTTAGTTTTGATTGCTGCTTGGCCGTTCTTAGTCTTATGCAAATTTAAAGCCTTCCTATGGTTGTCTCTGATTCTGGTCCATTAGTACTTGCATATATTGCCTGTAATAATAAAAAAGGGTTTAGTTCAAAACCTGTTAACCTATTAATAAAGCATACGTTGTTTACATATGACAAACCTGTCCAATTCAGACCATATATTAATTATAAAATATAAATACATATCATTTGATAGTAAATTTAATTATTATGTAAACTAAATAATATGTTATATAATAAAATAATATTTTTAGTTATATAAAATCATTTTAAAACAAGAATTATTAATGACTTATAATACATTTTAACAATCGTTACAAATCGAGTCTTTTTGTGACATATTCTTTTAATTTTTTAGTTCTTATTTTATGTTCAAATTTTGTTAGTTATTATTCATACTGTTTTTAGTTTAAACCTGCTTAAAGTAAATATATAATTACTAAAAACGAATTTATTGAAAGTAGTGAATCGATGTCAACCACTGCTATTCTATGACACTATCCGTGACGATGCCATTTCGTGGCACTAGATCCGTGACGCTCGCCTCAGTATTTTACTGTAGAGAAAAAAAAAACAACCAAACTTTTAGATCACTGGTATTTTTCTTCAGGATTGGCGAACGTACAGTGCGAAGAATTGTGCATTTATTCAAGTCCTACAACCCAAAATGATGCGAAAACTCTCTAAAGATACATGGATTGAATCAGAAAAAAGTTTTTATAACAACGGGAATTTTGCAAACACGATCTCTTCCATTGATGAAAAATAAGTGCTTATTTAAACACCACCGCACGGTGGTTTAAATTACTTTTGTATGGCAATAAAAAAAACACTTTAGTTTGGTACTGTTAGCCTTAGTCAACGCAAATAAAAATATCTAATGCTGGTATTTAAAAAAATTCGAGTCTGGACAAAGGTTTATAGAATGGTACTCTAAACATAACTCCACAAAAAATTCCACCAAGAGGCACTGAACTACTACCTCATGTCATTATCGGTGATAAGGCTTTTTCATTGTGCACGTATTTAATGGGACCATTTTCTCGAGATGCAGCCCAAAGTAATCAAGAAAAAAAAGTGTTTAACTATCGGCTCAGTCGTGCGATAAATACTGTAGAAAATACATTTGGAATATTGGCAAGAGAATTTATAATTTTCGTAAGATGATTGTCTATTCACGAAAATACATTGTAACTGTTGTAATGGCTACATGCTGTTTGTACAAGTTTCTAAGAAAAACATATGTCATTGGACAGGAAACGATTTGAACACTTCTATTGCGGAAATGGCAGGACATTACATTACTTTCACAGGTGTAATATTAATGGATGAGTTTACCAGTACTTGCCATAGTCTACATAGTGGTATTGTACTATATGGTTTCGTCAATTCCACAAATAATAAATAAGTTCATCTGTCCTTAGCCATATTTTTTAAATAAAGTTGAGTTGAAATGTAGATGTGGTCGATACAAGATCGTTCGGCTCGAAATTCTGCTTGCTGTTTCAGCTTAAGTCGTTCACATTCGTTTTTGACGATGGTTTTCATAAGTTTTTTGTGTATTCGGAATGTTCGATCGGTGGGTGTATTCAATTCTTCTTTCCAGCTTTCAGGTATATGATCTTCGTTGATGTTAAAAAATTCAAAATTAAAAAATTCGGTCAGCATATTATCAAACATTTTTTAAGAGTTTAGCGGGTATTCTTTCTGGTCCATAGGCTCTTTATAACTTTTATTAAGTTTGACAGGTAAGTCGTCTCCGATGTTTATTTCTGGTCTATGAATTTGGTATATTTTTTGGGTGTTTACTTACTTACTTACGTACTCCGTGGCGTTACAATCCTTAGTGGATTTTAGCCGACTCGACAACATGCCTCCACTGTTTTCTGTCTTGAGCAACCTCCATCCAATTTTCCACGCTCATAGCGCTTAGATCTCCTGTTATATTATGTCGCCACCGAAGACGAGGGCGTCCGCGTGGTCTCCTTCCAGTTGGGACTTCCTCCCACACCAGTCTTACTGTTCGTTCGTCAGAATGTCTTCTGAGGTGTCCTGCCAATTTTAGTCATCTGGACTTTATTTCTTTTATGATGTTAGCGTCTGGGTAAAGTTCTTCGATCCCTTTGTTAGTTCTTATCCTAACTTGTCCTGATACTTCATACAGCACAGGGCCAAAGGATTTTTTTTCCCAAACACATAGTCTCTCTTCGTTTGCATTTGTTATCATCCACGTTTCGCTTCCATGCATCACAACGGGTCTTATGATTGTTTTATAGACCTGTATCTTCGTACGTCTTGTTAGTTGTTTCGATTTTATAAGGTTTTGTAGGGCAAAAATACATTTGTTGCCGGCCTGGATCCTGCTGTTTATTTCTTGTGATCCGTTATTGTCTTCAGTTATTGTTGTTCCAAGATACTTGAATTCTCTAACGCGCTCAAAGTTAAAGTAATCGATGGTCATGTTCTGACCGATTCTGTCTCTGCTTTGGTTATTGCGGTTCATATACATATATTTCGTCTTGATTTCGTTGATTTGGAGCTTCATCTTCTCTGCTTCCTTCTCAAACCTCAAGAAAGTCTCCTTTATCCTGAATCGTGTGTTTCCTATTAGATCAATATCGTCTGCAAATGCCAGTAGTAAGTTTGGTCCTTCTCGATGAAATACTGTATTCGGTTTTTCGATTTTTTCACTTCTGAATATGTGTTCCAGAGCTAAGTTGAAGAGTTGTGGTGAAAGTACATCTCCCAGTTTTAGTCCATTGTTTATTTCAAATGTCTCCGAGTATTGTTGTCCAACTCTTACCTCACATCGTAACGGTTCCATACACATCCGTATCAACCTGACTAGTTTTTTTGGAAAGCCAAGTTCCTGCATCTCTGTCCACAGTCTGGCCCTGCATACTCTATCAAATGCTTTTTTAAAATCTATGAACATCTGATAAAGCTCACGATCAAACTCTTAGCATTTTTCCATTATCTGTTTTATTGTGAATATCCGGTTAATGGTAGAGCAGCCCGGTCTAAATCCGCATTGATAATCTCCAACGATTTCTTCTGTGTATGTTTTGGTTCTTTCTAGCAGGATGTTTACAAGGATTTTGTTGGTGGTGTTTAGCAGTGTTATTCCCCGGTAGTTAGTACATTGCCTTTTGTTTCCTTTTTTGTGTATTGGTACAATAACCCCATCTTTCCATTCATCTGGCATTGTTTCTTCTCGCCAAATTTCTTGAATTACCTTGTATATAGAACTGTACCACGCTTCTCCTCCATGTTTTAAGCACTCTGCGGGTATACCATCGCTACCTGGTGTCTTATTATTTTTAAGTTTTTTAATTGCCTGTATTATTCTTCGTATGTCGGGTATTGGTCTTCTATTTCAGCTGTATGTACCTCTATGTTTGATGTATTTCTTCTAGATTGGTCGTTCAATAGTTGATAGAAGTATTCCTTCCAGGTTTTTAGGATTTGCTTGTCATCAGTGATAAGCTGCCCGCTGTCGTTTTGAAGGAAGTTTCCTGTTCTTGCCTGGTACCCGGTCTTGATATCTGAAACTTCTTTGAAGAACTGTTTCGCTTGTTTGTTCTTTATTTTTTCTTGTATATCTCTGATTATTTGTTATTGATACTCTCTCTTCTTCCTTTTCATTAGTTTGCTTGTCTTTGTTCTTCTTTGTCTATTTATTTCATTGTTGTTGTATGAGGGGATTTGTAGCATGTTCTTTCTAGCCATATTTCTTGCTGTTATGAAGTTCAGGCATTCATCATCGAACCATTTTTTTGTTGTTTTTTTTTGTATTCTAGTATTTAATCTGATACGCTTGTCAGAGCTAATTTGATATTTTTCCAAGCTGAGTCTATGTTGTTATAGTCTTATGTCTGTGTTAGAGTGATTGTTATAGCCTTTTGAAATTTCTGTTCTATCTTCTTATTACGTAGAACTTCTGTATTCCATAATTGTGTTGGTGTATTCTTGTGTGTTTTTTGGACACTATTCTTGTACTTATCTTCGCTTTTACCAGAAAATGATCCGTGTCTCCATCAGCTCCTCTTAGGCTTTTTACATCTAGACAGTTACTACCCCTTCTGGCATCTACTAGAACATGATTTCTTGTGACGCCGTCGTTGGAGACCCATGTTTGTTTGTGTATTTTCCTTGTGTTCGAACATTGTCGATTTGATTAGTAGGTTGTGGGACGCTGCACAGTCTATTAATCTTGTTCCATTATCGTTGCTGACATTTTGCTAACGTTTTGGGTGTTTGTTGGAGATATTTAGATCTGGACTCTTGTCGTTCACCTAGACATGATTCTACTTCCTCGCATTTTCGTTCCCATTTGTGTTTTTAAGGTCTTATAACCATTATTTTAAAAATTCTTTATTGATTGCGATATTAGTTTTTGTCGTCTACTTCTCAGGAGATAAGCTATATGTGATACGCTCGTTGATTTATCTGTTTTTGTTGTTTTGGTTTATCACTTCATAATATGCTCTTATTTGTTGATAGGTACGCTCTTCTTTTTCCAAAGCTTCATATGCAGCTCCCTTTAACGATTCTTCTATGTGGGCATAAAGTTGTGTCGTTGTTTACATATTAAGTCTCTGGTCTAGTCTGCTCTGATATAGTTTTTGTGTGCAGCCATCGTAAAGGATGTTTATATTAAAGTTTGTTTTCCTTGCAGTTGTTTCGTAGCTTTCGGTTAAATTTTATTGTGTTATGTTTCTAGAAACTTTGAGCTCGAGATTTTAGGAAGTAAGGATCCGATCCACATTCTATATTTCTGTTTACTGGGGTGTCTATTGGTTTTACTTCAGATGTCCACCTAACTATTATTTAGTCAATAATTGATTTTTATTGTCTTGTGTCGTTATACCGAGTACATTTATGTATATTTTTGTGGGGATAGAATGCATTCATAATTTTCAGGATGAAAGATATTTTAAGTATACGATTTTCAGTTTTGGTAGAACGTAACAATTTTTTTGCTGATGTATCTTAATCAGGGGCATATACACCTAGTACAGTAATTTCATGTCTTCAGATGTTTATATTCGCAGTTACTATCCTTTCATTAAATGTATTATGAATTTAACATTTCTTTATTTTGGTAATGCAATACAAATCTTATAGACAAATCTTTTATACATATTTTATAAGTTTTTATTAAAAATTATAAGTAGATTACGGATACAAACCAATAATTTCTATACGTTCCAAAACAATGTTATAGGTTAACGTTATAATGTAAAAGCTTACAATCTCTTTTATCCTTTTAGTTTTATTTTGGGGATACTAATCCGTTTTCTAAATCCCCAAATTGGATTTCGTAAACACAACTCACTTAAAATTGACTGACGATATGAAATATCGCAAAAATTTTGCATGATCAGCTTTAACCAATGGTTAGTAGCCGCTTTATTGCCAGGAGCAAATC
Source organism: Diabrotica undecimpunctata (assembly GCF_040954645.1). Taxonomy (NCBI): domain Eukaryota; kingdom Metazoa; phylum Arthropoda; class Insecta; order Coleoptera; family Chrysomelidae; genus Diabrotica; species Diabrotica undecimpunctata. The sequence continues at coordinate 126,727,562 of NC_092804.1, read as the reverse complement.
CCAAATTGAATTTTTTTTACTTTGTTTTGTCATGGAGCACTGGGTTTTTTACCAAATTGATCGCTTTTATTTGGACAGACAACGAATTTTCTTATTTCATTTCGTATAAAAAATATATTTACCATATATCGGATAAACTTCGTTAGTTACATAATAATTAAGGATACGAAAAATTACATTTATATTTTAGATTATTGCTTTACATCGAAAAAAGAATAGTCCTTTTGCGATGGAACTAAAGTAATAAATATAAATTTTTAGGAAATTTACACCACGGGAGGCTTAAACAAAATATAGTATTAAATTATTCATGCGATATGCGGTCTATGATATGCGCAATATTCTATGGTAGACTCACATTTCAAATGCCATTTATTTTAACCCAAGATTAGTTTACCGTGAGATGTAGTTGCTATAAAATATTATTGTATTAAATTAAAATAACCCATGACAAAAATTTTCATTGAACTATTTATTACTTACTATACGTATTTACAGAGCTTAGTTCGTTCGATTACATTCGTTGGCTACTAACTACAAAAATACATTAAAACTACATAAATGCATAACAGAAGTCCCTAGTGGAGGGGAGGTCGTTTCTAAAATCTAAATTTTACCTTGGGAAAAAACGTAAATTACATAAAATTTTTCATATTGTCCTTCTTAGAAATACATGAATACGTAGCGAACAACAACCGCTGGATTCGACTAACTGTAAATATTAGAATACCTACTTTCTAAATATAGGGATTATAATAGACCAAATTTCCCCAGAAATATGTAACAATGAATGTATTTTAATCGTTTAAGAGATTTACGGACACTAATTTACACAAACTTAAAGAATTACCGATATGAATCTAAAATAATAAAATAAAATCGAAAAACAAAATGAGCTAAACTATAAGGAGACGGAAGACCGTTAAATGCTTTAAATCAGATTTTTTAATGATCCATGTTACAAAAGTAGCTTCTACCGCCATATATCTTCTTCTTCACGTGCCATTTCCGCGACGGAGGTTGGCAATCATCATGGCTATTCTGATCTTAGATGCTGCTGCTCTGAATAGTTCAATTGATGTGCATTCGTACCATTCCCTCAAGTTACGCAACCATGAGATTCTTCTTCTTCCTACACTACTATTGCCCTGGATTTTCCCTTGTATAATCAACTGAAGTAGGTTGTATCTCTCATTACGCATAACATGCCCCAGGTATTGCAGCTTTCGTGTCTTGATGGTTTCCAATACTTCCATTCTTTTGTTGATTCTTCTCATGACTTCATTGTTTGTTACATGCTTGGTCCATGATATCTTCAGGATTCTTCTATACACCCACATTTCAAATGCTTCCAACTTTTTAGCAGTCGACGAGTTAAGTGTCCATGCTTCTATCCCATAAAGCAGAGTCGAGAAAATATAACACCTTGCCAGCCTAACACCGTAAGTCCAATTTTAGTTCTCTTGCACAAAGTACCTTTCTCATTTTGTTGAAGTTTGTACGTGCTTTCTCTCTTCGAACTTTGATTTCTTTGGAGTAATCGTTTGTGTGATTAATTATTGTGCCAATTATATTACCGCCATATAGGTGGCGGTAAAAAATATTAATGTACGAGTGAGCCGTAGTTTTATTTTCTTTTTTTTTTGAGTAATTTCTGTGTTCTTGGATATTTTTGTGAGTTTAGATGTTGTCGATCTGGCCATTGTGATGCGCAATCGGATCTTGTCTTTGCACTCTGTTAGTGATGACAGTGCTCAAGTGATTAAATTGTCTGATATCGTACCCTGCCATTCATTCCCCTATCTTAAATCAAATCCTTAACTACATACACCAGCGTATTCTAGTATAAGTACAGGTCCATTTAAATTTTACAAAAATACGTTAAACTTTTTGTTTACTGGTCGGGACCCGAACTATCACTCCACTAGATCTCTGACAGTTGAGTGAAAGCGACTCGTCGGCTAAATCCGCTTGGCAATAAGACTGGATAAAAGAAAACATGACGAATTACAATCCTTTTATTAAGGTCTACAAGCTAACATAAAGCAGATTAAAACTGTCTGGCTTGCATTTAAACTAGACTTTCATGCTAGTACTGCTAATGTACCCATCTAAAAAATTTCGGATCATATGAAGAGCATCTGCTATAAAAATGACAAATTACTAAGCGATTTTGTCATTTTTATTAATTTTAAAACAAGAACCAACTTTTTTTTGTAATTGTAAGCAACGTAAGTAAAGAGTTTGTCTGTCGTACGCAATTTTTGTATTTTGCCGCAAATGAACTCGATTTTATAAAGGTCTAAATAAATAAACGTGCCTCGATTTTTACCATTTTTTATAATTTTCATCAGATCAATACAATCTATATCTTTTTTTAAATGGCCACTATTAAGTTTCTAAGAACCTAACCTTTACATTATATGGCATGAAATTGTAGTTTTTAGTTTGGGCAACAAATGCGAGACATTCGAAATATGCTTAAAATACGCTGGATTTAAAAATTCATATATCAAACGATCTAAAACGTTTAAAACTTTTTTTAAATTAACCTAGTACTTTTTCAAAAGAGCCAAACTTCTGCTATAAACTACAACCAAATACTGTCTTCTTGAAGGCATCTCCCGTGACGTGTAATCGTTTGTAATGTAAAACATTAAAATCTGCGTTTTTTATTCAAATTTCAAATGCCTCATATTTGTGGCTACAATTCAAAATTGAAGTTTTTTATCATAGGTTTTAAAAATGGATCTCTAAAAATAAAAGTTTTACTACGACTCGTCAATGAAAGTTATCAATTTAATTGATCTCACGTGAATCATAAAAAATGACAAAAATCGCGCCATTTCTATTTATTTAACATTTTTATGAAAACTAAGTCTACTTGCGGCAAAATAAAAATACTGCGTACGAAAGCTGTACTCATTACCTTTAAAACGCATCTTGACTTGTATAGATAGGATACTTGTATCAAAAGATATCGAATTTTTACCGGCGAGCTGATACAAATTTTATTGAACATTGATTTCGCGCCCTTAACTGACATTAAAAATCGACGGTCGCTTTAAGCATTGTTTCTGAGAGGACGGTTCATTCTACACAAAAAGTGCTAAAAAACATTTTTGTTTAAAATTAGCTATATTTTTTCTACTGCGTACAGATTCTTGGTAAATAGATTTTTTTACGTTTTTACCTCACTACGAGGGGGTTTTAGGGGAAAGTTCGGAGGTAAAAGTGGTACACTTTTTTACATCTTTTTTGGGGTCCCAAAATAAAAATCTTGGCAATATTTAGCTTGTTCGTATGATTTCTAGGTTTCAACTCTCTGACGACTGAACTATTAAATGCAATATGCATTTTAAATTTCGTAGAAAGTTAGTAGCCTAAAAAAGTAAGTAGTGATGTTAATGACTATTTTAAATATGGGTATTCCACCCGATATTAAAAATATCTCATAATATTCAAATACGCAAGTCTTATAAACAATAAACGTAAGCTCATTAAAACTACCAAGCGCAAATGGTATATTTCGGTTATTTCATTAAGAAAGATAAGTATGTGAATATAACGGCAGCATCAAATGTAGATGAAGTGCCAGCAGTATACAGTAAAATTTAACACAAGCTTAAGCTTGTACAATCTACTAAAGAATAATGACACAAAAATAATTTAACAAAAACTAATGTTGATTTACAGTAAAAAAAGACAACCAAAAAAATTTCTCTTATGGATGGTATCGAGTAATGTAATAAGAAACAAGAAGATATATTTCATAAATTACTTAATTGTCGATCTTACTAAAAAGTACACGTACTTAATTACTAGTTACAACAAAGACACAAATCCTGTACAAAAAATTTCTAAAACTAACTAACTACTATAACTAACTATAAACAATTGTCCACACGTTAAAGTAACTAGCTGTTTAAGTTCCTACACTGTTAGTTGATTAGTTGGTTAAGATTGGTATTGATGGGGAGTAGTTAGGTCGTCCAAGTTCGGAAGTTTAGTTGAATGAGTATTACAAGATTGAACTCTTTCAAACTAAAGCCAATGGATTTTGTACTTCAAGAAAATAAAATCGTTATTTTTGGTCTGATGCTATAGGTATTGCAAGATACGTTTGTTGTGTTAAAAACGACTCTTATATTCGCTCAGACTGTGACAGCGTGATTTGTCCAAAGGAGCTAGCTTTTTATGATTAAGGGAAGGCTTATTAGATAATATTTGTACAGCAAATCTCAAAATTTTATTTTAAATATAATTTATTTTTGTATTTATATGAGATTAAGCCACAATTGAGTGTAATAAAAATTATATTTTACATTCGAAGGGTACAGGCAAAGAAGGTGCTATGTCAAAAAAACAAGTTTCGAGAAAAACGGTTTTAAAGGTTTGGGCTCTCTGGTGTTTGTTTACTATGGGAAAATAAAAGGTGACAAATTTTTTTGATAATGTATTGGAATGTTACCTATAAGACAGTTATATGTGAATAGCCAAAATACAAATGCATAAAAATTAATGAACCATTTTGTAGAAAATTGCAATTTTTACAGGGCAAAAAGTTGTTTTGTCAAATTTGTCAAATAACTTAATATTATAGACTACTTACTAAACATAATATTTTTATTATAACAGTAAACTTAGAATCTATATAAATAAAACTAAAAGCGTTTCCTTATGAAAAAAGAGGATGTGGTAAAATTTTTCAGGTGTTGAGTGCTTTATTGATCCTAGAAAAAAATATTTTACAATCAATTCGTATACAGATGAGGATGTCTAGCTTACCGCAATAGATAATTATAAAGCTCAAAGGTAATGCATCAGTTTGTCTTGTCTACAAATATGACAACTGGTTAAAGTAGTCTTGAGCTGCTGAGCCACAAAATATCTTCAGCTCTTGGAGATTCTTTTATTTCATCTTACTAATGGGTAAAAGCGCTAAAAGAAATTTTTCTGTTACAGAAATATTTCATAGGTAAAAAGTTGTATCTTACTTTTATACAAGTGATAAGGCAGATCAAACTGGTTGTGTTCTAATTTGATTTTAGTTTTAAATTTGGGATCAGTAACAGCAGTAGTTTCCCACGCACCATTGTAGCTGTCTCGGTGAATTATCATCCTTGGATGTTTTTTATCTATTTTCATTTCACTAATCGGCCTAGAAGAAAATGGACATGTTCCTCTATAACGTCTATTCAAGAATGTTGTCCAGGTTCTGAAGTACGTTTGGTTAACGTTTTCTACTTGAAAAGGAGAGGGTTTCTTTCTAGCCATTCGGAATACTTCCTGCCATCGTTCTGGGAATTCCACTCGTATTTTTTGATTTATTAATCCAAAATCTTTACTACACTCCATGTACGAATGTCCTCTCATTGGAAAAGTAACCTTAATCAAATCTAGTCTTTTTTCTACATGCATTATATAGTGTAGAAAACGAAACATAGTGTAATTTTTGTTCTGTCCTCCACAGGAACCGCAGAATATTTCTAGTTTACGAACTTCAGAGTTTAGATAATTATATACAAAATGATGTAGCAAAGAGCAGACATCATTACTCCCTTTTTTCCAACTGTTTCGGGGTACATGTAAAATATGCTTTGTGATGTAGACAGAACATGGATATTAAATGCATATGTAGACAACTGCCTTTTCTAATAGACGTCACTCGTACTAATATTCGGAACCGGAAGATTTTTTGCAAAATCGATGCAGATTGCTTCCGTGGAAATCAACTTCTGGCTACGTGTTCTTGTGTCCCTATTTCTTTTATAAAATTGTTTTACTTTCGTTTTGTGTAATTTATTCTCTATGTTTAATCTGTTTATATCTGCCTCTAGTTTACGGTGAGATAGATTTTCTGTTTGCGATAAATTGAGTTTTTCAGCTTCTAGACTTTTACTCTTGGCTAAATATTCGTCGCATTGACTACATGTGTCAGATCTAGGGTATCTAAATGATATGTTGAACTCGGTTGAAAAAATTGTCCTATACGTTTCATATGACACATGCTCATTTGGAAAGTTTTCACAGAACATATTAAATATTTTTTTAATATTCAGTTCTTCTTGTAGGTATACCTTAGTCGTATCATGCATACTGTAATGACTGTTACGACCTCTAAACGATCCAATATGACTTTTATCTTACTTTTTGCTTCAATACAGAGCTTATATGGCCGTTTAGTGTGCTTACCTCTACGATCTTTTGTTGCATCTAATGTTAGTTTCAATGATTACTGCAGCACACCTAACTTTCTTCGACCTATTCCATGTATAGACCTAAATGCCTTTTTACATATTTCAACATCTTCAGTCTGCCCATTTATATTGTTTACACCTCTTACACGGTACCGGAAGAAAGCATCGTGAAGAAGAGCATCTTGTTCTTGTTGCCTTGGTCTTCGTTATTTGATCGTAAGGGTCGTTATCAAACCACACAAATATATATATATATATATATATATATATATATATATATATATATATATATATATATATATATATATATATATATATATGTATAATATATATATATATATATATATATATATATATATTCTGCTCATCAACTGAGTTGAGTAGATTAAAACTCTGGATGATTTTGTTCCTAGCATTTTCTGGTACACGCTCAAAACACTTTAATCTCTTACACCTACAGTCCTCACCAATAGTATGGCTTCTTAAATTTAATAATTAATAACTTATTTACATCACTCAATTTTTCATACTACTTTCTTTTTTTACTATTTCTATTTGAAGGCGAAATGTCGTTATCAACGATTTCAGGGTCAATTTTCTCCATTACTCAGTTTTTGTAATAAACACAAGCTCACTCACGAAAACACGTTTGTTTATTAAATTTGCTGGAATTTGCCGATGTAATAGCATCAGCCGACGCTTACGGTATAACCTGAGAAAGCAATTTTTTCGCCGGGACCGCGGGGACTTGCCACCTTCTTAACCTGACTAGAGGAATTAAAATATGTTATTATTCATGACTGAACACGTTTATAGCGGTGTTTATAGAATGGTAGTCTAGATTACTGGCTAACAAAGGGGACCAAAAACTCATTTTCTGCAAAAATTGACAACACCTTCCAAAAACACCATCTTTGCCTGTACCCTTTATTTGTTTTTAATGGTTCTATTTTTAATCCCATAATCGGTTTTACAAAATAATAAATATCAGTTTAATCAACATCTATTTCTAAATTGGTACTAAGTAGCATCCAATTTGAGAGTTGACTTACTTTTCTTGCATTTTCTAGTCAAAATAGCCATGTTTTTGAGTTGAAATTCTGAGGGCGATGTTTTACCCTCAGACTGACAAGTCAAATCCACTCGAATATCAAGTTCTGATATTTGTGTACTTATGTCGTTAATTATAAATAATATATGTCGCTAAACTTCCTTATCGAAAGAAATGGAACATGATTTTTATGGTTTGTAAACGGAAATAGGTATGGCGCTTTATAAAGGTCAAATAATGGAGGTAAAGAAACTAATAGAACCAAAACATATAAAAATGACATGGATTGCATACCTAAAAAAGCTCTGTACGGAGAAAGAAATGCTAAAACCGGAAATAACAGAAATTACCACAAACAAAGAACTATAAATATATTGTGAATTAGTAAAATACTAGAAAAGTTGAAGAACAGAAAAGCGGCAGGTAAAGATGGGATACTAAACCAATTACTAAAATATTGTGGATCAGCAATGACAAAACAAGTTAACATTATTAACCCTTAAATGCCCAATCGGGGTCACTATGGGACCCCAGACATACATTTTTGGCTATAATATCTTTATTTGAAACATTTGGCAACCGCGCAATCAGGTATTTGTGTGAACGTGTCTCCTACGTTTTCTGTTAGTATACCACGAACATTCGTGAGGTGCAGTGGTCTGTAAGAGAGATTTAGATAAGTGGGGTCTCGCTGTGACCCCGATTGGGCATTTAGAGGCACCAGAATATTTTTATTATTTTTAACATTTTTCGTCAGTTTACATTGAAAAATGGACCGTAAGAGAATGAAAATGACAATAAGCGACCAAGAACATGAAAAAATTATCCGAAATATAGAAGAAGGGATATCAGACTCCGATTTTGACTATGAGATTACCGACGAATCAGATAGCGAAGAGCAAGATGTTTTTGAGGAAAATGTTTCGGAAACTGAGGACAATTTAGAAGTCAACAGTGACGAGGAATCAGATGCAGAACCTACCGAAGTGGACGATAATATTAGTGAGGTTAGTGGTCCAACATATACATCCAAATCTGGAATGCAGTGGAATAGCCTACCTTTCGTGAGATCCAAGAGGCAACAAAAAAATATTATAAATGTACATCCAGGCTTAACAAACTATAGTAAAAATTCCAACACGTTTTTAGACTATTTCAATTTATTTTTGACCGAAGAGATGAAGAATGTCATATGCCTTCATACTAATGAAGAAGCTGTTAGGCGTTATCAAGAGTGGAACGAAAAACATCCGAATAACAAAAAAGAGTGGACGGTACTTACCAACAATGAACTGGATAGCTTTTTAGGAGCACTTATCAAAGCTGGTGCTTTAAGGTGTGGGAAAGAATCGACACGAGAGATATGGTCTACAGACACCTCAATACGCCGGTCATTTTTTACAGCCGCATTCGCTAGGAACCGATTTGAAGAATTATCGAGTTTCTTGAGGTTTGATGACAAAGTGACCAGGGTGGAGCGGAAGGAACAGGATAAGTTAGCGGCGATACGAGTAATTTGGGACATGTTCGTCTCTAACTGTGACAAAGCCTTTGAACCATACGAACATATAACCGTTGACGAACAGTTAGTGAGTTTTAGAGGAAAGTGTCCTTTTAGACAATATATAAAATCAAAACCTTGCCGCTATGGGATAAAAATTTGGGCTGCCGCGGATGTTAAAACATCTTATTTATCAAAACTTCAGGTGTACCTTGGAAAACTACCAGGTGGTAGAATAGAGAAAAATCAGGGATTTCGTGTTGTGAAAGATCTGGTGGAACCATATCATGGCAGTTGGAGAGGAATTACAACTGACAACTTTTTTACCAGTGTTCCTCTTGCTCAATATCTTTTATCTAAAAACCTTACTTTACTTGGGACCGTCCGCAAAAATAAACCTGATACACCACCACAACTAAGTTTGACAAAAAGACCTGCGGAGTCGTCAATATTTGCTTTTACTAAAGAATTAGCTATGGTTTCGTACATACCTAAAATACACAGGATGGTACATCTTCTTTCAAGTCAACACGATAGTGATATAATTTGTCAAGACTCTCAAAACAAACCCTTGATGATTTTAGACTATAATAATACCAAGGGTGGTGTTGATAATGCCGACAAACTGATTAGGGAATATTCCTGTAAAAGAAGAATTGCTCGTTGGCCATTCAGGCTCTTTATGAATATTATAGACATATGTGCACTAAATGCCTATATTTTATACATTGAAAAAAATCCTGATTGGAAGAAAAATAATTTTTCACGAAGACGTATTTTCCTGTTACAATTAGGGGCTGAGCTTGCTCGAAACAACATGGAAAAAAGAGCGAAATATATAAAACATAAAGCCTATGTAAAATCTGCTCTAAAAGATTGTGGCATACCAATGGTAAACCCAACTACCGAAGTTGCAACTCAATCTGTCCATTCAGCTAAGAAACGTGCTCGTTGTTACCAGTGTCCGCGAAACTGTGACAGAAAAGTGAATACCGTTTGCTCTTTTTGCAAAAAATTTATATGCCAGGTGCACAGAAAAGAAGAAAAAACTATTGTATGTAAAAATTGCAACTAAAAGTTATATGCTTATATTATTATTTAATTTTAATTTTGTTCGAATTGAAAATAATTTGTTTCTAGAAAAGCCGTTAATTTTGTATGAAAAATAAATAAAAATTATTCAAATATGCTTAAAATTATTTTTAACCGTGTTTTCCTTTTAGTCAGTGCTAAATGACGTTACTAAATTGAAAATTTTAGTGGGGTCCCTAGGAGACCCCACATGGGCATTTATGGTTATTTTCATATCACGGGCATTTAAGGGTTAAGAAAGCATTTGACAGAGTAAGATTAAAAGATGTAATCTATCTTCTGTATAATAGAGAAGTTCCCCTAAATATCATAAAAACTATTGAAAAAATCTACCAAAACAACAAACTATAAGTCAGAATAGATGGACAACTTATATAACCAATCGAAATATATAGCGAAATAACACAGGAAGACTCATTGAGCACCGTACTCTTTATATCAAGGACGAAATCATGAAAAGCGTTAACAAAGAAAGATAATGCAGAATGGAAAAAAGAGAAGTAAAAATATTCTATTATACATATGACTCAGTATTGATAGCCCAAAATGGAGATATTCTGCAAAGACAATCTCATCTTAAAGAAGATCTCAGAATACAATCTTATAAACAATAGTAATCAATGAGACATAAAATAGAAAGTGATGGCATTAGCATTAAACAAATATTGGAAATAAAATACCATAAAATTACACGTTTTAACTATGGAGACCTGGACAAAAAAGTGAGAGATCAGGTACAAAAAGCAAATAGACTGACAGGATGCCTTAATGACACTATAGTTATGGCGAAACAGACACATTAACACTAAAATGAAGTCAAGAATTTATAAATCTAGTGTAAGACCAATAATGACATATGCCTCAGAAACAAGACCCGATACAACCACAGTATAAAGGCTACTGAGAACGGCAGACATAAGAGTACTTAAAAGAATTACAGGAAATACGCTTAGAGATGCAAATAGAAGTGAAGACATTAGAAGATAATATAACGTACAGTGTATAAACGAATGGACACTAAATAGTAAAGAAAGATTGGAATAACCACATAAGCAGATTGGGGAAAACCCGTGTCATCAAGTAATAGCAAGAGCTAAATCACCAATCGGTTGAAGAAGTATAGGACATAAATAGAGGATCGAAGACAAAATATGGAGTGAAAACCTTCCATAGAGCTATTAATCTGCAAATGAACATGCAGAATTGCTTACAAAGAGGAAGAAGAAGAAGACCTTCCATTAATATATTATTGTTGGTATACTCTTATTGATTACTTTTTTATTTAGTACTGGTAAGCAAATCCTAATATACTCTTTGGATGGATTTGGTAAATTGTTTCTCCGTTAAGTAAGATAAGCGCTACTTGTTTAATTATTCTCTTTTTACTGACTGGTGCGTTTAAGACTATAAATGCATCCTTCTATTGTACTCTGCGTTCATTGTCCTAGTTATGTTTGCATATTTTGGGATCTGTCGAAGTCTTTATTTTTGTGCTCAACAAAAATAACTACTAATAATGGAGAACATGAAGAGCCCATGAAGAGTCCAAAATCTTGTTTATGTAAATCATTATCTAGTTTAAAATAGGTGTTGTATGTGCATACTGTACATACCAACATAGCTGAAACATTCAGTTTAGTTTTTGTTGGTAATGTTTAACCCCGCTTATTTGGTTTTTATTACTTTTAAAGATCTGCAAACGTAACTTAAGTCTTGCAGTTTGCTTCATTATTTCCTGAAGCCAAATTGTGTCTCGCTGATATCTTGTTTCAGTCTTCAATAGATAGTTTCTGTTATGAATAATTTTTAAAAATATTCTGGGGAAGGAACTTACTAAGATCATCATTGCATGGTCAGAGCATTGTTTTTTATTTTAATTTTTGGGTAATGGGATGAAAGTAGATCAAAAATTCTTTAAAACTACTTTCCGTATTGTATATGGAGTTATACAAATCCACTAGTTTCACAAATCTCACCTGATTCGAATATTGATTTTTCGTTCCATGTACCTACATTTACTGCTCTTTCGGGGTTTTTTGGACTGCCGGGGCCTATTCTTTTAGTTATAATAGTTTACTAGAAAAATTATGTAATGAGTTTGCTTTCTGTTCTCTTTTCGCTGTTTCTCAGTTATACCGCCATTGTTTAGCTTCTACCTGTAAATTTCACTTTAAATCCATCCAAAACTCTATCTTCTGAGCCTACAAATCATATTGACTTAGCTGGTTCTCTTTTTTTCTTCTAATGCCTATCCGTTTCGGATGTTGGCGATCATCATGGCAATCTGTATTTTGCAAACTGCTGCTCTGAAAAGATTTGCAGTTGTTGTGTTAAACCACGTACTTAGATTTTGCAGTCATGAAATACTTTACCTTCCTGGTCTTAATTTTCTTTTACTTTTTTTCGAAGAATTATTTGTAGTAACCCATCTCTTTCGCTGTACCTTATGATGTGACAGAGATATTCGATTTTGACTGTTTTTATTGTGGTTAACAACTTTTTTTTATTTTGCATTCTTAATTAAACGTCGGTATAGGATACCTTCAGTATTCGACGATACAGCCAAATTTCGAAAGCCTAAATTTTCTTGCAGGTAGCGTCTGTGAGAGTCCACGACCCAATTCCGTACAACAGTATAGGAAAGATGTAGATCGTAGTAACCTGATTTTCATGGGTACTGATAAATCATGGCATTTAAATAGCTTAGCCATTTTTTAAAATGCAAACCTTTCTTTCTTTATCCTACATTTTATGTCTAGGGGATGGTCCCAATTGACGTTCATTGACGTTCTTACCAAGGTAGGCGTATGTTTTTACCCTTTCTATTGGTGGACCATTCACACTAGTTCTTTCAATAATTTGCTGTTCTTTCTTAGGAATTATCATACATTTCATTTTTTTATTCTCAGTGAAAGTCCATACCTCTGAATCACTTTTGTGATTCTATTCATTAGATCCTGGAGAGCTCCATAACTCTCAGCAAATACCACCGTGTCATCCGCGTATTTGATGTTATTGATTTATTGTCTGTTAATTCGAATTCCGGATTTAACATCCTCTACTGCTTCTTCAAAGATTTCCTCAGAGCATATGTTAAATGCAACTATTAGCAAAACTGATAGTATACATCCCTGTCGGACCCTACGTTTGATTTTAATATCATCGAATTCTACTACCTCTGTACGGATACACGATGTTTGATTTCAGTAAAATTGATGATAATTCTTAGATCACAGGTATTTATTCCAATATTTGTTAATATCTTCATCAGCTTGCCGTCTTTTACTGTATCGAACGCTTTATAATAACCAATTAAACATGCATAAATATCGCAATTCACATCTCTACAGCATTGAAATAGCACTGGTATGCTAAAGAGAGTCTCTCTCGTACCCACTACGATCGGAAAACCAAACTGTACGGCTGATTTTTTCTTCGCATAGTCTATCTTTGATGTATGATTTTTAGAAAACACTTTAAAATGTGGCTGCTTCCCTAAGCCAAGAATATATATCGCAGTATAGGAACCGGTAGCACTTCTTCAGTCCTGCCTTCTGGTATCCAATTTTCCAATGGTCTAGGACCAATTTCTATACGGCACAACTTTGTACTGGAATCTTTAGTCACCTTTCTTTCTAACCTATAAGGTTCAGCGTTAACAAAATCGACAAAATACTGCATAGATTTTAATCTATATATTATTGTTTACTTAATCCTGCTGATCATTCTTTACTCAAAAAACTCTTTATTTTGTTTTTCTTCTTCTACTTATTTTTATTTATTTTTTTATGTTTTTATGTAAACATGACGCCGTCTGTTTTTCAATGTGCCTCCAGTAAGTTGTCGTTCCATCTGTTTCGTGGTCTTTCTACTGATCGTTTTTTTATTGGAGAACCGTCTCTTGCCATCTTTACTACTCCATTTGTTATCACCATCCTCTACCTTACATCTACGTCGTATGTCTGTACTTCTAGCTCTGTCCCATAGTATTTTACCATCATATTTTCTGTTTTCATCTCTGCTGTTTGTAATATCCTCCTTATCCTCTCTGTGTCAGGTCATGTTTCTGCCACGTATGTCATTATTGGTTTTATGACTATTGGTTAGTGATTAGTTTTGTAAATTGTGTCTTTCATTTCTTTCCCGATATTTTTATTTTTCCATATTGTTTCATTGACGCAAACTTCTGCTCTGTTTGCTCTATTGACTTAAACTTCTACTTCCTTTTTGAGCTTTCCGTAGCTAGATAATGTAATGCCTAGATATTTAAAATCCATTACCTATTCTATTATCTGACCTTAGAGCTCCTTAGAGTAAATTTGCTCGTATAACTACGCATTTTGTTTTTTGGGGAAATGAACGTGTTAAATTTTCTGGCGGTTATATTAAATTGGTAATATAACCAGCATACGTTGTCAATCATCATCATAAATAAAAATTAATTCCTTTGTAATTATCCGGGTTTAATCTGCTTTCCTTTTTGAAGATAGGTATTAGAATACTTGATCTCCACTTTTATTGAATTCTGTTTTTTTTCTATTAATTTTTGGATAAATTTTAATAGTTGTTTGGTCCTCCGTACTTAAGCAGTTTGTTAGGTGATCTAGTGATCTATTGTTAGTGATCAAAATCTTCTCCTGGTGATTTTCTTTTTTTTAATTTCCTTATGTTGTCGTTACCTCTTCCTCCTCAATATTTATTTCTTCATTTTACGTCACCTCTGGTGTTGGTGGTTTATTATCGTCACCTTCAGCAAATACGGATCAAAAGTAGTCCGCTTATGTTTCCTTCTAAATGTGTTTCGTTTCTATTAGTTCGTTCATTTATTTTCTATGTCCTTTGATCATTCTCCATATTTCTTTTTGTGTTCCGTAGAAGTTTCATTTGTTTTGATAACACTGCCTGGGATAATTGCGGGAAGGATGAATTTGCTTTGCGGTTACCATAGTCGGTCTCAAGCCCGGATAAAATGTGAAGGGTGATTGGCTAGGTTAGCAACCTAACAATCTTAAAACGAATACTGCTCAAAGAAACAATCTGTAGCCTCGGAACCCAAAAACTCGAAGCTATTAAGTCGTTTTATTTTTTTGTAAATTCTTATTAACAGGTTTATGACTGGACTAAGTATCTCACTGTGATATTATTAAACATTAAAGCTGCTTTTAAGCAAAGTTTCTAAATAGTGCCTTCTGTATAAATAAAAAACTATATAGAATGTGCATATTTTTAAGTTTTTTTTTGCTATTGTAAAAACATTTAATTTTCTTAAGCATTGGTTTTTAAACTATACCTGTGTAACGAGGTTTTACTTTTACTATTTTAAATTATGAATAATGATTAAAGGTCGGATTATAGGCAAAATGCCTTTTTTGCCTATTATAATTGTTTTTTGCACTTTTTGGCTTTTTTCGTAAATTCTGCCTATTTATGCCTTTTTTAAAATTTCATGGTACTACCCATGATATTATTCTATTACTAAACCATTCTATAATAAAATTTTGGGTCAATAATAAAATATCAATGGTTTGTTTATATAACAGATTTCTAGGAAAATGTACCTGATCGAGACTTGAGGGTTAACTATTTGGAAATCCCTAAGCTTTATTCGTTTATTATCAGTTGTACAGTCGGTTACTGTATCAGAGTTTAGTCACAAATTGCTATATCCTAGTTTAGTTTTGTTGCGTATACCGAAAAGCAAAGAACACGTTTTAAAACATTTTAGACATTTGTGTGAAAAGATGACATCTAAATTAAGGCTATGGATCGCACCTTATTCGGAACTTTCTCTAGAAGGAGATGGAGCATTTTGTAAACCATGCGGCAAATCGGTAAGTTTTATTTTTTCTCTTTTTTTCTCGTCCCACAACATAACTAAATTCTAAAGCGGTTTTAGAATTCTAATTATTTTTTTTAATTCTCAGATTTCAAGTAGAAAAAAGTACTTTATTGACCAGTATTGTGGAACCCCACTTCATAAACGTCATTTGGAAAAATTAAATTCCTCTAAGTTAGCCCAAATATCTCTGCGGGATAGTTTGAGCAGTTCAAAAAAAAGGAGGAAGACGCATTTAAATTTGATTTATGCCAGATGATGATTGCATCCAACATTCCTCTATATAAAGTTAATAACCCTAGTTTTAAATGCTTTTTCGAAAAATATCTTAATAAATCCTTACCGGACGAGAGTACATTGAGAAAACATACCATGGACAAATGTTATGTGGAATGTATTTTAAAAATTAAGCGGGAGTTAGAGGGCAATTTTTTGTATATTATCGTGGATGAAACGACAGATGTATGCAGCAGGTATATAGCCAATTTAATGATTGGAATTTTGAACGAAAATTTTGCGAGAAAACCTTATTTAGTTACCGTTAAAGAATTGGAAAAAACAAACAATTTAACAATAAGTCGATTTATACAAGATAGTTTAACAAACCTCTTTTTGCCCAACGCTATACCAGTGAATAAAATAGTTTTAATGCTTTCAGATGCTGCGGCATATATGTTAAAAGCTGCTGTTAATTTTAAGATTTTTTATCCTAACTTAATTCATTGCACTTGTGTAGCCCACGGGGTAAATAGAATTGCTAAAGAAATAAGAAATCTGTTTCCGTTGGTAATTAATTTTATAAATTTTATGAAAAAAGTTTTTGTAAAGGCTCCATTGAGGGTGCAAATATATAAAGAAAGACTTCCCGGTATCCCTTTGCCACCTAAACCAGTAATTACAAGGTGGGGAACCTGGCTTGAAGCAGTTTTTTCTTCAATTTTTGTTGCCTATAAATCCGAGCTTTAATAATGATATTATTCAACTAAACTTGGTGATGTCTAAGCTGCCGAACTGCGTTATTTTTAAGTTATTTAATTTATATTTTAAACTAATTTATATTTTTTCGATAGCTCTAGATATGTATCACCGATGACAATATAAAAGTTTATTTATAATATACAACAAGTTACAAATAATATTAAATATTAAACAAATATTAAAATATATTACTTTTATTACTTAAACATTGACCCTTAAAAGAAATATTACCGTTTAAACATTTTACGTAAACAATAATGCACAACAACAATGTTACAGTAAAAATGGCTTTCTGTTTTGGTTTCCGTGTTGGGAAATATTGATTAGTGACCGTCAGTGATGTGTCCTGTAAATCGCAGTAGGTCAGTCGACGCAAATAATGGCGCCATTTCCCGATGTTAACTGATGAATTACTCATTGATTGACCTATTGTCTCCCGAAATGTTAGGCTATAACAAAAAAACCGCCCCTCTGTGTAGGATTCCGACTATTGCGTTTATGAATGCCATTAAAAGAGAATTACTGGTAATTGAAAGTTAAAGGGAGGTATACTTGTTAACGCATTCCGGTCGTATTATGGACAAGCACGACAATTATAACTCAATCTTTAGAATAATGATGACACTAAACGGTGTTGGTAATAGTATTTTTTGTGTGATTTAGTCATAATAAACGCTTTGGTTCATATTTCGTCAATTGTTATGTTTTGGCGAACGCATTTTTGTCTTGTCTTTTTTGTTGACGTATGCATTTATGTATGTAGTCAAACACATTAAAATATACACATCCTATAAGTATCTGTATGTATTTCGAACAAAATTACGCACAATATTCTTCTTCTTTTTCTTTTTCAAATACCCATCTGTTACTGAATATTGGCAATAGTTCTGGTCATAGTTCTTTTTTTTAACTCAGCTGAACACGCGTATAGAAAAGTTAGTGGCTACATGCGCACGCTTAAAATGACCGAGTCGTTATTTACAATTTTAACTGGCATAGGTTTGCACCAAATTCAGTTTCATTTAATAGTAGTAATAATTAAAATAGATAATAAACCATAAATAGATAATATTTATATATATATATAATGGCTATACACCCCAAAGTGCGGTTAAACCGCGAATGCTTTCTAGATTCTATTTCTTTTTTGTGGATCAGTCCGATTTGTTTATGTTATTTTCTTGACACTATCTCTACATTTCTTCCTCTCACTAGCTTTTCCTGTTTATTCTCTGACTCCTGCCCTTTGGAGGACTTCTTCAACTTCTTACAGTCACTTTGATCTTGGTCTTCCCCTTCTCTTTCTTCCTCCTGGATTCCATTCTATTATTACGTATGCCACTGCCTCATCTCCTGCTCAAATGTGACCTAACCATCTAACTCTGCATTTCTTTATTTTAGTCACGATGTCTTTCTTAAGTTCTTCCTTAATCTCTGAATTTGTTCTGCTTCTATATTCATTTTACTCTGTTCTGATTGGTCCCAGTATGGATCTCATAATCTTTTTCTCTGCTATTCTTAATTCTTCTTCATCTTTTTAAACCATCGTCATTGTCTCTTCTGTATATAATAATATTGGCCTAATTATGTTGTTATGAATGTTCATCTTATTAGTCAGTGTTTTGCTTTTAAGTAATCTTTTGTTTGCAAAATAAGCTTTATTCGCTGCTAATATTCTTTCTTTTATTTCGGACTTTCGTCCTCCGGTTTTGCATATTGTAACTCCTAGGTATTTGAAGTATTCTACTTCTTCAAAGCTTCCTATTTTGATTTTTTCTTTCATTGGCTTTCTCCCTAATCTTAATATTTTTGCCTTTTATTGATTTAATATTTGTCCCATTATCTCCCCTTTCCTTCTTATTTCTTCTAGCATTTCTGTAATTATTTTCCTGTTCTTTGCAATAATATCTATATCATATTCAATTATTGACCACCTCTTGTTCTGAGATTTCCTTTATTTATATTTCGTAGTAAATATTGTAAGGCTAGATTAAATAGCGTTGTTGATAAGGCATCTCCTTGTTTCATCCCTTTATTTATACTGAATTCCTCTGTCTCTCCTCTTTATGTCTTTATTCTTAATTTTGTAGTTCTCATTGTCATTTCTAATAATTTTCTAAGTTTATGTGGAATTTTTAATTTTATAAGTGTTATCATTATTCCTTTCCCTTTAATTGAATCAAATGCCTGTTTGAAGTCTATGAATAACATTTCCAATTCTAATTTATATTCGTTTGCTTTTTCCATTATTTGTTTTATTGTGTGTATTGTATCTATTAAAGATCTTCCTTCTGTGAATTCACATTGGTACTATCCTACTGTATTTTTTGAGATCTTTGATAACCTCCTTTTCAATTTAATTACTATTTACATGGGAATAAGTCACAATTAAAGGTTAAAATAGGTTTATTGACGTTTCAACACTTTCTCAAAATCGTCCTCAAAATTCCAAAAAGAACGATTTCCGAAGTGGAAATTGAAACGTCAATAAACGTATTTTAACCTTTAATTGTGGCTTATTCCCATGTAAATAGTAATTAATTTAAACTGCCACAGGAAAATAGCTTCAGAACAATATTAAGAAACTCCTTTTTAATATTAATGGCAATTTTTTTTATGTTATATTTAGTAGCGTTATTTCTTTATAATTTTCACAAAATTGTTGGTCTCCCTTTTTATGTATTGTTATGATCTGCTCTACCTCCCAGTCACCTGGAATTTTCTCTTCTTTCCATATATTATTTAATAGTGCTAGTATTTTTCCTCTCAGTTCCTATTCTCCGTATTTTATTAGTTCCATATTAATTCCATCTTTACCAGAGGCTTTTCCATTTTGTGGTCAAGTTGGTCATTCAGAATGAATGACATGAGACAAACAGTTCTCCCCTCCTCAACTTATTTCATTAGAGACTATAAAGTATAAACGCATGCCAAAAATAGATCACTTGAGAAAGGCAATCAGCCGAAATAGCTGTAGTGATAAAAGTTTAAAATAAATTGTGTGGAAGTTTGGAAACAAAGTTTTCAATGTTTTATTGTTACATATATTAAATGATTTATTGTTGAATCTAACATAGGCCATCCTTTCGCATATTGGCTTGAAATATATAATTTTCTCTCTAAGGTGCCTTAGTATCATGAATCACACCCCTTTTTGCCCTTGCTTCTTTCCTCCTGAATATAACATTGTAAATTCTTGTTTATCAATTTGTTCTTGTCCCTCCCAGCGTAATTCTTGCAGTTCTGCAATATCTATTTTTACTTTTTGAGTTCTTTTCCATGTGCTCATTTTCAACTCTTTATTTTTTTCCTGTTTTCTTCGTCTTTTATTTTTGTTCTTTTGTCTATCTTTCTTTATTTCACTTTTGTTGTACCCGAGTTTATCTGCAGCCATTTCCTGTTTTTTTGCCTCGTCTGTTAACGAATAACGTATCCTCTTATCCCTTGCTAGTTTCTTGAACCTCCTCGAGGATGGTCCTCCAGCTGATTGGTGTTTCTATTCCATATCCTTTCTCGACAATATATTATCAGTTTGTTGGCTTTTATTTGGACACGTTTACCTTTCTTTATTTCATCTTATGCTATTTGTAATTCCTCTGTCGTTAGATCATTGTTTATATATTTTTCTTCTTTTTTCACTTCTTTAAGTTTACTTTTACATAAGTTTTACTTTAAGTTTACATAATTTTTGTTTTTTCTTGTTCTTTTGGCAGTCTGACAAAACATGTTTTATCTCCTAGTTTTACTGCTTCTTTTATATTTATGGAAATCTTCAGCTCTTTTGTCATAAAATTTCATATTACTTCTTTTAGTGTTCTTCTATCTCCAGTTTCTATTGTCATTCCTTGTATTATCATATTATTTTCTTTTCTTATTCTTTCCAGTCTTTCAAGGCGTCCTTTTGTATCATTTAAATTGTTTTTGATTTGTTCAGTTTCTTTCCGGATTTCACTATTATGTTGTTTTAGTTCTGATATTTCAGTTCTGCGTCTCCTCATTTCTTCTCTGTATTGTTTTTGTTCCGTTTTTACTTCTTTTACATCAGTTTTTACTTCTTGTAATCCTATTGTTAAATTTTCATCATATTTAGTATTTGATCCATTTTGTTTTCATCTCTGTGACTTTTAACTGGACTTCTTTGTACTTTTTTACTGGTACCAAATAACAGTTCCTCTTCTTTTCTATTTCTTTTCCGATTATCATCAGATGTATTATCATCTCAATCCATATTTATACTGCTACTACTCTCGATACAGTCAACTCATCGAAGAAAGATGGTTTTCTTAAGCAGTAGCTTATGGTAATTTATTTTCACGTTTTCTTCCTGGATAAATTAATTTTCAGTAGTAATATCCCTAGGATATTGATAACAGACGAGATAATTTCATGACAATCGAAAGCTCGTTCCTTGGTAACAGCACGAAGCCGAAGGCTGAGTGCTGTTACCAAGCAACGAGCTTGAGAAATTTGTCATGAAATTATGAAGCATTCATCAATGTCCGAGGGATATTCGGCGGATAATTTTTCGAAAAAAAAAAAAATCATAACTCAACATAACGAAACATTTATTTATTAAAAGTACAGTTAGCGAAAGTACAATTATTAAAATTTAAGTTAACATTAGATTAGTAAGTTGTATTTCTGGGAATTTTTTCTTTGATTAGCGCATTTATACTTTGAACATTCTCATTGCTGAAACGTGACATTTTGAGATTTATTTGGATGAAGTTGTCAAACTCGATCGTGTTGTCATAGGGATTGAAAATTGCACTGAATGCAATTATCAGTCTAATGTTGACATGGTTGGGTGAAATTGTTCCACATGACACAAAATGACGAAATTTGAATGGTTGTTAGAACAGTCGAAAAATTATCAATTAAAATAATTGTCAGTTACTTCGAACGGTGTGATGTAGCAACGCCCACCTCTAGCTTTTAAAACTAATAGCGTTAATTATCTGGGCTGGTTTTGTTTTTAGTTTTTTGTGTTGAAAGTAAATAAAATTTCTTTCCTAAATTTATAGACGTTATGCACTTGCCTCTCTTTTAATGTCTTTGCTATAATTACCATTAACACTTTTATTCTTCTATTACACACTGTACGCAAAATCAGCAAAATTATCGACTTAAAATAACTATAAATAACCAATATATTATGGAGCAGAATTTACACACGTCTATTCCTTACACTAGAGATGCGGAATAATATTTAACAAAACTAATACTAACGTAAGCAATATTGAAGAAAATATATTTGAAATTTTTTACATTATATTATCGATACCTGATACGAAAAACATTGTAACTCACTTTGGCTTAGTTTAGAGGAGAGCGACATTTATTTAAAAAAAAAAATCCAGACATTTTATTTTTTTACTTCGTCAGCTTTTATATTTTTTATAGTTTTCTTAATCCATATGTTATAACTTCTCCTCAGCTTTTCACTTGCACGTATCACATTGTTGTTAAAATTACTGGTCCTGATTTTGGTCGATTTACAATACCAAGTATTTTAAGAATTTTTAAGAATAAGTGGTTTATGCAATGATATTTCAACAAAGTACATTGCTTTGATTAGGGATATAATATAAATGGTAACTATGGGGTAGTTATCAAAATAAAAAGATTAATATTAGTTTTTTTTATTGATTTTACCTTAATCGTTACTTTTTAATCAACCAAATATCTAAGAATTAACATCATACATACTAACAAAAAGTAAATAAAATAATATCTGTTAAATTTATTTATTAGAAAATAAACATTTACAAATTATAAAATAGTTTATACTATGTATTTTATTAAAAAAAACCAAATTAACTACTAGCAAACTTTTATTCATCGGAGTCATCATCCGAATATTGTGTTTGTTGAGAGTGAGTAAGATTCAAATAAAAGCTGCAATATTGCTCTGGTATAGCTTTACTAGAGTACAAAGCAACAAGATCATTAAATTTTGATGTTTGTATGGGAAGTAATCTATAATATGCTAAAAGAATTTTTAGTTCGCATAAATCTTGTATATTTTTATTCCCGGATTAAATATCCCTTTTGCTCAATTTTGGTTTGCCTTCTAGGTTTATAAACGATAATTGATCAGAAATAAGATCGTACTGCAACCTAGGCTGCTTTTTACATTTGTGGTTTTATCCCGTGCATAACAATAACCTTCCGCAGATCCAATATCAAAGAATTATAAACTTTAAACTTCATTTTATAATTAAACAATGATACCTATGACTGGGGTGTAGTTAATATTTTTTGCAAATCAAAGGAGGCAGTTACAACAGTTAGTTCGCATAAATCTTGTATATTTTTATTCCCGGATTTAATATCCCTTTTGCTCAATTTTGGTTTGCCTTCTAGGTTTATAAACGATAATTGATCAGAAATAAGATCGTACTGCAACCTGAGAACATGTGGTTGTTCTTTACATATTTTTATGTGTTGTACTTTCGACCCCAAAACTTTTTTTTATGTTTGAATCTCAATTCGGTATTTTCTTTAACATTGATTTAAAGACCAAGATATCATTTTGACTTAGTTCTCTTAAATCGTATGGCTTTCCTATGACTTAAGCACACTTTGTCAGTGTATACCACTATTGTGGAATATAATTAACTTGCTTCTCTTTTCTTCGCTTAATAAGGGCATGCATTGAATAACCCTCAGATTAAGAGTGACCCACCTCAAAAAACGTGTGTGTAATATTAATATTCATGACATTAGCTGCATAAGCAGACATTAGAAATTTTACTCGATTTTATTCTACACAAAAACCTGAATAACATGTAAACTCTAATGCTCCACCATCAACTTGTCTCTTAATAAAATCAAATACTACTTATTTCATTAGGCTGCTTTTTACATTTGTGGTTTTATCCCGTGCATAACAATAACCTTCCGCAGATCCAATATCAAAGAATTATAAACTTTAAACTTCATTTTATAATTAAACAATGATACCTATGACTGGGGTGTAGTTAATATTTTTTGCAAATCAAAGGAGGCAGTTACAACTGTTTCTGTTTTCTTAGATACCTCTTTATCATCATTTTTGGCTTTACGTGGAACACATTTGTTTGCAATATAAAAAGCGTATAAATAAACTGATCTTTTTTCGGTGCAAAAAAGCCGATATTAAACTCAGTATACATTGAATAAAATTTGGGAAGCGTTAATTACTCATCATAATATATCTTAGTTGTTCATTGCCTTACGTACTGGGATTCTTATACTGGAATAGAGTTTATATTTGCACGAATGAAATTTTTAATACTTACGTCCACAGAATTTACTCTTTTCTTATGACGACCAAGGATATCTTCAATAATTATAGTAGCACGATTTTGTAAGTTATTATTCTCCAGGTTTAAAACAGCACAAATTAATTTTTATATAGTTACTAATACACGAACCAGTAGCTATACAAGAACTGAGAGTTACCTAATTACCTAGCCATTAATTTCGATAAATTCGCGAGTTTTTCAATCCTGAATTATGCAAGCGTGTTCCTGTCGACATTATTAACACTGCGAAAGGAGTCATATTAACATTGTAAGAACACAACACTATTGTGTTTAGTGATCGTCCTTCCCACAAAATGTTAAGTTTTGAATGTAAAATCATGGAAAATTTACTTACAATGTTATTCATAGTAATGTTCCACTAGCTAGCTTTCTTGTATCACAACTTACAATGAAGTTATAAAAACTTAATACTTTTTTCGAGAAAAACATTGTATACAATATAACAATGTTTCTATAAAAAATATTTATCAATAATAAAAAAAATTAATATTGTAACATTAGTTACAATGGTTCTGTTTTTTCCACCAAGTGATTCAAAATTTGCTATTACAATGTGGTTATTTTGTTACATAACTTATCGATAAAGGTTTGATAAACGAAGGTTAGCCTTTATAAATGCCATCTAAGCCATAGTTGAAAAACATTGTAAGTGGAGTTACAACGTTATTCATATCAGGTGTCGTTATATTTTTTTTGTGTATGTGTTATCTCATAAAAAAAGTAATTGTTTTAAAAATAAAGTACCTAGATATTTAGAATGTTTAATATTTAATCATTTTGTTCTTTACAACTTGGACAAAATACGAATTAGCGTTCTTTACAAATATAGGTGTGGCATTGTTTACATTGAGATTTGGTTTTTCTATTTTATTTTTTTTATTAACAGAACTTGTATCTTTCAAGATATGGTTAATTTATTTCTCCTGTAGATCCTTTACTAGGCTTTTCTAAAATTTTCTGTATACGGCAAGGATTCAATTTAATTCCTATTGTCAAATCAGATGTAATGAGAGGGGATTAGAAAAAGGGTCGTCTAGTAACTTTTAGCTGACGTAAAACTAAATTACTTAAACAATTCTTGGTATGGAACAGTACTAATAATAAATGGTTTACCTTAAATAAACATTTATTTCCACAAAATATAAAAATTATGTTCAAATAAAAACTAACATTATAGATAATCTAATCTGAGTCATCTATATCATCTTAAGATTCATCAGTTGTATATTTGCCTAGATCCACAACTACTAGTTTTAGGCTAATTTCAATGTAGTTATTAAGGTTTTTTTTTCACTAAATGCTCGATACATTTTATCCATGACTGTGAGGTCACATAGCTGACGTTATTATTAAGAAGATCTTTTCCGTCATTGAATTTGAAAGTAACATTGTTCCTTGCTACTTCAGTATTATTTGAGTCAATATAAGTTTTATCTGGTATAATATCGTATTTAATATGTTTATCTTTATGACACCGTGCTAAGTTTAGTAACTCGATTTTTTCAAAATTGGTCTTTCTAGGAACCAAAAGTTTTCGCTAATTTTTCCTTGCCAAAAGGAGTCGCTACCAATATGGCTAATAATAAGGTGTTTTTCCTTTCCAGATCGGGTTTTTAAACCTGTCGACAAACCGTCTAGGAAAGCTTGTCGTTAGTTTTTCACATTTAAATCCTGCCAAATTTTTGTCACAGTATGTCCTTTATTTAAGCACGTTTCATCTGTAAGTAAAATAGTTTTTGTTTGAGATACTTTCTGCGCCACAAAATGATTTTTTTCTTTCAATAAGGGTACTATTCCTCTTTCTTTTTAAATTTCTAAAGTTCGTTTTACGTAAAGTACGTAACAAAACACGTCTTAATATTTTTTACATATTCTTATTAGATTGAAGAAAAAAACAATATTTTTTACAGTTGGTAAATTAAAAAAATAAATATTTTTATTTTTTTAAATAAAATTTTTGAAATAAAATTCATGTACGACGAATGGCCTGTTTGGTCGTATCATCCGATTTTATTTATTTCTCTTCCCTTGTCTCAACCTTCAAAATATTATTATCGTTTATTTCATTGTCAGTTTTAATTACTCTTTACACAATAGTTTCGGCAACGTTTGCCAAAATACTGCATAATGTAACTACATCGCATAAATTTATATTTGATTTTCTGGCTATACGTCCTTCAAGCACATTTCCGATCATAGTTTTTTTTTTCGGGTAATAAATTGTAACTTTTCTTTTTGATATATGATTCACTATTACTACTATCTGTTATATTTATTGTTTGTCACCAAATTAAATTAAATTAAATTATTTATAATTCACAAAGAGCAAATATAAAAGCTTCTTTCTCTAATAATAATACTTCTTCTTCTAGTTCCATGACCGTTATCGATCGTTGGATATCATGTTGCCTACCATATTCGCTATATTAATACTACAAATAATTCTATGCTTTGCTTTAGGAAACCCCTGTCAGTGCACTTATGAAACCGACTTACAGATGATAGACAATAAAATAGCTACCCAAACAATGGCGTTATTGGCTGTTACATTGCCTTATTTTTAAGACGACGTTGTTGATCTTAAAAATTATCTACCGTTAGAGGTTATTAGAAAAATATATACCCTATTAGAGAAAGATATAAACTACACATGTTACATTTTCCCTAGAACCCAAACCTTTGCCAAAACATTTAAACGGTTTAACGGTGGTCGATAGAATATTTTTTATATAAGTGGTCGCTTGGCGGACTTTGTATAAAAGAAAAGTGGTATTTAAGTTAACCCTCTACATTTCATAAATACGTAGGAATTAATAAACACATATTTTATGTAAAAAATATAATAAAGTATAAAATACAAAAATAAAAAAGAATTCTCAGATGAACATAAAAAGATACGAAAAGGAAATTTATTTTAAGTACTTCCTGTTTGATTTTTATGATGCTGGCATTCTAAGCAGATATGTGTGGTGATCACATGCCCTTTACATGCTGGTTTATGGCATATTTGACACTTTATTGTGATTGCTCTAGTTTTTTTTCGACCGCACTGGGTACACCCTCCTCTTGTTTTTTTCGAATAGTTTTGGAGTCTCAGTCTCGGAACTCTTATATGGAGTTAAGTAACTTTTGATGCCAACAAATAGGTTGGTAATAGTTGCCCTCTGTTGAACAGAGGGCAAACTCAATTGGAGAAACCTCTAATTTTTTTATGAAATTACTGTGACCTAGTGCCATATCGTATTTAGTGGTGTTATATAAAATATTGGAATGTATTACTGCAATATTTATAAGCTGATAAAATACGACCAATGGCTACAGTCTGGTTCGTCTTTGGACAGTGTAATTGATGCACATTTAGTCGACTACATCGATTTTTCTTTAGTTTTATTGTAGAATAGTACTATGTCTGGTTTGCCTAACTTCTGATCTACACAATCATCAGCGTGCTGCGTAGAAAGTAATATGACAGCCTTATTCCACTGTAAGATACCAGGGTGGTTTCTTTCTGAAATGCAAAAATTAAGGAGTGTATAGGTCTACTTTTGCTTGGTTGTAATTCCGATGGGATTCCTCTTTAATTTTTTTTTCCAAAGTATATTTGTTGGGCTCGTTAGGCGAATATTGTACAGAACTATAACGACCACGATAATGAACTAGCATTTCATCAATTGTATTACTTTCACCTAGGCAGAAATTTTTTCGACAATTGTCGGATTTCAAGTGCAAGGATTTCCTCTGGCGTTATTATTTTGCATCTCTGTCTCTTGTGTACCAACCTTGAATTGTAATAAAAATATTTGTGTACGATGTTACACTTTCTATCATTTCTTTGGTAAAAAATTAAAAAAATGCGCTTAGCTCATCTTTAACACTTTCCGTGTCGACTACAGGTCGCGATAAAAATTTCACAAAATTTTTGAGGTAGTTTTGGCGAATTTCCGTCACGACGTGTAAATGTAGGTACTTTTTCTTCTTGTGTGTTCATTTGATGATCACATACTCTTTGAAATACTTCTTTATTACCTTCCTGCTCTGACGCTACATTTATCGGACGCATCGGAATCAATACCACCCATGTCTTCATCATCAGATTCTTTCAGCACTATTTTTCTGGCTGTCTCCTCTAACTTTCCGCTAGTAAGTTTTTCCTATAATAATTGTATGGTACGTTAGACCTAAAATAAAAAAAAACGGGTGTTGTAGTCCAGTGGAACTGCCGGTAGAAGTTATACTTCTATACACGCGTTCGTCTTTATAAATTTATATGGGAGTCAATCTGCACAATCATGACGTATGTAGTGCTATAGGTAAGAGAGAGCAGAAAGAGAAAAAGAATTAGGTATACAGGTATATGGTGTACATTTGACCTGTAATGGAAGTATAGTAAGTAAATGAAGGATTTAATCAATATTTTAATGAAAATATATATTTTTATTTTCATAAATGTATAAAAGGAGTTGAATGCAAAAAAAAATTTTTACACATACTCTGCAGTAAAATTCATTGTTAATTTTGTTATTAATATAAAAATACAATACAATACACTGCCACATAATTCAATATTATAATACAATATTCATAAGTATTTAAAAATGACAATATACATAACTTACGCATATGTTTAATTTACCATGATAATAATATTAATAAAAAAATAATAATATTAATAAATATTAAATATGTTTACAAAAGGAACATTTTTATTCTCGATAGAGAAAGAGAGAGAAATTATATCTTCTGTCTCTATCTTACCTATATCTTAAATATGTAATGATTTTGCCGATTCACTCAATATATACGAATACACACAAATTTCCAACGTCGAACACGCATGTAGAAGTATAACTTCAAAAAACGTTTGTGGAAGATACAGTTTGTAGATATAAAAAACCAACAACTCGGATTATGTTGTAAAATTATGTTTTATTTTAAAATTTAGCATTTGCGTATATTACATATATTTAATAAAATTAACGTGGGGCTTTTAAATATTTTAAAAATAAAAAAGGAAATTCATATTGAGATTCGAACTCATATACATCAGCGTATGAACCAAACACGTAAAATATTTGCCAATTAGACATGACACAAACATATTTCAAAATTGACAGTCCTCGGTCATACAGTGATTTAATGAGATTATTATTTTGAAATACAAAAGACTAAAATAATTATGAACATTTAATAAATAATACAAAACATATCACATAAATAATAATATTAATAAATATTTTATTATATATATATATATATAATATTATTATATACAATATATATAATATTTAATATATATAATATATAATATATACAAATAGAAAATTTTTATTCTCGAGAGAGGAAGAGAGAGAAAATATATCTTCTGTCTCTCTCTTACTCATTATCTTACATATGTAATGATTTCACCGATTCACTCCCGTACAAATTTCCAACGTGGAGCGCGCGTATAGAAGTATAACTTCAATAATTACAGCATAATAAACTGTACTTTACTTAATTATTTGCTCCGATAACCAAAAAATTATTGTTACTTACATAGTCACTTACTTAGTAACACGCATCAAAAATGACGTCAACTCTAGTACTTAATTTTTTTTAGTGAGGAAGATTAACACTAAACTCTGATGTAGATGAATATGTGGTAGGAGGATACAGAAGCGGCCTTGCCTATTTAACATCTTAAGGTAAAGTTATGACGTTTTAAATAAGAATGACGTACTTTTTACGCCTTAGCGCCCACTTAAGGGTTAAAAATAGACCGGCAATCTTTTCTATCTGAACGTATCTTTTGTGAACGGTCAAAAGAAGTATGTTTTTGTAAATTTTCAAGAGATTAAAGAGATTCTGCAATAATCCACTAATTTGTTTAGTAAATAATAATTAAATTTTCTCAAAAATTTTTGTTCCTAAAGGTAAACATGATAAAAAATCAATAAAACATGAGTCACCTGCTACAATTTTGGTACTTTACTGTAGAAAATGAAAAAGTTAAATCTGGTTCAAGTACCCTTGAGTTACTCTGTGTAAAAATTAACAGTATCATAGATAGATTGAATATGCACTGTGAAAACCAACTTAAATGTCATATATTCTTACATTAAATTAGTCTTAAATACTGCTCTAATAACAAGCTATGTTATGTCAGCTTTTTATTCATAATTTAAATTTGTTTAATCTATTTCTAATAAAATTAAAACTCATAAACTTATCAAGGTGCTGAAAATCACATTGTATTGGTATTTTTTACTTTTTAACACAATAAAGGGAATACTTCCATTAAATTTTTATTTTAACACCTACAAAAGCTCTTCCACTCATTTCTCTGAAACAATGAATAATAAAAGAAATAACGTACAACGTAATTTATTGTGTTCTTTCGTTGAACGTTCCACAATAACTACTAAAATTCGTGGTATCATTCTTAGACATTCATATAGACACACGTAGATCATATATCTTAGCTGATGTCAGTCCCTCCCTTTCGCCGCCAACATTCACAAAAATATGATATATAGCTATCGTTTATCTTTTCTTGCGCATGATTCATTCTTTGTCAATGAGATCTGGGGGCAACATATATTTTGAAAATAGCCTGAGCAAAAAATGCTTTTATGATAAGATGTGCATAAGTGCAATGTGCATTTGACCGTGAGCATAAACAGCTGAATAAGATGGATAATGAAACATTTCCAAGTAAATTGTACAAAGGCTTAATTTTGTCCTTTAAAATATTCCATAATTTAAATGTTATCGATTGTTTTACTAATTTTTTGTCTTTTTTTTGTATTATCAGTTTTTCTCGTTTCGTGTTTTCGTGGTTTTAGTTACTCTTTTTATTTTTAATTCAATTTTTGTTCATACTGACTTGTATTTCAGTTGATTAGATACGGCCCGTATATTAACAGATTGACTGCCAGACGGTCGTATACGACCGATAGCTCAATAAGTACTTCATGCCACGGCGGTCGTTTACGACCGATTTCATACGGTCTGTGATATAGTTCCTGTTTTGCCAGAGGTCGTGTAGAGAAGCGGAGTTATTGCAGTATTCGACCGCCGTGGCATACAATCGTCGCATATACATATCAGCTTTCATTTTAGCTGAATAAGGGAGACTAAAATGATATCGAAATTTTGACGTATCTTTATTTCGAGTAAAAAATATAAAACTGTAAAAAATATCCATTACAATCTAAAAGACATACAAAAGTTAAATAAAAACATGTAAGAAATTAAAAATTATCGGTCATTTGGAATGTTAAAAAAATCCAAATAAAGGTGTGGTTGACCTTCACAAGTGTCACAGTAAGTTACTACTATTTTAGCCCGATTTTTAAAGTTATACTTCTATACGCGCGCTCCACGTTGGAAATTTCTATGGGAGTGAATCTGTGAAATCATTACATATGTAAGATAATGAGTAAAAGAGAGACAGAAGATATATTTTCTCTCTCTTCCTCTCTTGAATATAAAAATGTTCCTTTTGTATATATATATTTAATATTGTTTGTTTTGAGGTTTCCGCGGGAGCTTTTTAATATTATATATATACATATATTATTATATATATATATACATATATGTATATATATATACATATATATATATATATATATATATATATATATATATATATATATATATATATATATATATATATATATATAAATATGTTGGAAATATCGGGTATGTGGTCTATATTAAATAAAAAATCTTTGTTTTTTCTAAAGCTCAATATTTCGCCATTTATTTGATGGCTTCATCGGGAGTAACTGTAAAAAACAAACATTTCAAAACACTGACATACACTTAGATTTACAATACTTATAGAAATTAAAAGATTATACACATAAATAAAATTAATACTAAAATAACATTATTGTTGATGACACTGTACATTTAATAAAATGCATGTTAAAATTTAAAATATTTTTGAGCACGTTCGTTAACAATCAATAAGATGGAACAAGTAAAAATTATTTCAAAATGCAAAAAATAACAATGTAAGAAAACATTAGAGGAATAGTATTTCTTTAATTATTCATTAAGGCTAGTTAGTATGATTAATCATTAAGGTGAGTGTAGTTTTAAATTTTGTTTAATACATTGCAATATATGTTGCTTAATTGCCCCGTGTCTGTTTTATAATTTAACGTTTGTTTATTTTTGTTAATGTGGTACATCTCCAAAAATAACCTACTTTTGTAATTTTCAGTCTGTGCCAAAATACGAGTATTGTTGTAGTCTAACAGATGACCGGTGTTTCTGTAGTGCTCGACAACTGCGCAAGAATTTTTTCCTAAGCGGCAATCACTTTTATGCTGTGTGATACGTTGTTTTAGCCACTGCGATGTATGGCCAATGTAGCTTTTTTCACATACTAGACACGGTATTTCATATACCACATTACTCCTATATAAGTTTGGTACTGGGTCTTTAATTTTAGAAAAAAGTTGTTTGCTATTTATGGTATTGTATTTAGCTATATTAATATTGGAAACATCTTTAAATATGGATACGACAGACTGGGTTAGACCGTTAATAAAGGGGAGTTTTTTGTATTTGATTGACTCATTGTTAGAATCAAGGACAGGACCATCATAAAAATTATTGCTGTAAATGAGTTTTTTTAAAATATGTTTAGGATAGCCGTTATTTCGAAAAATTTTGTATAATATGTCCAGATTTTTTTGTAACAAATTATCATCAACAATGGACATTACCCTGTTTTTCATACCCAATACTGTATTATATTTTTGACGAGTGGTGTGGTTTGAAAAGTAATTCATATACCTTCCCGATGCTGTTGGCTTTTGGTACCAATCCAATGTCAGAATATTGTCATTTGTCAACATCTTCAGTTCACAATTGAAACCGAGACAGATCTTAGTATACCATTTTTAGACACAAAGGTAATAAGAACAAATGACAATTTGAACTGAAAATATTAACTGAATATGAACAAAGGTTAAAGAATAGTTTTTCCAATGTTTTCAACCAAGTCAAGCTTACTAACATAAAAAAGTTTGAACATCTAACTAATAACTTATTTTCTAACCACTTATTTTTAAATAATGACAAATGGTTTAAAAACTTGTCGAGCGTTGACTTTCCAAAAGAAGTGTCTGATTTTCTTTCTCTTGGTCCGAAATTTAGTGTTGAGTGTACACCCCCAGATTTTAAGTTAGATATTTTTTTAGCAGATGTAGAAAATATCATCGATGAGGTGACCGTTGAATCCAAGTATCTACTTAGGGCACAAGTAACAAATGTAGTAACTAATTATCTACACAATTCAACATCTAAACCCCCCACAACATTAAACAAAACGTTTACATATGTTCAAAAATATTTGAAGTTGCATTCAGACATATATATTTTACAATCTGACAAAGGTGGATGTACGGTAGCTATGAACAAACAGGATTATATCGACAAAACATTAACGTTGTTAAACGACAGATCGACATATATTCGTTTGGACAAAGACCCTACTACAGTGATACAGAAAAAATATAATGACTTAATAAAAACATTAAAAAACCAACATCAACTTACTGAACAAGTTGCAAAAAAGTTAACAATCTATGACTCATGTTTTCCTAAACTTTATTGTTTGCCTAAAATCCATAAATTGGACGTTCCTCTCAGGCCTATTGTAAGTTCTTTAAAGTCCACTACGTACAACATTTCTAAATTTCTTGCTGATATATTAAATGATGCCTTTGAATAATCCCCTTGATTTTCCCCTTT
The DNA here is from genome assembly GCF_040954645.1 of Diabrotica undecimpunctata. NCBI lineage: Eukaryota > Metazoa > Arthropoda > Insecta > Coleoptera > Chrysomelidae > Diabrotica > Diabrotica undecimpunctata. The sequence continues at coordinate 126,693,841 of NC_092804.1, read as the reverse complement.
TTTTAATTTATTATTAATTACTTCTTTTGGGTTTCCACGATTTGCTCTTAGCGTCCCAATATAGTTAATTTCCTTGTCAAGTAAAATAGCTAACTCTAGGCTTTCATAGTAGTTATCAACTGCTATCGTACGTCCCGAATTCAAAAGGCGTTCTGATAGGTTAATCACTACATTTGTTGGTACAGAAGCGTTACCTTAATTTTTCTCCTTACCTGCATAAATCCTTATATACCACGTGTAACCATTGTCACTACAAAGCTTAAAAAGCCTAACTTCATACTTATACGTCTTTTGCGGTATGTATTGCTTCGTTACTAACAGACCTTGGAAAGGAATAACAGACTTATCAATACAGAATATATGCCCTCGTGTATAAACTGCTTGAGAGTTTTTAATAAGTTTATCTAGCAATGGTTTGACTTTGTGCAAGCGGTCACCATCTGGACACAAGGTATTATTTGATAATTGCCACATTCCTAGAAGGAGCTGAAATCGGTTTCTAATCATAATTTTCGGAATAAAATTTTTGTAGAAATTGTCAGTGCTCCAGTATTTGTCAATAGAAGGCCGTCTCACAAGTCCCATATAACCCACAAGGCCAATAAATTGTATCAATTCTTTTCTGTTGGTTGGAACCCATCGATGTAGTCTAGATTCTTTACTGATATCATCAGTATCGCACAAAATCTGGGTGGCATACAAGTTAGTTTGATTAACCATCTTATTTATAATTTCATCGTCCACGAAAATTCGAAAACAATTATTATAGGGATAAATTTTTTTTATAAGAGCTGCAGCCTAATTTTCCTGTTATCCAGCTTCCGCAGAATAGTTGAAAATCTTGTGATTGCCAATAGGGTTTTTCCATGAGAGTTGTTCGTATCTATCAGCAGAATTTTCCTGGCTTTGGTGATCTTTATTTTGCTCAAATGATAATATCTTTTGTTGATTTTGTTGATCAATTGTTACTTGAAAAGGGTCATTTAATTCTTCCGATGAAATAGCACCGTTCGATTCCAAAGGCTGTACTTGGAAAATATTTTTTGAATTTTCTCCCAGTGTATTTCTATGGGAATGTTATCCCGGCTGGAAATTGACTTAGAACAGCATGACTTATTACCAATGTCCCTTTTTGCAACAAGAGTGTTTAGCTTTCAACGTTTATTTTTCAACTTTATTTCTTCTTCCGCTTCTGACCCATGGGAGCTTTATGAAACTATAAAAAAAACGTAAATTATGCAATTTGCAATAGATTGGTTTTGTTTTACTTCATTATTTTTTATTTATATTGATGATTTGTATAATTTTAGTAAATTGTATTAGTTATTGTTTTTTTTCTGACTGTTTGTAAACTTTCCGTATAAATCTATCGATATCTATATTGCCCATACATCTTTCAATGACAATAAAGCATATTTCTGTTCTATTCTACTAATGAATAAAAGTGTATTTTTAAGAATATTGTCTTGCTTATTGTGTAGGTACGTACCTTAAACAGTAATCCTATGCAATTATTTTCATCTGAAAATATAATATGAACATATGATATGAACATTTATGTTATAAACATATGATATGAAAATATGAAAATTATGTCTTACATGAAAGTTCATTGCTTTCCAAAACAATACCAACCATCATTTTACCGCGACTTCCCCTTTTATTCCAAGAAATAATAATTGTTTTTACTATTATCTAACTCTAAAAATAACACGAGCACAATCAACTTACTTGTCTTACTAACATCTACTGATAAAATGTTAGTCAAAATAACCACTCAGCAGAATAATACTCGACAAGTCTCATTATGAACAGATCGACCGCGTGGCACCACGGGAATAAGTATGTCGCCTACGCCCCGGCAGTCGTATTTTACCAACGACATATTTTTTCAAAAATTGGGACTAATAAATGAAATTGGTGAAATATTAGTAATGGAAGTATTTCAGTTGGTTGTTAGATGCACTTTTTTCAACTTGGCACCATGGACTTTTTTATACATTTTTTTGTGGCAGTTAACCTGTAAATAGCTTAAAACCCTTAAGTACCCTAGCGGGGTCAAAATTGACCCCCCGCGTTTTTAATGCCAAGTTTCGCTACCTAAACATAGATTGAGCATTGCGCGCTTTCTGCTAATCTTCGACCGGTAGGTGATTTATCGATCTACGAAAATTCCGTTAGTTTATCTGTTACTAATGCAGAGTTAGGCACGCATAGGGTCAATTTTGACCCGCTTATGGTATAAGTGTTTCTAGTGCAATTAACGAGTAGTTTGAAATGGCGGGGTGTAGTCGCAATAAACGTCCTCTGACACAGAAAGAACTTGAAGAGGAGGAGGAGAAAAATTATGGACAATGGACTAGATAGTGACAGTGAGTTTTTAGACCAGGCTAGTGAACACAGTGATCACGAAACAGACAGTGAAGAGAAATGGGACGATGATGACAAAAAAAATTGGCAAATTAATAATTCCGAAACTAGTAGTGAATATTCGGGCGAAGAAAGTGATATAGCTGACTTAAGGGATGTGTTTTATGGCAAAAATAGGTACAAGTGGTCTAAAACGTCTCCCACCTTTTCTCGTACACGTAAGCATAATTTAATTAGTCAGTTAAATGGTGTTATTGGAAAAGCTCGAGCTAGTATGCCAGAGAAACCAGTTGATGCTTGAAAATGTATTATTAGCCACAATATATTGCAAGAAATTCCTAAGAAAGCCAATGAAAGAATAACTAATATGGCTTCTAAATATAATTTACACAATTTATCGTGTCAATATACCAATCATCTTGACATAATTTAATTAAAGGCCTTCTTAGGCTTATTATACACTCATGAACAAAAATATCGAATATTTTGGAATTTTCAATTTTTTGTTTTTTCAAAATAAATTCTTTTCAATCACGTCGTTTATTGCAAAATAGAGTTTATTTTAACAATGTTTAATGAACAATTTTAAGTTTTTATGCGAAAAAAAAATTTGAAAAAAATAAATGTTTAATATTAGGTTAATAAGGTTATTTTACTCTAAACTTAAATGATAATTTAAATTGCTTAAACAAGTCATTTTAACTGAAAGAAGTGCATGATGAGTAACGAGTATTCCCCCTTCTAGCTCTTATTACTGCTTGCATCTTTCTCAGCATGCTTGCAAGTAAATTTTGGACATATTCTTAGAAAATTGCGTTCCATTCATCCTGTGCAGCAAGCCGAAGCTGCTCTATCGTATTTGGAACGGGATTTCTTTGTCGTATGCTGCGTTTTAGGTGATCCCGCATGTGCTCTATTGGATTTAAATCCGGACTAAACGGTGGCCAATCCAATCTTCTAATTTGGACCTCATCAAGATAATTACTCACTATGGCAGCGGCATGTGGTCGAGCATTATCGTGCATTAACGTTATTTTTTCATATCCACTGTCACCAATATATGACAAAACATTATCTTGCAGGATGTTTTAAACGTAAGAATCACCAGTCGTCCGTCCTATCACTTCCACAAGTGCGGTACGTCCCTCCCAACTAATATCTTCCCAAAGAATTATACCATCAACTCCAAAACTAACGGTCTGGGTGAGACTGCAGCTGGCGAATCGTTCTCCAACTCTTTTGTAGACGTAGTTTTGACCATCTGGCTTCCATAATAGGATTCTGGTCTCATCAGTGAAAAGAACGTTTTTCCAGTTGACGATATTCCACTAAATATGTGTTTTTGCAAATTCCAAACGACGAGCTTTAGGATTTTGGAGAAGATGTGGAACTTTGGTGGGGCGTCTGAGCTTTAAGTTTGCTTCTCTTGATTTTCGTCTAACTGTTTGTGAATTCACATTAACTTTTCTAACATTTAATAGCTCATTTCTGAGGTGCATCAATGTTAATGAACGATTTCATGTAGAATTAAGAACCAAAAAAACGGTCATCAATTGCGGTTGTGCACCTTAGGCGTCCTTGACCAGGCCTTCGTACAAAATTTACTGTTTCGCGGTACTTTTTTAGAGTATTCGAAACTATAGATTCAGTTCTGCTGAGACGTCGTGCGATACTTTTTTGTACATATCCTTTCTCGTACAAAATGACAATATGTGCTACCTGGACTTCATCGCAGTGTCGAATTGGTGGGATACTTGTTTTAAACTTAGTTAAATCAAAAGAATATTTAATTAAACTTAATAAATTTAACTAAAACTAACCAAATTAGTATGATTTTTCCTTTACGTGAAGAAGGATTTTTATGACAAAATGTACGAATGATACTAACAACTGAATAAACGTCAAAATAGACATTAAAATGTTTCAAACCAGTTGAGTACATCAGCCTACTATATGAGTATTATCAGTAATCTAAAATTATTTTAAAATAATAGTGACTACAAAAAAAATTGGAAAATTCCAAAATATTCGATATTTTTGTCCATGAGTGTATTTAGCTGGGGTATTTAAATCCAATAATGAAGATTTAAGGTCTTTATTTGCTACGAATGGTACTGGCCGTGATATATTTCGAGCAACCATGTTACTAAACCGATTTTATTTTTTGCTTGGAAGCCTTTGTTTGACAACCCAGCTACTAGACAAGAACGTGTTGCGCACGGAGATGAACTGGCAGCTATATCCAATATTTTTAATATGTTTATAATTAATTGCCAGTCCAATTATGGCTGTGGTGAATATCTCACAATAGATGAAATGCTTATTGCATTTAGAGGAAGGTGCCAATTCAGGATGTATCTCAAAAATAAGTCAGACAAATACGGTCTGAAAATGCAGTGTTTAGTAGACTCTAAGACACATTATTTGCTAAATGGTTTTATATATACTGGAAAAGATACACGCAGAGCAAATCCAAAAAAGTTATCCATCCCCACTCTAGATGTTTTGACACTTATTACACCAATTTATGGTACAAATAGAAACAGCAGATAATTGGTTTTCGTCCATTGAGTTCAAAAAAGAACTGAGAAGCCATAAAATTTCATATGTTGGAACTCTAAAAAAAAATAAAAGAGAGGTTCCTACTGAACTTCAACCCCAAAAAAACAGGCCACCTAATTCTGCCTTATTTGGTTTTACAGGAAGCGAGAGTCTTGTATATTTTGTTCCTAAGACAAATCGTGCAGTGTTGTTAGTGTCAACTATGCATCATTCCAATACAATGGTGAATGGAAAGCCAGAGATTATAAATTTTTACAACGAGACAAAAGGTGGGGTGGATTCATTGGATAAGAAATGTGCATGCTATAAAACTGGCAGAAGAACTTGTAGATGGCCTCAAGTAATATGGTTTCGCATTTTGGTTTGCAGGATTAAATGCTAACGTAATTTTTAATGGAGTTCAGCAAAATCAAATAATGGAATGAAAGATTGTTTCTAACCACTTAAGGTCAAGAACTTATTCAGGTCCATTTAACTCGTAGAGCTCAGCAAACTTGTTTACCGAGAGAAATTCGTAGTGCCATTTTTAAAGTTTCCGGACTTCAGGAACCAATACCTACCGCAAATCCAGAGCCACAACGACGAAAAAAAAGAGGAAGGTGTAAAATATGTCCATGTTCCAAAAACCAAAAGAAAGAAAGCTCATCTTGCGATAAATGTCGAGATTTTATTTGCAAAAATCATTCCCGCATACAGACGTTATGCATAAGCTGTGTTGAAAATTAAGGTAAAATCATGCTTGTCATTTTTGAGATACGAAATCTAAATCGATTTTTTTATTTTATGTAGGAGCTACGATACCTAGATTTCACCATTGGATATAGTTATATCTAATTAACCAAATTCGTTTATTTTTAAATAAATGTAAAAGTAGCTGTAAACAAAATAATTTAAAATAAAACAAGTTAAAAAAAGAATATTTTTTGATACAAAAAACAATGGGGGTCAAATTTGACCCTGCCATGGTACAAATGTTACTATTTTTGGCCATGGTAGTTAAGGGTTATTATTCTTGAATTAGCACTTAATAGCATAGTTAAACGGAGATCCATCGAAGCATGGCGTGTTTTCTCAAAAGGAGACGAATATACGATTTTTGCCGGTGTTTTTGATTAACGGATTTGTAAGAATGTTTAACATTCATCTTCTAATATATTTAACCATTATCCGGGCAACATATTATACTTACGTATTCGGGCAACTCGGGTCCGTTGGAAACACCACTGTTCTTAAATGTACTATTCATATTTGAATATTATTTATAGCGTTAACAGGCCATTTAGGCCCGTTGCTGGATGGATAATTTCCATCGTTTTTTGTTCTTAGCTATCAGCTTTCAATCTCTGATTACCATCTCTCTGACATCTTCCATAACTACATCTCTCCAGTTCTTTCTTGGTCTTCCTCTCTTTGTTGCCTTCAGGTACTTTCCAAACAATATTCTTGATTAGTTTACTACCTTGCATTCTTTCTGCGAAGTATCTTTCATTCTCATGCTTTCAATCTGTTCTGTATGGTTTTGTTCATAGTCCATGTCTCGGCAGCGTATAGCATTATGGCTCTAATTATAGTATTGTAAACTCTTATTTTTGTATTACGAGATAAATCTTTGTCTTTAATTATTTTGATCATGGCTCCAGCACATCTGTTACTCATGGTCAATCTCAGGTTGATTTCCGTTTCTTTTTCACATGTCTGATCAATAAGAGTACCTAAATATTCTATTGATCCCCCACTTCGAAATCTACAACTGATCCATCCTCCACTTTCAACTCAAAGAGTTCATTTTAGAGTTCATTTTAGAGCTTTCTCGAATCACTCTTTTTGCTATACTTGCCAGTTCTTTTCGATTTCTTGCAATGAGAACCGCATCGTCAGCGTACGCTAAGAATTGGTGCTCTTTGTAGAAAAGAGTGCTGGACCAATTTATCCCACTAACCCTCACAATTATTTCTAGAACTATATTGAATAGCAAGGTAGATAAGGGGTCTTTTTGGCGAACACCTTTTTTTACTTATACAAACTTATACAAATACAAACATTAGTGATGTTTGTATTTTGAGAAAGATTTCTGGAGTGGAAATTGAAACGTCAGTAAACTTACTTTAACCTTTAATTATTGTGGCTTATTTTCATTTAAATAGTAATTATTTTTACAAACGTTTTAAACGTTTTATTTGAAAACATATTATCAATGTGGATGAAGATGTTGCAGTATGTGGTAAATCATCGTTGAAGTGCTTAAGAACAATGATGAAAAACAAGAGAGTGATGAAAACGACGAGTCATTAGTTGCGGGGAAGTACATGGGAAAAATCGACAAGAATTTACCATTTTTATAGCTTGCAAATGTTTTAGTTGGTATTCGCTAAATTTTGTGCCCCATTTTTTTCGGTTAACAAAATTCGGGCAAGAATAAGAACGGAAATATCTGCAAGCGATAAATATGGTTAACTGTTGTTGATTTTTATCGGTTGCAGATGTCTTTGTACTTATCTTTGCTGTTGTATATTATATTTTTAATTTGAATTTTTGGATAATTCAACAAGTTTCACTGTATTTTTAATATTATTTTGATGTTTTATTAAAGTTAAATTTAAATTGTGTATATAAAAAAAACAATAGATTAATCAAATATACAATATTCACAAACTTTTTAATTATACAGTGATCGTTACACACATTTCTACTGCATATTTCGCAAATTTTGTTTTTGTTTCCTGTCCTTTTTTGTTGGGCACTTGTGATACTTTCTGTTTGTTAGTATTAAATCCAATTTCTCTATTTTTTTATTATGCAGATCAACTTCCTGTAAAAATTTTTCAATAGGTACTTGTGTAATAGCAATAATATTTAAGTAATAGTTGAGTGATATCAACATAGTTTCAAAACGTTACAAAGCATTTTAACAAGCTCTATCCTTTTCAAATTCGCATCAATGTTTTTTTCGAAACAGGCAAAAAACCATTGTTTGTATTAGTTAACCTTTATTGCCTTACAATTGTTGTATATAGTAATTTCCATATAAAAATGCGTGCACGTCACAATTTATATAAAATGACGTTACTTGTATTTAAAATTTCCAGAACGTCAACCTTAGAGTTAAAATTTTCCTAATACAGCTAATAATACGAAATCCATACGGAACTACTCGATGTTTCATAAGCGTCAACATGGTATAATAATCAGAAAAATGTAATCATCATTATATTGGGAATTTTAGAAATATATTGATTAAATAACCAAAAACATTTGTTATTATAAATAATATAAATTTTATGAAATAACTCTTTAAGTCTAATATTCCACAAAATAATAATGTTAATTAAATATATTAGACAATTGTACGCAACTGATAAAGGGAATACTTTAAATTTTTTGACAGTTCAGTGTGTGGTAAAGTTGTTTAAAGTGTTGCCGTTTTTTTAGAGTAAGAATTTTATTAATGTTTTGATTTCTTACACAATTTGATCATAATATATTATATATTAATAAATTCTATTTATAAATACATATTAAATTTAGATTAATAGCTTTAAAAACTAATTATTGTTGTGTATTGTGATTGTGCTATACCAAAACAACTAAATAGTGTGTAGAAAGCTGATAAGTTTTCATATAAGATAGATTATTTTGAACAAGAAATAATGGCGGGACGTTTTTAGTATTAATGCTCTGAAAGAGGTAAGTTTAAAATTTAGAATATATAATTTTGTATTAAAATGTTTTCTTATGTATTTTAGTATATTGTAGAATCTTAAAACTAAGGGTATTTACTGTTAATATAGTAGTTTGACAAATAGTTGACATTTTAAAAATTCCTCACTTATTAACTATTCTGATGTTTTGGCAACGCTATGGGGTTCTGACGTCGTAAATCTTAAATGACGTGCACGTATTTTTATATGAAAAATACTATAGTTAATTTCTTCTCTATTTTATTTAAATGTTTTTGTTTTAATCAGTATAAAATTTAAAATGTAATTTATTATAATTTACTCTTTCTAAGAAAGAACAATGGGTTTTTATTTACTATATTTTTTGTAAGGTATGTAATTTGCATTACATACCTAATTTATTAGGTATACCTTATTAAGACGCAGTTAACAAACAAGGAATACAATAATAACAGTTACGCACTATAAAACGAGAAAATATTTTGGAGAAGCAATAACGTAATAACGTTAACAAAAATAAATATTAGTAGCTATTCATTTCAGGTCTGCTAATATAAAAGGAAAGAATATGCGATATACCTACACATTTGTAACTATTTTCACTTTTAATACTTCAAACATATTTTTTTCTACTATTAGGTATTCTAAAAAAATACAGTTTGACATCATTTACATCCGTGTTTAAACCTGAGGCATGTAAATTTCTTTAGAATTTTTTGCATTTCAAACTTTTGACGAGACTGTATTTTCAGTAAGCTCTTTCTAGAAATTATTAATTTTTTCGCTTTAAATACGTATATGTGTATCTACTAAAAATTCCCTTTTAGAATTAAATTTGTTTTCAGTAATAAATAAATTTCGTAGTATTTGGGGTTAGAGTATTCAATTTCCAATGCACACTTGCACGGTTCTCTGCTAATTAATCCACTTAAAAGCGATTTTACTGAGTAATTTTCACTCTCAAAATTTTATTGGTTTTGGTTTTAATTTAGATAAAGCGTTATTATTTTCCCAAGGGAATAAATATTTTGAAAAAAACTACACTTAATCTTCCCAAAAATTAATTAGCTTGGGGCTAACTTATAAAAAGTAATAATAACTTTTCTTATTTCAGTCCGTTTTTATTCTCCGAGCAATATACATTCAGATGTTGATATTTACGTGGTTTAAAGTTTTGTTTACTAACAAATGTGTTAAGTTAATCATCTTATTTAATTAATTGCAATATTAAGAGATCCCTTTTTTGTATATTTATAGAATAACACTAACAATTCATTTCACATATCATTTTTTTTTTCAATGATGCCTAGCACATTCATGCCAGGTTTTATACGGTCTCTGCCCTATGTCATTATTTTATCGCTTTATTCTGTCGGAAAACGATGGCTGGTTTAGCGATTAGAAAAAGGCCATTACAAATGCACCTGTTTTGCAGTATCAGATGTTTTCTACGAATTTCATCGAAATATATTGTTAGTGTTGAGTAATTTATTGATAATTTTTGTTTTTTTGTAAATTAAACAAAAAAACAAAATTTGTTTAATTTACTAATGTTTGTATTTTGAGAACGATTTCCGAAGTGGAAATTGAAACGTCAATAAACGTACTTTAACCTTTAATTGTGGCTTTTTCCCATTTAAATAGTAATTAATTAAAATGTTATCTTTATATTTGTTTTACTTTTTTGGAATTGAAAAGAAAATTGTAAATACTACGAGTGGTAAGTGTCTACGTGAGTATAAATTAAGGTTAGTGTTCTAGGGTTAAGATAAATAGGAACTACTGCCAAAAGCGCCACCAATGTATACAAAAAAGTTTTTCGGTCATAGTGTAGAAGGTCTACGAGGTCAAACAACCTCATTGTTTACAGTTTACAGGCTGTCTCTTTACTCTGCAAATCTTTATCATCGCAAATAAGGCTCTTTTAAAAAATCAACCGAAAGAATCGTAGTAAGAAAGATTTTAACCGCAGTTTAAATTGTACCATAAGGTTAAACTATTAACCAGTAAAGTAAGAAACTGCACCTTGCATTAGTAAGAACTTATCTTTATCAATTTCAGTACTTTGTGTTTAGTATAATATTATGTAAATGGTAAGTCATTTTCACAAAGTTACGCATATTAGGTATATTTCTAGAATTATTACTAAAAGTCCTCACATTATTTTTTTACGTTAAAACTGTTAAAGTCATCAATTTTCTTATGTATCACATTTGCTTGGCCTATAAAGATAAAATATCTTTTTGATAAATCGGAAGCAAGTGGGAGAAGGGGAGTATAAATATATTCATTGAAGAACATTCTTGGAGCTTCTCGATGTTTTGTAGGTTCTGCGAAATGGAAAAGGGAGATTTGTTGTCGAGATGACTAATTTAGCGGGAGCGTTTTGATGACTAGGATTATATTTTAAGGTCTGCTTAAATCAGACCAAGACGAAAAAACAATTTATTTTTCACTGTCAAGAGAAGGTTTTCTGGTAGTTATGGCATAATACTCGTAAAAGCTTGGAGACACAAATTTTATTTTCTCAGCTCAGGAAGATAGCAATATTTTGATAAGTTACGATCTAATTTATTGATATGATAAGCTGACTTCGCTGCTTAACGTATTCTGATAATTTTACAAAAAATAGTATGTATGTGAGATAGAATCTTGAACTACACAATAAATAATTAAAACAATGTTAAGATAATTTAAAACCACTGCCTTCAACAAACTCTTAACCTTTAAAATACCATTATATTTAAATAAATGTAAACATCCTAGTGGGTCCTATAGAGACCACATATATTTTTTAATTTTTACGTGCAATTTTCAAGTTCTGATAAGATAAGAAGATATATAATATTTAGAGTTATATATGTTAAACGTAAGAATAAAGTACATATGTAATTTTAATACAATTACTATTTTAATGGGAATAAGCCACATTACATAAGTTTATTGACGTTTCAATTTCCACTTCTGAAATCGCTTTCAAAATATAAACATTAATAAATTAAACACATTTTGTTTTTTGTAACTTTTTGGAAAATCCTTCTAATAATTTAATTTTATGACTCATTTATATTGACAATTCCGACATATTATTATACATTTTTAAGTAGATGACTTTAAAATGATATTGTCAATATTGCTGAGTTGCGTTCCTGAGACGACTTTATTGTAAGATAGTTCATTCGATTACATGAAATCAGAAAAATCATAGCATGCGATTCGTCTTTAAACTAAGGTTTGCATGAGTCGAGTATCTTTTAAGTTACTTGAGCAAGTAACTGGAAGCCAGTAACTTAAATCGGGTAGACAAATATTCTAGCCCTTGATCAAGAATTTAAACAAGCAGCCAACTTACTTGTTTAAGAAGGCACCCCCCATCGCATAACGCAGTGGTGATGGGACCAAGTAAATACATACTTGCTGTCAAGAATTGGTCATATGAATTTAATTTTTAAGTATTTGAATTTTATTTGAAATAAGGAGACAATATTGAAGTTTGTGGAGTTATACGAAGAACAAACATGTCGTTAGGATATATCTAGTAGTCAGGACACAAATGAGATGTAATGGGATAGTGACGCGCAACATTTAGCCTCTTCTATTAAAATATTTTGTTCTTGAAAGTTCTTGAAACGTTCTTAAAAGTGATATACGGCAGAATATATAAAACATGCGAAGAACAAGTATCATGGACAGTTTGGATTCCGTGATTCCTTAGGCACCCGAGAGGTTCTATTCGCTGTCCAAGTGCTTATGCAAAGATGCAGGGATATTAACTGTGATGTGTATACTTGTTTTATCGACTACAAAAAGGCATTTGATAAAGTAAAGCATGATAAACTTATAAACATCTTGAAAGTAGTGGTGTTAGATGATAGGGACTTAAGAATAATCTATAATTTATATTACAACCAAGCAGCCAATATTAAAGTGGGGAACCAATTGACAGAGGCAGTCTCCATAGATAGAGGAGTGAGGCAAGGATGCATTCTGTCTCCGGTGTTATTTAATATATACTCTGAATATATCTGCGAGCAAGCGCTAGGCGAACTACAAGAAGGCGTATTAGTCAACGGAATACGTCTAAACAACATTATATATGCCGACGACGCAGTAGTTTTTGCAGATAGTCTGGACGGTTTGCAAAGAATAATGTCGCGTATATCAGATATCAGTACAGAACACGGACTTGATCTTAATACGAAGAAAACAAAGTACATGGTAGTCAGTAAGCGCAAAATATTAAATACACAGCTTTTGGTTAATCAACATCCAATTGACAGAGTGGACAGCTACACATACCTTGGTACCAACATTAACAGCCAATGGGATCACTCCAGTGAAATAAAACATCGCATAGGAAAAGCAAGATCAGCGTTCATAATGATGAAGTCTCTTTTCAGAAGTCACGATTTACCACTTGCTACCAAAATCTCTCTCATTAGATGCTATGTATTTTCTATGTTATTATACGGGGTTGAGGCCTGGACACTTTCCGAAGCTTCTTTAAGAAAACTCGAAGCATTCGAGATGTGGTGTTACAGACGTATTTTAAGAATTTCATGGGTGAATCGTGTGACTAATGTTGAGGTACTACGTAGAATACGCAAGGAATGCGAGCTTATTAACACCATCAAAGAGCGCAAACTAGAATATCTTGGCCATGTTATGAGGAATGAACAGAGATACGGCTTGTTACAACTCATTCTTTAGGGCTAGGTATTTGGAAAGAGAAGACCAGGGAGAAGAAGAATATCTTGGCTTCAAAACCTGAGAAAGTGGTTTAATACATCGACAACCGGACTATTCAGAATAGCAGCAAGCAAAGTTAGGATAGCCATGTTGATCGCCAACATCCGGAACGGATAGGCATCGTAAGAAGAAGAAGATTTAAATATTAACCTCACCCGCTCGTATGATAATCTAGATCATCGTCATCTGTTGTATCCTGCTAGATAACCAACGAGGCTCTGACGTCCGAGTGTTTGCCCGGATAAGCAATCCACCATTTACTTCAACGTCAACGGCATCAGAGTGCAGAAGGCAACGAAAAACAACTGCATTAAAGATCCCTGATATTTCTAGTACAGCTATCGTGGCAAATACAACTAAAGTGGAAACAACGACTGATCATGGAATACGAAAGCCAAGATTCGACAGGGGAGGTGATCCACCTCTAGATCACAGGGCCTCCCAAGTCGTAACCCATAGAAACCCCTGTGACAAAACTAGAAAAGTCTCTCTGAAAACTTCAGAGTTGTTATCAAAATATGCACCTGGAATGGAAGATAATGTATCAGGCTGGAAAACTTCATAATACCATTCAAGAAATGACCAGACTTGGAATAGGTATAATGGGCATAAGCGAAATGGGGTGTGTAAATAGTGGTGCTTGTATTGTTGACAACCATGTAGTCTACCACTCGAGAAATGACGACGGTCAGCATATGTATGAGGTTGGAGTAATTGTATCTTCTTAGTTACGTCAATATGTTTTAAATTTTAAACCTGTTTATGAAAGATTAATAATGTTCCACCTGGATACTACTCCGGTCAAATTAAACGTTTTACAAGTTTATGTGCCAACCAACTACAAACCAGAAGGAGAGGTAGAGCAATTCTATGAGTTGTTGATAAATTCACTTACACAAATTAAAAAAGAAGATATAACTATTATTATGGGTGACTTAAATGCGAAAATTGGTAAAGGGAAAAGTGGTGAATTAATTGGTGATTTTGGTCTATGGAAAAAATTAAAGGAAAGAAAGATTAAAACTATTTGTAGAAAAAGAAGAATTTTAAATTCTAAATACGTTCTTCAAACTATCAAGTATACTTGGATCTCACCACAAGATCAACCAGGGAACATAATAAGGAATCACACTGAATATGTAATGGTGAACAAGAGATTCCGTAATTTCTTTTTGTGGCTTTAGTACTTAGCTATTTAGCCAATTACGTATTGAGATATAATAAAAGAAAAATTACTAATATCAATATTTTGATATAATTAATACTAAAGAAAAAAAAATATACATATACAGTAAAGTATATGTATATTTATAATTATTATTTAAGTATTATTATTAAAGTATATTAGTATTATTATTTAAGTATACATATACACATAAGTGCATACATAAGTGTACATTATACAGTGTACACATACATAAGTCTATAATCTATACTATTAAGTGCTAGTGCAAAAAGTGTATCTATTCGAGTCAAAAAACCTCATAAAATCCCTATAACTGAATCAAACAAAAAGAGAAAATTATGGCAAGAAAAAACAAATATAAGGAACAACAGGGATACTCATTTTTCGTCCAGGGACCCATCAGGACATTGGTTTAAGACATTACTAGCAATAGGTCACGGAAAGAAAGGTAAATAAACAATTGGGTTAAAACAAAGGTTAACGAGCTTAGCTGAGATTGACTACAGACACACATTTGCACTATGTATAAATTTAATCAAACAATCATAAACTTTTTTATTATTAGTAGCCAACAGGTTATTTATTTGATATGGAGGAAATATTTGCAGAGGTTGCAAGTTGTTTAAAAGAGTTCCTGAATGCTGAAGATATTTGGAACGCTTAAAAAAGATGTGGTTAAGATCTCCTTGTTCTTGATAAGTTTCGCATAAGTCTGAATTGTATATTTTGATTTAAGCAAGATGAACAGGATAACAAACGTGGCCAAATCTCAATCTTATTAAAGTAGTTGTATATTTACGAGCGGTATTGAAATTCTTAAACCATCTGGAATTAGGGATGTGTGATTGTATACGCACGTATTGTGTTGTTGAGTGGTCGCAAAAAGTTTGCCAGGAAAAGTATTCCAATGGCCTGTTTGATTTCTTTTAGAGATAAGAAAAGCATCAGGAACACAAATTCTCTCATCTGGTAAAATTTCAGCTGTCAAGGTTATTGTAGCTTTTGCAATGGAATAAACATGCTCATTATGTTTTATACCAACATGAGCCTTTACCCAAATAAAATTCGTAGTTTTATTTTTATTTTTAAGGTTAACAACTATGTTCTTTATTTGGTAAATAAAAGGATTAGAATTATAATTGGGTAAATTTGTATTTTTGAGAGATAATAAGACTGATAATGAATCGGATATTATTAAAACTGCATTATTGTTTAAACTGTCGAAATATTTCAAGGCTTCAAGAATTGCAAGTGCTTCAGCACTAAAAATTGAGCAGTTGAGAGGGAGTTTGAACATTTTTTCCATTGACTTGGATGGAATGTAGAAAGCACATCCGGTCCCTTTCGATGTTTTGGATGCATCTGTATAGATTACAGTTGCCATGGGCCATTTTTTTATATAAGAATTTAAGATGCATGAATCTAATAATGGAGTACTATAATATGTTGGTATGTGTATATCAGCTTCATTAAAAAATGCGAAATAGTCATTAATATCAAGGTTGCTAATACTGTTGGTATACTTATTGTATACCAACAGTATGCAAAGGGTTAGTGAATTTTTATGAATCGAGTAACTGTTTGTTAGATCCTTGGTATTTAGCGAGCTTATGCCAGAATATAAAGAATTGTTGATATATGAAATTTTCACTACAAATTTTTCACTTAGATATTCTCGTCTAAAATTTAAAGGAGGTTCTAAAGCTTTAACATGCAATGGAGCTATTGGAGTAGACTTCATTGCTACCATACAAGTACGTAGAACAGTCCGTTGAAATACATCAATTTTATTTAAAATTTATTTACTTGCTGATCCATAAAGTATACATCCATAGTCCAGAATGGATCTGATATAAGATTTGTAAAAAAGCAAAGCTGTTTCTACGTCAGCACCCTACCAAGTTTTAGAAATTGATTTTAAAAAATTGAGACCCTTATTGCTTTTGTCAAGCATATACTAGATGTGTACTTTCTATGTTAACGTTTGATCTAGAAACATACCTAGATATTTTATCGACTTACAGAGATTTAAACTTTGGCCATTTTATAAAATAGTATTTATGTTCGGAATATTATGTCATGAAAAAATGCACACGTTTGATTTATTAGTGGATAAATTAAAACCATTTTCAAAAAACCAGTTTGAGAAATGTTCATGTAATTTTCTTAAAATTGTAAGGGAAGGTTCATATTTAGTGCTTTCTGTATAGACGAGGAAGTCATCAGCATATTGGATTGTTTTGTAAGTGATACTTGGTATATTAAAACTATAAAAATCAGCAGTATACAGATTAAAAAAAAAGGGCTTAAGACTGATCCCTGGGGTAATCCCCAACTATTATAACTTAGTCCAAGAAATTCATTTTTATAGTTTCTAATGTATAAGCGTCTATTAATGTAGAAATTAATTATGGTTTGTGCCAGATTTGTGGGTATTTGTAATTGATTGATCATTTTGTCTTTTAATAGAGGTAAACACACACTGTCATAAGCACCTTCTATATCTAGAGATAAAGTAGGCAAATAGTTATTTCTAGAACAGTTACTCTGTATATCCGTTACAAGTGTAGCTAGAGCATCTAAAGTTCCACATCCTCATTTGTATCCAAACTGATTATTTGGTAGTAATTTTTTGGTATAGATCCACCATTCTAGTCTACGTTTTAACATCCGTACCAAAGTTTTAAACACACAAGAAAAAAGAGAAATGAGTCGATAAGATTCTGCTGAATTTGGATCTTTTGCAGGCTTTAGAATCGGGATAACACTGATGTCTTTAAAAAAATCTACCTCAGAATTGTCTTGAATGATCCGATTTAAAAAGTCTAATAGAAAATGTTTTGCTACTTCTGGGAGGTTAATAAGCATGGAGTATTCGATATGATCGTATCCTGGACAATTATCTTTACAATCATTTATAGCGAAGATTAGTTCATTGAAAGTGAAAGGTTTTAGTAGAAAATGATTTTTTTCAGATGAAGTTGAATCTATGTAGCTGGATTTTTGAGGGTTCGCAGTTGGTGGTGCAACTTTAATAAGAAAGTCATCCATCCATTTTTGATCGAAAGATTTTATTTTTGATATTGGTTTTCTGTAAATTTTTCCAGCTTGATTCCAAAGAGTTGTAGCTTGGTGTATTTTTATTCAGGGAAGAGACCCATTTAATCCAATGCTTTTGAGATTCCGTAATGGATGCCTATCAATTAAAAGTATCCCGGTGCTGACGTATCGTCAGATCATATTCCTATTATTGGCAAATTTAGGTTTAGATTTAAAAAGATTACAAAAATCACTTTAGAATATATGTAAAACCTTTAACAAGGTCAGAGAACATCTAATAGAAAATAAAGATAAGAAGAAAAGTTGTATGAATGACAATATACTTTAACTCATAGAATAAAGAAGAAAATCAAAGAATGTACAAAAATATTCAGAGACAAATAAGAACCAAAATACGAGAGGCCAAAGAAAATTGTTTAAAAACACAGTTTGAAGAGATAGATTTGTTGGAACAAAAACACGATACATTTAATATGCATACAAAGGTAAAACAAGCAACTGGTTTTCAAAAATATAACACAGCTAGCAAACTGCAAGATTAAAAGGGGAACATTATCACAGATAAAAATCAAGAAATATGCATATGAGCCAAATACATACAAGAACTCTTTGATGATAATAGGTCCGAACAACCTCCGTCCTACATATGTAACGACCACTTACCAATCAAATAAAGTGGAAAAAGCAATATCACAACTAAAAGATGACAAAGCTCCTGGACCTGTCATACTTATGCTGAACTCATAAAGCTATTTAACACCGACGGTACTCAACGATTAACAAAAATATTCAATGACATATTATATTTAAACGCAATGATACCAAGATCATGGCTGAAGTTAACGTTTATTGCTCTACCAAAGAAAACAAAATCGGAATCCTGCAATGATTTCCGGACCATTAGCTTAAGTCACATTTTAAAATTATTTATAAAAATCAGACGGTAAAGGATATTATAGACTATGCGAAGAAAAAATCAGCCGTACACATTTTTTCGGGTTTGCAGAACACAGTAAGTAAGAGAGAGGTTCTCTTTAGTATACAAGTGCTATTTCAACGATGTAGAGATGTGAATTGCGATATTTATGCATGATTCATTGATTATCGCAAACATTTTGATACAGTAAAACACGATAAGCTGATGGAGGTATTAACAAATATTGGAATAAACACCTGTGATTTAATATTAATTAGCAATTTTTACTCGAATTAAACAAAGTCTATCCGTACAGAGGCAGGAGACTCCGACGATATTAAAATCAAACGTGGGGTCCGACAGGGATGTATACTATCACTCTAGCTGTTTAACATATACTCTGAGGACATCTTTTAAAAAGCAGTAGAGGATATTGAAGCCGGAATTCGAATTAAAGTAGAATGTATCAATAACATCAGATACGCGGATGACACGGTAGTATTCGCTGACAGTCATGAAGCCCTCCATGAGTTAATGAATAGAATCACAAAAGTGCGTCAGAGATATGGACTTTCACTGAACATTCATCATCATCATCATCATCACTGGCTCGACAACCCTTTTTGGGTCTTGGCCTGTTCCAGGATTCTTCTCCATTTCGATCTGTTTCGTGCTTTTTTTCTCCAGTTTTTTATTTTTAAGGTTGTTATATCATTTTCTATTTGTTCTAAGTATCTCAGTTTCGGTCTTCCTCTTGTTTTTTTTCCTACTGGCATCTGTTTGAATATTTTGTTTGGTATTTCGCCTTCTTCCATTCTTTCTACATGTCCTATCCAACGCAGCCGTCCTATTTTGATGAATGTTATAATATCCGGATCCTGGTATATTTTGTATAGTTCAGAGTTGTATCGTCTTCGCCATATTCCGTTTTCTTTTGTGCCCCTATATATGTATCGCAAGATTTTTCTTTCGAAGGTGGCTAACAACGTTTCCTCTCTTTTAGTAAGTGTCCAGGTTTCTGAGCCATATGTGAGTACCGGTCTTATTAGGGTTTTATATATTTGGCATTTTGTCTTTCTTGCGACGTTATCTGATCTTAACTGTCTAATTAAGCCATATTAACATTTATTTGCAATAAATATTCGCCTCTTCACTTCCTCCGTAACGTTATTATCAGACGTGACTAGGGATCCCAAGTATATAAAGTTTTTTACCTCCTCTATGTTGTATTCTCCTATTGTTATATTTTGTGGCAGCCTTATTTCTGCGTTTTTTCTTACCTGCATATATTTTGTTTTAGTCTGATTGATTTTAAGACCACTATTTTGTGCAGCTCGTTCTATTTGGTTGTATGCCTCTATCATTTCTCTTCTTGATCTTGCGATTATGTCAACATCATCTGCAAATGCTAGTATTTGCACGCTTTTATTAATGATTGTTCCTCATGTATTGACTGTTGTGTCCCTCAGTATTTTCTCGAGCACGATGTTGAACAAGATGCATGATAGAGCGTCTCCCTGTCGTAGTCCCTTTTTCACATCTATTGTTTCCGTTAATTCATTTTGTATCCGGATTCTACTGTCTACTTTTAGAGATTCTTTTATCAGTTCTATTAGTTGTGTTGGTATATTAAATTCTTTCATTGCTTTTATTAAGAATTCTCGGTTTATATTGTCATATGCGCTTTCAAAGTCTATGAAGAGATGATGGGTGTCGATGTTATATTCACTTGTTTTTTTGAGGATCTGTCGCAGAACAAATATCTGGTCTATTGTTGACTTCTGTCTACAGAAGCCACTTTGGTATTTGCCAACTATTTTTTCTTACTGAACATTAAGAAATCAAAATGTATGGTGATCTCTAAGAAGAAACAGCAAATTAAAAGAATCAGTGTGAATGGTTAACCAATAGAAAAAGTAAAAACATACACCTACCTTGGTACGAACGTCAATGAAAATTGAGACCATTCCCTAAAAATAAAATCTAGGATAGAGAAAGTAAGATCTGCATGTCAAAAAGTGGCTGAGCAATTTAAATGCCACGATTTATCAATATATATAAAAATCAGGTTACTACGATGTTATATCTTTCCTATACTGTTGTACGTAGTTGAATCGTGGACTCTCACAGACGCTACCTGTAAGAAAATTGAGGCTTTCAAAATGTGGCTTCATCGTAGAATCCTGAAGATATCCTATACGGATCACGTTACTAACCAGGACGTTTTATTAGGAATGTAAAAAGGAAAAGAGTTGTTAACCACAATAAAAACAGCCAAAATTGAATACCTGAGTCACAATATAAAAAAAACAAAAGATATAAGTTGCTGCAATTAATTTTTCAAGGAAAAGTAGAAGGAAAGCGAGAAACAGGAAGGCGAAGAATTTCCTGGCTGAAAAATCTACGTAGGTACGTGGTTCAACAAAACAACCACAAATCTTTTCAGAGCCGCAGTTTGCAAAATACAGATTGCCATTATCGCCAACATCCGAAACGGATGGCCACTACAAGAAGAAGAAGAAGTGCAGAAATAAACAATACATTAATAAAATAGTACAAGAAATGAAAATAGATGATTTTGATCGTCAACATATGAAGAACAAACTAAAAAATCTGCACACAACATATTCCCAGGAACGTCCTAAAATAGCAAAACATAAATAGTCTGGTGCTGGAACAGACGATCTTTATATTCCTGCAATAAAATGGTTTCACATGATTGAAGAAGATCGTCAAAAGTAATTTCAGGTACTTATTGCATCATATAGTTCCAGCAAAAAAATTGAAATGGCAGGCTTCGAAACGAAAAAAAAAGTGTTGGAGGCTTCTATAGCTGTTTCCGGTAGCCAGAAAATATAACATTATTTCAGTTTTATCCTGTCTGGAATTGCATCGACCATAAGAGTACATGAGCGCTGTGTAAGTGGCGCCACCGTTTCTAATCAGTTGTTGAAATTGTTGGGGGTCAATCTTAAGCACATTCTGAATGTCTTTGTATCTTCTAATGGAAGTTCGGCGGAAAGAAAAGCTGAACCTCCTTGAACTGAGCTGAACGTGTCTCTTTTATTATTAATTTTTTATTACCTTCTTCTTTTATTATGGGTAACCAGATCCTACTGCATTATGCTGAAGAATTTGTCCACACAATTGGTTTCATTTAGCATAATTAGAGCCACTTCTTTAATTGTTCTATTTCTACCATCTGTTTCTTTTAGGACTATACTTGAATCGTTGTATTATACCCTATGGTCATTTTTCCATACTTGTTTACATATTCGGGATCTATTAAATTCTCTTATTTTATTATAAGATTGATGTTCACTTATTCTAACATTTAATATGGCCTTAATATTTCAGTTAAATAAAACTGATCGCATTCACAAGGTTTTTAAAAAATACAATTCTTTGTTCTTTCTTGTTTATTATTAGGTTTGGTTTTAGACAAAATAGATCTCAATGTGTTTATTGTTTTAAATGTTGTTGAAATGTTAAATTTATTTTCTATCTTTTTTTTTCGATGATCCAAGTAGACTTGCTGAGCTCTCTAGTTTAAAACAACCCCTTATCTAAAACAGTTACGTGAAAACCACATCAATAGGAGCATCCACAGACATCAATTTTCTACTCAATCTAAACCCAAAGACTCAGATCATCATCATACCAAAGCTTGGCTTTCGTACATCAAAGGAGTCACTAACAAAATTGAAAAAATTCTTAAATCAAGAGGAATAAAGCAAATATTTACCCCAACAAAAACTGTCATCTCTTGTCCAACCACTCAAAGACAACATTCCAAATAAACAAGACGGAGTTTATAAAATTCCTTGTGCAGACTACTCCCCATCCTATATAGGCCAAACAAATCGTAAAATCCAAAATAGTATTTTTAAACATTCCATTTCTGTTCGTAATTCCGATTTAATTTTAGCTCTAGGTCAACACCATCTCCTACAGGTGACAAAATTAATTTTAAAATTCCAGAACCATAGCCCCCACCCGCTTGTACTACCCGAGAAGTATCCGAGAAGCCATAGCAATTAAAAAAGGTCAAATTGTCTCAATAAAAAAGATGAATCGTTGCGTCAATCCCCACGCCAATTTCCCAAACCACGTCAATATCGACGGTATAAATTAACCTTCCTTTGTTCTCAGTAGCAGTAATGCATTGGTTAGTGATCAGTGTAGTAGTATCTGGGCGCTTAGGAGACTGAGATCTCGGAAACCCAAAAGAAGACATCAAAGAAGATGTCGAAATCTCGGCGCAATCATAATCGACGCGGTTCAACCAGGAAGACTGTTGAATTTACCTTACCCCTACTTATCAATTTACTTAATATTCTTCTGACATTATTTTCACGTGGGTTGTTTTTAATTGTTTCGAACATATTGTTGCCTTGTTCGTCTTATTTTTTTCTAATAACTGGCTTCTATTAAGTATATTCTTAAATATTAATCTACAATAAATCGTATTACGCGCTTTTAAAACAAAATACCATGGACGTATAAACATAGATGGACACAGCAATAAGATACCTTAAACACACACTGTTTTGAAGCTTTGATATTCCTTGACAAGAGGGTAAAGGGGAGTAAAACGGGTATCGATAGACTGTGATACTTCCTCATTGAACATAAGCGTGCTTGAATTTTTACTCGCGGGGATAATTATTCAGACGTTAATAATTGGAAGTAGTAATAATGTATAAAAACACGTTTTTATAGAAAAAATAAATTACAATTTTATTTGCTTTAAAATTATTACAATAAAATATAGTTGAGCTTAAGTTAATTTTTTAATAGGTATCAAATAATCCTACGATAAAAAAAAAACAATTAAAAAATATACATTTGTCAAATTTAAGTACATACCTATATTTATTGATAATTGTATTAAAACATATTGTGACAAATTTGTTTTAATACAATATGAATAGATTCCTCGTAGTAAGGGTTTCTGCTACAAAAATATTTATTGATCATTCCACAGCTGGCATTTGACATAAAATTATTTGCAAATATACCTACTTATTAAAAAGTGGGCGTGAAAATGTATAAATTATTGGAAAGCTATTTAGCGAACAGAAATATTAAAGTAAAAATGGTAAATAGACATGAAGACGTTGGTACAGAAATAAATTTTTATTGATTGCGAAATAAAACAGTCTTAGTAAGAACGCTTCTTATGCGCACGGTGTTAGCATCTAAAGTAGTCCTCGTTTCATGACGAATTCTAATTTTATATTATTTCTCAAGAACCAATTTAAAAAGTTGCAGAGAGTGACTATCGATTGCATCTTCATCATACATATGGTCACCAAAATACTCATAAATTGATTTTGGGACATGTATGGTTTTATTAATCAAAATATTCATAAGGTTTTTAACTCGTCTGTTGTAGATATTTATAGTTTTATTAAAAAATCTGAAATATTTTTCAGCTTCCTTACAAGTTTTAATATCCAAAAATGATGCTTTTGAAAGGTTTTTATACTGTTTTCTCTGTTGAAGTTTGGAGTAAGTTTCATCATTAATCAATATTATTTGGAAACCTACATAGAAAAATAAATGAGTTTTATTCATTTCACTAATTTATTTGAATTCATGAGAAATATTAAATTAAAAAGCTACTAAACAGATCTTTTTAATCAGATGATGTCTACTTACAATTTAAAAATGTCTATACTAATTTCATGAACTAATATCTTGTTCAATACATTAATGAATATGAATAAACCCAATGGTACGCCTATGAAAGACATATTTTAAAATGTAAACGAACAGGTTTCCTCAGTTCCTCATCTAAATAATGTAGATAAACAGTACTTACAAATTAAATGAGACATTGGGATGTAAATATTTCGTTTTTTTGCAAATGCAATACTGTAGCACCATTATTATAATATGTTTATTTCACTATTTACAAATATCACTTAAAATACAGCCAAAATATCGAAAAACAACTTTTCCTCATCTTGGGTAAAAAGTAAACAAACATGGATATGACATGGAACAGCATTTGAAGTTTGACGTAGAGCCATAAGACAGAGAAATGTAAACACCGTTGCCATTAATAAATAGTTTTCAGTGCTTCTACATATAAAATAATTGGTTGATATCTGTTTTATACGCTATTATTAAATGATATGCACACTATGTGCACACTTGATGTTTTAATTACAATTAAATATATTTATATAAGTAATAAATTATTATTTTGGTTTGATAGTACCTGTAGAGTATAAAATAAATATAGTAATCATGAATGTGTTGCTTGTGTGAGTCCATTTCAAAAGGTAAAAGAAATAATAAATTAGACTTACTCACAATCAATTTAATTTAACTATCAGACGACCGGTTTCGCTTTCTACAATATGCAAAGCATCTTCAGGTCGCGATACAAAGTTAATTAAATGCTGAAAATAATAAACCCGTATTAGGGTGTTGTCTAATAAAGGTAAAACAAAGATAGGTGATATAAATTATATAAATTACAGTAATTATGCCAATATTACATGTCTGTGGTTTTTAAAAATGAATAAAATGTTTAAGCAGACAAGGTAAGACCCACAAATTGGTGAAATAGTCTATTAAACTGTAATGAATTAATAAATAAACAAATAAATAAAACATTACTTACATGCCGGTACTCTATTAATTGATGGTTGAAAGAACATGGTTCAAACTATCTTGTATTCTTGATTGGAGAACTCAAGTCAACTATTGTAATTGTTTAACAGTAAACGGGCAAGTTCTTGAGGAGACAGATTTTATCCAATGAAGTAGAGATAGGTAAATGTAATTGTTTGTTTGATGAAAGTAATGTTCTATACCATTAAGTTCTTTAAAGTTATTTATATTTATTCTGGAGATATATTTATGAAATGTGTGTTATTTATTGAGATTTTTATTTTTGTTTTTGAAGGTGACAGTTGTGAGACAATGAATAAGAATTCTTATTCATTGTCTCACAACTGTCACCTTCAAAAACAAAAATAAAAATCTCAATAAATAACACACATTTCATAAATATATCTCCAGAATAAATATAAATAACTTTAAAGAACTTAATGGTATAGAACATTACTTTCATCAAACAAACAATTACATTTACCTATCTCTACTTCATTGGATAAAATCTGTCTCCTCAAGAACTTCCCCGTTTACTGTTAAACAATTACAATAGTTGACTTGAGTTCTCCAATCAACAATACAAGATAGTTTGAACCATGTTCTTTCAACCATCAATTAATAGAGTACCGGCATGTAAGTAATGTTTTATTTATTTGTTTATTTATTAATTCATTACAGTTTAATAGACTATTTCACCAATTTGTGGGTCTTACCTTGTCTGCTTAAACATTTTATTCATTTTTAAAAACCACAGACATGTAATATTGGCATAATTACTGTAATTTATATAATTTATATCACCTATCTTTGTTTTACCTTTATTAGACAACACCCTAATATGGGTTTATTATTTTCAGCATTTAATTAACTTTGTATCGCGACCTGAAGATGCTTTGCATATTGTAGAAAGCAAAGCCGGTCGTCTGATAGTTAAATTAAATTGATTGTGAGTAAGTCTAATTTATTATTTCTTTTACCTTTTTAAATATAGTAATATTTTCAGCGATACCTGAATAAGATATTTTAATAAAAAAAACTTGACAACATTTGAAGGTGCTGAGAATGTAACCTAGTCAAATAATTTTGGCTTCACATTTTTATGTAAATAACTGAGTCCATCTGTGTTTATACGTCCATGCAAAATACCTTCAAAACTGTATGTTGTATGCTGTATAAGTTTTCTTTAAATCAATAAAAATATTTAATAAAGCTTTTTTTATTTTTAGAATTCTTAAAAATATTTATTGTTCTTTTTATAAGTATTTCATTATCTCGACCCGTATTCTTTTGTCTAACAAAAAACAATTTTCAATCTGTTAAAATTCTGCCACCATCAGGTATATAGAGCATTATAACGAAACCGTCAACGTGGAAAATCAATACTTAATTCATTAGAATCTACAAAAGCCCGGGCCCAATTCATTCTATTCTAGTTTTCGGGGAACATAATTTTCACGAAGAACATTCACTTTTTACAAACTTTTTACTGCAGAGGACGAGTCAAGTTGGATATTTTTAGCTATGAGACATTTATAACCTTGATATTTCACGACACCAGACAAACATTTACGTGGTTAATAAGGGTAAGTAACCCTGCAGGGTTTATTTGAACGAAATAAAAAATTCAGACTGCACTTTTAAAACGATAAATCCTTCGAATATAATAAAAAATTTTTTCGTATGATGTCTGCACTTAGAATCCTGTATAATGTAATTTAAACGAGACGTTGGCACGAAGAGTTTTATTTATGAGGTACAAATATATAAAGGGTAAAAATTGGTAAATGGGAAAACTAAAAATAATTCTTTGAAAATCTAGACGAAAAGGACGACACATTTTCGAGCTTGAAAAATATATACAGTATGATGCAAATGTATGGAATAAATTCATTATTTTAGAAACAGACGACTTAAAACGAAAAAAAATCTTAAAACGCGTCAATTTTAATTATTAAATGACCATCAACTGATATATATGTGTTGGACATTACGTCATCAGTGTCGGCGTAATGACGTAATCTACGATTTTTTTAAATACAAACCGAGGTCACTCGACAGCTCATTTAAAAGGTCTCCTTATTGCCTTTCGAATGATATAATCATTTGAATATTTTTTTCTACAGGGTTAACCAAAACTTTTGGTTTATTAATACAAATAACTATAATATATATATATATATATATATATATATATATATATATATATATATATATATATATATATATATATATATATATATATATATCTATATATATATATATATATATATATATATATATATATATATATATATATATATATATATATATATATATATATATATATATATATATATTGATTTATGTCACTGGGTAAGATAAACATGCACTGACTATAAAAATAAATTGACGTTTAACAAACGTCAACGCTTTACCAAAATAAAATAAAATAAAAACTAAATAACATTAGATAAAATTAAGTAAAGGTAAATAAAATTAAATAAAATTAAATCCAGTTAATCAGAATTACGTAGAAATTAATTAATTTGTGACCGTTTTGTAGTGGGGGTAAAATAGTTCGTTGAATCGTGACGTATCATTGGAAAGAAGAGGCGGCAGCGAATATGTTGAGACAAAAAAAAAACACATATTGCTGCATTAATAGAGGGCATTACATCATATCTCCTTTGTTATTGGTCCGATTAGAGCGTATGATACGTTAGATGAATGAAAAGGATAGCACAAATATATTCAGATCGAAAAAACAAACACAGCGACTATCAAAAGGCACTACACAATGTCTTCATTATTAATAAACGTATATCATAAAGAACTATGCACAGAAATAGTTTAACTAAAAGACAAATTTTGATATATTGACTTAAAGAAGTATAAAATAAACGACTGAACGAATCCTAACAGGCGACACAGAAAATGAAAGGGGATTTTATAACAAATATATTCAAAAAAAAAATAAGGCGACTACCAAAAGGGCACTACACAG
Source organism: Diabrotica undecimpunctata (assembly GCF_040954645.1). Lineage (NCBI taxonomy): Eukaryota > Metazoa > Arthropoda > Insecta > Coleoptera > Chrysomelidae > Diabrotica > Diabrotica undecimpunctata. The sequence goes on along the minus strand of NC_092804.1, from coordinate 126,665,708 downwards.
TATCTTCATTAGTAATGAACGTATAGCCACATACGAGGTATCATAGGGCAATATGGATAAAAATAGAGTTACTAAGTCAAATTTTGATTTATTTACTTAAATGAGACCGCAGTCTCAGACAAAGTATGATTAAAAATATTGGTAGTTTATATTTTTTTCCAAAATGCCGTCGTTACCTTACTGGACCAACAATGTGACCTATACGTTACAGACGTTATAAGACATACGTTACATTATTCCATTGCCAAGAATATAGAGAAAATTATTAATGGGCATTTTTTTTCTATAATAATATTTATATTGTTAAATACTGTCAGAAAATTTACTTATTGTAATGATATTACATATTGTAAATACATTGGGATGTAAAGTTAAAAAAATAAATCCACAAGGAAACTAAATTCCTGTAATTTGCTGTATACCATGTATCACAAAAAAAATTATATTTAAAAAATTCCTTTATAACAGGTAAATTTATATAAAAACCCTATCGAGCTACATCACCTAACGTTTTCGGAATAACTATTTCGTTATCAGTGCTATCTGGATTTGCATGTTAGAAGCCACTGAATATGTGCTTTTTACCCACCCTTTACTTAGTGGCTTCAAACATGTAAATCCAGATAGCACTGATAACGGAAAAAAAAGAAGTCTTCTCAAAATTTAAATTTCACATACTTTAATTCTATTTATTGATTTTTTTTTATTATTTTGATTTGATTTTTGATATTTGATTATTTATTGATCAGTAATACTGGTCACACATAATACTTTATTACAATAAGTCTAAGATTTAAAGGCACCTATGACCGAATGAGGTGTTTCTTGAATACATACTGCTATTTAATTTCCTCATAATTTTAAGAAATGCCTTAAAAACGTGTCTCATGAGACTAGTCTTCTTCGCAGCTTTAGTAATTAACTTTTTAGGAATAGCTACAAATGCTGACTCAAGCTAAATCCTCGGCATGTAGCTGTTGTCATATATTTGATTAAAAATATTGCACAAGATTTTTCTATCTACAAGCTTTGGACATCAACATATAATTATATTATTGTAGTCAGGTGTTTTTCTCTTTTTAAGATGTGTAATGACATATTACACTACTTCTGATTCAAATATGGATGGTTCTGTAAAATCTGGGCTTGTACTCTCACCGTCGTATTTTTTTTTATTAAACAATTATCATTAACTGCGTCTTGTATATAGTTCCTACGGGTGTTGCATAGAATTCTAATCTTCCATGTGTTTTTTTTTAAATTGTAGGAGTCATGCAGCTTTTGCAAATCTTCGGCTTCTTTGCTCTTACCAGTTATCCATTTGTTTTTCGCATGTCGTATTTTCTGGCGAATGCTGTTGTTTCAATTTTATCATCAATTTCAATATCTCTTCAGTAATTGAGGATTTTTTAAAGTTAGTATTATCTTGATTCACTACGTTTTCCGTGGATTGCTGTAAAATAGTTTTGACAGTATTCTAAACTACTTATACAGTTTAAATGCATATTGGTTCAATTTCTTCCAATGATCTTTGGACTCGTTTTTTGAAGTAATGACAGTTCCCATACAGTAAAATGCCAAGTATTTACGGTTGTCTAATTACAATTTTCAGGTATATAGTCTTCTTGCAGGTAGTTTATAAGAAGTGTTCCTAATAACGAAACCTTCCTTAGAACAAAATTGCAATAATATCTACCCTCTCGCATTTTGCTTAGTCCTTAGCACTTAGTGTTGCCTCTAACACCACGTACAAATGTGTCAATTTTAAATGTTGTGATATAGCTTAGCCCCGTCAACAAATTTGGCGGTTATACACTCTTTTAACAAAATTCTTAAATAACTTTTTTAACCGGGAATGATTTCCAGAGTAAAAATCGAAATTGGATCGTTATTTTATTCACTATAAATTATAGCCAGGGTAGTAAAGATTCAGATGACAGTTTTGAACTAGATGTATTCTGCACATCCGAAAGTGACGTTGAAAGTAAAATGTTATCAAGTGACTGAGATGATGACAGTACAACTGGTTTACTTCAAGTAGTCCGGCAATGGAGAAAAGTGGATGTAGATCGGCCAAATCCGGCTCCACCGAGGTTTCCTTTTACTGGGAAATCGTAGTTTCATTTCGATGTACAAGATGTTGAAAATAAGCTTGAATTTTTTTATGTTCTTCAGTGATAGACTAGTGGACAAAATTGCTCAAAAGACAAATCGTTTTGCTAATCAGAAAAGGCGATTAGGCTTTGGCAGAGTTTAAAAAAAAAACAAATGAACACCAACGGATAAGTATGAAATGTGAGTATTTTTTGCAATTATATTACTGCAGAACTTGGTAAATAAATCAGTGCACTGGCTTTACTGGTCCAAAACACGAATAGTTGAAACACATTTTTCCGTAATAATATTAAATATAAAAGGTCCCTAAAAATAAAGCAATATCTGCATTTTTCTAATAATGAATCGTTTAACAAAGATACTCACCCAAGTCCGAAACTGCATAAGATCTGGAAAGTTTATAAATACCTAAATGTTAAGTATAAATCTTTGTATGATTTGGAAAGGGGTGTAACAATTAACGAAAGCTTACTTCTCTACAAATGCAGACTCAGATGAATTCAATACATTCTTAACAAAAGGGCACGATTTGGTATAAAGAACTTTATGCTGTGTGAATCCTCCTCGAGATATATTTGGCATAACATAATCTATACGGTGAAGGATACAAAGTTTGACGAACAATATAAAGATCATCCAGTGTCAACACGTATTGACCCTGGACCTAAAGGTCAGTGTTTGACTATAGACAACTTTTATACATCCCCTGAACTAACTGTCCTTTTATTAGCAGTTCTCACAGATACGTACGATACTATAAGAACGCAAACAAGGATCTACTCCCAGAAATGAAGAAAAAATTAAAATAAATAAAATTATCGCTATTTACAAAGAAAAGGGATTAGTAATAAAGTTAGGAAGGACAAACGGGAAGTTGGTGTACTTTTAACGCTGCACAGTTTCGAATTGGTTACTGAAAAAAGGCGAGGAAAGGAGATAAAAAAACGTAGAATTGTTCAAGGCTATAACAATAATAGTGGCATCGACAGAGTCGACCAACATATTGCTGATTACCCTGTATCTAGGAAGCGTGGAAAGAGGTATACAAAAATATATTTTTTCACCATCTCGAACATGCTGAGTGGAATGCTTTTGTGCTGTACAAGGAAAGCGGAGGGCTAGTACGCATCTGAAATTTCGAATTAATTAGATAACGCAAATGATTCAGATTTGCTACAAAGATAGAGGTGTGTCAAGAGGAAGACGTTCAACGCTCCCAAACCCATCTAGATTTAAATATTTCGCAGAAATTGTTCCTGTGGCAGGAAAAAAAGCTCATTCACTAGAGTCTGTGTGTTATGTGCAGTAAGGCGAAGGATGTATCCCAAAAAAAGTTGAGGCCCGAATCAAGATACTACTGTCCTGATTGCGATGTGGGACTTTATGTGACGCCCTGCTTCAAGACGCCTTAGTTTTTCTTGTTTGTACTCATTAGTATAAAATTATAATTACATATATGCATGTCCTGTTCTTTACGCTACAATGCAACTGTAAGCTCTGCTGAATAAATATTTTTGATTATCATCCACAGCGTTTATAAAAACTTTTGTTGTCTAGTTTGCTGGGAATGTCTTAAAAAAACAAATATACAATATCCACAAGGAAAATAATTCCTGCAGCTGGCTGTATACCGCGTATCACAAAAAAGAGGTTAATCTTTGTAACTGGGTATATTTTATAAAAACCCTTAAAAGGGCTACATCAAAAACACGAACGTTTTCGGAACAACAGTTCCACCATCAGGTTAAAAATACCTAAAATAAATATAAACCATTTAATTAAAGCAAACGTGGTTTAAAATTTCGACTAAGGTTAAAAAAGCAAAATGGTTATACTTACAGGTTACCATGCCTGAGCCACCAAAATATTATGGTAAAAACCCTTTAAAATATATAATGTTACCAAAGATTGTACATAATGTTATTAATATTATTTAATGTTCAATATTTAAATTAAATTTTACTTCAGGTAACATACACCCATGCTTTAAGTGAGTTCCAGTGTCCTCTTCAAACAAACCTCTTCAAATATACAATGCTTTATAGGCAAGGTAGAAAACAAAACCTTTTGCTCGCAGGCTTTATATATCCCACCAAAAACCCGTCAACGAGATATTTTGGGATGGTTATTATACATATCTTTAACCGTTAAAAAAAATAAAACAAAGCAAAAATTAACATTGTACAAAATTTTTGAGTTTTGCAAGAAGTGAAAAAACAAGTGCATTAATATAAAAATGGTTTTTGTGGGACCGTTTTTAAAAAAATAAATGGTTCGTTAAGGGATTAAGGTAATTTTCAATTTAAAATATTTTGAAATTGCAATTCTTACATTTTATCATAATCTATACATTAATTTTTTTAGCATATTTTTAATTGTTTTGTTTATAAAATACACTACTATTTGTTTATAAGATACAAATTTATTTTAGAAATAATTAACTTATAATAAAGTAAATATGATACATGTTACTCTTATTTCCATATCGTCTAGTCCTGTATAAAACCGACATTTGATCATGATGGATGAAACACTTAACAATAAACGTGTTGTCTGGTTGGTATTGTTTTACTCCACAATGGCATACGAGCCCGATGTTAACGGTGCTGTCGGTCTGCTTTCCAGTCACTCTCGCTCTTTTGGCTTTTTAGGCTTGGCTTGGTTTTGATTTATTTTCGGCGCTATTGTGGTTTCAAATTTATAATCATCTTAACCTTTCCATTTAACAATTCGTTGGGGTTATATAATTGGGTCAGATGAATAAATAAAAATATTTTTCATAATAGTTCATAAAAGAGCAAAAGTTAGCTGCTAGTTGTACGAAATTTACATTGATTATATTATTGATTCACAGGATTGGCAAGGGTTACTAAGTAGATAAAAGTAAACTTGTTTTTCTTCTACTAAACCTAAAATATCGCTGTTAGTAGCGAAAAATAATTTACGGTTTATTTACGTATGTGAATTTAAAAAGAGCTCGTAGTAGCGGAGTGGGAAATTTATAAAAAAAAAATTGCTTCCAGTAAAAACTAGTGTTTAAAGTGATAAGAGTAAGTGAGGTTATTTGCAATTCAAAACAGTCATATTGATGGAACTGTGTCCATTAGATTTGCAACGTAGCTAAAGTTAAAAATAATTCTGCTAACTTAGAGAATAGAGAGATAGAACTTCGAAATAGATATGATGCACAAGAAAAGTGATAATTATGCGTCAGAAGGCAAGAAGAAAAAATATGGGGGGTCAACTTCACCTTTCTTACAGAGCAAAAAACTGCCAGAACCCAAAGCAAAAGAAAACCAAGGGAAAAAGATTCAGAGGATGAGAACGACGTTATTAGTAGGTTCATGAAGATGACTGAAAGAAATTGAAAGAAATCAGGAATGAAAATAAGGAATTTAGAGAGAAGATGATACCGCTGAAAAAAGAAAATATAAAGATAAAGCATAAATTGGAAGAAACAAAAAAAATTAACCCAGATTGAAAACAAAGTAGAAACAATTAAAAACAGATAAAAAGAAATAACGTAGTAATTACGTGTCTATCAATAGTCACAACAAATGAAACACTCTTGAAAAATAATGTAAAAGATTTTATTCAAAAGCTTCTAAGAGAGAATGTCGAAATAAAATTTGCCATGAAGCTAAGAAACAAATATGTCTGGTACAAATAAAGGATAAATGGCAAAAAAAACTAGGTAATGAAAGAAAAAAAAGCAAACTCAGATTTCTCACTGGAGAAAAAATCTTCATTAACGATGACCTGCCAAAAAGAAGAACAGACACCTGAGGCAGAAAATTGCAAATAAAGGCAAGGCATTAAGAGCTATAGGTAAAAACGTAAACATGGGGCACATAAAACCAACTTTGGATGCCATAAAATGGGAATGGTTCGGAAATGGTACTTTCAAAGGAGAAAATTCTAGAAATATTGACCAAAAAAATGGCATATAGCAGTTGAAAAAGAAAAAGATGACCCATTATGCCGACAGACCCTAGCGATGAACAGGAAATAAATAGTGAAACAAAAAGTAAAAGTACGTACCTAAATATTGGGAAATCGAATGTACGGGGAGTATATAAGGAAGGAGCATTAATTAACCTGATATAAGAACTTAGGAAACATAAAATCTACATTATACCAATACAAGAAACACATTTGGCTGGAAACAACAAAATCTTATAGAATGTGTGCAATTAGAATAAAAGGAAAAGAGAACATGATATCGCTGATAAATATACACGTTCCACAGAAGAAAAAGAAGATGTTAAAGATATATTTTATAAAGAAAAAGAGTCATTGTCTAAATAAATGCCGAGACAATATATTAAAATAGGCCACATCTTAATAAAAAAAAGTTCACCAATTTAGTAATAAATGTGAAAACCTGCAGAGGGGTTGACGTAGAATCTAATTATTTTTTGGTTAGAATAATAATAATTAATAATAATTAAGAGATGCAATATTAAAAAGCATAAACAGAAAATGAAAGTGCAACATAAACCTAATTTTGAAAAACTGCGAACATTTGAGGAAAGCAGGATTATTAAAAGGATATTCAACAAACCTACGCCAAACAAGATAGTGCTACCGTGAGTAACATACAAAAAAAGTTCTTGAAAATGGCAAACAATATAAAGGAAGCAACTTTGAAGAACATACCAAGAACAGAAAGATTTCAAAAAGGTATCAAAAATGACTGGCTCGGTGACGAATGTAGAACAGAGTTTAAAAAAAAATATCTCATATGAGATAAAAGTTAGCGATCGCAAAAAAAAAGACCTAGAAAGGTGTGCGAAATGCGAAAAAAATAAAGAAAGAAAGTATATGGATAATAAACTAAAGCATTTTAAAGAAAATTACAAGAAAAACGAAATAAACAAATTTTACAAACAGATAAAATACATTTAAACTGGATACCAGGGAAGAACGGTGAATCTAAAAGATAAGCAATAAAACAAGATGGTAGACGGAGACGTGAAAGATGGAAAGAATATTTTGAAGTACTTCTAAATGGCGGAGTGACTATTAAAGAAAATTATAATGTTTCTAAACCACAAACAGTAACAGAAAGCCCACAAGAGAATAAATTGATGAAATAATAAAAGATATAAAAAATCAAAAGAGCCCAGGGAAGAGCGGCATTGTGGCAGAGGACTTAAAATATGGAGAAAAGGGTTTACGAAACAAACTTTGCGAGTTAATAATAGAAGTGTGGGATGCCGAATAAATGCCCCAAAAACGGAACAAGTCCTTTATAATTCCTATACACAAAAAGGGAGATGCTAAAAGAGAATTAAATGCGCAAACTATAAAGGAATATCCTTGTTAGAGGTAAAATACAAAGTGCTCGCCATACTAATTAAAAAACAAAAAAAAAGCTTATATAGAAGTAACTTCTTTTTGTAAAATGGTATAAATTTTATTAAAATTTTCTCTGATCATTCTCCATATTTCTTTTTGTGTAGTAGAAGTCGTGGTCCATCTGTTTTGAGAAAATTTGGCAGTGTTCCCTTTTTGTTTGTCTCACAAAAGTATTTGTTCCTTTTCCGATTCGTTTATAGTGTTAGTATGCCTTTTGTGTTAGTTGTGTTTTGCATTGTATAAATGCTTTCTGCCTTTTTTCACATTTTGTCTTAACTTTATTTCGAAATAACGGGGTTTTTTGTTTCCATATGTTAGGGTTTGTTACTTTCCTTTCTCCGAGCGATTCTGTTGCTGCAATAATTATGTTATTTTTAAATTTTTTTCAGTTTTACCTAATGCTATCGTTTTTTAATATTTCGTTCCTAGCAATCCTATCTGATTCTTTGCTGTATAAGTATTACGGGTATACCGTATTTAGTCCTTTGACTTTTGTTTGTGTTGGCACCACTGTCTTGAATGTAAAGTATTTCATAATGATTCTTATTTTACACAATACTAGGATATGGTCGTTACCTACAACTGCTGAGTTGAGGCATCTTACGTCAATTATTTTTGATGTATGTATATCTCAATACCAGAACGTCCACAACTAAACAGAAAACCCCCAATGCTCATCGGAAAACACAATATAGAGTCGCTAGCAACAAAGAGTACAAAAGTCCTTTATGAGAACAGAATAACAGGAGTACCAGCAAACTAAAAGAGATCAAGTTACAACCAAAATGGGGAGTAGAAGGTACCAAGCAGCAGAATCAACCAAGCAGCAGAAGAAGCAATTGGAAAACGGAAAATTAACACGAGGGCGATAAACCACACCAAACCGTGGTTTAATCAATAGGTAAAAGAACTTTCTGAATTAAAACGCAAATGCTACCTGAGAGATAAAAACACACAACTGAAAGAAGCTCTCGCAGAATATGTCCAAGTAAGAAACGAAGTAAACGCAAGAATAAAATCAATCAAAAGAGAACATTGGGCTAAATTCACCAGCGACATGTACTACGACCTATATGGTGCCCAAAAGAAAGTATGGAAAATGCTTCGAAAGCATTTTGGCAAAAAACCAGTTAACGAGTTCGTGCAGACCAAGGGAGTACCTATAGAGACATGGCAACAGCATTTTAAGGAGCTATATGATGCTGAAGAAACGCTGAATATAAACTAATACTAAGTGCTACAATCAGTGGCGAAGAAGTAGAAGCAAAGATCAGGAAGCTAAAACACAGACAATCACCTGGAACAGATGGTATACCAAATGAACTCTTAAAATATGGGGGCCCTGAACTTGCAAGTAAACTGTGACAACTATTTAACAAAATCTTAAACGACACAGAAACAACAGAGGAATTGCATAAGAGCATCACAATCCCCATATTTAAAAAAGGACAAAAAACTTGCCTACAAAACTACAGAGGAATAACCCTCTTAAATACAAAGATGAAACTTTTCACAAGTATTCTTAAGGACAAATTGGAAAGGTAAATCACTAATGCTGAAGAACAACAAGGTTTTACAAGAGGGCGGTCTATAACAGATGCAGTATTCATAATAAAACAAATAAAAAAAGCTATAAAGTTCGGCATACCAGCGTATATTTGCTTCATTGATCTGACGAGGGCGTTTGACAGGGTTCGCTTGGGAGACCATCTAAATATATTAATAGAAAATAAAACGCCGACCAACATAACAAAGATAGTCCATACCCTAAATAACAACAATGTAACCAAAGTTAGAGCAGGAGACCAAGTCACTGAAAATATTCTAACACCGTGAGGAATTAGACAAGGCGACAGTTTAAATCCCTTCTTGTTCAACCTACTCATGGGCAAAATTATAAACAAAGTAACATCTCTTAATCTCGGATACAGAATGAGCAACAAAACAATTGGTATGGTGTGTTACGCAGATGATGCAGCAATTATTGCCGAATCAGAAGATAATCTTTAGAGACAGCTCTTTCGGTTCTTTCAAATAAGCCGCCAACTAAGTATGACCATTTCTACCAACAAAACTAAATGTATGACAATAGCAAAAGATCCGCTCAGATGTAAGTTAGTGGTTGAGAACAACCCCATAGAACAGGTGATGGCAATTCAGATATCTGGGCATAGATATATTAAGCATACACAACCCAGTAAAGGACCTAAGGAGTCAGATGAACAAAACATCCGCATTGTCGGGATGTCAGCGGGAGATAGTCTGGTCAAATCTATATACGCGCACAGATAGTAAAATTAAAATCTACGAGACTTGCATACGACCGATCATGACATATGGCATAGAAGTGCGCGAAGATACCAACAAAACGAAACAGATGCCGAGATGAAAACCCTAAGAACAATAGTGGGCAAAACAAGAAGAGGCAGGGTGAGAAATACAAACGTTAGAGAGCAGTGCAAAATTGAAGATTTTGTACAGTCATGTAAGACGAATGGATGAGAATCGACTCCCAAAAATTGCCCTAGAAAAGAACCCGCTTGGTTCAAGACCTCCAGGAAGACCGCTTAAAAGATGAAGGGATAGTTGGCAATCTACCTTCCAGAAAATTAACCAGAGGCAGCTTGAGAATTAAACAGATCGAAAGATCTCCAAGAAGTAGAAGAAGAAGAAGAAGAAGAAGTATATCTCCGTTGGTTATAACATACTCTATCATCGAGCTTTGTCCATGGGTGTTATTTAATAAACATTTTTGTTCAAAATTCTTGTTGTGATCAAAAAATGTGTTGGTTATTCTATGTTTCTTATTTGTGCATATCTTTAGTAATTTGCTTCTTCATCTTTAGTCATAAATCGTCTCGTTGATCATCGTCAGCCACCTTTTGGACACAAATGTCATATTGTAAAACATCATCATCACTTAAATGAGAATTGCCCTCGACGAATGAAGATAACCTCTTCACGTCTTTTAGTTTAAAACTATTTTCCATTGGTTGAAGTTTAGGCGTAAACAATAGTACCTCAACGATTTCAATGCTTTTTCGTTTCCACCACTCCCATTTGTGAGTAGTTTGTTTTTGCTGAAAATTTTCTTTTCCAGGAAGCTCTGGGAGTAATTTTCCACTTATAAGGCAAATGGTAGCCAATCAGTAATATTGCTATTGGAGCCATAGTAGCTTCTGGGTAGGTCAAAGTCCTGGACAATAAAACGCCTAGTTTATAAGTTAACTGTCCTCTCGTTTTTGACAGCACCTTATCTATAGCATAATACAAAACTTATAAAGCCTGAAATCAATATGTATCATATAACATAAAACTTATAGTCAGTCAAAATAACTTAAATATTTTTTCAGAACTTCCACATGTATATCACCAGGGTCGAGCCGATACCAACTATGCCATACATAAAAGGTTTAGTGGGGAATACTTTTCTTATAACATATATTAACACCAGGATCGATGCACATATTCGGGAGACAATTTCAGTTATGTAGTGAAAAAAAAGTGTTTTTGCTCAAAATATCTGCTAAAATATATACAAAAATGCCTGTACCTAACAATATTATCTTTCAGAAATCAATATTGATATCTTTAAACTGAACAATGTACCTAGTACTTACTGCTCTTTACCCCAACTACAGGTTAAATTAAAAGGATTAATTTTAAAACTTTTCTGTTTAACTACGCTGGTTGACCAATAAAATTTGTTTTAAGAATATTCTACCGTAACATTTTCTTGATAGGATTCTTCATATAATGTATATAGATTTCAAATGTGAACTTTTTTGCACTTTCCAAATGATGTATATTTTGATAGCTCATTGCTGGATTTAATTGAATTATAAAGATTACCAATGACAAAAACAGTTGTCTTGACATGGTTAGAATAAAAATTAAAATATTTCATGAGTTCTCCATTTGTGTTTTTAACATTCTCCTTATATTTTTGCCTAATTCCTGGTGTAACATGATTGTCTATTCCAGCGGTAAAATCCTCAATATTAATATCTTCCCTTTTACTTGATCTATTACTTGTTATAATTTGTCATAAAATGTTTCCCTTGTTGTTTGAGTCTTGATATTTTATGAGCCATATACTCCGATGATGTTTAGGTCTTCCGTCTTCATTTTTATCTTAGCTGTTACAACCATTTTTGATATGCATTAACACTCTTTAATGTGATTTTGATACTTTTTGTGTACTCGTGAGGATACGTCTTCTTTGGCCTTGTTTTCTGCTGCTATTCTCCTGCAGATTAATATGTATTCACCGAATTTTTGATTTGACTTTTCCTTATTGTTTTGTATTTCGTAGAACGCAAATATCTATTTGTTTCTCTTTCAGCACTTTGTCTATTTCTTGGACCCTTGAGTTAAGCAATCCATGTAGTAATTCTTATCCAGATTTTGGAAATTTTTAGCTTGCCCTTATTTCTTGCCGTGGTCGTGTTTATAGTATCAATCCGGTTCCAAGGCTGTACATTGTTTTTGAACTTGCTTTTATTACTAGGAATTTGCATTCATTATTTTAATAAGTAACCACTTTTCTCGTTAAGTATTGTTCTTTAAAAAACTCGCTAGCGATATAGAGATATACCTATTAGTCTACCTACCCAGAAATCCTACACTTTAGCCAGAATTAACCACTGTATAAATTTCACATTGTCAGAATGTCAGAAACAAAAACAAAGACCTAAAGGATTTATTTTTCTTTAAAAAATAAATTAACCTAACCTATAATGTCGCCACAATTTTTTTCTGTTTTCAGATATATTTCTTTACCATGAGAGGAATAAAATGATTTAAAATATAAATAAGTATTTTCGTTTTAAAATACATCTCTGTTAAGCCATTAAAAATACACGAAAAAAGTTCACTGTCCACCTAAACATGGTTTATGTATTCGCTTAAACAACCTCGCGATATAAAATATTTACATTTAATTTCATACTGACTTCAGGTTTTTTTGCTTCGGTGATTTCCTCTAGCGTTTCAAAACGACAGAAAAAGATTTCTCTCTGGAGCAAGAGCAAGTAAAAAATATATGTTTGTTAAATTAAGTCAGCTGAAACAGTATATTATGTGATTTTACAATTTGTGTAGAGTATTGTGATGAAATAATTTTGTACTTGTTCGAGAACTTCGTTAAATAAATATCAACCATAACGTATGTATGTATATACAGGATGAACAACTTTTAGAGCAGATTCAGTATTTTTGAAGTCAACACTTTTTATTGCTCGGTATGATGTTTTGGACGGGCTCGAAATCCTGTTTAGCGTGACACGTAAAATCAAGACGGGTTTAGTAACCTTGCAGTATACCGTAATATACATAATATATACAGTGTGGAAACCACTTATGGAATATGATTGTTTGTGTCATTATTATAGAAAATAATAAAAAACTCTGGGACACGTTAACTTTTAAATTTCAATGTGCGCTTTTTAAACATAAATTTAAATGTACAGGGTGATCTACGCAATTCTGACATAATCCGTAATCCTTATTTTTAATGAAACACCCTGTATATTTTTTTGTTTTTAAAAGATTCTTAACAACCTGATTTCAACGAACTATATCATGTAGGGTCTAAAATGATTAATACAAGGTGAAATTTTGACATTTATAATTTATCACGTATTATGGTATTATTTTAAATTAGCTAAACACAGACAATACACTTCTTCTGCAAACTGGATGCAAACTACACAAGACAAAGATAGATAAAAAGAGCTGAGGTTGACCTATGTCCAGCAGAGAATGCGTACAGGTTAATGATAATTAATGATTTATTCTGGAATATTGTAATAACTTCGATATGTTTCTTACGGTTTTTTTACCATTTCTAGATTCTATGGTTTGTTTGTTTTTACATTTTAGGAGGACAATCAGTACATTACCTTCTCCTTCATATTAGTAAAACTTGTAATTTTTACAGCCAACTGTTAACCTGTCCTTTTTGATTTTTAAACGGCAATATTTTTTGAAGAGAGGCGTGGTCGGTTCAAATCAGAAAGTTCCGTTCGTATAGGAATTCATACAAGTGGTTTAGTGTTTTCACTATAGCAAGTTATTCCCTTTGTGTGACACAATGTTCGGGTTTTAAAATCTGTACCGTCACCAAACAGTTTTGAAACTGCGCCGACGACTTGCGTAGTAGTATAGATTTATAAATCATTTTAAAATGATCCTAGAACTGTTAGCATTTTGCCAAAACGCGAACATGTATAGCGACAATTAAATGACATGAAACAGCAGTTTGTGACTAACAAATGACATGTTCGAAATATTTTATTTTCTGTGGTAGTGGTATGTTGTATGACAACCTCCTAAAAGTAAGCGTCTATATTCTTTGCTAAAAGTTCAGCAAATTGCAAATTAATTATTATTATAAAAATTATTTCAATTAAATAATTTAAACATGGAAAATCAAGGTAAGAATATATAGTTTTACGATGGCAAAGGAATAATGTTAAATGTTTTTTTTTTTAGAGCTAGATATTAGTGAATTTGTCTGTTTTCTTGATAAAGGCAGCGAAGTCAAGACAGATAATTTTTTTACTCGAGAGAAGGTCCTAAAGCTGCTGGAATTTTATAAAAAATATAGAGACAGAGTAGGTTCTTACGAAATAAAAAATATTAAAAAACTTTGGGATGTCATTGCTCGAGATCTTTCCAATAAATTTAAAATATCAATTGCTCCTAATAAATGTGAAAATTAATTCAGAGTACTAGAAAGGAGTTACAAAAAAATAGTAACAAATAATGGTCAAACTGGTAGGGGCCGAAAGCTATTTGAGTATCAACAAGAAATGGACGATATTTTTGAAAAAAAGAAAAATCTATACCCTACCATTTTGCTTTCTTCCAGTTCAAGGGTAGAATGCAGAGTTGAGAGCCGTGAAGATCAACAATTTTCTGTTTCTTTTCTTGATAACCAAATATCAATTTCTGAAGTTGAGGATATACAACCTTCCCATAGTCGAAATCTGGAAGTTAATAACATACAACCTTCTCATAGTCGTATGAGTGAACAAGATCATCCAGCAAAGAAATATAAAGAAAGTAACGCTACACCAAAGACCTCACTAAAACGAAAAAGGGTGCAGAGTCCAGCATATGTAAAAAGAAATGACATTTTGTTGGAAATTAAAAATGATTTAAAATCTTTTTATCAAAGGAGGGATGCACGAGAAATTGAAAAATTAGAAATTGAAAAGAAAAAGGTAATTGACAGGGAGAATAGAACTGCAATTCTTAGAGAGTATGTAGATTTAATGAAAAAACGTAATGTTGATCATTTAGAAAAGGTATAATATTACATTTTGTTTTGTTAAATATTTCTAATTTATTTGTGGTTAAAGCATTATTTTATCAGTAACTTGTTTTCTCAATTCAACATAATCTGCTTTGAACAGTTTTATATTGTAACTCGATATATAAATTCTGTGCCAGGACTGACTACTTCCTCATATATTTTTTTACTAAACCTAACCTGTTGTATCACCTTTTATATGACTCCTCTTGAGAAAGTTAAAATGCTATTCAAATATAATGAATATTTAGGTAGTGTCCCATATTTTATATCTTTGTAAAAAAAAAGTGAATAAATTAGTCAAATTAAACAGGTAATATATTATAAAAGTTTAGCCAATATTTTATCAATTCTTTCATTTTCTCGTAATTGTAAAATAAACATTTTTTATTACAGTTTTCAATTTAAAAGATTTATACAAAATTTTCTTTAGTACAGAAAAAGTTCATTCTCTGAAATTATTTATTTATATTATTCTATTATGCTGCGTGTATATGAAATTTAATTAGGTATGTATAAATTAAATTTGTTTCAAATGCACATAAAATATAATTTAATAATATAATTCCCATATTTGCCACAATATATGCCAACATCATTCAAGAATCGTGTTTTCATACTTAGGGGGACCCAAAACGTGGAGATTTATCAAAATCTCGACATCAATTTTTTTCACAATCTATATACTTCTTTACTTGCAGTATGAGGAAGTAAACAATTATAGTTTTATACTCAAGAGATAAAATACTAGCTTCTATTTATTTCATACTGTAATGGTAATATTATAAAAATGTCTTGGTTACTTGCTGGATTTACTGCAAAAACCAAATTAACTAAATAGTGACGAATATGAAGTTTGAAAAATGAATGGCACCTAAAATTTTATTAATTTGGTACCATTCATTTGGTCAGTAGAGTAGTTGCTAATTTTGAATTTGTATAAGTTAAGTTTTGTATTCCTAGAATATAAGTAAAAAAGCTTTTTAGTAAATAATCTGCTTTTTGTTTATTAAAATGGTTTTATTGGTTATAAGAACTGTATAATGGTTTCTTTTTCATACCTCCCAATGTAATCCACATTCAAACACTAAAGTATACTTAGCACAAAAAAACTAAATTTGCATAGGAATTCATCAATATGATAATAAATTGTTAATAAAAATACAATTTTAAATATTTAACACCTAATATATTGTCAAATTTACATTTAAATTACATTATTACATACTCAACATTTAACAGTGAAGCAACATAATCTCTATAGTTATGTCCTACATCATCCTGTTCACCTTCTATCATAACATCATCAACTTGATTATCATCTTCACTGTTCACTTATTCACCTAATAATACTTCACTGTCAATACAAATATTATGTAGCACACAACAGGCTCTAATAAAATGACAAATAAAAGTAATATTCCTTGATTTGATGTGGTACAGTTGTCGAAATCTCTGCTTTAAGAGACCTATAGTGTGCTCAATAAGGACTCTACAATGGCCAAGTTTTTTATTGTAGTTTCTTTTGTCTTAAATTGCCTGTATCCTTATAAGGTGTTAAAAGGTTTCTCAGACATGGATACGCACTAACTCCTAATATTACCCAGTCCTTACACCGCTCTGCTGGTGTAAGTTACAAGTTCTGACCCAAATCACTATTGCGAAAAACTCTAGCATCGTGCATACTACCAGCAAATCCAATAAATACATCCTTGATTTTTCTATTGTTGTCACATACAACTTGCATCTACAAGAAAGAGTGTTAATATAATATAGACATTAGAAAGTTATTGAAGCTGTTTTTTGTGTCAAGTCTTTTAATAAAAGATCCTTTATTTTGGAATATCCTCAATTGAATCTCAATTTATGTTTAAAATAAAAAAATGAATATTTGTTTCTAGAAAATTGATCTTTAAACAAATAAATATTTAATTAATTTAATTGTAAACTTTCTTGATTACTAAAACATAGATAAATTTGTAACAAAGTTGGCTAATATGATTTTTTAAAATTGAATTTTAAATGATATTACAAAATGATTTTTCTAAAATACTGTTTAAAGTTCAAAACTTCTTAACAAAAACTTATTATTACAGTTTTATTATGTTGTACTTGATAAATTTAGTGGTATAAGTATACATATATAACCCCAAAAATTTCTAGGAGTTTTTGACAGCAAGCTTGAATTTTTAGTTATACTGTAATCATCAACAAATTTATAAAATAAAACGTAATGAGACATTGCAGAGGTATAGCAAGTTTGAAGAAGGGAGTACATGTTATTATTTCCATTACAGTTGACAAGTAGTCAACGCACATAATTACCATTCTCTATTATAATCCAGAATTCATTTAAAATTTATGTACACTTCTATCATCAATATTATTCAATAAGAGTCAAATATGTAAATATACCATAAGTAATATGAATTAATGAGTGAGTACCTTACCTGAATGGAATAAAACTTCTCCCGATTCAAATACGAATCAGGATCATCTTGTGGTGTATCAATTTTAATGTGTGTTCCATCGATGCAGCCAATAACACCAGGGAAACCCATTTCCTCAAAGCTTCTTGCAATAATTCTTACTTCTTGGGTGGATGGCCAAACAATTACTTTTTCGGATAATTGCGAAAGAAAATAGACAACCGAATTGACATATGTGTGTAGTGTGCTCATTAATAAATTAAGTCTATCTGCAACATCTCTAAATGTTGCACCTTGGTTACTTGTAAACCATAAAAAAGCCAAGAGACATTTTTCACTGTTTATCCTTTTAAAACCAGTGTCTTTCTTGGGATAAAATTCTGGCTGTTCAAAGTCCATTTTCAACGTTTGGATTACTTGTCTTGAAACTCTAAAAAATGTAGACTAATTAGTTTAATATCAATATTTTAGATAATAAATACGAAAACAAACTCTTGCAGTCGCAATACTTTTACTGATATTCATACTTTAGTTATAACACATGTAACATCACTTACCTGGAACGCTGAAGAAACTGTCCGTATACTGAGGAACAGTTTGTTCAAAAAAATGTTCATTTTTTGTGCTATCTTGAAGCAGTTCAGGCAAAAACACGTTAGCCACTACGTCCAGTCCATCTTCACTATCTGAAGATGATGATTCTGAGTCTGATTCCAACAGTACATTTATTATTGTGTCCATTTTCAATAAAAAGCACTGAAATTACTATTAATTAATGCAAAAGACTACTACCTATCAATTAACAACAAGCAGACAACCACAAAATAATTATTTATACTGTGTCATAACTGTCAATTTTAAAACGAACCGCGCACGCCCCAAACAATCCGGAAATAATCAAGACCTTTTAACAAAACCGAATTGATAGTTTCAAAACTGTCCACAAACAGCATCAAATTTTAACTCGAACACCAAACTCCGATTCTGAACAGTTTTAAGATGATCCGAAATAAACCCGAACACTTATATTTCTTCTGCGCAAACTCCTGACGGTTGTCAAACAGTCAATCCAAAAACCCGAAAATACCTAATTTCTATTCTCTTTAACTTTTGTGAAAGCACAAGTATAAGTTAACCTATCGTCTGATATTCGAGTTGTAATTTCACGTCATTATAATCGAAATAAATATGTTTCTCCGGTTGCTCTTTTTAACGTGTAATTTCTCTTACACTGGATTTTAGAAAAAATATCGCATATATTATCAGATATATTATCTTGAGCATCGCTTTAGTATCGATAGTCACTTTGCAGACTATTCGTTCATTTTTCCAACAATCTGTAAAGTTTTTTCATAATGTTGCAGTTGCGAAATCCGAAATATCAAGGCATTGTACGAACCATTTAGCATTGATTCCTGCGGTGACCAAATCTTCCACATATCCGCGTATTCAGTTGGGCAACCGTTCTGGTCCCTTTCCCCTGTTCTCTTTAGAAGTTTGTTAACTTAGGGTGAAATATCACCAAATTTCTCACAATGATTATAATATTTGGAGGAACCATGTGCTCGAATCGACTCAAGATACCTTTGTAGAGGGGAAACCATACTTAAAGCACCGAAAACCGAGGACTGTATCAAGCAAATCATACAGATGAAGGCATACAAGGCTTCTTGTCAATACAGCTTAATTGGAACTCGAGAGATCCAAAGAATATCAGATGCTCATTATATAGACATATTGCCTAAATCAACCAACATTACAACTCAATCTTCTACAACACAAATTTTGGGACTTAAAAAACATACCTCACTATTATCCCGCCAAGGTGTAACTTGAAAACCTAAACCGAGAATTATATAAATTTATGAACAACCGCCCCAGAGGAACTGCTACTGCTTTCCAAAACTAGGACCATAGATGTTCAAACGGAAAAGAAATTCAAACCACTGAGGATAGATCACATCCCCCTTAAACAAACTTTATAATTTGTTTAAGTAAGAAAAAAATTTAGAGGCAATGAAATCAAAATCATTGAACCATAGCCAGAACAGTTTGTAGATTACTCCTGTATATATCTTTATTACAATGATCTACCTTTATATATGTTTCAGAAATAAAACAAGGAATTAGAAAACAAATTCTAGCAACGAAACTTCAGAAGAAGTTCATACAAAAGTTTTGTTCATCCCTCACAAAAATTCTTTAGGGGATGGAGTAGTTGTAGTACAATGGCCCCTAGAATCCAGCATATTTGATCAACCAAATTCAATAAGACGTTACCGTAGGTCAGCACCGAACAGTCTGGAAAAGTGCAACACCAATTGCGATGTACTGGGACAGCAAATTCTGCATTTGTAGTTATTAAAAAAAGCATCACAAAACCACCTCATTTCAGGCTAAATATTCTATTTTAATTTGTAACTAAAATCTTTGCTAGTATAAATATATAATATTTTCTCGAGAGTTTTTGCTTTTTATAAAAGTGTTTTTTAAACGAACACTTTTAAGAATTCGCTACTTATGCAGGAAAAATATTGCTGAATAATTTTAGATAAAAACTAATAATTATTCACGTTATTTTTAAAGGTCTAAATAGACAAAAATAGACATTGGAAATTGTTAAGCTTTCTAAAGGAGCGATTACATTAGGAGCGATATTAACGTGGGGTGGCATTCTTCATCAGCACAGAGAAATAAAAAAT
This sequence comes from Diabrotica undecimpunctata, assembly GCF_040954645.1. Taxonomy (NCBI): domain Eukaryota; kingdom Metazoa; phylum Arthropoda; class Insecta; order Coleoptera; family Chrysomelidae; genus Diabrotica; species Diabrotica undecimpunctata. Next base: position 126,645,783 of record NC_092804.1, on the reverse strand, counting down.
ACGTAATAGAAATAGACAAATTTAAAGACAGGAACCAAAACAACGTTAAATAGCATATTTTTTCTCAATATTTTTGGTTTATGATACGTGTGATAAGGCAAAACTGTTTATTTATGACCTGCACATGCTCCCCCGTTGTTTGTCAGTAAACAGACCTAGTTCAAAAAAATGGGAAGCTGATGTTCCGCATATCCAATCCTTCGAACGCGGCTAGAAAAGGTACGGTCAGTTTCGAGATAATTGTACGATGGGTCGTCTAACGAAGTTGTGTTGGAACTTTTATCATTGTATAAAAAATAACCCAACTGATTAAAATTTTTACCACCAACACTGATGGCGTATAACAGACAACCTCGGAATGGTCCCACTACATTTTGAGATAGGTCAAGTGCACTTATCAAAAAGCAAATATTTATTAATTTTACAGTTACGTAGAATGCCAACTGTTGTCTCTTTTCTGATCGTTGATATCGATTTTCTGTTTCTTTTTGCCAACGTACACTAGCGAAGAGCGCGATTCCACAAGCTATCTAATTCCGGCTTAAGAAACTTGGTACTTGTTAGTGATAATATTTTATACTTGAACTGATTAGACTTGGTATGTTGGAGTGTCTAACAAAAATATTCGTACACATCTGGACGTTGAGAGTAGTACAGATTTCAAGAAGATTACAAGAATAATAGATATCGTCTGAGTACTTTTCATTGTACATTGTCTTCTTATTTGTATTTCTAGATCTCTATATACTTGGCGATCTTTTCGTTGTGTTTAACACGCAGATTAGTGTTGTTAAGTATCACCACAATAAGTGTCGCTTGTTTTGTTAATTTATTAACAAGTACGAGATCTGGTCTATTGTGTACTACTGTTTGGTCTGTAAGCACAGTGCGGTCCAAGTATAGCTTGTAGTTATCATTTTCAAGCATTCTGTCAGGGACTTATTGATAATAAGAAAGATGGTTGGTTTAGAGGAGTCCAAGTTTGTCAGCTAGTTCTTGGTGGATAATCTTTCCTACTGAGTCATGACGTTCTTTATAATCAATACCGACAAACGCCTGACAGCCACCGCTAAGATGTTGAATGGTTTCTTGGGATTGGCATTCGTATCAGCATTTGTAATTTTGGACTTGAGAATCTTTAACAATATATTTTAACCTAACCTGATCCTAAATGGCAAGTGTAAAACCCTTAGTCTCAGGAAACATCTTTCCTGATGTCAACCAATAGTTCGATGCTGTATTGTCGACATACTCTTGGCTAATCTCATTGAGATGTCGCCCATGCAGAGATTTACTCATCCAGGTGTGCATTTTTTCTTGCTTAGTTGGGTGGTTTATGCGCATTTGTTGTTCCCTCAGTTTAAACAGCGTTGTATCATCTAATGCACAAATTGCTCGGTGTAAAGTAGATGTCTCAGTCAGTTCCTGAAAATAAGTTCTTAAATTCTTCTTCGTCTGTCTCCTCTTAGGAGGTTGGTAATCATCACAGCTATTTTCACTTTTGAGATTGCAGCTCTGAACAAGTCGACGGAACTGCAATTATACCACTTTCGCAGATTGTTAAGCCAGGAGGTGCGTTTTCTTCCAATACTTTGTTTTCCCTGTTCTTAAATTAGCAACCTATTTTACCAATTTCTTGACTACGTCCATAAGTCCTCTTCTCCTTGATAATGCGATAATGTTGTTCTCTCTACTGCACTGCGTGGATGGTGTTCTTGCGCCTTTGTATAAAATGTTCTTACTTTTCGCTGAAGACCCTCTATATCCATTTAGACCACTTTATAACACCCAAGGAGTAGCTGAGCGCTGAATGAGCGTACGCATTTAATGACTTAAACAAATTTGTACTGTTAGGATATAATCGATTTTGTGTCTTACTCTTTGTACGAACTTCGAAGTTAGTTCGGTTTTCATTTGTTTATGGTTAATTTTTCGTCCTTGCATTACTCCGAGATATTTGTTTATATCATTTTCACCCATTGCCTCGATGTTTTGGTCATCTTGCATATAGAAATCTCCGGGCTAAACCTGTTCTCTGACTATTTTAAGTATACAGCACTTATCTAGTCCAAAATGCATACTGATATGATTTGAGAAAGTTTTTGCAGTTTTTAGCATCTGATCTAGGTGGTCTCGTGGAAGCAATTAATTTCAAATCATCTATGTACAACAGATGATTAAGCTTTGCCGCAATAGTATTTATTTTAATATCTTCAGTTTCGGTGTTATTTTCACCGGGTATTTGAAAGTGATTTTTAGACTTCCACTTTGCCACTATATGCCTTAAAAAGGTATTATCTATAATATCATCGACTTTATATATTTTCATTATATCTGTAAGCTATTCATGCGGTACTGAACTAAAAGGCGGCATTGTAGTCAATGAAGGCGGTAAAAATTTCCTTTTTTTGGTGTACGCCTGGTTGGAAATGACTTAGTTGAATATTAGTTGTTTTTTGCAGCCCATGGAACTCTTAGCACATCTTTTCTGTTAAGGCTCTATGATCTTGTTTAGAGGACAGCGGTGGTAGATACGCTGGGCTAGACAGGATACGACCAATTTGTACAAAGTTAAAAGACAAGTAATTGGGAGGTACTTAGCTGGATCTTGGCTGTTATTTTGATCATTCGGTATTAAATAAGTTGTTTTTTGGGTAAGAAATGGTGGTATTTCATGCGGATTAAAAAATCATTATTGATTAATACTGTTAAATGCTCATGCACACGCCAACACTTCTTTAGCCAGAAGTTTTAAACTCCGTCTGGTCCAGGAGATTTCCAGTTATAAAGCTCTTTGATAATGTCCGAAACTTCTTTAGTGGTAAAAGGTTTATAGGGAATGTTACAGTAGTGTTAACAGTTATTCGTTGTTTCTTCAATACATTCAGCATTGTTGTCAGTAGTAGTAGCCTTTTCTACATACTCAAAAAGTATATTGTCACATTTCCGGTTGTTACTAACTTTTTATCACCTTAGGCGACCTAAATAAACGGGGAGTTTTTAATATAATGTGTCCAAGCTCTGTTGAGCTGTGTTGTTTTTTGGATCATGTCGTGAGTGTCTTGAAATGTTCAGAAAAATTTTTTTAGCTCTTTTAACTACTTTTAGAGTTCATACTCCTCGAATATATTCTATAGTTTGTCCGACATCCCTACGTAATAATTCAATTTATCTCAGCAGTCGTTTTTTCAGACTGCATTTCTGTTTTTAGTTCTTCCGGTAGTAGTACCCCGTCGTGTTCTAGCTTGATGCCCAAAACATTAGCAATTGCTGTTGCTGCACAGTAAATCAGCATACGAAAATATTTTAATGTATGGGCTTGCACGATATAATTGGGTTGGACTTCAGTTTTTACCCAATAAACTCTTGTACGGAACTTGCCATTTCACTTACCAGGCAATCGTGCAACTCGTTGGTGTCCTGCTGCATATTAACAGATTAAGTTTCTGGTATAAAAAAGGCTCAGGAATCTGTTCATTAGTGATTTCATTAAGGTCTTAATCTACAACTAGCTCTTGGTTGTGAATCTTCCATTCGACTTCGCTTCTGATGGTATCGCGTCTAGTCTCGAAGATAAGATTATTTATTATAATAACCCGGTATTAATCTACTACTTGTTGTTCAGATACTTAAATCTCTTGGTACTCCCTGCAAAATTCGGCAACAGAAGTTGTCGATAGCCGATCGTTTCTCGACCGAGGTTCGTCACCTCGTAGTCGAAGCTCAAAATGTTTTTGTTTATAGACACAGTCCATTTCTTACGCTGCCTCGGTTGTCCCGATTGAGTAAGCGCCGGCTGATGTTCCATGGGTACCTTCAGCGAGTAGAGCTCCTGTTGTTGTTTGGTTTACTTGTGGTTCTTTTTGTTGTTGGGCTGTAGCTGATTGTATGACAGGGGCCCGCCTCCTCGACACCCCGCCACCGACGTCCCTTATGCTGTCACGTTCAGCGCCGGCTGCAAACGTGCCCTGGCGATCCTCAGGCAGCGACCCTAAACAGAAATTATTAATCTCTATTTTCTTGGTGTGCATTTTATACCTACTGCCACGTGTCAGTTTTTGCTCCTCGGCAGGTAATCCTGCTACCCTCTGAATATCGGTGCTAAGAATGCCCAGAGAGTATCTCCCATTCGCAGGGTGCGCTTGATAGAAGAACTGACAGAAACTCCCACAGGAGTTATTATTTATTAATAGTTTATTATAAGTGCAACGTTTATGAAACTTTTAAATAATTTTAAAATTCTTTATCATTGGTTTATGAAATTACGTTGGGAATTATCAGCAGTGTCATAAAAACTATGCCATCAAAAATTTTTAAACGTGTATAATTATTTAATATTTTTTAGCAGAAGCACTTAAGACATTGAAACTGTAAACAATAAAATATTTTATTGTATAAATGACCTACGATTAATTGTAAGATTTGCAGTAAGTATTGCTAGTATTTTCAAAAGGTTTAGTGTCTAATCTCATAAAGATATCCTAAAATGCATAGCTAAAGTTGACCTTCCTGTATGTAAATTTACAATTTGTCTCGAGTAATGTGATTCAGTAACCGTATATTGCCTCGGAATTTCTGATAAATGAAAATTACAGAATTAATGCAAGTATAATTTACTGGTAGGAAAATATTTGCGATTGTTTTGAATGTAATATGAAATAGACAAATATACCATTCTAGTAAAGCATAATACTAAAACAAACTAAAATTACCAATATTTTATCTTTTTTCGTAGGTAAATAAAATGATCTTAATGGTGTTTATATTTTATTTAAAAGTATTTTGCAATCTATTGAGTACCAATAATAAACAAAAATTTTGACATTGACTATAAACAAGAACGATTTTACTCACTGGTATAAAGTTTATTTTTTACGTTTCGAATTCCACTTTGGAAATCGTTCTTAAAATACAGAACATTAATAAATTAAACAAATTTTGTTTTTTGTTACATGTTTCAAATTTCTTTTAATATTGTAAATTTTATTGTAAATAATATTGTAATTGTATAATTGTATAATATTGTAAATTGCTAATGTTGTTGCGGTTGCGTGAGTTGCGGTCCTAAGACGACTTTATTGTAAGACAGTTCATTCGATTACATGAAATCAACTTTAAATTAAGAATATCCGTCAGAAAAATCATAGCATCAACCACATGCAACGATGACACTAAAAATTCTCCTCTTAGTGATTACATAGTAAATACTGAGGAAAAACACAGGAAAAAAAAACATCATAATACTATCTCGACATGGCAAGTATTTGGTCTTACGTTCAGTTTACTCTCAATAAACGTAAATGATGTATCCTCGATATGTTATTGACTTATTAATAGTGGTATTTTCTTTTTTATTGATTTTTCCTTTTAATATGGGTGAATATTAAAACACATTCGTGAATGGACTGAGATATCAAATTCAGTACAATTATTCCATGTGGCAGAAGACCGAGAAGCCTACGCAAGGGTAATCGCCAACGTCGGATAACTCTGATATGGTACGTGAAGACGAAGAAGAACCAGATCTTATTGCATTTTGCCGAGGAATTTTTATATCATGTTATAACTACTAACTAATTAGTTTACAAGTTTACTCTAAACGGTAAGTTTGGTTTTTTGAATCTCTCTAACCTACGTTGTTTCTGGGAAGTGTCTAGGAGGTTAAGTGCATTTTAAAATCTATATAATATATATATATATATATATATATATATATATATATATATATATATATATATATATATATATATATATATATATATATATATTGTGACAATTAGGGTTTATAGAAAATAATTTATAAGTTATATACTACATAATATTAGATATTTGGTTGTTTTAAATAAGTTATATACTAGAGAATTTAATAAAAATATATTTATGTGAGGGCATTTTTAATAAATTAGCATATAATAATTGTAAAAAGTTGTATTTTAGTAATTTAATGTTGTAAATAGATTTAAGTGAGCCATGTGCTTAGGCAACCAACTATACAGTGGATTGACAGATAGAAATTAATCATAATACGAATATAAGTGGGGTTATAATAATAATGTTGGTTTGAGGTGTTTAATTTATATGTATTTGATGATTTAAATGTTTATTCTGATCTGAAAAGCCTAAATGTCAACAAAATTATCAATGGAACATTAACGAATTCTTCAGAGTGCAGAGTGTGACCATTGTTTACAGTCGAACATTCTCGAAATAATGATTATGGCGGTGGATCGAACAGATATTTTTTTCGAGAACATCTATATAGAAGTGATAGAACAAATTGGAACATGATTTCTTACCAGATGGTTCTGGAAGATTGAAAAGATATAAATACCCGTGATTTGGATTCAAGATGGCAGTTTTTAGTTAGAAGTCAAGCAGTTTATTATGAAAGTTAGTAGAAGATAGACACAATTAATTAGTGAAGTCAATTGTTCACAGTTTTAGTAAATCAGTCAAGCAGTTTTATAAGAAATATGAAAGTTAGTTGGAGATAGTCCAATTGTTTAATATAGTGAGTTAAATGAAGAATAAAAATTATGCATATAATTTAATGCACATTTATAATTATACACAAATAATTATTGAAGATTAAAAAAAAGTATATTGGAAGAAATTAAATTATATTATGGTTGGAGATTAGTATAAATCAACTTATAATAAGTGGATATTGGTATATTGAAAAGAAGAATAAATATAAATGCTGTTTGCTGGTTTGGTTGGTGGTGTATAAATGCTGGTGAAGAAAACTATATCTTAAATTGGTAGAAGCTGATAATTGGAAAAAGTAATTTCACAAAAAACAAGGATAACTGAAGTACGAAGACATTCAGTGGTGATTAGAATCTATATAGTAGAAAACAGTTCATTTAGGCATTCAGTGAAAGAAAGGTACAAAATTTTGTTAATATAATTTAGTTAGTGTCATAACAATTTCAATTTTGAAGATAGTTTGTTTAAATTTTAGATTGTCTATAGAATTTAATTAGTTTTATAAGAATATCAGTTTAAAGATAGTTTATTTTAAATTTACATTGACTAGGTTAGATATATGTGTGTTTCATAATAGTTATAATAAAGATAATTTAAAAAAGTACTTACAAGCTAATTCTTTGAGAACCGCGATAAAAACCCTATATATATTATATTATTAAAAATACTCATTGCTCATCATTCAAACAAAAAACACATCATAACAATATATATATATATATATATATATATATATATATATATATATATATATATATATATATATATATATATATATATAAATATAAAGTAGTTAGGTATTATTGACTGACACGTTATGTAAAATAAAGTTTTATTTTGAGGTTGCAGTCATTAATAGGGCAGGAAAGTAAAACTCTTTGTTCTTTAATCAAGCTTTCGCAAAATTTATTTGCTTCTTCAGGATATGCTAAAATATGGTAACAGTAAATACAACGAAATTAGAACTAAATAGCATTGTATAAAACTAGTAAAAAAAAAAAACTTACAACATGAGGTTAATCTATTAAATTTTCAAATTTGCAAAACATTAAAACTTAACTTATTTTAAAAATTATACAGTTATGTAAGTACAATATTCCAATTTAATTTAATTTTGTAAAAATTCATTTTGACATTGATTGTTTGATTTATGTCAGAAAGACACTCGTTTCTGTTTATTATGTTTTTTGTTGTTGATAATTAGCTCTTGATTGTTATTATGGTTACGTATAAAGTGGCGCCAAATATGAATATTTAAATTTTTTGAAATTCTAATATTTATAGTCAGAAAATCTAATATTGGAAAATTATAGTATTAATTTTCGTAAGATAGAATGTAATTATAGATATTGCTTAGTTTATCAATATCAGTTTTTTTATTAACGCATTGATATTTATTTATGCATACCATTTCTAAGAATTCTCTTTTATTTAATTGGTTTTCGCGTCTTAATATATTAGTTTCATTGAAATTAAATGAATGATTTTTATTAATTGCATGATCTATTAATGCACACGTATTTTTATTATTTCTAAGGTCACTTTTATGTGATGTTAGTCTGCCTATTAGATTTCTAGATGTGTGTCCGATGTATGACTTATCACAATTTTCGCATGGTATTATATAAACTACATTTGAGCTTTCCATAATGCTAATAGGTGATTTAGTTTTTGTATACAATGATGCTAATGTTTTAACATTTTTAGTTGCAATTTTAATATCAGAATAGTTAGCAAAGACTTTAGTTAGTTTGGGTGTTAATGTTGGTATGTAAGGTAGTGATGTGAAAGTAAATTGAGATTGCACATAAAAATGAATTTTTACAAAATTAAATTAAATTGGAATATTGTACTTACATAACTGTATAATTTTTAAAATAAGTTAAGTTTTAATGTTTTGCAAATTTGAAAATTTAATGGATTAACCTCATGTTGTAAGTTTTTTTTTTTTTTTACTAGTTTTATACAATGCTATTTAGTTCTAATTTCGTTGTATTTACTGTTACCATATTTTAGCATATCCTGAAGAAGCAAATAAATTTTGCGAAAGCTTGATTAAAGAACAAAGAGTTTTACTTTCCTGCCCTATTAATGACTGCAACCTCAAAATAAAACTTTATTTTATATAAATATATATATATATATATATATATATATAAATATATATATATATAAATATATATATATATATATATATATATATATATATATATTTATATATAAAATAAACCTCTGCTATTCAACCATTGAATATATTCCAAATATATATATATATATATATATATATATATATATATATATATATATATATATATATATATATATATATATATATATAATTGGTATCATTTATTTCGTAAGATGAGAGAGTGGTAAACCTGGCTCAAATTGTCGATGTCGGTTCTTTTGTTTATTGCTAAATGAAGCCAAATGTTCGTTTAAAATTTTTTAAATATTCATATCTACGAATATGAACATTATTTTCGGCAAAGTTTGTGTGTTGTTTTTTGTTTTTTGTTTTTTCTTTTTTGATTAAGTTAGTTTTAAATATTGAGTAAAGTGTACAGTAGATATATGATAACATCGATAATATACTACATATTGAGTTGTAAGTTATGAACTATAAACATCTGTATTTCTTATAAACTCTATGTCATTTGTTATATTTTAGAGAACTGATGAAGCTTTAGAAATATAAAGCGAAACGTCTTCGATAAACTTATGAAGTAGTTGACTTCTTTTTTTATTTGCCAACCTGAATGACCGATTAAACCTCTGAATTCACTAGTTGAATACTTTAGAAATATATATATATATATATATATATATATATATATATATATATATATATATATCCTTGAAATGTGTCAAATTCTTAAACATCCATCCTCCCTAAATAAGAGAACCGACATCGACAACTTGAGTCAGATATATCACTCCCTCATCATACAAAATAAATAAAAATAAACCCCGTACAAGACAGTAACTTCAATCCCATTTTTCTTTCCAAATTTCTCCTTTTTTTTTCTTTTTTTTTGTTGGGTTGTTTTTTTTTTTTAAGAAAAAGGAATAAATGAATTCTTGTTTAAAAGGTTTGTCCCTGTTCCGCTTGACAATTTCCTTAAGAATCGTAATCTGCACCCTGCATTCCAAAGAAACACATGGACGAAAACAAGCCACATGTGAAAATTATGACGAGCTGATCCAAAACAATCGAAAAGATTAGTGTGGTTTGACCCTCGAAAAAGCTTAAACCAACGTTCTAATGAAGCCATCAGTTAAAATTAAATGAACTAATGTTCTTACAGTTTTACTTGTATTTTTTGTTTTGTTTCTCTCGTTTAGTTTTTAATCTTCAATGTTAAGTTATCGTAGAGTTTTTATAACATCTTTAAAAAAAACCATACAAATTGTTTTTGTAAGTATGAACCCTGTTAGTTTGTTTACTTATATTCTAAAATCTTTTTTATTTGTAGTGAACTGATGATGCTTTTAAAAAGAAAAAAGCGAAACGTATTCGAATAAAGCAATAAAGTAGTTGACGACTTTTATTTGCCAATTATTGACCGATAAAACCTCTGCTATTCAACCATTGAATATATTCCAAATTTAATCAACGGTCGTATTTTTTACTATATATATATATATATATATATATATATATATATATATATATATATATATATATATATATATATATATATATATATATATATATATATATATATATATATATATATATATATATATATATATATATAGTAAACTCTTAAATATTGGGGAAATCTGCAAGAAATACTCTAATGTGTATCAATTGTTTCGCCGAACGTTTTCGCCAAAGAGAATTAATTTGGCTTCTTCAGGGCTGAAAGAGAATAAATTATAATTAGCTACCATATATTATCTATTAAAACATTATTGATCTTACCGTAACTTAGAATTGTAGAGTTAGAATATTAAAAAACTTTGCTAGTAACATAGTGGTGTTTTTTGTTACTATGTGCAAAAAAAGTTTTTTATAAGGATTGAAATGTATGGTAGCTTCGAACTTGACACGTAAAGGCTTACCCAAGGTTAATCGAAAAACCCAATGCAACTACATTTAAAAGGAGGTAATTCTTTAAAATGTCGGCAATAACTAAATTTTTGATTTTTAGATAGTTAAAAGTGAGGTTCTGTTTAAGCCAGAACGCAAGCGCTGACAACTTCATTATTAGTTCGTATGAATCTTTATGTCGTTAAGGTTCATTGGTAAAAAACGAATGAATTTAAATCCCAGTAAAGGGAAATATTATTTTGATTTTCTTTATTTAATTATATTATATTGTTCATGTATTATTAAGTCTTATTGAGACGTATCTAAGAAAAGCAAGGGAATGTTATATATTTTTTGTTAATGAAAATTAATTATAAAGGTATGTTAGTTGTTAATGGATATATCAGTCAAGTTAGTAATCTGTGATATAGTATTGTTCTTGGTATCTGATTTAAGTAGCAGGTGGTATATATCGCTTAGATTCTTGATGTCACTCTTAACATTAATGGAGAAATCGTTAAGGAAAATATAAGACATTTCAATGAACTCTCTTTTAGATTTATTGTTCTCACGGTGGAGAATTGTGGTGTTAGTATAGTCCATGAGATGACCAGTGGAATGGACATGTTTGGCTAATGCACAACGGTCAGGGTGAAGTCGAGAATCACTTTTGTGTAGTGTAATACGTGATTTCAATAATTGAGATGTTTGACCGATGTAGGAATTGTTGCAAGATATATATATATATATATATATATATATATATATATATATATATATATATATATATATATATATAAATCTATGTTAATTAATCATTGTAACCAATGTTGTATTCTGTTTAGATACGCTTGAAGTACATGCAAGGCATAAATAGGATCAGCATGTGAGGCTAAGATTGCAGTATTGTCGGCAAATATTCCAAGCGTCATTTCTTCTGTGGATAGTCTCTCCTCTAGCGATTCCTAAAGAGTTGTAGGTACATCTGTGGTAAACAAGAGATGCAAGGAAGGTCCTAGAAGGCTACCCTGTGGATGCCAGCTTTTATAGAATAGAATTTCAAAGTTGCGTCTTTGATATTTAACAATATTTAACAAATTAACACCTATCTGACAAATATGACTCAAGAACAATGTAAACGCTGTGTGATAATGTCCTTTGTAGTTTGTATAGAACGCCTTTATACAAAACTTATCGAATAAATGCCTAACGTCCAGAAACGCCACTGAACAGTATCTTTTCAGTAAGAGATTATCAGTGACAAACATTGAAAGGTATTATTGACAAACAATTCTATTATGTCTTTCAACCATTCCGTCAGACTGTGGATAGAGAGGCGTAGTCCAAGTTTTCTTAATACCTAAGATTTTCGACAATTTTATTCTTGACATAACTCAATGATTCAAAATTTCATCCTTGAACAGAATGTAACTCTAAAGGGACTCTATATTTTGATACGATGTGTGTTATAAATGCTTCTGCTACTGTAGTCGATTCTTGATTAGGAAGGGGTACAGTTGCAGGTCATTTTGAAAAATAATCCATTGCAACCATTGTTTACCATTGTACCTGTCTTCTGTTTCTGTGATCGTAAGTGGACTGGGAATATACACTGCAAGTCGTTTAAAAGGCTCTCAGAAAAGTCGTGCCATTTTACTACGACTTCTTGTTCTATGGCATTCTCTACCAATATATAAATCGTATTTCTTACACCAATCTTCTACCTCTCGGCCACAATTGATCCAGTAAAATCTGTCTCGAACTCTGTCCAGTGTTATTTTGACTCCAAAATGTTAATCTAAAACGCTGCTATGAACGTGTTGTAACACACTTTTAATGTGTGATTTTGGCAGTGCCAATTGTTGAAGTGTACGTACTCTATCATGAGTTTTCCACTTCTGATATAATAGACCATACATATAAGGCTACAGAAATTCCCATTGAGTCCCTTTATAGTTTCACTGTATTTGGGTATTTCTTGCCAAATAGGTCTTACTCCATTTTAAGCCATTCTCGTATGACTTTTAAGTAATCATTTTTCTTTTGACTATTTTTAAGCGTTTTCAGAAAAGTCTGATCATTATTTTTTTCCTGTTTAACTGTAGTCCTCCGGAGACTTACTTCTTCTCATCTTTTTCTTCTTGTCTACGCTTCTCTTTTATACCTTCCTTTTCTTGTCTACGCTTCTTCTTCAGCTTGTCAGCTTCTTTCATTTTTAAGAATCTGCATCCTGCATGTGTCCGGACCGGACGTACCCGTTTCATTATTAAATTCAGTAGATCTTGTATTTACCATTAACAATTACTTAATATGTCATCAATGCCACCGCTGTCACCAATGTTACACTCCTTTGAAATCAAGTTTATTCAAACTCAAACTTGTTTACAATACTTTAACTGACTGACAACTATAAACTGTAAAAACTCAAATACTACCACTGTTATTAACTGTCCAAAACATCTAATAATATGTATTATTTCACGTTCCAAACCTAACTAGACATTTCATGAATTTTCGATGTCATCTTAAATGTTCTCGAACTACCTCTTCTTTTTTGTCAAGGGACTTTTCTATGTGGGATAAATCTTATGGAACTTTCGTAACATTGTTAATAGATAACGTGACTTCAGACGATTCGAATTTTAAAATAAAAAAAAGCTTATTTAATAGGAGTTTTTATATAAGGACACGTCTATTTCCACAGGTGAATCCATCAGATTTTGAGTAAGTACATCAGAGATATGCTCATACATATAATAAACTTTTAAAATCACTACCTAAAAAACGGAATTACAAAAAGACAAACTAATACAGCAAAGTTGAATGTCAGAGGTATTTGTGATGTTATTTATGACATGTACAAAACAAGTAAGAACTGTGACAAATTAACAAATGTAGAAATAATGATTGTTAATAAGAAATGTTTATTAAATCATAGTGTTTTCTTTGTAGAAAAACATGTACGTGTAACTTTAAAACTATTAAGAGACAACTTAATGGTGTAATGGAAGCCAAGTTTCATTGCACCATTATGAAGGTTATTAAACGAACTGTGTTTCAGATAAAGAAATATTCTCCAATGCGTAGAGTTATGGAACTGCCTAATATTGCATTTAAGAGAACTTTATTTTAAGAAATTGTATTGCAGAGAAATTTTTGTGTAAGTTTGTTTTTTTATGAAACATGGATCTTCCAAAATGAAACAATATGTCGTTCGTGGCAAAATAAAGATAAAAGAAGTGTTAGAACCACAAAAACAAAAGGTAAGAGGTTAAACACATCAGTCAATTCGTTAAATATATATTAATAATGTTAGCATTGGGTTTATCAAGTTTATAAAACCGTTCAGTTTTTTTTACTCATTTTATTACATGTTAAAAATCCAATTGACTAGTGTATTGTATTCCTAAATTGTTGACATTTTAAAAATTACTTACTTATTAACTATTCTGATATTTTGGCAATGCTGTGGGGTTCTGACGTCGTAAATATTAAATAACGTGCACTCATTTTTATATGAAAAATTCTGTGTTATGTCTATCTTATCTAATGACATATAATAAATATATATGATAGGTTTTTGATTTTACCTAACAATACAGTAACCTATATTTTTAGCAATTTTGCGAAAAAACTGATTACTGTAAAGTCGTCAAATTTCCGACTAAGAATATTTAAATCATTAATTTGTAGAATGAATTAACAATAAATCAATCGTATTTTTTCAAAAATAAAATATGATTAAAATGTCAGATGTTAGTAGTTCAGATTTCTTTCCTAGGTGGCGTAGATACCTTAATGGACAAATAGTGTGACTTGTCATCTAGCCTTTTATATAGATAGATTGATTTCGCGCTTCACTGATGGTAACTGAAATTTAAAATCACCGGTCGCTGCAAGCGTTGTTTCTGAGAGAACGATTTATTCTACATAAAATGTGATAACGAACACTTTTGTTTAAAATTATCTCAGCTACATTTCTTGTTTAAAATTTTTTTTTCTACGGCGGACAGATTCTTGGGAAATTGATATTTTTCCTGTATGAGGGGTGGTTTGAGGAGGAAACCCGGCGGTAGGAGTGGCAACATTTTTTGCATCTTTGCTTTGTCCCAAAAATGATATTTACAGCAAAATCCAGCTTCTTTGCCTCGTCTTTAGAGATCAAATCTCTGACGACAGGACTAAACCGTTGTTTCCGGTATTAAGTATGTTTTAAATAAACTATATATCTTTGCAATTTGGTCTTATACTAGTTTATCAATACAAAATGTTATTATTAAATTCTTTTTATTAGAGTTTTTTCTTTTCTTTACTTTCAGACGTGTTATTGATACAAAATAAAATTTACAGCTCTCCAATCGATTTTGTGTCATAAAGAATATTAATAATAATGTTTATTTCCATATTTTGTAAACACGAAATACAAAGGAAAATCGATCGAAGTAATAAGTTATGTTTGAATTTCGTTTATTATGCAAATGGAAATGACTGGCATTTAACCCGATAAACGAGGGGATGGCTCATTAATGAATATTTTAAAATATATTTGTTTCTAGACTTATATAAAAATGTAAAGTATATATCAAATAGGAAGACCCGTTTAGTTATTGAAATTTGCAGTACAATAACTAATTAAACTATTTCGTTTAGAGAAAATTTAACTACTAATGAAAGATGGGAAAGCACCAGGACCTTATAATCTGCACAGATCAGAACTAGTTATGGAACCTCGTTTAGACTCTTTGCCTCTTTAAGGTGTAGCTTCGCCTTCTGAAAATGAGTTTGGGTTCCGTTAATGTCCTGCTGTACTTCGCTTTATAATATAGTGTTGTTCAGTGGCGTGCCAAATCGGCAAACAAACGACAAGTTCCTCGAACAACAAAGGATTTCTTTCAAAATTTCTGGGCTTCGCTTAGTAAAGCATAGAGGTTGGCTATGGTGAGGTGCTCTCCTAGGACAGGTATCGTTGGGCAATGAGATATAGAAACCACAAGAAACCAATCTCCTCCTATCCTTTGTGCATTGAATCAGCGACTGTTAAGGAGTGTGTTAAGGGCAATCACTTTTCAGCGTGTAGGTCGGTAATTGTTTTTTATTGGGGGTAATGGCTGTCAACTGAGTGCACTTAGGATATTTGGAGGATGTAATGGAAATTATTTTGGATTTGACTGAATGTTTGGTTGATTATGTTGTTCTACGGCGAAGTAAATATGGCGTGTCTGTACACGAGGTAGGAAATCTTGTTACAGAGGCGGGAAACGTTGTTACTTTTGTCTGGGAAGATGTTAGAAACGAGTTGGTGGAGTTTTTCCCATGGGACAACTGTGAGAAAAGACATGGTCATTACGATGAGAAAAAAGAGATTAGAACAATTGCTGTGGGACA
The DNA here is from genome assembly GCF_040954645.1 of Diabrotica undecimpunctata. Classification (NCBI taxonomy): domain Eukaryota; kingdom Metazoa; phylum Arthropoda; class Insecta; order Coleoptera; family Chrysomelidae; genus Diabrotica; species Diabrotica undecimpunctata. Next base: position 126,629,873 of record NC_092804.1, on the reverse strand, counting down.
AGTAAGCGATTTGGGTTGATATCTGCAGTTGGGACAAATATTAATATTTTTTTTAAGTATTCATTATTCTCATTTACAACACCTTAAGCAGTACTTTAGATGAATAGGGATCACATTTTTGATCTTTGAATCTCGCAATGCAATTTTTCTTCGTTAATTCTGATACGAATTCTCTTACGAATAATGTTGGATTATCATTTTCAAAAAAGAAAAGTGCCAAACAGTGCACCAACTATTGCAATATTAAATATATAATATAATAAGGTAAAAATTCAATTTTCATTTATAGACGCAATGGGTACAAGAGGAGCCATTTTTGTGTACAGATTCTTCTTCAGAGAGCAAAGGATATAAATTTCAAAATACAGTAATGTACTCTGATAGTTACAAAAGTCTCCAAAGCCTAATGCAACAAGTAATAGAAATTAGTAGGGGACACGCACTATATCTGTACACAAATGTTCTCTATTCTATATCTGTTCCCCAAAAAATTTAAGACAGTTCATTAACTGTACTAACTATCTATTATAACTATTAGTCAGATACGCCATTTTCTCTTAAAATTAAAAAGAGATAATCCCCAGGAGTTGGCCGTTGGCTGTATGAGCTGGAGTTCAGACATCCTACTATAATTTTACGTCCCTGATTAATTCGGTGTTTAATTTCGGTTTTTCTCAAACCTATCAATGAGTTCACCTAAATATTTAAATTTTTTCACTTGTTTGATTTCCACCGCGTCTATCAACACTTCAAACCTTGCATCTGAATTGATAACTAAATATTTTATTTTCTTCATGCTGACTTGTAATCCTCATTTTACATATTCTCTGTATAGACGCTTTATCATAAATTCTAGATCATACGAATCTTGAGCTAAGACGACTTGGTCATCCACAAAGTTTAGGGAGAACAGTACGTCATTTCCTATGGGGATTTCCATTCCCTGGCAGTAGTTTTTACAATTTTGGAGAGTTGCCTCAATATATAAATTAAACAGTAAGGGTGACATACTGCATCCTTGTCTAAGTCCTTTAGTTACTTTTATTGGCTCTGATAGTATATTTCCGATTTTTAGGGAGGTAGTGTTATCGCTGTATACTTCTGTGATTATTCCTAAAAGGTATGGACTAATCCCGAGTTGTTGTAAAGATTGCCACAATTTAAGTCTTTAAGTACTTAGATGGTACTTTAATTTGTTGGCAGCATTGATTCATTAGAAAAGTTATTCGTTCTATTAGGAGTGGACCTCCTGCTTTAAGTAACTCTACAGCTATATTGCCAGGTCCTGAAGATCGCCCGTTTTTCATTTTAATTAACGCAGTACGAATCTCGTTGTTAGTAGTATTAATGTTACTATTTGTTGGTCTCTCCATACTGTATTCCTCTCCCATATATTCCAATCTGGACTCTTTTTAAATCTGTAAATTTTTATAGTGGTTTTCCCAGTTTTCTATGGAAATTAAGTTGCTTAAGTAGTTATGGGTGTTTTTCTTTAGATTAGTGATAGTTCTCCATGCTTCCTTAGTCTGAGAACCACCAATTAAATTTTCAACTTGGACACATTTTTGTTCTCAAAAATTGTTTTTTGCTTCTTTTATTTTAGTGCGTACTTCTTCGTTTTTCCTTTGATATGTTACTCTATTGCTAGATGTTTTATTTGTTAGCCATTTTCATATATTTTGTTTTTTTCTTGTATCATTTCTTTTACGTTTTCTGTTATCTATGGTGGTTAGTGGTGTTTTTTGTCATTGTTCTCTGTTCCTAATACTAAAACCTTAATACTTGGTTGGAATAAAAGGTGAAATCTATATCTCTCCGTTTTGTACTGTGTAGTATTGTTTCTCTCACTTTCGGTGTTCTGTTTGTAGTATTGTTTAAAGGGGCACAAAAGATTGGCTAAAAGAAAGTAGTGATCTGTCACACAGTTAGATCCTCTTTCTACTCTGCAGTATTGGCACTTAAATTTTGATTTCTGTCTCATTATTTTATAGTCTATGATCGACTTCTGTTGGAGTGAAGGTTGCTCCCAATTATTATATTTATGAATATCTTTATGTTGGAATTGGGTATTCATTGTTTTCAAACCAAAAGTTGACAGAACTCAGTTAAGCTGTCCCCTAAACCATTTTTAACTATTTCTCCGTACCATCCCACCACGTCATCGTCTATTTGAGAATCTGCTCTGGCATTTAGGTCTTCTAACAGTATTATTTCTTGATGACTTTTTTTTATCACAAATGTTTGATAACTGTTCATAAAAAGAATCTTTAACTTGTTGATTTTTATTGTCTGTTTTCTTTAAGAATCCAACAACTATCGTTTCGATGCCGTTTAATGTGACAGTTATTGTCAGAATTCTTTCAGAGATGTACGCATAGTATTTTATATATATATTTTTAACAATTTTCTTATAAGAATTGAGACCTCTGATTTAGTGTGTACGTGTTTCTCTACTCCTGACCATATATGAATGTAGTCTTTAATTTGTTCATTTCCTAGGCATTTCTTTTTGGTTTCAGAGAGCATCGTGATGTCCATTTTTTGCTTCGTCATTTCAGTTAAAATTTCCATTGTCTTGTGAGTCATGCCTTGAGTGTTCCAAGTACCAATTTTCAAAGTCCTTTTCTTTGCCAGGTGTCGTCGTCGTAAGTTTCCATCCATATTACGAGGCTCGCCGTTAGAATTTTTAGTTAAAAGAGTTTTTTCCAGATAATGAGGGAATATCTGTTGGGGTTTCTTCCCTTAGTCGACATGTTCCAGTTTTAACGCACATCCATTGTACACCATATACTCGGTGTTTATGCGACATATATGTCTTCGAGGACGTGAGAGTTGGATCTACTGGCAGAGCCGAGTTTTATTTCCAGAACCCCCAACCCTTTCATTGGGAAACGGGTAGAAATTTCTCAGAGTTTTTTTGCAATATAAGAGCCGACATCTCATATTACCTCCGAGGTCCATAAACGGCCTTTAACCACCTCTATATATAAATAAACTATATAATAATATATGTAAACCATGGAACTGGATCCTTTTATAGACCTTTTAAAGAAGAAGAGGAACGAATAAAATTTAGTCAGGAAAACCGAGATAAAGCTTATCAAGGGCCGCCGAAAAATCCGGTCTAGCGAGCAATGAAAAGTTTTAAATACCTGGTAGAGTAAAGACTACTACCCAAAACAGTCTTATTAACAGGCACTTAAGACTATTTAAAAGTAATAAGCAGATCATTCAGATGTCTTAAAATAAAATATTGATACTATTCACAGATATCTCTTGGTATACATGCCAAGAAATTTGTCAAAATATCCCATTGAAATTTTATAATAATTAAGTTAATAAGGTGATATTGGAATTAAAGTAATAAGCAGATCATTCAGATGTCTTAAAATAAAATATTGATACTATTCACAGATATCTCTTGGTATACATGCCAAGAAATTTGTCAAAATATCCCATTGAAATTTTATAATAATTAAGTTAATAAGGTGATATTGGAATTCAATCTTAATAAATTTCTTGCAGATCACCATACGCCCTATTTTACTCTTAAATATTTAACTTAAACTTAACAACTATCGTTATTCTTATATTAGGGAAAATGTGTAAAACGTGACATATAATTTTGTTTTTGTATCGTAACGTTTTATTGATAGTTCACAGCACATCCATAACTTACATCATCACCTTACATTCTCGAAACTATAATTATTTTTAGCAAACAATCTATAAAAAGGAATTAAAATTAGTCATAAACCATCTTATTGTCCAAACGCTTCGGACAACATTACATACATTGCTATTGGTCAAAATAACATACATAATATAATAGCTGCAAAATTATTGGCATAATTTGCAAATGAAACGCATAGTTCTGCTTGAAACATCAGCACAAGAAGCGTGAGCCCAAAGCCAACATTTTAAGCATAGCAACTAGTTTTCTCTGGGCTTAGATATAAAAAATACTAAGCAAATCTTCCTCTTCATAATTTTCCTTAATTAATTTTTTGATTACTTGGCGTTTTTATTTGTTGAAAGACAAATAGACAAGTAGTGGGCTATTTCTAATATATTAAGCTAGTCAACACCAACAATCTCTGTTGAATTTTGGGTTTACGTTCTCCTTGGACACTAATAAAACATCCTTTTGGCACCGGACAAAGCCGCTGAATATGAACAGCCAGCGCAGCAGACAATTAACGTTCATTGGTAACGGCAGCGGTTAAAATAACTTCTAGCCCGGAGTTTGTTGTTGGAATCTGAGATGAAGTTTTAGATTGTGGGTCGGTAAGTGCTGTTATTTCTATTGAATTTTTTTCTCCAGGTATCGTATCATGGGAAGAGAGCTAAATGAGAGGTAACGCAACAGGCACTAACCTGAGTCGTATTTTTTACAGAAACTGAATCATCTACTTATTGCTAAGGTTTGTGTCAAAACCTATTTAGACTCGACAAAGCTTACTACTTTTGCAAGCTGAGAAGGCTGTTCATTGGAGATGTCTTTCAGCGGTATGTTTGTGGTTTCAGTGGGCTCGTACATTTAATTAGTAAATATATCAGTGCTTTATTATCCATCACATGCATTCCATGATATATCTTTAAATTCCCTAAAAAGGAAGTCAAAAGGTTGCATAAGATGACTGTAATATGAAGTTAGACAAATAACATTAATACTCTTTTTGTTTTGCATATTTTAAAGTTTCAGTAACCTTAACCTTAACCTAAACCTAATAATGTGAATGTCTATCGACAATTAGAATTAAATTATCGTCAATGCTTGCTTTTAAAAAACTTTAGAAGTGCTGTGTCTAGTTCAGTATTATTTCGGTGTCCATTAAGCCTGATTGTTGAGCTACATCTAAAGTGTCTAAAGGAGTTTTATCTATAACTTCAGTTTCAATATTTTTTCTAGGAAATAATATAATCAGGGGATGTAAATTCCGACAGTATTTATACAACAAATAAATTTTGGACTTTTTCCGATTAAACTCTTGAGCGCGACCTGCTAAAGTGGATGGCTTCTGGATTGTGCAAAGATATATGTTCTTGTCAGTCTTTTCCTGCCTTTTGCTTTTGGATGTTAAATTTATGTGCAAAACTATCTGAAAAGCTAATTCTTTTACCAACGCTCGTGTCAATCCAAAGAAATGACTTTCAAGGAATTTTAAATGGTTGCTTAACTGATTGCGTTCCCACATCAGATGAGAAGGTAACTTTCCAACAACCAAGGTCTTTTGAATTTGACTTGAAACGTTTTATTCGTGCCTAAAAATGCCTTTAAAGGGTGGCTTGAGGAACACAAAATTTTTTTATGGACAACCAACAGTCTATTTTGTTTTCTTTAACTGCCTTGATGGTGTAACAAAAAATGTGTGACTGGGAGGTGTAGGACGCCAATGTACTAAAAATGTGTAAGTGTAATGTATCACAAGTATTTGAAGTAAGGTAACAAAAACAAATAAATTAAGGCTGGCTAGCGAAAGGAGCCAGAGAGTGACTACTTGTTACTTAAAAGAGGATTCGGCCAATTTGCATGCCCTACAGAGACCGTACAATGAGAAAATGGATGACAAGGTAATGACAAAAAAAAATAGAACTAATGTAAATGAAAGTACTAAGCTATGGGAGTTGCTCTAAGATGTGATTGGGTGCCAGGAAAGTATTAACATATACCTTCCAAGGTATCTTGTAAAGCTGTTTGCTGCAATAAAACGGAAATAGGTATTAATTAAAATATTTAGTTTTCATCACAAATTTTAATCCCTATCCAAATATATACAGTCTAATTTTTATAGCTTACCACCACCAATTATGTACAGTTAACCTAGTTACTAAATTATTTATATACTAAAAAAAATTATCCTGGTTCTACAAAATTGATCCTGGATTTACAAATAATAAATATAAGAAAAATTTAATGACTATACCTAAAAAGGTAATTTAGTTGCTTACTAGAGATGAAACTCTTTACTTCGGCTTTCAATTAAATGTCTTTTTAATTAAAACTAATGAATAAACTTAATACAGGTTTACTATGTTCTGAATTCTGAATGAGGGAGAAGATACTTCCCACTGGTTTCTTAAAGTTGTCCGGGAATAATAAGGTCAGATCTCGACCTATGGGGGAACAGCTACGATAGAAAAAATCAACCCTGGAAGCAGGTGTAACTCCGAATGGGTACTAACTTAAACCTTCTTCTTTAAAAGTTATCCAAAAAAAAACAAAATAAATGATTTCTTCCCCTGACTTCTGCTCGACTCCTATAGTAGGCTAAAAAAGGACATTTGCGTTAGAGTTCTTTCTTACTCTTGGTAAAAAATAGGAAAAAAACATAAGGTTTAGAAACCTTGAGAGGTTTTATAAAGGTTACTTATGAAGTATAAAAGCAAAAAACTTAATGGTTTTTGTAAGTAATGTGACCTTCGTATGGTTTGACAATATTTTAAGTACGATGGATGAATTATATAGACAATTTAACCGAAAAGCATGCTATGGATATATTTTAGAATATAAAAGTACGGAATAAGACAGAATATTTTTATAGATACTCTTAATAGATAATAGATAGTTTTAAAGATAGATAATTATGTTATTAAGGCCGGGAAGTAAAATTAAAATACATATTATTTTATATCAGTACTATATTTAAATCCAGAATGTTTCTTAATGAAATGATGTGAGAAAAATCAAAGGAAAATCAACAATATTTAGAGAAATCAACAAGGCGGATGGTTATATTTTTTATTGATAATTGGATACACTTACTGGCTCAGAGTGGCTAAAAACCAGACAGGACACTCAAAAAAAGCCAAACCAAAACTTTCTGCTAGTTCTTCCAAAAAAACTTTAATATTCCAACAAAAAAAACCCTTCTAAGCCATATCTGGCCTCTACTATTAAATCCAAGTGTTTACTCGTCAACAGTCAGAGCAGAAGTGCGCAATGGGCACTCATTTTGAGTTAGCTAAGCTATAGTTGTCAAAATCTCCGCTTGGTGTCGCTGTTTAATACCAACTTAAAATTTTAAAATTAAGAGAATTATTAAGAGGAGATGGATTTAAAAAGTTTATTTAAAATGATTAAAAAGTTATTGAAGTACCGGACTCGTTACAATGGCTTTCCTCATTGATTTCTTATTTCAAGATTTCCAATCAGACGTTAGTTAATATTCGCGTGGCAGCTTGGTATCTGAAAAAAATATGTACCTAGCTACATATAACACAAAATCTGTGGACAGAATGACATACCTATGTGATTTTGTCCGTTACATATTATGTTGGTCCATAGAGCGTTTTAAAACAACAAAATTTGTAAATAGGTATACAAGGAGCTCTTTTTCTAAAAATAAGTTATTTAGTTTGAAGATAAGTGTTTAAGGAATAAAACGAATGCTACATAAATAAATACAATATCAAAAAACTTACCATCCCAACAAAAACTTTGAGAGTATGAAAAAAACTCGTAATGTGTGAATATCATAGGTCATAACACCAAGAGGAATAAAATGGACGGTTTCCTAATTTGACAGATTATAGTGTACTGTTATGGCCGCGTGGTGCAACTGTCAGCTTTTTGTTGAAGTCCGCCAAATTCGAAATAACACGCCTATGTCATTTTGTGTGCCGGAAGAACCTATCAGGTATGTCGCAAAATTTACGAATACGATATTTTTATTTATATTTTTTTACTTGTTATAATATAATAATATACCAATCATGCATTCAATCATATTTTTTTTTTAACTATTAGGTATATACCACGTTATACCAATCAATAAAGTGCTAATCCGTAATTGTTTCCTCTCTGTTTTTAAAATTTAACCGACATAACTTATGAATATTATGCGTTATGAATAGTTGCGCAAAGCGGGAGATCTTGTTTCTTATCTTTAAGACGGAGCAACACGTGACGTACGCCGACGCGATCCAATTAAACAGTTTTTGCTTTGCATTATGCTCTGTTTTCAGTCCCAGTAGTGAGTATCCGTAGATATATTCCATCCATCCATCCAATGGCGCTACAGCCCAAATCGGGCCTTGGTCTCCTTCAACAGGCTTCTCCAACCATCTCTATTTACCGCTGTTCTTTTCCATGAACGCGTTCCCAGGCAGTTCCTGGCATCCTCATCGACTTCATCTTCCCATCTCTTTTTAGGTCTTCCAACAGGTCTTTTTCCCTGCATTCTTGCATTTAATAATTTTCTGGGGATTCTATTCTCATGCATGCGGACCACGTGCCCTGCCCATCGTAATCTCTGCAGTTTAATATGTTGTGCTAGAGTTGGTTCGCTATATTGCTCGTATATTTCTCTATTGTACCTAATTCGCCAGTTGTTGTTTTCACTTATTGGGCCCAGGATCCTACGTAATATTTTTCTTTCAAACACATCTAATGCATTGGCAGATTTCTGTGTCACCACCCATGTTTCGCAACCATAACTTACTATGGGCGTGATTATTGTTTTATAGACCCGGAGTTTTGTTTTCCGGTGTACGTCTCGCGATTTGAATATGTGGCCCATCGCGAAATAGGCTTTATTTGCCAGCACAAGCCTTCTATTTATTTCAGGTTCTTCTTCATTGCTTGCGACCAGATCCATTCCTAGGTATGTGAATCTATTTACATGTTCATCCGTAGATATATTATGTATGTATATACAACAAAAAAACTAAATGTTACTTAATTTTTTTGATATTAAGTTTTTAATTTTGTGGACTGATGTTGTTTTCGAAATGAACCATAATTTTTAATAGAACGTTCTTTATGTTCAGCAAGAAACAGTCAAAATACATAGGAACTTAGATATATTATGTAGCTATTTTACATTGTCAAAGAACTAAACAGTATTTCATATGTTTTAAACTCGTAAACGTTGGAATGGATAAGGACATACGTTGATATGGATAAGGACATATGTTGTTTTCGAACTTCGAGCGAAAAACATACTTATCTGCCATACAGTATTTTAAACAGTAACTTGCTTTGTTTTTACACGAAATGGTTGATTCCAATATTGAACTCATCATGGCGTGGAAAAGTCATTTCACCCCAAATATGGACTTATGTTGTTTTCAAAATAGCCGATTGAATTACTATATACCCCGTACGCAGTTTCCTGCTACTGACCAAATTAAACGTGGATGTAAAAAATGTAATGTAAAATAATTTTATTTTAATTACAGAGACGATGGACAAATTTTTAATACGGAAAAAGACAGCTTTAGAAAGCCAAAGCTCTTCTGAAGTAGAAGAAAATAAGGACGTTAGCACTAGCGCCGAAAAAAAAACTAAAAACGGATAAAGAAAGTTTAAATATTGCTTCTGCTTCGCAATCTAACAAGAAAATTATAAAACCAGGATCAACAAAAAGGCACAAGCGCCAGTACAAAAAAGAGTATTTAAGTTATGGATTTACCAGCACAGGTGACGAAGATAAACCTAATCCGAGGTGTTTGATATTAAGTAAGAATTTTTCAAACGAATCGATGGTTCCCAACAAGATGAAAAGACATTTGGAACAAAATCATCAAAGCGTTTCCCAAAAACCGCGCCAGTATTTTCAATGTCTACGTTATTCCGTTCAATCATCCTCAGTTATAATGGAAAAACGAATAAAACTCCCAGATAAGGGACACTTTTAGCATCATATAAAGTTTCTGAATTGATTGCCAAAAAACAGAAAGCCCATACTATTGGTTATTTTACCCGCCTGCGAAGAATTAGTTGCTACAATGTTAAGCCCGGAAGCTGTTGAAAAAATATCAAAGGTACCTTTATCAAATGACACAGTCCATCGACGTATATTAGATATGTCAATCGATATTCAAAGTAATGTTAGGGAGGTATTGGCAAATACACAATTTGCTTTACAACTGGACGAAAGCACGGACATTTCGGGAAAGGCCCAATTGATATCTTTTGTAAGATTTGTGTACGGACCGGAAATTATTGAACAGTTTCTATTATGCCGTGAATTGGAAACAACAACCACTGGAGCTGATATATTTTCTACTGTTGACACCTTCTTTTAGGATCACGGAGTTAAGTGGGCGGATTGTATTGCGATATGTACAGATGGTGCTGCTGCAATGACTGGAAATTTTTTTTCACAAAATATAAAAGATTTTTAAGTTTCGCACTAAAGAAAAACCAGTTGATAATAATTACTCATTGCTTTTTACATCGAGAAGCTCTGGTAGTAAAAACTATGGATGGAAGCCAACTGGGTGAAGTTATTCATACTGTTGTTTCTATGATCAACTATATCAAAACTCGTCCGGTGAAATCAAGGGTGTTTGAGAATAAAGTCTTGTTATTTCATAGTAAAATTCGTTGGCTTTCGAAAGGAAAAATAGTGAACAGGGTTTTAGAACTTAAAGACGAACTACTCGAATTTTTTAAAACAGAAGATGGCCAAAGTGATTTTTGTAAAAATCTTAAAAACCTTCTTTGGTGTGCTAAGTTGGCTTACCTTTCTGACATTTTTAATAAGCTAAATTCTTTAAATGCAACTATACAAGGACGACAGAAAACCATAATATTATCAACTGATAAAATAAGTGCGTTCTTTAAAAAACTAACATTCTGCAACTCGGTTATAGAAAAAAACGATTTGACTGCTTTTCCCGAAACCTCTATAACTTTAATTAATTTGAAATCTGAAGAACAGACTAAAGGAGAGCATGAAAGAACAATTATATAAGCTGCAAGAAGGGATAATTAAATACTTTCCCTCTGTCTTGAGTGCTGACTGTGAAGGGCTGATTGCATTTGACGAGAACAACGTAAGCATGACCGAATTAAACTGTTCTGAAAAGGGACAACTTATTGAAGTGTATTCTGACACAGTTTTAAAATCAAAATTTGAAAAAGTAGCTTTGGATTTTTTCAGTTAAGAATGAATACCCAGAACTAGCAAAGAAAGCAGTATTTCTTCTACTGCCGTTTTTGACCTCGTACTTATGTGAATCTGCATTATCTGTGATGAAAAATATAAAATCTAGCTACCGGTCTCGACTACTTGATGTGGACAGCGAGATGAGAGTGTGTCTGTCTACAATTCGTTCTTTGCAAAAGTCAACAGGGTCAAATTTCACACTAATTTGATGTATTCTTTCTGTTTTGTTTTTTGCTTGTTATGTTCTTACGAAATAAAAAATAATATGTTTATTATATTCATCTGTACTTACCTACCACTAGCAAAAATTTATAGCCATAGTCATAAGCTTATTTATTAATAGTAGATTAGAAATTAAAGTGATTTACGAGCTTTTAAATAATGATGTATTTATACATTTGTAGAAATATGTACAATAAAACATGTCCCATTTTGAGATAGATAGATTTGTTATTTATATCTGCTAAAATAAATACAAAATGTCTTCAAATAATTACTAACCAACACGTGTTACCTGATTTATTTTTTTTTCATCAAGAGAATTAATTTCCTTGAAAGAATTGGTCCAATTTACTAATATTTTAGAATTAGGAAATTGGGAGTTAATTCTACTAAATACACAATACAAACTCAAAGGTAAAACAAAAAATATCTACCTAACAAAACATTGTTTTTGGAAAGTGCTTTTTTTCAACAGAAGAACAAATATTGGCGAAAACAAACTTTTGCCCTCATATTTTACCGTTTTCACATTATTAAATTTCTACCAAATAAAAGGTTATCACAATATTGACCTAAAAGCTTGGCTTATATTTCACTCTACTCCTCTTAGAATGAAATTTTCGACGAATTTATGGCATGTACGTTCAAGGAAAATTTTTGGATTTCGGATATTTAACTGATTTCCGTTTATATAGACTTATATGCCAAGTCCATATAAAAGCTACGCTGCTAATTTTCGGGCAAATAAGAAAATGTATAGAATACAATTGATAATTATTTTGTGATAAATTTTATATTAATTCAATGGTTTTTTAAATACTTGATACTCATTTTATAAAATAAATGCTTATGTACACTGTTCGAATTAGCAGTGTATTGAAGAAGTAGTTATCTAACTACTTAATCTAGTTAATATAAATATTTATTATAACTAGCTGACACGGAGAACTTCGTATCGCATTAAAATTATAGTCATACCAGAGATCTAAGAAGAAATAAGAAGAAGTCTACCGCAAGGCAGCGGGGGGTCGCCTCTGGACAGGATCGTACTTTTATTTTCGATTTGCATTACTTATTCGATTGTTAGTTATGTTTAAAAGCCGGTCTTTATCATTGTCTACTAAAGTTATAATCGTTGCAAAAATATTTACATACACTACATTCACATATTTACAAAAAATTATCATTTCTAAATAGAGTACAAAAAGAACAGAGGCAAAAATATTTTAGAAAATTATTTTCAAAATTGAGGTGTGTGTAAAAGCTGGTTTTATACTGTTATTAACTGAATTTAAAAATACTTACATAAATTACGTATACCTAGAAAGTTTACCATCTATAAATACAATTCAAAAAAAAATTACATGGTCAAGTCAGTTTCACTATCACTGCCGTTATGTAGATCTATAATAATTGTTTCTTTGAGCAACCTATCTGTAGTTTTCCAGCAGTCATTGGTTATTTTTTCCATTTCTAATTCAATTAGACGACCCACAGATGAAGTTAGGATAAGCGAAACATTATTTCTCCTTACCGATGCTTTTCGCTCATGCCATATGTGTTCAATAGGATTAAACAGGCAATAGTAAGGAGGAAGTCTTAATACTGTATTACCCATTTCTTTCGCCAAACTGTCGCAATAATATTGTTTTCTGATGGACAATGATTTTAAAGTTTCAAGTAATTGTTGTTTAGAATAATTATCTTCATAATATATTATTTTCCTGCATATATTTCTGGATTCTACGTTTTGTGTCATTAGAACATGAAACTTTATCAGCCTACGACTGTGGTAGCTGGCATTGTCCATCACAATTACACTGTTTGGTGGTATACTTGGCAATAGCTTCGTTGAACACCAGTTTTCAAATAGTTCTGACGTGGTGTCATTATGATAGTCAACGCGGGAGTCCTTAATGTTTATGAATGACAAGGCTAAAGCATTAGGTATAAAACCATTTTTTGTTCCTGCATCGATTATTGTTATACCTTTTTCTTTATTTGATGAAACTTTTGTTGTACAGCGACCAGAAGAATCTACCCAATCATATTTTGGAACGTCATGGGTGTCAAACCACGTCTCATCCAGATAAAGAATTTGTCTTTCACTTTCTCTGTGTTTATAAATTTGAATTAAAAATTCCGTCCTTCACATTTGTAGACGAGCAGATTCCATAATCACTTGGCGTTTATCGATCGTTTTTATTGTAAAGCCGTTTTTTAGAAGACATTGCTTTACTGTCTCACTGTCGCAAGGCAGCGGGGGGTCGCCTCTGGACAGGATCGTACTTTTATTTTCGATTTGCATTACTTATTCGATTGTTAGTTATGTTTAAAAGCCGGTCTTTATCATTGTCTACTAAAGTTATAATCGTTGCAAAAATATTTACATACACTACATTCACATATTTACAAAAAATTATCATTTCTAAATAGAGTACAAAAAGAACAGAGGCAAAAATATTTTAGAAAATTATTTTCAAAATTGAGGTGTGTGTAAAAGCTGGTTTTATACTGTTATTAACTGAATTTAAAAATACTTACATAAATTACGTATACCTAGAAAGTTTACCATCTATAAATACAATTCAAAAAAAAATTACATGGTCAAGTCAGTTTCACTATCACTGTCGTTATGTAGATCTATAATAATTGTTTCTTTGAGCAACCTATCTGTAGTTTTCCAGCAGTCATTGGTTATTTTTTCCATTTCTAATTCAATTAGACGACCCACAGATGAAGTTAGGATAAGCGAAACATTACTTCTCCTTACCGATGCTTTTCGCTCATGCCATATGTGTTCAATAGGATTAAACAGGCAATAGTAAGGAGGAAGTCTTAATACTGTATTACCCATTTCATTTCATGTGTCCATGATTCCTGTGTCATCTTTCTGCAACTTTTTCATGATTGTTTTTAACGTTGGGACCATATGTTCTTTATACATGTTATTAATTTTTCGAGCGGCAGTTTTAACACAAAGACCAATGACGACAGTGTGGTCAATAACAAAACAACCGATAGTAAGTAGAAGGAAAAGAAAAGATGCTGGTATGTTTAGGAAACTAGACCGGAGTGACGTGGACATCATTAGAAGAAAAATTTATAAAATGTATGAATAATAGATGATCCCCTTGTTAAAAATCATCATGCATATGTTGCAGAAAGTTGACATACGAATCAAGTGTCGGAAAAGGCAAGGAAAATCACGTCGTTTCACGTTTTTCTCAATCTTATTTTTTGCATTGAAGACAACCATTGAATTAATGTAAGATATACTCAATATGGTATAGAATATAATCACTGACCAACGCTTTGTGCCTAAACAGTTACAATTAGCACTGAGCTGGTCTACCATGTCGATTCCTATTTTTGTTTAATTGTATAGGGCGATAATTTTTGGTTTATTTTGATTACCCCTACTATAATCTATTGCATTATCATGATGTAGTAAGGACACAAGCAATACATTGTTATTTTTTAAGAATATGAGAAACTGGTGTAATATGTTGAATAAAACCAAACATACTTGAATTTATAGGATGCTGTGGTTTTGTGAATTCGGCAATTCTCTTTTATTCTTCCTAATAGTTCCCCCTACCGTAATTTTCTTCTCGTATAACTTGTTCACCAACTCGATACTTGTAAACCAGTTATCAATTGTTAGATTCCAGCCTGAATCATAAAGAGGTTCACATATCCATTGAACAACATCACTAGGTCGGTTAGCAACTTGAAAATGTCCCTTAGGTTATTCTCCAACATATACCTCTAAGTTAGCCGTATAAAATATATTAGCATCAGAGAGTATAAAAATTTTTATGCCGTACTTGTTCGGTTTTGATGGCATATACTGAGGAAATCGACACTTACCCCTAAATCCTGGTAACATCTTATCGATGGTAACATATTCGGAAAGACTGTATCCACTTTTACAATGAGTTACAAAAGTGTCGAAAAAACTTCGTATAGGAGCCAACTTGTATTCCTTTAGTCGGTTTTCTGGAGTTGCTTTGTCATCGAATCGCATACACCGAAGGAGAAATTTAAATCGTGGGAGCAACATAGTCAGGCGGAACATTTCTTTACGTGTTCCATCAGTGTTCCAAATCTCATCTGGATTCACACGATTACCTTTCAGACGTGCTGCGAAATAAATCAGTCTTATTAGTGCCTGCACTTCTAATATATGTCAGTGTGTCTAGCATCCGGATCACGAACAAAGCTATTTCTTATTGAGTCTATATATTTGTTCGTACTTTCCACAATCATTTCTAACATAACGTTATTCACAAAGTATTTCCAAATATAACTGAGAGTCTTACAAGTCACGTGTAGGCAATCTCGACATCGGCCAACGTTCTACGTAATTTTCTTGTCTTGATGAAACATTTCTCGGTGGAACAGCCTTTTTGGTAACTCCAATAAATGCTAGTACTTCCACTTGCTTCTTTCTCATCTGTCACATCTTGTTCTGATTCACTTCCGCCATCACGTTCCTCAATTTAATCGATTTTGTTTTCATTTCCCTCATCGTTAAAATAATTTTCACCGTCGGTAGGAACCACTTCCCATAATTCCAACAAGCGTTTTTGTTTGGCTTCAAAGGACATCTATAAATAAAAATTGGCAAAAACTTATCAATAAAATGCAGTAATAAGATGCTAAATCTGATATATTTATCTGATCTGCAAGTTATGCCAACACGTAATAGCTAAACAGTTAGTCGCTACCAAAGTCTCGCACCAAAAATAACTATAAAACTCGCACAACTGTACCTAGGCAGGTAAGAATGAACAATAACACGAGTTTGGTTGATAGGGAGAGGTATAGAAACTGGCGATAGAAAAATAACAGTTATTTGTAAATCTCGAATATATAATTCTGTCGTCGGTGTGTGACACCGATAGCGACTAACGGTCCATCCAATAGCCACCGCAACTTGTTGGTTATATTGGTTGACCAAAAGTAGATACAAACGATGGGGAGATTTTGGAAGCAATTGAAGAAATCCCTGGAAGGAGTAAAAAAGTAGTAGAGACTCAATTAGATGTTTCTTAAATGATGGTTTAAAGAAGATTTAAGAAACATCAGTTTCATTCCTATCTTTTAACACTCGTTTCAGAACTATTGGATGAAGATTATCCTAAAAAGAATGGGATTTTGAGATTGGTTTTTAGCGGAAAACACTCGAAATGTCAATTTTATTAATTATGTTTTGTTTACCGACCAAGCTCCCTTTAACAGAAGTGGCATTACGAATTACCATAACACACACATCAAAGAACTTTTAAAGTCAATGTTTGGGCAGGAGCTGTGGAGAATAACCTAATAGAGTTAGTATTTCTTTTAAACAATTTAAATGGTCAAAATTATTTACACTTTCTACAAAACGTGTAACCGAAGTACTTAGACGAAGTCAATCTGGCAGTCGGGAAAAATATTTGATTTTTACAGGATGGCGTTCAATCAATGGCGATATAATCAAAATATTACCTGTGCCAATCACTGTTGGGCCCACTTCGAGGCAAACAAACTTTATGGTTTTTACGGTAGACTCTAAAAACTACAATATGAAATAGATTAGCTAAGGGTAGGTTTTAAGATTATAAACAATTTTGTTATAAAGAAAATTTATTTTGATTTGTGTTGATTTATTTTACGTTTACCCTTTCGGGCTATAGTGCATGCCTATAGTGTCCCAAGGTAAGGGATGCTGTTATACCTTGGGACAAAAACTTAAGCAAAAAAAAAATTATTTTTCAGATATTCATAATAAAAATAATAACATAAGAAACTTAAATAATTATGGACATGTAAAAGATACTATACCAAATAGGTATGCGTCAATGTATATTTGAATTATTGAAAAAATATATTAACATGCGCTTTTTTTGGAAAAGTTTCCCAACGTAGAGTACTCTCCCCTATAGCTACTATATGATTTAAAAGTTTATTAGGTTCGCCCTTACTTCTAATGAGAGAAAAAATATCCAGTCTGTCTCTATAAAGTTGCTGTCTAGATATATATTTAGCATCCTGCAATGCGATGTCTCAAGATGACATCCCTGTGGCCGAAGGTAAAAGATAAGAATTCGGAAATCCTCTTATGTCTTAGGATTCTTGTCAGAAGCCAATGAAGCCGAAAAGGATTGTCAATTTGGAGATTTGTTTTGAACAAAAAAAATATTCATTACAATACAAATGAATTTTATTGAATATTTGAACATTATTTTTAGGCGTAACATAGATTTTTAATACCAATTTTTAACATTGTCAAAATATTATTACTTTACATTGTAGCATATAGAGCTTCCATAAAGAACAACTTTATTTAATAGAATAAAGTTTTACCTAATATGATTACAACTCACTGAGTTATAATATTATACGAAAAAAAAAATATTAAATACACTACTCTTCAAAAATAAAACACCACCTTACAGCACAATATGTTTAAAGCTATTTTTCTTCTGAACCATTAATTGTATTTCGTTGATTTTTATTTTACCTTATAGCTTTATTTTTAATGAATAACTGTACCTATATTTTATGATATTGTAAGAAATGTCAACATTGAACCCATTACGGAGTATAAAAATAAAGTTAATTTTTTTTTGTTTTATTTTACATCACTCCGTGAAATTTATTACCAATAGAAGCTAAAAAATTAGTAGGTATTATAAGATGACAGTATCATCTTATTTCAACATTTTGGTAAAAAAATCATCTCGATATCTATATATGATAAAAAACAAAAAAGTTCAAATTAAATCGTAATTAAAATAGATGATGACACAAACGATAATAATACTTTAAAGATTTAGACAAGACGAAGAAAACAAATCAAATTGGATGATACAACCAAAGAGGCCATTCGTCGTGCAGTACATGAATGTTATTTCAAAAAGGAATTACCAACTATAAAAAAAATTGCTTCTTCTTCAATCTAATGAAAGTATCTAAAACAAATAACAGAATTTCGAAGAGATGAAAAAAAAAACATATACGAATGAAATATGGTTAATTGAAGGACATACTGTGACAAAAATATGGCAGGATTTAAATGTAAAAAGCAAACGATAAGCTTCCCTAACTGGTTTGTCGACTGGTGTAAAAGCCCCATCCGGAAAGGGAAAACGCCTTATTATTAGCCGTATTGGTAGCGACTCAGGATTTGTTGAAGCAGGTTTAAATGCATTTATTTCTAAAAAGACTGGAGATTACCATGAGGAAATGGATGCAGATTATTGTGATAAATGGGTTTTAGATATTGTGTTAAAAATCGAACCAGGATTTGTGATTATTATGGATAACGCTCCATACCTCTGCCGGCGTGTAGAGCAGTTATCAACCACTAAGAGATTGCGAGAATGCAGATGGGCTTACTAAAAAACATACTAAATTCGATGAAAAAATTTTAGCACGGTATCATTAAGATAAATATATTATAAATATGTAGTAGATGCAATGGCGCGAGAACGAGGCGTAATAATTGTAGTTCGATGGTCGCTATACCATTGTGAGTTAAACTTGATAGAACATATAAACGCTTAAATAATAATGAAGTAGCAAGGAACAACGTTGTTTTAAAATTTATATATATATATATATATATATATATATATATATATATATATATATATATATATATATATATATATATATATATATATATATTTAGGGATTCTACAGTATTCATTGCCTTCCCTCGCTCAACCGTTTCCATCTCTCTCTGTTGTTCCATTCTCCATCGTTCAGTCCTCTCTTACTCATGGCGTCGTCTACTTCGTTTCTCCAGGATTTTCGGGGTCGTCCTCTTTTCCTCCTTCCTATGGGGCTCCATTCGGTTATTTTCTTTATCCATCTGCTGTCGCTAGTTCTTCTTACATGTCCATACCACTTTAGTCTTTTTTGTTCTATATATGTTAGTATGTCTGTTTCTATTGATGTTCTTTGCTTTATTTCGTCATTACTTCTCCTATCCATTCTTGTTACTCTGCAGCATCTTCGCAGGCATTCCATCTCTGTTGCTACTATCTTACTGCGGGTTTTCTTGTTTATGATCCAATATTCAGCCCCATATGTCATAATACTTCGCACTTGTTTGTCCTAATCTTTGTGTAATTTCTTCCTCTGTTGTTGCCTTTTTCGTGATTATAAACCCCAGGTATTTGAATTTATCCTTTCCTTTGATTGTTACGTTGTCATCAATCTGTAGATCTTCTATGTCTTCTTCACTTGTAGATAGGTACTCTGTTTTCGCGAGGTTAATATCTAGGCCAACCTTGGTATATTCTTCTTGTAGTTTTTTCATCATGTAGCTGAGGTCGTCTTGGTCTTGTGCAATCACTACTTGATCGTCTGCAAAACTTAATGTATATAGGTATTCGTTCCGTACCGGTACTCCCATGCCTTCGCATTTTCTTTTCCATGTAGTCAAGGCTTTCTCTAAGTATATTTTGAATAGGGTTGGAGATGTGGAACAACCCTGCAGGAGCCCTTTTGTTGTGGTGAAGTCTCCTATGGTTCTTGTTCCCATTTTAATGGACACTTTATTTTCTTTATACAGAGCTTTTGTAGCTTCTATGAGGTCCGTCTGTATTTCTAATTTGTACATTGCCTCCCATAGTTCTGACCTTGGTACAGAGTCATACGCCTTTCGCAGGTCCACAAATGCCAAGTGTATATCTCTATTTTTTGCTTTTTTCTTTTCCAACAGTTGTTCCAGTGTGTATATGTGGTCTATGCATGATCTGCCTGCCGTGAAGCCTGCCTGATCCTCCCCGATTTTGCCTTTTATCGCTTGCTCTATCTTTTCTCGCAGTATCTTCCCATATAATCTTCCTAGTGATGATATTACGCTTATTCCTCTGTAGTTTTCGCATCGTTTTCTATCTCCATTCTTAAATATAGATGTCATATATGCCTCCGTCCATTCCTTTGGGAGCTGTTCTCCATTTATGGCTTTCTGAAATATCCATTGTATCATCCGGTGTAATTTTTTTGATCCGTATTTTATAAGCTCAGGTGAGATGCCTCCAGGTCCCGATGCTTTCTTATTTTTGATTGCTTTTATGGCCGTTCTCATTTCCCTATCTGTTATTTCTATTTCTTGTTGTGGGAATCTGCTTCGTCTTCGCCTGTTTTCTTTTCCAATGAATTGTGGTCTTTGTTCTGTTAATAGTTCCTTGTAGTAGTCCTTCCATTCTTTGTCCTGTATATTTCCCAATTTAATTTTTTCTTTTGAGTTTTGTTTCAATCCTCTCAGTACTTTCCATGACTCCGAAGTTCTTGTACCTCCTATATATGTTTCAATATTTAAGCAGATTCTTTCCCATTCTTCATTCTTTTGCTGTGTTATTTGTTTTTTTTTCTCTATATTCTTTATATATAAAATTCATCGTTGTTTGTAGTCAGCAATTTTATAGTTGCTTTTTTTCTTGAATTATTCTTTTTGTTGGTTTATTTATTTCATAATAGTGCTGTTTATTTGTTATATGTTCTTTTTCCCCAAGGGCTTCGAATGCTGCTTGCTTTATACTCGCCTTTATATGCTCGTATATTTCTTCGATGTTGCCGTATCTGAATTCTATTTATTTTTGGTCTAGACGTTGTTGGTATAGTTCTCTTATTGATTGTTCTTGGAGTAGTTCTATATTGTATTGTTTTTCTCTTATAGTGTTCAACGGTTCTTCTGTGGAGGGGGTCTTGTTATGTTTCCAATTAATGCTCATTTTTGCTGTCAGTAGTCTATGGTCCGTTCCGCATTCTGCTCCTCTTTAAAAATTTTAATAATTTTAAAAATTAAATTTAAAATTTAACTATGTAAAAAATTTGCTTAATAGTGTCTTCAGCAATGTGATCTTACAGTCGTAAATAAAATGTATCGAAAATCTAGTGAAAAAAGAATAAAAAGAGCAGAATACGTAGAATCTTGATAACTGCATTAAAATTACCATGGAACCAGTAGTTTTGGATCTAGTCGAAGATACTAGTGATGAATCTAAAGATGACATAGATAGCTTAGATTAGAATATGTAAAATGTTAGTTTTTATTTGCATATTATTCGAACTTCCGAAGCAATAGGTCGACAATAATAAGCGCCCAGTGTGTTTTTCTACTAATTAATTTGATTTTAAATTAGTATAGGTGATTCGAAGTTTGACATTAACTCAGTGTAATAAATAAGTCTATAACCGGTCCCCCCATGGGGAAGGCGATTTCCCCAGAGACACCAATAGGTGATTAAAACTTTTCATGTTTTAGTAATAATAGTGAAATGCATATTAATGAATCCAGTTTAATAGAAAATTTGATGATTCGATTGCGAAAAATGCGAATGAAACCAGTGACTCTACTACAATCTTGCCAGAACCAGAAACTCTAACAACACAAAAATCAGTAGCGATAAATTGTTCAACGTCAAATCAAATAAGTACAATTATTTTAATAATCTTTATGTTTACATAGAAAAAACAAATAATAAAAATATAGGCTGTTTGCATCCCTTAATAGTCTCGCAAATTTTGCATAAAAAGTTTAATATTCCTAATATTATTGAAATTAAAGGAATTGGAAAAAACAGAATTAAAGTTTTGTTAAGGTCAATATCTGATGCAAATAATTTGGTTAAAAATTTAAAGTAAAAAATAAAAATTTGGTAGCTTATATTCCTAATCATCTACTAGAAATTAAAGGTCTAATCAGAGATATTGATACCCAATAGAAAGGACTGGCTGAGTCTATTTTATACCCTCAGGAGGTTCTGAATTTAAGTACAAAATTTCCAATGAGTTGTCAATTTTCTCGACGAAATCATTGGCCATACTCGAAGCTTTGAAATATGTTAAAAACTCTAATATTAAAAAATCGTTAATTCTTTCAGACTGTCTTTCAGTTTTACAGAACATAAAAAACACTTTTTTGCTTAAAACATTTAGTAATCCTTATATTTTTTTAATAAAGGATCAATTAAAGCACTTAGCAGACTCCGGCTGCAATATAAAATTTTTTTGGATTAAGGTACATATTGGACACAAAGATAATGATTATGTAGATTATTTAGCTAAAACCAGTATAATATCAGGCACTTTATTGTCATATTCTTTATGTGTATCAGATGCCATTACGATTTAAAAAAAAAACAGCTATCGACATGGAAAGATCAATGGAATCTTTACTGCTTTACAAACCATACAAGATACACCACTTTACAACCAGTTATTCCACAAACTACTTGGTTTAAGAATTTTAAATCTTCACGTAACTATATAACCACCCTAAATAGACTACGCTTTGGACATGCGTGCTATCCAAGTCATTTTTATAAAACAAATGTGATTGAAGATGATAATTGCAAACATTGTGGAAAACTAGGTGATCTTGATCACATCTCTTTTGAATGTACTAAGTCTCAACAGCATTTAATTTCTATCTACAAAAAACTAATCGAATTTAATATGTATGCACCTTTCAACATCCAGTCGCTATTGGCTACAGGCTCACAACAAATATATAATCATTATAGATTTCTTGTCAGACACATGCACGGTTCTATAGAATTTGTACGCGAGCATGGAATTTTTCATGATGGTGTGGAAGTTTAAATTTATATCCTTTGTTTACCCTAAATGTTATAACATCTTATCCGTGGTCCAGTTTTGTTTGACTACTAAGAATGTCTTGATGGGCCCCTAGACGAGAAGCAAGTGACACTGTAAGTTTCCTTGTCGTATATTCTTCTATTAATTATTTGTTAGTTTTCCATTGGGGATAGGGTTGTGCATTTGTCTGATTGGAGAATCTATTGCAACTGGCTGAATGAATAATGTCTATGCCATTAAAAAAAAACTTTTGTTTATTTAAACATTTTTTTTATATTTTATAGAAATAAATATTCAGTTAAGGTGACCCATTAATTACTACTACTGTTTCCTACCAAGATTTGTTTATGTACTTAAGTTTCAGTTTTACCTATACTAAAAGTTACTAGATGAGTCTTTTTCTAATCCCATGTCATTAAATCTCATTTGACAATAAGAATTCAATTTAATACTTGAATCGCCCATAAGTTTATTAATTTAAACGGATAAAGGGCTTTTCTTAAAAAATATATTCAACAAGGACTAGTTTTCTTCATCTAAGGCATCTATAAAATAAGAAAAAAAATTTTATGACAATCAATTTTTTTTAAAATCCTGATTATATTTTTATTAAAAACCGCACGCCTTTAACCCGTCGATTTTCTTTTCCCACAAACCCGCAAAGGTCTACATTGAGAAGATAAGTCAATTTTGGTACTGTGTTGTAGTATAGTATAATTTATTTCACGAAAAATGGTTGAGTGCTTAATGATTGCAATAAAACCCGACCGCAAGTACCCCAGCTTAGTCAACATTAGTTCAGCAGGTAAGTATTCAGGTAAAATTGAAGCTACTGTGGAGTGTCGTTATCTTGTTTGTATAATAAATTCCTGGTAATATAAAAACGATTAAAAAATCGTCTAAAATTATAAAAACAATTAGAATACATTTTATTTCATACAGTTGTAAACATTTTAACAGTGAGTTTCACTATCAATGGTTGATCTTTTAATGACCACAATAAATTTGTTGATCGTTAAGTATTTTCTGTGGAGTGGAGTGGAGTGGAAGAAACGAAGTTTCAACGTATCAACAAAATAAAAAATTGGATATATTACAACGAACGTATACTAAGAGTAGACATAGATATGGATACAGAGGAAACCAATACAAACCTAATCATATGTTATGGACCAGATGAAGACGCAACAAAAAACGAAAAGAATGAATTCTGGGACAAATTACAAGAAGTGATAAATGATTGTACAGAGAAAATTGTGATCACAGGAGACCTGAACAGTAGAGTTGGGAAAGAAACAGAAAAATGGAACAATGTCATCGGACCTTATGGGGAGGACAAACTAAACAAAAATGGAAAATTACTACTCGAATTCTGTCTAGACAATAACCTGGTGATTATGAACACACACTTCCAACATAAAAGGATACACAAGATCACAAGAGAAGTCAAATCAAGAGACGAACAATCAATTATAGACTATACTATAGTGCAAAAAACAGAGAAGAACTGGATAAGAGACGTAAGGGTAAAAAGAAGTTATGAAATTGGTAGTGACCACTATCTACTAGAAACCACATTCAAAAGTAAAAAGAAAAGAAATAAAAAGAAATGAGAACATAAACAGAAAACACAAAGAAATAATAAAAATTTATAAACTAAGGGAAGAAACAACGAGAATAAGATACTCAGAAGGACTAGAGAAAGAGATGGATAATGAACATGAAATAACAGAAACAATAGAAGAAGAATGGGGAAAATTTAAAAATGCGATGATAAAAACAGCTAAATCAATATGTGGAACCACAAGAAATAACAACAGAGGAAAACGAACATCTTGGTGGAACGATGAAGTGAAAAGAGAAATAAAAGAAAAGAAGAAATTATGGAAAGAATACATCCAAGACAAAACACAACAAAAATATGAAAATTATAAGAGACAAAGAACAAAAGTTAAAGAGATAGTTAAGAAAGAGAAAAAGAAAAGTTGGGAAAAATTCGGGGAAAAATGGAAGAAAACAGCACAGAAAACGTAAAATTATTTTACAGAACACTGAAAAACCTAAGAAGCAACAAAGAAACGAAACTGAAACAAATAATGAACAAGGAAGGAACAATAATAAACGACGATAAGACAATAATGGAAAGATGGAGGGAACATTTTCAGCTGATACTGAATGGAAATCAAGCGAATACAATGGAGAAGGAAAGCCACAACAGGAGAGTATCCATGAAAAACACGGAAAATACAGAAACTATAGAAAAAGAAGAACTGGAAGAAGCAATAAGAAAGATAAAGATTGGAAAAGCACCAGGAAGCGATGAAGTAGCACCAGAAATGATGAAATATATAGGAGTAAAAGCAAAAGAAAAATTGTTATACATATATAACCTAATATGGAAGAGAAAAGTAATACCCAGAGAATGGACAAATGCAGTAATTATACCTATATACAAGAAAGGAAACACAAGAGACTGTAGGAACTATAGAGGTATATCACTACTATGTGTAGCAGCAAAAGTATACGAAACCATAATAGAAAGGAAAATTAGAAAAGAAATAGAACATAAATTAGAGGATGTACAAAGTGGATTCAGGAAAGGACACAACACACAAGACCATATATTCACCATGCAACAAGTAATAGAAAAAGCCTTAAAGAAAAATAAAGAAATACATCTGAGTTTTATAGACATGGAAAAAGCATTCGACTCAGTCAAAAGAAAAGATATATGGAAAAGTCTAAAGAAGAAACAAGTAAGTGAAGAACTGATAGAAGCAACAAAGAGTATATACATGAAAACAACAAATACAGTAAGAATGTTAAATATACAGTCAGAACCATTCGAAACAACCCAAGGAGTTAGACAAGGGGGAAGTCTCAGCCCACTACTATTCATAAATGTTATAGATGAGATAGTGAAAGAATGTAAGAAAACATTCAAGAAATACTGCATCGGTTGGAACAGAATGCAAATGATAAATGCTGAGATGTGTATATTTGCAGACGACATAGTATTAATTGCGGAAACTGCAGAAAAACTGAAATACAACTTAGAGAAATGGAACCTAGAAGCAAGCAAATACAACCTAAACGTAAACAAAGAGAAGACTCAAATAATGAAAATATCAAGGAAACAAGGGACGGAAGATCAAATAGAAGTAATGATAGACCAACAAAAAATAATACAGACAAATTCATACAAATACTTAGGAACAGTAATCAACAACAAAGGAGACATCGAGGATGACCTTAACAACAGAATTGAAAACACAGGAAAACTATTCCAAGCACTAAATAGAGGATTCCTTAATAACAAAGAAATATCAACAAAGACCAAGATGACAATATACAAAACAATATATAGACCTACAGTGGGGCAGAAAATTGGATATTAAACAAAAGACATCAGAGCAGAATTCAGGCAGCAGAGATGAAATACCTCAGAAGAACGATAGGAGTAAAAAGAACTGATAGAATCAGAAATGAAGAAATAAGAGAAAGACTCAAAATCAAACCGATACTCGAGACAATCAAAGAGAAAAAATTGGCATGGTTCGGACATCTAACCCGGATGGACAATAATAGACAAGTTAAAAGAGTGTGGGACGCCAAACCAATAGGGAAGAACAGAAGAGGAAGACCCATTAAAGAATGGAACAGTGACATCTCGCAGATACTACAGAGTAAGGGTAAGACTTGGCAGGAAGCAACACAGATGGCATCCAATAGGAAGGAATGGAGAAAGTTCGTTAAGAGCTAGGACACCTCAGAAGACCGTCAAATAGTGTAATGTAATGAATTGTATTTTAAACGGCCCAACACCGAAAGGTACAAATGGGTCTACTGATTAAGTAAAGTAAAGTAAGTAAGTATTTTCTGGAATAATTATACAGGTTTCCTCTATTCTGTATAATTTGTAAAAGTATATAAAACCGATGAGAAATTTTTAAATATACATTTTGTTTCATTTAGTTAAAAGTGTTACAAGTGTTACCAGTGTTATACCTATTTATACCTATAAAACAGCAATATGTGGCGTCAGTGGAAAAACATTGATGGTGCTTCTTCCAGTGTTCCATCAAAGAAAAAGCATTTATCTGCTGACGCTAGAGAAATCGTAAAAACAATATATAGTTCTTCACTTACAAGAGGACTTACTGCTAATACTGCTGCCAGTGAAATATCTGATTTAACGAAAATACCTCTAACCACAGTGAAAAGAATTACATCAAATCCCATTAAGTCAAGAAGGAAGCGTAAGGATGCCGGTTCTACCAAATGTATTGACGAAAGTGATAAGGACTTAATAAGACGAAAAATTTACACAATGTACGAAGAGCAACGGATACCTACATTAGATGCTTTAAAACAACGGCTTACTAATGATGATACACAAATAAACTGTAGCCGCATTAGTCTTTGTAGGATTTTGTCTAAAAGAGGCTTCAGATATCGTACAATTGATAAAAGGCAAGTGATTATGGAGTCCCATCGTTTATAAAAGTGGCGTACTGAATATATAACTTCCATAAGAAGGTACCGTACAAAAGATTGACCAATAATTTATCTGGACGAGACATGGTTTGACACTTATGAAACACCATCCAAAGGATGGTCCGATTCTTCCAACAGGTGTTAAACAAAAGCTCCATCAAATAAAGGGAAAAGAATAACAATTTTACATGCAGGATCAGAAAATGGTTGGGTCCCAAATGCCTTATGGCTTTCTGCAAAGAACATTAAAGACTCCTGCGTGGACTATCATGAGGATACAATGGCAGAGCTTTTTAAGCAATGGTTTAAGAATTGTCTTATATCTAACCTTCCTCAAAATAGTGTGATAGTAATGGACAATGCAAGTCACCACAGTCGTCAATTACATAAGTCTCCAAGTGCAAATAACACGAAAATTGAAATTCAAAACTACCTGTTAGAAAACGATATATATTTTGAAGAAAGTTATTTAAAAAATGAACTGTTAGAAGTGTTAAAATCATTTTCTATTAAAAAAGTATATGTTTGTGACGCATTGGCCGAGGACATGGGACATACAGTGTTACGGCTTCCGCCCTACTACTGTTTATTTAATCCCATAGAGTGTCGTCTCCGGTGTAATTAATAAACGTATGAAAAACTGATTGCAACTCGGTGCAAGTTTCCATGTTTATTAATTTGTCCAACTATTGCGCAATATGGTGTTATATTGCGTAGTTGGCCGGTACGCTCTTATTGTGGCATTATCTTGAAGAGACAATGCCATTGTGGTTTTATTATAGGTGGAAATAAAACACATTCTTTCTAAGAAGAAAAAAACTCAGCTTCAGAGTCTTAGAAAGACACAGAGCCCTTCGAGCAAAGTGCTCTAGGGAGCACTACTGACTTGAGATCCGAAAATGTCCCATATTTAAAGATAAATTAACTTTTATATGAAACATTTTCATTTCTCAACCAATTAAATTTAATTATAAGTTCCAGAAGGAAGGGCGATGAACATCGAAGTGCGTGATTGGTGGCACTTGATGACAAGAGCATATGTAGCATCAACTAAAGTCAAATGTTAGGTCACAAAAGGTTTCTCCGACTTTGAGTGGTAGTGTAGTCGAATTAATAAGGAAATGTGTTGATGATGTCTCCCCAGAAAGTTGGAAAAATTCAGTACGCCATGTAATGAACGTAGAAAATTCATATGTTACTTTGAATCATATAATTAAACCAATTGTTATTAATCTTGAAGAGGATAGCGACAGCGAAACAGCATTAGGTATTTAGGAATTCATAAATATATTTTGGTTATTTTGGGTACTTTTTTTTGTAAATATTAACTTGTATATATTTTTCTATATTTTTTTTTTCAATTCGTCTATTTTTTGTACATTATGTATTCGTTTGTAT
Source organism: Diabrotica undecimpunctata (assembly GCF_040954645.1). Classification (NCBI taxonomy): domain Eukaryota; kingdom Metazoa; phylum Arthropoda; class Insecta; order Coleoptera; family Chrysomelidae; genus Diabrotica; species Diabrotica undecimpunctata. Next base: position 126,601,251 of record NC_092804.1, on the reverse strand, counting down.
GTATATACGATGAATAGAACTATTATTACTGTACATTTTAACGATATCTAATTAAGAAGAGCAAAAACTTTTAAACACGCCAGTTTTTTGCTGACAGTCCTAAGCCTGTAAAAAGTGTGAAGGAAAGTACCTTTCTGAATTTATGTCCATATACTACAATTATTCACGTAGAACAAAAAAACTATTTTCTTCATGTTAAAAATTGTTCAATTATCAAGTATATTCACTTGAACAACCTGAAAATACCATATGAAATAATTTAATAAATTTTTATAATCGTGTATTACACAGCTACCAATGAAATACATAATGTATATTAAATAACAAACTTTCTGAAGTGCAATCCTGTGTACTTCGGTAGTTTATTGAGAGACTCTTGTATACACAATAGGATCAACTCGGGTAACCATTAAGCACTCAATCATTTTTCGTGAAACAAACTATACCTAATTCCTTAGAAACCCATTTTAAAAATCAAAAATTCATCTAAATCTAATCAACGGTTCACAAGAAAAATAGCTTCAAACTTTTGGTATATTTAACTTAATGCACTAATTTTGGAGAGCAGTGCGTTTAACTATATAAATTGTAATAAATATATTAGTATTTTTATTTATATATTTAATAGAAGTTTTGACGTTTATGTGAATGTATAGAAATAGAATAGATTCAAAGTTCAAACCAGTGTATCGCTAAGGGATCATCATAATATGGCCCTCAAGTCGCAGCCATTATGATAGAATAAATAAATGACACTAATGCATCATCAAACGCTGATACTTGCGACAATAATTAATACGTTGTCAAGCAACCGTTTAGTTGCTTTTTAGAAACTAAATTTAGAAAACACATTAGTAATATGTCAACCTTACTTTAATGTTATTAAGATATCCAAAACGGTGGCAACAGTTATAAATTGCCTCCCAAATTATCAAGTCATCTCTGACGTTAGTCTTTATTAAAAATAAGATGCGATTAATCAGCTCATAGCTTTTATACACCCAAAAAATTAATAAAAAAATTTTTTATGAATAACTGAATAAATGGAACCTATAATTAATTCTATTCAGTATTAGATGATAACAAACTTGGCGAAAATTTAATTAAGATAATACAATACTTAATAAAATATTTATCTAAATTATTCTTTATTAATTATATTAAACAGGCAAGGCATTTTAACAGATTATTAATATTACAAATCTTATAATAATTATTCAACTCTTTATTAATGCATTAACAACAATAGTCCATGCCACTTTTATTGCAATTAATAATGGACTTGAATATTAAATATAAGTTATTGGAAATTAATGTACTGAACCTTTTGGTTGAACTATGAGCTATGGTTATGAACTATGGTTAGGAACTATACATATTAAAAAACTTAAATGCATCTTAGAGGATCCACAATATTAACTTTTAAAATCGTTTATAGATCGAAATGAGTAGGTAGCCCAATATAGTGCTAGTTTACAAGGATTTTTAATATTTTCCGCACCTAAAGCAAAATATTACATATTAAAATTTGGATGCGTCATTTAAACATAAATGTTTTTTTAATGAGTTTGCTAATTTACAATCTGCTATTACAGGCTATTAGTAAATGTGAGTATTGCAAATACATGAGAGAAGAAATTATCCACTGATAACACTCCCAATACTAACACTAACAAGTTAAATTAATGTAGGCTTATAATTTGAAACTAAAATTGAAATGAAAATTAAAATTTAAAATTGAAATTTATGAATAAAGTCTGTTGGCCACTATCTCTTCGATCTTCTTCCAACGAAAGATATACCAGAGTCACCATGCAGTGTTTTGTTATTAACGTACCACGCGGCGCGTTGAAAATTATTCTGAGTGTTTTGGATTGAATTCTCTAAATAATTTTGGTATTAGAAGGCTTTGCACAGCCCCATATGTCCATATAGGCTTTATTATGCACATAACAATAGAAGTTTATTATCTGTAAATAACTGTGATTTTCGGCCATTAGCCAATTCATTTGACGTATTTTCATGTTGATTTAGATTTTTTTTGTCAATATGTGTGCTTTCCAAGTGAGCTTTTGATCAAGTGTCATTCCCAGGTATTTGACTTCTGTTTTTACTGGTAGTAATATGTTGTTCAGTCTGATTATCGAAAATAATGATGTTCCTGTTGGTGAATGTAATTTGATTAGACTTAGTATGGTTAACTTTGATTTTCCATCTTTTAATCCAGTCTTGTAGTAGGTTCAGGTGTATTTGAAGGTTTCCTGATGCTACTTGGGGGTCATCATGGATGGATATTATAGCGGTGTCAACTGCGAACATAGCCACTGTGGTGGTATTTGTTATTGGGCTATCAGCAGTATATATGAGGTACAGGAGGGGACCCAGGACACCTCCTTGAGGGACACCGGATTTTATTGGATAGTAATGAGAGGTTTCTGTAAAGAATCTGACTTGAAAGTGACGTTTTGTGAGGTATGATTTTAAGAGTAGATAGTGAGGAGTAGGAAAGCATGACTCAAGTTTATACAGGAGGCCGTCATGCCAAACACGGTCAAAGGCTTGTTCTATATCCAGGACGGCAGCAGTGAAGATGGTTTTCTCTTCGAGGCATACATTAATGTTTTTAATAATCCTATGACATTGTTTTAGAGTTGAATGGGCTTCGCGGAAACCAAACTAGTGTTTTGGGATCACTAAATTAATTTCGATGTCTTCTGAGATTCTTTGGAGCAGAAATCTTTCTAAGATTTTTGAAGTAGTGAAGTCTATATGAAGTAGTAATGATTGGTGGTTTATTTGGTTTACTAATCATAATTGTTTGTGCGAACTTCTAATTAATCGGGTAGTGGGCTAATCTTATGATACTATTATATATCATTGTTAGTAGGACAATTGCTTTTGTCGGTAATTTTTTTAATATTAGCCCAGTGATCATGTCGAAGCCTGGTACTTTGTAGTTATTGCATCTAGAAATTTGTTCTTTCACATTATTAGGAGTAAAAAATTTGATTGGTAGCATCATTGGGCATGGAGTGTCTAAGAAGTTTTTAACTTGTTTTTCGTTGGTATTGTTAATAAGTTCAGGTGCAGCAAAGATTGATGCCTTTCCTTGTTCAGTTTTTCCCTAGCTTCCATCGGCTTTCCTTAGAGGTGGTATGTGCTGTGTAGGCCTCTTAAATTATTTCGTTGCTTTTCAGATGCTGTGGTTTTTTTTTGACAGACTGTTGATGAATAGTTTAAATGTATCATTCCTTGCGTCTTGTAGAGCAGTTTTAAGTTACCGTATTAATCTATTGTATTTATTTTTATTTATAGGATCGCAACTTCTTTGCCATATGCGCCTGGCTCTTCTTTTTTGTGCAACAAGACGTTTTATATATACGGGTATGTTGGTGTCACTTGGTTCTTTGTCATTCTGAGGGGGTGTAGCTATTTCAGCGGCTGCATGTATAGTTTGGATCAGAAGAAGCACAGCATTATCGATGTCGTCTGGATGCTTTGATCTTATTGTATTTAAATTTAAATGTTCGTTTATGTAAGAGTCGAATACATTCCAGTTGGTTTTTGATGTTGTCAACTTAAGGATATTCGGACGATTTATAATTTGCGTAGATAGTGTGACAATTATGGAAGTATGGTCGGTGGACAGATCCCAGGATGCTTGTATGTCAAAATAATTTAAGGTAATGCTATGGAGAATAAAGAAGTCGAGTAGATCTGGGATTTTGTTTGGATCAGATGGCCAGTAAGTGGGTTGCCCTGTAGATAATTAAGAGCTGTTTGTGTGAGTTATGGCTTGTCTGAGATTTTTTTCCTATGTTTTACATAGTCTCGACCCACAGTCTGTATGCTTGACATTTCAGTCACCTCCAATTAAGTATTTGTTTGATAGATGTTTGAAGAAGTCTTCATATTTTGTTGTGGTGATATTATGCCTTGGAGGGCTGTACATTGCCGCAATATGAAAAGACCATGGTTGAGAACTAATAGAGATTACTGCAGCTTGTATTTTTTCCGTCTGATACATTGTTTCCTCATAGTGTGGTATGGTGTTACGTACAATAATAGCAGCGCCACTGTGTGCTGTTCCATCAGGATGATTGGTTATGTAAATAGAATAATGAGGATATTAGAACATCGTTCTGTCAGTGAAGTGGCTTTCCGATATAAGTAGAACATCAATTTTGTTATGTTCAAGAAAGTTAGTAACTTTTGTGTTATGGGTGCCTAGGCCGATGGCATTCAATTGTGCAATTTGTGGTGACTTAAGTTCCATTACTGGATTTATTTATTACGGTGGAAAGCATGTTTAAGATCACGATATTTTGATTTATTAGTTGTGAAAACATAGCTTTGAATTAGTTACGAAAACTCTTCATCATCTCTCCAATGCCACTGTTTGTATTACTTACATGTGTTCCATTTGTTATTTGAGCGTAAGTTGCATGATTTTGGTTGTATGAGTTCGTATTATTATGGACATTATTTACATTTGTTCCACCTGTTTCTTGTGTGTAAGTCGCCTAATTTTGATTGGTTAAGTTCGGATTATTCTGTACTGTATTTCTGTTCTATTGCAGTTGATTGTTCGCAGGAGTGTGCGATGATGCTGCTGTTACTCTGTTTCTACTGCTAATTAACTCTTTATACACCATGTATCCTTTGTAATTTGCGGTGTGTGCTCCATTGCAGAGAGCGCATATGGCAGGTGTGTCCCTAGGTTTTTCACAATCGGCTGACATAGGGTTGCCTCCACATTTGAGACAGTGATAAGGTCTATTACAGTATGTCTTAGAGTGTCCATACAATTGGCATCTGGTACACTGAACAATAATATTCTTTTTATACGGTGCCTCAATAACTGTTTTCGCTAACTGTTTATAAATTAAATTTCATATATTTTTTTATTATTTTGATTAGGTTCTATATGGACGTAGAACATCATTAAAGGGTCCTTACTTACTCTTTGTTTTATATTTACAATATTGCGTACTAAATGCCCATGTTTTTCTATTTTACTTTTTATTATATTAATGTACGTCTGATGCACAATTTTTTTCTGTTTAAATGTCTTACCATTTTTCGGTAAGTTTCCCGGGAATTTATTTTTATTGTGTTGTTTTTTAATGCTGTACAATAGTGTTACGATAAATATACTGGCCTAACTTTTATGACTAATTATTCTGTTTTATTGTAGAAATTTCGGTGGAAGTCTAGAACCAAAATTATGGTGAATGAGCCGGCTAAGCTTCTCGATCTTTCGATGCTGTTCTAGTATATCAGGATTTCGTATATAAATACAACATTTTTATATGGAGGGCCAGTTAATACTCAAGACCCGCGCTCGCGAATTTGTACGTACGGATATAATAAATTATTGTCAGATAAGTTAATATAAATAAAGAAATAAATTAAATCCGTAAGTGTTATAAATATTGAACCTTTTAATAAATTCACAACAAATGGTGTCAGAAGTGGAATCGAACATAAATTAGACTTATAATAATAATACAAGTGAATACGTAAAATAAATTGTGAAAATGGCTACGATTTATGAGCTCACAGTGACGAATTTAAGAAGACATCTCGAAGACAGAGAATTAGCTTCTACCGGAAAAAAGGCTGAGTTAGTCCAACGACTAAAGAACGCTTTGCTAGAAGAAGGTCTAGATCCAGAGACTTATATATTTGAAGATGCTGTCATCTCGTCGATTTCGAAATTGGAGAACAAAGTTTCTGACGATATTTCGAAAGTTTCTTCTGATGTAGCCAAAGTTTCCGGTGATATCGCATCATTAGAGAACAAAGTTTCTGGCGATATTTCGAAAGTTTCCGGCGACATCGCTTCTTTAGAAAGCAAAGTTTCTAACGAGATTTCTTCCCTGGAAAGCAAAGTTTCTGCTAACATCTCTTCAGAAATCTCTAAAGTCACTTCTGAGATGTCTGCCCTGGACGATAGAATATCTTCGTTAAAAAACCAAGTTGCTGCCGATAAGTTGGCCTTCGAAGAAAAGATTAAAGAGATGGAAAGGAAGATGGAAGAAACAGGGACAGCAGAGAGAGGTAACAATCCGATTACAGTGGAGATAAAAGAAGACGAGACGAAATTTAAGTTGGAGACACGGCCGAAATTTGAAGGAAGTGGAGGTTCTATTCATGTTAAAGTCCCAACTTTCGACGGAAAATCATCATGGAACAACTACATGAAACAGTTCGAATCAGCCGCAAGAGCAAATGGATGGTCTGAAAAAGAAAAGGCTGTAAACCTGACTATCGCTCTTCGAGGAGATGCCTTAGATGTGCTTCAGACCATAGCCGTAGAGGAGACCGATGATTTCGAACAACTGAAGAAGAGGTTAAATATGCGATATGGCCACGAACATTTGGAGCATGTATATCAGTCGCAGCTTAAAAATCGTAGACAGAAGAAAGATGAGGCTCTTCAAGAATATGAGGTAGATATTGCCAGATTAGTACGATATGCTTATCCAACAGCTCCCGAAGACATGATGGAAAAGTTGGCCGTTCAAACGTTTATTGATGGTCTTCGTGATCATGAAATGCAGAGAACACTACGATTAGCTCGTCACAAGACGCTGGTTGATGTCTTATCCGCCGCCCTCGAATACGAGTCAGCTACGCAGGCCTCTGGAGGGTACAGTAAAGTTAGGACTGTAAAAGAGGAAGAAGATGAAGATAAACTTGACCAGCTCGTTAATATGATTAAGAGTATGACATACAAGAAAACGAAGACCATCAGATGCTGGAATTGTGGCGAAATAGGACACGTGCGAAGCTCCTGTAAGCACCCTAGGTACGACGCCAATCAAGAAACTCACCATCAGGAAAACTAGAACGGGTCAGCCTTAGGGGGGCAGCTTCGACCCAAAACTTTTCCAAAGACCCTCTCATACTAATAGCTTCTTTGAAATGTCGTGAAGATAGTGTATATGTAGATGGAGACATAAATGGTAAAAGACATACGTTGTTGGTGGATACCGGAGCGACCAGAACCATTATACGCCCGACAGTTATAAACAGCCGAAAGAAACTGTTACCAACGAGGTTGCGACTTCGGACCGCTACAGGTGAAAATGCTAACATTCATGGAGAAATCCAGGTACAATTGGGAATTGGAGCAGAAAAGTTCGTCCATACTGTTATAGTTGCTGACATCGAAGAGGATGTTATATTAGGAATGGACGTAATGAATATGCATGGATTCCAATTGGATTTTAAGAATAAGGTAATCAAAGTTGGCAACGAGGAGGTATTTCTCCATCCACATAATGACAACACTGTGCAAGCAGCCATTACAGAAGATACAGTCGTGCCTGCGAGAAGCGAAACGATCATAGTAGCGCGGCTACAGGGATTTGTGGACGAAGGGAGACCTGTTATGATGGAGCCTTGGAACCACGACGATGAGGTTGGCCGTGGAATCATAATTGGAAAGGAATTGGTGACTTCGGCTAAGGAAATTCCTGTGAGACTTATCAATGTCAACGACTACCCAGTGACCATAAAGAAAGAGACAAAAGTAGGAACTTGTGTACCTGTGACATCCATAATCCGTCAGGCGACAACATCTGATAATTCCAACGACAAATTCGACCAAATGGTTGCAGTTGCAGGACAGTCTCTAAATCAGATGGAAAAAAGGAAATTAAGGGAATTTCTTCGGCAGTATCGTGATATTTTCGTACCGAAAGGAGGAAAGACGGGAAGAACTACGGTTGTTAAGCATAAAATTGATACTGGTAATGCTAAGCCAATTCGTCAAACAGCTCGACGATTACCACAGGCGAAGAGAGAGGAAGCTGAAACGATTGTTCAGGAAATGAAGAAAGACGGGGTGATAGAACCTTCTACGAGTCCATGGGTCTCTCCGGTGGTCCTGGTTAAGAAGAAAGACGGAACGACGAGGTTCTGTGTGGATTACCGTTTGCTGAACAACGTTACCAAGAAAGATAGTTATCCTCTGCCTCGGATCGATGACACATTGGACACATTGGCTGGAAGTAAATTGTTTTCTACTTTAGATTTGAAGTCTGGATACTGGCAGGTAGAAATGGACCCAGTCGATAAAGAAAAGACAGCCTTCACCACAGGATCTGGATTGTGGCAATTCAACGTTATGCCATTTGGACTTTGTAATGCTCCTGCGACATTTGAGAGGCTTATGGAAAATGTGTTGAGAGGGTTATCTTGGAAAACATGCCTGGTTTATTTAGATGACATAATCGTCTTGGGGGAGACATTCGAAGATCATTTGAGGAATTTAGAAAACGTTTTTAATCGACTTAAAGCTGCCCAATTGATGCTAAACCCCAAAAAGTGCCAGCTATTTCAAGGTAAAGTCAATTATCTGGGTCATATAGTCAGTAAAGAAGGAGTGGCCGTGGATAAGGGAAAAATCGATTCCATTAAGGAATGGCCAAAACCAACTGACAAACATCAAGTGAGAAGTTTTCTTGGACTATGTACTTACTACCGGAGGTTTATTAAGAAGTTTGCAGATATCGCTAAGCCATTAACGCGACTTACAGAGGAAGCAAGAGAATACCGCTGGGATACAGACTGCCAAAATGCCTTTGAGACCTTAAAAAAACATCTAATAACAGCACCAATTTTAGGGTATCCACTGCCAGAAGGAGAGTTCATCTTAGATACGGATGCAAGTAATGTGGGAATTGGAGGAGTGCTGTCTCAGATTCAAGGAGGACAGGAACGAGTCCTCGGATATTTTAGTAAAGTCCTCTATGGAAGGAAGTTTTTAATCCGAACCGACCATGCCGCCCTTAAGTGGTTGATGCAGTTTAAGAATCCAGAGGGTCAGATAGCCAGGTGGATCGAACGACTCCAAGAATACGATTTTAAGATTGAGCACCGAGCCGGAGTTAGCCACAGAAATGCTGATTCTCTTTCCAGAAGGCCATGCCCCGCAGAGTGTTCCCACTGCAATAAAACGGAATCCAAGGAAGCAGCAGTGCTAAGAACGACGATTGTCAACGACGACTGGACGCCTACTAAGATAAGGGAAGAACAAGAGAGAGATCCAGTTATACAGAAAATCCGAAAATGGAAAGAGGAAAACCGTCGACCACCTTGGCAGGAAATATCAAACCTATGCTCAGTAGTTAAGACGTATTGGGCCCAGTGGGACTCATTTATCATCGAAGATGGCTTGCTCAAACGAGTCCTGGAAAATGATGACGGTTCAGAGAAAAGAAGACAGTTGGTGATCCCAAAGAGCAGAATAGCCGAAGTACTTCGTCAGTTACACGACAGTCCATCGGGAGGGCATTTTGGTGTAAGGAAAACCCTTCAGCGAATTCGGGAACGGTTTTATTGGATGAACAGTTCCGACGACGTAAAAGACTGGTGTAAGAAATGTACTATTTGTGCTACGAGTAACGGGCCTCACCGGAAAAGGAGAGCTCCTATGAGACAATATAATGTTGGAAGCCCGTTTGAAAGAATAGCTTTGGACATTGCAGGGCCATTTCCAGAAAGTGAAAATGGGGGCAAGTACATGTTGGTAGTAATGGATTACTTCACTAAGTGGGTCGAGATTTATGCACTTCCAGACCAGAAGGCCGCCACCGTTGCAGATAAGTTGATCCAAGAATATATCAGCCGATTTGGAGTGCCTTTGGAGATCCATAGTGACCAAGGCAGGAACTTCGAAAGCGATCTATTCCAAGGAATATGTGATAGACTAGGCATGAAGAAAACAAGAACTACCGCGTATCATCCGCAATCGGATGGTATGGTAGAACGAATGAATAGGACAGTTGGCAAGTATTTGACAAAGATGGTGTCCGATCATCAGCGAGACTGGGACCAATACCTTCCGTTCTTCACAATGGCCTACAGATCTGCTGTTAATGAATCAACAGGCCAGACACCAGCCAAAGTCCTATTCGGACGCGAAATGCGACTACCTTGTGATCTCGAGTTTGGATGTAAACCTGGAGAAGATGTAGCAGGTGAAGATTATGTGATCGAATTACGAAGAAGAATGGACGATGTACATGAGTTGGTCCGTTCCCACCTTCAGATCGCTAGCAACAGAATGAAGAAACGGTACGATACACAAGCCGAAAAGGGTTGCTTTAAGAAGAACGACAAAGTATGGCTGTATAATCCCAAGAAGCGAAAAGGTTGTTCTCCCAAATTGCAGCAGTTTTGGGAAGGTCCATACCTCATTATGGAGAAGATCAACGATGTCATCTACCGAATAAGCAAGATTCCGAGGGGAAAGCCGATGATAGTACACCATAACCGGTTGGCATCTTTCGAAGGTGACCACGACGTAGATGAAGAAGTGGAAGTAAACCAAGTCCAAGATGTGTCTGACCTCACGTTTGAGGAATTCATGGGTGCCTATGGAGGTACCGGTAAAGCAAGACATGGTGTTACCACTGAAGAAAAGCAAGATCTACTCGCGCTCCCCGATGACTACTCGCTGGCCCTTACCATCCCGGCCAGTATCAAAGATGCACCAGGGTTGGCATCCGTCTTTCGAAGGAAGTTTGGTCGAGTTGCAGAACTTCAATGCCAAGTGCCAGCTCCCGGTAAAACCTTGAAACTCCAAGATGCATCACGTTACCTTTTCTACCTGGTAACAAAAGACACTGCCCGTGACCAACCTACCTACCGAGATGTATGGGAAGCCTTACTTCAATTGAGAGAGCACGTACTAGAGTCCGACGTGCAAAAGTTAGCCATGTCAAAGTTGGAGTGCCGCCAATTAGATTGGAGGGTTATCCGAAATATGGTGGAGGAGATCTTTAAAGACACCGAAGTCCAGGTGTTAGTCTGTTGCAATCCGCATAGTTACTGGTGCGGAGAGAAAACCGTCCCTTGTCATTTTTATACAACTGGAAGTTGTAAAAGAGGGTCCAGTTGCCGATACCAGCATACAGTTCCGGTTCCAGTCCCGACAAGGTTCCAGGAGGAACCATCTTTTAAGAGGGGGGCAATGTTACGATAAATATACTGGCCTAACTTTTATGACTAATTATTCTGTTTTATTGTAGAAATTTCGGTGGAAGTCTAGAACCAAAATTATGGTGAATGAGCCGGCTAAGCTTCTCGATCTTTCGATGCTGTTCTAGTATATCAGGATTTCGTATATAAATACAACATTTTTATATGGAGGGCCAGTTAATACTCAAGACCCGCGCTCGCGAATTTGTACGTACGGATATAATAAATTATTGTCAGATAAGTTAATATAAATAAAGAAATAAATTAAATCCGTAAGTGTTATAAATATTGAACCTTTTAATAAATTCACAACAATAGTATGTCTCTGTTTTTGTTACTTCCGATAGATTATTAATCATTTTATTGTATTCAGTAACACCATAATATATAAACATTGGTGGGGGTTTAGAGGTTGCTGGAGTTTCGTTGGTATTTTATTTTCTGTACTATTATTGTTGTCGTTTTCGTTTTCATTTTGTAGAATCTTAAATATATTGCTGGTTACTACTGTCTTTTCGTTTCATGTTGGCGTCGGAGGATTAATTTTACGTTTTTTGTTACTATGTTAAATAGTTTGCCATTCGTGGATGTCCGATGACTCAATGTCGCCGATTTCCCCTAAAGATTCTTCACTTTGTAATGTATGTATCATCTCAATAGAATCAGAAGCTTTTTTTAAGGTGTAGATAATGTGGGATTTATTATAGTATTGTATTGATAGTTTGAGGAAGACTGTGATAGTACTTGGTTACGAACATAATATATTGTTGTTGGTGGGTTGTTTATAATATCAACTCAAGCTCGTCAAGATTTTGACATTTTTGTCGCAATTTGCTCTGAAATATAATAGTGCAAATAGTAGATATTTTATAAAAATGTTTTATAAAATTTTTTTAAAAATTTAGCATTTACTGTGTTTTTCTATCAGGCAGCAAAAATGTCAAATGTCAAATGCCTCTAATAAATCTACAGATGTACAAAGAGCTGGTAATTCATTATCAACAGCTCTGTAGATGTTAGCTATTAAAGAACATATTGCATCTTCATTGGATTTTCCTTCTTGCAACCTATGTTGACATTCAGACATACTAATTTTTTTTTAAATTGTAAGTTTTATCCTAATTATTTTTTCTAATATTTTGCCGAAATATGCACCTAAATAGAATATTCTAGTTTTACTAATAAATATTGTAATAATTATTATCTATCATTTACTTACCTTAATATTAAATATTTACTTTATTTTATATTGAAATTTATTTTTGTAAAAATTATATTTTAAACATAAAAAAGTCCTCATTATTTTATGTTATATTGGTATATAACCCATTTTAGTGGCTTATTTGTACAAAAGGGAAACCTGAATAAGCAAAACTTGGTTCCCACCAACTAATGGACCATTATTTGCATTATATTCGTTTCTAGCGGGCCTCGCTCAACAAATTCCCTTATAGTCTATAACTAAACGAGAAGTGCTAAAAACGCCAATAGCATTAGTTTCTGTGGGTCCCGCCACATTGGTGTAGTATAATCAATAAATACATACTGAATTTTATATTTATTAATCAGCAATGTTTTTAAATACACGGTTCTATTTAAAACATAAGTAATTAGAGTGTATTAATGATAAAATTATGTCAAATCTAACTTAATGAGACATCACATAAATTTTAAAAAAATTCTGATTACCAGTTTGTCACTTTTTCTAATTAGTTACTCTGGCTCTTTTGTTTATATCTTTCTATATGTATATGTATATATACAGGGTGGCGCACCCAAAAAGGAAACAGATGCATTTACTGGCAGATGATTCCTTTTAAAAAAAAACGCTTGGACCCGTCGATTTTGTTATCGAGGGGGAAACAAAATTGGCATAAAATCACATTAACATTTGCAGCCCCCTAAGCGGGGGTGGCACCATCCCTAAAATCTTAAATGGAAAGGGGGGTCGAATGATCCATCATTTAAAAGGTCTTTCAACTCCCTTTACAATGATGTAAAATTCATGTACTTCAATTCAGTAGTTTTGGAGATTTATTGATTTAAAGTTTAAATACATCATCGTAAGAGGAGATCAATACATAGCAGCAAAGTTGTTAAAAAATACAGAATGAACTGACCTGTCAGCCGAGTAAATGTTGAAAATGACCACCATTACTTTCCATGCAATAATAAAGACTTTCCTGAAAACGTTGCCGGACATTTTGCAATATTTGAGGAGTAATTTGATGACACTCATTCACAATTCTTTGTCGTAAATTTTCTAAGGATGTTGGCTGAGTACCATAGATTTTGCTTTTTAAGTAACCCCACAAAAAGAAATCCAAAGGTGATAAATCTGGCGATCTTGGGGGCCATTCAACGGCACCTCTCCTACCAATCCATTGACCTGGAAAGGTCTGATCTAAATAATGCCGAACTCTTAATGCGTAATGTGGTGGGGCACCATCCTGATGGAACATCAACATATTCTCAACGTATCGACCATCATTCTGATTTTCAATTATATCTGTTAGAGCAGGATCTATGGCATTTTGCAATAATTCCAAATACATTTCACCAGTCAAATTTCCAGGTAAGAAAAAAGGACTAACCAAATGATCGCCAAAAATGCCAGCCCAAACATTTAATTTTTGTGGCTGCTGTGTGTGTACCTCATAGTAAATTCTGGGATTAGAGTCCGACGAATATCGACAATTATAACAATTTACTTCGCCATTTAAAAAAAAGGAACATTCGTCGGCAAAGCAAATGTTAAATAAAAATTGTTCATCGTTTGTAGTTCGTTCACTCATAACTTTACAAAATTCTAATCGCTTATCAAAATCGTCTTCATTAAGTTCTTGTACAAGGTGAATTTTATACGCATGAAAATTATGGGCTTTTAGAATCCGTTGGATAGTACGTCTACTAACACCACACGAAGTTTGCAATTTGCGGGTACTTAATGTAGGATCTAAAATAACTTGCCCTAAAACCCCCACTTCTGTTGCTTCGTTCCTTATAGGATTTTCAATATTACGTTTTTTATTGACGACTGATCCAGTTTCCCAAAATTTAGCTACAAGTTCTAGAACATATTTTCAGTGCACATTATTGTTCTCATGTCGCTCATTAAAAATTTGTGCTGTTCTATTAGCGCACTGATTATTTCCGAAAAATATTTCAATAATTTCAACCCTTTCTGCCGTGGAATATACCATGGTTAATTTATGTATAAAGCAATAAATGATATTTTAACAACAAAGATTGGTCAAATCAATCGCAAACTAATGTACTATTTCCTATTTAAAATAAGTACGTGGCATTCTCTACTTATCTTTCTTCAAGAAACAACTTTTTTTGTCACAAAGGACAATTCAATTGCTATTTTTATTATTAATAAACCATGGGCGTAGTAAATAAAAGCATTTACTTATCAAGAAAATGCTTTTACTCAAATTTCTTCTGAAAGAAGTACAAACTAATTTGATGTACCTATTAAAGTCTACTTTAAACTTTAAATCAATAAATCTCCAAAACTACTGAATTGAATACATGAATTTTACATCATTATAAAGGGAGTTGAAAGACCTTTCAAATAATGGATCATTCGACCCCCCTTTTCATTTAAGATTTTAGGGATGATGCCACCCCCGCTTAAGGGGCTGCAAATGTTAAAGTGATTTTATGCCAATTTTGTGTCCCCCTCGAAAACAAAATCGACGGGTCCGAGCGTTTTTTCAAAAAAGGAATCATCTGCCAGTAAATGCCTCTGTTTCGTTTTCGGTGCGCCACACTGTATATATACATATATATATATATATATATATATATATATATATATATATATATATATATATATATATATATATATATATATATATATATATATATTATTAGTAAACCAATAGAAGAATTATAGGTAGTAAACATAATCTATTTCTCTGTGATGTTTTGCGTATTCCGTGTTAACTTAACTGGCGTTTGCTGTATATTAGGGTAATACGCAGGAACACAAATTTAAACTGTGTACATATTGTAAATAAACTGGAACTTAAAAACACTAGAGGTTCATAAAACTACCAGAATAAATATTTTATACAAAAGATTATTTTAATTATTCAAAGTCTGCTGTCAAATTTCACATATCCGTAGATCCGTCAACCATTATTTAATCTCTTGACACAAAAAAAACGTTTATCATTTTAATAAAATGAGCGATCGATTAAAAAACCCTTGATGTATTAAAAGCACGTTTTCATTAATTGTTTGGAATTTTTTACAGATACAAGGCCGTCAGTATGTTTGTAACCAATTAATTTTATGACTGTAAACAACAACAATGGAATTATAACACCGGCCATGTTATTAAAATTATAAGCGGACTATTTTTAGAAGATGAATGAGAGTGTCGGCACTTCGTACGTCATTCTTGGTTGGGATGCACTTTTATGCTGCTGCAAAATTAAAAATTTATGTAATATGCTCCTGCTTTTGAACTCGCTTGGATAGAAAGTAGTAGGTCACGTTCTTAGTTGACCATTTTTCATTCTAGGAGAGACTTAAAGTGGGAATATTAATACTTAATTACCTTTATATACTAGTATGATCAAACTATTTTAGCATTATATGTACATAAAGTGTTGTTTAGTACTCAACTAACTTTATATACGAGTATGTAAAAAGATTTAAATATTTTAGTATTATACTGGATTTTAAATATATCCTTATCATTAACACATATCTGTCTCCTGCTGAACGAAGATCTCTGGCAGTATTTTTTATAACTCCTGGTTTTAAGCAATTTGCATGAAGATGCCCTTAAGCAATGATGAAACTAACACTGAACAAGAAGACAAACAAAATAAATATGCATCAGTTAAGCAAAATCGTATGGAACAACCAGCTGAAGATAGGCGCTTTTCACGAAACATTTAAACAAGACAAGAAAATATCATCTCTCATATACCAGGCCTGATACATAAAGAAAAGAATATAATGACTCTAATTGAGGCATGGAATCATTTCCTTACGGATATTCTTAACATAATTGTAGGATATACAAACATGTATATCGGAAAAGTTGCTCCAAAATATAGAAATAAACAGGATGTGAAAATAACATTAAAAGAAGAATTGCTGGCTTATTTTGGTTTGCTTTATCTATCAGCATTTGAACACGCACAAAAAAATTTAAAAGAATATTGAGCGAACGATATCTGAAATCTTTGTAGCTGCTATGTCCCACTGAATATTCAGATTTGTGTCGCGTTTGGTTATATTTATTAATAAATTCACTAAGAAAGAAGAGCTTATTTTAAACTGGCTGCTGTTAGAAAAGTAGTTTTTAGTCAAGAATGTAAGTCTTCTTATACTCCTGTTGTTTTAGTGTTTGCCTCAAAAACCTTTTAGCCAAACAACATCGAGATTTACGCAGGTCAGCAGCCTCAAGGGTGTCTGGTGTCAAATAAATGTTCCGATGTTGCAATAGGAATGAGCCACCATTTGTATGGTTCCGGACGAAATATAACTATAGATCGCTCGTTAATATGCATGTATGTTATTTAAAAATTTCATCGTGAACGCTTGACAGTTGTTAGTACCATTCAGTCAAATAAACGAGAGCGTCCAGAAATACTGCTGTAACATTTTTTTATATAATTAAAATATTAATTATTTTTATTCCTTTTGCCCCCGTGATGATACGCTTATGTTCGGTTTACCGTCTTCAAAATTTTATTGAATGCCGGAATTTCCTTTCGTCCGAAAGGTTTTTAATCTGTTCCGTCTTAATTCGGGTCTTTTATGATAGATTTGTAAATATTCCGAAGGTTCGTATAGTAATTTTTCTGTAAAGACCCAATCTCGAGATTTCATATTCCATCACGTTTGTAGGTAGAAGTATACCGTTATGTTCAATGTTAATTAGAACCTTATCTTCTTAGAAATAGATACAGCTGGCCTATCATTTTTGGGGGAAATACCCTCACCTTTTCTTGGGTAGCTTGGTAAAATTTTAGAGGAACCAAGTCACTTATCGGTGGGCATCCGTCGAGTTAAGACGCTTAGTCTACAATATCGTATCTGCTACCTTACCGTCTCTGTGCATTTTCTTTATAAGTGTGTATACACTTGCTTATTAGAGTTTTTTTATCTTACACTATATTAGTTTAAGTATAGTTGTAAAGCACCTTCAAGGGTAAATAAATTCAGTGTTTAATACCAGTACAGTATTAACTTCAGTGAATTAAAGCAGCAGCCTTCAGGAATAATTACTGTAAGTGACATAATTTTAATATCTCCACCTATCTGGGCAAGTAACATGGTATAGCATCATATCATCTCCCATTATCTGGACGTATCGAACGATCATACATGTCTTCAAATGTAATTGAGAGTAGCTACTGAATTTTGCAGTCAATTAAAGAACATTCTATATTTTTTTTGTTACTAACCAAATAATCGACTTAACCAAGTGCGGTTTGGTTAAATTTTTATGTTTTCACGTCAGTAAACTTTTTTGTATTTTTGTAAATTTAAATTTTATTAATTTTTGTTATCTTTTGTGTTTGTTATAATTTGTATTCAATTTTATTTGCTATAATATCTCGAGATTCGCCAAAACTTTATTTGTGCATGCTTGTGTTATACTTATATCTTTGTAAAGATATTTTCTAGTTATATTTCTGCCTATTTTTATATGTATACCACCATTTTATAGTTGTTGGTGTATCTTTATTACTTGTGTTGCATTCAGCAGCGTCGTAATTTGGTTGTTGTTTAATATATTGTTATTGTTTTACGTATGTATTTTATTTGTCGACTCCTAACAAAGTTCCCTGATATATTTGCTTTTTACGTTTAAATATAACTATACCTTTGACCAGTAGAAAGATCAGGCTTATCAAGTTTCGTAGGTGAGTAAGTGTAATACCTTATATATTTATTTTTTGTTTATGTAGAGTGTTGACCAAATTTATTCAATAATTAACTGTGATATCTTTTCTTGGGTTTGGTCTCAGAACCTAAACATCTTTCCTTATCTCTTTTCTTTTCTAAGGTTTCTTAATTTTCTCCTTAAACCCCAAAAAATTAAGTGGCGCCCTGTTCCCTATCTTATCTTATCTTTGGTAATTTTACCCATATATCTTTTTGTTCATTTCTGTGTCTTTTCCAATAGCTCTTATCGTATATTTACTTATTTCGTCCGTTGGACCCATTCCTGGTTCCAAAAGCTAGTTTCGAACCCACGACTCGCTCTCCACCAACCATCTGGCTGCCGTCTGCAGTGTCTCCATTGGTGACCTTTCTAGCACCATCCAAAAAAGGTTTCCGAGGTTACCCTGCTTACAGTAAGGAATAGACCAGCATTTTCATCTTTATTTCGTTTTGGAAACTATACGACTGCAGTTTCCTATACACTAAAGTAGAAACAAAAATAACAGTCTTTCTTTTTTTTTTGTTTTTTTTTTTGACAGTTCCAACATATGAAATGTTGTTGTGTCGTAGGTTTTCAACCAAGTCAAAATCAGTAAACCAGTTGTCAGAAGTAAGATTTTAGCCTCTGCCTTTTGTAGGATCTATGATCATTTTAACAACATCTGCTGGTTTATTACTGACATTTAATGGACCTTGGGGTTGTTTTCCTGCATATATTCCTAACTTATATAAGTAGCATACCTTAGCATCTACAAAAACAAAAAATCTTTAAACCGTACTTTGTAGGTTGTGACGGAAAATCTTCTAATTTCTCGTTTAAGGTTACATTTTGCCCTGAAGAATAATTTTTTTTAATAATTTTCAACAAACTTTATAAAAACGTCCCTCACAACTGCCATTCGTTTTCGTTCTTTCCTCTTTTGTCAAGCGATTATCAAATCTTAGGTATCAAATTATGAATCTAAACCTTTTAATACTCATAACTATTCCAAATATTTTTTGACGCCATCTCCATTTAATCTCCGAAGTTCTTCCAAACTTAGTCTGTTGCTTTTATAGACCCCATGCTAGAAATAACAGCCCTAATATATGTATACATAATAAGTCGCTGTATTTTTTCTATCATTATAAGCTGCTTTATCGTCTCCTTTTGTACATGTTGTAGCCTTGATATTCTAGTCGTAGGTAATCCATTTCAGCTGCTTGCAATTTTTGCTCTATTTTTATTATTCGTTTGCTAGCACTCTGTCCTGTATCTCAGTAGAGGTCCTGACTCACTCTATTCTGAATATCCTTATCTGTTTTTCCTTTTCTGAGATTCCGGTTACTAAATATTTGTATAAATGACATCTTTTTATCGTTTTCTATAGTAGTTAAATGTATTATCTCTCCTGCCACGTACCAATACATATTCAGTGTTTTGTATATTCACCTTTAATCTCCATTTTCCTAATGTCTCCTCCAGTTTTATATACATATATTTGACATTATATTTTATCACCTTTATTATACATTAAAATTATGTATATCAAATTTTATTTCTCTGGTATATTTTCTCCTCGAGTTAGACATTTATTAACCCTAGAAAACTCTCGTACGTAATAAAACGCTTAATACTCTTAACACGTAATACTACGTGTAGTAATATATTGAATTAACAAATCCAAGACCAGTGGTAAATTAACAAAACATTTGTTGCAAACAAAAATACACAAATAAAACTCTTACTAATAACATATTCAATAAAAAAAATAATAACATATTCAATAACAGTTTTGACACTGCTTAATGTGGTGTTCTCCGCAAATAGGTTTTTTGCATTTCGGGCAATAAGTGGTCGTCATTCGTTTAATTGTTGTGGGACAGATTGAGCAATACTTCCTTGGACCTTTTTGGTTTTCTGTTACGACTTCCGGAGTATCTTCTTTTTCCAAGAGCTCAAAAATAATCTTTTTTTAATTCACGGTTTAATTGAAGTTATACTTCTATACGCACTGTCGGCGTTGGAAATTTGCACGGGAGTGAATCTGTGAAACCATTACATATGTAAGATAATGAGTAAGAGGGAGACATAAGATATATTTTCTCTCTCTTCCTCTCTCGAGAATAAAAATGTTCCTTTTGTATACTTATATATCTTTAATATTATAAATATATTATATTATATATAATATTATATACTTATATAATATAATATACCTATATTAATATTATTATTTATGTGATATGTTTTGTATTATTTGTTAATGTTCATAATTATTTTAGACTTTTGTATTTCAAAATAATCACTGTATGACAGACAACTGTCAATTTTGAAATCCGTTAGTATCATGTCTAACTGGCAAATCTTTTACGTGTTTGGTTCATACGCTGGTGTACAATCATCGCCAGCTAACTTGGCGAGAGAGTACGCACAACGTCACAGAGAAATAAGTTTACGCCCTATGATTCATCCTATTGGTTTACTATTTCTGATAAGTATATTCAGTAGCGTAGCGGTATAGGTCAAATAATTATTACACAATTAAAAAAGTAATATTTTTCGCAAGCTTTAATATATTATTAGAAAGATGAAATTGTAATTTTGTTTTATTTAATTTAAATAGTAAGCCATTGTTTATACAACAGTTTATAATATTTATTTAACTTAGTAAACAAATTATAAAATATTGACTGAATTTAATTCACAAATCTACTTTGATATTGGGTTTCAAATTAAATGGAGGATATTGTATAAATAAATGCAACACAGTAATTATTTAATTTTAATATTTTGGTTTTATTATAACACTAAAACAAGTACCCGTGTTGAAAAGTGGTATCTATTTGAAAATTAATTGATTGTTAATAATTTTCTTCATCTTCATCTTCGGAAGAAGAAAACTCTGTACTGGAAGAGTCACTGTCAAGATTTATAATAATTGGAGCTATTTGCGTGGCGTTATCAGCAACTATCTCGCTGTCCATATACTCATCTTCCTTCTTAATGACATGGTAACATCGTTTTCTCCACTCATTTGCATCAATATTAGTGAATTCTTCCTCGGCGAGTTTTTGTACGTCAGTTAGCTTAAATGTAACGTTTTTCTGCCTTATATTATTTTTGACTGTCGCCCATATTAGTTCGATAGGGTTTAGGTCAGGATGGTAAGGAGGTAAACGTAAAGGAATATGGCCATGCGCACGTAGAATTTCGTCGAATTTGTATTTTACATGATGAGGTTTATGATATTTAATTATTTCATACAGTTCAGGTTTTAAAGCACTAGGTGTAAATGAAATATTTTTCTGCATTAACCATTCTATCATTTGATTTTTGTTTGAGTTTGAGGTAGGCGCCCGCTCCAACTGAATGCTGTGATAAGGTGCGTTATCAAAAACTAATACCTAGTTAGCAGGTAAATTAGGTAATAAATGTTCTTGTAACCACTTTTTTTGTATGCACTATTATTAGTCGTTGACCTTTGGAAATATTTGAAAATAACCCCTTGGTTGATTCGTCAGTCCAGTTCTTTGAAGAAGTATGACCGCTGTGTAAGTAGGTCTCGTCAACATACACGATTGGCCTATTTTGACTCCGAAAATATTTGATTTGCCTCAGATATTTTATTCTCAAAGCTCTTATTGCACTTTTTTCTACAAGCACTTTTCGGTTGTTTTCGGTTTTCCTCCAACGAAATTGCATTTTGCGTAGAAGTCGCCTTAAAGATGTTTGTGAAATTGTGATATCCAAATCGTTGTGAATTTTTTGTTTTAATTTTTTTACCGTAACCCGACATTTTTCTGTTTTATAAAAATCGTAAATTATTCTGCGAATGTCGCTTATTTGGTATTCCGGCAAATCTATGATTGATCTACTGACTCGTTTTTTGCCTGGACTGGAAAAATGGACTCTGCCGGTATTTTTCAAAGAACATTTTGCCTCGCTTGTTATTCTTTCGATTGTTCTGATGGAAATGCCTGTAAAAGAATTAGTAACTATAGTGATTTATTTTATCTAGGATGTAGGTGTATAAAAATGTCTATATTTACTGCCATATCGAAAGACAGTACACAATATATTACACTAGTCCTAACTAATTTAACGCCCGCTTTCATAATCAGTCATTAGGAGAAAGTCATGAATTTAATGGGTTTTAAATACCAAATTTTAAATACTGAGAAATATTTGACCTGTTTTGCTATTTAACTGTATTATACAAATACTTATGTCATTAGCAAGTAATATTTTTTTGAATTTGACGTAATCTATTAATGTCTTTTTAATCGTAAACAAATTATACAGGTCGAGGTAATGGATTTCGGGAACAGCTATGACCTTGAACATTTCACATAAACTTGTGTACTAAATAGGCGTAATGCATAGCTCTTGTCAAAATCCAATACATTAATAATATAATTACATATCTTCGATTCTAAAATATTGTAAAAGACTTTAAAGAGTCTGAGTAAGAAAAGAGATATTTAGTTATATTCTTTGTGGCATTTTCAAGGTCATAGCTGTTCCCAAAATCCATTAACTCTAGGTATTATTTCAAAATTATTATTTACATTTTACATGTTTTTACACTAAAGAAGTAAATATTATAATGTCTCGAATGTCTTTTAGTAAAATCTACGTGAAATAACAACGTCGACTATAGTGAGGGAAATACCTGTGGGATTATGACATACTCTTCCAAACGTAGGCAAACAAATATTTTGTTGAGGAAATTACACCCGTGGAGGATAATATCTGCTCTCGTATATTCGACAAACTGTTATGCAATAATCTGGAATGCCGACACAAAATCAACCAAATCCTCCACTATGTTTTGTTTTTAAACCAGGAGGAGTAAACTAAAAAGTTTCACAGCCAAGAAAGTCGCTAGAAAATTCTGCAAATATATTATATCTTCTTTTTGGGTTGATCATGACGGCCTTCGACGGTAATCCATAAATATTATAGCATTATAAAATTATTAAAGGTAAAAAAAAACTAAAGGTAAATTTGAATTACTCCTCCTGGTTTAAAAACAAGCCATAGGTTTGTCAACAAATCATAGGTTTGTTTGTTTGTCATAGGTTTTTTTTCATAGGTAAAAGAGGGCATTGAAAATACTGTACGAAAAGGGAAACCCGAAATTTTGCAAATATACATGTATCATATTGTAGCTTGCTGTGAGGTGTGTAATCAGCAAAAAACCTAAGAAACTATCCACGTGATTAATTTTTCTGTATTTTATGTGTAATAGAATTGTGCTGAACTCTGGATCATTTTTTGTAAAATAACGAATAATTTAAATTTTTTGTAAGTGTGGTAAGCTGTCAACATTATTATGTATGTCAAATATTCACCTATTTTTGATCTATTTTAATTTAATACAAGGTAGACATAAACAAACAAAATATTTCCACCAGTGGGAAGAAAATGCCTTATAAATAGAAATAGAACTATTGTGTTTTAAAAATAATATATAATTAAAATAAAATAAAAATATAGAGTTATTTTTGGTCCAAATAGACCACCGTAGTGCGGTTTTTTTATTATTTAGAAGTCGTCTAATTAAAATTAATTTATTGTAAGTACAAACTTACCTGTTGCTTTAGCTGTATTTTCTTTCACAGTTTTTAGGGTCTCTGCTTCGAGTTTAATATTTTTGAAATAATTAAACACATTAAATATAATCTCCCGAGATTGTCCACTGATAACAGAATTATTCTTTCTACTATTTTTCAACGCCATCGTTAGAAATTGTCACAAATACACTTAACTATCCGAAATAATAAGAAGTCTGAAAAATAATAGCTGCAAATCACTTAAGTGTTACGCACCTGATAACTGGGAGGATACTAAAGACCACCACCTAAGCCACTAAGCAATTTTGGGTTTGTGCGCACCGCCAAGTTAACTGGCGATGACAGTACGTGAGTTCGAATCCCAATATGAATTTTCTTTTTTATTTTTGAAATATTTAAAAACCTCACGTTAATGTTATTAAATATAGTAATATACGCAAAAATGCTAAATTTTAAAATAAAATTAAAATTTACAACATATTTTTTATTTTATTTTTAGTGTTAAATACTTATGAATATTGCATTTTAATTTGTATTGTATTATTAAATTGAATTATGTTGCAATGTATTGTATTGTAATTTTTATATTAATAACAAAATAAACAATGAATTTTACTGTAGAGCATATGTAAAATTTTTTTTTGCATTCAACTCCTTTTATACATATATGAAAATAAAAATATATATTTTCATTAAAATATTGATACAATCCTTCATTTACTATACTCCTATTACAGGTCAAATGTTTATATACAGCAAACGATGCACCATATACCTATATACCTAATTCTTTTTCTCTTTCTGCTCTCTCTTACCTATAGCATTAAATATGTAATTATTGTGCAGATTGAATCCCATATAAATTTGTAACGGCGAACGCGTGTATAGAAGTATAACTTCTACCGGCAGTCCCACTGGACTGCCACACCCGTTTTTTTTTTATTTTCTAAGCTTGTCTGGTGAGGTTCTGTAAGTTTTTTATGAAGCTCCATCATAAACTGCTGTCTTTGTAAGGGTTTTTCACCTTGAGTAAAAACGTTATGCGAATAAATTACGTAGACATTGATACAAACCATATTGATCATATTATAAAATATACACATCGGCCATCTTTTGGTCTTGCGGTTCGCACACATATTTTGACATATTTGGTCAAACGTATCGACTGCTCCTTTCGTGAAATTATACGACAATATCATTTCGGGTTTTTTTGTATTTGTGTTAGCTGTTCCCTTTTTATGCGTTGTTGATAGTAGAGTCACTATTTTATTATTTGTAGGTTTGTAGGTCACCAAGGAGCAAGTTTTACTATATGCGTACATAGACGTGTCGATCTGACGTTGCTTACTATTTTCCACTAATTCTGATGGAATGTGTGGTTTATTCTTCCGGATCGTCACAAGTATTGTCAAATTATAGGGCCTTTTTAGTAATTTCTCTGCCAAAGGAATATTTTGGACCAGTTGTCCATGGTCAGGTTCCGGTTAGTGCCGTGAATTGGAGTGAATTTGGTATATTTGCCTGACTACGATTCAGCATTGACCAAGTACTTGGTGGCGACATCCCATAACAAAACCAATTTTAACCCGTACTTAGCAGGTCTATTTGGTATGTACATGCGAAAATTGCATTTTCCCCTAAAACCCACCAGCTGCTTATCAATTGTCAAATATGAACTGGACTTGTTTTACAATTTTTAATAAATTCTTCACATATTTCTGATATGGGGACAAAAGCAGTAATTTCTCTCCTTTCAGATCTTGTTGTCTTATCATCAAACCTAAGAGAAGCAATCAGAAATTCAAATCGAAATTTCCTCATCGTCGCCCTGTGCCTGGCACCGGAAAACGATGTATCAAACATAATATTCGATGTCAAGTGATTGTCCTTTAGTACTGCAGCAAGTATATAAAGTCCAAAGAGCGCTTTTAGTTCTTCTAGATTGGTTCTTTGGGCAGCGTCATGATAATTTTTGTTTTTTTTCGGTTTATTTCTTGATTTGTATATATCACTATTTTAGTTAGCGTCAAATCGATGAAATATATTTCAAATGCACGCAAAGGTTCTAAAATGCCCCTGACTTCAGCCTTAGGACCAGTCCTTACATGGACAACGTTGATTGCAGGTGTTTTACCGATTGCTTGTAACGTGGTTTCCCAAAGATATCCATTTTTGCTCATAAGAGTATCTCCATCTGGAACTATAATGTTTTCGAGATCAATAGCGGCACCCTAAAAATTATTGAGATTAGTTTAACAATTGGCGCAAACCAAATTAAATAAATACCTCCAGAAAATTGGTACTGGAGGGCTCCCCTCTCTGTGCATGGTCTGGTTTCAGTCATTGTTTCAGTATCGACAGCAACATCCCATAAATTACAAAAATAAAATTAAGTGCAGGCTAGCCAATGAATTATAAAATCAACCTATCCCTTCAAAACTCATACTAGGTAACACTTCTTCTTGTGCCCTAGGGGCATTCGAAAGTAGTCTTCGCTTTTTTGTAGGCATTGTAGTACTCTTTGTATTTTGCCATATAAATCTTATACTTTTTTCCACGTCCTTCTCCATATTTTCTTCTTGGGGAACAAAATTGGGATCAACAATGCTATCATCAGAATCACTATCAATTCCAGCGCTATCCACTTCAATATGATCTTCTTCCTCACTCTCACTACTCTCGTAAATCAACCGTTCAAGTTCGGCATATGTTAGCGCCTTTCTACTCATGTTATAATAAAAAAATATCCGATAAAACTCTTGACACGTCAAATTAACGTACGTTTATTTTTATCTATTAATGCTCTTTACAAGTAAAATTTACGTGTTGACCCTCAGGGATCGCGACACACTAGCACCTACTTAGTCGAGATTTATATTACAACTGGCGAAAAATATTACCAATAGCCTACTCGAGGCACTGCTAGAACTTGGAGTGGAAGAGTTGACGCATTTGACAGTAATTAGTGAGTTTTCGCAATGATTCCTGTTCCACCAACCTTCTAGTTCATATTCGTGTCTTGTCATCTCTTTTATCATTAAATGGATAAAGAGAATAATCGAATGGAGCCCCATGGAAGGAGAAAAAGAGGACGACCTCGAAATTCCTGGAGGAACGAAGTAGACGACGCCATGAGTAAGAGAGGCCTAAACGATGGAGAATGGAACAGCAGAGAGAGATGGAAACGGTTGATGGAGGGAAGGCAGTTAATACTGTAGAATTCCTGAATATATATATATATATATATATATATCATCTCTTTTATAAGGGGTATATTTTTTAACTCTTTTCTATTATTCCTAATATTATTGATTACTTTTTAGGATTATAAAACACGCGTTTCTCCTAATTACCTTTCGATTTTAGTACATTTATTCTCCTATGCTTGGTTTTTAAATTTCCCTAAATATTACTTTACTTCTTTATTATACCTTCTATATTCCTTATGATTCTTACTATTTTTTGTCACTAACAAAAGCTTATAAGCTCTTTTTTCTTTATAGTTTTATCTTTGATGTTTTCATTCCACCAGTCTATATTTCTTCTATTATTTTTTCTGTATTCTACAGCTTCTCTCGTAAAATAATTAATAAAAACTACACTGATTTATGAGTTAAGCCTTCAATATTTAAGTTCTCTTCAGTTATTTCTAATTCTTTATATGTGTTGGTCTGTTTATGTTGATGTTTGTAATTATCTTAGCTACTAGTAGATAGTAATCTGATCCAAATTCCGGCCCTCTGTATACCCCCAAGTTAGTTAGTTTTAACTTTTGATGTTTGAAATTTTATTGAAAAATGCTTTATAAAAGGTATATAATTAAAACACCCAATCGGGCTACATCACAAAACGTTTTCGGAATCTATATTCCATCATCAGTGTGTCCTAAAAGTATATAACCACTTTAATTAAAGAAAACATGAAATTTAAAATTTTGACCAAGGTTAATACAAAATGTGGTTAATAGTTACTAAATGTACATATTTTGAGCCACTAAATATTTGGGTAAAAACCCGTTAAATGTTTTTAATTTGAATTTAAGTTGCATTATTTAATATTAAATGCTATGATGTTTAAGTTACAATTAGAATTGATAACATGGCAACGTAAGACGCCACTGGAGGTTGCTGGTCCTGAGACAAAATGTCTACGAGGACTTGTTGATACTGGCTGACTGAAATGACAATAATGACATGTTAGGATGGAAGTCGGAACAAAGCAGTCAATGTAACTTGAGATATTTGTCTAAATATGACAATAGCCCAGCAATGTTTTAAATTGAATAAGGCAAAATTATAATAAAATAACAGCAGCAACCATCAATGCTGTAGTTTGAATTATGAATTTATCCTTAATTTACGTTCTCTCTCTCTCTTGTCGTTTCCTCATTGCTGAGGATCGTGATTTCCTACAATGCGGGCTGTCAATTCTCTCCATCTCTTGCGATTTTGGGCTGCTCTTATGGACTCGGAAAACGTCTCTCCAGTGGCTTTCTGTACTTGATCTGACCATCGGATAGGTGAGCGTCCTATGCCTCTACGTCCTTCTACGTTTCCGCATACAATTAGTCTTTCTAAGTTGTCATTGTCTCTTCTCGCAATGTGGCCAAAAAACTTTAAAACATTTGCAAGACACTGAGAGGAGAGTCTGGTCTGAATGTTTAGCTCTTCGAGAATCGACTGATTGGATCTGTGCTCCGTCCACGAGACGCGTAGCATTCGTCTCCAGCACCACATTTCGAATGCGTCAATCCTTTTCCTATCCTCTGATTTTATTGTCCGTTAATTTACGTTAAGATTTGAAAAAAAATTTAATTAACCCGTAACTGCTACCGACAGGGTCAGCGTGACCCATCAATAGTTTTAAACCGCCCTACCCATTTAAGTTTGATAGTGGGGGAGCTGTCTGTCCACCTATTCTCTGGCCAGTTAGTATTTTATAAAAAGGCAAAGTGAGCAGTTTTGTTGATCGTGTCAAATTCGAAATAATTACGTAGTTGGGTCACGGTGACCCGTCTATAGTATTTAAGTAACATAATATTTTTTGGTTATAAAGGTATGTACCTATTTTTATTATTATTATATATATATATATATATATATATATATATATATATATATATATATATATATATATATATATATATATATATATATATATATATATATATATATATATATATATATATATATATATATATATATATATATTTTATTATGTTAACGGCTTGAATAATTTAAATATTTATATCATTTGCTTAATACACATTTTTTGTTTTAGATAAAATGGCTTTTTCAAGTAAGCATTTAACTTTGTCTGAGATGGAAGACATTCTAAACAGTGAAGAGTTTTGGAAAGATTTGGAAGATGCCGATGAAACGACAGATACTCTCCAAGAAGTAGAAAATAAGGAGCAAGCTGCACACAAATTATTTAACTATTCAGGTGAAAGTGACAGCGATGAAATAGACAATGAAATTTACAGTGAACACGACTCTGATAGTGAATTTGAGGTTGAACTATTGCATGAAAACACCTTAGACAGAGATGATGCCACGAATAACGCTTCAAGTAACAAAACAGCTACTTTAAACATTTCAAAATTAGCTTGGTATCGAAAAGATTCTACAAAATGGGCAAAACAATCGCCAAAAAGGTCCAAAGTAAAATCTCATAACATTATAAGAGTTTTACCAGGACTGAAAGGTTCTACCCGTCAGAATCCACCACTGTGTCCCAAAGAAGCTTGGAAATTATTAATAACTGATGACATGTTGGAAATTATTGTTGAACATACCAACACAAGAATTGACTTAGTATCCTCAAATTACGCTACATTCAAACGACGTAAAAACTCTCTCTCAAAATTTGCCCCAACTTTCATTGAAATAACAGATAAAATTGAGATAGAAGCTTCTATTGGACTTTTATTTATGCAAGGTATATTTAAGTCTAACCATGAAGATTTAAAATCATTATGGGCAACAGATGGTACAGGGAGAGATTTGTTTAGATGTTCGATGTCACTTGCACGATTCTTATTTTTGCTAAGCTGTTTAAGATTCGACAATCATCTTACAAGGTCTGAAAGAGTGAAAACTAATAAATTGGCAGCTATATCCAACCTATTTGAAACTTTTGTAAAAAACTCAAAACAGAACTATGTTCCAGGTCCTCACGTAACAGTAGATGAAATGCTGGTACCATTCAGGGGAAGGTGTGCATTTAGAATGTACATACCTAATAAATTTGCGAAATATGGTATAAAAGTGCAGATCTTAGCCGATTCCCAAACACACTACATGTATAACGCGGAGGTCTATACAGGAAAAATTCTCCAACAGAAACAAAAATCGCTATTTTCACATTCAACTGAGGTTGTTTTTCGAATGATAAAATGTATTGAAAATTCCAACCGTAATGTCACTGGAGATAACTAGTACACATCAATGGAATTAACCAACGAGTTAAGAAAACGAGGAATTACATATGTAGGTACAGTGAAGAAAAATAAAAGAATGATTCCTCCAGAATTTATGGCCGACAGAAAGAGACCTGCTAGTTCTTCAGAGTTCAGATTTACATCAGACAATACTCTGGTATCATATGTCCCAAAAAAGGAAAAATCTGTTGTTTTAATATCATCAATGCATCACGACAGTACTGTTGATCAGAGCACTGGGAAACCCGAAATAACTATGTTTTATAACCAAACCAAAGCAGGTGTAGATGCTTTGGACGAAAAATGTGCAACATATTCCACTTCTCGAAGGACCCGTCGATGGCCTATGGCAATTTTTCACTGTATTTTAAATGTGTCTGGTGTAAACAGCCGAATAATATATCAGTTTTCCCGAGGAAAAAAATATCCCGTTACAATTTTTTAAAAGAACTAGGCATTGCACTGTACACGCCACATATGAAGAAAAGACTTTACAACGTAAATGTACCCCGGAAACTTCGATGTCTCGCAGCGAATATCCTTGAAGCAGATATAGATGACACACCTGCACCATTGCCAATACAGAATATATCTAAAAGGAAGAGATGCGCAATTTGTCCCGGAAAAAAAGACCGGAAAACAAATACATACTGTTTTGTGTGCAAATTACCTATATGTTTACAATGTGCTCTTTACTTAAATTAGTTTAAGTAATGTTTGTTCTTTATTTCAGAATTTTAAAACTGGGTCACAGTGACCCGTCAATAGCAGCTGCGAGATAACTTTTTGTCGGTAGCAGTTACGGGTTAATGTAGGTGGACCGAAGTTTGGTAAAATTTTGTGGGTACTGATAGGCAATTAACTATACAAATATCTAAATTGAGTGGTGGTAAACTAAAGATTTTTACAAAAGGCCCTTTATGTTTTTTGCAACATTTAGTACCTGGAATATGGAAAACAAACAATATGTAGCAATTTGGATTCTTTAAATTTCATTGTAGAAAAGTGAAATGTTAAATGGATTATTTGAAAGTTCTATTGAAATGAAGTGTAAATAGAATAACATTTTTGTAATGTACCGTTTATGTAGTACCTACCACTAAACCCAATTATGTGACTTCCATATCATCACGAGAGTCTTTCTAGAGATATTTTAAATCTTATTAAACGTTCAGTTGAAAACATCAGCCAGCTACAGGGACTTAGTTTCGTTGTGAAATTTGATGTTTTGTTATCTATAAAACAATTAATAATTGTTCTAATAATGCTTCTTTTGAATTGGACAAACTTATACTGATGAACATCTTTGTGAGGGAATAATTCATTCATAATATTTAAAGTTTGGTTTGAAGTTTTTACTTCGATGTTTGAGTTTTTTAAATATTAATTTGTTTTCTTTAATATTATTGAATTCACTTTAAAAAACTTTAAATGTAATAAGCGTTAGAGAAGCCGTCAAGAAAATTTTATGCTTATTATATTTTGCTCTCATCTCTTTTTATGGCTACAAAAAGTTTGGAGGATTCAATAATAATATAATCCATGAAATATTTCAATGTCAAATTTATCTGCTTCGGAGAGGAAAGAAAACAAATTGCGAAAATCGAAATATCTCGTTTGAACAACATATAAAAATTCCAATGCTAATATTTACCAAAAGAAATATTCGGTCCTGGAACAGAAACTGCTTATATCGCAAGAAACTTTTGACAAACTTTTTCGAAGTGATTTGGGATTGATTCTGTTATGATAAAAATAGTCTGTGTTTTGCATATTTCGTGTAAAAACTTGGGAAAGACAGAAGTTAAGAATTGTGTTGGACTTGGAGACCTATTTCTATTTTACATCACGATCGCAATCGACATTTTTTTTAACCAACACAGTACTATAACATTTATAATATGAACCAGAAATGTGTCACTTTAAAATAAGATAAACAGCAAAAGCTCATTGTGGCGGTTTAACTTATTTACTGTGAAACCAATTTTACTATCTAATTACCGATAAAATTAACTTATAATTAAATATTGTTAGTATTTATAATTTAATTTTATTGGTAGTTGTCTTATAAAAAAAACTACACTAAGCTTGAACAAAAGTACAATCTTCTTCACTCTTCAGGTATCCTAAAAATAATGTATAATTTACGTATGACATATCCTGAACGTAAAAGTTTACCCATTATATAAAAATGAATCGCAAAATGTGTTGGTAAGCGCATAACTCAACAACGCATGAACCAATCTTAACAATTCTGTTTTTAAAATGTTCCTTGAAGTATAACAGCCCTTTTCTTTTCCCATACAAATATTTTATATCTATTCTGTTAAGTGGCAGAAACGGGGATTGCCCCATGCACACATTTTGATTTGGTTAGTTGAAAAGATTGAAGTTGATGCAGTAATATCAGCTGAAATCCTTAATGTTGACGTAGATCTTGGATTGCATGAGGTAATTATCAAAAACATAATACATGTTCCCTGTGGAACTCTTAATCAAAATTCACCGTGTATGGTGGATGGTAAATGTTCAAAGCGATATCCACGGACATTAATATCTGAAACAATCACTGGTAATGACGGTTATCCACTGTATCGTCGCCGATCGACAGCAGACAATGAAAGATCAAGAAGTGTCAAATTAAATCAACAAAATATTGAAATAGATAATCGCAGTTTGGTGAATATTTTCTTTTCCTATTCATGAGAGACACCCTACTGTTGTTTATTTAGCTGTGTATTTAGAAAATGGACAAAGAGTATATTTTACAGCACAACACGCAGTACAAAGAGCTGTTCAGCCACCATCTACTACATTAACCAGTTTTTTGAGATATGCCAAAACGATGCTTTTGCTCAAACATTGTTATATTCTGAAATGCCACAATATTATACTTGGAATCAATCCTCACGGAGATTTACACGACGGAAACAAGGAAAACCAGTTCCAGGATACCCAGATGTATATTCTACCGATGCGATTAGTCGAATTTATTCGGTACATCCAAGTAAAGATAAATGTTTTTATTCACGACTGCTATTAGTCAATGTACGTAGCCCAACATAATTCCAACATTTACGAACTGTTGATGGTGATTTGTGTGGATCATACAGAGAACCCTGCCAACTTTTGCAATTGCTAGAAAATGACACTCATTATGATCAAACTCTCAATGATGCTGTAATATCATCACAAGCTCATCAAATACGAACATTGTTTTCTATAATCATATCTACATGCTTCCCATCAAACCCAAATGATTTGTGGATCAAGTACAACAATAATATGTGTGATGATATTTTGTATCAAATACGGATTAGAAGAAGAAATCCAAATATACAAATAAGCAAAGAAATTTACAATGAAGCATTGATTTCAAGTGAGGACATGTGCTTGATGATGTCAAACAAACTAATCTTTCAATTAGGCCTGGTCGCGAATAATCGTCCAATACATAATGCTTTTAACCGAGAAAAACTGTATGATCTCAACACTTTGAAAGAATTAATTCAAACAAATCTTCCACTATTGAATGATCAACAAAAGTATGTATTTGATACACTTATGAAAGTAACAAATAATAAAACAGGAGGGATTTACTTCTTAGATGCACCTGGTGGTACAAAAAAAACTTTTTTGATTTCATTGATATTGGCAACAATTTGCACACAAAATAAAATTGCACTTACACTCGCTTTGTCGGGAATTGCAGCAAATTTGCTTAAAGGTGGTCGAATAGCTTATTCAGCACTAAAATTGCCATTAAACATGCAAAGCAACGAAACTCCAACCTGCAACATTTCAAAGAACTCTGCAATGGCAAAGGTTTTGCAGCAATGTGAATTGATTGTTTGGGATGAATGCGCGATGGCGCATAAAAAATCTTTGGAGGCTTTCGATAGAACCTTACAAGATCTACGGACCAATCATAACCCATTTGTTGGTGCAATGATTTTATTAGCAGGAGATTTTCGTCAAACATGCCAACTGATGAACTCAATGCATGTTTAAAGTCCTCCAATTGGTGGAAACATGTCAAGGTATTACACTTAAGCAAGAATATGCATATCGAGTTGCAAAATGACATGACTAATTCTCTAAACAACTCATTGACGTTAGTAATGGCTAATAGACACCTTGACTTGACACATGATTTACAAAAACCATGATTGGTTTAGCGAACGGGCTATATTGGCTGCAAAAAACATGGATATAAATGAATTAAATTTCAAAATTCAAGAACAAATTACAGACGAGTTGAGGATATATAAATCAGTTAATTCGGCTACTAACCAAGACGATGTCGTCAACTGTCCGCCCGAGTTTTTAAACTCGCTGGATATACCAAGATTGCCACCTCACAATCTTCAATTAAAGGTTGGATCGGTAGTTATAATGCTGAGAAACATCAACCAACCACGTCTTTGCAACGGCACATGGTTAGCGATAAAAAATTTATTAAACAACGTGATAGAAGCAACTATACTGAAAGGAAAGTATAAAGGAGAAGACGTTTTGATACCACGCATCCCAATGATTCCGACTGATGTATCATTTGAATTTAAACGACTACAGTTTCCAGTGCGGCTTGCTTTTGCTATGACCATAAATTAGTCCCAGGGGCAATCATTAGGTGGTTGTGGTATTAATTTAGAAAACCCATGTTTCTCACATGGTCAATTGTATGTTGCCTTTTCCTGTGTTGGAAAACCATCAGATTTGTTTGTATATTCACCAGGTAATCAAACAAAAAACATTGTATGTTATCATAAAGCACTACAATAAAAATAAAACAGATTTTTGTTAATAATTATGATTTACTTGATTTGCAATAAAGCGATTAATGGAAATACTTATATACGTTTTATTTCATTATTCTTTATTACATCAGTTATTAACCGTATGTTAATAATAATAATAATAAATAATTAATTATCTCTATGTTTTGTCATTGAAGCACCTATTTTATAAATATTTGTCACCTTTAGGTTCCCACTATCCCTTAAGATTATTTTTCAATCAGGTTTGAACCTTTAGTTCCCCTCTTAGTTTGAAGCCCTCTGGCAGACATCCCAGTTGGGGTTTTTAGTGGGTCCAAAAGGCTGGCCAAAGTTCGTGGAAGCGAAGATACTTAGGTCACCCGAGCTGACATTCACACACCGCCCTATCATCATGGTGACGGTTCTCTTCAGAAGAATTAAAGAAATAAACTGCCACATTCAAAATTTATTTGACAGAACGAAGTCTGTCGGGTCCGCTAGTATTAAAATAAACACTAGTCCAAATTATTAACATGGTTCTGAAACTCCTTTCAGGAATTAACCACAATTAATGATAATACGTAGTTTAGCAAACAAACGTTTATTTGAAATTTTATATGGTGACTGTTAAATTTTTTTTTTTATTTTGACAAAAGCTGATCTTGTTTTCTTGATCCTTATCTTACTGTCGAGTGTTCCCAGTGTTCGTTTAAATTTACACTCAAAAATAGCAAAGTTGGAGATTATTTGATACAATTTGTTGGTTAATTAATTATTATACACATAAAGTATAAGACAAGAAGCTATAAAAAAATAAAAACAGAAATGGGTTACGGAGAAAGCTGTCAAAAGAAAAATAGAGATTATTAAACTGAAAGGTAATCAAGGTCTCAACAACAAATAGAGAAAAACTGTTAAAAATAACAAAAACCTTCTACAATTACCTATACACAAGAAGTCAACCAATACGGACATCAGCATCAGAAGAAAAGAATAATCACCCAAGAATTAGAAGTTATGCCCGATCAAACTCAAGAAAAAGTCAGAAACTCTTTAACAAAATTGAAAAATAACAGAGCTCCGGGCAAAGAGGCATAGTAATACAGACTGTAAAATTTGCGAGAAAAACACTATTAAAACGTAAAAATAAACTAAATTCCTGTAGTTGGCTGTTTACCATGTATATCATGCATCGAGCAAAAAGACAAAAGAGGGAATGTAAAGGTAGTGGGGGCAAAAATATTGTTAGACAGGAAGTGCCACTTTTTTGGTCTCCTTTTCATAACGATTAGATTCCCTCTTTTGTCTTTTTGCTTGATGACACCCTGTATCACAACTGCTTTAACTAAGATCATCATTCCCCTTCATTTTCATCCACAGTATACTTTATAAGTTATAAGTTAAGTAATATACCAGCAGTAACTTACAACATTTTTTTTGTTCATCTTCTATATCAATGACACACTTAAATACATAAATTAACATTTTACTCTGTAATAATAAAATTAAAAAGCCCAACTTCCTACACATATCTTACTTTCCATATTCCAGGTACCGAATGTTGAAAAAACATATAGGGGTGTTATAAAAATCTTTAGTTTTCCTTTCATTAAATTCAGATATCTGTAGAGTCGATTGCCTACCTATATTCATAACTTTTATCATCCTTTAATCTACCTACAATAATACCCAATCTACAAATTTTCCAACAAACTTTCAGGATAAATCATACTCTAAATTACAACATATTGATGGTTGCTACTGTTATCAATCTAATTCTAACATATTTAGTATACCTCCGGTTATATTAAGTGCTTTGTTTGGAATAACCGTCCTAATATGTCATTTTAATCAATTGCTATCAACAAGTCCTCACAGACAATTCGTCTAAGCACTAGCAACCCCAGTGGAGTCTAGTTGCCATATGATTAATTCCTTTTTTAACATAACTCTTTGTGTACTGGTGGGCTAAGCGTTAAGACACATTTTAAACAATTTTTATGATGTAGCTTGGTGTTACTTGCGCTTAGACACAGTCAATACGTGATTTGTCGAGATCCCCTCCAACGACTCGCACATCAAATTTTGTTTCGCTGACCGTTGGTAATATTTTTATAGTGGTAATAGTGGTATGTTTACAGTGGCTTAGCACGTGGTTGATGGTGCTGTAATATTTATGAGTTTTTAAAGATTTTTAATAAAATGGCCGATAAGTTTTTCTAAAAATACATTGTATAGGTAACCTATATTTGTTTAAATTTGTGTGGTAATGTTCATTGATAAATTTAGTATATTTTACACCTTGTAATTTTATGGTGGTGGCAGTGCTAGGACAGAAGGCAAATGCATGCTTTTTTGTTCCAGGCAAAAATAAACATTCCTATGCCAATTTGGAACATATGTCTTAAGAGGAAATCTTTACTCTTATTGAAGACATTTTATTTGATTGAAATATTCATATTCTGAATCAAAGTATTTTTGATATAGAGTCTTTGCCGATTATCTTTGTAGTAGCCGTTTCAGTGGAGATAAATCAAATTAAAGCAGATGAGAATGGCGATGATGATACTCTGTTGGATATACGTAAAAGGAAATATTTTCTTTCAAATATAATTTGGACTAGAGACTCCCAAAATTGTATTTCCCCTAGGATGTATTTCTTCAACTCTTTACAAAGGATCTTATTGATAATATTTTCTTTTAAACCAATCTATATGCGGTCCAAAATGGAGACGGTGACGAGAATATATTTACACAAACCAATGCAGAACAAATGCGGGTATTTTTAGCAATGAATTTACTAATGAGAATAAAGAGACTTCCTAGTCTTAGAGACTACTGGTCTTCCAGAGCGGATTTTCGATATGTGTAGATTAGTTCTTGTATGCCAAGAGATGGGTTTGTGTGGTGACTCAAAAACTTGCATTTAGACGACAATTCTCTTCAACCTAAAAGACATGAGGCCAACTATGACAAACTATATAAACTTATGCCTTTGCTGAATCATCTATCAAAATCGTTTTTTGCTTATTATAATGTCTCAGAAAATCAAGCAATAGACGAGTCAATGATAAAATTTAAAGGACGTAGTTCCTTACGTCAATATTTACCAATGAAGCCCGTAAAAAAAGACTACAAGGTCTGGATTAGGGCCGACGAATCCGGATTTGTATGCCAGTTCGATGTTTATACAGGAAAAGTTTCTGATACGACCGAAAAAAAAAAATTAGGAGCTAGAGTAATAAAAGATCTTACTCGTAAATTTGTAGGAAAAGGCCATAAACTTTATTTCGACAATTTCTTCAATTCTGTGGAACTAATAATTTACGCGTGTGGAACAGAAAAGAAAGGGAAGATATAACACTCCAACGGATATAATAGCGGAAAATCAATTAGCGAGAGGGGAGTCGAATTGGTGAATTAGGAAAGATGGTACAGTTTTTATGAAATGGAAAGACCGAAAGGATGTTTTGTTTATAAGTAATTATCATAATCCTGAACATATTGGAACAGTATCTAGGAAGAGAAAAGATGCTACTATGGAGGACATTGTTTGTCCAATACTAGTCAAGGACTATAATGCTAATATGGGTTTTGTTGACAAAATGGATACGCTAAAGTCAATTTATGAAGTTGACATAAAATCGAAGAAATGATGGCACCTTATCTTTTGGTATTTTTTGGACGTGTCGCTAGTAAACGCCTAAATGTTTAGATTAGCAGTCATAAACGGACTTATTGGCGCCGAACGTTATGTACAAAGAAGAGGACGCAAAAGAAATAATGACACTGAAATCAACCACTTCAAGCGCACGGTACCCTTAGAAGTCCAATGTGCATAATGTGCACATATGCCAATTCACATGAAACCAAGGAGATGTGCCCTTTGCAGCACTCGAAAAGAACTACACAAGTCTTCCTGGAGCTATTCAACATGTCATGTAGGACTGACTGTGCCTTAACGACAAAAAAAAATGTTTCTCTTTATACAATTCAAAATAAAGTTCTACTTTTGAAAATATTTTATTAAGGTTGATCTGCACCCCCCAAAAGACAAACCCCAAATTCAAAAAATTTGAAAAAATTTGAGAAGGTATATGTGATGACTAGAAGTATTTTGACAACTTTTAAACAAACTTCATGTTTTCGTTTTTGAAAAAACTCAAAAAAACTACTTTTTTCCAAGTATAAAGCGGGAAAACCAAACATAGGATTTTGTTAATTTTTTTTACAGCATCAAGATATGATTATAAGAAATACTTATGAATTTTTTGAAAATTTTTGAATTTACAGTTTTGTTCCAATAGGAAAAAATAATATGTTTCGGCTTATAATAAAGTTACCTGTAAGAAACCGAAAAATTTTTTAATAACAACATATATAAAACTGTAAAAGTGGAAAATATTTGCAATAAAACGTTAAATATTTTTTCCTAAACATATGAAAAATCTCGTTAAACAAGAATTGTGTCTTGAACTGCCGCCTTCAAATTGTAATGTAGGGAGATGGCTCCATCTGAAGCAATGGTAGTATTTATCATCAATAGATAGCATTACGTTCGGCTTCGAAACGCTTCAAACGAAACGTCACACTAACAGGGTTGCCATATCAATTACTTTGTACAACACTTTAGCAGATAACAACAAAATTTAATAGGAATGTTATCGGTTTGAACTTTGAACCGGTCATGCTGAAACTTACAGAGTTACAGAATAGTAGATACTGCAACTTTTATTTTGAAAGTAGGATATCATAAAATTTACACTCTATAAGTAATATATCTATAAAAAACCTATTTAGTTTTAAAAACCTATTTAGGCGTTTTTAGTTCATTATTTTAATATTTATAAAAATAATGTTTCTTGCATAACCAGTTGCGTACACAGAATTTGTCTGAGGGGGGGGGTTTAAACTTTTTTTATGCTACCTCCATTTTGAGTCCCTAAAATTTGGGTTTTAGTTTAATTTAAAGTACTAAAGATAGCAGTGCCAAAGATTCAGGTATCTATTATCCTGCCTACCAACTAAAACCACCCTCTCTTACTTGTGTGCATTTGACTGTCGCACGTACCGTACTCCGAAAGTGGGGTGAAGACATTTTTGGAACACTCCCTTCTCTTATCTAAATCTTATCTATTTTTCTGAAACTATTTTCTTGTGGCTTTTAAAGTAATTACTATTTTAATGGGAATAATCCAACTTGTAAATACAATACATTTATTAGACGGCTATCGCCGTATTCCCGTTCTTCTCCGCCAATCCTGCCGGTTTAAGGCATGCTCCTCCTCCAAACCTTTTGATTCCATCGCTCTTCTAATTCCTTCATCCCATGGGCGTCAAGTTCTACCTCTTTTTTTTCTTCCAGGGGGCTTCCATTTGTGAAGTTTTTGGGGCCAACGTTCGTCAGGCATTCTCAATAGGTGTCCAAACCATTTTGAACCTCTTTTTTTCTATTCTGTCAATGACCGTTTCTGTAGCGTTGGTCTTCCTTTCCTGCCTTGATGTTCTAGCACTTCTTCTCAAATAATCCATTTCAACTGCTAACAATCTTCTCTTCAGGTCTGCATTGACAATTGTCCATACTTCAGAGCCATAACAAAGAACTGATTCAACCATGGTTTGCCCTATTCTTTTTTTGTTTCTTTTGGAAATGTTGCGATCCCACCATAAGGAGTTCAGACATCCTACAATTTTACGTCTCTGAGTAATTCGGTGTTTAATTTCGGTTTGTCCCAAGCCGTTCTTAGCAATGAGTGCACTTAAATATTTAAATTTTTCCACTTGTTTGATTTCCACGTCCTCGTCGATCAACACTTCAAACCTTGCATCTGAATTGATAACTAAATATTCTGTTTTCTTCATGCTGACTTGTAACCCACATTCTACATATTCTCTGTATAGACGCTTTATCATAAATTCTAGATCATAAAAATCTTGAGCTAGGACGACTTGGTCATCCGCAAAGTTCAGGGAGAACAGTACGTCATTTCCTATGGGGATTACGGAATACGGTCGAATACGGAAACTGAAGAACTAATTAGACCAAATAGCACCGTGATAACTAAATAGGCATCAACTACCCCAAATCGTACATCCAACGCATGACACTACCACGCACACAAGGCGAGAGAAGAACATCGTGTTTTAAAAATATCACCCACTACTTATAAATAAAAAACAGCAAAAAACAAAGACAAAAATATATAGAGCAGCAATTAGACCGGTGATAGCATACGGAGCGAAAGTAATATGTCTTACAAAAATAGATATAAAGAAAATAAAAATATAAATAAAAAGTAAAATATAAAGAAAAAGTAAGAATTATTAAAAGCAAAATGATAAGAATAAACAGCCCAATAAAGCCCGAACAAGGAGAATATAGAAGACTAATGAAGCATGAAATAAGAAATAGAAATATAACCGAAGGGGAAGACATAGTGAAATTTATTAATCCACAAAGACTGAGATGGTTTGGACACATACAAAGAGAAAAAGACGCACTAATTAGGAAGATAACAAATCTGAAACCAGTAATAAACAGACCAAAAGAAAGACATGTTCGCATGTTTTAAATAACATTTTTGACGATTGACCATTTTTTATATAAATCCCACTAAAATATTTAATAAACCCAGATAATTTAATTTTTAACTATCAACAAAAATCTAATATATGATTGCATGTATAAATTTAATGGTAATACGATATTCACAGATAGCGCCGCTAAGTACCTCTTTGTCAATAAAAATGTTTAGATAATAAATGTATCATTTTTCAATGATATGTGTGGATGTTCCTGCAAATGCGTAACTTTAATATATTCCGATTGAAACAGCGGAGCAGTAAAATATTATACATAAGGATGTTGTTAAAGATATATTTGCTTACTTGGTCTACTAGGTATTTGATAAAATTACTGTCTACACAACTTGGCAACTCAGCCAATGGATATAATGATAGAAAACTATAATTTATATTAGGGTTTGAAAATATTACAGAGTCATCATGTAGAAATCTACAATTAAGTTAAAAAATTTACCAGAGCTCATGCAGCAGTACAGCCATCTCTAGGATCAGAAACAAATTAATTATGGGTGAAGATTAACCTTAACCGACGCCTAGTGTCCTAATACTTATGACACGGTCTACAGCCCTTGTTAACTGATTAAAAATTAAAAAATACAATACATTGTTATTAAAAATAATAATTTTATATAAAAAAAACAAAAAACTGGATAAAAGTTAAAAAAAAATAATTCCGGCGTCAAAGGGTTAAACATCATAGTTTTAGGATAGCACTTCTGATGGATTATTTATTGTGAAAACTTTCTGTGATGTAGCCCGATAGGGTTTTTATTATTATACCTTTTATAAATGAATTTTTAAAATAAAATTTTTACTATTTTAAAGATTGAAGACTTATTTAAACTATGTCTTAAAAATAGATTAATCTCATCTCAGTGAAACAATTTCACAACAATACTTCTCCATATAAAAGGTAATATCACCGAGCTTAAGAATTACGGACCGATAAGCCTCACATGTATAAGCTATTCATCAAAATTATTGCCAAACGCTTGGAAGGTAACTGGACTTCCATCAATCAAGACAACCAGATTTTCAAGCAATTAAAATCCTAAAAAATATGTTTTTAAAATATACTGAGTGACAAAAAAGGGATACATCTTATGTTTATTAGAATAAACTTATCTTGCTACTAAAAACAAATTACAAAATTTTCAGGTTTATCTGTTAAGTTTTAGTGGTGGATGTTTGAATTGTTTGGTAATAAAGAAGAATTCAGTTTTCGTGAATGGACAGTGTCATTTAAATTTTACATTTCGTGTAGTTGACTAAGAAGCCTTATTTTGATTGCTCAAAATTCATAATACTCCAGTAGTCAGAGACAAAAGCGCCAGTGAACCTCTAGAAATTATACTTACAAGCTAAATTTTTGCCGAGAATATTAATTTTAAGACCCCAAAAAATATGCAAAAAATTTTATCACTTTTACAAAAAAATCGAT
The DNA here is from genome assembly GCF_040954645.1 of Diabrotica undecimpunctata. NCBI lineage: Eukaryota > Metazoa > Arthropoda > Insecta > Coleoptera > Chrysomelidae > Diabrotica > Diabrotica undecimpunctata. The sequence continues at coordinate 126,558,548 of NC_092804.1, read as the reverse complement.
TTACCTAGATCCTGTACGCCTTTTAAAAAATGTTTTAAATGTTTATTAGCACTTTTTGTGTAGAATTAACCGTTCTCTCACAAACAACGCTTGAAGCAAACGTGAATTTTGAGCGTCATTTACGCGCGCGAAATCAATGTTAAATAAAATTTTTATCAGCTCGACGGTAAAAATTCGATATCTTCCCATTCAAGTGTCATCTCGACACAAATCAAAATGTGTTTTAAAGTAAAAGGTTTAGCTTCCCATCCCATTGTTGTATTATGCCACAAATAAACTAAGATTTTATAAAGGTTTTAACGAAATAGACATGGCGTTGTTTTTCCATTTTTATGATTCTCATGAGATCAATACAATATATCCCTTTCATTCACTGGCCACTATGAAGTTTTGATTAGTAGAGACTAACTTTCAAAACATATGGCATGAAATTTTAGTTTTGGGTTTTGGCAACAAATGTGAGCCATTTGAATTATGCTTAAAAAACGCTGAATTAACACTTTCACATAACAAACAATTTAAATACTTTTAAAACTTTTTTTTCAATTACAATAGTATTGTTTTTAAAAGAACCAATCTTCTGCTATAAACTACACACAAAACCGTTGACTTGGATAGTGATATGCAAGAGTTTTTATTGTAAAAAATTAAATTCTGCGTTTTTTATTCATATTTTAAATGCCTCATATTTGTTGCCACAAATCAAAATTGAAATTACATGTCATAGGTTTTAAAGACTGATCTTTAAAAACGGAAATTTTAATACGACTGGTCAATGAAAATAATTAAATCTATTGATCTCACAAAGATCGTAAAAAGGTAGAAATTGCGCTACGTTTATTTATTTAACACCTTTATACAAACTGAGTTTATTCGCGGCAAAATACAAAAACTGGTTCTTGACAAATCGTTTTGGATCTTATTTCGTTTTTACCCCCCTACGAGGGAGTTTTTAGAGGAAGGCCCAAGGGTAAAAGTAATAGACATTTTTGCATCTTTTTTGGGGTCCCATAACTAATATTCACTGCAAATTTAGTTTGGTCGTATGCTTTTTAGGGGTCAACTCTCTGACGACTGCGTGAAGCCGGTCTATCGATCAAAGAAGTTTCTGGAAGGACCACTGATCCTTACGGGTATACAGTAGTGTGACAGAGTGTAAACTCTAAGAGACTAAGGACGCCGAATGAGAATTTCTGGACTTTATAGAGGGGCGACAGAGCGACCATATAACCGATTACAACTTCCGGCTCTAAGAGACAGATTCAGTAGTTTGGGTGCTTTCTCTGACAGGTGAACATGGGTTATACCGTTTACGCTAGTGTAGAGAAAGAAATCTATGCGATCGGAAATAGAATCAATTGGTGTGTAGTAACAAATCCCGCTTATATCTGACAGGATTAAAAAGGAGACATGGTAAAAGACGTTACCCATAATTTGTCAGCGAACGGCTCGTTCACCGTACCGTGAGAGTTATGGTATAGGATGCTTTTGCTTATGGTAGCAGATTACACTCATTTTCGTCAGAGGCATAATAGCCTGATGCTAAATTTAGAAAGTAATAGAGTAATAATTTCAGTACTAAGATACAGTACTAAGATAATTGTACGTGTGTACCAAAAATTACAAAAATCTAATAAATACATGTAGGAATTTACATTTCTTTGTCACTCAGTATATAAATATATACATATCGCCTTGGTGTTTAACGAGTTTTACAAATCATTTGAAACGGTAGAACCAACATCAATACTAGCGGCACTTCAACAGTGTAAAATAGTATACAGATACCTTATTATTATAGAATATTTATACAGTAATACCACGACAACTGTAAAACTTTAAGAAGCAGCATATAAAATTAAATTAGGCGAATGTGTTAGAGAACGGGATATCATTTCGCCAAAACTTTTATTAACTGTCCTCGAATATGCAACGAAACCCCTCTCTTAGAAGAACTGAGGGATCAATGTCAATGGCGATAGGTTAACTTACCTTATATGCGCAGATGACATCATTCTTATAACAGACAACATTGCTCATGAATAACGCTGATGATGACTTATTATAGGTCTCCGAAATTGGTCTCCGAATAGATGAAGACAAAATCCAAAGAGATATTTAAAAGTAATATACCTGCTCCGTGGTTGGGTGGATGCATGGGTTAAATTTTCACGGAAACAAAATAAAAATAGTAATAATATTGAACAAAACGTAGAAAAAAAACTGTTAATATATTTATTTTCGTAAAGCGTAATTTATTCTCGAAGGGAAGGTATTTTTTGTATATGTATCGCGGGCCGATGCAAATTGTGTCTCAATGATTACTAAACTCAAACTAAAAACGTTCTTTGTTTTTAAAAGCTGGACATTAAACTTTTGTTATCGGGCTGGTCTCTTGTGATGTCATTGCTTACTTCGCAATATTTCGTTTCCCATAAATGACAAAACGCAACGTACTCAAAATGTATAATTAAAGTGTCAAGCATATCTGTAGTGTAATAAATAAACCTATTGAGAAACACATTCCAATTTTTATTTTATTTCTATTTCTTATATGTATAACCAATTGCGAAAATGTAAATTTTAATATGATACCGTTTTATTTGATTGTTAAATACAAAAGTTTAATTATTCATAATTAGCTTGTCGCTACATACTCATATGTCTGGAGGGAAAAGTTTATTGAACAATTCTATGCGCGTAATGGATAATGACATAGGGATCAAAGACATTAACAACGACAAAGACCACATAGGACAAATTTTTCTGACAATTTTTCAACAGCCAGAACAAAAGGGTCCATTAACAAATATCTTGAAGATCTTAAAGAAAACCTCAACTATTTTATTATCTTACAGTACAATAGGAGTATTACATTGTAACAAGTTCAGAAATTGCTAAACAATATCAAACAATAAGTGGCGAAATGGGAAATCGAAGTAAATGAATTTAGATCCACACAGAGGTTTAAAAACCACAGAAACAACTGTCGACCAATAACTTTTATCAATAAACAATTACTGCTTGGTATATTTAAAACAACATTACGGCAAAATATATTAAAACGAAAAATGTAAAAAATTAAATTATAAGTTATGTCGAGAATTACACCCTTAAAGCTTAAATTATTAAGTATTAGTCGAGCTTTTAGGTACACATCCAAACCACCCAGCATTGCAATTAATAACTTAACCAACCACAGACAAGCAGTTTGTTCCATAAAATCTACCTAGTACATTATTAATCAGCCACTTTAAATCAAATTTCACAGCAACGAAGGTTATTAAATGAGTGAGTCAATATACTTAAAACCAACCTCGCAGCAGCAACTTGCCGACATCTGTGTGTAAAAAAACACAAAATATTTTAATTTCAAATGTATACTCATGCTGGTCACACCAACCCTCATGTGGAAAATTTTAAACAAGATTGAGAGCGGAGTAACAGCTTTTATTAGCGGATATTGTAATTTCTTTCAATTGTGTATTCCGTTCTATGACGTTCTGAAATGTAATACGATAAGAAATAAGAAAAATATGAATCACTTTTTCATTTTTTAATAAATTGTTAACTAGACAGTTAAGATAAAAAGAGCCACTGAATTATTTAAATAATAATAACTTAAAAATAGTGTTTTAATAAAAAGTCTCTTAAGTTTTACTAAAAGATACATTTTGTCATAAGCGATGGATTCTACTGTTAGGTGATAGAAGCTAATTTTATCTTCTTCGAAATATAATTGAATATCATTAGACAAAATAGCAGCAAACAATGGGTACAATGAGCAGACAAGAAACAAAATGTTGCAAAACCAAAAACTGCATTAGAAAGCCTTGAAATTAGTCTTTCCAACAACAGAAAAAAAAACCAGTACTTTGTGTTTAATTACATTTACAGGCAAGATATCAACAAAAGTATTCAAACATATAAAAAATATAGGAATAACGCCAGCTTTCCGAACAGACAAAAACTTAGGCAAAAATAATAAAAATTACAAGAGCCAAAAGAAAACGTACTTACACAGTGGTGCATATAAACGTACATGTGGCGACTTCTTAAAACCTAACATCGGTCAAACGAATAGAATCTTAAACAAATGTATAGCAAAACATAAAAGTCCATTCACTAATAGAAAAATAGTAAAAAACTTAATAAAATATTAATCCAAATATATAATAAATATACGAAATTTGAAATCAAAATATAAAATAAAATACAAAATTTTGATTGAACTATCTGTAATGGTATGTGTAAAACTTTTAAATTTTAATATATTAATGTGGAAAATAGAGAAAAGTAGATAACTGTTGATAGTAATTCAATTAGCAAATTCCAGAAATTAACTAAATTAATATAAAATAATAAGGTTGGTAAATCTGGCAAGGGACAGTTGAGTACCGGATATCGATTTGACTTCAGGTAACTGATGTACTATTTAAACGGTGCAACAGTAAATCTTAATCTTACTTTGAGTTTGTAATGTACCATGACAAGATATAACGTCCACGCCGACAAGAACATTGGTAAGTCTGTTCAATAAATTTCTGTGACTGTTTCTTGTTTCCCCTCTTAGGCCCTTATATGCAAATTATATTGTTACAAGCTCCAAGCAATTTTGCTGCTGTGAGAGATGTAAATACTTTCGACGGTTTCTGTCCATTTCTTCTGTCGAGCTTCGCTCAAACAGAAAAGGTAGTGAGTTGTTGTTTCATGGTGAATTTGACTTATTTTTCTTTTTAATTATCAATCTACACCAACAATTTATTCAGTGCTTCTACTCCAAGAATCCAATTGGAGAACGAACACAGTATCTGCATATGTTTATCATTCTGTGGGCTTTTAGTTCAGTTTGTACATATTGATTTGATTAAATTCTATAATGAAAATATCTACTAATAATGAAGATAATGAAGAGCACAGAGGAATTCAAAATATTGTCTAAAATAATCGTTGTCTGTAAGTTAAAAATACCTTAAAACAAGACATTTATTAATTACTCGATCTAAACTAAACTAAAAAATTGCAAATTTTAATTTTTTTTTGAATGCGTCAATAATAATTATTATAATATTTATTAATACCATAAATATTAAGTTAACACCGAAAATTATCAATATTGTAAATTATTATTAGGCAATATATTAGCTATATATTTAAATTATTCACGTTTTAACATAGTATTTTATTCAACTTTACCAAGTATTTATGACTGGCAAATTTTTAAACAAGGTAACTTTCTAATGTCTTATATGTTATTTTTGTATGTATTATCAGATTTCTTGAGATTTATTACATTATGTAAATTTTACTTAAGGATATGTACTTAGTGGAGTAAAAATTTGTTATGGGTGCTAATAAAAGTTTGAAAAATTTAATTAGCCCATAAGTTCCCAGAACTCGTTTTTGAGTGATCCCTAATTTCATTTTGAGAAACATGTTAGAATAACATTGAAATAAAATAAAAGCAGAGCGTGGCTGGGAATACTTCTTATAGCGCGTTATTAATATGTATGGGTTAATGAAATTTCATTATTAAAAATCTCAATTGTTTTCTTTCAAATCTTTGCTTTATAAATTTCTTAAACAAAATATAGAATTTTGATTCCCATTATATTTCATTATAATGAAATTAAAAAAAAAACAAAAAGTCTCTACTCGGCGGGAAATCCAGTCATTAACCTATGGTCGACTTAAAAAAATAGAAAAATATCTTTCTGTACCTTACGCTGCAACCATTCGTATAACAAAGTCGCATGCTACAGAACAATATAACGTTAGGGGGGATTTTTAAGATGCTACTATTAAAATTGCACAGGTCCTTCTTTCTACGAGATAATTAGAAGGTATCTATTTACTTATATTATCAAATTTCGAACAATTTTCCAAGATCTAAATACAGCTAAAACTGTCGTCGCTAAATCATACCTCCTGTAAAAGCTATCTAACTATAGGTGAACACAAAAATATCATTCCACTCATAAAAAATAAATCAAATCTCTCTTTAAAGAGTTTCAAATTTATAAAGATGTATTTTAATCTATCTATTATTTAGGACCTGCAGTTGTTACTTCGGTCAATTTGATAGGGTTTAAAATATTATCTATTAGCAGCTCGTTTACTCAGGAACTGCACTGAAGAATTATACAGTCCAAGAATTAATCTTGGATCGGGTAATAAAAAATCTTGTGTACGATTAATGAAAACAAGAATATTTTATTTTGATCCCGTAGGGGTCTGCAAGGTACAAAGAACAAAGAACAAAGAACGTATATATATATATATATATATATATATATATATATATATATACATATTTATATATATATATATATATATATATATATATATTAACCCTAGAGCTAAGATTAATACTATTATAAAAATTAATATTAAACTCACCAGTCTTCCGGGTTGAACGGCATTGGTTTCCATTGCGCCGAGCTTTCGACATCAAAGAAACTTCATTTCTATGCTCTGTATTTTCGATCTAAATTTATCAGTAAGCGTCCAACTTTCGCTACCAAAATTTAAAATCCGCACAAACACCGTCCTATAGATGGCTACATTGGCTTTTAGAGATACCTCTTTTTTGAATAAAAACGTACTTTCGATTGCGTGGTACATCCGAGCAGCATTTTCTTTCGTACTTATTTCAGTTTTTTTAGTTCCTCTCTTGTCTATTTGTACTCCCAAGTATTTATAGGTTTTAACTTGTTCTCGACAACTTACTGGAGGCAAAAGGCACATTGAAAGACAGTCTACATAAAAAGAAGAAGAAGAAGGAGACTTGTTCGAATAAATTTTCGTTAATTTTTAACTTCGTTTGTTTTCTATTTTTACCGCATACCATTACTTTCATTTTCTCTTCATTAATCCTTAGGATTCATTTCAATAATGCAGCGTTCCATACTTGTAAATTTGGATTAAGTCTTGCTTCGTTTATTTTAAATATCACAAGATCGCCTGCGTATGCGTACTTTGTAATCTACACCGCTTCTAGATTTCTATGTCCGGCATATAATTTCAGTATTTATATTCTGGTTTCTTTAACTATGTCATCCAAGACGATGTTAAATAGTATGGAACCTAGGACTTCCCCTTGACGTAAACCCTCATTTACTGTAAACTCTTCGGATTCCATATTATCAGTTCTAACCCTGCTAGTTGTATGTCTGTATACACTCACAATGGCTTCCCTGAGTTTGGTGTTCACACCTTTCTTTTTTAAACATATGTCCATCACCTTTTTTGGAGAAGTATCAAATGCTTTTTCCAAGTCAATACAGGCTTAATATAACTGAGAGCTTGAGTTTCGTGCGTTTTGTATTAATTTCTTAATAGTTAAATTGTGGTCTTGATTGCTTCTGCCTTTTCTGAATTCACTCTGTGATTGTTCCATTTTGTTAGATTTATCCTAAATATATTATTGAAATACACAAACACTCAATAACTGACAATATAAAAGCGATTTTAGCAATTTTGAAAACATATTTTATTATGAAAAAGACATTATTGTTTTTAACAAGTTGTAAAATGTATAACAAGATTCTTGTAAAGTCGAATGTAGTAATTACTATACAGCCAATAACCAAAGTAGTTGAGTCTAGTAAAAAAAGTATTATAAAAAGCGAAATTTGTTAGCGACGCCACTGATTTTACCATTGGATGACGGTGCGTGTCTTTTAATAGAATAATAACAAAATTTTTTGATCAATTAATACATCATTAGTCTTCATAAGAATAATTTGAAGTATCCTTTACATATCGTTGGCGGTCAAGAATATATTTTTGGCTTTGCCATGTTGGAGGTCAGTAAATAAAAAATGGTAACAAAATGTGCCAATATTACCTTATAGAATAATTAATATGTTCATTTTTGTTTAAAATAATGGTTGTAGTTTAATATTAGTTATCGAGTTCCAAAGATTAATAACCTCTTTAGTCACTATTGTATCAAGACCTTTACTACACTTTGCACAATGAGAATAGTTTTAAAAAATAGAGTTAAGTCTTTCTCTTTTTAAAACACATTTATTAGGGTATCGTGTAGCAATACTATAGACACAGTAAAGGACAGGCTATTGCCAGGTGCAAACAGGACTTGTACCTTCATTGAATCAAATCCCTATCCATTTATGAATTATTCAATTGATCTAATCGGTTTTCCTTAAATATTAGTATCCAATACTAAATAATTATATAATTTTCACATTCAAATATTCATTAAAACGATGAGGAGATTAACGATAAATAAACTAAACAAGATTAAAATTTTCAATTTAATATAGTTCAAAGTTTACTAGTTTTCGCTCCCAAACCTAATAATTAATAGGTGCAGATTAACTAAGTTCTTAGTAGCTAATGTTAAACCATACCATCAGGTGCATTAAAGCTTTTGGGTGTGTAACATGCACCACATAAGCCAAGATAGAACTTAGCGAAGGTAATAATTTACTAATACATAGAGAACAAAATGTGGATTACTCGAAAATCCAATAATTGTTTAATGCGCCTCAATTAGTTACAAATTAGATAAGTAAGGATATCTTGTTTTATATGTAAATGATAAAACATAATATGATTTCCCATAGTGCTGCGGTATGAAACAGTTCAAAATTTTTTAATATTATTTATATATTAATATATTTATTATATTATTTTTATACGATATTTATTAACACGTTAATGTACGCTAAAAATTTTTAGAACTATAATCAACGAAAAGAACAAATATAAGAAGGGAAATAGAAACAGCAAGATCAACAATTATGATGATATAAAAAAATGCATTCTTTTTATAAACAAGTTACACATAAATTAGTTTGTTTATATTCGCATTTAAAACAAATGAAGAAAAACTGCACGATTAACCCAGTAAATATTTCATTGTATCCTTTTTGGCCCTTGCGGTGGAATTTTCCGCCATCAATATTCACAATGAACTTTTAATCCCGACACCTATTATAATAGGTGGCTCAAAGTATAAGAACCACTCTTTATTCATGTAAACTTTCCTTTAAAATGTGTACCCTGTGTAAATTTTAAAACTTACAATGGGCCATATCTCACGAACAAAAGCTAATACATATCAAAAATACTTGAAACCGTTTCTAGCCTTCGAGTGGTAACGTACGGTCCCTGACACCGACGTAGTAGATTTTTCACGCTAAAACTCAAATGCGCATATTATTTATAGTAGTAGTATATAAACTGTACGTCGGCGATTTAGTTGAAAAGTTTAGAGAAATGGGATCAGGGCAAAATAAAAAAAAAGGGATACTCCTAGATTAATGAATGAAGCATCCCAAATTGAGGTCGTTGGAAATTTTTCAATAGAGCCTACTGCATCAACACTTCAAGTATCGACAATGACAGGACATTCACATGAGTCGGTTGGAAAGATGTTGAAATTACATAAGTTTCACCCGTACAAAACACAAATTCTTCAAAAACTAGGCAATGATGATCCAGACCGACGAATTGAGTCTTGTGAACTCATGACTGAAAGAATTGGCGTTGAACCGAGAATGTTAAAAAATATTTGTTTCACTGATAAATGTACTTTTATGCTGAATGGGAATGTAAATAAACAAAACCTTCAGTACTGGAGTGATGCGAACCCGCATGTATTCAAAGAAGGAATATTAGGCGATGCTACAATGGGCCATTTGTTCATACCAGGCAATTTAAGTAGAGAAATTTATCTCGATATGCTGGAAAACACTATCGAACCTTTAATTGTGCATGAATTAGAGACCCAAAGGAACGATCGAGGCAACCTAGCTCTAGACGAAGATTTGTTGCACTTCCAGCAAGATGGAGCACCTTCTCACTATGCAGCTCCAGTTAGGCACTGGTTGCATACTAATTATCCGAACAAATGGATTGGAAGAAGAGGTCCTATTCAGTGCCCACAGAGGTCACTAGACTTACCACTACCTGATTTTTTTATGGGTTCACCTCAAGTCAGTTGTTTATAAAACTCAACCTGCGTCACTTGGGGAATTGCGAGAAAGAATTACGCAAGCATGTCGCGCTATTACTAGAACAACATTTGCCAAAGTTCGTGCAGAATTAGAAAATAGGCTGAATTAGTGTTTACAAAACAGCGGAACTCACTTTGAACATTTACTTAATTGATATTTTTAACAAATTTGTAGTTCAACAAAAACCTCATTAAATTTTTCATTTAAGCCAAAAATTTCACAATGATTGCTTCACCCTGTATAATTACTATTTCTACCATTGGATAGCATTTTTATAGTATTTAGGTTGAATTAGTGTTTACAAAACAGCGGAACTCACTTTGAACATTTACTTAATTGATATTTTTAACAAATTTGTTAAACAAAAAACAAGTTGTTCAACAAAAACCTCATTAAATTTTTCATTTAAGCCAAAAATTTCACAATGATTGCTTCACCCTGTATAATTACTATTTATACCATTGGATAGCATTTTTATAGTATTTAGGTTGAATTAGTGTTTACAAAACAGCGGAACTCACTTTGAACATTTACTTAATTGATATTTTTAACAAATTTGTAGTTCAACAAAAACCTCATTAAATTTTTCATTTAAGCCAAAAATTTCACAATGATTGCTTCACCCTGTATAATTACTATTTATACCATTGGATAGCATTTTTATAGTATTTAGGTTGAATTAGTGTTTACAAAACAGCGGAACTCACTTTGAACATTTACTTAATTGATATTTTTAACAAATTTGTAGTTCAACAAAAACCTCATTAAATTTTTCATTTAAGCCAAAAGTTTCACAATGATTGCTTCACCCTGTATAATTACTATTTATACCATTGGATAGCATTTTTATAGTATTTTCAATTATGTATTATTATTGGGGGTTTGCAATTTAAACTTTTTTGTTTGTGGTGGGTGGGGCCTGGGAGCCCCTTTTAGTTCGATGTTTCGATAACACATTTTGTTCGTGAGATATAGCTCATACAAATCCAAGAGGTACAAAAAAAACCACCAAATAATAAACGTAAGCAGTGTCAAACAGGGAATTGCAACAAAAATAAAACATTTGAAATTTGTCATATATGTAAAAAATTTTTGTGTGGGTCATGTACAAGCAAAATTGAAAAATTTTGCTACTGCATAAATTGTACTTAAATAATTAAATAATTTATTTAATTATATTAAATATGTCTTTTATTATTAGTTATTAACTCAATATAGGTTTTTATCAAATAAAAAAGAATAGAAAAACGGCTGGCAATAGAAAATTCTAATATCCGTCATTTTGACCGCTGGTGGTGCTTCTAGGTATGCACAAATACTGGTGCTTCTAGTGTTAATACCTCTTCTATTTTTCTTCCACCGATTTTCAACATTTCGACTGTAATTTTATCCTCTCCCGGATATTTATTCGTTTTTAGTTGATTTAGGGCCATTCTTATTTCATAGTCGGTTATGTCCGGTATTTCTTCTGAGCCGGTGTTAATTATTGTTCGTTCAGTACGTCGTTGTTGTGGTTGTGTATTTGCTGAGTATAATTTAGTGTAGAATTTTTTAATGGCCTCACTTATTTCCTTTCTGTCTCGGACGGTGACGTTTTTCTCATTTTTTATTTTTATGATTTTTCTTGTGCCGTTTGAGTTTGTTGCTTTGAGTACTTTCATATTGCAGTTATCTTGTATTATATTTTTTATTAGATTGTTAGCATAGTTTATATGATCGTTCCTAATTTCTTCCTTCACGTTTTTGTTTAAACTTTTGAAGCTTGTTCTTTTATTAATTTAATTGTATTAGGTTGAAGTTTAGATGTTTTGGCTGTTTTCGTGTTTGGGCATATTTTCTTAACCGATGTTGTTACAGTTACTTTTATTTTATTGACTAGTCCGTTTATATCCATTTGTCTCAGTGTCTCTACTGATTTTAGTCTTGTGCTTAGCTCTTTTTGATATTCCATTTGTTTTTAAAATAGGACATCGGTGGTTGGGTATCGTTCTCGTTTAATAAGTTTGTTTCGTTCTACTCTCGTCTGTATTTTAATATTCGCCCTAACCAATCTATGGTCACTTCCGGTATAGAATTTGTTTAATACTGTCACGTCGGTGCATATGTTTTTGTTATTGGAGAGTATATAGTCTATTTCGTTCTTAGTTTTCTTGTCTGGGCTGATCCATGTCCATTTACGTTGTTTAGATTTTTTAAAGAAAGTGTTGAGACAAAATAAATTTTCGTTGTTTAAGTAGTTGTACAACATCTCACCCCTTTCGTTCCTGTTGTCCAGCCCAAAGCGACCGATATATTGTGTGTTTTTTTCTTTTGTTCCAATTTTTGCATTAAAATCTCCTGTGATTATTACGAAGTGTGATTTTTCTTGGTTCCTTCCTGTTGTCAGATCCTCGTAAAATGATTCAGCTTCCTTGTCTGTTGAGTTTCCTGTCGGTGCATATCCATGTATTATCTCTAAGCTGTATCTGCTGTTCAAATCGATGACAAGATATATGACTCTGTTTGATACTGCACAGAACCTCGTTACTTTATAGGGAGCTCGTTTGTTTATCAGGAACGCTACACCGCCTATGTGATGATTTTCTACTGAGTTTTTCTGGTATAGGTGGTGGCCAGATTTTAAGATGGTATATACTTCTCCTGGTAAGCGAGTTTCACACAGTCCAATTATATCCCATTTGATATTTGAGAGCTCTTGTTCTAGTTCTTCAAGGTGTTTTTGGGTCCTCATAGTTCTTATATGGTAAGTGGCTATACGAAGCAATGATGGGTAGTTTTTCTTATTTGATTCAGTCGAATATTTGCCTCCCCCAGAATTCATGAGGCTGACTGATTATTCAGTATGAGATTCTGAGTGTTTAACTCTACTCACCTGGGTTAATTTCGTTTGATACTCGACATCTTCAACTTGGGAGGTTTTACCATATTTAAAACGCCACGCTTGCCGAGCGGGTTGGCGAGTGATTTTATACAATCCCTGAAATCAGGGGATTGCCACTTCCGCCATCCACGCCGTATCGAATGTATTCTTCACCGCAGTGTCTGCCGTTGTGGACTTCATCCGTGACCCTGGATAAGGGACCCTAAGCAGGTACTAGTTTCCCGGGTGAGGAAACCCCTGAAATCTGCGGAGGGCAGGGATTAATTCATTTTCCGCTAATAAATCAATCATACCAAATAATGCCAATAAATGGCAATGAAGAAGGAGATAAAACAATGAAAATATGACACAAGGTACAAATATGATAACATAGGCAATAAAATTCATAAATTTTAAGTATTATGCCGTAAAATAAATTGTCGCATAATAAATAAATAAAATAATAAACAATACACCATACAGCGAAGAATCAATATCAAAAATTTAATTGTTAAATTCTCTTTACATTTTAAACTTTTAAATTTTAAATTTTTTAATTTTCAAGGCAGTAGATTGGATATTTCCAAAATGCATATACAAAAAAAGATACAATAAGCAATGGGGACATACATATTGACCTGAATATATTAAAAAGTGCAATTTAATTTAAAATTTTACAGTGCAACTAAAATTTTAGGCCTGTTAACTTATACCCTATCATTGGTACTATTGTTGTTTGTACAGATATTTTTATGTGTTTTTTACTAATATCTTATAAAATATTAATTCAGTATAACATATTGTTATTGTCAAGTTAAAATGATCTATACATTTAATTTGAGATCTCCCCGTTGGGTAAGTTTATTTCCAGAATGTGCCTATATTTTTGTGTCTAGAAAGCTTAAATGATGTTATTTCTGATTAAAGGGGCTACGGCAACAGTATAAAAGATGGTGATCGATGTCAATAGATAGCAAATAAAGGAAACGTCTGTTTGTCTCTAAGATAAGTAACCATCATTTTCATCTGAATTGGTATTTATTACAAATGCAAATTTTTTTTTATTGGGAATAAGCCAAAATTTAAGTTTAAAATAAGTTTATTTTTGGCGTTTTCATTTCTACTTCGGAAATTATCAATTATCAATAGTTTGAGAACGATTTCCAAAGTGAAAATCGAAACGTCAAAAATAAACCTTTAAGCTAAAATTGTGGCTTATTGATAATAAAAATAGTAATTGCTTTAAGATGCCACAAGAAAAAAACATCAGAACAATATTTATTACAAAGTTTCATCTATATAATTATCGTATTTTTTATGTAAACAGATTGAGATAGATAAGTAATGGTTATTAAGAAAATGTACATAAAAACCATACAACATATTTATTAAATTAGGGCACATACTTTCGTGCAAAAAAGTCTTTGACGCCAATGGGTTCAATTTTATGAAACCTTACCTAAGCGCAAATCTGTGCTTTCATCTGACCTGCAATGCCTTCAATAAGGGGCCAGTGCTCATATTTGCACTGCGAACTCAGCGTCTGTGCTCTTTATTCATTATGTGATGTGTAATTCCAGAAAGAGCATACAAAGGTATACAGTTTCCTAAAAGACTGAAGTCAAATATTTCGAAAGCTAATTTAAAGAACGCGTAATAATTTTGTAATTTGTAGATAAATATTTAAAATTCATTTTTATAGTAACATGGTTATGGTATTGTTAAAATTTTATTTAAAAATCATATACATACAAAAAGGTTTGCCACTAAAAAACTAGACCGAATACATTGTAATACTTATTTCGTCTTAAATGTTGATACATAAAATGACAAATATTAATTAAAATCTTTATTAAAAAAATTCCTTTATAAAAGGTATAATAATAAAAAAAACCTATCGGGCTACATCATAGAACGTTTTCGGAATAACTATTCCGTTATTAGTGCTATCTGGATGTTCATGTTTGAATCCACTAGATATATGAGTAAAAACACTTATAATGTTGTTTGATTAACTTTGAGTTACATTTTTGATAATTAAAAACTATGATCTTTAAGTTAAAAAAGGAATTGATTACATGGCAACCTACGACTTCACTGGGTTTGCTAGTCCTTAGACGAAGGGTCTGTGCGGACTTGTTGATAGCAACTACAGGATGGCATCTACATGGTACATAGCCTTCTTCTTCTTCTTCTTCTTCTCGTAGCACTACAACCCAGGGTGGGGTTTGGATGACTGCACAACTTGCTCCCATCTTGAACGGTCGTCCATAATAGTTGGGTCAGTGGGTAGCCTCATTGTTCTTAGATCTGACCATATATCGTCTCTCCATCGTATTCGTGGACGTCCAAAGGGCCTTCTTCCTGTGGGGACCTCGTCCCCTATTAGCTTGGCAAGGCGGTTATTAGGGAGTCTATGGACATGGCCATCTCAGACGTATAGTCCAAGAGATTAAATCCCAAAGATGGTATATAGCCAACTACAGGAATTCGGTTTCCTTGTTAATTTTAATTGTTAATTTTTTATGACAAGATGTTTTTTATTTTTTAATTAATTAACAATGCACCTAATCTTAAGACTAACCAGCATTTTAAATTTAACCGAATTTGCTACTTTACTGTGATGCTACCGGTCCTGTTCACTTTAGAATCTAATAATTATTGTTGCACACTCCACTGATGTAGCTAGGTTCACTGCCTGAATTTAAACTAACATTTATATATTTTTCACTATCACACCAGTTCAAAAGGTTTGGTACGTTTGAGCCTGCCGACTAGGTTTTGTTTATCTAACAGTTCTAAGACTTTCCTGTTTGTATGGTTGTGGAGTCAGTTTTCGTGACCCTTGGAAATCGTCTTTATTTTTTCTTTAATTGTTGTCATACGAAGTTTCCGATGTAGGTCTTTGCTGCAGATATACCACGGAAAGTTAATTATGGTATTAGTATTCGGTTTTGGACTCTTTGAAGGCTAGTTATTCCTACCAGTACAGCCCCATAACTGTAAACCATAGGACCACACTGGTTTGAGCATTTGTTTGTAAACTAATATCTTGTTCTTGATTGTAAATTATGACGTTTGACCTAATAACAAATATAATTTCTTGTATTTCAGGTTTAGTTCTACAGTTTTCTTTCTGATATGTTCCTACCACTTTGGTTTGCTATCCAAATGTAGCCCTAGGCATTTAACTGTTTTATTGTCAGGGACGATGTTATTGTTAATTCTAACTGGGCGATTTTTAATTTTTTTGTAACTGAAATCGATATGGTCAGATTTCTCTTAATTAATTTTTATGCGCCTTTTATTATAAAGTGTTTATTTTGTTCACTGCATTTTGGAGGTGTCTAGTTGTTTCCTTGAATGTTTCACCGACTGCTAATATTGCAGTGTCGTCTGCAAATATTGCCAGTTTATTATTGTCTGTAACAGGACCGTTACAGGTATATAATAAATATGGTATGGGTCACAGAACACTGCCCTATGAGATTCCTGCTTTTATTGGTCGTAGTTCTGAATATTCGCTTTCCTGTTTATATCTAAAAGTTTCTGTCTTCTAAATATAAATGTATTAAATAGACATATTGGATGGGACTGTTTTTCAAATTTATTTCAGTTTTTCCCACCTAGCCCAACCGCCACGTTCTGTATTCCTTGGCCATGTTTCGACCACAAATCAACAGACCACAGATACGAAAGCTACTCAATGAGAGTGTTGCAAAATTTTGTAACCTTGAAAATGAGGAAAGCCGTTGTTTGCACCAATACAATGTGTAACTTACAAAATAATTCATTTGGTCTATAATAGTTAGGTACTTTTACATCTGATTTGATATTTAAGTTACCTACACTAAAAATTAAGACAAACAGGAAATGAACAGGAAATGAACAGGACTAAAAGTAGAAGTGAACAGGAAATAAAAATAATAGGTAATTTGGAAATTCTAGGTATGTCCTTAACATAACAAAAAAAAAAGTAAATGGGCTATTAGAAAAGTGACAATCGTTAAAAAATTTCTATATAAATTGAAAAAGTATAAAAGTATCTTTGAAGTGAACAAGAAATAAATATATAATAGGTAATTTGGGAATACCAGATATGATCTTAACAAAACAGGAGAAAGTAGTTAAGATAGTAATTTGGAATTTGGAAATTCTAGGAAGATCCAAATTTGGAAATTAGTCAAGTGGCCGTTAGAATAGTCACAATTTTTAAAGATTTACAATACATAATATATAGGTGGATGATGATTTAATTTTATAATCAAGTTAATCTTCCTAAACCAGAATTTTATTAATAATATAACTATTTCATTTTTAATACATTCTTGAATTAAAACAGTTTTAGTTTACAATACACATTAAATTATTTTAGACGAGATTTTATCTCGTTAGCTGTAGATAAGAAAATGTCAAAATTATAAGGTACTTAACATGAAATTTTAATTTACTTCAGTTTCGTAATGAGATACTTTTTAAAACGTCGGGTTAACCCTACACATGTGTCACTCGAAAAATGGCAAACAGCAGTAATGATGTTTACGTTATCCTTCATTAATAAATATATTAATTACTTTTTGAGGATAATATAAAGATAACAGTTATATTTGTAGTTATTGTTACAGGAGAGAAAATCTACCAACACGTTTTATGTGTAAAAAATGTACCAAATTCCTGTGCAATGAACATTTAACCTGTGTATGTGTAGAATCTTATTCTGATAATATGGTTTAAACGATTTCAAACATATATTTTTTATTTAATTTTGTATATTTACATTTTTCTTTTGTATATTTTTAGTAAACTAAATATAATAATAATTTACAATGCTTTTTCATAAAAAAATGTCATATGTACTATACAGGGTGTTCCAAGATGTTTTTAACAGCCTATAATTCAAAAAGTTACACATACACCTTGCTCCAACTGATTATGCAGGGAAAGATCCAAGGAAAGAGAAGCATAGGGAGGCGTAGAATGTCATGGCTGCGCAACCTAAGAGAGTGGTACGGATGTACATCAAATGAACTTTTCAGAGCAGCCGTCTCAAAAGTCCGAATAGCTATGATGATTGCCGACCTCCGCCGCGGAGATGGCACTTAAAGAAGAATTCAAGAAATAATAAATATTTTTATTTGAAAATTGGGAAATGCCAATTGTACCTGCAAAGCTATTAATTATTGTATACATGATATATGTGACGTTATCACAGGCGCTGTGACGTCATTCATCATCATCATGCAACTTCTTCTGTCCACTGCTGGACATAGGTCTCTCCAATTTTTCGCCACTCTCCACGGTTCTGTGGTTCTTGTTACCATTTCTTGGATATTCGTCTAATGTCGTCCATCCAGCGTGTTGGTGGTCGTCCTCTGCTGCGTTTGTCTTCTCGTGACGTCATTAGAGTGGAAAAACCCTAACGTTTTTTGTAAAGGAGTACAATTCTTGAGAACCTGTAAAGAAGCGAAGGATGAAGGTATATTACCAATTCGTGTTTCTCAATGAAACTTGGATATTTCAAAATGGGATCATTGGTCATTCTTGGCAAAATGAAAATATAAAGAGTGTTGAAACCACTAAAACGGATGTTAAAAGGTTTGTTGTATTAACATAAGTTGTTATATGAACATTTAAAGAATATCATTGCAGATATATTATACTCCATGCTGGAAATGAAACCGGATTTATAGAGGGTGCTGAAGCAATATTTTGTTCAAAAACTCAACTTAGAGATTATCATGGGGAAATGAACCAGGCAATTTTTTTTAAATGGTTTGAATATCAGTTGCTGCAAAACTTAGAGAATCCTTCTCTAATTGTACTTGATAATGCACCTTTCACAGTATGTTATTGCATAAAACTCCGAATTCAGGATGGTCAAAAAGTGCTATTGAGGAGTGGTTGACAGAAAAAAAACATTTCCTATTCCTATATGATGTTCAAAACGGAACTGTTGCGCATCGTTTCTTAGTATATATACAGATATAATCTTCTATATAAATGTCATTTATTTTAAACATTTTTTTATAACTAAACCACAAACCAAGTAGGTATATAGTGGACGATATGGCAGAACGGTATGGATGCAAAGTTTTAATTTTCCTTCTTACCATTGTATCTTTAACCCTATTGAATTAATTTGGGGCATAGCAAAAAATTATTACAATAGGCACCTTGGTAGAGATGGTAACAGCGCTAACAACTGCCTAAACATGTGGCATGAGGCACTTTGCACGATTACTCCTGATATGTGGAAAAATTCTATCAATCATACTGAAAAAGAAATATTTAAATGGTATGAGAGAGAAAGAATATTTGATCGTCAAGAAATTAGTCCAATAGTAACTAAAATGTTAATAGTGGAGAGAGTGACACTAATGTGGAATCAGATTCAGAAAATGTTTAGTTCGTTGATGTTGTTTTTTTTATGTCATGTTTTGTCTTTGAAAATACGTTCATTATTAAAAAATATTTTATTTCATTGCTTGTGAAGTTATTTTGATTATATTTATTGTTGGTAACTCAGTAATAACCTTACCACTTTTATTTTGAAATTCCTTACTTTGTGAAATCTATTCATGAATGTAATTAACAAAAAACAAATGAAAAAAACACTCATTTTCAAATTCCATTTAATATAGTATGACATTTACTTCCTTCACCTTTTTTGTTTACTTGTTCTTTTCTGTTAACTTTGATACTTCATGAACGCTGAACTTCATCTGACAACGCTGCAAATGATCACAATGATGACGTCAACGCAACTTTATTTGGCTTTCACTGTAGTTTTTGTAACTTCACAAGAAAAGCAAGTTATCCTTTAGGTTTTATTTAAATCGTTTTTGACAAAAATAGTCATTTCTGGTGTTTACTCAATAATTCATTGTGGTTTTAAAACGAACTTTTGAAATATTTTAAGTTCATACAATCGTAAAAATTGAACTAATGAATAAGTGGTGAAAAATGAACCTAATAAATATGTAAATATGTAAAGAAAGAAAGAAAACAAAATATGTAAGAAAATGCTCAAAATGCTCAAGCCTTCTACATGGAACGCTTTTCCGAAAAAAGAACACCATTCTATGTAACTTTTTCTTTTTTTAGGAGAACATGCGGTAACGTTTATTTCCAAACGTTAAACATAGAGATCGTGTCAAACCCATACATACCAAAATACCGAACAAAACTTGGTGACTGTGTTAGCATATGTAACGAATAATCCAAATGTGTCCATAAGATCCATTGCTGTAGAAATTAAAGTGTCTTTAACTAAAATTTAAATAATGGTGAAAAAACTACCTTTTAGACTGTGTTTGGTTGATGAATTACTACCTACCGACTTAGATCGACGTCTAACCTACATTGCCATAATGCAAGTGATGATGCAAGACACTCATAACTTTTTAAGTAGAATTTTGTAAAGTGATTCATAATAACAGGATTGTAAAACGCCATAACTCCCATTATTCGTTAGTGGAAAATCAACACTTGTTAATAAAAACTCGCTTTTAAACTAGACGGGGAATTAATGTTTGGTGTGCGTTATTCATTGGGCGTTTAATGGGTTTATATCTTTTAAAGAATATTTAAATAGTCTGAGAATCTGAATTATCTAAAACATTAGCTACCTTTGTTACTGGAGAATATTTCTTTAGACGAAAGAAGAGTTATAGTATACACCTCCCCATAACAACGGTATTGTAATTAATTATCTTAATGCCACATTTTCGAACAGATGGATTGAAACCAAAGGACCCATCCGATGTCCTCCAAAATCGCTATCACCCTTCGATCTTTTTTTGGATGCGGGTATTTAAGAGGAACCGTTTATAACGAAGAACTTACAGATGTAAACGATTGAAAAACTAAAATTTGAAAAGCATGTACTCTGATTATATACGTCAAAGATGATGCGGCATGTACATGTGAACTGCTTAGACGATTTGATGCTAGTGTTAAAACAGAAAGAGGTCATTTTAAATACCTTCTATAAAATTATTTTATATTTACAATGTTTTTAGTTATTGTTAAAAATGAACAGTAAATTGACAATGCAGCGTACTTATTTAAATTAATACCCTCATTGCGGTATACCGTTAAATTTGGAATAAAAAACCCTTTTATCTGACCTCCTTCACCCCCTGATCTATTTAATTTTTATCATTGTAATGACAACAATTTTTATTACTTAATGAATTATAGGCTGTTAACATCTTGGAACACCCTGTTTATCGCACTTTTCAAATACAAAAAGGGTATGCGGACTCATACTCCGTCCTCACTATTAGTGAGCAGAAATCGAGTCAGGGAAGGTTAAGTTAATAGAAATGTCGGTATGATATTAACTATAAAGGCTACTGCATATATTATTGAGAAAACTTACAAGAAAAACCCATCATTAGCATATCTTTGTTTTTGCGATGCACTTTATAACTGCATGTGAAAATTATGAAAATATTTAGGACCTTTAAAAACTTATAATTGTTCTTTGAAAGGTAGCCTAAAGTAGGGTTTATTCTAAAATATGGTAATTTTAAACATCCAGATAATTAAAAAAGTCACAACATCTGGCTCGCTCAGTGAAATTAACATAATGAATTAAAACAGTATGGGTATCTATGCTTATTTAGATGAACTAATTTTGTTATTGCTTAGGTAGAGAAAACGTTTTATTTTTAGTTTTACTGACTTTTATTATTTTTATAGACTATTTGATATTAACAACCATAACAAATTGGAACAGTGACAGAGAGGGAGATAACGAAGTTAACATCTCTAGAAAACCATTTTAAACACGCAGAATATGTAGAGGACGGCCTTAAAAACCTAAAGAGCATAGACTTGGGGAAAATAAATACACATATTATGTAAAAAATAAAAAAACATGTTCAAAAATTCAATATTGACTCTATTTATATCCTGATTCTTTACTCGTTTACACTTTTTCTTGGGATTTTTCGAGACAGACCTGCTCCCTGTGGTACTTTAGCCTCCGGTTTCTGAGAACTTGTCCAATTCGAACTCTGAAGCTTCGGTTGTGTAAGTGCTAAACAATGGACTAGCTAGAAAGGTCATCATTTTATAACGGGGCATTATACGATATCACGCTTACTAGTTAACAAGTATAACATAACAGTTTCGTATCTGTTTCTCAATTTCAGTTCTCTGTGATTATTTGATTTTTTTGTTCTTTTTCGCACATTTATAACGACCTTTTTTTATGTTTTGTTAATTTTCGGTTTTATTGTGGCCATTTCGTTTGAATATTTTTATGCTATTTATTCAGTTGACTAATTTCACAAGTTAATGTGTACCTTATTTTCGCTATTCTCTCGTATCGTTTTCCTGTATCCCCTTTCCCAGTTTATCTGTCACATCGTTTACGTTAACTATTTTATTTTCCATGATTATTTTACCGCAGTTGCTTTATAGACTTGTTTACTTCATAATAACTCTCTATTTATTTATATACAAGAAATATTTTTTACCGAAACCCAAAATTCCATTCTGTTTCATTTTATTTTTTCTTTTAGCATCTTTCGATATATAAAATCTTTACTGGCTGTCATATTTTAACCCTAAATTATTACACCGTAATTTAATTTATTTCGGATTCGTCTCTGTTGTTTTAACATCGTTATCGGCAGCGCGATAAGAACCAGACCCAAATCAATTTGAAGAGGTCAAGGTCCTTCTTAGTAACAAATATTTTATTTTGGGGTGATAGAACTGATAGGTCAATAAATTTGTTAACTAAAACTGTTATTTAAAAATTATTTCAGTTTTACCTACCTAATGATTTGAAATATAATTGATACTTCACTTGTTTTTTAAAAACCGGTATTACATAAATTTTATTAGATTTTGAAGTACATGTACAATTTCACAACATACTGTATCACAATCTGCGTGAATATCTAATACGCTGATGTTTATATTTATACTATTAAACTATTGTGCTTAAGACTTAGATTTAATTTTAATACAGCATGTGAAACAAGTGTGGGTACATGCTATTACCCATTAAGGGCCGAGACAATAAACAAAGAGAAATTTGACAATTGATTTATTAGATTGGATTAAAAACACATAAATTCAGACTAATTTACAACCAAAAAGAATTTTTTTTCTCATGAAAGGAAAAACAGGTGGGTGCGTATACGCACCTTTGGCCGAATACGCATACAATTTTTAAAAAAGGAACATGTTGTATCTTAACTGTAAATCAAATTTTAAGATGAAAATTTTTTACATAAATAAATAGTATTACTTTTGCACATCCGACATTTTCTTCTTGCACTGTTATCATCTCTTTTTATAATGTGGCCAATATTGTCGAATCTAGTTTCATCTGGTAAAGCAAATTTAGATGGACGTCCATATACTGAGTTTGACAATGATGTAGCGGTGTCTTCACTATTCTCTGCATGTCCACTATATTTTGGTAAGTTAAGAACCAATCTCGAACGAAACTCCAGTTGGACAATTTTAGAATCATTCGCAATTTTAAAAAATTGACCACCATACTGTCAATCATGTTAGTAAACAACGGCCACCACCACTTTTTTCCTCTTATTTTAATACGGTAATTCGCAATGCCATTATCATGCAGATCCACTCCACATTGGTGAATTACATTAGGCTGAGGGATAAGAATTTCTTTGTGTTCTTTACGGTTATAACGTTTAGTTTGCATAAGGGGTAAAACGTCACATGTATTTGTCATTACAGTCACTACTGAATTATCGTTCCATCTTGTCACCAAAACTTCTTAATTCTAATCGAATGCACATGTATATGAACCTCTTTCCTTTTTTTTTCATAATTTTGTTTTCTTCTAGAGGACACTTAGCAGTGCGATTTTCCCTTACTGGTCCTGTTGCAAAGAATCCTTTTTCTTTCAATAGTCCAAAAAGAGCATATGACGTAAAGAATTTGTCGAAAAAAACCTTATGTTGCTGTGGGTTTTTAACTACTATCGAAAGTAAATTCAAAACAACTGCCGTTCCTAAGCTAAAACTATTATCTCTTTTCTCAGTTTTTCCGCCATATGGAATAAATTTGAACAAATAACCAGTACCAGAACATAAACACCATAGTTTAAAACCAAATCTAACAGTATTGTTCTGAAGCTATTTTTTTGTGGCATTTTAAATTAATTACTATTTAAATGGGAATAAGCCACAATTAAAGGTTAAAATACGTTTAATGACGTTTCAAATTCCACTTCGGAAATCGTTTTCAAAATACAAACATTAGTAAATTAAAGAAATTTTGTTTTTTGTTACTTAGTGAAAAATTCTTAGACGACTTTAAAATGATATTACCAATATTGTTGAGTTGCGTTCCTGGGACGACTTTACTTATAAGATAGTTCATTCGATTACATGAAATCAACTTTAACTTGAGAATATTTGTCAGAAAAAATCATAACATGTAATTCGTCTTTAAAAAGACAAATACATGCTATGATGACAGTAAAATTCTCCTGTTAGTGATTCTATAGTAAATTATGAGGGAAAAACCAGGAAAAAACCTCATAATACTATCCCGACATGGTAAGTATTTAATCGTGCATTTAGTTTACCTTCAATAAACACCAAATTCCGATTTTATATGTTTGTTATTTAAAAAATTTAAATGATGTATTCTCTATATGTTACCGACTGACCAATACTGGTATTTTCCCTTTATTAACTTCCTCTTTCAATATGGGTAACCAGATCCTACTACATTCTGCCGAGGAATTCGCGACACAATTGGTCTCATTTAGCATAATTAGAGCCGCTTCTTTGATTTTTCTCTTTTTACCATCCGTTTCTTTTAGGACTATATTTGAATCATTCCATTAAACCCTATGTTCATTATCCCATGCGTGTTTACAGATTTGAGATCTATCAAATTCTCTATTTTTAATATAGGATTGATGTTCACTTATTCTAACATTTAATGGTCTTGATTTTTCACCTAAATAAAACTGATCGCATTAACAAGGTATTTTATAAATGCAATTCTTTGTCCTTTCTTGTTCATTGTTAGGTTTGGTTTTGGACAAAATAGATCTCAACCTGTTTGTTGTTTTGAATGTTGTTGAAATGTTGAATTTATTTATAGGAAATAATTTACCCAACTTGGGACAAATTTGGATTTATTATTTTTGCCTGGTTCTTTCTTTGGACGTTTTGATCTGTGGTTCAGAGGAATATCATCATCAGAATCGTCAGAATTCCCATTCACTTGTATTTCATATGTACCTGCAATATCTGTTTTTATTCCTTCTTCACCAATAATATTATCATCAATGTCTTCTACATCGGAAATTTCATCTGTTCCCGGCGGCACATAAACCACATCAAGTGAGTCAGCATTTTCACAGTCTGAGTCTTCTTCTAACAAAGCCATTAACTCTTTAGTAGTTAATGCCCTCTTCATTTCATGTTTCGAGAATTTACTAAAATAAACAAAAAAATGCACTACTACTACTATATACACGCATTCATATGATAATAATTTATCTTACCTCATTTCAACTTATATGGAATATAAAACAAATAAACACAAGGAAACTTTCAAACTGATTTAAGTCAAGAAAAAAGACTTGACTATTGACGAGATCGTAATTTCAGATAGTTTAGTCTACGAAAAAAATATAATATGGTTTCGGCCAAAGGTGCGTATACGAATCCATCGCATAAACATGCAATTATAGACCTTATTTTTAAAGTATAAATGAATAAGTTTTTAGAATAATAAAAATTTCAACATATTTTTATAATTATAGAACACAAAATATGGATTAAGTTTATAATTAGTATCGGAAA
This sequence comes from Diabrotica undecimpunctata, assembly GCF_040954645.1. Classification (NCBI taxonomy): domain Eukaryota; kingdom Metazoa; phylum Arthropoda; class Insecta; order Coleoptera; family Chrysomelidae; genus Diabrotica; species Diabrotica undecimpunctata. The sequence goes on along the minus strand of NC_092804.1, from coordinate 126,532,881 downwards.
AATTTTTTGTATGAAGATGTGCATAAATCATTAAATTACGCAAAATTATAATAATCTTAAAATATTTAAAAAGTAATATTTTTGTCAAAAGAAAAATGATACTATATACCTCAATCTATTGATTTGTTACTTCAATAAAAAGAAAACATTAAAAAAATTATTTTCGGGCCAAAAAAAAATTAACAATAAAGGTTGCGTTTACGCACCTTTGGCCGTAAATGGGTTATTAACTGCGGTAAATTCAAAAACTGTTGTAGTTGGTAACAAAGGTCTATTTAGATATTATTTATTTCTATTATCCATTAATCAGTCTTTTATAGAATTGTGTTGTTTTGTTTCCAATTCATTGTTAAATTTCATATTTGTATCCATGTTTTTTATAATTTTTAATTTGTTTTAAATTCTCCGGTTGACATTTGTATAGCTTATTTCCTATGTAACTAATATATTTTTGTTGTATGGATTTATTACATTTACGTAAAATTGCATTATTCCTTGAATACCTAGATAAAGTTTAATATTATAGTTTTTTCATATATATATATATATATATATATATATATATATATATATATATATATATGTATAAGAGCTTTGTATAGTAAAATGCATAGTTGTAATAGATAATAGAACAAGTCATCATCATCACGTAGCGCTACAACCCTGGGTGGGTCTTGGCTGACTGTACAAGTTTTTTCCAATTTGTTTGGTATTCCATCAACCTAGGGTCAAATGGAATGTTCATTTTCCGGAGATCTCTCCATCGCATTCTCTGACGTCCGAGTGGTCTTTTGCCTGTGGGAATGCCTGGGAGTAGAACAAGTCATGGAGTCTAAATATCTAATCATCACATTATCTACCTACTGTAAGCTCGAAACAGTAGTTAGAGATCAATGAATAGGACAAATAGAGCTGCAGGTTGCTTGAATGAAATAATATGGAGAAATAAAAATATCTGGAAAGAAATGAAAGGCAGAATTTAGAAAACAGACCAATAATGACATACGCAGAAGAAACATGACCTAAAACAGAGAGGACAAAAAGGATATTAGGCGCAGTTTATTCGTTCTTTCCCTTCCACGCCAAGGTATCCCGGTACCCATACTAAGCTAATCCTATCGGTCCGCACAAAATCAGCAAGTGCTCTTTTGCACTCAAGAGCGAGCTTAAAGCTGATTTTTAGGCGCTTCCAAAGCCCTAAGCGCTGCTTGACTATCAGAGCAGATAGAAATGGTCCTGCATGAGCAAGCTCCATGTATTATATCCTAAGTACATACCAAGATCGCAACGGTCTCAGCCTGAAAGATTGAAGCATTTAAGCCGAGAGCCCAGCCAGAATTAAATCCGATTCCGTTCCCGTATACTCCAGCACCTTTCATTCTAGACCCATCCGTGAACCAGGTGAGCACGCTTCAGCGGATCAGTGCAAGCTCTCGTTTCATCCACTCATACCTGTAAGGAAACTAAACCAAGAAAGATGATGAAAACTTAAATTGGGGGGCCATGCTGTCCTGTGCTATAGAGAGCACAAGACAACAATTAAGGGTCTGTCTCCAGATTTCACGATGGCCTATCCGACTATTAATTCCCAACTAGTATCCAGACCAGTTAAGATGGTAGGCTGCCATCATGCTTTGTGCTCTACAATAAGATGTAGAGAAGATAAATTCAGCAAAGCCTCAAGAGCCGCTGTGGGAGTGGTCATAATGGCTCCTCAGTAGCCAACGCATGCTAACCGCTGGAGGTAAGTCAGCTGGGCTGTAGCTAAAGACAGTCTAGTCCGGGGCCACCACACAATGGCCGCATACGTTAGCATAGGCTTTATCATGGATTGATACACCTAATAAAAAAATTTTGGTTGCAGACCCCATTTGATTTCGAAAGCTCATCTGCACAGCTAGAATGCTGCTGTGGCCTTCTTCGCCTTGGAGTCTTTCCTGAAAGTTTAGAGTCCAGGATCACTCCTAGGTACGTTACTAGTTTACCCATAGAAGATAAGCTCTTTGATAGATCCGATGGCCTTTCTTCAAGTGGAAAAAGACCACAGTCTTCTCCAGAATTAACCATGAGTTTCTGCTCCTGCCACCATTTCGCAATGAGCATGATGCTCACTTGGGCGACTTTGCGTACCGTTTCGGGGGAGAGCTTCTAAACCAGTATAATTATGTCATTGGCGTAGGCTTGCGCATATATACCTTGTTTGGTCAGTCGCTGAAGAAGGCTGTCAATCACCAGGCGCCATAGCAAGGGGGACAAAACTTCTCCCTAATAGCAACCATGAGATGACAACACCCGAACACAACAACCGTTTCGGTGCGCAGCTATCTGCTTCTGATAAAGCAGGGCCAGGATCCACTTGACTAAGCTGATTTAGCACCCGCTCCACCGTGTAGATAAGGTGATGCAGAGCCATCTCATAAGACTTGCCAGCCTGATAAGCGTATCGACGTGCATGCAAAGAGCTACCCCTAAGTACTCCATCACGTATTAATCGATCTACGAGTACCTCTAGAGCCTTCAGAAAAAAGGATATGAGATTGATTGGTCGGAACGACCTAGCAGGGGTAAAACCTGTTTTACCCGGTTTAGGAATAAGTATTAACCTAGTTTTCCTAGAGGGTAAAGGAATATACAATATCGCAAGACAGGCGCCAAATATCCTGACCAGTGTGGAGACAATAATATTCAGACTCTGTTGAAGCAGAGCCGGCATAATGAAGTCCTCGCCTGCCCAGCACACCTTCCCCGTAGTACCTGTGTTGCGATTACCGCACCTACCCTTTATCTCACCCACGGGCGGATAGGCGAAGCAGGCAGAGAAATTTTCACCACGCACGTAGACAGGTCGCCGCCGAGGATCTCTCCTCTACCACTCTTGAATCTTCTGACGGGTACGTGCCGGGGCACCCACACCACGCTTGACACAAGGCCAAGAGAGGTATGTACGGGCCCAGCTCATTCAACCTCGCCAGGTTCTCTTGGAATGAGAGTAGAGTGGTCCCACGAGAGTCTCGTCTCGGATACTAGGAATGTAGACCGGTGACTGTGTCGCCTAAGCGACCGTGTGCGTTTCTACAAACCCGACACCTTAAGCGACGGATCTCCACCTCTCAATTCCTACCCATTTGTCGCCTCTTACGACAGGCAGGGCCTTCTGACCTCGGCCGTATTCTTATCTCCGCGAGCCGAACGGAGGCGAACGCCATCACCGTAGGCTTTCCAAGAGCTTTTCTTTGATAAATTATTCAGAGACTTGCATTCCCTCTCAGCCTGTTTAAAGGAACCCAGTAAGCTGGCCGACCAGCCCTCTTGAATTTGTTGAAAGTCCTCGAATCAGCCTGCTCTGCCTTTTTACCTGAGGTGTCTACCTAAAAATAGCAAAATCAGCAGTCCTGTGTACAGTAGAACTGGATGAGAAACGAAGGAGTAGAATGTAACGATCATATAAGCCGAATGACAACAAATACAGTAGTAAAGACGGCAAGAGACGGTTTCCGAATGGGAAGATGAATAATAGGAAGATCACGAAAACCATGGAACGACAACTTCTTGGAGGTACATTCATAAACAGACAGAGTAAATGTCTACATAATAATAATAAGAATAAAAAGACTTTAACAGTTGATGTTTCAAGACAAGATTGAGGGTAACAGAGGCTCTGGACGCAGACATATATCCTGGCTGGACAAACTGATCTATTTTAAGCTACGTGAATAGATAAGATTGTGATGTTGGCGACCAATGTGGTCCACAACAAGAAGATCGGCACATGCAAAAGAAGATAGTAACATCATAGTAAATTCCCAATTTATGGTTAAAAACCCCTAATAAATATCCCCAAAATTTACAATATTTGCTGGTTTTCATAATATGTTTCAATCTTTTAATAATATGTTTCTGTGTAAGTTGCTATTCTAATCATATTTTAATTTCTTGTTAAACGGTTTACTTTTTATGTTCCAATCTCTGTGCATATATTTTTTTAGAGTACACCTGTTAGGTTACACTGGAAGTTTTTCTATTACCTTACAGAATTAAATTTAAATGAGATGCATGTAAATGCTATAACTGTTATGATTTTCAGTGGCTTTAGAAATGCAAATTGCTGTTTTTACGAATTGTTTTTGAACTTTCCGCTGAGCAGTAGAAATGGGCTGCTTAGTTTACAAAGTATATACATACCCTGTTAATGCAGCATAACTGCTAATTTAAGAAAGTTCTATCCAAGTTTCAACATCTATATAATTAATCTTATACAAAGTTCAAGAAACTAGTTAGAGATATTTTTTGCTATTCCATCCCAAAAGTCATTTTAAAAAATAGTGTACTTTTGTTTGAATGTTTCTTTACATCATTGTGTATTTTTTAATATATTTTATGAACAACAAGTTATAAAATTATTTGTTTTTTCGATATTTCAGGTTTTGGCTATTTTAAAATCACAAGGTTTAATCCAGAAATCAAATATAATTAAAAAAACAAAACACAAATATTTTTACAAAATTATTTAGTCACTGTTTATTAAAAAGTCTGTAATATAGCAGATAACGGTTGTACCGGAAAACGCCAGCTTTATATTATTTTTTCGGAAGAAAAAACAATAACTCCCTTTTGTTTGTACACTAAAATTTTGTTGCAAAATAAAAAATTTAAAATTTGATTACAGGAAATGCATTTCACTGCTTTTTTTGTAAATTGAAAAGAGCAAATGTGTACCAGTTTTATCCGATTATTTTGATGTGTAATTTTTCGCTTTATGCCACATGTGATCGAACTAACATAATAAAAAGCAACGCTACACACATACGTCATATTATTAACTGTTTTTTAATGTTTTTACAACGTAAATAAATTTAGCTTTATTTAAATGTAAATAATAGTAAATTATGAATTTGTCAAGTCAAACACACAAAACACCTCTCAGTGATGAATCCTTCTACCTCTCGGTTTTAAATTAAAGATTTAAACAAAATGCAGAAATATAGTTTTTTAAGCCATTCTAATTTTCTCAATTAGTATCATTGCCATCCGTCGCCGTTTTAAGTCTATTGCAGGACATAGGCCTAACCTCTTTGTATCCAGATTAAGGTTCCAATTTTTCGTTATCTTTCGCAGATGATCTTGCTATCGTGTAAGTGGTTTTCCTCTGTTTATTTTATCTGTCCTTGGTCTCCATTCTGTTAGCACGTTCATGCTGTCGTGTACCACGTGTGATACATGTCGGCTCATCTCAGTAGCCGTCATGTACCACATGTGGTACAGAGTGCATTTTATATTTAATCGTGTTTTTCAAGTTGTGTAAGTTGAGCTAACTAAATATCACACAAACCAAATGGATGTTAGTAAGCAAAACCCAACAACCACCACATCAACTGATAGTAGACAATGAAAGAATTGAACATGTGGATTTGTACATCTACTTGGGAACAACAGTTAACTCAAATTGGGATCAAGCGAAGGAAATACGTATAAGAGTAGAAAAGGCAAGAGCATCGTTCACTAGCATGAAGCAAATTTTCACCTCTAAAAGCCTCACCCTACCTCTCAAAATTCAACTTCCTAAATGTTATGTATTCCCGGTTTTGTTATATGGAATGGAGGCGTGGACAATGACCGCAACATTGATGAAAAAAGTAGAGGCCTTCGAAATGTGGGCTTACCGACGTATATTACGTATATCCTGGACTGAGCACGTGACCAACGAAGAGGTACTACGCCGGATAGGTAAAGAGAGAGAGGTAGGAATAAGTATAAAGAAAAGAAAGTTGGAATACTTGGGTCACGTTATGAGACATAATAAATATAGAGTACTACAACTGATCATTCAAGGGAAAATAGACAGCAGAAGGGGTCCAGGGAGGAGAAGACACTCGTGGCTCCAAAACTTGCGGCAATGGTTCGGATTGTCATCTGCTGAACTATTCAGATCTGCCGTAAACAAAGTCAGAATAGCCATGTTGATTGCCAACGTTCGGAACGGACAAGGCACATGAAGAAGAAGAAGTTGAACTTTTCACATGTGTTATTCTAATTTCGAAGGCAACGTTGCCAGTTCAACGAAAATATTATATCAACCCAGCTAAAAGCAGGGCTGTGCGACAGGTCGCAAGTTTTTAGTATATTAAAAACTAAAACAATATCTAGCATTCTCGATCAGTCAGTCACATTTATATTTAAACCTTTATTTAAACATACATATTAAAAAATTTTATTAATTTTAAAATTTTCCATATCTCAGTACCCATACATTGATTCGTGTTTTATTATAATTTATGAAAATATTTCAATTCAAAAATAATGATAGATAATAAATCTAGACATGACTTTAAATTATTATGTTTAATTTCAAATCGAGAGGTGTGATTGGTTTCTCGTAAAGTGTAGCACAAAACTGTATTGAGTTTTGGAATACTACAGTAAATAAAACCCACTAGAAACATTTTAAATTTAATTTGAAATTAATAAAAAATAAATAATTTTTGCAGTGAACAAGGGTGGAGTTTAAATATATGTATTACAATTCGAAAAGTTAATATTTTGTCATAGCTCTATTAATATTAATCACTTCTTGTAATCTTCTGGAAGCTGAGTTTATTAAATTTAGTGACAAATTTGTATCTTCGGCCAAGCTTTCCCAGGTTTCTTCAATGATGGTCCATAAATGATCCCTGTTTTGGGGAACTACATTTAATTTTTGTATTTTGTTGATCATAAGTCCACAAACGTTCTCTATTGGATTAATATCTGGACTTTTAAAGAGCCATGGAAGAGCTTTAATGCTATTTTCCATAAGGTAATCCCGTACACGGTGGGCTGTGTGGATTGAACAGTTGTCATGCTGGAAAATAAAATTATTGGTGGGGAAAATTTCGCCAACCGATGGCAACATCACATTATCTTATATATGTAAATAGGTTTCAGTATTGAATCGTCCTTCAATTCTCCAACACATTCCTAAACTTCCTCTATACATCCAAGCCCAAACATTTACAGAGAACCGTCCGGACTTATCACTTGATAAAATATAGTTTTCGTTAAACCTATTTCGAGGCGGTTTATAAACCCTAATATGGCCATCATAATGAGACTGGAATACTCTTTTATCAGTAAAAATTACACGGTCCCAAAAATTGACTGGATCATTTAAAACGTAATTTAAAGCAAATATGAGTCTACTTTGTTTATGTTCCTCGCTAAATTTGTATTTTCGGGCGGCTGCACAATTTTTTTAATCTGTTCTTCTAATTCTTCTTAATGCTGTAGTTATAGAAGCATTAAAGTTTGTATTAACTTTTGCTTGCCTTGCCGTATGGAAGGGATACGCTCTTAAATAATTAGTTAATGTTTCATCTTGTTGGGCTGTAGTAATAACTGGTCTCCCACTCACTCTCCTTCTATCCAAAGTCTGCTCGTTTTCCCATTTTTTTTTAATGTTGTGGATTGTTTTTTGCTTCTATTTAACTCTTGAGCCAGTTGTCCAATAGACCTACCATCTTCTATTTTTGAAATTATTCTCGTTTTATCAAACTGACTTAACTGACGTGGCATCTTTAAAAATTCACTTTGACAAACTTGTCAAATCTGACTGATGGCGAGCAATATTTTTCATGTTTAATTGTTCGGATATGTTCGGGAAGTTTTCACGCACTGATAACATCTGTAGATACTAAACCAACATTTTTCAGTTATAAGAGGATTTTTTAAGACAGACGATGATATCTTACTCCGCTTAATTTTATTCTCATTATCATTTATACACCGTAAATCATTTAATTTTGAAAAAAATATGCATCTCAATGGGTAGGTAAATGTTTTTTGTTTACATTTTATACATAATATGTAAAAAAGTAATAGTCTATTTATAGATAAAACGTATTAAAATTAGGGTGTAGATTCAACCTCCATAAGGAACATTACAGTCAGATATTGGATTGTAATGTAATACTGTCACGTTTTGAAAAGCATTTTTCGCCCCGGATATTTTATAGTTTATAATCTACGTAGGATAAAGCATAATGTTAGTTTTTCACATTTATCGTTTATGTAATAAATATTAAATTAATTTAGGTAGTTCGCCTGTTACTAAACTTATTGACATAACATACAGTCAACAGTTTGTGTTCTGTAAGTAATTGAAGTATAAAATTACAGTAGATGCATTCCAATGTTCCTTGTGCCAATACCCTAAATATCGTTCAACATTTTGGACATTAACTCAATCGTCTCTCTGGTTATTAAATTTATTAGATACGGTTTTTGTTGTTAATAATAAAAATAATACCTATCTAAAAACTTTATACATTTTTGAACGTTATTTTTTACGTTTTACGTTTTATTTAAATTTACTGAAATTCACTTATCTGTGATGGCAACAACGAATTGATTCACGAACCATTATTGTGTCCAGTATGAACACAGGTTTACATTGGGAAAAAAAAGTGTACCAGTTTTATATGACGGGAAGTGTACATAACCTGTGGTACATTTGTTTCTAGATCGGATAATTTTTCTATTAATTATTATCGCATCATTTTGAAGAAACAAGTAAAACATTTGAGTTTAGGAATATTTGCAATTTTATTTAAAAGCTAACATATACAAACTTACAACAACAAAAAATAAACCTATTGCAATTTATTCACGCTTCAAAAACAACAAAAAATTAAAATTAATAGAACATATTAAAAGTAAAAAAAAGTGAAAATCGTTATTGTTATCGTTATAATATTAATATCCAATTTAACTGTAGTGTAATATAAAAAGTTAGGAGTTATAAATGTTTTTCGTTAAAACGTGCTAAACACATTGGCGTTTTAATGTCAAAATCACCGCAGTAGGTCATCACTCTCTTAGTTTTGGCTCTTGCTTACTTTGTTTCTCTTTCTGATTTCAATTTTTCGTAGCAGAAAGTATACCGTTTTCTATTTTTTTTTAGCGCAACCCTTAAGTTTTTTATATTTTATGGGTCGATTTCACGCGTTTTCTTGGTACCGGTACGTCCTGTTCATTCTCTATTTCTTCTACATTATCTTCCTCACTAAGCAGTGCTTGTATTAATAGTTCTCTAAATTGTAAAATACCTACGAATTAACAACAGTGGTTCCTATGATAATTTCAAACACAGTCTTCTTATACCACTTAACCGTTTTCCTTAGGTAAGTGTAGTATGAAGACATTTGGTCGGATATATCTACATCTTCTTTGGCGCTATTGTAATCCATTGTAAATTGTGGTTTGTGTAATATCTTCACCTTTTCTGTTCATCCTTTCCGTAGTGATCAATTCATCTATATGATCAGGTAAAATACTGAGCTAGATAACCGGTCTTTTATCTAACCATTTGTAAATACGCACACCCTTAGCGCTTAGGTAAAGTTTTGCAGTGCAAAAATTTCACCTCTATTTAGTTTTTTATTGCAAATATCTTTCAGATTCCCTTTCCTATTAGATTGTAAAGTCTCACGCAAATAAGTATTATTTTGTAGAAGGTGTTCTGCTAATTTTACGGTGGTATAAAAATTGTCAGTGTATAACACTCTACCATTATTCAGTAAATCTTCCATCAAGTTGAATGTGATATTAAAAGTATGTTCATGGTCACTTTAATTTTTAGTTTTTACCACAGTAGATACTAAAGTTGTAAGTATACGCATCAGGTGTGTAAGAGATAGAACCTATTATCCGTTTACAAATTGTTGAGAGCACGAAATGTGCCTCAAAGTCATAAAACGGTCGTAAAATTTGTATCATCATAGGTGTTCCTGAGGTGTTTATTCATTAAATAATAATATAATGTTTTAATACTGTTATATATAATATTAATAATGTTTTAATACTAATATATTTAGCAAAAAACAATTAAAACTTTCACGGCTAATGTTAGTTATTATATTATATTAATAAAAATAAGAATTTAACCATTAACAATTTTGTAAATAAGAATATCTTATCTCTTTGAATATTTCAATACTAATCTTCGCGTTTAATCACTTTACTAGAAAACCTGGAATTCATATCCGAAGGTACTATTCGTTGCAAGATAATTAGAATTGAATTCCTCAGATTTTTAATAATTTAATGGATATAAAGATGCTGGCTTTGACCACGTGCCTCGTCTGTTCAGTTTATATTCGAAACTTAACTTGAAAGGGTGAAGTTATTACTAACGAAAACAATTTTTTTGTTTAGTACGTTTTTGATCGCATGTAATTTACGGCTCGTCGATGATTCCGCGTCTACGACAGTACTTAGCGTCTCGAATATTTCTTTTGCGAATTATATGCAGTGCGTGAGTGATTTTTTATTCCATATACCTACGAACATATACGTACCTTTCGCTCGTGCTCGTTTTGTTGAATTGTTTGTGATGGCTTCATCATCAACATCGTCAAGTTTTACACCGGTACTGTTGGGTACACTCAGTAAGTCTGTCTATTCACCAAGAGAGAAGACTATTGTCCAGAATGTTCACGATGCTTTGGTTTCTCAGAATCCCACAAACACTGTTCGCAACATAGTCGAAAGTTGTGCCAACATGACTGGCGTAGGGAAGTCAACTATATATAGGTTCCTATCAGAAAGAAAAAAACACGGTATAGCTAACCCAAATACAAACGAACACTTAAAGAGATTTAGTCTATTTAAATTGATGAATTTGCCAAAAATGGTAATCGAAGGAAAATTCATGGATTTTTTTTCAAAAAAGATATACCAAACCTAAACAAAATTTTACAAGAAGTTAGAGAGGACCCGAATTTCCCTCATATCGGACGAACTAAATTGTGGCAAGTTTTAAAAGAATTAAATTTCCGGTGGGATAAATCAGAACGAAAATCACTTTTGATTGACCGGGAGGAGATAATATGTTGGAGAAGAAATTATCTAAGATTTATACGAAAATTCCGGGCTGAAGGAAGGCCAATCTTCTACCAGAATGAAACGTGGGTAAACTCAGGTCATACTCTAAAAAAAATTTGGTCAGATAAAAATATATTAAGCTCCAGGCAAGCCTTTATGGAAGGTTGGTCTACTGGTATCTCCCTACCTTCTGGTAAAGGCAGTAGATTAATAATTTCTCACATTGGCAGTGAAAAAGGATTTGTTAATCATGGTTTGTTGGAATTTCAGTCCAAAAGCACAAAAGACTATCACGAGGAGATGACAGCTGATGTTTTCGAAGAGTATTTTTAGCAGATGATTAAACACATACCACCAAATTCAATTATAGTATTAGACATCGCACCTTATCATTCACTACTAGTAGAAAAACTTTCAACGACTGCGTAGAAGAAACAGGATATTCTTGACTGGCTGCGGAATAAGTATCTGCCTTACAAAGATGGAATGGTAAAAGCAGAACTTTTAAAAATTGCCCGGCAACACGAATCTAAGTTCAAGAAATACGTAGATGGCAAAATGGCGGAAAGGCGAAATATCACAGTCCTCAGACTTCCACCCTACCACTGCAAAATAAATCCAATTGAACTCATTTGAGCACAAATGAAAAGTTATGTGGCTAGAAAAAATACGTCATATAAAATACAAGCTGTAAGTTAATTGTTATACGAGTCTTTACAACATATTACAGAACAACACTGGAAAGATGAAGTAAGACATGTAATAGAAGAAGAACAAAAAATGTGGGATCTTGATAACATAATTGATGCGACCGTAGAGATACAACCGCTAATTATTAACCCCCAAGATGACTCGGATTCCGAAGTTGATCCTATTTATTTTGAATTTGAATATTTTTCTAATCGTAATTATATAAGGTAAGTAATAGTAATGGTAATCGTACGGTATTAAAGGGGAAAGGCGCAAAATGTCGCCTGTCAAAATGTTCAATGTGTTTTAAATGTATCAATTTTTTTTCAAATCCTGAGAAAACTAAAAAGCATTTTTGAAAAATTCAAAGGTAGAATGAAATATTTATTAGAAGAAATAAAAAGTTTTTTTTGCATGCAATATTTCAATTAAAAATTATACTATATTTTCTCTTTTATTTTCACCCCCGTTACATAACATATTAAAATAAACATTGTAGAAGTTTTCAGGGACTTTCTGCCCTCAGTAATAATGTAATCTTTCATTCTGCGTTTAAATGTTTCAAAAAGATTTATTAGTTTTCTCCGGATTCGAAAATAATGGATACATTTAAAACACATTGAAAATTTTGCCAGGCGACATTTGGCGTCTTTCCTCTTAATTAAATAAATGTATCTTTTACAAATGGCAAGAAACTTTTTATTTTTGAATAAAAAGTTTTATTAAAACAAAAATACAATTTACGTAAGTACGAGTACAATTTAAAATAAATATTTATTTAGTTTAAATAATTGTTTCAATCATATACTCTACGACACTGGTCGGTCATCTGTAACCATTCAAAATACCTTCGTAATCGGATTATAAGGTTGACTGCTGTATTGTATTCATTCAGGTACAAGGTGGGTTAGTCGAAAACATCTTAAATCGTCAGTTTCAGGTTGGTTTTGACTATTATATCGTATTACCTATCCTCTCTGAATTTCAGTTCTCTAATTAGGGTTAAACTTAAAGTGAGCTATCGACAAATTGTGAACCGATTATAGATAACATCTGGATGCCCGCTCTGTGTGAAAAAATTGTCAAAGAGGTAAATGAGCATAAATATCTAGGAGTAATACTAGAGAAGTTGCTAACGTGGAACTCCAATTTGTGTATAAAAACCAACAAAATTAAGCTTTTTCTTTTTAAATGCCGAAGAATATCTGGGAAAACATGGCATAATAAACTAAAACAGATGTATTGGTTATATGCAACTGTTGACAGACAAGTATCAATGTTGATGTTGAAAGGTAACTAGTTTTTAAATAAAGATAAAAAGTAGGTAGATAAGGCATTTTATTACCAGTGATGGTCTTTACAAAATTTCTTTTTGGGTGTCAATAAATACATACATCATATCAATGGTTAATAAATTTTATTCAGAAATCTGTTGAAAATTTAATAATAATATTTGTGACAATACGCAAATCAGTTACTGTATATATTGATATGACTGAATAGGCATTTAAAAGACCTTTCAAATAATGTATTACAACACCTATATTTTTATTTAAAAATTAGGCAATGACATCATGACACTCACATAAATGATCATCCTTTTGGATAAGCTATTAAATAGAAAGATATCCTTAAGAATATCCTGTTAAAAAAAACCTACGTGTTTCAGGATTTTTACTTAAAGTCGCTGGTTTACGAAATAACGAATTTATTTCTTTCATTTACACTGTACTGTATAATACGTTCTCTTGATTTGGGTTTTTCTACATTTAGGAGTATTATTGGTTTGACAACTTTTTCTTTTCAAAATATTTGTTTTTAAATCTGTACTAATTTAACGATTGTTTTACACATGGAGGTTATTTTCACTGCAGGATTGGTATTTGATGTGAACATTTCTGATAAACATTATGGTCTTGACTTTACCTGTCTCTACTTTTGCAACAAATATTGTATTATTTTTGATTTTTAACCCTAGAGTACTGACGTACGTAAATTTTACGTACCAATTTTAATCTGACAGCTACTAAAAGAAAACTAAACGTGGCAATGCTCACTTCATGGTCAATAAAACAAATGAATAGGTACTCGCTTTGATTTTAGTTTAGGTTAGGCTTTGACCATAGTAGTTATAACACTCTGTACTTAAGAGTTACGTGTGGAAAGTATCCGTGTAAAAAGTTTTGTACATAACTGTGACGTGTTGTTATTATTAACGTATAAATAAAATGTCTGTAAAATCAAATATTAATCTAAAGCGTCCTGTTACTGAGAAGGAATTGGAGAAAATTTTAAATAAAAGTGACTTCGGTGATTTAAGTGATACAGAAGATGATCTAGAGGAGTTATAAAATCCATTTGACAGCGACGATAATATTGAAGATAGAGACTATAATCCTACACAGGACGAAGAAAATGTCTTCACAAAACTAGCTAACATCTGGGCAGATACACCAGCAGAAACTCACAAAGAAATAAGAAATACATGCTCTCGTAAAAGAATTAAAATTACGCAGCAGCCGTCATCATATACTGATAACCGTTGTACAAAAAGGGTGTACATATGTGAAATTATAAATATAATTTCAGTAAATGAGGACTGTATTACATAGGGCTGGTTCAAATAAATTAGGATATGTGGTAAAAGGTTATACAGATTATAGCAAATAAAAAGTTTATACAAAGTCTTACCAATTCTTCTGCTGCACATACACACACTCGCGGTATTTAGAGGCTTCAGTCGCAGTTGTTCTTCATACGGGGAAACTGTCCGGTTACCGGTTTCTGAACACGTCTTTCGCGGTACTAACACTGAGATCACACGAGATATAGCACATTTGCGTCTGTACACGATTTAAAATAGTACTTGCGGTATTTTTCGCGTAACTATAAGCGAGAGAGATAATTAGAGTGGAGAAAAAGCGTGGTAAGTCTGTACCAAGCGATAGATAGCGATAGAGATTCTACGTCTGCCTAGTAGGACTCAGCAGACGAAAGAGAGGACGACTGTTTCTAGCAACAGTCAGTAGTGAAGAGAGAGTGTCCGTTATCATCGAGAGACAACAGGCAAGAGAGTGAGACTTTCTTTGCTATCTTACAACTGTCTGTATTTCTAATGGAGTGGGGTTAAAATGTGAGTAGGAAGGGTTGGAGAACGGGAAATAATTGTAAAATTGTGGTAGAATGGTAGCTAGTAATACAGCGAAAAAATGACATGATTTTTCGCATGTGAAAAAATTGAACAACCGTATTGAACAAAAATCGTCTGTTATAATATGTTATAAACAGTCTTTAGTAGGTAAAAACGTTTATAAGTGGAGTAATTTACCAATAAATGATGGAGGTCGTAAAGTCGCATCCAGAAATATTGTTTATATCCATCCAGGTTCAACCAACTTAGCAAAAGATGCTATAGAACCTATAAATGTTTTTAATTTATTTTTACAGATCAGATTCTGGACAAAGTTTTGCTACGTACAAACGAAAAAAATGCAGAGTTACGAGAAAAATACCAGACAAAAAAAACTACTGTTTTAAAAACGACATTACCTGAACTGAAAGCACTGTTAGGTTTGTTATTTTTATCTGTGGCTTTAAAAAATAATCACCTCTGAGCTGACGTTTTGTTTGATAGCATTTATTGTGGCCATAGATATGGTGGCCATAAAGCAACGATGAGTAAAGAAAGGTTTAACTTTTTGATCAATTCTTTACGATTTGACAACTTCCTGACAAAAGAAGAACGTAAAAAAGAAAGTAGTTTTGCTCTAATATCTAAAATAAGGAACTTGTTTATTGAAAATTGTGTCAAAAATTATAAAGGTAGTTCATATGTGACAATCGACGAACAACTCCTAGGATTTCGTGTCAGGTGTCCATTTCGCATGTATATGCCAAACAAACTTAGTAAATACGGCAAAAATACTTATGGTTTGCGATGTGGCTACGAAATATGTAATAAATGCAACACCGTATCTGGGTAAATCTACTGTAACCAACGGCATTCCTTTAGCAGAACATTTTGTCACAAGCCCGACGAGACCTTTACATGGAAGAAGACGTAGTGTGACAATGGACAACTGGTTTTCCAGAATCCCTCTTATTTAGCGAATAAATTATTTTCTTCCTCTTACAATTTCACAATGGTCGGAACACTCTGGAAACATAAAGGAGAAATACCTCCTGAATTGCACAAAATTGAACAAAACTTGGAAGTGCGGTTCAAGTATGTTTGTGTACGATGAAAACATGACTTTATTATCTTAGCAAAATTCTGAAGACAGTTCTTCTACTTTCAACTATGTATTTTTCTGGAAGCATTAATCATGAACAACAGAACCCGAAATAATCCATACATATAATTCAACTAAAGGGGCTGTAGATACGTTTGACCAAATGTCTCAGTACATTTGCTGTAATAGGAAGACTAGAAGGTGGCCGCTATGCATATTTTACAATATGATGAATATTGCAGGAGTAAACGCTTTTGTAATCTACCATCACAATGCAACTAAAAACAAACAGTAGCCATTATCAAGATTAAATTTTATGCTGAAACTTCATGAAAAATTAACGAAGCCGTGTCAACAAATAAGACTCCAAACAGTACCAACTTTATCAAGAAGTCTCAAAGAGAGTCTTTCCATGCTTTTGAATTTAACGCATGTTGCTGAAGACCGCCGAGGTCTCCAAGGGAAAGGAAAACAGACTTAGTGTAGTTTATGCTCTACAGCAAAGAAACGAATGACAAGTACCGAATGTTACAAGTGTGGGAGTGCCTTGTGTGGAGAGCATCAAATAAAAATGTGTATGGAATGTGTACATCAATAGAAGGTTATCTTGTGTCATCTCTCAATCTCTCTGTGTCAAAAGTATCTATTGTATGTTGTTTATGTTTGGATTATTAATATTTCAATGTTTTTTATTTGTATTGTTCCTAAATAAAATTCCCTTAAATTTAACCGCTTTTTTGTTTTAAACATACTAGACATAAATCAGTGAGTACGTAAAATTAACGTATAAATAAGTAGTTATGCACTAAACGATTTAAATTAATAGACAAATATTGTTTCATGTAATTTTTCTATTATAATAATAAAAGTTGAATAAATATTGTTTTGTCTTTACCTTTAGATTCAACAATAAATTTGATCAAACTGTATCTGGAATAATGTAAATTCCTTGGCAAAGGAGGAAACTTCATCGAAGGCGAAATATGTGGATCGGAATATCAGAGAATTTGCCAGAGGCTGCGGCAAAATTCTTTTTAAGGTATTTGTAATTTATCCATAATAGAAGTATAAGATATTTCAAAGAGATTTAAAAATAATTTGGTTGTGGTTACATAAAGGAAAATATTATGCGAAAGATAAGTATTAAAATTTTAGGGGCCGTTTATTTGAAAATGATTAGTTTATGCATTTACAGGACAAATTTATATAAAAACTTGTACATTTATAAGAAATAATAATTGTAAATAAATATGTACAACCATCTTTAGGGTTACTACTTCGAGTGAAGAAAACACTCTATGTCTACAAGATTTATTGTGCTTCCTTTTTAGCTCCTTCTCTTACAGTTTCTCATATAATAATAATAAACTCAGTCGCTTTATATTAGATAAATATTTTCTATATATATGCCGTTCTTCTAAATTAAGAGTTCTTTAGGGCGCAGCAGTTTCCTCCTCCTCATAAGTGCCTTCTCTGTTGAAGTTGGCGATCAGTATGGCAAATTTCTCTCTGTTCTGGGCTTGATGAATTAATTCATTTCCTCTTGTGTGGGTCTAATCTCTGATGTTTCGTAGCCAGGATTTTTTCTTTCGTCCTATGCCCTTTTTACCTTCAATCTTGCCTTCTAATATTATCTGTAGCTGCTCAAATTCCCTATGGCGCATTATGTGTCCTAGATATGACGTCTTTCTAATTTTGATAGTATTGACCAGATGAGGGCGTGTATTCATTGCTCTCAGTACTTCTTCATTCGTAGTTCTGCTGGCTTAGCTTATTCTTAGCATTAGGCGGTTCATCCACATTTCAAGTGAATTTAATTTGTTCACGTCATACGGTTTTAATGTCCAGGTCTCACAGCCATATAGTAACAGAGCATTTTACGCATATTCATAAAACCAGATCTTGCTATTTCAATGCGTCTTCTAATTTCTTTTGAGTGGTCTAGTTGACTATTTAGTTCTCTCCTCAGGTATATGAAGCTTTCGGAACTCTACAGAGTGATACCATTTATTTGTATGTTAGGTGTAACTTGTTCATGGGGGTTTTTGTGGAATACCAGAATTTTGGTTTTGAAAAAGTTAATGTCCAAGCCCAGTCTGTGACTTTCTTCTGATAATATGTTCATCAATATTTTTAGTTGGTTTTCTCTTTCTGCTAATATTACGGTGTCATCGGCATATCTTATATTATTAATGATGATTCCATTGGCTCTGGCACCTTCAGGGCGATCTTCAAGAGAAGATCTAATTATATGTCCGGCATATACATTAAATAATAGGGGGATAAAATGCACCCTTGAGCACTCACCACCTGTGTGGTTCCAGTATGTATTACTTATGATAGCTATGTTGTGTCCGTCCAACCGTACTTTTTTTAGCTCCTCCTAGTTTGATGCGGTCGAAATCCTTTCTATAATCGACAAAGCACACATACAGCCGTTTTTGAACCTCACGATACCTCTCTGCCATCAGTGTCAATCCCATAATTGCTTCTCTAGTGTCTATACCCTTTCTAAAACCATATTGAGAACGACTCAGGTATTCTTCACAGCTATTGTGAATTCGGTTATAAATTATTCGCATAAAAATCTTAGGGCATGACTCATTAGGGATACAGTTCGATGGTCTTCACGTTTCTTTGCATTAGCAGTTCCTTGCGAAGTAGTTTAAGTGTATACAAATAGATTACAATAAGACAATATACAATCAGTACATCAAACTTCAAATTTTTAATGAAATTGTGAACTGTAAATGTTTATTTGCTGAACAGACAAACCAAATATTTCAACGTTAATTTGTCATTTATTGTTCCACATGGTTTTGATTATTATGTAATTTATTATCAGGTATCAGGTAATTGGATTTTAGTTCCGTCTAATAAACTACGGTTATTATAAATTTTTTGAACATTGTCACATCAGGTAAATAATTTTATGTTGATAGTCACCTAATATTAATTTATTTTAATCTGAATGTGAATAGCATATAATGATGATATTATTGACAACTAGAACAAAACTACGTGTATCAGCTTTAATTTTATGAACATCATATTGTATTGTCAATGCATGTTTTCAGTTAAATAATGATTTCTATAAACAACATATTGATGAGACCTGCTTTGTCTAGATAATTAGCAAATGCATTTATGGAAAATTTTGAAACATATATTTTGTCTATTTCAAATTGAAATTGAAACTTACAGTATGGTGGAGATATGTATATGATGTGCACTGATTAATATCAACCATAAAGAAGAATCGATCTATATATATATATATATATATATATATATATATATATATATATATATATATATATATATATATATATATATATATATATATATAGATATATATACATATATATATAAAGTAGTTAGGTATTATTGACTGACACGTTATGTAAAATAAAGTTTTATATTGAGGTTGCAGTCATTAATAGGGCAGGAAAGTAAAACTCTTTGTTCTTTAATCAAGCTTTCGCAAAATTTATTTGCTTCTTCAGGATATGCTAAAATATGGTATCAGTAAATACAACGAAATTAGAACTAAATAGCATTGTATAAAACTAGTAAAAAAAACTTACAACATGAGGTTAATTCAATAAATTTTCAAATTTGCAAAACATTAAAACTTAACTTATTTTAAAAATTATACAGTTATGTAAGTACAATATTCCAATTTAATTTAATTTTGTAAAAATTCATTTTGACATTGATTTGTTGATGTTTGATTTATGTCAGAAAGACACTTGTTTCTGTTTATTATATTTTTTGTTGTTGATAACTAGCTCTTGATTGTTATTATGGTTACGTACAAAGTGGCGCCAAATATGAATATTTAAATTTTTTGAAATTCTAATATTTATAGTCAGAAAATCTAATATTGGAAAATTATATTGGTTTTCGCGTCTTAATATATTAGTTTCATTGAAATTAAATGAATGATTTTTATTAATTGCATGATCTATTAATGCACACTTATATATATATTATATTAATAAAATTGTGATAAGTCATACATCGGACACACATCTAGAAATCTAATAGGCAGACTAACATCACATAAAAGTGACCTTAGAAATAATAAAAATACGTGTGCATTAATAGATCATGCAATTGATAAAAATCATTCCTTTAATTTCAATGAAACTAATATATTAAGACGCGAAAACCAATTAAATAAAAGAGAATTCTTAGAAATGGTATGCATAAATAAATATCAATGCGTTAATAAAAAAACTGATATTGATAAACTAAGCAATATCTATAATTACATTCTGTCTTACGAAAATTAATACTATAATTTTCCAATATTAGATTTCCTGACTATAAATATTAGAATTTCAAAAAATTTAAATATTCATATTTGGCGCCACTTTGTACGTAACCATAATAACAATCAAGAGCTAGTTATCAACAACAAAAAATATAATAAACAGAAACAAGTGTCTTTCTGACATAAATCAAACATCAACATAATCAATGTCAAAATGAATTTTTACAAAATTAAATTAAATTGGAATATTGTACTTACATAACTGTATAATTTTTAAAATAAGTTAAGTTTTAATGTTTTGCAAATTTGAAAATTTAATGGATTAACCTCATGTTGTAAGTTTTTTTTACTAGTTTTATACAATGCTATTTAGTTCTAATTTCGTTGTATTTACTGATACCATATTTTAGCATATCCTGAAGAAGCAAATAAATTTTGCGAAAGCTTGATTAAAGAACAAAGAGTTTTACTTTCCTGCCCTATTAATGACTGCAACCTCAATATAAAACTTTATTTTTCATATATATATATATATATATATATATATATATATATATATATATATATATATATATATATAGATATATATACATATATATATATATATATATATATATATATATATATATATATATATATATATATATATGTACATATGTATATATATATATATATACAGGGTGGTCCTTAAGTAATTTTACAAACAGAAACCGTAGATTCTGCACTTTAAAATATTACGATTTAAGCCAACTTGCTTTAATAAAATATTGATATTAA
Source organism: Diabrotica undecimpunctata (assembly GCF_040954645.1). Lineage (NCBI taxonomy): Eukaryota > Metazoa > Arthropoda > Insecta > Coleoptera > Chrysomelidae > Diabrotica > Diabrotica undecimpunctata. The sequence goes on along the minus strand of NC_092804.1, from coordinate 126,512,046 downwards.
GAAAGATACAGGGTGTTAAAGTGGAAATTTAAAATTTTATTTTTCGCTATAACTTTTACGTTTGTAAATATTTTTGGACAAAAATTTACAGTTAGATGCTTTTGAGCAGGATAAATTATAATTTTATACTTACTTTAATGTAACTAATAGATGGCGCCACATATGTCACATGTGTGGCATAAATTTGCGCTTAACTTTTTTGCTCTTTAAGTTAGCTCTATTTGTGTTAAAAAATATTAAAAATTCATTATTTTTACAAAGAAAAGGTATACGTGTTAGTAACCTGAAAATTCAACCGTTTCCGAGATAAATGCATTTTATAAGTCAGCTGCACAATAATTCTTAGTTTGATATTTGTGCGGTAAAGCACTGAATACCTGTAGATAAGCATTATTCATAGTTTATTCTTATTAAAACAACTCAAAGATGATAATGTAACATCACAAAATGTTTTGTTATGGGTGCTAAATGTCTTATTGGGGAAAAGATATTTCATTTTCTTCTTTAGGTGCCGTGTCCGTATTCAGACGTTGGTCGTCATCTTATATTTACAATTTCCCTTTGCTATCGCTTTTTAAGTTTCTATAATGGCGTTGTATTACTTTTTCTCTATTGTAAAATGCTAAAAACCCAAAATATGTAGTTTATGCAAGATGGTACACCACCACATTCTAGAGAGAAGGCAGTTAGACCATACTTAAATACAACTTTTCTGAACGTTGGATTGGTCGTGGTAGTCATATTCCGTGGCAATGTGGTGAGATATTAATATAATTATTTAATTCATAAAAAATCCGAAAAGAATACTTATTGTTCATTGCGTAAATTGTTTACCTATTTTTATTAGGATAAATAGAAACTAGAGCACGGGTATTGAATAACACATATGTGTCCTGTTTCCTAATACTTTTGCTACAAATCTAACTTGAAAGACTCAGCATTTTTACAAAAACATCATCGTTATCCTAATAACCGATATTGTTATAAATATAGTAAACACACAGGCAATTTAGTTTAGCATAATATTAGTTCGTTAATAAATCATAATAGTCCATTTGTTCGAGATGTAATTATAGTTACTCGTAAGCTGTAACGTAATCATATAAATAAGTAATGTCATCGATAGGTTATTCCGTGTGTATATAAGTAACCAATAAACGAGATACATCACAGTTTAATACATTATTTAACTTCTGCGATAAATAAGATGTAGTTCCTAATATACCATAAGATTTGGATATGTATCCAAAATAATATATTCATCCATTATACATTATAGCCACCACGTAGCCCCGAATTTCATCCGCTTGATTTTGGTGTATGGGGCGCATGAAAACAACGTGTCTATAAGAATCCCATAAACATTCACAACCAACTATGGGAAGAAATAAATACTGCAGCAGTTTCTTTAGAACCAATGATGCTATTTAATATGAGACGATCTTTTATGGAATCTATTGACAAATTAATTAAAGAAAATGGTGGACATATCGAACACTTACTTTGACAAAAAGTTATGTTATTTAGTATAACTATTTTTTAATTTGGTTTGTAAGCAAAATGTTTTGATTACGACTTTAATTTAACATAAAACGTAAAATGTTTGATGTAAAATCCTATTATTCTGTTATTTTGTCAAATCCTATTATTAATTATCCGGTTGATATATTTATTTTATTTAATATTTCGTCAACTATTAACTTTAATTAAAGGTATTTTATACCAAAATTCAGAAGTATTAATGTTTTTGTCTATTTTTTCTTCGTTGCCTGGAGTAACTGCCTTAGATCAGAATTATGCAGCTAATTTTTAAAATGTAATTATCTCGAAAACTGTTGAGTTTTGAAGTTATTAACTAGTATACCTTTTTTTTGTTAAAATAATGTATCTTTAACATTTTTTATCCTAAATACAGGTAACTTTAAGAGCAAAAAAGTTAAGTGCAAATTTATATCACATATGTAGCATGAGTGGCGCCCTCTATCAGTTACATCAAAGTGTGCATGAAATTATAATTTCTCATATTTAAAAGTACTCAGTTGTAAATTTTTATACATAAATGTTTACAAACATGAAAGTTATAGCAAAAAATAAAATTTTAATTTTGCACTTTAACACCCTGTATCTTTCTTAATATTAACATTTTGTTAAAGCAATTTGGCTTAAAGCGTAATATTTTAAAGTATAGAATCCATTGTTTCTTTTTGTACAATTACTTAAGGACCACCCTGTATATGTACATATATATAAATCATATATACATTATATATATATATATATATATATATATATATATATATATATATATATATATATATATATATATATATATATATAGCTTATATAGAGACAAAAATAAATTTAAGAGAACTTTCTTAGAGATGGTACATATCAGCAAGAGTGATAATAACAATCTGAATAAAAGATCTGAGATCCAGAATCTTAGCAAAATTTACAATTTTATATTGACTTTTGACTGATCTATTTTGCATCTCAGAGTTTTCTTTTTTTCTTTTCTCTTTTTTTAAAATTTCATTATTAATTGAATATTTTTGATCAAACTTCAGTTACTAATTCAGTTTTGTTTTGTTTGAGTTATTATTTTTTCTAAACCTATTTACTAAATATACTATTTTCTTTCGATTGCTTATGTCATAAATAACGTTTTTAATTTCCCGCTTAATTTCAAGTTGGTAATACAGTTGGTAGTACTCAAAATTCATAAACAGTATTTTGTGAGACGTTAGTTTCAAAGTTGTTTTTTGTATTTTCTTCAAACTATTTAAACAATAATTGTCCACCCACTTTCTCTTTCTGCTCGTGAAATGTGACTGAAATCAAGCTTGCAACGACGAGTGTTTTAACATGTCGTCCTTCATTTTTATAGTTTATTCGTCTTCCGGGTTTGGACCGTGTCATTTGTGAGTGACCCAAAAGTGGGTTCATCAGTGGGTCCTTCATTTTGTTTTTAACTTTTAACGTACCTATTTATTAATTTTTAAAGTGTCTTTTTAACAGTAACAGTTTTAAGTTTAGTTGCAACTTCAGTATTATCATGATATTTAACGTTGTTGTTTATGCCACGAATCTTACATTCCGGTAAGTTTTTTATAGTTTTTATAGCCTTTTTTTGCACCATTCAAATTATTACAACATAGTAATTTTCTTTGTAGACCTTGATAAAGGTGGCAAAAAACCACCGAAAGCTTGGGTTCAGAATAAATAGTACGCCTTAGCAAAGCTCTATTTTTTATTGACTACCACACCCAAAAAGAAAAAAGTATTTACATATATTTTTTCCAAACTAGTCAAAAAACTTTGGACTACTTATATATATATATATATATATATATATATATATATATACATATTTTTTGTATAGGGTGTTGTGACTAGGTGAGTATTAACCATATAGATGTATTGGGTTTTGTAGTAATGGATTGGGATTGGGAAAAAGAAGAAAGAACTCATTACACAGCGGAACAACTAGTTAGAAACCAATATTAAAAAAAAACTATATACATCATAAAACATCTGAAAAATAACAAATCGCCTAGATAGTACAGATGAAATACCTGCAGAATTGATAAAGAAATGTGGACGTGTGCTATGAAAAAAAAAAGAGATCAACCATCGACCAAATACATATGTTAAGAGGTATACATGTTTCGAAAGATTTCTGCAGTTAGCACAATTAAACCTAGAGCTTCGATTAATATTAATATATTTTCTTTCTTAAATCAAAGGTGTCGCTGACAAAATCGACAAAATTCTTAAAATAAGAGGAATAAAGACAACATACCCCCTAACAAAACTTTCATCTCTTGTCCGATCAATCTAAGACAAAATTCCAAATGACCAACACGAAGTTTATAAAATTCCTTATACAGACTGCCCAGATCCTATATAGACCAAACAAATCGTAGAATCCAAAATAGGATTTATGAACATTTCATTTCTGTTCACAATTCCGATTCAATTTCAGCTCTAGGTCAACATTATCTTCATACAGATCACAAAATTGATTTTAAAAATTACAGAACTATAGAACCCACCCGCTCCTAAAAATCAAGAATTATCCCAAAAGCCATAGAAATTGAAAAAAGGCGTAATTGTCTCAATAAAATAGACAACAACATAAGGTTACGTTTGACATGGAAAACTTTCATAAAGAAAATATTATCCGCCCCACCCGTCAATCAAAATTCTACTATCAGAAATGTTTGCGCCAACCCCCGCGCCAATTCCCGCGCCAATACATACGTTAACCTTCACACCAACCCCTACACAAACCACGTCAATCGACGGTATAAATGAACCGTCCTTTGTTTCCAGTCGCAGTAATGCATTGATTAGTGATAAGTGTACTAGTGTCTATGGACTCGGGGACTAAGACCTTGGTAGCTCTAAAGAAGACATCAAAGATAATGTTAAAAGCTCGGCGCAATGTTCGGCTCGGAAGTCTGTTGAGTGTGATATTAATTCTTGTTATAGTATTATTCTTAGCTCTAGGTTAAATATTTATATACATATATATATATATATATTCTTGTATTGAGTTTTGTAGTGATCGATTAGGCTTTAAGTAAAACTCTAAGGTTTGTTTGAGCTTTCGAGTGTATTTAAATTATTATCAAAAACGTATTAAAAACAATAACTACATTTTAAAAAATACAGATGTTATTATTAATATACAGTTACACCCTTGCGACGATGTTATTGTAAAACCATAGCTACAAGCGAAACCTAACATAATGGATTAAATTTAATTATATAAATATATATATATATATATATATATATATATATTTATATATATATATATATATATATATATATATATATATATATATATATATATATATATTATATTGTTATGATTCTAAAATAGATCAAGAAGAAAATAAATTTTTGTATGCAAAATACCATGAGATCATAAATATTTAAGACCCTGTATAGGTTAAGAATTTATTAATGTGATTTATAATTAAGAAGTGTTTTCGGATAACAGTGGACTTCAATAGTGAATAGTTTCTAATAACAATTTGTATAGGAAAAACATTTCGGGTTTATTTAGAAAGTGTTAAATATTGTTTGAAATCTACAAATAATTATACATGGTTTTGTAGCAGATAAAAATTTCAAATTGATGTTTGATAGACAATGGTTTGTATATTATTTTTCTTCTGTTATGCTTAGATGCTTATTTGAATGTTATGCTATGAATTAGACGTTATCTTTTACAAATACCGATTTGCCTGTAGATACAAAAGAAAGGTTACTCGGTATTATCTTCTGTTAATTTATGGAAAAACGTAAGTGGCTAAAACACGCTTGATTTCTTAAAAGTTAAAAATAGGAAACTTTAAAGATAGGTAGAAAGAATGAATGTGTATGATTGGCTAGGAAGAACGAGTGTAGGAGAATAGGACAGGCGATTGGAAAATTGAACCAGAAGATTTCAAATATTGTGTTTTTACCATCCAGAACGAGAAGTCCAGTTTGAGAACAGTTTGTGAAAAATAATTATAAGTTGTTGTTTGTGAGTTAAGTTGGTGATAGCAGAATAGTTTAAGGCCAATAGAGACCAGGTCGAGAATCCCAAACTCCTTGTGTCCGAAGAGACTCCTAACTCTGTAAGTAAAGACAGAAAATTTATATGAAGTTTGTACGAGATAACCAGTCGAGGCGGAAAAACTATTTCTATTAAAAGAGTGCCATTATTATTATTTTGAAACGAGTTGGAGGTTAATTTTGGATATAATCTGAACGAGTGCTGTGTTGTGTAACATTTTTGGAAGGAGGTAGCAGAACCACACGTGTTTGGAGAATTGGACAGTTTTGCGGGAACACAATCCGGAGACTAAATCAGTGTCCGCCGAAAAACATGGCAGAGAGTAAATCAACAAGGTCAATCAAATTATTTGTGAAATAAGCGCTGTATTTGTACAATATATTTTTTTTAAACCCATATCATAAAATAAATTATTAAAACGAATTGAAATCACAAATCCGATAATTGACACATAATAAAATGTTGTTTGTTTTTTAAGACAGTAAATAATAAGAAAGAACAATTTCTACAGTGAATTAAATAACTTGGTTTGAAAGGGAGATAACAAAATTCTTCGGATTCTGATCACTACCTGGTCGAAAGTAGGGTAAGGGCTAGAATTTCAAACATCAAAAAGGAAAGAGGCTCTAAACATGAACGATACAAGGTAGAAGGACCCAAAGAAACAAACAAAAATAAAGAGTATAAAGAAAAGATAAACAACAAACTAGAAAACAGAATAACACATAAAAACCTAAATAAGAAGTGGGAAGAATGCAGAGACATCATAAAAGAGGCAGCTAAAGAAGTACTAGGCATAGAAGGTAGAGAAAGAAGAACAAGAACGAATGACTGGTTTGACGAAGAATGTCAGATCATAACAGACAAAAAAACAGAGCATATTTACTGATGCAATAGGGGCACAGATGCCGACAAGCAGAGCAAGAATATAAACGACTACGCAAAGAAGAAAAGAAAACTCAACGAAGAAAAAAGAGAGAATATATGAACAAAGAACTTCAAGAACTACAAGAACTAAGTTCAACAAGACAACAGGGACAAGAAAATTTTATCAGAGACTAAACAAAAGCAGAAAAGACTTCAAACCGAGAACAACGATGTCTAGAGATAAGGAAGGTAATATATTGACAGAACAGCAAGAGATACTAAGTAGATGGACAGAACATTTTACCGAAAAGTTTGAAGCAGATCGGAGAGAGACGAACCCTGACATACTATTAGACCAAGCAGACAACAGAGAAAAGACTCCATCAACAATAGCCGAGATTAGAGCAGCAGTAGACAAATTAAAGAACAATAAAGCACAGGGATCGGATCAAATAGCATCGGAGTTACTGAAGGAAGGAGGAGACGCACTACAAAAAACAATACATGAATTGATAACAAAGATATGGTCGAATAAACAGCTACAAGCGGAGTGGAATAGCGGTATTATTGTACCATTACATAAAAAAGGAAATCAGTTAGAATGTGGAAACTACCGTGGAATCACGCTGCTGAATGCAGCATACAAAATAATGTTCAACGTCATTTATGAAAGACTTAAACCACAACAATAGACCAGGTATTTGTTCTGCAACAGATCCTCGAAAAAACAAGTGAATATATTATCGACACACATCATCTCTTCATAGACTTTGAAAGCGCATATGACAATATAAACCGAGAATTCTTAATAAAAGCAATGGAAGAATTTAATATACCAACACAACTAATAGAACTGATAAAAGAATCTCTAAAACTAGAAAGTAGAATCCGGATACAAAATGAATTAACGGAAACAATAGATGTGAAAAAGGGACTACGCCAGGGAGACGCTCTATCATGCATTTTGTTCAACATCGTACTCGAGAAAATACTGAGGGACACAACAGTCAATACACGAGGAACAATCATTAATAAAAGCGTGAAAATACTAGCATTTGCAGATAATGTTGACATAATCGCAAGATCAAGAAGAGAAATGATAGAGGCATACAACCAAATAGAACGAGCTGCACAAAATAGTGGTCTTAAAATGAATCAGACTAAAACAAAATATATGCAGGTAAGTAAAAACGCAGAAATAAGGCAGCCACAAAATATAACAATAGAAGAATACAACATAGACGGGGTAAAAAACTTTATATTCTTGGGATCCCTAGTCACGTCTGATAATAACGTTACGAAGGAAGTGAAGAGGCGAATATTTATTGCAAATAAATGTTACCATGGCTTAATTAGGCAACTAAGATCAGATAACGTCGCAAGAAAAACAAAATGCCAAATATATAAAACCCTAATAAGACCGGTACTCACATACGGCTCAGAAACCTGGACACTCACTAAAAGAGAGGAAACGTTGTTAGCCACCTTCGAAAGAAAAATCTTGCGACACATATATAAGGGAACAAAAGAAAATGGAATATGGCGAAGAAAATACAACTCTAAACTATACAAAATATTCCAGGATCCGGATATTATAACATTCATTAAAATAGGACGGCTGCGCGAAACAGATCAGAATGGAGAAGAATCCTGGAACAGGCCAAGACCCAAAAAGGGTTGTCGAGCCAGTGATGATGGTGAATTATTTTTAGATATGAAAATATAATATTAAGCATATTGTAGGTGTCTGACTGGGTATAAATTTCGGTCAATGGCCGAATTCGGTTATTGAGTACAACATATATACTTACAAAATATATGTAAATTAGTGCGTGTTTGTATTTTCACTAGTTTATTTTAAAAACAGTATTTTATTATTTAAAAATTAACCCCAAATTTGCACTGAACTATTTTTTATGTCATTAAATTTTATGAGTGACGATTCAGTTTTTTATTGTAATATTATTTTCTTAATGTTTTGTTTTTCTTTGCTCTTCTTAATTTCTTGCTCTCTTAAATTACTACACACAATAATTGTATAAATTGTAGTCCGTGCAAATATATTTGTAACGATGCCAGTTAAAGTAAAAAAGTAATAGTATTTAGTGATATTATATTCTTATGGCTATTACCGAAACGATATTATTAGATTGTACTGACGTTTTCCAGGCTTGACATGTTGTTTTTTGCGAAACACGCGACCCAAAATATTAATTAAAAGCAGAACGATAACCCCGAAAAAGCGGTGGCTCATTTCTTATCCTTGGTTTAAGTATTGAACTCAAAGCTGATTGTTATCTTAATTCTGATGAAACGCCCCTGAAAACGGTCGTTGTGTCCGCTATTCTTCTGTAAAGGACAGTCTATTTCAGAGAAAAGCAATAGGTAAACCTTTTTTGTTTGTTTTCCATAATGAGATTTCTCAGCGTGAGGAAAAAACCGCCGTCTTTCCTTTATTTTCTCCCGAGGTAGGAAATATGTTGTGGTGACGTTTGCTTTAGAATTGAAACTGAAAATATTTTAATTTTTTATACTTTTCGTTTAAACAGAAAACTATCAAGTAATATGGTATATACTTGTGTCATGTGTTTTGTAAACATTACCATTAATTCTCAGTGTGCGGATCCTTAGTCTAATTTCACATAGTACAATGTGTAAAAGCCAAATGGAATAAATTCATTATTTAGGTTACTGTACATATTTATAAAAAATCCCGAAACACGTCAAATTTAAATTATAACTTGACATTCTTTAACGTAAAAATGCAACCCCTACCTTCAACCCCCTTAGAATGACAGGTACAACCCACAATTTTTAAAATAGGAAGTATAGGCTTGTGATATATCGTTTGAAAGGTCTTTTCATTCTCCATTTAAAAATGTTGTCGCTTTCAAGTTTATTAAGATTAATTAGGATAAAATAAATTAAAATCACGTGGTTACCGAAATTCGCTAAAATATACTCAAAAACTTATTTTCCGTTTAGGTCTTGATAATGAGAAAGTGAACAAAAACCATAGCAATGTGGTTTTTAGATGGTAACCATTAAAAAACTTTAAAGAATTTCCGTGGCAACGTTATTTTAACATGCATTAGTAAATTGTTTTATTTAAGTTGTCAGTATTTTAATTTAAGTAAAAAGTTCGTTCAATTCAATTCTGAAAAATGGTTAGATTAACGGAAATGCATAAAATAACAGTTTTACAAATGATTAGCTACGGAGATAACACCCGAACACAACAGGAAGTAACTCGCCTATTTCATGAGAAATCTTCTAATTTACTGCCTATATCCCAAGGAACAATAAGTAAAATAGAGAAGCAGTTTCGCGAGTTTGTTCATGTAAGGCAGATAAAAAAAAGCAGCTGCCAATGCACTGAGTGATGAACTCAAATTAGATGTGTTGCTTGAGTTTCAGGAAAATCCACATACATCGAGTAGACAGGCATCCACTACATTCAATGCTAGCCATACATCAATAGTAAACATATTAAAAGAAAATAAATTGCATCCCTATAAGATGATACCTACTCAGGAGCTCATGGAAGACGATTTTGATGGGAGAACTTTTTTTTGTGAGCAAATGATGGACATGTTGGATAACAATATTATCCAATTAGAAGACGTTATGTTTTCTGATGAGTGTACTTTTTCACTTAACGGTCATGCTAATCGGCAAAATTGCCGCTACTGGGCCACGGAAAATCCTCACTGGATGAGAGAAGAACACACTCAATACCCTCAAAAGGTTAATGTTTATGCAGGGATTGTAGGAAACAATACCATTTGTCCCTTTTTCATTGAGGGCAACTTGAATGGCAACAATTATTTGGCACTACTTCAAAATGATGTCATTCCAACAACTCTCAAGTTCCAGCGAATACGATATTGTTTCAGCAGGATGGAGCACCACCATATTACCAACCGTATTAATATAATGTCCGGCAGTACCTCGATACAATTTTTCCCAATCGGTGGATAGGGAGGCGAGGATCGATTGAATGGCCAGCGCGATCACCTGATCTTACATTATTAGATTTCTTTTTATGGGGATATGTGAAGAGCCATGTATAAAAAACTAAACCTTCTGATTTAAATGACTTAAAAGAACGAATAACGCTTGCGATTAGGTCGATCACGCCTGTTATGTTAAATAATGTTAGAAGACAGTTTTATTTGAGATTAGGATGTCGCCAAGACGTTCGCGGTGAACATTTTGAACATCTACTTCAATAACATTCATAGTTCTTTTTCGTGTTCTACATTTTATTACGTTTTGCATTACATTTTAGTTTTTGATTGTATTGTAGCGAATTTCGGTAACCAAATGATTTTAATTTATTTTATCTTAAATAATCTTAATAAACTTGAAAGCGAAAACATTTTTGAATTGAGAATGAAAAGACCTTTCAAACGATATATCACAAGCCTATACTTCCTATTTTAAAAATTGGGGGTTGTACCTGTCATTCTAAGGGGGTTGAAGGTAGGGGTTGCATTTTCACGTTAAAGAATGTCAAGTTATAATTTAAAATGGACGTGTTTCGGGATTTTTTATAAATATGTACAGTAACCTAAATAATGAATTTATTCCATTTGGCTTTTACACAGTGTACATAAAATGGGTTGAAATATTTTTTCTTTGATTGAGGAAACTGCTACCAAATTAATAAGCACTAGAGGTAAAATGCTAAATAATTAATTTTTATTGTGACTTTTAAAACAAGCGATTCACTAAATAAAAAAAAATTAAAAATAAGAATAAAAAATAAAAAAAAAACGTTTTCTGTCATGGATACCTTGGCTTCTTTATTTGTAGATACTTATTTTCGGCACCGTACCCACTTTTTTAATTTGCTGTCTTTGGCAACCACCCGGATAGGTCCTGATCGTATTGTTGATCTGTCTGTGTTTTGATCTGTACATCCTCTGGAACAAATTCTAGGCAAAGATGTCCCTGGTCTTTAGGAGTCTTCTTGTGGCTTGGTGAAAGAAGTATCTTGTCCTATTCTCATCCACCTCCCTCGGTGGTGTATACTGGGGCTTTTCTCTAATAGTTTCATTTGTTATTGTTTCTTTCCATGTTGGTCCATCAATGATCCTGTAGCGTGACGTTTCTGTAGCTTCTAGCTGCTTCCAGTTGGTTTCCGAGGTGGAGCTCCATACTGGGTCAGCGTACAATATTACAGATCTAACGAAGGCCTGGTATAACTGGATCTCTTTGGCCTTCGTTAGTGGACTAGATCTAAAAATATAAGGAAGTATTAGTTTCTTTTGAATACATGCTTTTACCTTGATTTGTTGCGTGTTCTACGTGAAGTCTGAATCTAAACTTGACAGAATCTTTTGATTGGATAATGTTTTTTCTTAATGTGATTTCAACTACTGGTGGATTTTTCTCTCTTGTAAACATGTCGAATTGCGTCTTTTGGGTATTGATCTTGATTTTCCATTTTCCGTGAATTCTGTGATTCTTCCAAGGTAATTTTTTATATTTTGGACTATTCTTCTATCATCTTTTCCTGGTGCATAGTTTTCGTGTCATCTACGTAGAGGGCTGTACTTGTTCTTGGATCTTTTGGTAAGTCTGAAACACAAATATTTTTCGCTAATTATGCGATTCGCTAATACACTATGTTACTATTTGTATTACTTAATTGCACGAGAAACTAGAGATTTATTTAAATAGAAAAAATAGAGACCTAAATCTTTTTAAATGCAAAATGTGTTTAAATATGATATTGAGTGTACCAGAAGGTGGGGAGATACCAGTAGACCAACCTTCCATAAAGGCTTGCCTAGAGCTTAATATATTTTTATCTGACCAAATTTTTTTAGAGTATGACCTGACTTTACCCACGTTTCATCCTGGTAGAAGATTGGCCTTTCTTTAGCCCGGAATTTTCGTATGGATCTTAGATAATTAAAGAGAAAAAATAGAGAGAACTACGTACACCTTAGATAATCTAGATAACGAGAGCACACAGTTACTTTACTCCTGGAGACTAACACAAAAACTACAGGAATCACACAGATCAACGACGGATGAATACGAACATATAAAAAACTGCATGAAAGACGCAGCGCTAGAAGCCTTAGGGCCACAGGTACGAAGAGTAGATAAACCATATTGGTGGGATAAAGAAGTGGAAGAAAAGATAAAAAGAAAGAAGGAAGTATATCTACAGTTATTACAACAGGGAGACGAACGTACAAAACAACAATATAAAAACTTGAATAAAGAAGTCAAACGAGAAGTGGTTAAAAAGAAAAATAGTACATGGGAACAAAAATGCCATTACCTAGACAACCATATAGGAGGGACAAAGAGCTCTGAAGCCTGGAGAACTATAAAAACGATGAGAACAACGACAAAAAACCAAGTCATAATAAATAGAATACCAGAGAACACATGGGTAGAGCATTTTGAGAACTTATTAACAGAGAGAAGAGAAAGGTTTAAACAGACAAATGAACAAGTGGAAGTAGAAGGAAGAATCGAAATATCAATAGAACAAGTGAATGAAGCAGTTAAGGGAATGAAATTAAAAAAATCTCCAGGCCCAGGCGGAATACATCCAGAGTTGATTAGATATGGATCATCAAAACTGTTTGAGATGATCCGAAAATTATTCGAAAGATGCTTAAACGGAGAAGAAGTTCCAGAAGAATGGAGACAATCGTATATCTCTCCAATACACAAGAAAGGCACAAAGATGGATCCTAAAAACTATAGAGGGATCGCAGTGATTGCTACTATAGGCCGACTATACTCAAAAGTACTACGAAACCTGATAGAAAATGATATCAAAGACAAACAACCCGAAGAAGAAGCGGGATTTAGGGCCAGACGCTCCACTATGGATAATATCTTCACATTAAAAATTGCAATGGAAAAACGAGTGCAGAGAAATAGAGAAACTCATATAGCTTTAATAGATTTGGAAAAAGCATATAACAGTGTACCGATCTCCCAACTATGGATAGAAATGTGTAACTTGAAAATAAACCCAATTCTTATTAACGCCACTCAAAAATATTACGAACAAAACTTTGCGAGAATTAAAATGGGACAAGAAATCACCTCTCCTTTTCAAACAACAAAAGGACTACGACAAGGCTGCTGTCTGTCACCCACCTTATTTAAAATCTATTTGGACAGATCCTTAGTGAAATGGGTAAAAAAATGTAGAAACATGGGAATAACGGTGGAAGAAAACAAGCTATATACACTTTTCTTTGCGGATGACCAGGTAGTAATTGCCGAAGACAGCTACGATCTTAGCTATATGGTAAGAAAACTGCAAGAAGAATATGAGGTGACAGGTCTAAACATGAATATGACAAAATGTGAATATCGACAAAATCAAAGGCGTGCAATCCTGCAAATATTTGGGGGTCATTTTCAACAAGAAGGGAAATAGCGCAGATGAAATCAGGGAAAGAATAAACAAGGGCAGAGCAGCGACCCGTGCCTTAAACTCTCTTCTCTGGCAAAAAACAATTCGACGAGAAACCAAAAAACACATTTACGGTAGTATAGTTCAAAGTATTACACTTTACGGTTCGGAAGTATGGGACGTCACCAAAGCTAATAGAAACAAACTTATGACGACAGAAATGGATTATCTGAGACGAAGCTGCGGTAGATCGAAACTGGAGAGAGTTAGAAACGAACAAATAAGAAACGAAATGAAAATGGAGAGAAATATCAATGATGACATAGAAAGAAAACAATTAATCTGGTTCGGACATGTTAAAAGAATGCCAGAGTACAGATCGCCTAGGAGAGTACTGGAATGGATCCCTCCTGAAAGAAGAAAGAGAGGACGACCACGGAGAAGTTGGCGCAACGATATTGATGAAGCAATGGCGGCAAGAGACTTAGAAGAGGCAACTGCATATGACAGAAAAAGATGGAAATTGGGGGCGGAGAAGCGGCGACAGCCGTAATAAATCCGTTATTATATATATCTTAGATAATTTCTTCTCCAACATATTATCTCCCGGTCAATCAAAAGTGATTTTCTGTCTGATTTCTCCCACCGTAAATTTAATTCTTTTAAAACTTGCCACAATTTAGTTCGTCCGATATGAGGCAAATCCGGGTCGTCTCTAACTTCTTGTAAAATTTTGTTTAGGTTTGGTATTTCTTTTAAAAAAAAATCCATGAATTTTCCTTCGAATACAATTTTTGGCAAATTCATCAATTTCAATAGGCTTTTTCCCTCTCTTTAAGTGTTCGTTTGTGTTTGGGTTAGCTATACCGTGTTTTTTTCTTTCTGATAGGAACCCTTATATAGTTGACTGCCCTACGCCAGTCATGTTGGCACAACTTTCGACTATGTTGCGAGCAGTATTTGTGGGATTCTGAGAAACCAGAGCATCGTGAACATTCAGGACAATAGTCTTCTCTCTTGGTGAATAGACAGACTTACTGAGTGTACGCAACAGTACCCGTGTAAAACTTGATGATGTTACTACTAATTACTACCGCGGACGCGGAAACACCAACGAGCCGTAAATTAGATGCGATCAAAAACGTATTAAACAAAAAAATTGTTTTCGTTCGTAATATTTTCACCCTTTCAAGTTAAGTTTCGAATATAAACTGAACAGACGAGCCACGTGACCAAAGCCGGCATCTTTATACCCATTATATTATTAAAAATCTGGGGAATTCCATCCTAATTATCTTGCAACGAATGATTCTTCGGATATGAATTCCAGGTTTTCTAGTAAAGTGATTAAACGCGAAGATTAGTATTGAAATATCCAAAGAGATAAGGTATTCTTATTTACAAAATTGTTAATGGTTAAATTCTTATTTTTATTAATATAATGTAATAAATAACCAACATTAGCCGTGAAAGTTTTAATTGTTTTTTGCTAAATATATTAGTAATAAAACATTATTAATATTATATATAACAGTATTAAAACATTATATTATTATTTAATGAATAAACACCTCAGGAACGCCTATAATGATACAAATTTTACGACCGTTTTATGACTTTGAGGCACATTTCGTGCTCTCAACAATTTGTGAATGGAGAATAACCAAATAATGCTTCAAATATAATGTGCAACATAATTTTGAATTACGTTCCACTAATGAACTTAAAGTAGAAAAAACTTTTAATTATATTGCTTTATAGTTCGTCTAAATATAATCGTCTAACAATTTTAACTATACTAATGCCCAAGTATCAATTTTCAAGTTTTAAACTGATTGATTTACGATGAGTAATCCGGTTGGAAAAATACCGGCATGTGCCTTATCTAAAGGACTGGACTTGCAAATTTTTAGTTTAGTTGTATCTTTGCAACTAGCTTGTTTATAGATAGATGTGCATTGTGCATCGTTTTAATTTTGAGTTGTGTTGAAATGTTGTTGTGAGTAGTTATAATAATTGGAGTATTTTCTTGTTGTTTGTTTTTTTGAAACTGTCTATTTGTGTATAAAGAAAATGTTTAGACCATGGGAAAAATCAACTACAGTTTTTCGTGCATGGGATCAAGAAAACCCAAGTAGTAGTAGTAGAGAAAGTGTAGTAGTCAACAATCTTTTAAGTGTAAGTGATACAAAAAACAATAACACTGAGACTGTAACTGTAGAAAAGTGTTTAAGACTTCCAAAGAAAAGAATTGTTTTGAATGAACAATCTAAGAGAATTTAAATGAACGTTTACAAAAATCTTCAACATGATCCTGAAAATAGTTGTAAAGGCAGTATTATAAAAAAACGCTCTTTCTAACAGGAATTCCGTATTCTACCATCCGCTATATCGTAAAAAGTGGTGTTAAAAAGAGAAAAACAAGATCATATACTGGAAAACCTAAACAAATTAATATCGTGATTGCTAAATGTTTAGGAAATTTGGTTTACGAGGAATACAAAAAAAATGTAATACCAACAATTGATATTATATACACCAAGCTTGTTGTGATGGAAGAAGCTGCCCTAAAACCACGTTACGTAGACGGCTGAAAAAACTTGGGTTCAAATACAAAATCGTTGATAAACGGGTGGCTATTATGGAAAGTAAGAGGATAGTACACTGGCGTTTAGATTATTTAAAAAAAAATTCAAGAATATCGAGACCAACAGCGGACTATATATTATTTAGACGAGACATGGTATGATACGCATGATACTGCTAGAAAGGGTTGGACTGATGGTTCACTTAGGTGCCAGTTGAAAGGAGTACCTCCAAATAAAGGTTCTCGGATAATTGTTGTGCACTGTGGATCTGCAAATGGTTGGGTGCCAAATAAGTTAATGCTTTGCGGAAAAAAATAGAAAAATGTAGTGTAGATTATCATCAGAATATGAATTCTACTATATCCGAAGAATGGTTTAACAATACACTTCCCAATATAACACCGGGCAGTGTGATAGTTATGGACAATGCTAGCTACCACTCAAGGCTTTTCAAAAAAATTCCTAACAGTTCGTTTTCAAAACAGGAACTAAAAGATATCCTCTCAGATAATGATTTGTATTTTGAAGACAACTATAATAAGAAACAGTTACTTGATGTGCTTCGTACTAAAACTTATAAGAAACAATATATACTCGACACTAGTGCAATACAACATGGCCATACTTTTTTAAGGTTATCACCTTATTTTTGCATATTCAAACCTATAGAACTTATTTAAAAAAAACGGATTCAGAGGAAAAATAGTTTTCCAAAATTTGACGCGAAAGTGGTCGATTTAATTCGATATTAACTATCAGAGATTACAAGTGCCGACTGGAAAAAGCAGTAAACCATGTAGTGAAAGTAGAAAATGAGTAAAGAAGACTAGAACAAGTATTTTCAAACAGTGGACAACTTATGATTAATCTGGTCGATAGTGACGATGATGAGAGCTCGCCTACAGGAGAAATATTTTAGACAAAGTACGCTAATATGATAATTATTTCAGTTAAAACAACTCAGTTTTTCATTATAAATTACTAACTTTGTTTACAACAATATTTTTCTAAATGTAAAATACTTTTTCACAGCGTTAAAAAGCCCTATAGAAGATGCCACTGTATCACCTAGTATTTTTTCCGACAGGGTGGTAGTGATATTTTTTTTTACTTTTCATTTTCAACCATTTAAACAACAAAGAAATATAACGTTTTGTTTTTTTTTTTTCCAAAATCAGATTTTCTGCTTTTTGAATATAATATACACTTTACACATCGTATTTTATGATTTAATACCTGTATCAAAAAATTTGTGTCGGTGAAATAACCAATATCGCGAGACGTCCCTGGATATGGAGTACTCGAATTTCATATCATACAAATATTATCTGTTTGAATTTGCCGACGGATGAAATATCGATGGACTCGACTTTACAACTAAAACAAGACTAAATATATCAGCTATAATTGAGTTATTGACATTATGTACTCGTATAATAGGTATTATCCCCTATTTTCAACTAAATACAGAATTTTATAAACAAAATTTTTATGTAGCAATGGGCCCTAGTTTAGCTTCATTATTAGCCAATATATTTATGGAAGATTTTAAAACAAATATTATTTCTAAAGCAAGGCATTCACCTTCCGATTTGCGGTCCCACTTAGTAGGACTACTAGTTGGATATTCGTCTCCACTCACGCTCCGACTTGCTATCCAACTAGCGGTCCAACTTCAGTTCTAGTTTGTTTTCACGACATTGTAAGTCGCTTAACCAAAAAATGTATCTAGTAAACACTACGCAAAATATAATTAGAAGGAGGAAAATGGCAGCATTGTGCTTGTTGTCCCTATCATTTGAAAAAAAGAAGAAAAAATGTTGGATGAAGAAATTATTTGTTGATCGTGTGAACTATTGTGACACGAAATTGCTCAATGTCATTGATGAGGATGATTACAAAAACTACCTCAGAATGGACAACTTCACTTTTTCGCTGTTGCTGGAAAAAGTTGATCTACCCATTTCCAAAAAAGATACCGTCATGCGTGAATGTGTCAGTACTGAACAACGCCTTGTAGCAACATAACGCTTTCTGGCCACTGGAAGGTCATTTGAGGATCTGAAGTTCAGCTGTAAAATATCTCCACAACTATTGAGAAAGGTGATACCAGAAACTTGCAGGGCTATTTATCAAGTTCTTTAATCTGAGTATATGGTGTATGGGCCTTTACATGTAAGGGCCTATTAAAAATAATAGTAATAATGCAATGGTGATAATAATAACAGTAATAATATTAATTCAGATGGGTGATAATTTTAATAGCAGTATATTATGTACACGTTTTAACGGCAGTATTGACATAATATTATATACACTACATTTTTTTCTAAAAATTATATACTCGTCCTGTGGGGTGAATGGGTCCACCTACTATATAATAATTTTTCGTGCAATTGAAAGTTATTTTCAATTATTTATTTGCGAACTAGGGATCTTTGCTCAACGATGTCAAACAGACAGCACCAATTGAGATTTTGTTGGGAGCTGATGTTTTAATCAAATTGTATACAGGAAGGGAATATCAGTTACAAAGTGATCTTGTAGTAAATTTACTATTTTAATTGAAAAAATGGCACAATAAAAGTTAGAAATTAAAGACAGTTGACGTTTGGACTTAGAGTTCGGAAATCGTTATCAAAATAATCCGAAGTTGAAGTCGAAACATCAAAAAAATTTAATTTATAACTAATATTCAGGCTTATTTCCATTTAAAATAGTAAATTTGCATCATATGCCACAAAGAAATAACTTCAGAACAATATAAAGAAACAGTTACTTCCAATTTCAATACAGCTATGATTTAATTTTCGTTGTTTGTTGATAATTCTTCTGTAGCCAATCTGGAGTGTTGCAAATTGTACCTGTGTGTGAGGGTCCGAAATAGATCTACAGAAAGAAAAATGATTTACCCTAACAAAAAGTATATGATGATGAAGAATCGTGTATTTTAATAGGAGTAGTTTTCGTGCAATCGAAAGTTTGTTTTCTATTAAATATTTGCAAACTAGGGACCTATGCATAAAGTAATTGGAAATTATTTGAATAAAAAAAATAATTTAAATTGAATAAAAAAATCGGAATGTGAATGGCCTGTTTAAACAAAATTTAAAACTCATAGTATGGTGTACGTATCTAGATAATGTATTCCCAATATAACCTCATTGATCAGCGTCGTTTGACACATTCCTGAATAATATAAACGATAAAGAAGAGACAATGTTTACCATGGAAAAGGAATATAACAACAAACTATCTTTCCTAAATGTTTTAATATCTAAGAACGATACTGGATATGAGACTTAGGTGTATAGAAAACCAACACACACTGACAGATATTTAAATTACAAATCAAACTATAATATCAATGCTAAAAAGGGAATCATTAAATCCTTACAAAATAGAGCCACAATTTCTTGTTTAACAAAAATTCGTTCTTAGAAAAAAACCATTTTTTAAGATGTGTTTTATTAGAAAATAGTTATCCTTTTATTGTTTATAAATAAGAAGTTTTCAACATCGACCTAATAAAATAGAACAACTTAGAAAGAGATCCTATAGCATACACAAAGAATAATAGGAGGATAATAACAATACCATACATTAAAGAATTATCAGAAAAACTTAAAAAGATTTAAAATAGATTTAACATTTTAACATTATTCAAAACAAGAAATATATTGACATCTATTTTATGTAGAACTAAACTCAACAATGAACAAGAAAGAACAAAGAGTTGTATTTATAAAATAGCTTGTGAATGCAATCAGTTCTATTTAGGTGAAACATTAAGGCCATTAAATATTAGAATAAGAGAACATCAATCTTATATCAGATTAGAGAATTTGATAGATCTCAAATATGTAAACGCGCATCAAAAAATGAACATCGGGTTCAATGGAACGATTTAAGTATAGTCATAGAAGAAACACATATGGTAAAAAGAAAAAAATCAAAGAAGCGGCTCTAATTATGCTAAATGAGCCCAACTGTGTCGCAATCTCCTCGGCAGAATGCAATAGGATCTGGTTACCCATTTTCAAAGAGGAAGTTATTAAAAGGAAAATACGACTATTAGTAAGTCAATAACATATCGACGATACATCATTTATGTTTTTAAATTATGTTTTGTTATGAAATCACTAACAGGAAAATTTTACTGCCATCATGACATATGGTTGTCTTTTTAAAGACGAATTACATGCTATGATTTTTTTTGATGGATATTCTTAAGTTAATGTTGATTTCAACTCAGCAATATTGAAAATATCATTTTAAAGTGGTCTACTTTAAAATGAATAATATATGTCTGAATTGTCAATATAAATGAGTCAGATAAAATTAAATGATTAGAAGAATTTTTCACCAAGTAACAAAAAACAAAATTTGTTTAATTTATTAATGTTTGTATTCTCAGAACGATTCCCAAATTGGAAATTGAAACGTCAATAAAATTATTCTGATATTATAAGAACAGGCGAAGGGGCTCTAATATAAGAAGAAGAAGAAGAAAAAGTTTTTATTAAGTCATGTCAACATCTTAGAAAGCATTAGCTTTGTCAGTTTGAGACGATTGAAGCAGTTGTTACGAATTTTAAGTGTGTTCGATATTTATCGCGAGGACACTATTCTTGTTGAATACATTTAATTCAATAATACCGACTAACATATTAGAAATATATTGGTTATCAATCAGGTATCACCAACTGCTCTGTCAATATCTTTCATATAAATTTGATTACCAAATTATTAACTCAAATGCAAACATGGTTCGTTTAATGAAACGAGCAGTATGTTATATTATGTTTTCTATTACGATTTCCTGTTTATATTAGTTAGTGAATAGATGTGTAAGATTTATGCAAATTAATTATAAATTTATCGTAAATTTTATCAATTGGGACAAAATATATATTACTTATCAAAATAATAAATATTATCTTAACAATAATACTAATACTTTATTTCTGTTTTAGGCTATTGGTTATGTCAAAAAAAAAAGGGCTAAAAGGAACTACAACTTTTAATGGAATAAAACAACTTTAATTTTTTATAATATGGTCAATAGACTCCCAATCATGAAAAAACCGCGGAGTGGTATCATTTAAAGGTAGGCGTTTTTTAAAAATGGTTGAATTTGTCCCTATGCACCAGGGTGCATTAGGGTGAATTCTATGCACTTTTCGTTCATATAAATCTACAGAAAAGTTACTCAAAAGTAAATTTGTTTATCAAAATGTCACCTTTAAAAGTAAAAAATAGTTTATTTTTGATAAAAATCACTTTTAAAAAATACAGCAAAAACAAAAATAGGAACACAAGCGATTTTTTTACCCACTAACTTTTGTTCACGAGGGAATATGTATAGGCATTTCTTTACAGAAAAGAAAACTTTTATTCTTTCTCTTTACAGTGACGTTTGGTGAAACTACTTAGGATATACGGTGTACAGTAGTTTTAGAACTAACATTAACCCTACACTGCAAATTTTTTTTTTTATTTTTGCAAAACTTTGAAAACTAAATAAAAATAGTAAGCTGATTGACGAAAAAAATTTAAAAAAAATTTGTACGTTTATTTTTTTTATATTATATATTATTTTATATTATACAAGAATAATAAGTGATGTATATTAACTATTATGTAATCTATATATTAATGGTCAAGAAACAAGTGTGGTATATAGTGTATAAAATATTTTAAAACAATTTTCGACCTTATTGAAACACAAAGTTGTTGAGCACTTTTCACATAGTCACAATGTTTGTGAGTGACCATTAGGTAACTTACACCTTAACCTTGTAGAATTCCATTTAGAAAATGGCCTTCATTGTCAAGTCGAGCATCCTTGGGTAGAAGCGGCATTGCATTACCCTTCTTTTTCTTATATTCAATTTCCTCTTGAACTGACAAAAGTCTTCTTCTCTTGGATCGCTCCTTTCTACTTCCTATATTATAGAGTGTTCTTGACAACTGGATTCTAAATTAAGCCATCTTAAGTTTCTGATCAAGGTGCATTTTTTTATAAGCTAGCCAAGCATTGATTATGCAGATATTTAGTAAATGGTAAAACCAGGGCATGTACCATTTTTTGTCCTCATTTTAATCCTATAAAGTTCTATGATACTATCCAGTAAATCTACATCAGCCATGTGACGATTATATTCTTTCACGACTGCCACATTAAATTTTTTTTTCTTTTTTTGTTTTCTATCGATACGTGATATTTTGTCTTCAGGATTAAAATGTAGTTCATCCATGTTGTTTTTGTTTCTGTTTTTGTTTCCATTTTGTAAGGGTTAATATCAACTATTGCATTTTCTTGGGCGTCTGTTAAGTGTCTTGGCCTTTTTGATTTATAGATGCCTGCTGCTTCTTTGATCTTTTTGTGGAGGTTCAAGGAATCGTGTTTACGTTCCAAAATCTCGATTTCATCACACTGTTATTCCAGATTTCTATTTTTAGCTTTTCTGACAGCTTTTTTTATCTCTTTATCTAGAAATTGATATGCAACGTAGACATTCTGCTTAAATTCTCTTCTTCTGTCCCTTATCTGTAATATACCGTCGGTCATCCATGGTTTTTTTCTGTCTTTTTCGGTCGCAGGTATTGGTCTAATATTTTCTTCCCAATGTTTTCTAAGTGGTTTATTTCTGTGTCAACATCATTAACTACTTCTGACTAAGATATGTTGTTCTTCAGATATTCCCGTACTTCTTGCTTTATGTCATCATCTCTTGGTTGTTTGAGATCGTATCTTATAGGATTAGGTTTGTTGATTTGTTTAAATTTCAGTGGGCTATGGTCTGACTTAATATCTGCACCGGAGTAGGTTTTCACTAATGTTATTGAGTTTTTGAATCTTTTATTTAATAAAATATAGTTAATCTGGTTTCTTATAAGATTTTCTGGCATGTCACCGGGTGAGCGCCATATGTACAACCTTCTGTGTGGTATTATGAAGAGTATATTGGTGATTACCAACTCTTCTTCCGTACCAAATGTGACTAGGCGTTCTCCTCTCTCATTTCGCTCACCCAGGCCCCATGAATCTACTACTTCGCCATAACTACCTTTACCGATTTTGGCATTAAAGTCACCCATAACTAGCTTTACTTCATTGGTTTTTAACTTACTTAGGACTTTCCTTAAATCGTAATAAAAAGCCTCTATTACTTGGTCTGATTTGTCTGCTGTGAGGGCGTATATTTGGACTACGTTCGTTTTTGCTGGGAGTAAATCCAATTGAATGAGCATGATTCTCTCGGATATTGGAACAAAATTCTTAACGTATTTGTTTATTTTTTTATTTAAAATTATTTCGACGCCATGCTTATGTTGACCTTCTGTATTTTCAGAGTAATATACTTGGTGCTCGTTTATTTGACATTTTCCGGCATCAGGCCATCGCATTTCACTGATGCCTATTATATCGATATTCAGTCTTTACATTTCATGGATGGCATGATAATTTTGCCTGCTTCGTACATGGTCTTGACGTTCCAGGTGCATATTTTAATTGTGACTGTTTGTGACTATTTAACTTTTCTAGGCGCATCCTTTCGTTTTACTTAGGGGTTTTGCTTGCTAACGACCTGGGAGGCCCCGTGGTTCTGTGTTGTTATTCCTCCCCTGTCGGATCTTGCACTCCGATTTATATGATCAGTAGTCTTCACTCTCAAAGCTGTAGCCATGATACATGTACAAGAGATATCCATATAAATCTTTAATGTAGTCAACTTAATATAAATAGCTTACAACCGCATTTGTTGGATTATAGTAGCAACTAATGTTACATGTGATGTCGAATTTGGTTGCACATAATATCTGTTTATCAATATTAAGAGATTCTTCGATAGGCAAAGATAAGAATTTTTCAGATAAGAAGTCAATGACAGGCTGAATCTAATATAACTTGTCAGTCCCATTAGTTGCAGCGTTGTCATTGAATTGTAAATACGATCAAACTTTTGCAAAATGCTTTTGACTCATACAATTTTTAACTATGTCAGTGGCAACTTCTGCACTCCAGTATGTTCTTATATGTGTTATGTTTACTACTGACGTCAACATGATTATTCCCAAATATTTATTTAAATCGTTGGATTGATCATTCTGGACACTATATTGGATAGTCTCATCTACAATTTTTTACATAATTGTGTCATCGAAAATATATTTAAAAAACTCAAATGGATCGTCAAATCCTTCAAGGCATTAGGAATATCATCATTTTCTTTGAAAATAGATGGCATTGAACAATTTTCTTATTTTTCCACACCAGCTGCCTTATTTTCAAAACTTTATTTTTTTCATTCTGTATAGGTTCATGGTTTTTATTTGCGCTAAGTTCCCCTGTCTTGGTTATTATTAGAAGAATTCCCTTGCAAATTGTTATCGGTGTCTAAGATCTTAGACTATTTTTTATCACAAAGATAAACACTTACTAAATAAAAAATAACAAAAACAGGCAATAAAATTTTACTAACATCGACGGGCGCGCTGCGGTACGGAATCCCGTAAACTCAACAACTATTACTTCAGCTTCTCACTGACACCTAAATAAATCATATATATATATATACTCGGAATGTGCGTCGTAAGTAGTCTAATATAGTCATTTGAGAATAACGGGACAGACAAGCGGATATAACTAATAATATTTACGGAATAAACCAGGAAAACCCTCATGATACTATCCCGACATGGTAAGACTCTGATTTTATATATATGTTATTATAGAACACAAATTGTGTATCCTTTGCTACGTTTTTGACTTAGGTACTAATGCTGATATTTTCTTTAATATTAAAAAAAGAGTAAGAGTAAGGAACAAAGTATTGCCAATCAGAAGAACTAAAAATAATCTCTTTTTCTACATATTTCTTTTTTACTAAATATAATCATTTTTGTGGTATGGCTTTCAATATTACTGGATATTATATTATTATTTGACATTACTAGATATTTAACCGCCCAGAAAAAATTTGATTACTAGTAAATTTAATTCTTATTATAGCTACCAAATAAAACGATGTATTTTATGGGGAGGGTTATCAACTCCAAAGGATGCAACCGGAGAGAATTTCAAATAGAAGCATAAGGCCAGGAAAAATTATTGTAATATTTTAAGACCAAATAATCCATACTATTTTATTTTATAGATAAAACGGAAATAGGCATATCTGTTTTTAATAGTATTTAAAAGTTATTAAATTACTGATATAAAATTTTTTCTAAATATTAGGTTTGTAAAGCTTTTTATACAAGTGGTTTTTTAATTTACATACAGTATTTTTGTATTAAATTATTTGATTTAAATACGTGAATCTTAATTGATTACTTAATATTCAACACACGCCAACCTTTAATGACATTTAAATATGCTGAGCATATAATCTGATAGTAAAAATATTGTAAAACGATTAAACGCTTATTATTATATGCTTATTGTTATAATCAGTGATTAAAAAAAATAGCAAGTATACAATGGGATCTGTAAAAGTAATGTGAAAAGGGATACTGAATGCAAGCTATAGCATACTTATATATATATATATATATATATATATATATATATATATATATATATATATATATATATAATATAAATTTAGTATTTCTTGGCTTTAGGTTCAATAAAATATATATTACATGTGGAACTAGATTTTAATTTCCATTGCAATCAACGTTTCGGCAGGAAACCCTTGCCTTTGTCAAGATTCTAAAATGTACATGTATAAGACAAACAGTTATTGTAAAATATGTATATATAATATATATATATATATATATATATATATATATATATATATATATATATATATATATATATATATATGTTCGGAAAGATTTCCGCGGTTAGTACAATTAAACTTAGAGCTAAGATTAATATTATTATAAAAATTAATATTAAACTCACCAGTCTTCCGGGTTGATCCGCGTCGATATCCATTTTGCCGAGCTTTCGACATCCTCTCTGATGTCTTCTTCAGGGCTTCCGAGGTCTCAGTCTCCCGAGCCCCCAGACACTACTATACAGTACTAAAGTACTACAGTCGTAGTACTTTAATATATATATATATATATATATATATATATATGAATTACCAAAACGTAAAACGGGACACAGACATTAATGAACTGACAAATAAAAGTTGATATCTGATATCTCATGGTTTACTGTCATTAGTATATAATTATTTTTATATGAGCGTATCATTGATGTTTTCGAAAAAGGTAAAATGGAGATATTATGTTATGACTTTAAGAGCTTTTTATGGTTTTTTTTGAAATAAGAGCAATTTTTTGAAATATATTTTATTTAGGTTTTGTGTATCTTTTTTGGCATTTATTGCGTTGATATTTCTTTTTATTTCTAGTGATTCGTATCTCCCTTTTCTTTTTGTTTTGTTCTGTTTTTAAAACTTTGATGTTTTCAAAATCAAATTTATGCTTGTTCTCACTTTCATGTTTTGTGAGCGCAGTGACGTTGTTCTTGTCATATTTGTGAGAGCGAATTCTGGATTGAAGCAGTTGACTAGTTTGACCGATATAGACATCTTCACAGTTAATACATGGTATCTCGTAAACAACATGTGATTTTTTACGTTTTGGAGTTTGTGTTTTTAGTTTTGTGAAATATTTATTTAAAAGGTTGTTGCCTTTCTGGGCCACTGTTATATTATGTTTGGCTAAAAGATTTGTTAATTGTTCGGATAAACCTTTTATATATGGAAGAGTTGTGTAATTAGTTTTGATGCTGTTGGGTTTGTTGTTATTTGTATTGTTATAAAATTTATTAAGTCTTGATTTGAAAATAGTTTCGATAAGATGTTCGGGATATGCATTCTTTAGAAGGACATCTTTTGCTGTTTCTATTGCAGTTGGTCTGTATTTTGGATCTGTTAGTTGTATAGATTTATCTGCAGACTTATAATTGCAGAATTCTTATGGGAAAATGGATGATGAGAATTGTAGTTAAGATATCGCGAAGACCATGTTTCTTTTGTAAACCACATGGTTTTTACTTTATTGTTTGTGCGATATAAGATGATATCCAGAAAATTTATTTTATTGTTCATACGTATTTCTGACTATTGGTCGCCTTCAGTACGGTGCAGCCAAGTTAGAAAAGGAGCATATTAACTTGGGAAAGGATCACTACAGGAGGATGTGTTGGTTGTTGCTCTGGAAACCTCAGAGTCTTCTAACATTATTGCCACAAATTGGTCGCATTGCTCCTGTAATGATCCTTTTAGTGCTCCTGTAGTGATACGCTTGCCTTCCATCTTATACACATATTTTATTATATTTTTTTTCTTTGTTGCGAGCTAAGCCGATATCTTTTTCCTTCATTATATATATATATATATATATATATATATATATATATATATATATATATATATATATATATATATATATATAAAATATATATATATATATATATATATAATAGTTTATAGTTTTAGTAATCGGTCAGTAAGAAATAAAACTCTATTTGACTTTGATCTAAATATTTCGTCACGATTTTGTGATTTCCTCAGGGGAAAATTGTAAATTTATTATATCTTTATAAAGTGAAGTCGGATTAAACAATTTTATT
Organism: Diabrotica undecimpunctata; assembly: GCF_040954645.1. Lineage (NCBI taxonomy): Eukaryota > Metazoa > Arthropoda > Insecta > Coleoptera > Chrysomelidae > Diabrotica > Diabrotica undecimpunctata. The sequence continues at coordinate 126,484,009 of NC_092804.1, read as the reverse complement.
GAATAAAGTAAAGTAAAAAAGAGACAGTATTATTGGTATTGTAAGGTGAAAAGATTAATATTAGAAAAAGGCGAAGGTATCAGGAGCATCTTAAATTGATTTATACAATGTAATTGTTGGTACGTAATTTTAAGACTGATATTCAGAAATACAGAAATGGAATAAAATTTTAGGTAGAGTAACTAAAAGACCAAGTGTTTGTTTTTAAAGGTTAGGATCTATTATGTCGTATGTTACTTAAAATGTTGCATTAGTTATTACTCAAATGGTTTTTGTCAGTCTTATAATTAATAGATTCTGGAGTTTTTTTAATGCGTACCATTTCAAGGAAAATTTGGTTTTTATAATTATCAACTTGTTCTTTTTTTTTACATTATTAAAGTCTAAGTTTTGTCCTATCTTTAAATGGTGGTCTACTAAGGCGCAAGAGTAATTTCTTATGTTACAGTCACTTTTGTGTTAAGTGACACGTTCCTTAGGCCACTGTTGATTTTGACCCATGTAACAACTTTGACATGGCAATTTATTTGGTAACTTATGTCCATCATCATCAACCTGTATGCTTCCACTGCTGGACATAGGTCCTCTCAGCTCCTTCCTTCTGTCTGTGTCTTGTGCGGCTTGCATCCAGTTATTGCTATCACGCTTCAGGTCCTTATCTAGTTGTTAGGTGTCCTCTGCTCTGTATTGCTTCTTGCCTTGGTCTCTACTCTAAAATACGTTTTGTCTATCCGTTGTCTGATAATCTGGCGACGTGTCCTGCCCAAATTCCATTTTAACGACGCGATTTTTTTGTTAGCTTCTGTTGTTTTTGTTCTAAGACGTATTTCTTCGTTTGGTACGCATATCATATCTCAGAGAGACATCCAACATCTGGCACTCCATAGCCATCTGAGTCAAGCTAATCTTATTAACTACCTTTTTTGTGATTGATAATATTTCCGCTCCATAAGTGCCTACAGGTAATACACATTGGTCAAAGATTTTCCTTTTGAAGCATATGGGTAGATCCGATTTAAATACATAGGTTAATTTACCAAACGCTGCCCAGGCTAATCATAATCGTGTAATCGTGATATTGGTATTCAGCTACGAACTAGAATGTTTAAATACTATGTATTCAGTACTTTGCTTTACGGTGTTGAGGCATGGACTCTTAAACAGAAGAATGTTAAAAATATTGAAAGCTTTGAGATGTGGTGCTACCGCCGTATACTAAAAAAAAGTTGGGTGGGTAAAATTACAAATGAAGAGGTAATACGCAGAATAAATAACGATGAAGAAATTATACTGAATATAAAAAAGAGAAAACTTGAATACTTTGGCCACCTGATGAGAGGACAAAAGTACACATTCCTACAAAATATAATGCAAGGAAAAATCCAAGGACGCATAAATCCAGGCCGTAGAAGAATGTCCTGGATGAGAAATTTAAGAGAGTGGTTTGGCTGTACCAATAACGAATCATTCAAAACAGCAGTAAATAAAATTAGAATCGCCCTAATGATATCCAATCTCCGATAGAAGAGGCACTCAAAGAAGAAGAAGCCCAGGCTAATCCTATGCGACTTGGGAGATCTCTGCCCAACCGAATTTTATTTCCTAGGTACATATACGATGTAGTCTGCACAATATCCCTTCCATCAACGATTTAGCACCAGATTAGTCATTATTTGCGTCTTGTTTATATTAATCCTAAGTCCGATCTCCAAGGAAGCGTGATATAATTTTTCAAACATTATTATTGCATCATGCATACTTTTAATATTTTCTAATGGCTTATGGTATCGAATGCTTTCTCGCAAGTCGACAAATATCAGTAACAATGGTTTGTTGTATTCTGCAGATTTATTTAATAGGTTTTTTATCACTAGTAAGTGGTCATTAGTGCTGTATCCCGACCTAAATCCAGCTTGTTCTCAAGGCTGATAGAAGTCTAATTTAACGTCCAGTCTTTTTTTGATAATTTTTGTGAAAAGTTTATATATGCGAAAGCAAACTGATAGGATGGTACCTTTTTAAATCTGTTATGGCTCCTTGCTTGTGTAATAAATTAATGACTCCACTATTTCATTCAAAAGGAGTTTTTTTCTAGTAGATGCATTCGGTGAAAAGCTTAGCCAAAGCCTGGATAATTTTAGTTCCACTTAGTTTGATCGCTTCGATTACTACTCCGTCATCGCCAGGGGATTTGTTGTTTTTCATTTCTAAAAGTACCATTTTGATTTCGTATGGAGTTACTTCTGGCATTTATTCTGATCCATGGTTTGTAATTTTGGGCACGGGCTTATCTTGCCTTTCGTCGGTGCTCTTATAAATTTCGCGATAAAAGGATTCGTCAACCTCAAAGATTGTGGTTCTATAAGTAATAATGTTTCCATCTTTGTTTTTTATTTAACAAAACTTTTAAACTTCTGTTTTCTTGAATTATTTTAGTTATTTATCTTGTATTGTTTTCTCTTACGTCTTTTCTGATTGACCAATGGATATATTTATTTAATTTCTTCACTGTTGTGTCGTTGGAGCCGTATTTTTCCGTCATCTGTCTTCTTTTACCTATTAGCTTTTTGGTATTTTGGCTTAGTTTTTCTTTGTGGGTCAGAACGTTCGGGCAGCACTTTCTTTCCGTTTCTTTTAGAGCCTATATTTTGCCATCATTTGCTTGATCTACATCTTCTATTTCGTCTTGCAAGTCTTGTATATGTCTGGTTAGTGTATCTTTATACACGTCTTTGTTTTCTGGGAGAATCGATTTCTTTTTTCTTGTCCCAACTAAAATAGTAAATTGATATGACAAAGTATTAATTTGTAAAAGTATATAGAAATATTCTAACTTATGCATTTTATTCATTTTATAAAGATTGTTTTCGTCGGTACTTAAACATGAACTGCTAATTACGATAATCTTCTTTCAGAAAGGTTTTCACAAAATAATGAAAGGCAACAACACCGTAATCTTGATTTACAAAAAATTTTATTTATTCATTAATTAAGTTTTTATTTGTCTCCAAATGTTTATTACTTGTCAATAAATATTTTTTCTACACAAGTTTTCTTGCATTTCATTATTTTGTGCAAATTCTTCAGGTAGATCGCACCCTCCTGGTAGACCGCATACTATAGTAGCACCTTTTTTTTAATCTAGACAATTTAAATTTAACTTTAATAAAAATTTAAAAAAGAATATTAGAAATAGTTGGGTAAATATAAATAGTACATTCAAGAACAGTGGTGGGCCCAACGGGCCCGAGTTGCCCGGTTACGTACATAAGTAAAATTTGTTGCCCGGATAACACCGATCGTCTATTGCCTTAGTATTCGTCCGAACTCTATGGTGTAGTTAAGGCTCTACGCTCTCTTTTGGAACAATCTCCTTTGATTCATCAACGTGTCAGGCAGCATAGACGAAGAAGAGAAGTGTGGGTAAACCATTTTTAAGCAAAAAGAAACGAGTTTGGAGAATTTGCTCATTTGCTGTACGATGTACCAAATGACGTTGACCACCAGTTCTCATATTTTCGTATGAAAAAAAGATACATTCCAATATATTTTTAACAAAATTCATTACCCGTTCACAGCCCATTGCGTCAATCTCGCGTGATATAAGTTTCACACTATTTCGCAATTAGATCCCAAAGTGCAGAGATCGGATGCGGCATCGTCCGAATCCGGTCGAAAACGTACGAACTGTACGGGCCTAGTGGACGCGCTCCTATTCAAACCACGTGTTTGGATCTTTCGTCCGTTTTCGACCGAATTCGGGCGAAATGATTTCGCAGCTCTCCGGATCCAGTGGATAGTGGGAGGCATAAGGGCATGGGTTAATCGCCAGTAATATTCTTACCCACAACTTTTATTTATTAAAATCACATACTTTTTGACGGTGTCGGTCGATATGCGCTCGACCGTTTTGCGCCCTTACCTGAAATCGGCCGGTTTGCGATCTAACACTTTCTTAATGGAGATGTATAGCTAATTATTTTCTTATATCGACCATTTTGCGCTTTCTTGTAATCGACCTTTAATTGTATTTTACCATAACGATCAGGTAACGGTTAGGCTAGTAAAATTAGTTTTAAAAATCATAAAACTATAAAAAAATAAAAATAAACCATCTTCGCTTCACACTTTCATTCAGGCGTAGGCCTGTCATAGTTTATTATAAACATTGGCGTGTTTAGAAGATGTTTTTTTTTTCATTTTATTCGTTTTTTTTTGTTAATTTTTTTTTTGTTTTTTTTTTCAAACTTTTTATATAGTAAAATACAAAAAATTCTTGGGAATAAAAAATTGTCTTTTTATTGCAGCTTCTGGATATATGCCAATGTCCTTAAACACAACCTTAAGTCCCTTGTATCTTTATATTTCTATAAAGTTTTGGATATTCTTTCATCAAGATTAATATATGTTTTCTTGCGCCGCTTTGGAATACATTGGGATGTGGTCTTATTAATGTATTCAGACGATGATTCCAACCTTCTAAAACGTTATTACTGCGATGTTTTTGATCATGGCAATTCCACATTCCTCGGTAATGTTGGTATTTTCTAACCATTGTTTGATAAAGTAGTCATAAAACTGTTCCATTTTTCAGAAATAGGAGAGGTTTCTTGAATGCATAACCAGCCATCATCGATATATTCTATGGGTAGATACGCTAACGCAGCACACATTCCAATTTGGTAGTTTCTCTTTCATTGATGAAAATAACATATCGTATGTCTCTTTGGTTTTGTTAGAAAGTAACGCAAATATCAATGGAATTGTATTTGTCTCATCTGACGTACTACCAATATCGATATGAACGGTATATATTTGACTAAATTGCTTGCTGCAGCTTTTGAATGTTCCATCCATAAATACTGTGTTTACTGTTAACCAAAATCTCCCTAGCTTTGTTGCTGGCAAACACCAAGATTCTGTATCCCGAAGGAGTGGTTTTGTCGATACATAAAAATTTCGTTTTGTCGCTCATTGTAATAATTTCTTCTGGAAATACTATTTCGGATACTACCGCTGGATCTGTGAGCAGCCCACGCGCACGTTTTCTACAATCGTTTAAACCACTTTTCACTGAAGAGAATTTTGGGATGTCTGTCACGAAATCCAGTCCTTGACTATATAATCTTTAAAATTCATCTTGATATATTTTTGACATCGGCAAATAACTATTGTCTTCCCTAGCTCTTTTTCGAGCATTGAAGACAAACTGTTTCACTTCTGTTGCTGCAACACTCGGCTTACACAGATGTTTGGCTTCCTTAATTATTGTGTTATTATCCATAATTATGTGACCTCGACATTTTTCAGTTTTTTCTTTCAAACAACTCCAAAAAACCGAACCATCTTTATTTGTTTTTTTCATACGAAAACTGTACCCTTTATACAATGCACATGGTTTTCCTTTCGAAGTTTCAATAATTTGCACATCTATTTTTAAAACACTAACTTAAACTAACTCACACTGATTCACAATAATTCTGGATCCTACTATCTCAAAGAACGCAATAGAAATGATTGACCATCAATATAGTCATTATCACGTAGAATTTTCAGGTAATTTTTCTGTTAAGTACCAAGTAAAATTAAAATTATATTGCAAGAGAGCGCAAATCGGCCGATTAAGGAAACTATAGTAGTTAGATATTTCTATTATGAAAATTGCAAAGCGCAAACCGGTCGATTTCAGGTAAGGGCGCAAAACGGTCGAGCGCAAACCGACCGTATTCCTTTTTGACCATTTAGTATCGCAGACTCCCATATGAGATAGAAATATTTAACGTTTTTATCTCCAACTAAAGTTTTTCGATTTCATGCTGTCTTCATAAATTGTTTCTTCCTTGAAAAAAATTATCGTTTTAAATACAAATTCATTTACTTTTATTAAAAGACCATGTTCTGACATTATACCACCAAAATAAGAAAGTTGAACCAACAAATTATTATTTATACAAGAACGTAGTAAAAATGTAGTATTATCTTTATTTTTATTCAGTTTTTTACTTTATCCAAAGATTATTTTGTCTTCAAGACTTGAAAATAACAAATCTATTAAAATAATTAAAAAACAATATTAACTCAAACAATTTCAATTAATTGAAAGGTTTGAATAATTGATTAATTTACCAAAACATCAGGTCGTCCTTGAATATTACTTATGAAGATTGATACTTTTGTATTCAACATTACTTTTCGATAATTATATAAGTAACAACTATGTTGTTGACGGGCCGATCAAACATTTTGTTTTTGTTTTATAGTCTGCGAACAAATAACGAATAAATATAGAATTGCAAACCAGTTTAAAATGATATACATTAATATTTTATTGTATTTCTGTAATAATATAATTTGCTATCAAAGTGGAATTAAGAAAGTGTTACGTAAATATAGTCACTATTGTACAGATCTAAATCCCAAATAAGTAGGGGAGAGTTGGTCAAAACGGGATAGCTAATGTTATTTGACTCATCACTATTTGACTATGCTATTAATATCTACTTCTTCTTAACTGTAACTTTTTCATTAATCACTTTCTATGTGTATAGTTATGCCTAAATAGTTAGACGATAACATTGAAAGAGTAAATTTTTTTAAAAATGGCAAAGAATCACGTTTTGTCCACCTCTTCGGGTAAAACGGGATAATTTTTGAATGTGAATAAAGACTAAAGTTTAATATATTGGCTTGATAAATAAAACATTATTCATATAACATTGATATTAAATGAATTTATAGTTCAGTACCTCGGAGGTAAAGGACACTATGTCCATTTTCTTACTTTTTCAAGAGAGCAGTTTTATTTTTTAAATTTGTAATCAGTAAATACTCAAATGTTTCTTATATTTAACCAAGATTAATATATTATTATTGTGGTGTGTATAATCGTTTTTCATTCCATGAAGTGTTATATACCTGAAGTTTACCGTTCATTATTTAAAAATTTTTAAAAAATTTGTAGTTGGACATAGTGTTGTTTACCTCTAACAACTTTTTTAAATAATGTGGCATTGCATGTTAAGGTCTCTACGAAATAAACAATACAAACACATTAAACAGCTTATACTCTTATTTTATTAGAGGTAAATATTATAATGTTATAATAATTATAATAATAATCGTTTGTGGCTACATCACTGTGTTAAATTTTGATAAAACGCATGACAAACTGACGGAACAAAAGGCAGTAGTGCAATTAAGTCATTTTTAAGTCAGAAGGTTCAGATTAAAGCAGAAATCTGAATTGTGTTTCGAAACTATTTTACGGATTTTCATTGTACTTTTGTTTTGTGATTGGTCTTAGACTTGATTGAATTGGGCTGGAAACGTTACTTGCTGTATTCGATACCTCATGAAGTCCACTTGAAAATTGAAATCAGTCTTATAAAAAAGCTTTCCAATGTGTTCTTGTTAGACTTGTAGGAAAACACATGCTGACAGTAGAACAAGGTCTTTATTAACATTCTTTTTTCTACTTACAAAAGGAGGATTAGGTGACAATTTCTTATCGAACAGCGGTTTGAAGTTTTTAAAATCTGCAAGTTCCATATTGTACACTGTGTATTTACCTGATATTTGCCTAACTAGTTGTTGCCAGTCCCATGGTGTTAAATTGGCCAAATTGGAGAGTTTCTTTCTTTTTCTTTTGATTAAAACATGAACACTGTCTGCTTCCATATGTGTGTGCCCTTTCAGTAAAAACTTTGGAGAGATCGTCTTTATTTGAGGGTACGTACGTATCCAAAATATCCATTATAATACTTATATTTTTATTTTGTCCATAGCAGTTATCGGTCCAAAGAGCGATGTCCTTTACTTGACTACCTAGAATTGTATTGTCAGCCCATTTCAAAATTGACGAGGCAATTTCATTTGCACCTCGGGCTCCTTTCGATTCGTCCTACATCATATATTGTACAGAAGAATCTCTGGCATCATATAATGTAAAGTTTAATGTCTAAAGCTTCCTTTTGTAGAAACTAATACAATTGTTTGTTAGTGGTGAAGGCAAACATTTTTGCAAATCACCAGATAGTACTTTGTATTTTGGTGACTCTTTGGCCATTATAAAGTCCAATTGTTTTAAGTTATACCGAGTTTTAGATTCAATTAGGTAAGCACCATGATCAGCCTATACACTGGTTATTTCATCTGCAGTAAGATTATTTTTCAATTGAGCGGTGAATGCACTCCATGTATCGCAAGTGTCTCTTTCGGGTGGTTTAAACTTCAACTTGAAGTTTTTATTAAAAATATCTGCGTACTACCACTTTTTTGCTCTGAGCTTTAGATCTACATGTCTTTGCGATCTTTGCTGAACAATTGCGATCTAAATAAAAAGGTTGCAATGATTTTAGTTCATGACAATTCCACCAGATACAATCGTGTTTTTCAAGCTGTGTAAGTTGATCTTGTCACATGATCTTGTCACATATGTCATTCTTATTTCTAGGGCAACGTTGCCAGAACAACGAATATATTATATCAAACCAGCTAAAAGTAGGACTTGAATCGTGTTTTAGTATAATTTATGAAAAAATTTTAATTGAAAAATAATGTTAAATAATAATTAACTTTAAATTATTATGTTTAATTTCTCATCGAGAGGTGTCATTCGTTTCTCGTAAAGTGTAGCATAAAACTGTATTGAGTTGTGGCATACTAGAATAAATAAAAAACACCAGAAAAATTAAAAATTTTATTTAAAATTAATACAAAATGAATAACTTTTACAGTGAACAAGTGTGGAATTTAAATATATGTATTATAATTTGAAACTGCTGAAATAATAGTATTTTACATATCTCCATTATTAAAAAATTCTTCAAACATTTTGGAAATTAACTCAACCATCTCTCTAGTTATTAAATTTATTAGATACTGTTTTTTGTTTTTAATGATAAAAATATTATTTATCTAAACACATTTTTGAACGTGTTTTTTTTTTATTTAGATTTAGTGCAATTCCGTTATCTGTGATGGCAACAATGAATTGTTTCACGAACCATTATGTCCAGTCTGAACACTGGTTTACATTGTTTGGGTTACATTGAAAAAAAAAGTGTACCAGTTTTATATGACGAGAAGTGTACAAGGGTACATAACACTATGTCCGGATGGTAAATGACGGTGCACATATATAGTAGAGGTAAACAACACCAAGTCCACATGGTGTTGTTTACCTCTGACTGGAAGTGGACTTGGTGTTTATTAAAAAGTCGGTAACTTGCCGTAAAATTGTCTCTGGACATAGTATGGTTTACCTATCTGTAGAGCCAGAAAAGTTATATTCAAAAGTGCAATAATCTAAATTTCGATAAAAATGGACATAGTGTCCTTTACCTCCGAGGTACAAAGTTTAAAACCGACAAAAATCACATGAGTATGGGTCACCATTATTCTCTACCCCGACGCAAGCTTAGTGAATCCAAAGTCAACATTGTTCACACATTAAACACCATCATCTGATTTTGATTTGGAATACAGTTCCGAGCAATAAATGCAAACTTTGTCTTCGTCTTCATCATCTGAACTGCCATCCCTTTTGTTTCTTTCTCGTTTTCCTTTTCTTGGTTTTGGAACATATTTCTTATGGTTTCTTGCTGGGCTTTTTACCTATAGAGCTCTCCAGTTCTTCTTTATAAGGTGTTAAGGTTAACACAGCTCGCTCATCCGGAAGAAAAGTGGCACAACTGAAAAAATCCATAATTCCAGTTATCTTGTTAAATTGACTCCAAATATCCTATACTTTTACCAGGAAAACTGTCACATAGACATCTACTACCAACTTCGAAAGATTATTCGAAAGATATTATAAAGTAGTGTCATTATTCCTTTGGTGGTAAAATGAATACTTTTATTCCGGAAGAATGACACTTTTCAGTTGGGCCCTGATGTTCGAAGTAAACGTATCGATTTTTATCAAGAAAACCGTTAATATGTTGAGAAGTGTCTTAGTATTTTTCGGTGTTTCGACGAAAAAATAAGATATTTAGATTTGTGTCGTTTTTCTTGAAAAGGTGAGTAGGTTTCTTATTACAATTTTAATAAAATATAGTCATATTTTGAGTTATGTAATTATTCATGAAGTATTTGATAAAATATATTTTACGTTTTTGTTTTTTTCCACATATGACATTATTCTTGAAAAAATAGATTTACTATTTATCGTCACTGTTGAAATATTTAGAGAAATGACTTTTTTCTCGTATATCGCGCCCCAACAATGCATTTTTCTTTGAAGTAAACGGGCTAAGGAGTCGTGTATGTAAATTATTTTTTAAGTCTTTTATAAATTTTTCCATTACAAACAGGCCACTACGAACTGTCCTTAAAACAAAAGATCTGTTTACAGTCGACGAAAACATAAAAAATGATATCAGAGAACACATTAAATCAATAACTAGAGTGGAAAGCCACTATTGCCGTGCCAAAACTGAAAAACAATATATAAAAGGAGGTGAAACAATTGCAGAGCTACATAGGGATTATACTAAAATTTGTGAAGAGAAAAATCAACCGTTTAGAAGCTACATGTTGTAAGCTCGTATTTTTAACGAAGAATTTAATCTGTCTTTCTTTGTCCCAAAAAAAGACCAGTGTGAAGTATGTGTTGGTTATAATAACGCTACGGAAGAGGAAGGGTCTACAGATCAAGAATGACGTGCATCGTGTAGAAACAGATTTATCTCGTAAAGAAAAGGAAAACGATAAAAGTTCTAACAACGCGGTTGCAGTCTATGATCTTCAGGCGGTTTTACCATGCCCGTCTGGAGAAGCCTTATCCTTGTATTATGTTTAAAAAGTAAACGTATATAATCTGACTCTCTGCAACATTTAAACTAAAAATGTTCAACGTTACATGTGGCATGACGGAGAAGCTCTAAGAGGAGTAAATGAAATAGGTTAATGTAAACTTAAATACCTCAATAGTTTAGAAAAAGAGAAAAATAGGAATAATATTTTTTCTGATAACTGTGCAGGCCAAAAAAAACACCGTTTTATGATAGATGCATACTTATACGCCATTTTAAATATCGATGAGCTGCAGAGCACAACACATAAGTTTTTGCTTACAGGACACAGTCAGAATGAGGGAGATAGTGCTCATTCAGGTATAGAACGCCAAATTAAAAGATCAAAATGGTTTTTCTTCTTGATGTGCCTATCCGTTACGAATGTTGGCCATCATTATGGCAATCTTTATCTTATCTGCACAGATGTTGTATTGAACCAGTTTCTAAGGTTTTTAAACCAAGATGTTCTTCTTCATCCTGGACCTCGTTTTCCAAATATTTTTCCTTGCAGGATGGCTTGAAGGAGAGCATATCTGGAATAATTTCACATAATATGTCCGAAGAACTGTAACTTTTAAAATTTGATGGTGATCAGTACCTCTCGGTTCTTATTCATTCTTCTAAGGACCTTCTCTGAGGACCTCCTTCAACAAAAAGGTTAGGACCTGTATATATCCCTGAACAGTATGTGACGCTTGTACGTACTGCTAAAAAATCTGGAGAACCATGTAAAGTTGATGAAACTTGTCATCAAAACATTTTTGATATGAAGCAATTAGCAGCTGATATTATGACTTTAAATTCTCTTTCCAAAAATACTAATGGCGAATCCGTAAAATTTTTTGATATAAAAGTTTTAAAAATCACAAAAGAATTCCCTGGAATATTGTTTTATAAAACCTCTTACCAGCAAGAACATTTTGATAGTGTGTTGATATTAAATCAAAGCAAACAAAATATCAAACCAAAATTGAAAAAGGTTTACAAAAATAAGGTAGAGATATCAGAAAAAAAGAAGAAAGGGCTGATGTCATAATTAAAAAAAAAATTGTATCCCCAAGTGCTATTTGCCATTTAATGAGCATTTGTAGATTACCTACTATTTACCTGTTATATTCAAGTATGTTCGTTTTATCAAGTGTTAGACATAAAATGTTTATTTTCTTTTATATGTTTAATAATATTTTTTCTATAGATACTAGTAAGATAATTTCCATATTATTATAAATCAAATTTCATTTCTCAAGTTAATACTTTCATTAATTAAAAAAAAAAGTGATTAACATTTTAAATGAAAAGTGACAAGTCAAAATTTTCATCTTTTTTTCTTTGTTAAATCAGATATCATATTTTTTTTGGTTTTGCTTCTTACGCAATTAGAAATACTCACTTATCCACATTCTTGGTTTTTGATTTAAAAATTTTAGCAATTACTGTTTAAAACTGACAGCTAAATTAAGATCGAAAAAATGTCTGTTTGTCTCTCCTGAAAAATGATGTTTTTTGACTTGTGACACTGTTCTTCCGGATGAGCGAGCTGTTTTTCCTCTCCTTTTATCATTAGGGTTAATTTTTTTTCTGGGTGAGGAAGGGCAACTAGTTCTTTGGGAGTGACTTAAAATTTATTGGCAGACATTATTGATAGAAAAACAAGAGGGTATCGCATTAGCATAGAACTTGTTGCAATAAAGAGGAGGAGAAGTAATATGACAATTTTCTTTATTTTCAAGCACCTGGGTGTGGGTGTATGTCTCTCCAAAAGTAAAAAAAAACAGGATGTTCTTTGGGTGGTTTTGAAAACTCCTTATTGAATAAATTGACGAAACCAATTAGAAAAAGTTTCTTTTTGCATCCATGCTGACGAATGATACAAAAGCTTTACTGCCAGGTGAAGCATCATCTTGCAGCTCAGGTTTTACTCTGGACCTGGGAAAAATAAAGGTAGGCGGCATAAGTACACCAGAAGCACTTATGAAAATTTCCAGAGTAACAAGAACTTCACGTTCAGCTGAAGATATACAACCAACTTGAATTTTCCCACGCAATGATAAACATCTCTATCTTTTCTTTGGCACAGTCATTATACCCGTTTCGTCAACTTTGTTAATATTTTATATTTTTCAAGCACGCCAGTAAACAAGGAAAAATATGTTTTACGACAGGCTCATTAAAATCCACGGCTCTAGCTAGAGATGTTGGCTCAGGGGTACGAAGTTTAACGGTTGGATGTCTTTTTAGAAAGCTGTATAACCAAGCTTCACCGGCCATTTTTTGTCTCTAATAAATGGATTATGTTATCCATTGCGTTGGGCTAACTGAAAAGCCAAACTTCGAAACTCATTCAAAGTAAAACTAAATAGTCGTGATTCCATTAACAAAATGTGTTCCACCAACTTCTCCTCTTGTACCGCTATGAAAACAGGTCTGTGACGTCCTAGTTCTTTCTTTGCTAAATTTTCTCGTTCGAGAGTTTCATTTTTAATTTTGTTTACTCTGGCTTCAATAGTTGTTCAAAATACCCCAAATTCTTTAGAAGCCTTAAGATAACCCATTCTTCCGCCAAGAACCTCTTCCACTGCTTGGCGCATACTTTCCTCATCCCAAGACTGAAGATCACTTTTTCTTTTATATTTTCACATCTTTTAATAACCCTAAAATAATAAATTTAATATGCTTGTTAAAAAGTATCTACGTTTTGATTGGACAAAACGGGATAGTATCCAGTTTTATCCAACCACTAGATATCCTATTTTACCCAACTATCGCAAAACACACTCATATTACATAGAGAAACATAAAAAATACTCTCCGGTATTTATTTTGTTGATTAAAACTAAATTTTTAACTAACTAGGGATGAAACTCATTAGCATAACCTTACTTTTTCAAACTAGACGGTATCTGTAGTGATTAACATCGTCGGTCATTAGATGGCGCCGCTTATTTTTAAATTATCGTCGGTATCCCGTTTTATCAGATTATCCTGTTTTAGCCAACTCTTCCCTACATATGGCAAACGCTACTATACAATTCTAGACTAATAATATTAAATGAAGATCTATTATAAAATAAGCTAAAACAATCAATGGAAAATTGGTTCGTCTTTGTTTGTTAACTATATAGTAAACAGTATTCCGATCAGCTCGTAAATTCTATCAAAATTTGGTTGTTTTAACTAATTCGACAATTATTAAATTTTGTATAATAGTGTATCACATAGTATTCAATTAAATTTTGTTATTAGATTGTGAGTTGGACTATCTTTTTATTAATACCTAACTAACAAATAATAAACAACGTCCCAAAATATCAGCACAAAGTTAATTCATTTGCATATTATTAATGATATATTTGCAGGATAGTAACTGATTGTATTTGCATAGATTTTACTACTGAAGAAACAGTTACAGAATTAGTAACAGATAATGGAACAATAGTATTTAATCAAGAACGTATCCAAGCTAGTTAATCACAACAAGCAAGAGACTGATAATTTCTTATGTCTGCCAAACAAAAAATGTTCTAAAAATATAAACTACTAACATTTTATTCGAGCACTCGTGAGCTTCCGACATTACACTTACATTGCTCCTAAAAATCTTGAAAAAATTCCCAAGTGTATAATAATTGATTATAACATTTGCAAACAGCAATGACTTCTAGCTTCTCAGTGCATAAATAATACAAACACAAAATATTTATCAAAAATATACCGCCTATTTCTTAACCAAATTGTACCCAATACAGCAGACAGTCAGCCAATTATTATCTACTCTTTACAATCTCCACAACGATTGACTACTTCACAGTTGGAGTGAACAACCAAAATTCCTATATTAGATTCAAATCCGACACAAACTCCTATTGAGCCAGATATCGTTTAAATGAATGATCTCAGTTAACATCAGCCTCCGACATCTTCTGACACTCAATCGTCCAAACGAACGGTATCAAAAATACCGACTCCTCTAAGAGTAGTACACCAGAACTAATTCAAAGAACCTATAAGTATGTAAATCTAAGAAACCAAAAACTGTACCTAAAGATAATACGATTTTAGCAGAAGATCTTATTAAGTGCACTAGTTATCTTTTACAAGTAGGGGAGTCGTAATATATGTCCATGTCCCATATAATACCGAAGTCATACGTTTAAGAACTTAGTAGGAGGCAACAACATTAACTAAAAAAGGGTCCCACAAAGTTATTATTTGTAATATTTATTTTCCTCTGGATTTATACCCGTCCATAAATGAAATAACTGAAGTCTTCAATCAGACCTCAGAGACTCATATTATTTTAGACGATTTGAATGCCAACAATATATTTTGGGGAGGCAAAAAACAGATTCCTTTGGATATAAAATCGACCAAATTTTTATTTATACTCTAATCTGAATATCCTTAATGATGGAACAATCACAAGATTTCATATTTTCACTGGCGATAGGTCATTAATAGATTCATCCCTTTGTGACCCTGTCTTTCAACAATCTCTGTCGTGAGATGTAATATCCCATTATTTGCATGGAAGTGATCATTATTTCACACCCACATTTTGTCATTAATTTTATCCAATAAAGAGTGTTTAAAAAATGCAGACTGGTCTCCTTACTCTTCTTTAATTTTACAAAAAATTTCTTAGTTGGTAAAGTCCTTTAACAGAGATATTAAAATGAACGTGTAACGTGTTTTATTTTGTACAGATTTTAACGGCAATAGCCCACAAGTCCGTAAATAAATTTCCTAAAAACACTCTCCAGTCCCATAGTGAAATTTTAATTGTGAAACAGCAATTAAAGATATAAAAACGCAGTTTTATAAATTTAGAAGATACCCAACCAATAACTAGCTATAATTCAAAAGAGTAAGGGCCTATGTCGATACTAATTAAGAAAAAATACGTATTACCTTTAAATTAATCTACGCCTACTTTTGAAGTTTGGCAAATGAATTACAGAATGCACGGAAAAATATAATTTAACACGATCCAAAACCTAGAACGGGATAACCATATTTATTTAACAAAGAAAGGAATAGCCTTCGTACTAGCAAAGGTATATCAACAACATAGCAGTCACAAAAATAAATTTAAAAGTGCATGTATAAATCTTCTAAACCTCTCACGTACATGGTCTGGTAAATGTTATGAATCAACCTTTATCCCTATCCATTAAACGGAACCATTAATCATATGCAGCAATTACAAAACTATTGCCCTTATTCCTCAATGGCTAAAGAAGTTTCCACTTCCAGATATAGCCGAAGAACAATGCGCATTAGTATATAGAAAAGGAATGTGGAAGCAGATACTGAACACATGGCAGATAATAGAAAAGAGAGATAATACAACATATCAATGCTACTTTGTCTCGTAGATTACACAAAATTTTTCAAATCAGTAAAATGTGACCTCCTATGGAGTATATTATTGGAAAATATGTGAGTACCTAACCACCTAACTAACTTAACCAGATATATGTATGATAAAAACTTAGTTAAAGTTAAAATACACGGAATATATTCAGAAGCGTTTAAAACAAAGAAAGGTACTAGAGAGTACTGCATGCTATCACAATTATTATACAACATATATTCTGAATATATAATTAAAAAATTACTAGACGAATGGGATAAAAGAATCACTATAAGAGGCAAAAAAATCAGCAACCTGCGATAGGCAGATGATACAGTTATACTAGCAGCTAATGTAGTCGAAATAATTACCATCGCTAAACGACTAAGCCGGATAAGCTTCAGATCGATACCAGAAAAACAAAAATATAGATCGTAGACAAAGCAAATAGTAATCGAAGAGGGTTGACCTACGAAGTGGGAGATAGATTTTTATACTTGCTCTCCATGATAACTAACAATGGCGATTGCTCCAAAGAAATGAAGTGTAAACTAACAATAGCCCGAACTGTAACAGCTAAATGATTTAAATATGGAAAGATCGAACAATAAGGAGTACTAGAAGAAATACCAAAATCAAGTAGGTCAATGCATTTACGTTTCCCATTGCTACATACGCAGCTGAAACATGAACAGTAGATATTAAGACACTTCAGGACACTGTCACCTTTCATTTCATTCGTCAATTGTGGAAGCGCCGCTGATTTCACCTGCCTCTCAACTAAAACGACAGACAACGTGCCACAGCTACCGCCAGCGTGCCATACATACAGATAGGTATACAAAGAGTTCTAAAGACATAGCTACAGACAGCATGTCACAGATGACATGACGCTGTTTGTACCTATTTGTAGCTGTGGCATGTTGTCTGTCGCTGTGACACGCTGTCGTTAGAACTCTGTGACGTCAGTAGCGCCTACACCATTCGGGGCAGGTGTCAAAGGTCAAAGTGTCCTAAAGTGCCTTATTATCTATTATGGACTCTCAAAAAAATCGATAGAAGTAGGACTAAAGTCTTTTAAATGTGGTCTATAGAAGAATTCTACGCGTGTCCTAGACAGAACATAGAAACAATCTGTCAATCCTGCAAGAGCTTCATATAAAAGACAGGCTATTAAAAAAAGTAAACCTATTATACCTTATTTATTTCTGCGACCTAGCTAGAAGAACGGGGACCTAAAACTATTGGTAGTAGAAGAAAATGTAGAAGGTCGAAGATCAAGAGGAAGAACTTTAAAACGATGGGCAGACCAAATGAAGAATATGGTGAGAAAATTCCTACATAAAGCCGTTCATATGACACAGAATCGTAGCCAATGAAGACAGAAGACTAAAAATATTTAGCGTGTCACCACGCCCTGACAAGAGCTCAAGGAATGAGGGAGAGGTATAAATTTTGAAGACCATAATAATTTACCTCTGAATGTTATATTTACAATGAATAAACTGTTAGAAACATTATACAAAGTTAAAGTCATTAGCCCAGGGCCTGAAAACATACCTGCTGCATTTTAAAAAGTCGTGCCAACGAAAGGCAAACAATATCTCCTGGATAAATGTTAGGGAGAAGGGTTTTATACCCATAATCATTGTTAGGTTTTTCTTGGTATTTATTAAAACAAACATTGGGTGAATGGTTTCGCTGTTTACAAGTTATACAGCGTCTTCGCGCCTTTACGAAACTAAAGGCTGAAATAGATGATATATGTATGCCAATTTATGTACAACCAAAAAATAAAACATTAAGAATGGTATGAAAAAAGGACATAGTTAATAGTCAGTTATATAAAAAGGAGTGAGTTTAAGAGCCTTAAATTGTGCTTTTGAGACCTTTTTCCCCAGATTTCCCCAGTTTAACATTTATCCAGAAGATATTGTTTGCCTTCCGTTGGCACGGCTTTTAAAAATGTAGCAGTTATGCTGTCAGTACATGAGCTAATGGCTATAGCTTTGTATATGTGTTTCTAATAGTTTATCCATTGCAAATATGGCATTTAAAAGTTAAGCAATATGGTCATCAAGATTTATACTTTCTCCTCATTCCAACCCCTTAACGTACACATTAATTTTGAAGTTATGGTCAAATAATTATATTTTTTTTTTAGTGAAAATGTTTTGTTTTGGTTATAATTAAATAAAAAAAAATATTTTCAGTGGCGTAGAACCTTTACTTTTCCTGGGGCGTTGGGCGAAATATTTATTTTTGTTTTCATACATATACATGTAATAATATACGCATAATAAATATTATATATATATATATATATATATATATATATATATACTATAATTGTCTTTATAATGGTCTTACAAATTACTATAGATGACAGTGGCGCACTTTTTTCTATAATCAAGTCTGTTGAAATTTAAAAATTTTGTGCAGAGCAAATACTGTGAATAGGTAAATGGTAGTATGATTTATATGAACAATACAAATAATCCAAAATATTTTATTGACACACACACACACAATATGGTATTTTAGATGAATCATAATGAACTTTAGTAAACCAAAACAATACCAAACAATATAATAATATAATGAAAATAAGGCACACATTAGTTCAAACGCAAAAACACAATAAATATCGACTTCAGACGACTTTACACCCGCAAGACAGAAGGATTGTATAAAAACAAAGGTTCGAGAATAATATCGGTTATCAATGGTGATGATTGCAAATTGCAAGTTATGAGATAATTAATATATTTTAAAGTAACTAAATACTGACTGAGTCATCTATTTGTCTCTTTATACAAATATCCGCTTCGCAAAGGCTTGAAAAATTTTATGGGTAAAATTTAACCGGCGTTCGTGTCCCAGACGAGCGCATACAAAATTACCAGTAAGGCGCGCCCGTGTCTGAGACGGGCACGTACGTTAACGGGTTTCTTAAGCCGTTGTCAGGACGTAGTGATACTTAAATATTATTAGCTTGCTGTTTCCAGTGGCTGCAATCCAATACCATATGAACGGCTTCATGTGGGGACTTTCTCACCAGAGTCTTCATTTGGTCTGCTTATCGTATTGGAGATCTTCCTCTGGGTCTTCGGCCTTCTACCTTTCCTTATACTACCAATAGTTCCTTAGTCTCCGTTCTTCTAGCTATGTGTCCGAAGTAAATTAGGTATACTCGGTTTATTTTTTAACATCCTGTCTTTTATATAATTTTCTTGCAGTGTTTGCTTCCTAGAAATATAAACGATTTTAAATATTTATAGCAAACACATTATAACAACATTTGTAGGCGGTCAGCTTCACCTGAACTTGGCGTTTTAAGTTATTAGTATGCAGTTTAGTCTAATTTATAGATCATCTTACTTACTATTTTCTAGTGACATACGCCATCATATTTGTACATATTTACAATGGTTAAAGCAAACGTATAAGACATTTTACACATATTGAAGACCATACAATCTTTAGTAAATTGGCCCTTCTCACACAAAACACGAAAAAAGTGATATTGGCCCTTCTTGAACTCACCCACAGATATATTCTAGCATAGTGTAAAAATATTGTCTTTTAATAATATTACAGCATAAGGTTTTATCTATGGTTTATTATTAACAATAATTTCTGCGCACATATTATTTAAAGCTACTTAAAGTTAAACCTTTTGATCATTGCATAAATTAATTTCGGTTTTCTTTATTAGACCAAACAAAGATATATTTATTAACTTTTAAATAAACTATAAACAAGAAACAAATATTAAAAACGATGTTAATAATTATTCTTCAATCTTCAATCAGTAATAAAAACAATCTTTAACGATTATCTTTAACGATCTAATAAAATAGGTTGTAGTCAGTTTATAACCACTTCCTGTAAGTACTTAGTAATGATAAGCATTATTAAATAATTTATTTAACTGCATATAATATATTTTTGCAATTATAATCATTTATATATATATATATATATATATATATATATATATTTATATATATATATATATATGTGTGTTCGGAAAGATTTTCGCGGTTAGTACAATTAAACCTAGAGCTAAGATTAATACTATTATAAAAAGTAGTGAATAAAGAGTAGTGAAACGAATACTGATCAGTGCAGTAGTGTCTGGAGGCTCGGGAGACTGAGACCTCGGAAGCCCTGAAGAAGACATCAGAGAGGATGTCGAAAGCTCGGCGCAAGTGAAATCAACGCGGTTCAACCCGGAAGACTGGTGAGTTTAATATATATATATATATATATATATATATATATATATATAAATACTATAAATCAATATATATATATATATATATATATATATATAAATACTATAAATCAATATATATATATATATATATATATATATATATATATATATATATAAAATTGGAGAAGAGAACAAAAAGATCTTGCTACGTCATCGTTTATTGTCAACGTCTCGTATATATATTTTTAATAAAAATCCCACTTTTATTACATTCTATATATACAATCTCAACCTAAATATTTAGGTAGATAATAGACAATAAGTAATAGGACTGACAATAATTAAAGTAGGACATGTGGGGCTTTTTTAAACTTAGCCTTCATTATTAACAATCTTTGACACATATTTATAGTTGTGAAATTTTATGAACCTTTTTTTCGTTAAAGCTGTCTCTGAAATCAGTCTATGTCTAGTTTATGATTAATTCTTGCATACAACTCATGTTTTTATTTTTGAGACAAGTTGTATTGTAAGTAACTTTAGCGTGGTGCTCATTTGTTTCATGAACCCTTTCATCATATTCTTTAACTTCTGTATGTCATTTGTCTAAGTGACTATTGAAATCTCTTGTTTGGTTGCCATTTTTTTTTATTTAGTTTATTGTGTCTCAAATACAAGGTTATTGACACTGGGTAAATTTTGTTACTTTACATTAAGTAGAATTTACAATAAAGAAAATATGTTAAAAAGTAAGTAAAAAAAAAGAAAACAGTAAATTTTGTAATTCTAATTTGATTCTCGAAGGAAATCTAGTACATTCTAAACAAGTTCTAATTGGCTAAGAATCACATTTGGAAGACTTTGTATAAAGTATTTTTGAAGTTATACTTCTATACGTGCGCTCCACGTTGGAAATTTGTATGGGAGTGAATCTGTGAAACCATTACATATGTAAGATGATGAGTAAGAGAGAGACAGAAGATATATTTTCTCTCTCTTCCTCTGTCGAATATAAAAATGTTCCTTTTGTATATATAATTTAATATTATATATATATATATATATATATATTATATAAAGATATATATACATATAATATTATACATATAATAAAATATTTATTAATATTATTATTTATGTGATATGTTTTGTATTATTTATTAAATATTCATGTTCATAATTATATTATTCTTTTGTATTTCAAAATAATAATCTCAATAAATCACTGTATGATCCAGAACTGTCAATTTTGAAATACATTTGTGTTATGTCCTCGGTAGTGTAGTAGTCAGTATCCCCGCCTGTCACGCGGGAGACCGGGGTTCGATTCCCAGTCGGGGAGGACTTTTTTGTCAATATTATTACATTATTGTCGTTTTTAAATACTTATGGATATTGCATTTTAATTTGTATTTTATTATTATATGGAATTATGTTGCACTGTATTGTAGTGTATTTTTTTTATGTATATTATTGTCATTTTTAAATACTTATTAATATGGCAGTTTAATTTATATTGTATTATTTTAGGTCTAAATTTTGGTATTTTAAATATAATTTTACCGTTTTCTAAAATAAAATTAGAAGACTTTTCTAACCACGAAAAACAAACTTGTACTAAATATAAGCAAAAGCCTAGCTCGTATATGGAACTTGCTTTGCTAAAAGACAGTTCAAATCGAGAAAATCATATCTACAATAATACTCATAACATTTTATGCCCAAACATAAATGCTGAACAAGATGAAAACACAATTGTATTATTATATTAATAACAAAATAAACAATGAATTTTACTGCAGAGTATGTGTAAAAAAATTTTGCATTCAACTCCTTTCATACATATACGAAAATAAAAATATACATTTTCATCAAAATATTGATTCAATCCTTCATTGTTAGTAAGTTGTTATTAATTCTGTTTCTCTTTCTGATATGTCTTACCTATAGAATTACATATGTAATGATTGTGCAGATTGACTCCCAAATAAATTTGTAACGGCGAATGCGTGTATAGAAGTGTAACTTCCACCGGCAGTCCCACTGGACTGCCACACCCGTTTTTTTTGTTCTTGCTCGTACCAGACCCAATGTGTAAGAATATGTTAAACGGTTATTGATTCACTACAATTTTTAAAAACAGATGATTTCTCTACAACCATCAGGTGTCTATGTGTCAGTCGTGTGCGACCAATCCTTAAAAAAAGAGCTGGAATTATTGTGGTCGTATTTTTCCCCGCATTTGATTAATTTGTTTCCAGACTTGAGAAGGGGCAGTAATATAAGTAAAAGTGGAAATTTAGTTCTTCCATGAGTGTTTCTTACTTTGTTTTAAGATATACCTTGCCCTGATTCTAAGTTTTTTAAAACGAATAACGTATTTGTCAGCTTTGTGTCGGCGGTACTTATGAAGAGCAGTTTTGTATTCTTTACAGCAGTTGCACAACGTTCATTCCACCAAGGTGATAATTTTCTTGTAGAAGTTATTATACTTTTTGTTCCATTTGGCGGTCTACTTCAGTTCTGAAAATTGCCCAGTCAGTATTACAAATCTTTCACTTTATTGCTGTTCCTGGTGATTTTTTTTTATTATTTGTTTTGAGGATGAGAAAATGGTTAGGTACTATCATATTATAGATCATCTAAAACATTCTATGTTAGAGAAAAATATATTTTGAAATCACATAGACTGAGATGTCAATCGCTGAGAATCTTTTTGTTGAAATATTGAAATGAGCGTTGGAACCATTATTTAGAAAACAAGTGTCGGTAATGTTTAGTACGTTCTCTACAAATTTTCCTTTGCCATACGTGGCTTGTCAATCCCATGCAATATTGTGGACATTAAAGTCTTCAACAATTAAAAATGGTACTTGAAGTTGAAAAATTAATTCTATCAGTTCAGTTTCAGTACAATTAGCAAAAAGGTATTCTTTAGGGTACCATGTGGTTAATGCGACTGCTTCTAGGTTTGCAACTAAAGACATATGTGTTGAATACACGTCTTTTTCAACAAAAATTGATGTTCCTCCACTTGCTCTGAAGCATTCTGTTCTTACGTGACAATATCATTTATAACCCTTAAGGTTAATATTCAAAATTTGTTTGAAATTTTTTTCTTGTGTGCATATTATACTTATTTAAAATGTTGTCACTGATAAGTTGTTGGATTTTTTCTACGTGGCAAAAGAATCTGTCACAATTTCATTGAATAAGTGAATTATTAGTGATTGGATTTTTCAGAATGTTGTGAATGTTCGGTTGGGTCATCATCATTAGAAGTATCAAGAAATGTTTGTGATACTAAGCTATCTGTATCGTCTAATTCTGAAGGTTTTTCCGGTTAGAGCTTCTTTGATATTCTTGTAAACTTATTTTTTAGTAATCTGGCTATTAGTTGTGGATACATTTCGTACATGTCAGATAAAAGTAAATTAAAGTCAGCAGTAATTTGCTGAGCTTCTATTGTGAGGTTACTACTTGTCGGGGCGTTCTTAAAAAAGACTATGAGATGATCTGGTGGAGTAGAGAAGCTTTGTGGGTTGTTGGGGTAAAGATTCTTGATTATTTGCTTTGATGCATCTGATATTTTGAAATTGTCTGTAAGATCCATTTTTTACTTCTTATTCACGTGTTTTGTGTTATTTTTTATTATGCCTTTAGGAGGAGGCATCAATGACGAGTATTTAATTTCAGGATTAGATATAACTTGGTTAAGAGCGTGGAAATTCTAAGTGAGCTAGAAAATGTTCTTTTTTATCCTTGTACAGGTTCACCAGATAATTATTATTCTAAAGTAATAGCTGATATATGGTTTGTATTACCGATGATTGTTTACCGGCAGATAAAGGAACAATAGTGTTTTGACAATTTGTACAACTTGCAGCTGTATGGCAAGTTTGCTTTCAAATAAAGCATTTCATTCTATCAGTGGATAAAAATATACGGTATGGCCTAAAATCTTATTCAATGAGTAGTGAGGTCTGAAGATCATAATTTTCAGTAGGTGGAATAATGTATATTTGTCTTCAAAATAAAAGGATATGGCTATATTCATCTCCTTGTATTCCAGCTTTTAAAAAAGTGTGGGGAGGAGCGCGCTTTAAACTAAGGCCGTTTTAAGCATTTTATACGAGACCATGAGAAATTGCTTTTGCAAAACTTTGCTTAGATATATGAAGGCTTGGGTTTAAAAAGCTTGGGTGGATTTTATAGCAGCAACGTAAGGTGTGAGTGTTGTAGATTCGGTGTTACTGGATGTAGGCGTTGCTGTGGTATTTACTGTAGATTTATTATTTATAATTTTATTGCTATTGCACTCAAAAGCAATGGAGTGATCAATATTAATTTTTATATTTCTCGTGGAATGTCCACAAAAAACAAACTCACATTGTAAAATGTGTTGTCTATATTGGTTTGCCAAAATCCTAGAGCTTCTGATAGAACTAGTTGTTTTATTATTAGTATTTTGGTAACAAAAAACTAGAAAATTGATTATAGATATTATAATACGTGCTTGTTGCCTGAAACACGTTATATGCAGCAATGAAGAAAAAATCTCTAATCTGTAGACAAATGTTTGTTTATCACTATATATAATTAAATACTAATAGAACTCGAAATTACAGTAATAAATTGCAAAAAGCGACACTAATTTATAGAGCGATCCGTACACGTTCACTCTTCAGTAGATTTTCTTATTTACCATTTGAGCATATGTAGATCTTTGTGTTGTAGTCACTCTGGTAGCTGTTGGTTTTGTAGTTGATTTAGTAACTTTTTCTTTATTAAGATTGGAAATCTTGCTTCCTGCAGTTGTTTATCTACACTGCTTTCACTTAGCTAGGTGAATATTATGGTACAGTAGACAATTTACTAGATCAGATCGAATTTTTTTAGTTTAATCACCTGTGGGGTGATTTACAGTACATTTTACTTACCTGTAGTGATGATAGCAGAAATTTTTTGTGTGACCGTATCTTTGACATCTAGATACATATTTCATCTTATAAATTTCATTATTATTTTCTTACATTTTTAAGTCCACAAAAAACAGTGGTACCTTGACTTGTTCTTCATTCAGTACTCTGATTAAATGTTTGTTTTTGGCTATAGTGTTTAATACGACGTTTCGTTTATGAATCCATATGTATCATTAATTTATCCAAACCTAAACCAATGAGCTTACATCTATAGAGAAAATTATAAAAAATAACTTACAAAAATTAGCAGCTACGAAAATTGAAGGGAAGCATAAGTTCGACTTTAGAACCGTGGAATTAAACGTTTAATGTTTTCTTTCAAGAAAAAACAGAACTAAGTCAGTTTTTATAAAAGTGTCAAAGAACAGAAGTATAAAGAAATTTATGTAACACGACAGAACACTTTCTAACGTGGAGAACAAACAGCCATTTTAAACCATTTTGTATTTACTAATGAACTGGTTATAGAAAGCAGAAAAATGTTTTTTTGTAAAACTCTTAGTGATTTATAACAAAAACTTTATCAAATATTTAAAGCTACTTAACTGATGAAATATTATTCAAAATTTATGCATCGATCAGTTTAAGAATAACCTTTATTCAGTTGTCACCTATTCTGATATTTGTCTTCTTATGATATGGTTGACCCAATTTCCGTAATTTTTCGAAAGCTGTCTGTCAACTACCGGTGGTGATATTGATTAAAAAACACGTAGTAGTCTAAAAAATATAATAAAAAAAATCTTATATCAATAATCATTAAGACAGAATTTTGTAAACTACATTTCTTTCACTCGATACGTTTTGCACATCTATTTAAATTATGTTGTTATAATTGTACCAGGTGGCATACTAAGAACGGGCCTTGGTCATAGCTTGGGAATGATATGAAATATTATAAAGGCTCGAGATAAACCATTTGAGTCCGCTAGATGCAAAACTTTGTATTTACTGTATAAGTCAAACTGAGTTATTTGCAAAAAACTGATAAATTTTGCAAAAAACCTTAGACATAATAAATGGCACTTTTTTGTGATAGATAAATGCTTTATTAGGTAAAATATAATGATTTTTTTCTTAGAAAAGTTATTGGGTTTGCTAGAAAAGGAAGAAAAATTTTAAAATACCGAGTTTTGCAAGTGAACTATGTAAATACAGATTTATGCAACTAACATTTGCAAATACATGATAATAGTCAACCATTAACGATATTAGTGGTTGTTATATTAGTCTGTTTTCTAAACCTAGTGTGTTAGGAATAAGGAAGAAAGCATGTGGAAGTAAACTTTTAGTGAAGTTTATTTTTATCCAAAGTACAAAAGGTATTACAAATTATAATATGTATATATTTATATTAATTCCTAAACTCTAAGTTCCTCTGGGTCCTCATCATCAATATGATCATTTTCTGCAGCACTCTCGTTATTATTTGCTTGTACGCCAGTATCTATAATTTTGTAAAATTTGAGATCCGGCTGGTCTCTCCAATTTTCACCAAAATGGTTTCTAAGGAGAGTGCCTATGGACGATTTATCTCCTTTCAATGAACATCCAATCTGTTGTAACTTTGGTTTCAATAAAGAAATCTTTTTCCCTTTTCGTATTATAGACTTGCTGAACCCTATGTCAGAACGATAAAATATTTCCCCCCTTACCGTAGCCATATAATCTTTGTCCTTAGAAAATATAAATCGTTTCGTTGCATTACATTTAAAATGCCACTGGGAAGGTTTTTTAACAACAACGTCACTCGTCTTTCTCCAGTCTGATATCTGCCAGTCTTTACCAAGTCTCAGCACCTTTGAGTGTTTTCCAATTATGTCTTCATATTCTTTTCTGTTTATTACAACGTTCTTTCTTTTATCTTCCTTTCTATCATACCGAAAATCCTATCTGGTGGCAAAAAGGAATGACCAACAACAGGAAACGTAAACTCCACTTCCTTGATGTGACCAGGTGCTTCATAAACCAACCAGTAGATTATCATAGACATCATCGTGCTATTTTTGTTCTGTCCACCACATCCATCTGCAAATAGGTGAAGTTTTTCGATTTGATTTTTAAAGTTAAATTTTATGAGAGTATCATGTACAGCAGAGGCAACAGCATTTGAATCTTTTGGATGTTCAAACTCCAGCCACACATATGACGTCACATTTGCAGAAGAAAGATGGGATTTCGAATTTCCAGCCACGATGGTGAAATTATAAAAATTTATTTGCTGTGAGAAATAATACGCCTGGTCGGGAAGCTTTGGCAAAGAAAGATTTTTTTGACAATCAAAAGAAAATATTTGTATGTTATGATTTGATTCATTTTTTAACAAAGAATAAAAGGCTTTAGCTCTTAACGTATGAACTCTCTGCTCTGTTATAACCTTTAACTTTTCTTCTTCTGAATTTTCTTTTCTCAAAATTTCCTTCGCTCTGAGACACGCAGAACAAGCATCTACTAAGGGAGTGCCGAATGATATGTTGTAGTGTTCATTAACGTATGTTCGGAAATATGATAACTTTACGGAATGATGTGGATGACGTTGAAAATACATTCTGTAAAGCTTTGTAAAATTCAGATCACATGGTAAATACAATCTAGTCGATCGTCCTCTATTATAATGACTCTCTGCACCGTTCAAACGCCCCATAAATGTTTGTATAGATAATTTTATTGGATCAAATCTACCTTTTGTTGTATCTCCCCCTCTTCTCTCTTTTGGTATTTCACCCCGGATAACAAACGTTCTTACAACACGCTCTATTCTTTCAGAACTTAAATGAGTTATTTCAAGAAATGCTGTCTTGCATACTCTTAAAAGTCCACCCTCTACTGTAGGAACAAAATATGTAATTGAAATTCCATGAAGTTTTGTACCTGATCTCTTGTGCTTTTGACCTTCACAAAATTTCAGCTAAAAAATATCTTGTTTTATTTTGTCAGTTGTTGAATACAGATTATTATGGAAACGCTGAATGTCTCGCATCTTTAAATCTATACAACAATACACTTTCTTTGTATGGTTACAGGTGGGAAAACCGGGTAAATCCTTAGGTTTATGCCTAAAAATATTGACAATAAGTCCCAAACCTATCTAGTTAATTGTAGACACTTCTTACCTCTTAAGTTTCATTACATTTCGTTTCCATTTTTCTGTTTGTACAACTCGTTTTCTCCCTTTTTCTTTTTCAAAAGGTCTAATATGCACATGAAGATCCATAATGTTAATTATTTGCAATAAACTTGGTGTTTTTAGTACTCAAATAACAAACAGTGAAAGCGGTAATGGCAAATGATGGAATAATTGACATGTGCACATGAGACGTGTCATGCGACTCAAACAATGTAAGCAATTGGCCAATTGCAATTACACAGTTATGCAACTGGCATAGGCTGACAAATACAGAATTTTGCGTCTGATTCAAGATTTCTAATGCCTTTTCCTTAGTAAATACCTTACTTTGCTGCTGAATTTTTACATCAGCAGATAGCTATAACATGTGACAAATAACTGTCAGCTAAAACTCAATTTTTACAATTTTTGCAAATACAGAGTTTTGCATCAAGCGAAGTCATTTTATAAGAAAAGTTACACTGACCAGGAAATTATTTTTCATATTATAATTAATTCAAATAAATTTTTCATGTATTTCATTTTACACGTTTTAGTGTACCTTTATAAATAAGAGTGGGAGATGAAGTTTCTACATACAGAATTTAAAAAGAACATTTTAATACTCCGGACAATATAGACATTTAAAATAACAAAAATATCCGGAAATCCAAATATTGGTGGAGAGCTGGGGTTTACCATTACAAATAAAACTTTAAAAATCCTTGTCATTCATATGTGTGTTACAAAATTTATTCGAGGTTGTTTTGTATAAAACTTAATGAGGTCGCTGGTTAAATGATATTCGATAAATAATAATAACGAAAAAATGAAATAATTTGTTTGTAAATCAATTAGCGAAAAATAGCAAATATAACTGTCATTAAATTAGGAAATTAACTGGTCTTACTCATTATTGATGTTTGTACAAAGAAAGACTACTTTTGAAATATTTGAATCGTAGCCAAAGAAATCTCGTTGGTAGCGCGTCGGGGCGCCGGCCGGCGCTCGTTGGCGAAGAAGCTATCACGCACTAGGTCTGTCTCGTTTGATGTCTTGAGATGAAGTGTCTTTAGATTGCAGGTCAGAAAAGAATCCTCTGGCCGTTGGGTAGAAGAGGGCACATCAATAAATCACCCGATTGCATTGTAATTGAGACCGTAATACGAAACCGTACACTTGTGTGCACACTTGTGACACAGAATACAAAGGAGTCAAATTCTCCGTACTTCAAACACAATACATGAGACAACCAGTTTAGCAATTTTACGAAATAACCGGAAACAATATGTCTTACCAAAGTCGTTAGAATACATAGCATTATATTAGATCACACTACAGTACCGTAACAGAAATATTAATAGTAAAAATATGAAAAGAAATAGTACATACTTTCCCAAACAGAGGTTAACGGTCAAAAGTTGAAGTTTTTTGAATTTTTCTCGAAAACTGTAAGTTTTATCAAGAAAACCTTAAATCAAAGTTGTAAATCTTAAAATTCTCTACAAAAATAATTTCTATAATTTTTTTCCTAAGAGTTACCATTCCTGAAATATCGAGATTCTAAGAGTCACATTATACATAATCGTTGGCAATCGTTTCTGATATTCAATTAATTTGTTATGAAACTGATCACGTAATTTTTCACACATTTATCATCTTTTTCAATGTCGTAGTACGTAAGAATGTTATGTAGGATATTTTCAACTGTAATAATAAGTTTTGCATTCATTACATCATCAATAGCGAGTTCTTAATGATAAAGTGTTTCGAAGCATTGTATGAGCTCGAACTGCTCTCCCGTAAGCATGACCATTAAGCATTTTTTCTAAATATTTAGGCAAATAGACTTCAGTGAGTACTTTCTTTAAACCACTTCCTTGCACAATATAACTGATTGTTGATTCCAAAAGATGATACAAGCAAACGAAATCCTCCTAGTTTTCCTCCTAGATGTATTTTCTTCTCCTTATAATTTGACGAGTCCACAGATATTGGTGATACGTTCCAACTAGCCATATTTGTCAGAATGATATTCGATGATTTTACTGCTAAGGAAGAACTTGTTAAAATTATTCCTTTAGAAGGGCGGACTCGAGGTGAAGACATATTTTCTTCCGTTCAAGATTATTTTATCTCTGAAAACATTCCACTTCAGAAACTGGTTGGCATTACAACTGACGGAGCCCCAGCGTTTACTGGAGTGCATAACGGATTCATTGCCCTTTGCCGCAAAGATGACACGTTTCCAAATTGTTTAACATACCACTGCATCGTGCATCAGCAAGCACTTTGTGGTAAATTTTTAAATGCCGACAATGTTGTGAAAGTCGTTGTTAAACTTGTAAACCAAGTAAGAGCTCATGCTTTGCAGAGAAGACAGTTCCGAACTTTAATTGCAGAAATAAATCTAGAATACGGAGAATTGCTTCTGCATACAGAGATACGCTGGTTAAGCAAGGGGAAGATTCCTTCGCACTTTTATGAGCTTCTACAAGCTTTAATTGCTTTTCTTAAGGAGCTTAGAGAAAACTACTCAACATTAGAAGAACCCGCATGGTTGAGAGATTTTGGATTCTTGACCGATGTCACAGAAAAGCTGAATGAACTAAATTTGAAGCTTCAGGGTAAAGAAAAAAGTATTCTTCAAATGATTTCCGAAGTAAAGTCATTCGTTGCGAAACTTGAACTACGAGAAAAAAAAACTACTGGAAGGAAATTTAAAACATTTTCCTTGTTTAAAAGAAGTAATCGAAAAAGAAGTAGTTAACGTTCAACCTTACACAGGAGAGAGGCATATAGAAATGTTGACCAGACTGAGGCATGAATTCGATACCCGATTTAGTGACTTCAACAAAATTGAAGCGGTTGCTCAGTTTGTATCTTATCCGTACATGCCTTTCGATGCAGAAAGCTTATCCCAAACCATCGAACAGCATTTCAGCGAAAACAGACCAGAGACTGAATTAGATATAGTCACACTGCAGAATGATTTGTGTTTGAAGAGCGTTGCCGGAAAAGAAAATTTTTGGTGTATAGTGTCCAAACAGAAATACCCAATCCTAGTCAATGTAGCTTTAAAAATGGGTGCCTTGTTTTGTTCCACGTACCTTTGTAAATCAACGTTTTCAAACATGAAGTTGATTAAAAACAAATACAGAAGCCGACTAACGGATGAACATTTGGACTCGTGTATTAGACTAGGAATAACAAACTACCAACCGGATATTAAAAAACTCTAAAGACATGATGGACTGTCAATCCTCCCATTAAAACAAAATACGTAGGTTTTTTGTTTTTTCACCATGTTTAGTTTTTACTTCCTGTTCTCTTAAGTGTACGTCTATAAAAAAGGTTTTTAAAACAAGGTAGATCTTTGGTGCTTGGGATTTTTTTTGTAGCTTTTTCCTGTAGTGTGGTTGCCAACCCCTGCCTTATACAATTATATATTTGTCTAACTAATAGAATATTATTCTTCTCATATTGCCTACATCCTTTGGAGAAATATGTTAAGTCCAGATGTCTATCCTTAGTGGCATGACAAAGCTCGCCAGTGTGATTTATGCCTGTCCACTCCTTTATATTTTGTAGCCATGACATTTGTTTTCGACCTACTCACCTCTTGCCTCCATCTTTACTTGAAAAATAATTTAGGGATTGACTATCTTCACAAAATAGTGATAGGATACAAAATTGTGATGTTTAGGTTACATTTATTAAATATATTCAAAAAAATTTTTTCAAAAACATTTTGAAACACAAGGACGTCCTCCAATGGGGACGTTAGGTATTTGTATGGTATTTTTCAAAACATCCTTTTTTAATACACATTGTTTTTTTACACTTTTTGCATGTCCACCTTGCCTTCATATAACCCACAAAATACGTTAACTATTTTTCCAGATTTCCCGGAAAATGAAAGCCTTCGGTGACTTCAATGCTGGAACCAGCTGTTCTTTCTCTTTGTGCTCTTGAAGTGACACCATCCCATAAATAACTTCTTACTATATGACGACGGGATTTAACTCATCTATCACATTTTCGGCAATAATTTTATAAAGTTTCCAGGCATTGGTCATGATCATGTCAAGAAAGTACGTAAATAGAACCCACCACCACTTTTTACGTTTTATACTTATTTGATATTGATAAGACTGTCCAACACTAGAATAGGAACATGGAATGTTCAGAGCATGTTTCAGCCTGGTAAAATGCACAATGTTATTCATGAAATGAACAGGTTGAATATCGATGTACTGGGTATCAGTGAAGCTAGGTGGCCCAACTCAGGTTGTTTTTCAACAGACGAAGCCACAATATATTATTCTGGTAGCGAGAATAACCAACACAGACACGGCGTGGTAGTAATAGTTAATAAAAAATCTAATAGAGCGGTGGAATGCTATTTCCCTATCTCAGAAAGAGTAATGGTACTAAAGTTAGTGATATCTCATGCTAAACTGAATTTGATACAAGTTTATGCTCCTACGGCGAATGCCGACGAAGAAGAAGTAGAATTATTTTATCGAGATATCGAAGAGGCACTTAGAATAACGAAAACAAGAGAAATCACGATAGTCCTAGGTGATCTCAATGCAAAGATTGGAAAGGGACAAAGCGGAAAGTGTATAGGAAACTATGGTCTGGGAAATCGAAACGAGAGAGGAGACCGTCTGTTACAATTCTGTCAAGAGCAGAACTTTATTATTACAAACAAATTTTTTATGTTACCAAACAGACGACTGTATACATGGTGATCGCCCGCAGATACATCGGAGAAAGTAGTCAGGAACCAGATAGACTACATTATGATCAATGAAAGATACCGTAATGCTGTTAAAGCCGTGAAAGCATATTCTGGACCAGACGTGGCCTAAGATCACAATCCACTTGTAGCCAAAATTACACTCACCCTTAAAAATATTAAAAGACATCAAAGAATCCCTACAATAGACACAAGAAAACTTAAAGAACCTAAAGTAAAAGAATGCCTCCAACATGAACTGCATGTGAACTGCAACAAATTGAACACAAACACCAATGATATTGACGAGTACTGGAATCGACTAAAAGATTGTCTACTTAAACCCTGTAAAGAAATACTAAGGACTTACTCAAGGAGAAAAGAGGAATGGATGAATGACGAGATACTCAATATGATGTAACAACGAAGATAATTTAAAAACAAGGATAACAATAAATACAGAGAGATAAACCACGAGATTAGAAAGACGATAAAGCAGGCAAAAGAAAAATACTTTGAAGAGCAATGCAAAGAGATCGAAGACCTTCAAAATAAATATGATCTGTTTAACCTACACAAGAAAGTCAAAGAACTGGCAGGACTAAGAAAACAAAATTCCACTTGTGCAATTCTGGATAGACACGGTACTGCTATAGCACATACGGACGAAAAAATACAAAGATGGGCAAAATATATCGATGAATTGTTCGATGATGAAAGAGGAGATCTGGAGCACATAGAACTTACGTCAGAATAAATAGGTCCATATGTTACAAAAGAAGAAATATTGCACGCATTAAAAACAATGAAGAGCGGGAAAAGCCCTGGACCTGATATGCTTCCTAGAGAAATCCTAAAAATTCTAGATGAGAAGCACATTGATGTTTTAGTGACACTCTTGAACCAAATTTATAGTTCAGGCGTATTACCCAAAGAGTGGTTAACATCTATTTTTATTTGTCTCCCTAAAAAGAAAAACGCAAGAGAATGCAGCGATTACCGCACCATTAGCTTAATGTCTCATACGCTAAAGTTACTACTTAAAGTCATCCATAACCGAATATATCACAAACTGGACATAGACGTTAATAATACACAATTTGGTTTTCGCAAAGGCCTAGGAACACGTGAAGCTCTTTTTTCACTTAATATACTAATACAAAGATGCCTGGACGTCAATCAAGATATATACGCATGTTTTATTGACTATAATAAATCATTCGATAAAGTACGACATAAACATTTAATGAATGTCCTAAAATCAAAGAAGATTGACTACAACGACCTCAGGATCATATCAAATTTATACTATAAACAGCGAGCAAAAGTACGTGTTAACGAACAGCTGTCAGAAGAAATTGAAATTAGATGTGGAGTAAGACAGGGATGCGTATTGTCGCCAATTCTTTTCAATGCCTACTCCGAAGAGGTCCTGAAAAAAGCTATTGAGGGTGAAACAGCTGGAATAAAGGTAAATTGAGTTCCCATTAACAACATTAGATATGCGGACGACACTGTGATCTTAGCCGAAAACATTGAAGATCTTCAGAGACTGGTGACCAGAATAGCAGAGTATGGAAAAGAGTATGGTCTAACAATGAATGTCAAGAAGACGAAATTTATGAGAATATCGAAAACTCAAAGAAATAACGAGAATCTTCTAATAAACGAAACCAACGTCGAACAAGTGGACAAATATACATACCTGGGAACAATGATTAACTCCACAAATGATTACAATCAGGAGATAAAAATAAGAATAGAAAAGGCTAGAGCAAATTTCAACAAAATGAGAAGAGTTCTATGTACCAGGGATTTAAAACTGGAACTAAGAGTTAGGTTGGCGGGTGCTATGTTTTTTTCGACTTTATTTTATGGAATGGAATCTTGGACCTTGAATGCGACATCAATGAAAAAACTGGAATCATTTGAGCTGTGGGTGTACAGAAGAATTCTGAAAATATCATGGACAGAACACGTCACAAACAAAGAGGTTCTGGGAAGGATGAACAAAGAAATGGAAATTTTAAATTCAATAAAAACAAGAAAATTAGAATATCTCGGACATATTACACGTGGAGAGAAATACACCTTGCTCCAACTGATTATGCAGGGAAAGATCCAAGGAAAGAGAAGCATAGGGAGGCGTAGATTGTCATGGCTGCGCAACCTGAGAGAGTGGTACAGATGTACATCAAATGAACTTTTCAGAGCAGCCGTCTCAAAAGTCCGAATAGCTATGATGATTGCCGACCTCCGCCGCGGAGATGGCACTTGAAGGAGAAGATGCACTGCTCATGGGCATCTACTCCACCCATTTAAAAATTTAAAAATTATAGTTAGTAAACAGTTTTGGCTGTACTACATTGTTTTTTGATTTTAATGCTCTGGATGACCGTTTTACTTGACCTAGTAGTTCAATGTTATCATAATTGGATAACATAAAACAAACACTCTTGTCATACGATATCACACACAAAATTTCATTCATTTTATCAAATCTATAATCATATGTACATCTTGCCATTTTCTTTATTAGCTCTTATACTCCAATACTTTACATTTTTGCACACGATTTCTCTTACAGTTCCTGTCTGCCTTATGTTTTTTTGTTTCAGATATTTCATTGGTTGATATGTCGTGAAATAATTTTCGAAAAAAATTTAATTTTAAGATTGACAGTTATTTCAGAAGATCAATTACTATTTTAGCTCCAAGTGGTATTCCTTTAGTAGATATTTAGTATAATTTGGTTTTTTTCCACAATAAACGTCAAAACCATAACTATATCCAGTGGCACTTGTTATTATCCAATTCTTAGATTCAAATCTGACTGGCCTCCCTCTATTAAATTGTTTTGCTGGGTTATGGCCTAAATGTTTAACAATGGATGCGTCTATGAATATATCTTTATAAAAACATTCCCACTGGTAGAATTTTTTTATAATTTTATCTGCTAAGGGTCTAATTTTGTACATACGATCTTTAGAAGCGCCTATTTTGGCATTATGCTTTAGATGAACAAACTTTTTTATTTCTAAGTACCTGTCTCTGCTTATAGCTTAGATGCTTATTATAAATCTTTACTACAACTAATTCGTTGGAACATGACCGGTGTTATATTGTCATCTTCTAATAGTTTTATGATTTTTGTAGTAATACCATCCGGTCCTGGAGCCTTGATCAACTTTGCTGCTTTTATTAAGTAATTCACATTACCATAAATAATAGGAGAGTGGCTAAAATTTTTGTAGGTAAGATAGCAGTTTGATGATTCGATCCCTTATCCCTAAAAAGAGATGAAGCATAGTCTGTCCAAATGTTAGGTAGTCCTGGATATGTACATAGCATCCTTGATCATTCTTCAGGCGAGTATATGTATTTCCTGTATACACATCTTGACAAGAGTTTGTACTGTCGACGTTGCTCCATTGGATAAATTATTTTTTTCATGATTTACTTTACTTAATCTCCTGGTTTTATATTCTTACAGTCCTTGTTGATGTGCTTACTGTATGTGATTCTAAGCTGTTCATTTCTTAGTAATTCTTTTGTATTTGTATATTTCTTTTTAGCTGATTTTTAATCTTTTCCAATAGAAGCCTTCTTCTTCTTATTGTGCCGTCTTCTAACGAAGGTTGACGACCACTTCTTTAAACGTCTTCCTATTTCTCCAACGTGGAATATCTGTTCAAGTTAGTCCAATCTCTGATATTTCTCAGCCGAGATGTCTTCTTTCTTCCCAAGCCTTTTCTTTCCTTTACTCTTCCTTGAATGATGACGTGTAGAAGAGATTATTTATCATTTCGAAGTATGTGGTCCAGATATGATGGTTTTTTCATTTTAATTGTGTTCATAAGCTTTCTGCCATATAATTTCGTCTTAACATTTCTTCGTATTAGACTTTTGCAGTCCAAGGAATTCCTTAGAAGACTTACATTCACGATGAAAGAGTTATGATTAGACAAAATATTCGCAGCAAAATAAACGGCTAACTTTTTTTACATAGTTTAAATTTTTTTGGTTTATCAAGATATAACCAATTTAATTTTGTATTATATGATCTGGACGATCCCATGGTGATCACCATCTACTCAATTGGGTTATCTGAAGCTGAAACCACGTATTGGATATTATTTTATTTACAAAATGTATACAAAAAGTGGACTATACTATATACTGGTATACTATAATCTTTTAAATGGCTTTTCCTGTAACCTTAATTATACGTTTTTATATACCTAACCAGTTATTTATAAATATTTAAAACATAATTTTTATAAAAAACAAACCCCCAAATCTACACAAGAACTAATAATTTTCCTTAACAATCCTCAAAATTGATTCGATAAAATACTTATTTATTTATAAAGGAGATTCTTTACAGCGATTTAGTCAATTCAAGTATATTATGGGGACGCTATTGAAATGCGTTAATAAACAACTCGTTTGAAAAGATTGTCAATTTTCTGGGCAATCAATAGGGACACAAAAGAACGGACAACCGTTAAATAGAATTTTCTGTGGACAATAACTAAAATAAATAAAAGTAAAAAACTTACAACTTAGTAATTTAAATGTTTATTATACGTGTATGTTATACAGGTTGTTCAAAAGCTAGCTTCACAAAAAACTACAATTAGAATTGAGGTGTCCGGGGAAAACTTCTTTAAAATATTAAATAATATAAGCAAGCACTCGATATAAATTAGAATAGAATAGAATAGAAATATGCTTTATTGTCAGTGAAAATTGTACAATTTTATGAAAAAAGTCAGACAAAAAGTCAGAAAATAACAATCTCAATTTCGCACAAGCATTTATACAAAAACAGTATTAACTTCAAAATTTTAGAAAATCAACTAAAGCTACTTGAAAGAAATAATTCAGTATCTCTCATTTGGGTAATAGGACATGCTGGTATCTCGGGTAACACCAAAGCAGATTATTTTGCTAAAGAAGCGGCTTTAAAAGGATTAGAAATTAGCTGGCTCAATAGAAGTGATTTAGTCTCGCTGCGTAAACAAGAATAAAAAGAAAACTGGAAAATTGAATGGAATGCTTTTTGTAACAGTAGTAAAAACCTTTATACACAATTCACCCTATTTTACCTACTGCGCCTTTTGCTGCACAAGAAGTCATCCCAATAGAAGAGTATATTCAATGTTTGTTAGATGCCTGGTTAATCATGCTACTGTGAAAGCCTATCTTCATAGATTTAATGTGAAACCGAACTTTGTGATTGTAATGGTAACACTGACGATATCAATCATTGGATGTTCGGGTGCATATATAATGATGCTGCCATTAAGTATCTGTTGAAAAATATGATAAAAGAACAAATATCTTTTCCTCAGTGTTAATCTTCCATTTTATATATCTCTCGTCATAATATTAGGTTTAACACTGGAAAGTCGGGCTTAGCATACCTACCTAGAAAGCCCGAAGGGATCATTTTGGCCCCAAGTTCCTAAATCAATAAAAACCAAGTTTAGAATTAACTATTTATTTGGGAATAAACAAAAAATAAAAATAAACAGTTTTAAGAAATTATATAAACTCTTGACGATGTGTGTGTGTGTGTGTGTGTTTTGTTTTATGGCACTGGAACTAAGCCAATTAGCCAGAACAAATGTGTGAAAGTTATAAGGAAAATGCTTCAGTTAAGTATTAATTTTCACTTAATGCGTATCTAATATTATCTTATATTTAATGAACAACACATATTATTATACATAATACTCAATATTATATTATTGATTATCCTTATAATGTAACTATTTTTTTTTTTTAACTATATTGTTTGGTTTTTGATTTATTCTTTGTTTTTTTTTTTTTTGCCGCTAATTTGCCGATACAAAAGAGTGGGATTTATGTTAGTGTGCTTATAATTTAAATTTACATTTAACTGTATGTACATAAATAACCTCATATACTCGTATATCTTCAGTTGCAAGTAAGCTCGATAAGTTAAAAGGTGTGTCTATTTTTAATTTATATAGATTACTAAGTAGTGTAGAGATCTCTTGTTGAATAGAAGGGCATTCTAATATAATATGTTCTAAACTACCATGTTTCCGCATTCGCAATAATCTTCGTTATGGATACCTAAACGGTGTTTATATTCCGGATACATTGCATGGTTACTTCTGATTCGTGAAATTGTTTTTATAAAATTTCTATTTTGTACATTAAAAAACCATGGTTTTATGTTTAGTTTTGGAAGCAACAATTTAAACTTTTTCCCAGAGTTGGATTTTTCGTATTTTTCTTGCCATTTAGTTTTCATGGTTATTTTCATTTGGCTTACATGATCGTTCAAAGGTAACTTCTACTTTTGATCGTTCAAACTCTTGACGATAGAATTTGATTTAATTTTTTAGTTTCATTTTAATCATTTGGAACACCATACAGTTTGCAGTTTTTGGCATTTGCCACACATTGCCTTGTTACAGCCGTGGCATTCATTGGAAGTATGATTTCCTTTAAAAAACATTTTTAACTGACATTTTTTTCTTTTTTGGCTAGTAACAGTGCTGGTGGTTGGTAAATCCGGTTGTGCTGGGTATAGTACCAGATTTCGGGAGGCAAGGTATGGAGCCCGTAATTCTTCACACAGCTGAAGAATAAACTTACGACGACTGATTTTCTTTCAGTAACTTCTTTATAAATAATCCGTGCATTTATTGCTCCTAAGTCAAGAATGTTATAAAACACGTGCATTGGCCATCGTCTTGAAGCAACTTTTGTAGTATAAAGACGCGCCATTTGGTCCACTACATCAACCCCGTATTTTGTTTTATTATAAAAACTTACTGTTTGAGGAAGTTTTTTTCAATCGACAGCAACATCCACTGATTGACGTAATGAGCTCAACAAAAGCACATTTTTGTGACTATTTCCTTGGTATGTAGTAAGTGTTATCTTTTCGTCGCTCTGGAACATATGGGTAACATATAATTCTCCATTTTTACTCTTTACTCTTAAAGGAACTTCCTTTCTGTTGCGATTCAAAGTACCCACAAGACTTGTTGATTTTTTTTGCAATGCCTTGGCCAATTTTAACGATGTAAAGTAGTTATCTGTCGTAACATTTTTGCCCTTTCCCAGTTGATTTTCCATTAACCGCAAAACAACATGTTCACCAACACTTGTATCTTTCTTGCGTAGATAATCAGTGCCAGTATAAGGGTAACCATTTACAATATATTTTGATTCCACGCATGTCAAAAGCCAAAATTTTATGCCAAACTTATCCGGCTTATTTGATATGTACTGTGTGAACGGGCACCTGGCTTTAGAAGGCAGTAGTTGTTCGTTCACAGTAAGGTTTATTTCCAGTTTGTAACATGCACCACTATTTTCTATAAATCCATTCCAAACCGCAGAGGTTAGAGCAAATTTGTCGGTTTTCAATCGTTCAGATCTCGTTTGCTTTATGTCAAATCTGAGATATTTTATAATATCCTTGAATCTGTCTCGTGGCATAGTTTGCCTAAAAAACTAAGGACCCCATACTGTTGACCACAAGCTGTTGGTTGAGAAATTTTTGGCGCCGTAGACTCCTCTTGCGTACATAATAGCAAGGGCAGCCTCCAGTTCTTCCAAAGTTATAGTCCATGTATCATTTTTCAAACATCGATGTGCTTCTGCAATGGTGCATTCTTTTATATGACGTAACATGCTGTCGTTGATTATTAGATGCCAAGCACTTACCACACAATTGTTCCTCACGTTCCTTTTTGCATACGACGTAGGACCTGATTCCTCTCGATAAATGTTGTGCTGAGCGCGGCGTCCTGTAATGAGCAAACATTCAATGAATATGAAGATACTAAAAATCATAATCTTACCAGGTACTGATCCAGAATCAATAACTTTCCACGTTGTTCCGTCTTTCGATTGTTCGGTGTCTCCGATTGAAATAGTTTTTCCTTGTTGACCTCTTTTTCTCTTGTGACTTGGCTTAGATTCACGATAAAATTAGCTGACTCGTGCTGTTGAGTTGTAGAAGCAGTGTTTACATAAATTGGTGAGTCTTGTACAATAAAACTTTCTAACTGCTCTGAAGCATCAGAGTCACTTGAATCATTATTTTGTGGTGGTACGTATTGTTCATTGTCTGACTCATTATTTTTTGCAAATTCGGATTCACCTCCCGAAACATCTTCTTGTATTTTTCGTATTTCTTCAAGAAGTTTAAGCTATGATAGTCCACGACAAGACATCTTTACAGTCGTCTTGAATTTTCACAATTGAACGAATGTTTCAATATTCTAGAAACGAGAGTCAGCAGAACCTAATAAACCGCTCAATAAACAAAATACTTTCAAGGAACAAACAGTATGTAACAAAATACCTTCTAGGAATAAACGTACATAAACATAATTTTATCTATCCGACAGAAAGTTAAAAGAAATCGTCAAATTTCCGAGAAAACGATAATAATTAATACAGGGCCAGTTTGGCCCCTTCAGACTTCTATGGTAGGTTTGTTAGAAAATCCATTTAATAAATTTAGTAAACAATATTTTTTTGCGTTAAATAAGACTTTGTATCAAAATATTAAAAGTCATAAAATATGAAATTATTATTGTGTCAAATAAAAGAATTACAATAACTTCAAATCGCAACAGGGGCCAAATTGGCCCCTCCGACTTTCTAGTGTTAACCAAATGTTTTAGGAATATTTAAAAAGGACTAAAAGAAAAATTTTGGATGAAATGTGTAATGTGAATGTATAAATCTAGCTTTGTTCCCTATGTCTATCCTTATGTTATATAGTTACCTCCTAGCCGTTGCCTGTCTTGTGTTGTAATTAGGTCACTATGAAAGGCACCTTAGCGTGAAAAGTATCCCTATATTATGTAATCCCTTGTTGTTTCTAAATATTCACTTTAAGTTGGTTAGGGCATTGAATGGAACGAATGAATGTATGGTTTTTTATCAATCTACTGATTCTTGTGGTACTGATGTTTACAATTAATTTTTAATTTACCTCTATGCGAAGTACTATTTTGTTAACAAATGCAATAGGTCAATACATCATTAACAAATTTAAGTAGTCAAATACATTATCGTGGCTGAATGGATCAAGTTATCCAAAGCCATTAATTAAATAAAAAAAAACAATCTCAATTAAAATTTACTTAAATTAATATATCGTCAATAAATCGTCAATACCACAAAATAAAAGATAATTAAATAAACAATCCATTGCAAAATGTAAATAAATTGTAAATTGCGTAATAAAACCTTACGAACTAAAAAAGTTAAATCACAACATTAAAAACTCGAAGATTTCTATTAACGAAACCCAAACTTAGATTTTTGTTTTAATATGTGCCTTCTATAAATTGTAGA
The DNA here is from genome assembly GCF_040954645.1 of Diabrotica undecimpunctata. Lineage (NCBI taxonomy): Eukaryota > Metazoa > Arthropoda > Insecta > Coleoptera > Chrysomelidae > Diabrotica > Diabrotica undecimpunctata. Next base: position 126,441,443 of record NC_092804.1, on the reverse strand, counting down.
GCCAAACAAACCATGCTACAAGATAGGAAATAGGTATGGAAAATCTAAAAGTTACATTCCACAACATATCTCATCATTTAAATAAAAATCCCTGGCGAATTGGTTTCTATTACTCATAAAGATTTGATTTCACGTATAGTGCCTCTGCATATTCGCTCATACGTATTTCATCCTACCAGGAATCATCAGAGCGACTGGTACAGAGGCACTAAATGTAAAAACAGTTTTTTTCCGCCATTTTGTTGTTGCTTCTTTTGGCGGAAAAGATCTGTTTGCACGTTTAGAGCTTCGGTACAAGACGCTCTGATGATTCCTGGCAGGACGAAATACATATAATTAAATATACAGGAGTAATATACGTGAAATTAAATCTAAACTGTCTTTTCTTTTATTTGGGTTTACTCTTTATGAGTACTAGAAACCAATTCGCCAAGGAAAAACACCAATCGACAGTGATAAAGTTTAATAATAAAAGCACCGTACTAACATTATTCCAAGATAAATTTCTTGGTAACGAAAAGAACAAAACAAACCTAATAGACCTTCTCAAAACTGCTCTTTTAAAGATGCGTTTTAGGGCTGAATCTGATGCAGATACAGTCATCATTCATTGTGCGCTAGCTGCATGCCAATCTCATGATTATGTGACTGTCGTAGCAGAGTACATTGGCTATCTTGTCTTGCTCACATAATTAGGAAGGAAGCAGTCCAATGTTGTTTGTTCAAAGTGTCAAATTTTTTCATCCCTTCAAATGGTTATAAGTCGCATCAATTATGTTGTCCTTCAAGTTGTGTATATGGCGACGTCAGTGCAGAGAATATGTTATTTCTTCATGGTTTTTCAGGATGCGATACAACATCATCAGCTTACAAGATTGGCAAATTTAAATTTATTAAAATTTTACAGAAACATCGTTAGTTAGCTAGCGGAACAGCATTATTTCCCAGTAAAAAATCCAAGACATATTTGCTCACTGTTGTTGGTATACGTTTTTTGGTCTCTTTATATGATGGAAATAAAGATGATTCTCTGATGGCATAAATTACAAAACATGCGCTAAGACAGTGACAAAAATACATTTTACTTATCATTGCTTTCACCAGAACCAGATGCATCTGGTTTTCACAGTCTTAGAGCTTATCACCAGGAAACACTGCATTTCTAAAGATTGGGGCTGCAAAAACCATAGAAAATTTGGTTACCAAGCAAAACTGTTTAAACTCCAGCATCTCCAAACATTAATTTTCTGTAAATGGAAAGGAAACTGTGGAAGTATGTGAGGTTGACGAAAAGCGGACCTCAAATTCTCTACATTGTGCATTAATTATTCCGTTCTTCCGCAAATAGTCACCTTCGATACTAAATTAGATCTTGAACTGCAGCCGTTACCATCAAACAAAATGAACCAACAATAGCTGGAAAACAACTTTTTAAATATCAAAAATTTTTATTTAAAATTCTTTATAAAAGGTATATAATAAAATACCCAAACGGGCTATATCACAATTACAAAGCTTTTTCGGAATCTATATTCCATCATCAGTGTAACTAGGGTTGCTAGTTCACAAGATACAGCGTAAAAGTTTTGCAATCACTTTTTCTACGATGACGACAGGGGAGAGTAGTAGCGATCCCACAAACTGCTAGTTCACAAGATACAGTGTAAAAGATTTGCAACCACTTTTTCTACGATGACGACAGGGGAGAGTAGTAGCGATTCCACAAACTTAAACATAAGCATATTCTTACCCTCCCAACCCACAAAATAAAAACAAAATTGCGTCCTCTTAAAAATGCAACCCTTATGTAACTTTCAATGGTCTTAACATGAACTTTACTGTTTTTATTTATAAATACTATAGTACTTTTTCATTTAAACATACTATGTTATTAAATTTAATATCTTAATAATACTTATTTATAATATATAATATACGATTAGTATATACCGTTCTTCATTGTACACATACACATACGCACACACACACACATACCTACACACACCTACATATACACACACATACACGCACATACAGAGTGATCAACTCTCCACCTCTCCTCAACGTGCGACTTACGTGAGTAGGATTTTGATCTGAGCGTTTCTTTGGCTGCCCTGGGTAATGGAAAACCCTCTGTTTCTTTTTGACTGTGGTTAAGTTCACCTAACTGTAGGGGTTGCACACATATTAACTTTTCTCTTTTATTTGAGTCCCTAGAAGAAAAAGGTGTGTGTTTCAAACATAGGTAGAGTCACCAACCTATGTTGGTAAATCTCTTGCCGAAATACGTGGTGCTCGGACACTCAGCCGCCGATTTGGCAAAATAAATTTTGTTCTCGCCGGCTGGGCATCCGAGAGAGGTCTGGCTTCAAAGCTCATGTATGCCGCACATGACCTCAAAGCTTAAATTTCCCAAAAAGGTCTACGTTTGACTTAGCTGCTTGTTGGTTTTACTGTTTTCTCTTTTATTTGGACTTTTGCTGAGCTGCCGTTCAGCTCGTGGAGCCTGTCCTTGCTGCTCTCTAGTCTTGCTTTATCTGCACTTTTAAGTGCCGTCTTTATCATTTCTTCTAGTTTTTGTGGGTTTTCAGTGCTTAACATATATAGTTCGTAATCATCTGCGTCCATTTATTCTGTATCAGGGGCTTTGCTTTTCTTCTTTTTTGGTTTTTCTTCTTCTTCCATTGGCAAAGAGGGCGGAGTAGTTAGTGGTATGATGTGGTTTACAAGTTTTTTTCTCTTGCCTTGCTCTCCTCCTTCAGGGCTTGAAGTTTCTCAGTTAGTGCATTGAGTGACCGAGTTAGTTCATTGTTTTTTCCTTCTTCGCCATTTCGCCGGATCTTTTGTTGTGTCCCTCTTCGTCAGAGGAGTCTTCTGTGGACCGTTGTCGTTTCCTCTTCAATTCTTCTTAGCCCTTAGTTTTATCCATGCGGGTTTGGGAGTTTCTGCAACCTTAGCTGGTGCTAATGGACGACTGGGTGTCGTCACCTTCTACTTCAGGTGGTAGAACCTGCGTGTTACCACCACTGGGGGGGGGGGTAATCAATCATTTTGCCTTACAGCTGTGAACAATAGGTTCAAAATTGCTGGAGTTAGTCACGTCGACGACACTGTTTTTTTGCTACCGCTTACCGCTGCCAAACGGCTTCTGGGGTTTTCCCAGAAACCTTTACGGAAGTTCACTTACTGTGTTCACAGGAAGAGCTCCACTTGCTGTTTCACTTACTGTAGGCGCAGGGGCGGTTGCTGTTCGTTTTTGTAAAAATCAAAATCTTACAGTGTCATCACTATCGACACCATGCAGTAGACCCAAATTCTTCGCTACGCTAGTCGGCAAAAACCTCGGTGAGAAGCCTATCAAGGCAGCTCCTCGCAGTTTGATTAATGTCGATTTCGCATCCGCTCTTCGGTTTGTTATTCACAAGTACACCAAGGTTTATGAGGCGTCTTTGCCACGTTCTGGTAGTACTACTTACTTCAAAATGTATTCTTCTATTGCTCTCGCTCTTATATACTTATCGACCCTTCTGTACAACTTAATCTCGATCTGCATTTCTTTCGTCTTCTAGATAATTATAACAAATAATTTATTTACAAAAATATCCCTCGACGGTTTCTATGTGTGTATGTATCTTCTTAATTTTTGAACGGAAAATCTAGAATTACTAACTGTCATAAAACATAGATATCGTCACAATATTCAGGTATAAAAACTTTAATGTACTTTATTGTGTAATACACTTATAAAATTATTCGTTTCACAAACAAAACTGTTCATATTTTCTACGAAAACCCTTACATAATTTAATAGTTTACTTCCCAGAGTTTAAGGCAGGTTACAACGATACAAAAGGTTTTAAAAGTACATGTATTTCCAACACAGCAAGAATGAGTGAAGTGTTATTGTTCAAGAAATGGTTTCTGTTTACAATGTTTCACACATCAAGGGTTTGGGTGTTCATTAATAATTCCACTTGAATTGCCATAAACACACTGGAAACGAAATTTGTTGATTTTAAATTTTGTATGATCGAACAAAGTAGGTATAAAAATTTTATTTAAATTATAAATTTTTTATTATTGACTCGCTGATTCCAGCAAATATGGGGTGGGTAAAATTTGATATTTAAAACAAAAAAACATAGAGGACTGCTTGTTTGTATTATAGTATACTCAGTGGCAAAAAAGTATGTTTATTGAAAGTTATTAATATTTTACCTATCTAATTGTTTTTTTTTCTTAGAATGACGTCTTCCTATATTTCCTTCTTAGAATGAATTTTGACAGTAGTAACAAAATAGCTTAAAGATCAAAATCTACCCTATGCCAATATGCGCCTTTCCTGTGGGGTGGTTAACACCCTAACTCGGCGGTAGAAAAGTTTATTAAAAAAACATGATCATCGCTAGAATACTAAATTTTGAGTAAAGATAAAAATGTTCTTTAAAGTGTTTTCGGACTGTCAAATGTCACATTGGAATGTCATTGTTTTTGGAGTTATTCATGCCTAAAAGGTCACAAATTACAAGTCCAAAAAGGTTGTTTTTAAACGGTTTTTCGCTACCTAAAATTTGGACTTTATCGAAAAAAACTGTTTGGATATAAAATAGGCCTTATAAAGCAAAGAGACTCGTTTTTTATTATTACAGTAAACTTGATATTAACAAAGTTATAGCTGTGCGAAAGAAAACTTTTATTGAACGTATACAAAAATCCAAACAGAAGATGTTAAATAACCGGAAAACGATAAGTTTTTGATGGAAAAATTAAGGGAGATTCGGTTTTTACGTTAGTTGTTTTGTCAAGCATATTAGTTTATCCTGTATTTGATAATAAATTAACTGCTGCCGACTTAATAGCTATCTTACAAATGAAGTTAAATAACATTTTTAACCTACCAGTACACGCGCTCGGACTGACAGTCCGCGTTTGATTGAAATAATTTCTCGCATACCTACCCCACTCTTTTCTGTAGCTGCTTTGTAAGTATTCATCGTGGTCTTCATCTACTCGGTTGCTTTATGTTAGTCTAGACTAAGAAGTTAGTACGTTATCTTGTTTCCAAATTACAAGCAAATGCGGATTGAGAGTCCGCGCGCGTGTACTGGTGTAACCGACAAAGGTAATATATTTATTGGAGTATTTAATTAACAAAAGGTAAGATCATATTTTTCAACTTATATTACATATTTTAGTTAGTATGTGAGCATATTTATATTCCCTTGATATTCATGTGTAAATTAATTTTTTTTGTGCATAATCTTACAATCAAAATCAATTCTTTTTATAAACAAATAATATTTGCAAATAAGTAGAAGGTAACGCAAATTTTGACTAAGTTTATTTTTTCCAGATGGCGTCTTATGAATCAGAGCAGAATCGCCTTTAAAAGTTGATGGTGGAAGCATTTTTAGATGATTAGAAAGAAGAACATTTCTATGATGATGACGATCACCAAGAAGAAGATTATGAAAAACAAAGAAGTGATAATTTAGCAATATTTTTTGTACGCCTCTGAACCTTTTCATAAAATATCTATTAAAAGTTCCAATAAAGTTTTTTTTAATTTTTCGTAATAAAGAAGATATACAATCCCTATCGTTTTCGACATTTAATATTTAATATTTCATTTTTTAATATTCGCTTTGTATCTCGTAACGTAGAGAGCTATTAATGTTTTGATTGGAAAATCGTTGCTTTAACGAAAAAAGAAGTCATGACATCTTAACTGCTTTTTTTCTACCTCCTTTAGTTTTCGGTATACCCTGCAAAACATATTGTTTTAGGACAATCTGTACATATTGTTACATAAGAATCGGAGTATCTCATCAGTAGATTAAAGTATGTGGTGTGGATTATTTAAAAAACATGGAATGATTGTTCAGAGGGACCATGTCTTCGGAAAGAAAAAAATAAGGTTACATTCATCCCCTTGTATTCCTACCCCTGAATGAAATTAAAGAAACCATCTATAGACCAAAACCATTAAGTTCTAATTCGACCAGCTCATGTGGAATAAATTCACATAATATATTTAATACACCTAGCCATTTGGCTGGTTTAAATCATCTTATACTTTTCTCTTACGGTTACAAAGTCATAGGTCCTTCTTTTTTTTACGATGCCTATTCGTTTCTGATATTCGTGAATAAAAGGAATATCCTAACTTTGCTGGCAGCTATTCGGAATAGTACTATTGTAGACGTTATTACTATTGTAGACGTTAATATTACCATTTTCTTAAATTTTGAGATACAACAAGCGATATCTCATGTTATTTCCCATAATATGACCCAGATATTCAAATTTACAGCTGCTTACCTATCAATTAGCTGTTGGGTAACTAAAAGTCATATATTCTTACGTTGGATATTATTTAGGTACGTATAAACCTGTTGTTCAAAAATTATGAAGGCAAAACTGATGTTTTTAGGCCCAATAATTTGGTTGTTGATTTTATATGTAACACTATAGCATGCTCTTTCTTTGGGTACCTCTGTAGGTTTAATTTAGATCTGAAAAAGGAAAAATGTTAAACTGGAGGATTGTTACTTTCTGTTGTTTAATTCTTCTGCTTCCTTAGCTTTTCTTAAACCTCTTTTTAAAATCTATAAATACCAAAAATAGCTCACTTTTCTTCTGAAAATACTTCTCTATTAAGTGTGTCCAAGCAAACAATACATCCGTTGTTTTCCTTCCTGAAATCAAACCAAACTGTTTTACTATAAATGTCTCTCTCTTTAACCTTCACTCTAGAGTTCTCTTCCACATTTTCATTGCGTGCGACATTAACTTTATTTCTCTATCGTTTTTACAGTCCCGAATGTCCATTTTTATCTTTATACAATGATACCATCACAGTTTTTCTTTGTGCATTAGGCATCATAATCCTTTTCTTTCCTAGAGCCTTCTTAACCTCCACAGGTTTTTCATCAGGTCCTACTGCCTTACCATTCTTCATTATATTTAACACCCCGACCTAATCTTCCTCTGGTGTTTTTTATTTAGCAACTTTCTAAAGTACTTATAATATCTTTGCTTTATTCCAACATCCGTTATTAATATTCTTCCATTCGCGCTGTTAATATGTCGCACATGGGTTTTGAAACCACTGTATTATATTTATATTGCTATTAGAGGTGGCTTCCAGTGCTAAGTGCCATAGCTCCAAATTGGTTTTATAACGGCTTTGTAGACCAGTAGTGTATTCTGTAGAGATGACGTTCTCTAGAGTTTCTGCCGATAATTCAGTATTGACAGCTTAGCTTTAGTCCTAATTGCTTGCGTTTTGTGAATATATGTTTACGCCATGTTAGTCTCCTCTTTAGGTAGATTCCCAAGTATTTTACATCTTTTGCTTCAGGTAAATTGTTGTTGCTTCATTGTAGTAATGGACAAGTATCTTTACGGAGTGTATATGTAATATGGGTGGACTTAAGTTCATTCGCCTTCTTTTCTGAATCTTGTTATGACAGGTTTGTAGTTGCCTTGATGCCACTTTTGGGTTTTTATGTGAGGATAGAATAGCTGTATCGTCAGCAAACGTGGCTACTGTAACCTTTGGGGTAGTAAAGGTATGAAAGTAGCTTTTTAATTTTGTCTAGCAGAGTCTAGTATGGCAGACCTTGTCGAACGCTTGTGACATATCAATGAAGGCAGCAGAACAGTGTTGTTTTTGTTCAAAGCCATCATGAACTTTGTTTACGAGTCTATGTATTTGCTCTATGATACCATGAAATCCAAATTGATAGTCTGGAATTAAGTACATACCTTTCAGCTTTTTTACGTATATTGTCTCAAATACTTTGGAAATGGTTGGGAGAAGATTAATCAGTCAATAGGAGGTGATTTCTTCTAATTTTTTTGCCTGGTTTAGGAATAATTATTGTTTGTGCTACTTTCCAGATCCTCCGGAAGTATCCAAGTTGAGGAGTGCATTAAATATATAGGTCATTAATTTAAAGTGTTTTTATGTGTAGATTTCTGTAGCACTCTACTTGTGATAAGATCATATCCCATCGTCACGTAGCGCTACAACCCTGGGTGGGTCTTGGCTGACTGTACAACTTTTTTCCAATTTGTTCGGTCTTCCATCAACCTAGGTCCAAATGGAATGTTTATTTTCCGGAGATCTGCTTGGATGTTATCTCTCCATTGCATTCTGGGACGTCCGAGTGGTCTTTTGCCTGTGGGAATCTCTTCCCATACCAGTTTTACCAGTCTATCGTTATGCAGTCTGTGCACGTGACCTGCCCATCTTAGTCGCTGTGATTTAATTTCATTCATAAGTATTTTTCATTCAAAGCGTCTGAGCTTTTCTTCGTTTGCTTTGGTCATGGTCCACGTTTCGCATCCGTATGTTATTACAGGTCTGACGATGGATTTATAGATTTTGATCTTTGAACTTCTTGTAAGATTTTTTGATTTTATGAGCTTATCCAGTGCGAATAGACAGCGGTTTGCAGATTGGATTCTGTCTTTTATTTCTTCAGTAACATCGTTGTCAGCTGTGATTACGGCCCCCAGATACTTAAAACGTTGTACTCTTTTAAAATTGAAGGTATTAATCACCTTTTGGCCTATTCTGTCTCCTCGTGTCGTTCTATTTATACACATATATTTCATCTTCTCTTCATTAATCTTCAGCCCTACTTTACTTGTTGCTTCTTTCACCTTGTTGAAGATGTCTTTCGTGGACAGAATGGAGTCTCCAACGAGATCTATGTCATCTGCATATGCAAGTAATAGCTTGGGACCTTGAACCGATAGCATTTCTGTTTTTATTTCGGCCGACCTTATGGCTTTCTCTAATACAATGTTAAAAAGTAGTGGAGATACCGCACCACCCTGTTTGAGTCCACTGTCGATTTCAAAGCTGCTAGACAGTTTACTATTTACACGTACTTTAGATATTCCACCCTTCAT